>NC_137459.1:228735001-230105001 GCF_964235325.1 Thermobia domestica | reverse complement strand
TGGCCAAGATATGCAGGTTAATTTATCAAACGTATTAACTTTTTAAATTCGTTTCTGTTCTTAAGGTCTTGGGCTCTGGGTTTAAAGTTTTGGGCTCTAGTGTGCAGCTTAGGTGATGGTAATTAATTTGTTTTTAGACAGAGTGTTGTTTATCATCCATTTTACCCATCTAATGGAAATATAAAGAGAGAGGGAATATGTACCATGGAAATCATTTTTATATTTTACCCCAAACTTGCCACTTGCAACACCCTCAAATATGATGGATAGAATCTAATGACATTATCGCAGTTGAGGGTCTTACATACTGAGAAGTATATCATGAAAGAGGACACGTGTTGTAACGTTCCTGGATTAGAAATTACAGAATTCTACTCGTTTCATACGACAGATACTCTTGGTCGAAGTGTAGTACCATATATATTGAACAAGTGATTCTTAACTTTCTAGTTTTCTTTTGTATTAAATTTCGCACTTTTGCTCCAACACGAAGGATTGAATAGTCAAAAATATTTATTCGCGGTACAGCTTTCATTAAATTTTAAATCCATTTTAACCCTACCTTACCTATATATCTACATATGGATAAGGAAGAAATACGGGTGTACTCCCCAGGGGTATGCTTTACTTCTTTAGCTCCTATATGTCCGTTATATGGTTGTAATATTTAAGAATTTATCCAACAACAAAACAAAACAATTTATGCTTAATATTCAAATTTAAAGTGGAATAAAGTCTTAGTAATACCAGAGAGAACGTTCTTTTTTTACTAAGTAAATTAATTTCAGGAACTGAACATGTTTCAGATGTGTTGATTCTCATACCGGCATTCTTGAATTCTACGCATTGAAGTGATACGATGTAGAGCACGGAGTGATCTCAAGCTTAACTAAATTATTTTTATCTAAAGGATATGAAGAATTGCAACGAAACTTTGTATATGGACAATACGCAAAAAAAATAAACGAATAACGGTTTTTAATTTTCTGCGAAAAAACAGTTTAAGTGGGCAAAATAACCCACACAAAGTTCTGAATTTTGACGCCCGAAAGGCAAATAAAAGTGAACCGAAATGAATGAAATTGTGCACAGATATTCTAGACACACAATGATGGAATACGGGTTTCGTATTTTCCTGAAGAAAAGGGTTGGGTGTGATGCGTAAGCCTCCGAACATTTAATCACGAAATATCAAAAGTGCTAGTAATAGTATGTCAGATGTGTAAAGGACATGAACAATTGCAACATAGCTTCGTGTATTGACAATACGCAAAAAATAAACTAATACGGGTTTTTTATGTTCTATGGAAAAACGGTTTTGGGGGTCAAAAGTACCCACCCAAAATTTTAAAAGTTGACGCCCGAAATTCAAGAGGGGAACCGAAGTGAATAAAATTGTGCACAGATATTGCAGACGTAAAATGAGCATACGGGTTTCGTATTTTCCTGGAGAAAACGGTTGGGTAGGGCGCCAACCCCTCCCAACCTTTCATCACGAAAAATCAAAAGTGCTAGTAATAGTATGTCAGATGTGCGTAAAGGACATGAAGAATTGCAACGAAATTTTGTGTATAAACAATACGCAAAAAATAAATGAATAGTGGTTTTTATTTTCTGCGATGAAACGGTTTTAGGGACGAAAAACTCCCATCCAAATTTTGAAAGTTGATGCCCGAAAGCCAAAAAGGAATGAACCGAAGTGAATCAAGTTTTGCACAGATATTGTAGACATTAAATGATGGAATAAGGATTTCGTATTTTCCTGGAAAAGATCCCACACAAAATTTTGAAAGCTGACGCCAGAAAGGAAAGAGGAAGTGAATCGAAGTGAATGAAATTGTACACATAAGATGAGGGAATATGGGTTACGTATTTTCCTGTAGAAAAGGGTTGAGTGGGGCACGGACCCCTACAAACATTTGATCACGAAATATCAAAAGTGCTAGTAAAATATGTCAGATGTGTGTACAGGACATGAAGAATTGCTATGAAACGTTGTGTATGAACGATACGCAAAAATGAAGGAATGCGTTTTTTTTTAATTTTCTGTGAAGAAACGGTTTAAGGGGGCAAAATAACCCACCCCAAAATTTTGAAAGTTAACGTCCGAAAGGTAAGAATAAATGAACCGAAATGAATGAAATTTGGCAGATTTTGTAGACATAAAATGAGTGAATAAGGGTTTCTTATTGTTTGAAAAAAAAATAAATAAAAAACGGTTCGGTGGGGAACGCACTCCTCCAAACCTTTGATCACGGAATATCAAAAAAGCTAGTAACAGAATGTCAGATGTGTGTAAACGATATGAAGAATTGCAACGAAAGTTTGTGTATGGACAATACACAAAAAATAAACGAATACTGGATTTTTATTTTCTGCGGAAAAACGGATTTATGGGGCAAAACTCCCATCCAAAATTTTTGAAATTTTACGCCCGAAAGGCAAGAAGAAGTGGAACGAAGTGAATGAAATTGTATGTAGATATTGGATATGTAAATTATTGGCCTTTCGTGTTTCACAAGTGTCGTGTGTCCATCTGATTTCTTCGAATTTGGCATATCAACTACAAGCACAAACAGTATAACGTATTTTCTAGTATTTCAGGAGGCACCATTAACCATTACAATGGTTTGGCGCATAACCAAAATCACTTTTCGATTTATTTCCAGTTTGCTGTTGATCTGGGACACTTGAGGAGTTATTTAACATAGGGTCTATATAATATCTAAACACATTTTCATTTGCTTCGGTCCACTTCTTCCTGCGTTATTACGGTATTTACTTTTTTTTTCGGATGCGGCCTAGGCCCCAGCACTGTTCTTCCACAAATAATAAAACAGTAATGATTTATTGTTTTGTAAATGGTCCCTATACGAAGTTCCGTTGCAATCCTCCATATTGTTTACGAACTTCTGACATATGCTCATTTGCACTTATGATATTTCGTAATCAACGGTTTAGAAAGTAAGTGCCTCACCCAACAGCTTTTTCAAAAAAAAAAAAAAAAAAATCCAATTATCTCATTTTATGTCTACGATATCTGTGCACAATGTCATTCAATTCTGTGCACTTCTGCTTGCCTTTTGGGCCTCAAATTTCAAAATTTTTGGTGGGGGCTCCTGCTCCCTAAAACAGTTTTTCTTCAGAAAATAAAAGAAACGTATTCTTTTATTTTTTGCGTATTGACCCTACACAATGTGTCGTTCTAATTCTTCATGTCCTTCAAGCACTTCTGACATACTGTTACTAGCACTTTTGTTATTTCACGATCAAACTCTTGGAGGGGTCTGTGTCCCACCTAAACGGTTTTCTTTTTATTTTTCAGGAAAATAAGAAGCCCATATTCCCTCATTTTATGTCTACAATATCTGTGCACAGTTTCATTCACTTCGGTTCACTTCCTCTGGCCTTCGGGCCTCAACTTTCTAAGTTTTGGGTGGGGGCTTGTAGCCCCTAAAACCACTTTCCCGCAGAAAATAAAAAACCGTTATCCCTTATTTTTTGCGTATTGTTCATACACAAAGTTTCGTTGCAATTCTTCATGTCCTTTACACGCATCTGTCGTACTCTTATTAACACTTTTAATATTTCGTGATGAGAGCTTTGGAGGGTCCGTGCCCCACGTACCCGTTTTTTTCCAGGCAAATACGAAACCCGTATTCCCTCATGTTACCTCTACAATATTCGTGCACATTTCATTCACTTCGGTCCACTTCTTCTTGCCTTTCAGGCGTCAAATTTCAAAATTTTGGATGGGAGCTTTTGCCCCCTAAAACAGTTTTTCTGCTGAAAATAAAAAAAGCGCATATTCGTTTTTTATGTGTAGTATCTACCTGCCAAATTTTATCAAAATCGGAGTGTTACACTTGGGAAGTGTTACTTGTCAGTCATTGTAGAATTCTTTTCCCTGTTCCTCCATCAATAAGAAATTGTCTGACAAGTAAAGGGTCCAAACGGATAAATCGAGTTGCGGAATGAGACGTAGTGCGACTGATAGATAATGTGGAAGTACGTATATGTGCAAAGTTATAAGGGCTGAACGCCATAAGAAACGGAGGTAGGTCAAAATTGATGGGAGAAGGCCTATGCTATGTTATTGAAATACATCAAGTAAATTGTTGAATCGTGAAAATAGTGAAAGACAGGCAATTCAAACAGTGATAGTTTCACATATTGACAACAGAAGAATGGACAGAGTAGACCACGAACCTCCGCCATCATCTTGAAATCTGATCATTTTGGAAATGGAAAGGTAGTGATGTGATATATCAGTTAGGGCCAGCATGTTCTCAAATGTCAATTATGAACTTTAGTGGTCCTTATCTGTACTTATTTGCAAGATTTAAGAAAATCTTCATAGTTATTTACGAAAATCTAGGAGACTGATACACGTATGTTGAAAGTTTGGACTATCACGAAAACACATGTAAGTTGAACATATCCAAAGCCAAGAAAACTAACCGCGAAATTTGATATCCAAGTTGTATATTATTACGTTTCACTGTCGAATATCAAATTTCGCTGATCGTTTTTTGGTTTGTTGATATGTGAGTTATTTCTTGTTCATGATACGACTAATAATTCTAAAAGACTCACAAATCAAATCTAGTTCGTACCTTTAGCATTTCTTACAATCAACGTACAATTGTAGTTCTCAGCCTTTCGAAAATTATGAGCCCCATAGACTCCTTCTTCCTTAGAAATAATAGTATCAATAATACAACCTATCTTAACGGTAACGTACCGACAAAGACAATAATTAAGGCAAGTTAATGTTGATGGAAGATACCATGGACTCAGAATGTGGAAGGAAATTGGAGTATCCCGATAAAACCCACATAGGATACAATGGTGTCCACCACAAAGTTTCTTGGCTGAGGATCGAACCAGACGCCCCATGTACCTGAGGCAAGCTGTTTACCACTGAGTCACCGTGTCCTCCCCCAATCGCTAAGAGACGCGGGCATCCAGTTAAGAATAACTGACATAGAAAAACTTGCTTACCATCTTCACGCGAAGGAAACTCCACGAATCCCACATTCTGACCGTTTGTACTTCTTGTAGGTTGGTTTATTACACTCAATATTTAGTACATCGATACATCTGTCAGAATCATAGCGTTTTCTCCAAAGTACGGGCAGGGTGACTTAGTGATAGAGCGCTTACTTCTGGTGCGAGATGGACCTCGTTCGATCCCAGACTATAAAAGTTTGTAGTGTATACTATCGTACCCGTGAGATTTCTCGGGATTATCCTGTTTTCTCCTACATTCTCATTTCACTAATTATTTCTAAAAAATTAGCTTCCATCTATTACCTCTCTCTATTATTGGATCGGATTTCAGTTTAGCATCCCTTCGGTAGGAAAATTACGTGATACATGCAGCTACGGATTAACGTGAGATCCGAACTGCTTGCTCTCCCGCCGTGAATCGGAGCCAGGTCTCCTATGCGAAAATCGCACACGCTACCCCATAGTCATGCGTGATATCTCTGTCTTCATTAGCCTAGAAGGCATAACATTTAAACTTTATGGACATCACATAATTTCAGTTCTTCCTCGAGAGCCAATTGTATACTGACAAGGGACATCGCCCAATTGTCCGGCTCCGATTTCAATGAATTTTTTCTAGCTGATAGAGTACATATATGTATTATTTGTGATGACAGAAATTTTTGCCATGGTGCATGTTTTCTATTTTTTTATAATTTTTAAAAGTTGTGATGTGGTTATTAGAGATTACTGGAGAAGTCCCTTACTAACCTTTGTAAACGAAACGTTAATGAAAGAACAACCATGTAGATACATATAAGGCCTAGGGGGAAGTTGTATGGTAGGTATGACCTTGACGGCAGTCATCTTGAAATCCTCCATTTTGAATTAAGGTCAAGTTTTTTAAAATGGAAATAGTGTAATATGATACATAATTTCGGGCTAGAATTTAATCAGGAAGACAATGGTGAAGCTAGTTTTGAGATACACCCATTTGGGGAAAAGTTACAGTCATTTGATTGTTCACTTACTACGTGCAAGAGTCCCTTACCTCCGCTTCTAACTCGCGTATTAATGATAATAAGCGGATAAAAGCTTCTGTAATACATATTATGCCTCTAGGGAACTGATAAGGTAAAGGTAACCTTGACGGCAGCCGTCTTGAAATCCGCCATTTTGAATTAAATTGAAGTTTAAAAAATGACAACTATAGCATGTGACACCTCATTTTAATAGCGAATTTTCCCAAACAGCCAATGGTATGCTTATTTCGGTTCTATAGTTAACCAATATGAATTTAGGGCTGTTTCTAATGTGCACCAAACGTCCATTATTCGATCCTTCAAATTGGTAACATCCCTAATATTCACCGCATGTCTTATGATTCCAACTGGCACTTTGCAATTGTTGCCATGGCTCATGTTTTCTAAATTTATTACATTTTCTAAGAGTTGCGATTTGTCAGTTCTTGAATAGTGTTGAGATAAGCATCCAGCAATCTTTCTGAATTTTGAAGACTTGCAATGTAATTATTTATTTTAAACAAGAATACGTGAAGAACCTATGGACCTATGTAACGTAAGGAAATACAAATGAAATTAAAACAAATTGGTGTTATACGAACACAAAATTATCAGGAAATGTAGCATACAGGTTGCGCAAACGACAAACAATAAAATATTTTAAATAAGTACAACTTTAAAGGAACAGTAGCAATGATAGAAAATATCAAAGAGGCATAATATGACGGTTCCCAAAACATTGTTTGTGCCATGGCCATAATATGAAAACAGGTATCTTGTTTATAAAGAAGTGTAACTTAATTGAGTTCCCGATCAATACTGATTATAAATCTTACAAACACGAATCATCGACAACAATCGCTAGAAAACGAATGACTTTTTTATCTGAGTAGCTAAAATAATTCCATAGAAAATAAATAAATAAATATACAATAAAGAAATAAATATAAAACAAAAGACCCTTGATTTACACAACAATCATATTTCGTTTTCCTTTTTGAAGTGAATTTTTATTTGATATTCCGTCTCATCTACTATACAAGCTACGTTTTCGGCATTACATGAATGCGAAGTTGGAGTTCTTTCGTTGTGCTATGATACATGTCAGTAAACGAGTTTTTGAAGGGCAGGCATTGAAAATAAATAATTACATGGCAAGTCTTCAAAATTCAGAAAGATTGCTGGATGTTTATTCCAACACTATTCACGAAGTGACAAATTACAACTCTTAAAAAATGTAATAAATTTAGAAAACATGAGCCATGACAACAATTGCAAAGTGCCAGTTGGAATCTTAAAACATGCGGTGAAAATTGGGTGTAGCCAATTTGAAGGATCGAATAATGAACGTTACTGGTTGCCAATTTGAAGAATCGAATAATGGATCGAAATTCATACTGGTTAGCTATAGAACAGAAATAAGCATACCATTGGCTTTTGGGGAAAATTTGCTATTAAAATGAGGTGTCACATGCTATAGTTGTCATTTTTTAAACTTCAATTTAATTCAAAATGGAGGATTTCAAGATGACTGCCGTCAAGGTCATACCTACCATACAACTTCCCCCTAGGCCTTATATGTATCTACATGGTTGTTCTTTCATTAACGTCCCGTTTACAAAGGTTAGTAAGGGACTTCTCCAGTAATCTCTAATAACCACATCACAAATTTTAAAAATTATATATATATATATATATATATATATATATATATATATATATATATATATATATATATATATATATATATATATATATATATATATAAAATAGAAAACATGCATCATGGCAAAAATTTCTGTCATCACAAATAATACATATATGTACTCTATCAGCTAGAAAAATTTCATTGAAATCGGAGCCGGAAAATTGGGTGATATCCCTTGTGAGACAAAGTAAATAGATCAATCAAAACTGTGCATATTCCCTTTTTTATAATTTTGACGATGTTCTTGTAACTTCGACCGTGTTCTAAGATTTCTGTTAGGTGACATATCGTATTTAATTGTAGTTAACAGGCCTCAGTCAACGTTTCATAAAATATCCCAATAATTCTTCAATTTCTTTGAGGTTACCTTTGTGCTGCCCCTGTACAATATCGAGTTGTGCATTAATGGAAGCTATGGCTAAAAATAATATACATTTCCTTTCCCCCAACTTCGATCCGACATTTTGTTCCCGAGTTACGGCTGTTTTGGGCATTTTCCCGACAGTTTTTGGCTGGTCATAGCGCCAAAAGGAAGAATTTGTGCAACCAGGTTGCCTTACCTTGGTGTCAGGAATCAGCTCCCAAACGTTGTCCGTGTTGTTTTGAAACACCGTGTATATTTCTATCCTGATTCTGATTAGCTCCTGTTTGCCAATCAATTACCAATATTCCTAAAACAAACCAAAACTGAACTAAATTCACTAAATCCCCTTCCCCTATGCTTTATTCTTGTATAGTACTTATTATATATTTATATTATAGTTGACAGAGATTGCTAGCTAATATAGATTGAAATATCTGGTTAATATGCTAGTAGAGAAATTCCCACTTTAGTACAGAAATTCTCTCCGTGCGTCCTACCTCCATTTTAGGCGAGATGGGATTAGACAAGATGGGAATTCCTATCCGCCTAAAATGATGCACAATTTTATCTTGGAGATATAAGTGGCTGATAAATCGTTACACAGGGTGGGATTAGGCGATAATATTGTGATAAAAACAAATTTTATTTTGAAATCATAATATAGTAAAATAATCCAATTTTTTGATGTTTGTACATACATTCCCGGAATATTCCTATTTTTGGGAATCTTCCCGGGAAAATTCCCAGGGAATATTCCCGAAAAATACTTTCGTGGGAATTTTCCCATTACTAGGTGCGAGCTGGGATCGAACCAGGAATCCCAAGCAGCGGAGGTGAACGTTGTACCAATGAACCACCGCGCCCCCTCGAGTGTTTCAGTTTCAGGCATCTACTAGATCGGCAACAAAATTATATTTTAAAATAAATAAATAAAAATATTACCTGCAAAAATACTTGTACTGATGCTGAAGATGAGAGGTGAAGCTCTACTGTGCGATCTTTTTCTAGAATGCATGGACACAATCTAGTGAGAGTTATGAAATTAATCGACGAATAGTGTGATATTGTGGGAATAAGGAAAATGTGAACATACACATACACCGTAGATATTCTGTAGGTTCCTAGTATGATAAGTACTTTCAAAAAGAAAAGTCACTTGACGAGATGATGAGACATAGATTTGTGGATACGAGTTGACGTAGCACAAATCCACAAACACAGCACAAATAGATACGTGAGAAATAATAATAAATAATAAAAACAATGATAAATGGGGAGTTGAGATTAATACTTAGTAATAATAATGAAAATAGTAATAATATATGTACGAAGTTTACAAGTGAAAACACGCACTAACACAAACACACTGATTACGATATATAGGCTACTGGATAATGATATGACGTACAGTATAGGTACACATGTTCTGCTGCCAGGTATTCACTTCACGTTCGCCAGTTCAACACTAGTGGCTATGAAGAATTTCCGTCCTTCCACTTTGAAAACTACTTTTCGGTCTTCACTCCACACATTGTGTTCACCGAATTTCTTCTTTGCTTCTTGCAGAAGACGCAAACGTGCCTTGCAAAGATCTTCATTCAGATATATTTCGGAGTTTCTTAGTTTTCGTTTGTTCTTCAGCACTTGGGGGTTTGTTCAGTAACTGACGGACTTAACGATGATTGGTCTCGTTTTATTACTAGGAGGCCCAGTCTTATGTGATCTACAGATGTCTGATACCTTTACGTCGAGACCCATCTTGTCGTCAAACACAGAACAAATAGCTTCATCAGTTTTCTCGTCAGGAACTTCTTTCAGCCCGAAGATCCGAATCGAGTTTCTTCTTTGATACTGCTCAAGTTCCGACGTTCTGTTTTGAACTTCTGTCTCTAAATACTTCACCTTTGCTTGCAGGTTGGAAACTTTGCTTTCAAATTAGTGTATCTTCTCCACGTTGAAATCGTTATGTTCTCGCAAAGTTTGAAGAGCGGCTTTTGTGACGCGGACCACAATAAGATCAGTTAGGCATTTCTGAATAACTTCAGTTTTAAGTTGCTCACTCTAGTCCTGAAGGTATAACGTTGTTGGCTTCCCGCGCTTGGACATGGTCATCACTGGGGCTATGGTAAGAGGGTGGCCAATTACCACCAACCGTCTACTGCGCTCAGCAAGCCACGAGTAACCAAGGTGGCCACTCCCCATAAACGTCACTACAACTTTTTGTGGCAAGCGAACGACGTTATACCTTCCGTACTATAACACACTTGTGGATAGTCTTCAGCAGATCTTCGGTTACACTTTCACTTATGTTCTTTGCTGACCAGTTTGGAAAATCCATGGGGTCATAGACCGTTGGCTTGGCTGCAGATGGGTGAGGGCGGCCGGACTCTTTCTCCCTGCCTGCAGTGTTGTCAGATGGCGGGAAATTTCCCGCAAAACGGGAAATTCTTATCATTAGCGGGAATGCGGGAAATTATGCTTGAAAAAGGGAAATTCTGTCAACTTCCTTTTCATGCCGTCTCTTCCTCGCTCCTTGACTTCATCTCTTTATACATGGAGTAGTACATGGATTCGAAGCGTCTTTGAAGGTCAGAAGAACCAGAACAGCAAGAGAGGTTTATAAACCGATCTAAATGGAACTGAGTATTAATCGTGCCAACATCCATTTTCTCGAAAAGAATGAAAGGAGAGAGGCTTTACGGCCCTCTGTTTAGTATATCTGTTATAGCCAGTGATTCACGTAATGTTAGGGTGAAGAGAGGGAAACGAGAAAAGAATATAATGTTTGAAGTAGCGCATACACAAACACAATTTATATTTCTCTCTATATCAAATAAATTACTGATAAAAAATAGAAGGATGGCCCTATAATAGATTTCTCCTCCCACAGGAAAACATGTACTTCTGATTGATTATTCATAGTTATTTGATTTTAATTTAAAATTATTAATGTAATGATTAATTTATTAATCATTAATATTAATGAAATACTAATTAACGATTAATATTCTTCCATGGCGGGAAATTTTGCAAGCGATCGGGAAATTTGAGGGCTTTGGGCGGGAAGTCTGTTATTCTGAATCTGACAACACTGCCTGCCTGTTCTTCGCGGTGTACTTTCATCACTTTTGCTTTGTTTCGGAGGCAGCATATTTTCTTTTTATTATTGAAATTACACTAAAAACGCACTTCACAATAGTTTTTTTTTAAACTTTTCTTTCACAAGCAAGGATCCACACAACTGATGTAATAGTTGCTAAGTAAAAGTTACATTTCTTTCTACACTTGTGCAGGACTTGCTTCTCAACAAGATGTTACAGCGACCAGAACACGATGCTATTCTCTGAAGGAGGGAAAATGCTCAACAACACCATCCTCAGCTAAAAGGCAGATGTCCTACTTTCAGAAAAATTCCACGAAAGCTGTTTTTATTTTTATTATTTATTTATTGCATGCGTGCGCTTCAGATCCAGCGAAATTTCAACATTCAACGGACAAAACTACAAAGTTTTCCTCGGTGCATGTCTCCGACCATGCTCAAGTGTGTTATCAGTATTTTCTCAGTACTACTTTTACCTCCTCCGTATATAAGGTAGTGTTCTAATTCATGAGTTCGTACTACTACTGACAAGTTGCGCAGGCGTAGTGTTCCGTGAGCTGCATAGCGGAGTCTCAAGAAATCTAGTCCATAGTACTATATACAGGGTGTTTCAAAACAACACTGACAACGTTTGGGAGGTGGTTCCTTACACCAAGATAAGACAAAAAGTGTAGACTAACCTGGGTGCACAAATGCTTCCTTTCGGAGTTATAGGCTGCCGAAAAATTGAAAAAATGAACTTTAAAGGTCCATAGCTCCAAAACTATGGGATCTACCGTAGTCGGTTCGACTTCACTTAGGAACTAGTGTGTGCGCTATCCAAATATCCATGCTTAGGTTTCTGCAATACTTCTGCAACAATTTTATAAAGGTAACTGATGAGTACTTCAAATTATATGCGCGTAACCAAACAGGCTCTACAAAAATTGTTGCGGAAGTACCACAGAATTCTGAAACATGGATATTTGGATAGGGCACATACTAGTTCCTAAGTGAAGTCTTGAGCCGACTACGGTAGGTCCAATAGTTTTGGAGCTATAGACCTTAAGATTTCATTTTTTTTCATGTTTTGGGCAGTTTATAACTCCTAAAAGAAGCATTTGTGTACCCAGGTTGGTTTATACTTTTTGTCTTATCTCACAGGAATCACCTCCCAAACGTTGTCGGTGTTGTTTTGGAACACCCTGTATGTTGATGTGTCGATCTACTTCTTCAGTGAAAGAACAGCAAATCATTCTTTACCTTTATAATTAAGATCAACTTCTTTGTTGAAATGAATGAAAAATGATTTACTGTTTTCTAATAGTAGATGAATATTATTTATTTAACAAACTATCCAGCTATAATATAAAATTATAAATATAATATGTTGCGACAAATGCATTAGAGGTTGAAGGAGTTAACTTACTTTGCTCTATGCCTCATTTAAAATTATCAATAAATGCCTTTTTTTATAATCATGTAAATTACAACAATTTAGATTAACATGTATTTTTCGACTTAGTTTAAAATATAATGAATTCATATACTTACCATTTGTTTCTAAAGCAAGTGGTGTGCAATAACCAAGCTTTAGCTTGGGCAATTTAATTTGTCTACGAAGGTCAGAATCTCCAACAAGAAGTTTGATGTCCCTTTTCGTATAAGATGTTTTAGCATCTAATCCTGTGTGTGGAAAAAGTAAGAAATACTAAAGTTCGACAATTATTGTAAAATAAATATACCTGGTATCTCCTAAAAGTAACAAATAGTTATTATCATGGTTGAAACGCTCACTTTTGAAACGAGCCTAGCTCAGCTTAAACTCACAGGGTAAAAAGTGAGTTAACTCAAGCTCAAACTTAAGGTTTTTAAAAGGAGCGCGCTTACCTCACGCTAAATTTTTATTTGAGCTAGCTCAACTTCATTCTCAACATAAGGAAAATTACAAATAACACTGTCTGATGATTTAATAACTAAAAATATTTATAATAGTGCATATTGAGGACGATACAGCATAAAAATTGATATTTTACAATAAAATATATTACTGTACAAGAAAGCATAATAAGTAAGAAAGAATGTTTAAGAAACTGACTTATACAAGCGACAAATAATAATATGGTAGTGGTAAAATAGATTACATAAACCTGACCATGATATATGACTCAATAAAGGAAGCACTCTGTACATTATAGGTATGCCGACACTGAATATGCATTTGTCTAAACTATTGTCTCTGTGACTGTGAATTGTGCTCGCCCCTACAGATTCAGCGCCCTTACAATGCAAGTCAGAGACCCGACAGCGGACACTGTTATTCTAACCTGATTAAATTGCAATTTTAAATTCGTTTTGAATAATAGTTGCATTTCAAAGTTCTTATCAAGCAGTCTAGTACGCGGTTGTGACATGATGTCTTTGGCGGTTCAAAAGAATTAATTATCCAGTCAATAATAGCCCTGTCAACCTTATCATTCACTTTCAGCATTTTCTAGCAGACACCTTCCATTGTTAATTGTCTACTTTGGGGAATCTTTGTTTCTATATTATTTTTCGTTTGGCTTCCTTCCTGTATTTATTAAACTGCTGGATTTTGTTAGGATGCACCCTCTGTAAAGAGTTAACTAAAGTTACTTTTTTTGATTTCGGTATTCACGTAATATCACGAAGTAGCAGTGTTCCAAAAACCGGTTAACCAGTTTCGGTTCGGTTTGTTTTCTAAACCAAATCTATCGGTTTGGACTTCAAACCAGTTCGGTTTGTTTTCTAAACCAAATCAATCGGTTTGGTCTTCAAACCAGTTCGGTTTGGAAACAATTCGTTACGGTTTGGGAAAGGTTCTGTTCCGTTTAAGAACTGTTTGAGGACTGTTTTGTTCGGTTTCAATCCAATATTGGAAATCGATGGAAATGAAGTTTCCGTTATTAGAAACCGTCTACCCAGAGATTATAATAAGGCTGTAATGTTATGATTTTCAGTATAATTTTATTCAGATGTAAAATTATTTTGATACTACTGAACCAATTGAGGGTTCATACTGTGTTGGTACTTTTACTGATGCTTTGGAAATTGGAGTAAAATACTTAAATCAGTTGGAAGACAACTTTACGGCAAGGGCATATTTAGGAGAGATACTGTGGAAAGGGAGGAATTACTTGAAGGGTGGATTCTATTCCATGGAACCTACGTTTAGAATGAAACACTAAACTCATCCTGAAATGACTGGGGAACCCATACTTTATGGCCTGTATGGGGATTATATCATGATGCCATATTATCAGGGAACAAATAAAGTTCATGCGGATTTTGAGAACAGTTACTTTTATTACATTAGTGAGGTCAAATTGACTCTGATGACATTATATGTTCACATTCCTTTCAAACCTTATTCTATAGAGAGTTGTTCAGTGCATAGCACGTTTCACTATCGATTTCTAGGAAGCGCAATCTCGGAAGAGCATGTTTTTGAAAGGTAGATTTTGAGGCCTATTTTGCTTTACGAGTACACATTAGGAAACAAAATTGGAGAGAAGAATATGCTTCGAGTTTGGAAAGACTTCAGTGAGTGAACGGACTGCTAAAAAGTGGTTCAGCCGCTTTTCTTCCGGAGACAAGAGACTTGAAAACAAGCATCGCGTTGGTTGTTCATCTACCATCGACAAAGTCCAGCTGGAAGAGGAAAACACGCGAAATCCTCATCAAACTTGATAGGCAGGTTCACACAGGATTGCAGTATTTGACGAAATCTTTCAATCATATTTTCATAACCTTGGGATAACATTAAAGCTAAGCAAGTGGGTTGCTCATGTCCTGTCTGAGGGAAACATGCGCAACGGTTAAACCAATCTGCTTGTCGTTGCTATCGCGACATAATATAATCTCGTTCCTGGATCAAATTTGACATGTGGTGAAAAATTGATCATGTATGATAACCAGAAGAGGAAATATCATCGGTCGACTTCTGGTTCGGTCTCATTGGCTACTAAGCCGAACATTCATCAAAAGAAGGTAATGTTATATATTTGGTGGACCGGCGCTGGCATAGCCCACTATGAATATCTAGAAAGCGTAAAACCATGACAGCTGAGGTCTACTTGTCACAATTGCAATGAGTTTCAGCTGCATTGCTTCAGAAGTAGCCAGCACTGGTCAACAAAAGAGTTCTCCTCCTCCACGATCTTGCCAAACCTCATATGGCTAAAGCGACCAAAGAGCTGATCGAAACATTGGGCTCGGAAGTTCTGTTTTATCCACCCTGTTTTCCGGATATCACCCCATCGCACTATCACCAGCTCTTGACCATGGATAACTACGTGGGTCAACAGCAGTTTCGAAAACACGACGTCACAAAAGCTTTATCAATGTTTGGACTCCAAAAAAGATGATTCTTTTTTCTAAAAGGACATTTAGAAGCTTGTGACTCGTTGGGAACATGTCATTGAAGTCAATGGTAGTTATTTCGAACAATAAAATGGGTGTTTAAGATTTTTGTGGACCGTATTTGATGAAAACAGCAGGAACGTTCTTGGTTACCTGATATAATACTTAAGGGAAATGTAAAGATAAGTATTTTTGAGTAAAGACTGACTGGTTCCTTACCTGTTGATATTTTATGAGAATCATATGCACAAGATAATCGACTGAAGTAGTTGGGAACTATTTTACTTTAATAGTACTAAATCATATTCTAGCGGAAAAAGTTGCACAATGGAAATACTACAGTTATACTCTTTAAATGAGTACTAAAACTACCTAAAATTTAACAACTTGTATTACCCCAACTTGTATTACGTAACAGTACAATATTTAATACAAAATTCAATAATGTTGTGATCCAGAATGATCCAATATAACGTGTTTATAGGTAAAAAGTTTCGACACGTAAAATCATTTTATTATACACAAATCTGCTAACTGCTTGTAGGTTACGGGTGAAATAAAGATTAAATTCAGCTTCATTTGGACACAGCTGAATTCGCTTTGATGGGGTTCGCCAAATTTTGGTTAGCCGATAGTAAACGAAACCATGTTTCAAACCCTTTGGCTCGAGTTGACGACAGTTCTATTCAGTTCAGTTTCTGAACTTTACAGTTTGGGAACATTTCGATTTGTGAACGGTTTGGTTCGGTTGAATTCGTTCTGTTAACAGTTCGGTTTGGGAAAGGTATGGTTCGGTTTGAGAACGGTTCGGTTCAGTTCCGGTTAACTGTTCCAAACTAGTTTAAGTGGCAAACCGAAACCACGGTTTACGTTTCCATGAACCGTCCATCCCTATCAGGAACATATGCTCAACTTAAGTTCGTATTGTAAATAAATTTCCAAAAGCACCATGTGCACTAGACTCTCTAATGTGGCCTTTCCTTGCAAAGAGGAATGAGTATAATGGGAAGACTTTGAAATATAGTTTAATGCATACAATACTATATTTTCTTAAATCTAAAAACACATATATTAACATAGAAAAAAGTAGAAAAAACTTAGGCCTTGAGTTTGTATAGAATATGAATAATGTCTCACACCATGAAGATGCTCGAACAATGGATGCTTTGTCGTACAAACGCTTTACAATCAACAATAAATGGAAGCCACAATAGTACTATATGTATTAATCTGCAGTTGTAGTATAAACAAATCTAACCGTTGACAGATTCTTGCGACGTCATGCAGCAGAGGAGAAATATGAGGTTGGACTACTGACGGTAGGATTAGCAAGAGTCTAGTGTAGGGTGACCAAATCGTCAACTAGGGTGAACGGGACACATTTTATTTTTGGATAGGTTTCTCCCGTAAATATATGATTTTAGCCTCTCCGTTCTCTCTCTTTTTGTATCTCTCATAAAAAAGGGCAAATTTACACTTTTTTTGTTTTCAAACGTATTGAAAAGGTTGTGGAATTAATTAAATAACAAGTAGCTATCAACAACTAACAAAAATGGAAATATAAAATAATGAAGTATTTGAAAACATTACTAAAATATATGAAACACTTATCAATTAGTAATATGAGAACCTGAGGTATATTCATGAGAATATTTAGCTGTTGTCCTAGACATCTTTAAAATTTCCTTCTTTTCTAATACAAAGTTATAAAAGTCACAACAGTCCATTTTGAAGTTATATAGTACTTGAAGAATTGCAGAAAGGGTCTCCACTCACATCCTGTTTCGTCTGTCCATTGCATGTTCAAGAACGAAGATATTCTTTCAGTATTGCCATTATGGGCAAGGATCGCAAACACATATTGGCATATCTTTAAAACTTCAGATTTCTTTTCAGACCTAGTACGGGTTTGGAAAAAACAAACTCACTTCTCATGTTAGTGGATTGCTTTTTCTTTCCTCGCTCCACTCATTTATGTAATTACTAACAAAATCCTTCAACGAAGCCATTTGATCGAAAACCAAAGAATCATTTATTTCAATATCTTTCTCCTTGAAGTAAGCAACACTGGTTTGGGTACAAAACCTCGCGGCCAGAAACTCGCGGCGACAACCTCGCGGACCAAAACCTCGCCTGGCCAAAACCTTGCCTCCCAAAACCTCGTGGCCCAAAATCTCGCCGGCCCGAAACCTCGCCTGGCCAAAACCTCGCCGCCCAAAACCTCGCGGGACAAAATCTCGCCTGGCCAAAACCCCGCCTGACCAAAACCTCGCTGCCCAAAATCTCGCGGGCCAAAACCTCGCCTTGCCAAAACCTCGTCTTCCAAAATCTCGCGTTCCAAAATATCGCCATACCCAAAATCTCGCCTGACCAAAACCTCGTTGAAATGATCTCGCGACACAGAGTCTCGCCTGGTCTAAATTAAGCGAGACGTAGTGTCGTCTGGGAAGAAATGTCGTCAGGATAAAACCTCTTCACAACGATTTCTTCAATGTAGAATGTTCTATATTCGCGAGGTTTTGGCCACGCGAGGTTTTGTCCCGGCGAGATTTTGTCCCGGCGAGATTTTGTCCCGCGAGATTTTGGGCGGCGAGGTTTTGGCCACGCGAGGTTTTGGGTGGCGAGGTTTTGGGCGGCGAGGTTTTGGGTGGCGAGGTTTTGGGCGGCGAGGTTTTGGCCACGCGAGGTTTTGTCCCGGCGAGATTTTGTCCCGCGAGATTTTGGGCGGCGAGGTTTTGGCCACGCGAGGTTTTGGCCGCGAGATTTTGTCCGTATTCCAAGCAACACTATATTCTACCTGGGGATGTCCTTCAACAGCATCCAGTTGAATATTGAAAAAGTAAGAAACGATACACTCCATTTTCATAGATATTCAATGCAGGTTTCGCAAACCTCATTAACTGCATTTTTGTGGTTATTGTTTTCAAATGACTGAATGGTTGAACACTGAACTGTAACTGATGATTTTAATTTTATTTATCTCAGAATGAATGCCAAGGAATTCAGAAAGCGAGTGAATTATATGAAGCTTAACTGACAGCCGATTCGAGAAGATAGTTCATCAAGAATACCAAAGGAAGTATGTAAGTACATTTCAGTCAAATCAAGAATAATACGCAATCTAGAATACCGTCCGATGAAGAGACATCTGCAAGTCTTCTGCTTTCAAATTCGCCAGCATTTAATTTTGGTCTTAACTGTTTGTTTTGTGGTGAGCCTGATATATATGACGGTAAGTGGAAGGATCACTGTCTAATTCCATTAAAAGCTAATATTTTTCAAGAAACTATAGAACGCAATGATGATTGGATCATGACTGTAAAAAAGTTATATTGAATATGCCAGAGATTTGTTTGCGAAAGACGCACTGTACCAGACTATTTGTAGTGTAAATTTTAGAACAGGAAAGGAGATTCCAGGAAAGACTAGGAAGCGGGGTCATCAGCTGAATACGAACCGAAGAAAATGGCAGGCCATAAAGACTGAAAGAGATAATGCTTTATTGCGAGTAGTTAAGTATTTGGGGATGAACGATGACAGCAGGTTACCATATGTGATTTATTAAAGATTATGGAACAGGAACTGTGCTATTCAGAAGAGCAAACGTACTCTGTCAGACATGAAAGCTAAACTATTTGAATTATTTGCGGAAGGAATTACTATAACTGAAATAAACGGTGAAGTAGAGTTGTTACTTTCAAAGAGACATCTGCTAGAATTCTCAAGACTTTTGTGAAGTGAACATCAGAAAAGGTACTGTGGAGGTTGAGTTGAGCTTAGTGCAAACTGCAGCAAAGTTAATAAAAGTGTGCAATAAGGTCCATTGAAATATTAAAATAGTACTACCCTTCCACTGACAGGTACAATCTTCAAAGTGCTTTGTCATTTTTCCTGAGGTGTTAAGAGGATTTCTAAAAGAGATCGATACAGTTGCACACACTGAAAACAAAATAGCTTACTTGGATCAGTATATAATCCAGTTAACTCTACCAAAACTGATGCAAGCTATATTACAGGTTGTTTTGGGCTTGCAGATGCACCATGTTTTTGGTTCCCGCTTTCTATTGGACGCCCTGTACCGTCACTGCTATTCATATTCTGAGATGCAGTATCTTTTCTGATCTTCTCCTCACTTGACGGATTCTAGCAGATGTCTCTTTAAAAGTAACAACTCTGCTTCATCGTTTATTTCAGTTATAGTAATTCCTTCCGCAAATAATTCCAATAGTTTAGCTTTCATGTATCTGACAGAGTACGTTTGCTCTTCTGAATAGCACAGTTCCTGTTCCATAATCTTTAATAAATCACATATGGTAACCTGAGGTCATCGTTCATCCATAAATACTTAACTACTCGCAAGAAAGCATTAACTCTTTCAGTCTGCATGGGCCTGTCATTTTCTTCGGTTCGTATTCACCTGATAACATCCGCTTCCTAGTCTTTCCTGGAATCTCCTTTCCTGTTCTAAAATTTACACTACAAGTAGTGTGGTACAGTTCGTCTTCCACAAACCAATCTCTGGCATATTCAATACAACTTCTTACAGTCATGACCAAACCATCATTGCGTTCTATTGTTTCTTGAAAAATATTATCTTTTAATGGAATTAGACAGTGATTCTTCCACTTACCGTCATATATATCAGGCTCAGAAAGAAACAAACAATTAAGACCAAAATTAAATTCTGGCGAATTTGAAAGCAGAAGACCTGTAGATGTCTCTTCATCGGACGGTATTCTAGATAGCGATTTATTCTTGATTTGACTGAAATTCACATACTTCCTTCGGTATTCTTGATGAACTTTCTTCCAGGTTCAGCTGTCAGTGCAGCTGCATATAATTCACTCGATTTCTGAATTCCTTGGCATTCATTCTGAGATAAATAAAATTAAAATCATCAGTTACAGTTCAGTGTTCAATCATTCAGTCATTCGAAAACAATAACCACAAACAGATTTACATTTACACTTACAAGAAGAAACATAAAGGGCCTACTATGTGTAGCTAATGAATAAAGTACAGGGTATCTCAAAAGTCCCCTGACACACGCTAGCACTGTTGTTATCAGAGTTACAACAAAATGCAAGAGAGAAAATCGTCTCCAAATATGTTTTCAGTATAAAGTGAAGGATTTTTTTTTTAATTGGACGACTCGTTTGCGCTATACACTCTTTATACGTCCAATGTTAAATGAAAATGCCACGTTGACATTTACCGGGACCCACAATATAAGTGAATGAAGTTACTGTCTTTTACGCTAACGTGTCGATAACCAGCCCCCATTTCAAACATATCCTCATTCATCATACTCTTACATTATTTAACCACCTCTCGGTAAATGGGAACGTTGGATTTTCATTTAACATTGGGAGCATAAAGAATGTACAGCACGAACGGCTCGTCCGATTTTAAAAATTCATTCACTTTATATTGAAAACATCATACTCTTACATTTTGATGTAACCCTGATAATAACAGAGTTACCTTACATCAGAGGACTTTTGAGACACCCTGTATAATAGAGGTATGTTCAATTCCTCATTCGAAAGGACATATAATGGTGAACAACTCTTATCAAGGATGTTGAGCCTGTAATTTTGTTACAAAGTCACATAATTACTCCGTTTATTATTATATCTGTCGGAATTGACCAACAACGGCGGCCATATTGGATTTAACGACCTTCCAGATTGAATATTCTTGAGGACTTTTTCAGGTTTGCTTAGAATGTGATCAGCATCGTTTTGTGTGCATGTTTCATTTCTATTGCAATTTGTTCAAGATAAAGTGTCTTTTTTGCGTACGTTGACTGCACTATTACGACTAAAATAATAAAATTAATAAAGACTAAAGACTATCATAGAAGAATATGGAGACAAGGGATCGCGGATATTAACTATAATTTAAATAATTTAAAGAAATGAGACCTGTAACCAAACGAGAAATTTCAAGCACTTACGATAGATACATAAATAACTGCGAATTCATTATTCTTGTAAAATCAAAATTCTTTTGAATTTGCATAAAAAAGAAAAATGTAATTCTGATAGCAGTACTGTAACGTCTAAAAGACGCAAATTAAATACCGAAATAGATATTGCTAATCAATTTATTCAGCACTTTCATGTCTTGTATAAGAAATCTGAGTATGGCCCTGAGACATTATCAAATCATACTAATTCTGATTTGCTTAATCAGTCAATATTTACTAATGTTGAAGTGGAAGAGGTCAAAGATGCCATCGAAAGAAAAATCAAGTAGACACAATTTATACGGACCTCAGTAAAGCGTTCGCAGATGTCATAAATCATTATATTCTCGTTAGTATGCTTGTAACTTTTGATTTTTCACATGTTCTACATTAGTTACTATCGTCATATCTTCGTAAATGCAGACATCGTGTACGATACAGATATGTACTGGTTTCTGATTTGCAGTTCATTCAGGTGTTCTGCAAGGTTCAAACCTACTGTAGGACCTTTGCTATTTTTTGTGACATATTAATGATTTACTTGATGTAATGAAGTCACGAAAGCAGTTACTTGCAACTAGTTTTAAAATTTAGCCGTGTCATACGTTCGAAGACGTACTACATCAGTTTGCAAAATAACATTAATACCCTTTCTAATTAGTGCAAAATAAACAAACTGCCTTTGAATACTGGGAAGTGCACTTATACAAGAAAGGACATCCACTCTAAATTTGCATATAACATAAAAAGCATACAGCTCCAAAAGGTTCAATGTATAACTGTTTTTCGTGTGTCTACAAGATCAAATCTCTCATTCGATATTCATCTAAATCGAGGCTTACAGAAATATTGGGTCTATCAAGAGACTCAGAAGTGAGTTCAAGAGTATGAATGTACTTAAAATTCTGTATAACGCACATACACTGAAACACACATCGATAACTTGGGACCTCAATGCAGAAAAATACACACAGCCACTAGAGCCAATTCATTTCGACCGAGAGAGGGAGACAAACCACACGCTAACGAAAAATGATATTATAGTGGAAATGCATTTTGCTGTCATTTGCCTATCAGTTTCCGAACTAAGTGTGTGTGTGATTTGTTCCCTGTGTCATCACAAATAGGAATGAAAATATGTGACGGTTTACGGCACAATAAGTCGTGTCCTGAGAGGAGGTCAAACCACAGTCCATCTAGAAAGACCACTCAGAAGACACATCTGTTTGTAAGCAAAGATTGCGGAGCCTGATAGCACGCTACCAAACACAACGGCAACAAAAGGTCGTAAACGTGTGCTTAATGCGGAACAGTGGAAACGAGGAGTGCATGATCCATTTCATGTAATACAAATGTCATCTGATATGAAAGATGCACAGTGTATTTGCAAAGTGTTCCTCAAAGACACCGTGGATGAAACAGGCAGTAAAATGAAAATGCGAAAAGTGACGGCTGTCAGAGTATCTGCTACTGAATCTGGGTTCATCTTGGTTAAGTGCACCTACTCATCTGTTGAGTTGTGGAATAAAATCCGTGTGTTCCAGATACACCCAGGCACAGAACACAAATGTATTGTGTCCGCTGCGGATGACCTATGGCCTCTGTTGGATAGTTTGCACGTGCTGTATCCTGACGGTAGAAAGATCAACAATCTGAAGTACCGTGATTTGATAAAGATGATGCCATATATTCCATCCATGTACCACCCATTCTACTGAAATCTGAAATCAAATCACAACACGGACGATTTGGTTAGGTTAGGTTAGATTAGAAATCTAGCCTAACCTAATTTATTTAGGGTATATTAACCAGTGTTAGATATCATCACTGCAAAGTATTTCCTTTACATTAGTAATATTCGTTTATTACTCTTAATAGAACACACTTTACATCATGTATTACAGGTTAAAAGTTGCATAGATATCTGTAGAGTGGTATGCACAAATACAAGAACCATCTTCACAGGGGAAAATTTGTAGTTATTTGTCCTAAACTTTACCCTTCAATTTCTCGGAATTTAGTTTCTATGGCTTGGCCTCCTCTCTCGGTCAGTCCTTCAATTACAACGTACTGCTCATTTCCAGTTACTTGCACTTAAAGTTTAAAAAAAGCTGCAATTGCTTCGTAGGCTCGTAGGACAGCATTGGGGGCTAAACACAAGATTGCTTTTTAATTAACACTTACAAGGAGTTCATGCGCAGCAATTTTACATTTAGCCATATTGCTTGGTCGCCATCACAAGCTAGATTCTACAATAGATTCGAAATTATGGAGTATCATACAGTACGCTTAGCATAGCGCACCAAATTATAATATCCTAACGGAGATCTGTACAATCGAATGGACTTTCCACCACATGTAGAACATATTCCATTTTTACGTAAGCTGTATATAACCAAATGTCTAGAACTTAATAAATATATTTTTCTGGAGACAATTTTCATAGACTCTGAGCAGGATTCCACTTTCAAATATTATCCTACACCATTAAGTATATTGATCACACTTCATGTACGCAACCTCCCTGTGGATCACTTTCATCGCATTCTTTCAACGTCAAATCATTCATCATGCCGTCCCTCATCTTTTTCCATAGCTGCACTGTGCTTCCTCACCAATAATGTTGGCACCCCGTGCCTACATCAGGCATGAGCCGCCCCAAGAGAGGAGCCTAACATGCATTAGTTACTATTAACCATTTCAACGTGTTGTGGGATATAATGCACATCCATCTCATCAATCATGCTAAAGTAATTATCACAATTGTAATTATATTCAACATATACTCTTATATATCCTTTTCACTAAATACTTTCATTTTCTCGCTTATTCCTTCTTCGTAACTTCCTCATGATGTATATTACTTCCAGAGTTCAGTATCATAGAGCGTTTATTTATTATATATGTTAATACACATTGATCTATTTCAACATTTTTGGATGTACTTGTTCTATTTTGCACGAGTGGTTTTGCTTATATCGCATTGTACAACTAATGTTATTTCTGTTTGTACTTGTTTTCATCAGATCACTTGCCCAGAGAGAGGACGTAACCCTTTAGTAGCAGTTACATTTGCCATCAATGGATGATTAATACCAACAGAATGAACAATGCGCTATAAATAAATAAATACTTCAACATAAAATTGTCCTATAAGTAAACTCATTCGTTGTTCAAACTAAAATCCCTTCTCAGTAATAATAATAATAATAATAATAATAATAATAATAATAATAATAATAATAATAATAATAATAATAATAATAATAATAATAATAATAATAATATAATTCATCTCTTCCCCCACAGAGGACGTAATTATCTTCAGACAGTTGCAGAAAAGAATAAGAATTTATTTCAGTGTCTCCGCTCCACACTTACACTGAACTATCGAATATTTCCCAGATGCGAAAGGAAAATAAGCGTTTGTCCTTTACTTCAGATTTGTAGAATGATCTTTTCAAAAGATGAGATGGCAACAAACTCAGCGCGCAAATTTTAGTTTGGTGAAAACGCATTTTGTTCTCTATAAGTATAATAAACTCGTTGGGCCTTAGATCAAAGTATCAAAAGTGCATATACAGGAAAAAACAAGAAAAAAAAAAACATTATGTGGACAATATATATTTTATTTGCATTGAAAGATCACGCTGATCTCGAACTTGTTTGCAAGCGAGCTCTCCAGGTTTGTGTAAATTAGTTAGTTCCCTCCTTTACTTGCCTCATACCACGATTTCCTGGTCGAAATTAAGCAAAATCATAGCGGGTTAAAATTGTTGTACAAAATTGAAACTTGATACATGTATTCAACTTGATCAAATCGACAGGGTGATACTATCGAATATTTCCCAGATGCGAAAGGAAAATAAGCGTTTGTCCTTTACTTCAGATTTGTAGAATGATCTTTTCAAAAGATGAGATGGCAACAAACTCAGCGCGCAAATTTTAGTTTGGTGAAAACGCATTTTGTTCTCTATAAGTATAATAAACTCGTTGGGCCTTAGATCAAAGTATCAAAAGTGCATATACAGGAAAAAACAAGAAAAAAAACATTATATGGACAATATATATTTTATTTGCATTGAAAGATCACGCTGATCTCGAACTTGTTTGCAAGCGAGCTCTCCAGGTTTGTGTAAATTAGTTAGTTCCCTCCTTTACTTGCCTCATACCACGATTTCCTGGTCGAAATTAAGCAAAATCATAGCGGGTTAAAATTGTTGTACAAAATTGAAACTTGATACATGTATTCAACTTGATCAAATCGACAGGGTGATACTATAAAGGGGGTATTTCGTCAATTATTTGGGCGATATCTCTACTAGTTTTCAAATATTGGCCTACTTACAGTTTGGGAGTCAGGTTGTAGTAGGGAATTGAGACTTACTACATACATGTTTCATGATACGTTTTGGCCACAAGGGCTCAATTTTGAGGTTGTTTTTGCAATATTTTGTACATTTTAAAAGATGCTGACAGTTTTTTGTTCAGTATTTTATTTGTAGAGGGTTATATTGATCCTAGGGGTTTGAAATTTTGTACGTGTATATTACTTAATAAAATACAAGGGTTAACTTCTTGAGGAAGGGAGATTTAAAACAAAACATATTTTGCAATATCTCGAACTGTTTCGAAGATATGTGATCTATTTCCGGTTTTGAAAATGAAAATTGCTATAACTATTACAGCAAATCAAAAATTGGATATTGCGTTGTGTTGACGCAAACCATTACGGAATGTGACTCTTCGTACATATATGCTTCATGATGTCTTACGACCCCTAAGATAAATTTCGAAGTTATTTTTTCCAACAGCTCTCCGTACTGACAAAGTATTTTAAAATCCGCGTTTTAATTTCCTAATGCATAAAAAATTTGTTCTTCTGATCCATTTAAGGAATTATCACCTAATATAGTTTCCACAATTTGTTCCATATCCCACTTTATAAACAATACCCTATTTATGATACAACTTATGATCTGCAGTGAGTACGAATTGTTTCAGATGTACTACTTGCTCCCAACTGTCTTTTGGTGGAATCTGTTCAACTTCGGTGGTTGAGAGCACGATCACCATTTCTGTAGAGTAAAATTAAATATACTAAATAACACATATCGGTTATTTCTTCGAACATTAATTCAGTTCCACGGAGAGTACTAAACTGAAAGGAAACATTCCTAAAACAACAAAAGCGGGACATGCCACATGTAAATACTTTCAACACAAATAATATAGGTATTATCCACATATTACAAATCTTTCTCTCTTTTCTTTTTCTGATTTCATTTTTACTTATATGTGCTTTAATTACTTTGGTCTCAGGCTCCTTTGACACAACACTCACCCTTTTCACCTATGCCCTTTTGTTCGCACAGGACCTTTTTCAGCATCGAACTTCTTAGGCGGGGCCGCTTTGACTCTAGCCCTTTTGATACGAGGCCATTTTAGCCAGGGCCTTTTGACTCGTACTGTTCTGGCAGAGAAAAGTTATTAAGTTTGTTGTTGTTTGTTGGACGCGCAATTCACATTCGAGAAGAACAACCGCGTACAGCGAACAGTGTGTTTAGTGAACTCAGCCATCATGGTGCTGCAAAAGCGAACAAGGACCAACCACACACAAGAAAACAGACAGTAATACAGCAAACACAGAATCAGAATCATGTTCCCTTCCTTCAAACACAGAGAAGAATACTTGTAGCACTTCCAAAGACCCAACCTCTACTCGTATCCCTAATAATTCCAAGACAGATTTCTCAAACAATTCCTCTGAATCTCCCGCCTTACCCACTTGTCATTATGTCCTTATTAACCTTGCTGCCCATTTTTATGAACCAGATGTTTTCTTCAATCATATCAAGGATGGCATACCACAATACCGTCGATATCTGCCTGGCCAACCAACACACAACGGAGAAGGCTTTCACATCATTATTCAAACACAAGAAGCCATCGAAGCTTTCACTAAGAAGTTCTCACCACGAGATTTTGGACCGGAAGTCAGAGTAACGACCATCTCTACCCAAGAAGACATAGACGGAGCTGATGGCAAGTTACCTCCTCTCGGACAGCAATCGAACAGAAATTCTAGAAGACACACCTATATATGTGTGATCAAGGGCGTCGATGTGAACATGAATATCACAGCCATTGAAGATGATCTTGACAAGAAAAAATGTGAACTTCTGCAATATCACTCGAATCAAGAATTCTACAGGACCACTCCCCCTGATCCGGCTTTTCACAACTAGTTTTGCCATTGTCAACAAACTCATTGCTGACGGCATTTGTATTCATGACAAGCTGTACAAAGCAGAAGCGTCACGATCCACAACAAGATGCACGCCATGTTGTAATTGTTACGGCTACGGCCATCGCACCAGACCTGCACACGTCAAAAAGTTTGCTTCCGATGTGGAGAGAGCCATAGCACGCCCTGCAACAAACCAATCAACCGATGGTTCTGTGCCACCTGCAAAAGAGTCGGACATCGACCGGGTAGCAGTGATTGTCCTCAGAGGCCACGCAACAATCCACTCAGACAGACCATACCCAACCTCCTCAACCAGTTTGAATTTCCACCGCTCCCAGATTCCGGTCCTTGCCAGACCAAGTAACAGGATCTATGGAAGAAAAAGAAAACGAAGAAACAGGAAAAAAGAGGAAACAGAATCATCCGAATCAGAAATCCACGACGCAGAAATAGATGCCAAGATCTACAAAGCCATTGACAACACCACCGAATGCATTCTCATATGGGCAACGTCCATCCTATCTACAATCACCGACTCACAGAAACAGAAAATACTTCACCAAACCATCACAAAAGTCACCCACAAGTTCTTCCGTAAGCAACTTAATATCCTTAGCACAACCAAAGGCAATCTTTACATTAACTGAACTAATCTCACTAACACTACAAAGAAGAACGTTTCAGCACCAAGTACTTCCGACCACTCTACACCTGACATCACCTAGATGCACAATTATCAACATATTCGCAACAAGTAAATAACACATCCAACATTTAACTTAATTCACACTCAATGTTTCTGAACTAAATACCATGTGCTTCCTGCTTCGGTACTCCCCTCGGATATTAGTGTATAGCAATAAGGTCAACGCCAGAAGACATAACCAGCCCAGGTACAGGACCACTTGCCAAAAAGAGGATTTCACGAACATCGGCATCACACAACATCGGCAACGCACTCAAAAATCACCAGGAATAGAATTCTAGTGTGACTTGTTTCGATATTCATCTTGCCATTCAAGAGAGAAGCCATGGGCAAAATAGCAACATATGGTAGAAGCCCATCTCTACCTATGTGGAAGAGAAAAGTTATTATTTTGATTGATTGATTGACTCGTGCTCTTCTCCTGTTGCCCTTTTGACTTGGGATCGTGATGACGTGCAATGATACCAATTTATAATGTGACATCCCACTTTGAATTTGAAATAACCAGAAACTGATAGGGGAATAAAAATTTCCAGGAACCATAAACCTGTGACACTGGGATGCGCTTCGTAGTTTATATGCAAAGTTATCCTGACATTTGGGCGTTTACGGACGGTAAACTTTCCCCGAATGCTGGCTGGATATTAGTTTTCCTCATTCTCTGAACATTATATAACTGCGCAAACTGACCAACTCCTAGTACGTTCCGAATATTTGATTTTAATATTCGACGAAAATTAGAAGAATATTACTTTACTACTTGGGACCACCTTCAACAATATCAAAAATAATTACTAGAAAACCTAGTAGTTCCTCTCTCAGAGCGATTCTCAGAACAGCATCGAATTAAAACTTTTATTTAGATTAAGATGGCGGAACTGTTTTTTTTTTTGGGGGGGGGGAGCAAGTTGAAGACATTACCATTTACAACGCTAATTGCAACATATATTAAATTGTTACCTAAATGTCTGGAAAAAATATTTTATTATTTTTCTATTTCGTGATCAGCGATATCATTTATCCTATCACAGCAGTGTTTTTTGTGCATTACATGCGATATGTTGTACACATTACAGAGTTCCAACCATTAGTTGCAAAAAATGGTTGGTGAAATACTCAAAACTGTACATCTGGGGTCAGAAAATAACAAGAAGAAAAAGAAAATCAACATTACTAAAACTTACGGAATGGGTTTAACGTAAATATGATACGAACATATTGATTACCGTAAATATGATACATTCCCTTGTGGCTTTCAGCATCAGAGATTGAATACTACAAATTTTGGTAATTTCACCACGGAGGAAACTACTATCATTATTTCATTTGAACCTTTTGGATATAAAAAGAATAAAAATTGGGATATTCTTCTATTTCAGAAAGTAAGCATCTTTCAGCCACCTGCGCGAATTAAAATTAGACAAAATTATGGGGCTCAATATTATTCGCTGTAACACAAAAGGTATTTTCTACTGTAAGATAAAGACGGCTATCATAGAAACCATATATATATGTTTTCCTTTCACATGAGTCTAAATCACCTATGATGTTCAAAAGTTCATCTTACTCAACGTACCAAAAAATTTTTCGGCAATCCTTGCCTTCTCATAAACAAATTCGTCATTCATAAGAATGTGTAGAGTTATGTCACTTTCTAGTAGCACTTGATGAAGAGCACTATAATCAAGCTGAAAAGACAAAAAAAAAGAATATTTGTTAAGAATGTGTTAACATTGAAAAGAGAATCTACAAAAATTCAGTCAAATATTAATGAAACTCGGTCAACTAGTCATATGTACCCATGACGTGTCACGATACATACAGGGTGGTACTAAATTAATCCGACAAACGTCGGGAGGTGATACATGCAGTGTGCGAATTGAAAAAAATTCCCAGGGGGGGATAAATTTCACCCATATGCGCACCCAGTCCTCCCACACACACACACATTATATATATATATATACTAACAAGTACAAAACAGTTGAGATGTGAGATCTTTCATAAATTTTCACTCAAGTAATATTTAGGTTAGCTACGCAAAGTAAGAATTGTTCCCTTTTTCTATCTTATCTTTATGTCCATTTAAAAATACTCCAGAAGGGGAAAAAGTTATCCCTGCCAGGGATAAAATTTTTCTTCCCCAGGGTGGGAAAGATTTTTGTCAGGGGGGGGAATCCCTGGCATCCCCCCCGCCAATTCGCACCCTGGATACATGACTCTAAAACACGACAGAAAGGTCCTAGTCAACAAATTGGGCTCAAATCCTCTTAGTTTAGACGTGCAAAAATCTATGAAAAGATGTTCAGAGCGTAGTTCTTGGTCTATTAACTTGCATACACTTGCGTGTTTGGCTATTAGAGACGATCAAACACCAATTAAAGGAAAGCAGATCCATATAATCCATTAGTGTTAAAAGTGTGGATGAAGGTAGGTTGTGGGAGGGATGCCCCAAGGAAAGATAAGGGAGTCTTCTGAATTTTATTTTGTAAAGATTAATCGGAATGAGGCTGAATATCACAACTGCATACAGATAAGATGAAAAAAAGAAAGAAAAGAAAAGAATGAAGTCTAGGAAGAAGTAAAGGTATTTGCGGAGGTTGTTAGATACAAGGTCAAATAAAATCACAATCGATAATTGAATAAAATGTTAAATTCAAGAGAAAAGTCAAACCAGGAATGGAGTTCGAGGAGTGATAGAGAGCGATTTTCGCAGATGGATGGGCAGAAAAGTTGGGGGGAAATGAGATATGTGTAATGAAAGAGAAAGTATAAAGAACATACAGATGTATGTACATGTATTTTTTGTAGGAAAAGAAAATACATATGTAGTGTAAATAGCAAGGAATATCACTTGACCCCTTCCTCCACACAGTACAATACTAACAGGATGTGAACACTACGGTTGTCACTGCCGAACTCAAAAAATCATTATATATATCTACATAGCCAGAACCACAAAATGAATTAGTTTTTGACACTACACGATCATTTAACTGAAACGTTCATGTCCCAACGGAGAAATGGTGTTGATCAACTTTCATAGTATCAACAATTTCACAGAAAAATTTAAGATTTTGAAGAATATTATTACAAACATGTTCGTATCTTTGTTTGTTTGGAAATCTTAGCGTCAACATCACACTGCACGTCCTGTTCTTAAAGTAACATTTATTTATCAACCTCAGGTGACGTGCGATTATATCCCCATTTTTCGATTACAATAGAGGATAACGAGAAAGTATTTTAAGTAAACGTTCTGTCTTTCCGGTTGTACTGTACAATCCGAATCTGTATTAAAAATAGGAAGTTTCCATCTGAAATTTTAAAGTTGCCCCTCCTTTCTCTTTGAACACAATTTCATTTTATGTTAGTTGTATATCTATCTATCTATCTATCTATCTATCTATCTATCTATCTATCTATCTATCTATCTATCTATCTATCTATCTATCTATCTATCTATCTATCTATCTATCTATCTATCTATCTATCTATATATATATATGTGTGAGTGTGTGTGTGTGTGTGTGTGTGTGTACAGTTGTCTACAGAAATTGCAACACCAAAGAAAGGGAGAAATTAAATTTATACGACGGATTCGTTACATGGTTATAAAGAAATGCTACAACTTCATAAATACATTACATGACCACACTTTCATAATTGTTTAACACCTCTTAATCTGATAACTGAGTTTGATGCGTAGCCTACACATGGTACAATCAATTCCTCTTTACATCATGACATCAAACCAAACAGAAAACAGTTGTGTTGTAAACGAATCATCCTGCCACGCTGTCTGTATGACAGTCCACAGTACATCGACAATGTCTGCTGGGGCCAGCAAAGTGCCGACCAACCATACCTTACAAATGTTTGATTAGCGGCTTGGTAGCCGATAGTTCAGGCCAGGAATACAGCAGTACCCGTTTATATCAAAAGATCTGCGTATTCCATGATACGCCTAGCCGGACACACTTCTAATTTAATATGAGTGTTGTCTGAGAGAAATGTTTGATTTTATCTTCCAAATCTCTGCTGATGTAGCAGTCACTTGCGTGGTTAATTTCAGTGGGTAGCAGTCAAGATCCTTGTTGTACACATTAAGTTCTTATATAATCGCGTATGACGTTCGACACTGCATGCTGGCAAATTGTGTTCAAGACGATATCATTCTTAACAGTAACCACTCTACTACAGGTAGGAATTTAAATCCAACTGCCTGGCTATTAGCAAGTTAGTGACGGTGTTAACGGCTTAACGGGACTTTTAGTGCCTGAGACGATTGCTGTGCTGAGCCAATGAAATGCGACGGAAAAGTTTTCGTGTTACCTGTTCAGTGTTTGGAAAAAAAAACATTTTTAAACTACGATAGGCTCATAAGCGAAGACAAATCTACATCCGTTCAAAGCCCTGCAGGGCCGGGCGCGCCCGGAATGTGCCTGGCCGGTCCCGCCCATTTCAAACTGGACGGGGCCCTAACCGGGCTGAACCGGACCGAGTAAATTCGGGGCCGAGTGTATTCCCAGACACTCTGAAAGACGGATCGGAAACTAATGTTAGCCTATGCTAATCGTAATGTGTTTGGGAAATTGACTCTTTATTCAAGACTGCAAAGTACTGTAATACTACTACTATTACTACTTCTACTACTAATTCTACTACTTCTACTATTACTACTGCGACCACTGCTACTACTACTACAACTGCTACGACTTCGCGTGAGAGTTGACATGTCTGGTGGTACCGAATTTACCTTCTAAGTACTGAAAAAAAGGAGAAATACTAGTTACTATGGCCGGTCTGCGTAGAATGTGAACCGATGCTTGATTTACGAGGGACAATAGTGGCTCATTAGGAAAAGCACTCACGTCTGGTGCTAGAGGTCGTCGGATCAATCCCTGCTCGTGCTATGTGAGCTTTGTGGTGGACAAACACCGTGTACGTGGGAGTTTCCGGGGTGGTCACGCTTCCTCCCATTATTTTCATTCCACCAATTCATCCCATCATCATCCATACACCCTGAGCCGTAGTTATCTAAAGAACGTATGATAAAGTCAAGTACTTGACTTACTTAGTAGAATTTGGTACGCTACCATTAGACCACGGATGCCAAAACCGTGAACCGGCGTGCTCATAAGTTCAGCGCAATTTGTAGTAATGTTCAATTAGCAAGGGAAATACCAAATGGTGTTACATGTTCCTGCAGTGTTTATAGTATGATACTACAAATATAACAAAATATAATGATCAAATAAATCACCAAGAAGCCAGGGTCGATTAGGTGTTCCTGGAACGGTGGCTCTGGTGTATGGGTCCCTGGTTCGATCCCAGCTTTCGCTAAGTGAACTTTGTGGTGGACAAACACCGTGTGGGAGGGGGTTCTCGGCGTTCTCCCGTTTCCTCCCACTTTATTCATTCACCATTTCTCCTTTAGGCTAGCCGGCATAACTGTCGGACGTAAAACTCAAAGATTTCATTTTCATTGCTTTCTTTTCGTATTACTAATAATAGCAGTAGTGGTATTCGCTGTCGTATTAGTATAGTAATGAGTAGTAGAAGTAGTGATAGTAGTAATAGTAGTAGCAGTGGCAGCAATAGTGGAATTAGCACTAGCATTCGTAATCGTAATAGTAATAGTAGTATTAGCAGTAGTAGTTGTAGTATTAGTATCACATATGGTGTAGCAATTTTACATATCTTCTCTGTTACTCGTAATGCACTAATGAGTGTAGTATAAGACTTTTACGTCCATGAGCTGTATTATTGTACCTAGGTATAATAAACATGACTGGACAGAGCAAGCACAGATAACACATAGACAAACAGAATAGGGATATAGAAAACAAACCTTGGGTAACCTTTCACACGATTTTCCCATTCCAGAAGGACAAATAGACATTGCAATATTATGAAGAAACATTTCTCATTTTCCATTGCATATTGAAGTATTGACTTGACTTATCAGACTTGGTTGTTCTCAGGCCGGTTACGCTCGGCCCGTTCTCCGTCCGGCTCGAGCCGGGAACAGAATACAGATCCATCCGGGCGGGGCGGGCCGTCTTCGGGCCTGAGTTTGCAGGGCTCTGCATCCGTTACCATGCTCCAGCTACTGCATGCTCTGTATGCGCACAAATTTTGCGATACGAGAAACCACTTTCCTGTAGGCTAATCATGTGGGCTAGTTTGAGTCCTTTGGTATCGACGAGGCATAGTAACGTTTGCTATATATGAGCGGTTCGGGCAAACATAGATAATGGTATGTCACATTTCCTAACTTTCGAGTAAACTAGAAAATATGTTTGACCATTCACATGCAATTCAATACAATAGCACATAGCAAACAACTTTTCCCTACCATCTACAAGTACATTTTCGAACTTAAACTACCTACGTACGTAATCCTCTTTGATGCATTCACAACCTATTCCACCTACTATTTCAATTTTACCAGATGTTCGCTCGAAGCGCTCATATTTTCTGATCGATTTGTCCACTCTTTACTACTGAGTGCAGTGTAATTCACCCTTTCTTTGTAATACTCTAGGCATTGAATTAAGGGAGATGGTGGTACCAGGGATTCGTCACCCTGCTGAAATTGTAACCATTTGTGTAATACGGTTTCGTATAAACTGTGTTTGTTCGCACATATTCACCTCATTTCTTTTTAGTGTTGCAATTTTCGGCAACAACAGTTATTATATAATTACGAATATAATTTATATAATATTTCCCTTCTTACCTGCATATCAGTGGGTGCACACTGCGTGCATGGGAAAAGAATGAATGTTTTAGAGACTCCTGCTCTAAATGGTAAATTTGCTGCAAATCTCAGGGCTCCGAAAATATCATTTGATCCATTTCCTGTAAGAGATTTAACATTATTTTACTAAAAGGAAATGCATCTTAATAATTTACACTCAGTATTACTTTATATAATTTAACGATAATTTTAAAATAATTGCGGAAATCGAACAACTGTCTTTCCTCTATAAGAAATAAGATTGTTATGGTAGTAGATTGTTCATTCTTCACACGGAGAGAATAAGGTTTGATTTATTTTTAAAAATAGTGATTTGTTTGTGGTTTCAAAATACTTATTGATACAATTTCAATTTTAGATGGAAGAGTTTGGTGGCTCAATGGTAGAACGCTCACCTTTGGTGCTAAGGGGTCCCTGATTTGATCCATGTTCATATGAATTTGTGATGAAGAACATGATATCCATGTGTTTTCTGGAGGTTCTCTCGTTTCGTCTCACATTCTTATTCTACCAATTTCTTCATATTAATTCACTTTCATTAACTATCCATAACCTTTAATCAAATGAACAAATGGAGGCAGGTAAAACTATAGATATTGTAATATTCTGTCTTTAGGGTAGAGCTAAAATGACAAACGGGAATTTTGGACTTTCCCAATCACTTTTTATTGCAAAATTCCTCTTATCTACAGTAATAAATAATTACTGTTCAAATATCAAGTTCCTTTTAGATATTTGGTAGTTTGTTGGTGTATTTTTAGGAATCCTCAGACCAACCATCCTAGGGGGACAGAAACTAAGGCTCTTGTGGCCAAGGAGAGTGTGTTGGTTCCTTTCAGATACAGAGCATCCTACAGAAGAGGACAAAACTCAAAGACCAGGCGTCCTAGAGAGTGGTGAGATGAATGAAATCCTTTATCGTAGGCGAGAGAATAAACCAATTACTATAGCATAAACAGTTACGAAATATAGGGTCTTTCAGAAGCCCTGCAAAAAAGTAAAAAGCTGTAACTTTGTAACCATTTATTGTATTTGTAAAAAAAACTTTTAGTGGACTTGTAAAAAAGTCTGAAATTTTGTTTTCAAGCATTTTTCAACGCCAAACCTCCAGCTGAGCACCATTTACGTCCACACATTGCTGAAGTCTTTTCGGGAATCCAAGAGTGGCATTTCGACGTTTATTGAAAACGGCACACCACACATTTAACTTTGGAGAATCACGAACATGTGTCTCAAATTCGTGTGGATTCTCAATTCCCCAGATTCTACAATTGTGTCGGTTTTTCTTACCGGACACATGAAACGTGGATTCATCTGACAACAGTAACTTTGAAAGAAGCCCTGGATCAACCGTGCAAGCATCATTTCACAAAACTCATTTCTTATGTCAGAGTCTTCTTCCGTCAATTCCTGTACAAGTTTCAACTTGTAACGCTCTTTATTTTCTTACGAACGATATTGTGTAGCGTTGTCATTGGCACTCGCAGCTCCAAGGATCTGTGTTTCAACGATTTCTTTGGACTTCGCAACACGCTTTCCTGCACGGACTAAATCACATCAATGCTGGTTATTGGCCTTCCACTACGAGGCAAGTCCAAGACACCTTCGGTAGCTAGGAACTTATCGTACCATCTCTTAATACTTGAACCTGCAGGTGGTTGTTTCTGATATTTTTGTGGGAATTTTCTTCTCGCCAAAACACCAGATTTTAACTCACAAAACTACGCCATTACAAACAAAATATAAAATTATTAGTAGTACTTTCAAAGTAACAGCTTTTTTACTTTTTTGCAGGACTTTTGAAAGACTCTGTATATATAAAACAAGAAAGGTTGATCATTCTAGAACGACGGGTGAAAAAGGTAGTGGCCCTATGTGGTAGCATTACCAGAAAATTTTAATAGATTTGCATATTCTGTTGGCTCAATTTCCTTCTCTTCCCAAAGTGTTTAACTATATTCACAATATGCTTATGGGGTATACTATACAAGAACTAAAATCTTTGTATGATTTTTGCTCTCTGTGCTATGAAAAGTAGCGTACGTGAATATGTGTTTTTTAAAATGCCATTTTAAAAATGTGTGCTAAGGAAAGTATGAGGTCGAGTGATATCTTACGTAAACTTCAAGAAGATGAAATTGAGGACGGTTTCCCTAAACTACGACGGCTAGCTGCCAAGTTAAATGTATGTCCTGTTGGTATACTTCTGTTCACAAAAACCAAGACTTCCTTCCGAAGACTAAATAAAATATATATATATATATATATATATATATATATATCCTACATCCGTACGAATTCCTTTTAGGTCCGCCTCATTTTCCCTGCATTTTTGTCTTAGAAGAGATTAAAATTGAACAAGGATATTTAGGTATGCATACTGTAATTTCATAGTAGATCAATAATAGCTACCATATAGAAAAATACGGTAATTTTAAGTCGCAAACTTAATGCGTAATTTATATATTTTTAATTTATCTTATTTTAATTTATATTTTCTATTGATTAAGAAATGATATGGAAGCAGGAGTAATATCGCAACTACAAAATACTACAATGATTAAACATATGTTTTTCGCGATTTGTTAAATTAATTATTTCACTACCAACTCAAGTATTCTCAAAACATGCCCTTGTCCTGTTACCTTCCTTAGATCAAAACTAAAGAGTAATTTACGAAAAGGTGATCGAAATCAGCAGGGTAAAAGCAACAATATTTGAAAACATTTTGCTGTTTTTTGGCAAGGTGCAATTCATTCTATACGTCTTTTGTATAGATGGCTGAAAATAAAACAGATATCTGCTTCCAAAAGGGTTTAAAATCTCAAGAAACAAAGTAAAATTACGTTACTTACAATGTGAGAATATTGTAAGCTTCATTATATAGTAACGCTACCTTATGCTAGAATATAATAAAATTAAAGCTTTAAACACTGAAATGTGCTAATACATTTTGCTGCTCCCTTTGAATGCTAGTTAATTTTATACCTTTTTCCTTTTTTAAAGATCGGTCCTTAAAAACAATTATTCTTCAGCAAGACAACTAAAAAAATGTATATTTTGTTCTTATGTATTTTTTTGTGATTAGTACAGAAACAATTGTTATGAGGTCCCACTACAAGTAACTCCCTAATAAATATTTCAAGTGAACGTGCAAACACGATATAAAAGGTCTTTAAAATTATAAATCTATAGAAAATATAGTTATATATTTGTTTTCCAAGTTTATTAAATTAGGATAAAAAACAATTTAATCTAAATTTAATAACAATTCTACCTTTTGCCAGGAAGAGCAAAGTGTCTTTTCAAAATGCAAGAATGATACTGATGTTTAAGTATCTGAAACTAACCCTTATGTTGAGACAATATAAATATAAATACAATTAATATAAACTTTACGAATCTTACTTCGGACACTAAAAAAAAAAAAAAAAAAAAAAAAATGATACGATTCTTGTAAAAGTATGCCTTGTCAACATTTCAGTTGCTTATATTTACGTATATTTACGTAAATTTTCCATTACAAAACAGCACATTGTGCAATGTTAATACAGCATAATAAGAAACTTGGCTCTTTCGATTTTCGTTTCTTTTTCTTTGTGAAAGAGACCACTATGGAACATCTATCATTATTTGTTTAGTTTTCGCAGATATTGCCGCAAATAACGCGTAAGATATTTTGCAGGCGTCAGTCGTTGCACCTTACTTCTGAGAATTGAAAGAATTTACATGTGATTTAACTCATTCCAGAGAAGTCAACAGCGTTTTAGAGAGGTGACTGGCCCCACTTTAGTAATAATTATGGTCTGAGAGTAATAAACATCATATTTTCTTTATATTGCACATCTTAATGTAATGGTTACTGCTAGATGAATATATCCATATTAATAATAATTTTCAACCCTGGGTTCACAGGATCATTTAAACTTAACTTTTAATGTTTTTTTTTTTTTTCATGAATTCCTTAAATTTCTCTTTCTGTTATGAAATTATTATAGGCATTGCTTGCATTTCCCTAATACACTGTAGTTGTATCTAAACATAAATTTACACAAATTTATATATATATTTACGTTTGTGTGTGTATAGAATAAAATTTTGAAAATAGCTAAAACAAAACAAAACAAAATTCGAACTGCACACTTTATTTACGGTCATCTTACATTAACTAGCAAAGGAACGTTATTGTTCAGTGGAAGAATTAGTCCAGTAATAAAATCTAGTTAAAAGAAAGAAAAAAAGTGTGAGGAAAATAATTTAACTAAACACTGTAGATTCGAACTCACAATACAGACTAAATTCTTCTGTTAAATGAAAATATGGAATAAGAAATTATCTATTTAGACAAACCATAAAAGCATTTCATAATGACATAATCTATATCAAGAAGTACATTCTTCAAGGCAAAATAATCGTCTACACGAGAGACTACCAAATTTCGACACTTCATCAATTTGAATACTGTATGCTGAAATAAGTGAGATTCAGAACACGTTCAAAGTAGTCGATTGAGTTGATAACTATCGAACGAAAGACACGATGAATCTTAGTGTCCACACAACATATGGTAAGATACATGTTTCAGTGATGATTTTGCTTTCTAATGTTAAACTTTACAGTTACATTTGTTTAATATAGTTGTTTTTGCTAAACATTTTCTTGGCTTCAAATATATTATCAGAAACTTACATGTGGAAAACGTAATTAAATAAATTGATGTTTTTCTACAAGAAGTAATAATAGAATAGAAGCATCTGGGTGATTGATCTATACTTTAACATTTTCGATTATTTATATATATATATATATATATATATATATATATATATATATATATATATATATATATGTGTGTGTGTGTGTGTGTGTACGTGTGTATTTATACAGAGTGTTTCAAAATAACACCGACAGCGTTTGGGATGTGATTCCTGACACCAAGATAAGAAAAAGCACAGACCAATCTGCGTACATAAATGCTTCCTTTCGGAGATAGAGGCTGCCGAAAACATGAACTTTAAAGGTCCATAGTTGCAAAACTATGGAACCTACCCTAGAGGAGTCAAGACTTCACTTGGGAACTAATATGTGCGCTATCCAAATATCCATGTTTCAAAATCCTAGGATATTCACGCAACAATTTTTATAGAGAGAGTTTGGCTTCGGGCATATAATCTGATGTACTCACCAACTATCTCTCTAAAAATTGTTGCGGAAGTACCATAGGATTCTCAAACATGGATATTTCGATATGACACATACCAGTTCGTAAGTGAAGTCTTGACCCGACTTCGGTAGGTCGCATAGTATTGGAGCTATGGACCTTTAAAGTTTATTTTTACATTTTTTCGGCAACCTTTAACTCCGAAAGAAAGCGTTTGTGCAGACATGTGGAACCTATTATTTTAAATGAAGACTTTATGTACTAAGTTTCATCTTTCTAAGTTGTGAGACACTCAGTTTATCCGTAAAATTTGAACCCTTACTCCGCCATTAGGATACGCATTTTAACGAAAGTAAAATGATAACATTTGAAGACAGGCTATGATCCAATTATGTATCAAAAATCACTGGAGCCGGTTTAAGGATCTAGAAGAAGTTCACGAACACACATCCTTACATAAATTTTATATGCGTAGAAGATAGCCATTGCGCCCCATTAAAAGGGAAAACTTCATAAACGCTGCTACACGGGTCCTATTACTGCAAATGAAGAATTTATGTACACTTCTGGTTATAGAAAACTAGACTGAGAAAGAAACTAAATTTGAAAAAAAAAATACCCTAGATCCTTACGTCCCTTGGATCCGAGCTTGGAGGAAAACCTATTTTTCCTCCATTCTGCTACAGAGTAATATGACCATTTGGAGCAAAGATTTTGACTATCTGGACGTTGCCGTTAAGTAAATATGTAATTTCTAAATATGTAATTGCCATATACGAAAAGGTCATAAAATATGACAAAAAAGAAAAGATAATGAAATCAAAATCTGGTGTACTGGGTGATACAGAATCCATGTTTGTACTGAGTATAGATTACCAAAGTAATAATGTACACAAATGATTAACATTTACAGTGAAGTCTTCTTGGTGTAGTGGTTAGCACAACGCAGTTGCGTGCAAAACTTCATTTTAGCATAAGTTCGAATCCTGTATACGATTATTATTATTATTATTATTATTATTATTATTATTATTATTATTATTATTATTATTATTATTGGCAGTTTGCGTTCTATTGCAAATAGTATCGATGTAAGAAAATAAACGATCACTAATTTATTCGTTTCAACGACAACCAATGGGAAGAATATGATTGGCATGTAGAAAATACATACTCTGATTCAAATGCGAGAACACATTTATCTTGTGAAGAATATTTCATATGGAATAGTTTCAAAATTATATAACACACTTATTGTAGACACCAAGGAATATCATAGTAAGTTAAAGAAAATAATCATCAAAGAATCAGGAGAGCAAGAGAAAGTAACGAGAAACTCACTAATATGAATTATGTTTACTACTTTGCGGCGTAATCAATTGGTTAGCGTACCGAATTGCCACGTGGCAGATGAGGGTTGCAATCTTATCCCGTCTACTATTTTTCAACGTTCGGTTTTGCCATTCGATTAAAACATTGTTGGAGAACAGCTGGAAACTTGATAGTTGACGCGAGATATTGTCAACTATTAACATCAAGCAAATAATGTTAAATTAGAATAATACCTAGAGAGAGAGATAACGTATGAAGAAGAAACAAGAAAATGTGAAAATCGAACTTCCGAAATGTGAAAATATATGAAAATGTAAGTATATATTTTCTAAAAGATAAACTAGTAGATTTACACAATTATTTCAATAAGAGCTGAAATTAATAAATTTAAACAAAATTTCTAGTTTGATGTACCACGATTATGCTGTTGGGCTAAAGAAGACGGATGATTAATGAAAATAAAAGATTGCTAAGAATGTGGAAGGAAACGTGAAAACCCAGAGAAATCCTACGGACACGATGCTGTACACCACAAACTCACGTGGCCGGAGATCGAATCAGAAACCCCTCGCACCAGAAGAGAGTGTTTTATCACTGGGTCATTGTGCCCTCTTTACGATTAACGATCAACCTTTTATATACAGGGTGGGTCTGTAAATTCATCCAGTGCCTATAAATCAGAAACGACTGGAGATAACAGGACGAAACAGCAACGGAGATAGGAAAGTGCAAGGGAGTTAATCGAATGGAACATTTTTTACTTGCCTCTCAGGACCCTTTAACACGGAACCTTGGAGGTTACTCGAAACTTTCATATTATTAATATTGATCATGTAGTGAACACTTATTTCCACTACACAATGACTCCCATAGAGTGAAATACTGGAACGTTAGGTGCTTATTATCTAGCTATATGCAAATGAAATCGATGTTGTTTGTTACACCATTGTGGTAAAAATGCTAACTTTTGTCATGAGTTTTTTAGCACTTGACTGGAACCGGATTTTTATCATGTCATTTTTATTAAGGGAAGAGGAGGAGGATTCTATATTTATACAAAAGCAGAGCCTATTATATTACGGAGTAGAAATTTGGTACATATATGAACTCCTTAGTGAACGTAACTGGATGTGCCTAGCGTACGGGAAACTTTCGCTTCTAATGGGGAAAAGCGAAAGAGAGAGCAATTTTTGTAACATGATTCTCAATATATAAAAATGGCATGGTAATAATTACACTTACAGAAGCTTCGATATATATTTCAATATTTTTCTTAAGTGATAAGTCACACACCCAAATGATGTGTGTATTGGATTGGCAATTCTTCCTCCTTGAGTCTATTCAGTACTGACACGAAGTAGATGAATCGAACTTGTATATCTCTCTTTCTTTCAAATTCCCATAGTGCTCTTCTAACATGAACAATGTACTATTTTCTTTCATTCGTTAATATATTGTACTTGGTTGTTTATTTTTCTTATTAAATTATTGACAAAATACCCAAGGAATTCACCAGTTCCCTCGTGGGTTAACCTTCGGCCATTCCTGCATTATATCAAATTTTAAAATTATGGCTGCTTTTGCACTTGTAAAAAAATAAACTTACAACATAAATTCTCGACTGGGCATAGCGCCGGAAGAAAGCATTTCTACTTCCAAGTTGGTCTATACTGTTTGTCTGACATTAGTGACAGATCACCTCCCAAACCTAAACATTGTCTGTGTGGTTTAGAAAAACCCTATATTAGTATTAGTGGTGAAAAGAAATAAATTATATGTGAGCTGTGTGTCGTTGTTGCTGTAATTAAACTGATCTAGCTACTGATAGTTGCTTAATCAAGTCACGTGAAGAGTTTAGGTATTTATTACAAACTCGTATTAAAGTTCAGAATTCAAGCTAATCCACGAGAAAACGCTTAAAGATTGACATTATTGTTGATAATATGAGATTTCGTTTCAACTGGAGAGTGACAAGGTGAAAAGTTTTTGGAACGGTTCTTGAGCATCTCGGAAATATCTTCAAAAAATATCTCGTAACTATACAAACGTTTATTAGTACATAAATCAAGATTCAGAAAATGTATTATTGAAGATAGAGAAACGCTGAAGACACTTTTAAACAATTCTTAATTTTCCTTGTTCGAAATTAAGTCTAATTACAAAACGGTAGTAAGTAGTTAAAGCGAAAAATGCACTTAAATTAATTGTCAGAATCCTTTATTCGAAATGATGTCAGATTGTAGACTTATTTACAACAATAAGTTGCTAAAGGGGGAAATACATTTAAGTGAATTGGTAAATTCTTTATTAGAGACTAAATCAAATTTATAATTTAAGTCCAAACTGAAAGTTGAGGATATATGAAGGTAATATCAAAGATATTTTAAAAAAATGTGTGTTTCTTTTATGAATCGTTTTATAGTCGTAGTTTTAATTATGGGTTTGGAAACAATGTGATTCATTGAAAAGATTGTCCTATAGAATGTTTATTCTTCCAATAACCTATTTACAGTTTGTTAATTTTTAAGATACGTCAGTTTTTTTTTAAAATTGAATATCAGGATAAGTCAGAACAACAGGAATATTACTAAGATAAATTTTAATTTTGTTTTGTAGCAGAAATATAATTCTCTCATACTCTTCATTTTGGTTAGATTTATAAAATTTTGAGCCCGGAGATATTACAAACATACCGGGTCTGTTCATAAAGAAATGAGACTGGTCATCGCGCTGCGCTCCAGTCGCCAGCAGCGTGCTCCCCGGCAAGGGAATTTGTAGTGGGGGTCGAAGCTAAGCAATGCACTGGACATCAGTCGCGTCCGAGCTATGATGCAGTAAGAATCACACGTTATGCTAAAACTCTTTTTGAGTTTTGGTCATGACAGAGTTTCAGAAATAATTTTGCCAGCCTTTGTTTTGCACATGTTGAGGTCTTCGGCGATTAAACGTACACTCAAATGACGGTCGGAGTTTATGAGATTTTTATTTTGACCACATTCTGTCCAAACCACTCGTCGGAGGGAGTAGAGTACGTTCCATATCTTCAATGGACTCCCGTCCGTTCTTGAACGTACTGAAGGACCGGAAAAGCAGGGTCCCTGACAGGGCGTTTCTTTGTAAGCGTTCTTGACCAAGGCAAGCGTCTTGGAAGCTTTTTTTGCCCACGTGAAAGCAAACTTTAATGCGAATGCTCCATTGGTTACATTTTCTGTCGTGACCAAAACTCAAAAACAGCTTTAGCGGCATCCTTACTGTATCAGAGTTCGGACGTCCAGTGCGTTGCTTAGGTCCCCTTCATTCGCGGCCACTGAGTGGAAACACTGAGTTGCGCCACTGTTTGTGAAAAGACGAGCAACCGACAGCAGGTACCAGGGCTTCTTGTTATTTTCTGCCCCCCCCCCCTTTTATTGCCCAAGCTATGAGTGGTGTTGCCAGGACACACAGAAATACAATGAACACGCAAAAACACACATACAACCGTTCATGGTTCGAGATTTCAGTGTCCATTCGGCGACTATCCGGTTCATATAGTTCGTAGAAGCATTTCCACTGTCTCAAGTTATTCCACTTTGTGTTATGGCTGTTAATAGTAAGCAAGCACTTCTTATTTTCCTGCTCAAAAAGAAGAAACGTAGAGGGAAAAAACGAATGTCCGTGTCCGTGCATTCTATGCTATCAACGAGATTGCAAACTGGCCTGTATCATACTTTGTATCGTGATCTCTGTGCAGACAAAATGAAGTTCTTTAACTACTTCCGTATGTCGAAACCTTCCGTATGTCGAACTTTTTTAGATATTTAGAACTAAATCCTTTGAATTGAGTGAGTTCCTGGGTTTTGAAGATGTTGACATGAAGGGGAATATTTTAGATTCCCCGGATGACAGTTGGCCTGAACTAGCTTGAATGAGATTCCTGAGGATTCACAGGACGGCTCTCTTTCTGCTAAGAGATTTGCCTTAGAGGAGAATTTGCATGAGAGCAATCCTGTCATTAGGACTATATACATATGCATATTATTTCCATACTTTTTTTTTTTTTTTAGGTGTTGCAGCTCCAAAGTCAACATAAACTTTGTAATTAATTTCTCAATTTAAAATATATTCTTTTGTTAGACGCAGGTAATACTCTTCCACCTACCTATATTTTTGTTTATATATTTTTTTTACTTACTCCGGTGCTTGTGGTCCCTAGTTCGATCCCAGCTCGCGCCGTGTGGACTTTGTGGTGGACAAACACCGTGCTCGTGGGTTTTCTCGGGGTTTCCCGTTTCCTCCCACTTTCTTCATTCCATCATTTTATTCATTTCTCATCATCACCGTCTCCTTTAGCCTAACCGGCATATCCGTGGGACGTATAACTTAAAGATTTCATTTCATTTTTCATTTTTATTACTTACAGTTCAACTTCATTTCAACACCTAAGCTACTAGGCTACATGGGACGTAGATCTACAAACCACAGTACCTGCCACCGGAAATCGAACCCGACTCGTGCAAGGGTGCAAGTTCTAAGCATTTAGCCACAAAGAATCCCATAAATATATATTTGGTTTTGTCAACAACATATTTCCGTCCTTTACTTCTTTCCTTAATGATTTAATAATAATAATAATAATAATAATAATAATAATAATAATAATAATAATAATAATAATAATACATAATTCTGTAAAAACAATAAAGTGGAGCGTGCCAATATTTTTTTCAAATTAGTCTGGAAATTAAAAATGCTACATGTGTACCAGGTTTGGTTTTAGTAAACAGATTAGAGTCGAGATGGAATATTATTCTTGGGACACAATTGATTACAGAAAACCGCTTCTCCTACCTATTACTGTTTTTACCTTATAGTAATCAACGTTTAAACCGGAAGTAGTTGATTTATGCCATTTCTGGTTTAAATAGAGGGTTAAGAGAGGAGATAGTACATATATTTGAAATGCTAAATTGGTTACAAAAACACTTTCCGCTATCTATTATCATTTTTATTCTATGGCGATCAACACTGAAAGCGGAAATGGTTGATTTCTGCCACTACCGATTTGAATAAAGTGTTAAAAGAGAAAATGCAAACTATTCTTAGAACGCTACGATTCCAAGGAAATCGAACTTGTTCTCTTATCGGTTTTCTTTATATAGATTAATATTGAAACCGGAAGTCGTACTAGATTTCTACCACTTCCGGTTTCAATACAGTATTAAGGATGGACATGGAAGATATTCTTGGAACACTTAATCGATTTGAGAAAACCCCTTCTCGCTATCTATTATGGCTTTCGCTCTATAATGGCAACGTTAAAACCGGAAATGGTTCATTTTTACCACGTCCGGTTGATTAATCGTCTCCATTAACGAACTCGGACGAGATACTATAATCGCTCCACATATCTATTGCAAAAACAGAAAACAACAATTTGGCATTTGTCCAAGAGTTATCGTAGGAGTAACGGACGGACGGACTAAGAATACAATATTATAAGCCCCGTTACGTAATAATAATAATAGTTATAAACTAGGGATGGCCAGATCCGGATATTTTTGGATCCGGATATCCGGACACTGGATCCGGATCCGAGATTTCGGATCTTGGATCCGGATCCGAAAATCCGGATCTTGGATCCGGATCCGAAAAAAACGGATCTTGGATCCGGATCCGAAAAACGGATCTTGGATCCGGATCCGAAATTTCGGATCGTGGATTCGGATTCGAGAAACCGAATCTTAGATCCGGATCCGAAAATCCGGATCTTGGATCCGGATCCAAAATTTCGGATCTTGGATCCAGACCTGAAAAACCGGATCTTGGATCCAGATTCGAAACTCCGTGTCAGAAAATTCGGGTGTTCCGAATCAGCAAAATTTTCAAAATTATTGACAAAGTAATTTTTATTCCTATGGTTAAAATAAGATTTTAAGACACTTTTGGCATCTGATCGTGTGACAGCCTTGCGTTCTCTTCATTCTGTTGATATTTGGTTTTCGTGCCTTAATATGTCACAATTACTTCAAATTTGATTGACTAAAAGTGTCGACTTTGGTGAGAGCTATCTCACTGTCAGATTCGATTCTATTGGAAATACTCGATCGAGAAGGTAGTAAATCCTTTTTTAAAGCGGTCGTCCTGATGGAAATGTGTCCTTTGTTTTCTGTGACACTAGTCAAATGCTGGGATGAAACCTTAGTCTCAAGCCCAACATTCTTTATTAGGCTCAGACTGCTTACTTTCTTAATTCTTTTTGAGTTATTGTGGTCACTGAATGAGGCCATTTCCAAGTCGTGATGGGCTAGGCCATAGCTAATAGAACAGCCCATAATATATAGATCAAATCAAATTAAGGTGCAACTTCCTTTTCTTGCTCTTGATGAGCTTTTTTTCTTTCTTTAAAAATACGTTTCTCTGTGACCGTACCTCTCCAGTTAGAATTAAGAATTGTAGTAGAGATGAAGTTCTAAATGGCAATTAATGTATCAAAATCAATGTATTAATGTATTGTATGTGTATACAAAATACCATATGGAGCCTCGAGCAGTAACACCTATCTTTGTAATTAGTAATCCACTACTATTAACTCTGCATAGGTTGTATAAGGAACTATATCATTCATGTAAATACATAGGCGGATGCAGGGGGAGGGCGAAAAGTCGTTCGCCTCTACCCAGCGCCACTATTAACAGTGTACTTTAGTAGTAATTTGTGGCAATTTCAGATCATCTAAGTAATTTTCCACTGCTAGCATCCCCAACCGCCCCCTAAGAATCCATCCGCCTCCCCCAGGAGTCCGTTCTGGATTCGCCCCTGCGCAAACATAATATACAACTCATTCAAGAGTACATTTTGGTAGCTTTTTAAAATTTTTATCTTAAAGGGTTGTCATTTCTCGTGGCTACTTATGCAATTTTGTCCACAGGCATACATGCAATTTCCAGTCATTACGCAAATACATTTATATACTTAATAGACCTAGGTTAGTTGGGGGCTTCGCCACAGACCCCCGTTACTAGGGCCTCGCACCACAAAAGTCTCTAATCATAATCAATTTAAAAAGAAATGTCTGGGAATTTGCCCTTAGACCCTCTGATATCTCATTTGATCGGCATATGAGCTCGTACCTCGTAAACCTACAACCATACCGAATCTCATATTGTATGTATCAAATATCAAATTGTATGTAATAACATTCTGGTATCCCGAGACATACCGAATTTCAGTGCGAGTACATGGGGGCTTTCCCCGCAGCCCACACATTTGTTCGGTCTACGGCCTCGCACATAATACGCCTGCAAACATAACGAACTTTTAAGGGGACGCGGGGGCTCAGTGGTAGAGCGTTCACCTCCGGTGCTTGGGGTCCCTGGTTCGATCCCAGCTCGCGCCGTGTGGACTTTGTGGTGGACAAACACCGTGCTCGTGGGTTTTCTCGGGGTTTTCCCGTTTCCTCCCACTTTCTTCATTTCATTTATTTCTCATAATCACCGTCTTCTTTAGCCTAACCGGCATAAGCGTGGAACGTAAAACTCAAGGATTTCATTTCATAACGAATTTAGTTCAACTAACAAGTTTTATTTCTCTAACATTCCAGGATTCCGAGATATAAAAGTCTTTTCTCCCCGCCCCTTTTCTTCACATCAAAAAACGCTTAAGTACATACATAATTATTTCAAATGTAAAGTCCAAATACCAAATTCTATGCCCCTAACCTTCAGAGGTTCCCAGATATCGACATGTTATTATAATAATTACAATCCCCACCCTCTTTCCTTTCCATCTCTTTTCTTTTCCTTTTTACTAAAACGTCAAAAAACACTGAAACACATGTCAAATTATTTTCAATGAGAAATGCAAATACCAAATTTCAAGTCTCTAACCTTAAAGGATTGAAAATATTAATACAATAATTGTAATCCCCACTTAATTTTCTTCTCGTCCTTTTTCTTCCCTTCTGGGCCACACACACACACACACACACACACACACACACATATATATATATATATATATATATATATATATATATATATATATATATATATATATATATATATATATATAAAGTTTAAATGTTTAAATTATTTTAAGTGAGAAGTCCAAATACCAAATTCCATGTTTCAAACCCTTTAAGTTTCCGAGATATAGACATATTGTGCAGTCGCCCCTTGTCGGTCTGAAAGCTCAGATATTGCATTCATGAATAACGTGATTGGGGATGTTAGAACCGACAAGTTGCGCCCAGGATTTTCAAACATAGAACTAAACGAAACGTGAGGTACGGGATCCAACCTGGGTTGCATTTAAATAAAATCCAACACGTACAAAAGAAACAGACTGTGATGTTAAAGGGGGTGAAAGGGGGTGAAAAGGGGTAAGAAGGGAGTAACTTTCAGGATAGGTTAATCTACTTGCACTTACTTGCAGGTCTGATCGTTTTCCTCTCGACGATTCCTCCAACGGGCCGACGTTCGTCCATCCCTCTGTTTGGCTGGCTGGTCGTTCAAGTAACCAAGGTTAAGGGTCGGCGAAACCCGGACTGAGAAACCAACTTTACGAAGACCGCGATTTTAGTTAAACTTAAAACTTCTTTTCAAAAAGCTATACATTGTCGTAGACGGCTATCTGGTATTAGCCGAAACGAAGGTGCTCTATAAGACAGAGCAAAGCTATTAATCGTAAATTTCAAAATGAAGCTCGCGGTCTACATTCTAACTCGTCTCTCGCTCCATGTCGACTGTCCCTTCCAAAAGTCTTTCCATCGATTTTGTATGGCGTTCCTTCCGGGTTCATATCCTGGGTTATTCACTCTGATTTGCGTCTCGATGAAAAAAGTGCATGCTCGTAGATTAACCAAGGTAAGGTGATGATAGGAATGTGGACGGGGAAGCAATCTGTTATTTTATTAATTGAGAAATTACAAACGTAAGAAGTAAATGACAGACAGCAAAGGCAAATGAACTTAGAAAAAAAGTCGAAAGGTGATTTAACTTAAAGCGAATGGTTATTCTTTTCACTGTAATGTTCTTTTAAAATAAAATGTCCCATTGTTCAAAATAAGATATTTTGCCATGTGTCCAAATACACATATCTTCACAATATTATTATACTAATTGCAATAATTGCAGTTACCACCTGTTCTTTTACTTTCTACATCTTCCCTGCCCCTTCTAATTTAAATATCAAAAAGCACTTAAACAAGTATCAAATTATTTTCAATGAGAAACCCAAATACCAAATTTGAAGTATCTAACGTCAAGAATCATCAATATTTCCACCCCATTTCCCCCCTTCGTCGTCGAATTTCCCAAAGTCCTTCCTTAGTGGTATCCTACGTCACAAAGCCTATAAACTGTCCAAATTTCAAGTTTGTAGCTTGAGCGATTTGGCCTGTACGGTGATCTGTCACTCACTCACTCAGTCACTCAGGACTTTGCCCTTTTTATATAGAGATATTTAAGATTTTATGGTAAAGCCATGGATTTTGTCCTAAGACCGCCAGTGTCTTAGAAATGTAATAGCTTTGCTATAAACTTTAAGCAATCAACTGACTGATATGCGTCTATATGTATTATGTAAAATGCCGCTTATGGTATTTATTTTACCCGTAATAAAAAAAATAGAAATGATGACGAAAATTCAAAGACATCCATGATTTTAGCGTAATGCTGCAGTAGTTCAGATCATTGAATTAATCATAAGAGCCGACTGTATAAGATAGACTACATTAAATTCCAATGTGGCACAAAGAAAATATGCAGCATTACTATGCAGATTTCCAACGTTATAACTCATTCTGAAAATATTATCATAGGTCTCACAAACAATCGAATTTTAATCCTAACTCGATTAATATATAACAAAAGGCAGATGTATACAACTACTGACTTGAGATGAAAGTGGCATACTTGTAGTACGTTTAAAGGTATACTAAAGACTAAATGATGGGGTGTGCGCAACAGTGGTCTAACCCCGAAAAATGTGAAAATGAGATTTTCATGTAATCTTTTTGTCGTTTAAATTGAATTGTCTTCCCACTGAGTTAGATAAAATTCACCTAGTAAATTTTATACATATCGATATTTTAGTTCTGGGTCTCAATCTAAGGCCTAAAATATTCAAAACAGGAGTCCGAATCTGAACTTCGAAATGACGGGTGTGGATCCAGAAACCGAATATCCGGATCCGGATCCAATATTCGAAACTTCGGATCCGGATCCAAGATCCAAAACTTCGGATCCGGATCCAAGATCCGAAATTTCGAATCCGGATCCAAGATCCGAAATTTCGGATCCGGATCCAGGAACCGGATATCCGAGATCCGGATCCGTCTGGCCATCCCTATTATAAACGTATCCGGAAATGATTCATTTGGCATAAGGGGTGGCTGCTAATCAGGTGATGAATGACTAATACCCAAAGAACAAAACATAATAAACGACTAGGCAGAGTTGGATTTACCACTAGGCCCGAGTCTAGGGGAGCAACGTTTTGAGGGGAGCACTTTGAATAAAAATTTAATTAGCAAGACGAAGAAAAGTGCAAAAATATTATATTAATAATAATAATAATAATAATAATAATAATAATAATAATAATAATAATAATAATAATAATAACATAAGTCAAACAGTCTCCAAATAATAATTGATTTAGGGAGTCTATTGGCTTTAATCATTGGTCGTCGAAGCTAAATTGAATTTTAACGTTCTACTTGCAGTAGATAGTAGCGAAGAGGCCTGTAATTATGATGTACTGCACTTCCCTCGCAACCCTCTGTGCATGTGTTCCTCAACACCTTGTCACAATATAAATGTAGATAAAGTTCAACAATCCGACAAGGGCGCCCATGTTGTGGTTTACAAGGGGGGCAGTATAAGCGACGTTTCATAAATAGTTTCAAATTCTGCTGTAACTAATTTAAAAATTTTATTGGATTTTCGATATTCTGAAGTACAATTTCCTCTAGGGGGGAAGCGCGATCGCCCCACCTTGCCCCTCCTGATGGGTGCCCTTGCAATCCGATTATTTTATTTCCTTTAATGAAATTCTTAGTGTTGGAATATTCAAACTATTACGGGCGAAAATTCAAAACGAATTTATTTCATTATTGCGCCAACGCATATTGTAAAACTCATCATTCTCTGTAACTATTTCAAGCAAGAAAAGATCGTGAATTTATAGTAATTAAAGTCTTTCTTCACAACATATGTAAAATGAAAATTCATTAAAATTTATACTAAAACGAAATAAAAGTATGCATAAAATAAGTTTTTCATTATTATTTTCTATTGTGTTAAAAATTTCCCCCATCGGGGAGGGGTAGTAAACCCGCGACTAGGGCAGGCACGGAAAGATCAAGTGTGCATGTTTCGTCTGATCAGTACCTTTTCTTCTTTTCTTTCTTTCTTTCTTCCTTTTTTAATTTTTTTTTAGCAACATATACTATCCGCATCTCAGGAGGTTGCAAGTCTACGGAATTCGATCTTCGCGACCCTTCCAGCTGAGTTTCTCCACCCACTCCCGGCTGTGAAGATTTTTTTCAGGATGGCCAGTCTTATATATACAAACATAATACTAACTCTATTTCTTGAAATGGAAGGGTCTTGGAGAAAACGAAGCAAAGGAAGGGCAGATAGTGTTAGGTGTGTGCATTGTCCATTCTCAACATGACACTTGACACAATCTGTTTCACATTTATCACATGGCTACTGGTTCACATTTGTAAAGAATACTCTCATTTCACGATAATTTAGAACTCGTTTTAAGTCCTCCCAGTGAACTTTTTAAAGTGTGTATCCATTCGTGCTTCAAGATAAAGGATTATCTTCTCACTTATTGACAATTCATCCATAGAAAGTATCCTACAATATAGAAAAAACTAAGAATACTAACTGCAACTTTTTCGTTTCATTTGACCGAGATCCCGCCTCTATGTTGGATACCAAATGCCCAAACTCTTCCTGTTTTCCTTTTTCATATCAGACAAATACTGGGACCGACACTTAGAAAAGCTTAAACCACTTTCTCCCTCATTTTGTCATAAAATGTAAGCAGGTATTTAGACTTGAGATAAAAGTATACGTGCAAGATGCCAACAAAGGAAACAATGTGAAGTTTAGTCTAGTGGCATTTTGATGTCCAACAATCGCAAGTTTTCTCACCTTTCTACATAAGAACTTATACATAGGAATATTAATTAATAATAATGTCCTCAGCTAAATCTATTATCCATAAAAGCATTATAACGCAATTGAAATAGATAAATGCAAAACATTTTCTAATACACCCCCCCCAAAGAAAAGTATGTCTTGATCCCGGTTGTGTGGTAAGAAAGTTCTTTAGAGAACTCTTTTTATTGCACTTATTAGACATAGCTGTCCGTCAGATCGTTGCACGGGTTTTGCTCTATCGTAAGTTCTTCTTAGCTATTTTACACTTATCCAAGGGGGTCTAGGAGGGCCGGACCCCTAAAATGTTCACGGTAGGTTTGCAAATGAACTATAATATGTAGATGAACTATAATATGGTTGCATCGGGCCTCCGTAATTTCTACCGCCCCCCTACATTTTTGGTCTGGCTACCGGCCTGGCCTTTCCCTTTAGTTATGATTTAGTCTAGAGTTGAAGAACTCTTTGGTTTTATGTGAGCCGCAAACTGAAACAACATAACCTAAAAAGATGAACTCGAAAAAGTTTTCTAATAACTTTTCATTAATCATCAATAAAGCACCACTCCATAATCGAAAAAAGTAGTGTATATTATATTTAAGATAAAGAGGCTTATATTTAAGATATGATGGCTGAAATTAAAGATTTTTTTATTGATGCGGGTGGGGTAGTTATAATGTATTTAATTGCTTGCATTGTATTCCATTTTTAATCCTTAATCCTTCTTTGTTCATCCTTTAAAAAGTGAGCATTTTTAAAAAGTACTCTTAATTTGTAATTTATTTCTTATATCCGAATGTTAGTAAATATATAGTTTGTACGTTAAAGGGCATATATTTAGTGTATGAACAGAAATATCATTTGATTGTTACCTTCCTGTTTCTGCTCGAGTTTTTAAATTTGTTTTTTACTAATCTTTCAGAATGTCTCATTCCGTTTATTACTAAATTCTACTGCTTGTTTGTATGCCTGATAAGTATTTCTATCAATATGTATATAATTTTAATCAGTGTGAAACTTGTGCAGATTCCGAGTCAAATCTGATCAAGTGCCCCTAAATTTGCCATTATTATTCAAGCATAACTGCAACTGAAATGGATAATTTTGGATCAAATCGCTCACGTTGGTAAGTTGTTGGATAGTTGTTTCATAACCGTAATTACAAGTATTTCGATCCGATACTAAAAAGTAAATGAGGTTATATTTTAACTTTGAGTAACCATTGGCAATTAGTTATTGAAATTTTGTTAACAAAACAAACTATTTAAAAAATGTTTGGAAAAACTTCCTCTAAAAACTGTAGGCAGCTGTTAGACGACAAGATAAAGATTTGTTGACAATTTCCTGTTTTGACCAATCAAAAGCAAACATTTGCATTCATGTTTCAACTACATACTATATGTATCCCAGTAACTACCCTTCAGTTTTGTATAAATTATCCCGATTTGCATTTCGATCATTAATGTTCGTAAGTGCTGTAAGAAAGTTTTGGGAACTGTAAGAATAACAGCTAATTCCTTTAGGTAATAAACCATGATGATATTCTTCTTCAGGAAGAAAGCTACGAAATTAACAAACGGGTAATCACCAAGAAGGACAGTAATCACAGATCCTGTCAAATTTTTAAGTTTAAAACTACTTTAAACCAAAATATGAGATAATAATAATAATAATAATAATAATAATAATAATAATAATAATAATGATAATAAAGTTGTTCGAGTCGATAATGAATGCTAGCTGCAAGAAGTATAAATTCAATGGTGATGCGAGGTAAATTGATTTATAATTTTATTTTCTGATATGGAAGTATCGAGACTGAAAAAAGTGTCAAATAATTTGTATTTATTTTTTCAAACAATTTCTCCAAATTAAACTAGCGAAATGAGTAGCATATTTAATCTCAAATACAATATATTCATTGATGTTTTTCAAACGCTTTTTTTTCTCCTTCATTTTAAAGACTAACAGGAAGACGGAATTTCTCTGCTCTTTAACTGCTGGCTAGCCATGTGTCAGGTGTCACTGAAGCTTAATTTACAGCATCTCCTCCCTCCAAATGATCAGAAGGGAACATTTCTTTGGATTTCTACACAAACATGGCATTCACCATATACCTGGCAACTCTGAAAAAAAGTTTGCATTTGGAGAATAATAAACTATCGTAAAACTTTTCAGAGGACAACAACTATGCCCTCTGATCTCCGCTTCCTCACCCCGCACTTGTATTCTCCTCTGAAGGGGACAGTACATACATTGGCATCGAGATACACTGGCAACCTTGTGCGGTGACCGCCACTGCAGTGTCCCCGTACGAAGGCTACAACTTAAAGCAATGCTTTTCCTCGAGTGACGGACACTGAGAGTTGCTCGAGACAGTTGCGCGAGAGCGGTCGGTGGCGGCAACCGTTTTAGTGGAAGCAATTGCAGTGGAAGCAAACGAAGGCAGCAATTTAAAACAATGCTTCACAAGCAGTTGCTCCACCGAGTTGCGCCACTGCAGTTGCTGAATATGAAGAGGGACTTAGCTTAGACCTCCACTACAAATTCCCTTGCCGGGGAGACCACTGCTTACGACTGGAGCGCCGCGCGACGGCCAGTAGTGCGGTGATGACTTGAATCGAATGGTTAAAGGCGCACTTTGAAATCTTAGAGATAAAATCCTCGCGGTAGACAGTCATAACCAAACTGATATAATAATGTGGTTTTGTATATATAGTATGCCAGTGATTAGTAAAAGCAACTATTTCGGGATCTTAAGAGATTTCAGTTTCAATGAGTAGTTGTGTAGTTCCATTTCGCCCCTCAAATAACAGATCAGATTGATTTTTTCATACAAAATATTATGCACATACCAAACATACCTGGGACTTCGATTCATTTTAACTTTATGAACTGGCTATTATGTTGTTAATTACTCATATATTCTTATATATCGATAATGCTGCTTCGCTTTAATTGTCCTACGTACAAGTTGAGCACTTATTGTGACTTTCATTCTATTTTTCTAGTCATCACATTCTGATAAAAAAAAATGTTATATATCTTGCTTTTTGCTGCCAACTCGTATTTGTCAAGGAGAGTACTTATCGTTATGCGGAAAAGACACAAAGTATATTACTCTCAGAATAAGTATATTGCCCTTTTCCTGTATTGTTGTTAGAACATCCACATTTCACGCGAAGATCCACGAAGAAGATCAACATTTCATGCGAAGGGCTTTCAAAATTTCTTTTCGTAAAACTGTACATTTTTTGTGCACAATGACTAATAATTGATTCTTCATATTGTAACAATAACTAGATTTCCTGACCTATATATTTAGAGTAGGATAAAAGGTCCAAATTGTAAAAGTGCTACAAATACTCTTTTAATCATTACATATATATATATATATATATATATATATATATATATATATATATATATATATATATATATATATAATGGGCGCCCAGGGGATTTTTTCCAAGGGGGCAAGACACATATTATATATATGTGTGTGAGAGAGTGGGGAATATACATATTATATATATATATATATATATATATATATATATATATATATATATAACCCCCACTCTCGCATACAATCACCTTAAGACACGCGTGCACAATCCTTCACCTCAACATGATCAATTATTTTAGCACATGGTATATCTTCATTAACTTATGCAAGATCGGCGCCCTTCGTAATATTATAACAAACGATTCTTTCTATCGCTACAGTCACAACAATTACATCTGAGAGGAAAGGAAAGAAAATATAATCAGCTTTCTCATTGTGTTAATTTTTCTCCGTAATAATACATATATTGCAGTGTTATATTAATAAAACCTTGTTCCGTACCCCATGCCGTAAACGTCGCCAAACCCTACTGGCCCACTTGCCGGTAAATGTCAATCGTCGATACAGCGACGCGTTGAAGGATTGCCGCTAGTGTCCTACTGGCGGCAGGGTTCCGTCGAGTTGAAACAGATATCTCGAGTCGGGGTGTTGATGGTACCACCGCATAGCAGCGAGGACTTCGTTCTGGCCCATGCTCTTTCGATTCGTCGTGGAGAATCTCGAAGGGACCGACACGAACTATCGCCTGCCATGTACTCCCATGCGCAAAAAAAAAAAAAAAAAAAAAAAAAATAAATAAATAAATAAAAAAAATGCGCATATACTGTAACTCACGATTTTTCGCAATTATTTCATTTTCCTTATGTTTATGGGTAAAATTCAGTTATTAGTATGTGGAGATAATAGAAAGCAATCCATCTAAGGAGATATTTCCAAAAAAATATAATAAAATAATAAAACTATAAGCAAAAAACAAAATTATGTTCGGTTTTGTGTATACTGGCAATAATGTTTTCGAGGGAATTTTTGGAGTAGCACAGCACGATTGTAGAGGGAATTACAGAATTGGTAACAAAACAGTTGAATCAAGGAACAGGAAAGTGGAGTAAAATATTGCATTTATTGGCTTAAATCTAGGGTGTAAATTGTCTGCCAAATATAAATTAGCTTCTGTAACCAAGATGTTGTACGGAAATATATAAACAAAGAGAAAAACTGTTGTCTTAAGTTTGGAAGTGACATGCTCTATAGCCATGAGCATTTATTTCTTAAGAAAAAATATAGGCAATAAAAGAAAGTCTGTGTGGTCAAGTGGGTAGAATGACGGATTAGTAATTCTTATACTGTTTTGACCCCAGATCGAATCCCATCCGATCCTGTTCAATTTATTTTCTTTACAAAACATTGTATAAATTGTATAATTTTTATGTTAATAAGAACCGAAACAATACAATAAAGAAATAACTTTTTGTTTCCTCTGATGACGTATTTATGTAGAATTAGCTTACTATTTATTACTAATAGCGATTGTTTTTAGTTTATGGCGTGGTATGCTTAATCATTCCCTCTCCGTTTTTTTAACACAGCAGAAGTAACTTCAAACTTCAACTCACTGCGAGTGTGTCTGTAAAAAACAAAACAAGCGCGACCTGCATCTTTACACACAGCGTGACGAACACAATCACAGCCATAGCTTGTTGTATGTTCTAGTGTTTCTGTGTGTGTGTGTTCCTTTTTAGAGTATTGACTCTCTCTCTCTCCTTTTGTTTCACATCAACAAGTGCAACAAATGCAAGTCTGTGTAAAAAAAATCAAGAATGCTTTCTTTAAACAAAACTAAATTTTACAGCTCTCTTTGTGAATAACACGAATGCTTCCGACGAATTATACAGTAGCGTGAAAAACTGATAATAAAATGATCTAACATGCATAAGCTTCTTTTTCTAGCGTGACAACACATTAAACATAACAAATTAGATTTTTGGGATTACAAATTATCACATTACGTGTCGGTGTAGGCCTATTCGTTTTCACATTCGAGCGACGAAAGAAGAAAGTGTGGTTATAGTTATAAAAACCGAATACCATTTTTCAATGAATTCAAGTTACATGGCTCCTACATATCGAAAAAATGATTTCTCGATGTCTGTCCATCTATTCCTCTCTCGGTTCGTCACGGTTTTACACGCACTCAAATAGAGGCGATACTGTTCAACGTATCTGGACCGAAATATAGACATAACGTTTTAATAACATACTATCTTTCGAATTTTATGTCCTTCGACATCTAAAAGTAAGGGTAATTTACTGAAGGATTAAAATTTAAAACAATTCAATTTTCTCAAGTAAAAAAAGCTGTGACGATTTTATTTACTTTTTATAAATATATATTTTATTAACGAATCTCCACCGCATATGAATAATTTTTCTGAAAAAATATATATGGTGTAATTTACTGTATGGTATGCGTTCTTTTTGCAGAATTTTCTCAACCACATTTCATAAATAAACGTATCATTAATAACCTAACAAACAACTCGTTCGAAGGAGTAGCTTAATCTTAGGATGAGCTTTACCCCGATAGTTTTCCCATTAACGCCTCAGGCAATTTTGTTCATATTTCGTAAAGAAATGTTTCATTAATAAACTAACATAAGCATAAATCGTTTATTCCGATAACATACAGAAGTGGTTTTCTCAAGGGTTGAATTTTTTTGGACAATTTTCTCAGTAATAACTGAGACAAATTTGTTCTAATTTCAGTAAAATATTTTCTGTAATAATCCTACAATATGGTATAACTCGCTTGTTCCGAAAAGAAAAATCCAAAAGAGATACTTTGACAGTGAATTTTTTCCCGACGATTTGCTTAAAAATTACTCGATATACTGTCAAATTTACAGATAGAAGAGTTTACTTTGGGGGTAAGCTTTTCCCGATGACCTTCCTAAAAAACACTCAGGAGATGTTTGTTGTTCATATTTTATAAATACATGTGACATAAATAACCTAGCTATATGGTATAATTCCCTCATCCGGAAAAACTAGGAATGGCATATTACTTTTGACAGTAAGTTTTACCCTGCGATTTTCTCAAGAACGACTCAGGCGATTGTGCTCGTATTTCATAAATAAATGTTTTACGAAAACACTAACAATATAGCATAGCTCGTTTGTCCTGAAAAGATCCACAAGGGATAATTTATTCTTGGGGGTGACTTTTTTCATGATTTACTCAGAAATTATTCAGACGCTTTTGCTTATAGTTCACATACAATTATATCCTTAATAATTCTAATATATGGATCAAGTTATTTCTAACGAAAATATGACCAATGGGTACTTTACTTTTGGGCCTGAAGTTTCTTCTAGCAAAGTTTTCCAAAACATTATTTTATTCGCAATTTCCCAAATAAATGTTTCAATAATAGTTACAGCCTAGCATAAGTCAGTGTAAAAAATTCGAGCGAGAAAGTACAGTGCGTTTGCTCCGTATCCTTGTTACACCTAATCACAATTTTCCGAACAAAATCGAAACTTCTTTTTAAATGTGCCTTGTTGTGGTCAAATGGTTCAAGTGCATTGGTTCTGGATTTGATTTCCAGTGAGAGCTAGTGTATTTTCATCCAAGAGATGTGACACGTCGGTGCAAAGAAAAAAGTGTTTAGATAAGCCTAACCAAGCTAATCAACAAAAGAAATAATACAATGTTACGAAATTATCGTCGAAATGTAGTTAATATTAGGTAGGTGCGACTGAAATGTCCAAACGATTATTGTCAATTCCAAAGGCCTTTGTTTTCGTCCGGCGGGAGCTCATGTGGTTCGGATTCTACGTTAATCAGTAGGTCCACGTCTCATATAGCCTCGCTGCTGAAAGGGACGTTAAACTCAAAATCACATCACACATCTTTGTTTTCGCCTTTGTTTTAAATGTCTCGGTTCATGAGATCCTTAGTGGCTAAGCGGTTAGCGTACGCGCCTTTGGCGTGGAAGACCCGGTTTCGATTCCCGGCGAGAGCTCACGTGCTTCGGAGTCCACGTTAATCAGTAGGCCGACGTCTCATATAGCTTCGTTGCTGAGCGAGACGTTAAACTCAAACTCAATGTCTTTGTTCATAAATGTCTTTGTGTATGGTTTTCCATATACGTGGCATGGACATTAAATTTTGATTTCTACGCCATATGTATCTAATTACATACACAGGTATAGAACGAACACAACAAACTTGGAATATCTACATTGTTTGCGTATGGAAAATAATCACGCTCTACTGCACAGGAGAGCCGTGTGTATGGAATTCCATACACATAGCAATCAACGTAATAAGAAATGTATAATAATAAGAATTAATAATAATAATAATAATAATAATAATAATAATAATAATAATAATAATAATAATAAAATAATAATAATAATAATAATAATAATAAAAATAAAAACAGAAAACGATACGATCACTTACATAATTTATAAATATAAGTTAACATTTAATAAGCATATAACTGCAATGGAATTAAGTTGTTTCTCTCTCTCCCTGAACGCAACAGCCCTTATTGTGCTAAGGCGTAGAAGGAAACTTGTGGCACTCACGATTTGGGGCGGTGTGTGGTCACAACTTCGGATCCCTTTGTTGTTAGTCCTAGCTTTCTAGACGGATGCAGTTATTCCCGGTAGAATATACAAGCAAATAGATTTTGTATTACTATTAAAGTAAATAATTATACTCATTCCCTCAATGTGATACTTGTGGTTGTTTAACTGTATACAGACAGCTGATCCATGAAAGAATCGTTGATAATAATAATAATAATAATAATAATAATAATAATAATAATAATAATAATAATAATAATAATAATAATAATAGTAAATAACAGAAGCTCGACAAATATTCTTGCAAATAATAGGAAAAAGTTTTCGTCACACAGTTCACTTTGCTGGAAACACCAGTGTGCCGCGTTATACCGATTGTGGCACACTGGAATATAGGGTATGTTTTTTTTTTCAACTATTCCAACTGCTTCAATTGAAATGGATCTATAATAATAAGAGAGTGAATTTAGTCTTCTTACCCTTCGATTTAGAAATAAGGTTCGCGAGAATTTCATAAAAGAATAATATACTCAGAATTGTATATAGTAGTTTGTTTTATTCGAAATTACATACTTCCTGCAACTGTTTTTTGATTGAAATGATTTGAAATGAAATCTTTAAGTTTTACGTCCCACGATTATGCCGGATAGGCTAAAGGAGACAGTGATGATAAGAAATGAATGAAATGATCGAGTGAAGAAAGTGGGATAAAACGGGAGAACCTCGAGAAAACCCACGCACAGTGTTTGTCCAGCACAAGGTTCACTTGGCGTAAGCATGGATCGAACTAAGGACTCCATGCACCAGAGGTGAATGCTCTACCACTTAAACACCGTGGGCTCTGAAATTACTTAAAGGAGAAAGGGACTACTTTATGAATACTTGATGACGAACACATTTGTTAAAAAATACCAACTTTTCGTGAAATATTGCTTATAGACAGGGGCGGATTAAGGCTTTTGGGGACCTAGAACCGACTGTTTTAAGGGGGCCCTATGTTAAGAATAGTTCCAGTGCATAAATTTTCTTTTCTGCCTTCCACAGCCTCATAGGCTTATGGAACTACTGAGAACTATGCTGTAATATTTGAATGTGCTCCAAGTTTAGAATAATTAGTTTAGTTAAATTCATTATTAACAATTAAATAATTGCATTCATTATTAACAGGTAAATGCTGCTGATAGAAAGACTTAAATCTAGCGATACCGCGAGCGTAACGAGCGGAAAAAAAATAACATCGGTCTGAAGCCTATAATATAATAAGTTGATTACTATATTTTAGTATTAAACAGAGGGATTTAAAGGGCCCCCTGAGCTTGGGGCCCCGAAGCCTGGGCTTCATTGGCTCCGCCCTTAATCCGCTAATGCCTATAGATTATAAATTAAAGGGGACGGGCCGGGTCCGTTCTAAAAATTCCGGCCCGTGCAGACCTCAACCCCCTGTGTATATGCTATCTTTGAAAATACAGTAGAGTTTCGCTTATCCGACATGAAACAGGCAGGCATAACGCCGGATAATATGGATGTATTAAGGAAAGACCTATTAAAATTCAAACTATGATATAATTTTTCATATTACGCATCTAATTATCATGTTTTGCAAGAAACAAATACAATGCATTGACTCAGTGATGTATTCAGCGTGAGGTCCTGGAAGCTGTCCCTTACCAAACCTCAAGCACTTTTTAACATATAGGCGATTTAACATATTTTGAGGGAGTAATTTTGTTGTTCATTGGCGTTTTGTCGCGTCTCGCTGTTGATGAGCCGCTGGTGGTATAATTTTCAAAACGGAAGAGAGGCCCACCACAAATCGTCGCTGTGGAACCGCCAATTTTTGGCGAGATGTCGCTAGTTGTCCATCGTTGGTCCACCGACGCATACGGCATGGGGTAGGTGGTTGAGTTCGTGTTTAAAAATGTTGTGCAGATAATAATGAAGCTTCAAATGCAAGGCTGCAAGGCTTAGTTATGCACAGTACTTTATTGTTATTAATATTATTATTATTTGTAAAGGTAAAAGTCACTAAAATTTTGTAATTTCGGCTGGCCTTGAAGAACGAAGTCTTCTTATATTTGAAAACGGTATTATTGAATATTTAGCTTAGATGTCAGCTTTTGAACATTATAATTGCTAGAATGAAACCCAACAACAGTAACAAAAACTTCATTCTTATCAGCATCAAGTCTGCAAAAGCACCAACAAACAGCGAAATTATCTTTTCAATCAACTGGCGGGTACTATCATTCAAAATACTTTGCCATTGAATTCATCACGCTGAATATAATCATTAGTGAAAAAATAAAACATCACAGAGAGAGGGGAATAGGTTAAAATCTTGGAAATGGGTTCGACCATTTTTTTACTCCTAATCATTTACTTGAATGTTGATTTTTGGTGGACAAACACCGTGCTCGTGGGTTTTCTCGGGGTTCTCCCGTTTCCTCCCACTTTCTTCATTCCACCATTTCACTCATCTCTCATTATCACCGTCTCCTTTAGCCTAACCGGCATAACCGTGGGACGTAAAACTCAAAGATTTCATTTTTTGAATATTGATTTTAAAAGCAAACTTTTGTCACTAGAAGAGCCTCTAAATGAACCTTTTCAAACTGCCCCTTCTCTGGGCGTTCATAACATATATATATATATATATATATATATATATATATATATATATATATATATATATATATATATATATACACTTTGTCTCATATCGGATTTTTGGTAGAGCATTTAATAAAAAGAGCGTCCGGAATCGACTCCCACTACCAGTTTTTATTATAAAAAGTTTCCACTATAAAAGTATTTTCACAAAATACTGAACAATTTAGTCTCTCTAGAAGCAAATATTAGTTATAGATGGTCTTTGACCGTAATGTCGCAGACAGGATCTCCAACAGAGCCCCGAAGCAGGCCAAGAGGAGTGGAATTAGGTGCCCAAAGCTCCGAAGCAAGCAATGGGTAGGTTAGATGGCCAACAGAGCCCCGTAGCAGGCTAAGCCAGAAGATAGGATAGGCGTAGTCCCGTAGCAGACTAGAGGCCTGGGGTTAGGTTACTCCAAGAGTCCCGTAGCAGTCTGAAGGAGGGTCACTAGAAAACTGGTGTCGAACTGTCTTCGTCCATCCAATTTATAGGGTCCTTTGGGTGGCGGTGGCGCTGCTGCTACGATGTCGTCTTCTGCTCCGTGGGAGGGGCCCGAAGCCGTCGTCTGCATGTGATTATAGGTCCCTCTGCTGGGAGATCTTCTTGCCGAACCATGTGGTGGTGTTTGTAAACATTGATGCGTGGAATTGCTTGTTTACGACATCACATAGGATATTACAATATATATATATATATATATATATATATATGTGTGTGTGTGTGTGTGTGTGTTTATAACGGAATCAAAATAAAACAGTATACTTACCAACAGGGAGATTCTCAAAATACAGTGGAATAATGTGCGGAGAAGAAGTAAACATATTGTTGTTTACAACAACACTTCGAGGTTGATCATAAACGCCATCCCCACCGAAGATAACAATACCATATCTAAAAATAATACACACATATATTAATTAGGTCCTACAAATTTTAAATAAGTTTTATTAAAATACTTAAAAGAGCAGATATATAAATCTAAAGAGGACAATTTCAGTTGTTTTAAGAAAGAGAAAATTACTGCTTTGGTATGAAGTGTAATTGAAAATTTCTTTTGTAACTCTAATATTGCCTTGACATATTTATGTATACAATTTTCGGCCCTGGAAATTTGTGAAATGTTAAGATTTTACTGTCTTGTGTTTTGCAATTGATAAAAGTGGTTTTGAGAAATTGCCTATTATATTGAGTATCATAATCAATTTAGCAGTAGCAATACTTTTACATTATTTCCAAAGATTGTTTACATTTATGTATCCTCATGATCAAAATTGTGTTCACACACATCGCCTTGTAGCGTATGTGACTACAACTTAATATAGGTCCTAAGGTTGTGAGTTGGTAGATTGACTAGAGAAATAAGGAGTAGGTCTACAAGAAAGAGGATTAGATTCATACTATCAGTACAATATCGTCTCGGCAGGGATTCATATTTTCAGTTTCTCGATTTGTTTATTAAAATAAGCACCACAATATGCCAGTAACAATTTAATTTTTTTTAAATATTTTTGAAAATCGGCTCTGGAGTCTATTTGTTGGGAAATTTATCTCCAGAAATGAGTAGAAAGAGATGTGATATCTGTAACGATTCACAAAACGACCATGCTCAATGTTTACAGGTTGGAGAGGAGTAAGGAAATCTAAAAATCTGCATTATTGAAAACGTTCAGAGGGGTACAAATATTATTAAAATTGGCAATATAATAATGCAACTTCTTTTCCTTTCCGTAATTTTAGTATACGTGTCATAATTTTAGTATTCTCGAGTGCCGTAACGTCTCGATCCAGAATTACAATTTAATGGTAACACCTACTCCCCGTTGAAGATTTGAATGAGTACTATGTTTCCGTTATGTTTCCGAACCCGGATCTGAACTGACAAGCTTTCCATTATTAGTCCAACGCTACCACTCACGTAGAGTTTTATTAGTACGAACTTAAATATTACAGCTAATTAGCAATGACAATTTGAAAGTCAAATACACTGAGGAACACTTATTGAAATCATTACTATACACACGAAAAAAAGTTTCAAATAATCCCTCAGTAGAAAAAATAACAGACCTAAGGCAACTTACGCAAACAATGTAGAGATGCAACATAGATATATAGATAAACACAAGAACACTAGAAGACGAACAAAACCAAAATAGCAATAAGTAGTCAAAAAGACTAAAATACTATATGAACATACAAAAATAATTAATGAAAGAAAAACAAGAGAACAAAATCGCCACTATGGGAAATTTAATGAAATAAAGCTTGGTCCTAAAATTGCTTAAAGTAACATTGTTCAGCAATCGAATCGAAATGTTTCCGCAAAGAACACTATAAAATAAAGGTACGTAGCTTTGTCACCAATCGGTAAAAACTGATGCATATAGATGACAGTACACATATTAAGCCAAAGAACTGTAATGCTTGTGAACAGGAAAAAAATCAGGAAATAAAACATAAGTGGCCGTAAAAAACGTAAAGTGGTTTCTGGCAAATCAATCCCAATAAGAGCGTAAAAGCATTTCAAATGGGAATCTTACAATTACAGGAAACACAATGATGAGTCAAAGTGTTTATTTGTTGACATTACAATCATAAAACAATGAGAAAGTATGTGTTCTACACAACCTTTTGTCGGTAGGCACTAGTTGTTGCACAACACGATATCAGCCAGTTTGAAAATGAAATGAAATCTTTAAGTTTAACGTCCCACGGTTATGTCGGTTAGGCTAAAGGAGACGGTGATAATGAGAAATGAGTGAAATGTTGGAATGAAGAAAGTGGGAGGAAACGGGAGAACCCCGAGAAAACCCACGCACACGGTGTTTGTCCACCACAAAGTCCACACGGCGCGAGCTGGGATCGAACCAGGGACCCCAAGCACCGGAGGTGAACGCTCTACCACTGAGCCACCGCGCCCCCAATCAGTCAGTTTAAATATGCGAAGAGATGGGAAGGGCAAAAGTATTGCGCCAAACCCCACTGAATCTGCAGAGAGTGAGAGACGATACGCAGAGAAAAGAAAGACTAAATCCAAGCTGTAAGAAAAACATTATACATACAGAAAGGGACAGGTGCCACGCCCCGAGGGAACAAGTGGAAGTGACCAGAGATTGATTTCAAGGCAGGTAAGAAAGAGGAAAAAGCACAAACAGATTCTTCTTCAGATAACAACGTGCATTCCGAAGTGTGTATTATCAGAATGTGAGGGGGACTAGAAGCAAAACTGAATCCTTCTATTGTAGTGTGTTGTCAACGAACTACGATTTCTTGGCAATAACAGAGACGTGGTTGCATGAGGGTATCTTTGACTCAGAACTCTTTGATGCCAGATATTCACTAATCCGTAGTGACAGAAAAACCGACAAGAGTAGGGGGGAGGGGTAATGCTTGCAATACTAAGAAATAAATATAAAGTGTGCTTGGTATATAATGGTGACCTAAATAATGGCGTAGACTGTCTTTTGGTGAAAGTAAGTGGGGAGAGGGTAACAATGTATATATGTGTTGTGTATTTTCCACCAAATTCTGTCATTTGTAAATATGATGAAATATTTCAGTACATTGAATCGAAGTGTCAACCAGGCTGCACCCTTCTTGTACTTGGTGACTTTAATTTACCAGACATTAAAGGTACGGGTTTCGATTTCATGAGCGCCCCGGGGCAGTACAAATTTGTAAATAACTTCATGTCATTATACGACTTGAAATCATTTAATGATGTTCAGAATGATTTAGGTAGAACACTAGATTTGGTATTAACAAATTTAGATAATGTAGTGGTTGAGAGAGAAGAACCCCCGTACTTAAAGAGGATAAACACCACCCTGCGCTATTAATTAAAATCAAACAGAACAATAAGGTTAAGGTAAAAAGTCAAAGTAAAGTAATGGGTTATAATTTCAGTAAGGCAAACTACAATCAACTATATCACGAATTGGGAAAGGTAGAGTGGGAGGTACTGGGTGACTATACTGACGTTGATGGCGCTGTTGAAAAGTTTTATTCCACCTTATATAATATATTTGACAAATGCATTCCGAAAAAGAAACAGAGCACGGGAAACTATCCTAGCTGGTTCACGCTAGACATTATAAATAAAATTAAAATGAAAGCTCGTCACCGCAAAGCGATAAGACTCGGAAAGTCAAATCTAGATTTACATAAACGCGAATTTAATAAACTTCGAAAAATGATTAAGAAAGATATACAAATCGCATATACAAACTTCGTTAAGGGAGCGGAATATTTAATACAAGAGGACCCAACTACGTTTTGGAACTTTATTAAGAGTAAATCAAAGCATTTAAATGGTAATGTATTGTGTTATGAGGGTAAAGAGTTAGCATGTGATAAAGATATAGTAAACGCATTTGCAACCTACTTTAAATCAGTGTATACAGACGGAGCACCACTGCTAGTTGAAACAGATGATTCGACATTAGTTGAAATGTATGAAGAAATTGATATGTTGCAAATAGCGGTAATAGAAGTGGACGAGATTCGAATGGCAATCAAAAAACTAAAATCAAAGTGTTCGATAGGTATCGATGGTGTACCATCATATGTAATAAAAGGTTGTGAAGAGAGTTTCTTATTACCTTTACACATGCTATTTAACCTAATACTCCAAACCAGCAAGTTTCCAGCAAAATGGAAATTTACAAAAGTTTGTCCTATTCCTAAAAATAATGATAGTAAAGAAATTCAAAATTATAGGCCGGTTTGTATTCTAAACTCATTTGCAAAGATATTTGAAAGCATAATTTATAAGCGCATTGAAAATCACATTAAACCAGTAATATCGGATTAGCAACATGGATTCGTTCCTGGCAGATCAACCGTAACAAATCTCGCTGTCTTCACTGACCATCTTGTTGATACATTGGAGAGTAATAATCAAATAGATGTAGTTTATACAGATATTGCAAAAGCATTTGATAAGGTAAACCACACGTTGTTAATGAATAAACTTAAATTTCTCAACTTTTCTGATCAGTTAATTGCTCTTATGAAGTCATATTTGATGGACAGAAAACAATATGTGGTTTATAAATCCTGTAGATCATTTGAATACATTCAATTTTCTGGAGTCCCACAAGGATCTAATTTAGGGCCATTACTTTTTATAATATTCATTAATGACCTTCCTAATTGTATTAAAACATCGCATAAACTACTCTATGCAGACGATCTAAAATTATATAGGAGAATTACAACAGCACAGGACTGTGTCAGTTTGCAGGAGGATCTAGACAGAGTAAATAAATGGTGCAAGAGGAACTTGTTAAACATAAATTCAGATAAATGCAAAACCGTGTCCTTCACTAAGAAACGAAATGTTAAATTTCAATATAAGATAGATGGTAAACAATTAAAGGGGGAACAAACTGTCAATGATTTGGGTGTAATATATAATAACAAACTATCGTTTGAGCATCATATAAATCAAATTGTAAATGACGCAAACAGAAATCTTGGATTCATTTTGAGAATGGGAAGGGAATTTAATAAGTCGAATGTTTTACTGAAATTATATTTTTCATTTGTTAGAACAAAATTAGAATATGCGTCTATTATATGGAATCCCCACACGAAGAAAGATTCTATTAGAATAGAAAGAGTTCAAAATAAATTTCTGCAGTTTCTGGTGTACAAGAGAACAGGCATCTTCCCCACATATGAAAATAGTACTTCTCTTAATGAAAATTTTAACACAATGTCTCTCAATCACAGAAGAGTGTTAAATGACATGATGTTCTTGTACAAAATATTAAATAATAAATTAAATAGTAAGGATTTGGTCTCTGCCTTTCATCTAAGGGTACCCAATGGAAACATACGTGTGGGCAATGGGAATTTCTTTTATTGTAAGAAATCTCGAACAAATGCAACAAAACAGTCACCAACGTGGAGGATGGGTGCAGTGTACAACAAACTGATTAAATGTAAAAAAGTTCTGGATATATACAGTATGAGTCAGAATAGATTTCGCAAATATATTATAGATATTCTATGTAACTATGATATGAACACTGTAATTGGGTAGAATAACCTGTTGTGTTCTTCTTCTTAAATAAATAAATAAACAAATAATATATGAGTCACAAACTGGAACACAGAAAAAGAAAACCTTTAATAAATCCAGGTACGAAGGAGAGTATGAAGCCAGACATTCATAGGAAGGTCAGAAACAACCCATTCATTCATAGGTAAATGAAATGATATGATGAAAGGATTAAAAAATGAACATGTTTGCATTTTACTTGGATATGTACTAAACTATGCACATTTTGTAGCTGTTTAAAATAAAGATCCATACGCTTAAAATGAAAGCAAAATCCCTGCCAGAGAAACAGATTCGAACTTATTTCCTAGTATTTCGGGTAGAGGACAGGTACGAGAGTAACACCACAATTTTATTAGAACGTAAACATTGAGGAATTGAAAAGATGAAGAAGATGGAAAACACGGAAACTTTGAAAACGTAACCATTGCCGAAACACTTGAAGAAGGTTCCAGATAATCTCAAGTACAAAATATCCAGTAGAAGGAAAAGTTAACCCTATAATATTGAGTCTAGTGACGGTCCGAATACCTCCAAATGTTGTGCTAGTGGGGGCCAACTGGAAACCAATGAAAAATAAAACACGCTTCTACAATATCAACTCCTGTTCTTACTAACTTTTATATCCTCTATTATTTAGGTCCCTATATGTTCGCGTTATTGATTCTGATACAATAGGCCAGCAACATTCCATGAAAGTTTGGCATTTGCTTCACATGATTCGTGTCGAAGATATTATGGACACCAAACAAGTTGGATGAAGTTTGATAAAAGTTTACTTTCGTACCGGTTCCGCTGCGAACCAGTTCCTTACTAATTCCTTACTCCACTAACATTATTGTAAAGCGTATGTGCTTAATTACCAAGTTTCTAGTAAAGAAGTGATTTGTGACGTTGATCCTTTTCTCAGTGACAAAGGACTTTTGTCACATATCAAAAGCACCGATAAGATAACTCATGTACGTCGCATATTTTACACTATTTCTACCTTTACTCAGCCTCCCAACGCAGCGGGCGATGGGGTTCCTTCTCCTTCCCCTTTCTCCGGACCTACTTATCTATTTTTCCGAAATCATCTACAGCTAGTTACGTCCTAACTTTAAATACTCATATTTTGCCAGATTATTATACCCTTTTCTGTATACGCCTTCCTGTTGATACTTATATACTCAAGTTAAAACAACGTTTCAAATGTTTTCATTATTGAAATTACACCCAAGGTTGTAAAGGTTCTCCCACTGTGCCAATTCTGGCATGGAAAGGCATCTTTCCTTATCCTCTAACGCTAATCCTCATTGTTCCGGTGATCACGTAACAACGTCACGTACCAGCCCCAAACTATAGTTCCAAACCCAAATCAATCAGCTTATGACCCTTGAAAATATTTCCTTTCAAGAAGTCAAGCGCGTATAGTGCGTATAGTTACACCCTCTATTCTTTCTTTGCCGGCGTTTCCTTCGTACTTTTCTTCCTCTTCTCCACCTGTTACACACCCCTCTTTGTGCTTCGTGGACACTGCTAAACGTCTTACTTCAGTTTCTGCAGTTGGATCTTCTTTTGACACACCACGTAAAAAAGTCTTTCCCACATGCTTTACAGGATCAGGTTCAGACTTTTCGTCGGCCTTCATTGCCCTCGAACACTTTTAAATTAGTTCCTTCCTTTCATTCTTCTTTGCACGTTACTTCTTTCTCTCTTTCAGCTACTGCGAAGTTGTGTGTGATTCATCCAAATTTTTCTGCTGCACTTAATACTATCTTTCAAGTTCTGGTAACACATCCCACAGAGTTCACTCCCAAACAATTGACTTCCTGCTTACGTGTGCAGAAATATTTACCTTCCATCTCACTATACAATTCTTAACATCAAAAATCAATACTCAAGTGGAACTTGCTACATTCTACCTAAAATATCTATGCCCTTCATAAACTCCGTACATATTTTCACCCAGATATTATTTTCTTACATTAAACTTGGAATACATCTCCCTTACGCCGCTTAATTTCTGCCTATAATTAGATTCACGAACTCCGTGCTGATGGCTGTGGCGTTTGATACATCGGAGTACGTCTTCAATACGATTGGATCTGAAATATGACACTTATTTTATTGCTCTTGTTCCTTCTTAATGATAGGAATCCCAACTCGTATTCCCCATCCCTCCGAATCTCCCTCTGGTGTCCTTCTCTCAGCCTCCTCCTACGTTGGAAGTCTATACTGATGCTTTTGGTAGTGATCATTACTCCCTTTTATACAAGACACTTCTACTAACCCTCACTTTTCGCCCCTGTCTTAGGTTTTTATACCTCCACCTATGCTACTTTCTCGTCTATCCACTTCCTTAGACTGAACTCAATATAGCACCTCACCACCAACCAACCTCACCGCTTTCCCAATCATCCCATGACCAAACGATCCATTTTAGTCATAAAATTGCACTAGAAACTTGTCAATCTCGCTTGACCAACCCTGTTTCCTCTCCTAGTTCCCCCAATCGACCTCCTTCCCCTCCATAGTGCACCTATGAGTGTCGAAATGGATAATCTGCAGCTATCATGCCCAGCAAACCTATCTCCGTATCCCCTCCACAGCCAACTTTCTCCTTTATCAACGTGCACAAGACCTTGCCAAATACCATATCCGTCTTTCACGTCGTTTATCTGCGGACACTTTTATTGTGTTCTTACTCCTGATACTAAACCTAAACTTTGGTCCTTTTATAGCTCTCTTAATTGCCTGATCCGTTCCCTTACATCTGGGATACATATTTCCTCTCCCTGAGTTTTCCAATTTCAACTGCAATTAGCGCCAACTACTACTATTTTAGTTCTAATTTGGTTTCCTCCTTTCAAGATTATATTCCGGCTCCCCTGGACAATCCATTTTCCCTCCGTGAATTTAAAATAGCTCTCTAAACCCAAATCTACATCTCCTGGTAAAGACGGAGTTTCTTATATCCACATATCCACATCCAACACTTGTAGTCCGGGTGCCAAGACCGAAAACCCTTTTTTTGTGTTATGACAAAGGTTTTATGATTTAATTTGATACTTTAGTGTATGTGGAATTCGAAACCGCTTGACGCCACTTTATCACCCTTGGGCAGTCTTAAATATTCAAGATGGCGTTCAATATGATTTCTGTAAATAAAGTGCCATGTTCTATGTTTCTCGGGACGAGAAATTCAAATATAAAGTCCATTTCATAAACGAAGCTACATAAATCTAAGTATTCAAGATGGAGTCCAATATGGCGGATCAAATATGCATATTGTAAGTGTAAAGCGTTTTCTGTAAATAATGTGTCATTTTCTATGTTTTCTGGGTCGAGGAGTTAAAAAATGAAGTCCATGTCTTAAACGAAGCTACATAAATTTAAATATCCAAGATAGCGTTCAATATGCTGGATCAAATATGAATATTGTAAATGTAAAGCGATTTATGTAAACAAATTGTCATTTTCTGTTTTTAAGGTCGAGAATTAAAAATGAAATCTATTCAATGTTAAAATGTAATTTTATTTTCCAAATATTTCTTAAGTACTTCTTTTTAATGAATAATTTTACAGTAGCCTTGTGACAGTGAAGAAAAGTTGTAACTTGTAACTTGAGTAATATTCTATTCTTCTATCACATCAGCTATATTTTTAACATGTCCTGAACAATAACTAATTAATTCTCGATCACTAAATCATCTACACTAACACTCATTCTTTCTTATTTTTCCAAAGTATGCGGATTAAAATTATCTCCTGAGTATATGCATTGACAAAGAATACTGCACAAAGTATTACTTGACAGTTTAGGTCATTGCTGAGCAGGGTTTATTTGACCGACAGGAACACTTCGTCATGCTGAAAATGTCTTGGAGAGCTATAGCAGTGCTTTGTGGAATGGTAATGGGATTGTATTTTTGGTTTTCAAATCATCCGAAACAAACGGGATTGATGTCTGGCAAAATTGTGTCATTTGCTGACAGTTACAAAATTATTTGAAAGTAAGCCCGTTTAACATTTTCTACAAAATTTTCAGTTGTTGGTGGTACAGATGAGAAGTCTGTGCTTGGAGGAGCATTAAGCTGTGCCTGGCTAGTTTTTCTTGCTGAAAAGCTATTCTGCATTAAGCTATGTTAAGAGATTTAAGTCTTCAACAAACAGTGACAAACTTCGTAGCTTCTTTTATTACGATTATTACATCACTATGGATGTGATCTAATTTCTAAAGTTTATAGCCATGATGGAGGCATTTTAGAACTTTTCCTGTTTCTATGCTATAGTAACTAGCGACAGTGTCACAACCCGAAAGAGTGTGGGCTACAGGTAAACTTAAAACGATATTCTTCTGTTTTTCAACTGTAGCCTGCATGTTAACTGCATCCCTTGCTTCTCTTAATGATACCATGTAGATTTGATTTGGCATAGAGAGTTTGTAGTAATAATAGAGGATAAGGTCGAATACATCAGTGTCGTCTCAAATAACATGGACTGTTTAATTGCCTCTTTCTCTCACTTTTACAAGCAGCTGTTGCATCATCATGATATATGCCTCTTCCTGAAAGTTTTGTAAATCAATTCGGTCTACCATAATACCACATTTTACTTGTATGGGTGATGGATTCTGATTGCTAATGATGAGAGTGTTTCCTAAACACAACCTTGCTACTTTGTTGACAACATACCTGGTTAAAAATTGAATCACCTGCTCCTTATAGTCACTATTCGTTGATATTGCCTTCTGTGCAGGAAGTGGTTTTTCGTCTGTCAAAATAAACCTCCTTACAGAGTGCTCCCTCGAGAGCCCTCGTGGATGGTTTAATACTGTATTCGTAATGTGTCGAACATTAAGTTGACGTTTACTTCTAGCAAATGAGCAAGGATTTTATCACAGAAGGTTTGCAAGAAATCTCTCGTTGGCCAGTTCACTACCCACAGATATGCACAACCATCAGTAATAATCAGTGAAGGTTTGCTACAAACTCTGGCTGACATAGGTATGGCCGTGTTAGTATTTAAAATAGATTTGCCTTTAGCTTCCTGAATACGGTCATCATCTGTTAACATCGATGGAGCATAGTTGGAGCAGCAAGTTCATATTTTAAAACGTCCAGCACGTTTATTTCTTTGTATATCTGAAGAGCTGCAACCCTAAAATATAGTAACGTTGTGTCTATTGCAACAGAAGTTTTAGCTCCGGTATTTTTCGTCCCTTCCATTCATTTTGATAACGCCTCTATGAAGAAGTGCATAAAATCAATCTGGCGAACTTTGCTCATATTTAGAGACCACAGATTTCCCTATTTCGTAAGCATTGTTTACATTGGCCTCGTCGGATGGTATCTTTCCGGCTACACTATTTACTAATCCTTCAGGGTGATTTACTAAGCTTGAAGGCTATATGCACGTCTCTAACTTCCTTGCCAATGGCAAAATTCGTTGTTATACCTCTTAAGGAAGTTTCTCTTTCATTATGCCCATATCTCATTTTTGACCATGTAACATTACACAAAACATTGGTATGCCTTACAACACGTTTTCCACTCAAGAAGGGATCAAAGCATTCTTTTCATAGACATATGATAAGTTGTAGCATATCGCAAATAGTTCCAGTGACCAGCAGCTGCAAAGTAAGGCAATATTAAAGATACACAACAATTGTGTAGCCACAAATCTGGTTCCCTTTCTGCCCTCAGAAATGACATCATCAATAAACCGGGCTTAATAAAAGCAGTAAACGCGTAAGCGTGTATTGCGACTTTGCTCACTCTCCTTCTTCAAATTTGCCATTATACTTTCAGAACTTATTACCGTAAGACGGTACTTTTCACATCAGGGGTTACTTTGCACAAAATATGAAAAGAATTTTACAGTCCTCTGTCGGGAAAACCATGAACAGTAAAGAGGAAGCTTCAACTTCCAACGTAAGAAAGAACATCTAACTGTCTTTTGGCAATAATATTGGCGGTTAACATCAGCTCTAATTACCGGGAGGGTTCGTTGTTGTAGAGGCATGGAAAGCAGTCACTGTAAAAGCCGACAAAATTTCAAAGGTATCACCTACAAGAATTTCCGTCAAAGTTAAGTCAGTTTCGTAGAATACGACTGCGTATAATGGGACTTTGATGCAACAGTTGAAATTGAAATGTGAAACGTTTTGAAGTCATAAAAAATGTAAAACTGGAAGAAGGTAATTTCAGCCTTTAATCGGGGTTAATTTGCACAGGTCCAAAATCCTCTTAGATAGGAAGTTATTACTACTGGAGTCTCCTGCATTCTAAATTTAGGTAAATTTCCTATTTAGTAGATGCCAGAATGAATTTCTTGTTGGAAAATAAATTATGAAGAATGGCGGATCCAGAATAGTAGTTTGAGAGGGGTTGCACTCACAAAGGCTTCGCTTTTTTTCTTTTTAGAAGTAACTAGACTTCTGGGGGGCTTGCAGCTTATACTAATAGGAATGACTAGCAATAGTTTTTTTGAAGAAGAAATCCTACAATTTGGGTGGGCTTCAGTCTGAAAGTCCCAAACCCCGTAAATCTTCCACTAATTATGGTCGGGATGATATTCTTGGATATAAGGAACAAACAAGGCAAATCAGTTCAAGGGGATTTTTTTGTTCCTGAGTTGGCATTTGTCTGGGACATATGCTAAACTATTAGAATGTGGTTCCAGTGCCGGTACCAGAAAATACATAATTTTCTTCACAAATATTGGTAGTTCATACTAACTAGGGATGATACCATACCGGGACCAAGTACCTGGGGAATACCTGTATGTCGCCCGAAAGCTCTTGCCATGAGAAGTACGAAATCGTTTTCAATTCATGGGCAAACACGCAAACTGACCCTATATGGGCCCAGTTTGTTGGTGTTTGAGACCCTATGTACGGTATATTCGACAGAAATAGAAATGAATATCACGATGAATCACACATACGCCCTGAGCCCATCATATTCCTGTTTGGTTCGCTGCTAGAACGTGACTCGGGTAAGGGTTAGATAACACCACTTTGCACCCAAATGTACCCATTTCGTCAGATGTATATCCATGTAAACGTGGCATAAACATCATTCGTCATTAGAGAAAATATACTTCGGACACATTTCTCTTCCAAGGACTCCAGTTTACCTGTGTTGCCAACTAAGTATAGAAATGAGAAATTGTAAAACAGGTTCCGTACAATGAGACGTTTATACACCAACTCTTTGTAGAAACATCATACGAACTATAGCAAAATGGTGTTGAGTGTTGCCGTCTCCCGAAGATTCTAGGTTGTCAGTGTTGCCAACAAGTGTAAACATCCCAATGTTGAAAATGGCGTGAGTGATATTGAAAAAAAATATGTGACAAATGTGACAGAAGCAGCATTGGACAATGGGAAACATAGTGTATGTCCCCGTCTCCCAAGCACCCCAGTGTGACAGTGTTGCCAACAAATGCGACAGTTCAAGATTTTCGCATGAAGTCTACCGCATTGGCAAATATATAATAATTGACAACATGGGTACTTGTGGGTTCACTAACATACTACAAACCTAGTATGAACCACAGTTTAATTATATGAGATGCTTGGGAGATGGGGACCATATAGGGTCAGTTTGCGGGTTGGACCGTGATTTGAAAACGGTTTCATACTTCGCATAGCAAGAGCTTTCAGACGATATATAGGCCTTTCTTGATGTCCTGCAAGCCATTACTACCCAAGTTCGCCAGCTATCCGAAAACCAATGTCAGCAGCGTCAGCAACATCGTTATGGAGCCACCTTCGATGTAGCTGCAGCTATCGCTTATTATCAGTCACGTCAGCTTGATCCTTCACTGGGAAAACGTGATGCAGCTGAACTTGGACATATCCTTATATCCCTTTTTTGGCTCAACTCGCAGATGCCGATAGACAGTTTCTTCTTGAACGTATTAAGCTTTTGTGTATTGCGCTTCAGTATGACTGGTGGACAGCAGTCCTAATCCTTTGGAAGAAGACATCCATCAGTCCATGCAACTACCTGGCCCTCTCGAAGATCTAATTGTGGCTCTTGACTTTCAGCCGGACGACACCCAGCGGCCTCCTCCTAGATTCTTATTTTTTTACTTACCAGATCAAGAGCGTAATATCGATGTTGTTCGACACCTCCGGATCCAGGAACCGCTCTTCGTCCTACCAGACGATTGGAACTTTTGGAGAGGCACGATAGAGGCCTTGTCGGATATGCCGTGGCAGCAACGAGACGACTCTTCGGAAGATAATGATAGTGACAGTGATGTGTCCGATTCTCTGGAATCAGAAAGTGATCTTTCCGACAGTGATGAATCTCCTCAAAGTGAATCACTTTTCGCTAATTTTCGTGTTGAAAAGGTGTTCCCTACTGAAGTATTTTTTGATACGCCTAGAACCTTTTGTTGTGTTAGTGAAGTGACCCATATCCCTCCTTTAGCAGCACCACGGCAAATTCGTCGCACCAGCGCTAAATACCTACCGATGCTACACAGTATGAAGGACAGTGGCATTATTGAAGTCTCAGATCAGATAATAAATACTTTTCCTGTGTTTTGTATACCCAAACCAGACGGACTTAGGGTCATTTATGATTGCTCGCAGTGGACTAAATACTATCGCCATGTATCCTATGCTACCTTGCCAAAAGTTACCCAGTTAGCTGATGTGACCTCTCCTGAGGATTATTTAGTTAAAATTGAATTGGTCCAAGGTTTTTATCATATTAGCCTCAGTCTAAATACTGGTCGATATTTTGGTATAAAATGCGCGGGTCGCCTTTTTAGGTTTACCAGACTCCCTATGGGCTAGGCTCTTAGTACCTTATTAATACAAAGATCTGTTATTCAAGAACTGACTATTCATGTTTCTCATCTAGTCCATTTTCTAGTGTATTACGATGACATATTGTTTATTGGATCTGTAGGTAACTTGTTATAAGCAGTGTACATTTTGTCCCACACCACATGGGCTATTAACGTACAAAAGTTCATTTTGCAACCTACGAAATCATTATTATATTTGGGTATTCATGTGATTCTGGCGACTAATGTCTTAATGATAGACCGAAAGTATTTAGAAATTGTTAGACGTTGTCCTTGGCAACTCTTATTGCAATCGCACAGGGCAAGGCAAATTCTCGCCGGATATATAGTCTAGATTGCGCCAGTCTCAACCTTGTCATATACTATAACATATGCGATATTGCATCAGAAAATCTTCAATATGGTTATTCATGTTATCTCTCATGTACAGCCACGACCACGGCCAATCTGAGGAAATATTCAACCTACGTTCACTTGGTATACGCATGCATCTCCCACCAGCTTGGCAGTGGTTACGGCAACTAAGGAAACTATGTTTCAATGGACTTCATTGAAAGAGATGCCTATTATTGTTATGGAATTTCTTGCTGTTGCCTACGCTGTTATCTTAGCGTATCCACACCAGGTTGAAATCCTTTGTGATAACCAAGCTGTAATTTACTGTTTTTCACGTAAAATATGTGGAGTATGGTTTATTCTGCCAGTGGCACATGTAGTGTACAATTTACATAATTATGTAATATCATATATACCCTCAGAACAGATGAAGCCTCACGAACCCTGGGCTCGATCCTCCTACTACCCTCGACCAATCGGAACGCTCCACCTGGCGAACAGGACTACAAAAGCTTGGAGCCAGGTGGAAAACAATCAGCTCACGAGAATCGAGGGTGAGAGGAAGATCTTGCTTAGCGCGCGTGGGGACTTCGATTGATTCTACGGTCTCCACGCGTGCTAAGCAAGATCCTCCTCTCACCTTCTAACGACTAGTGCCAGTGCCACGTGTGGTGTTAGCCCCGCTTTTACGTCGTCGTCAGAAGGACACTAAACGCCTAGTGCTTTTATATCTCGTAAACTTGTGCAGTCCTCGTTGCATCATTTTTGGACTAGAAAGAAGATGAGTAATCGTGATGACCAATCTCGGCCACACACACCAGACGCCAATCAGGCCCTTCTTGATGCTCTGCAGGCCATTAATACCCAAGTTCGCCAGCAATCCAAAAGCCAAGATCAGCAGCGTCAGCAACATCCCAATGGAGCCACCTTCGATGTCGCTGCAGCTATCGTTTATATGCAGTCACGCCAGCTTGATCCTTCACTGGGAAGACGGGATGCAACTGAACTTAGACATATCCTTGTATCATATCCTTTTTTGGCCCAACTCGCAGATGCCGATAGACAGTTTCTTCTTGAACGTATTAAGGTTTTCTGCATTGCGCTTCAGTATGACTGGCGGACAGCATTACTTAATGCTTTCCTCACAGCCATCCCCGGACTTCAAGTGCAGCATCCGCAACGGCCCTTTCCACGATCGGAACGCTCCACCGCTCTACGATCACTCATCCGCTTTCTAGTAAAAAATTGATGCAATGAGGACTGCACATTTACTAGAAGTAGAAGCACTAGGCGTTGAATGTCCTTGTGACGGCGACGTCAAATCGGCGCTAACACCACGTGGGGCACTGGCACTAGTCGTAAAAAGGTGAGAGGAGGATGGGGCGCGTGGAGATTGTAGAATCAATCGAAGTCCCCACGCCGATGAAGACAGACTCTTATTTCTGTACCAATAAGAGTCTTCAAAAAGTCAATCGAAGTCCCCACGCGCGCCAAGCCAGATCCTCCTCTCACCCTTGATTATCGTGAAATCATACTGAACAGGAATGAATCATCTGATCTTCCGCCTTGTAAAGCTAAAAAGGCGACCGCACATTTTATACCAAAATATCGACGAGTATTTAGACTGAGGCTAATATGATAAAAACCTTGGGCCAAATCAATTTTAACTAAATAATCCTCAGGAGAAGTCACATCAGCTAACTGGGTAACTTTTGGCAAGGTAACATGAGATACATGGCGATAGTATTTAGTCCACTGCGAGCAATCATAAATGACCCTAAGTCCGTCTGGTTTGGGTATACAAAACACAGGAAAAGTATTTATTATCTGATCTGAGACTTCAATAATGCCACTGTCCTTCATACTTTGTAGCATCGATAGGTATTTAGCGCTGGTGCGACGAATTTGCCGTGGTGCTGCTAAAGGAGGGATATGGGTCACTTCACTAACACAACAAAAGGTTCTAGGCGTATCAAAAAATACTTCAGTAGGGAACACCTTTTTAACACGAAAATTAGCGAAAAGTGATTCACTTTGAGGAGATTCATCACTGTCGGAAAGATCACTTTCTGATTCCAGAGAATCGGACACATCACTGTCACTATCATTATCTTCCGAAGAGTCGTCACTTTGCTGCCACGGCATATCCGACAAGGCCTCTATCGTGCTTCTCCAAAAGTTCCAATCGTCTGGTAGGACGAAGAGCGGTTCCTGGATCCGGAGGTGTCGAACAACATCGATATTACGCTCTTGATCTGGTAAGTAAAAAAATAAGAATCTAGGAGGAGGCCGCTGGGTGTCGTCCGGCTGAAAGTCAAGAGCCACAATTAGATCTTCGAGAGGGCCAGGTAGTTGCATGAACTGATGGATGTCTTCTTCTAAATGATTAGGTGAAGCAGCTTCCATGGGCAGGGGAGTCCAGAAGTCCACCGGTTGAAGGTCAGGTGATTCATTCCTGTTTGGTTGTAGCCGTGCTATTCGTAGTCTTCTTCTTCTGGGACGTCGCCTTGGGCCCTGGGGTAAAGGGCTGTTGCGGAAGCTGAACTTGAAGTCCGGGGATGGCTGTGAGGGAAGCATTATGGATGCTGTCCGCCAGTCATACTGAAGCGCAATACACAAAAGCTTAATACGTTCAAGAAGAAACTGTCTATCGGCATTTGCGAGTTGGGCCAAAAAAGGATATGATATAAGGATATGTCTAAGTTCAGCTAGTGGGAAAATATGAAGAAATATTTCTAATCGAAGTCCCAACGCGCGCTAGGCAAGATGCTCCTTTTACCCTCGATTCTCGGGTACTGACTGTTTTCCACCTGGCTCCCAGGTTTTGTATTCCTGTTCACCAGGTTGAGCGTTCCGATGGTCGAGGGTGAGGGTGCTTCTTTTTTGTGCGCCTATTTCTACGTTTTGTGGATCACCGTAATTTGGTCAAAATAGGCTATCAAATATGGCGGAACATGTTAATGCTGTTCCGCCACTAACTAACTTTCACGTGTTTTCCTCCACATCGTTTTGTGCACCTATTTGCATGTTTTGTGCGTCACTGGAAGTGGTTCGAAATGGATCTCCAAGATGGGGCGAAAATGACCCACCTTTCTGCCATTATTGAATTTCGAGGTCGTTCTTTTGGTGTCGTTTATTTCCTGTTATGTCCCGTTTCTGCGATTATTTCCACGTTTTGTGCGTCACTGGAAGTGGGTAAAATGGGTCTACAAATATTGTGTATCAAGTTAGTGTTGTTCAGCCACCATCGAATGTTGAGGTTGTTTTGTTCACATTGTTTTGTGCACCTATTTCTACGTTTTGTGCGTCACTGTAATTGAATCAAAATGGGCCTACAATATGGAGTATTAATGCTGTTCCTCCACTATTGAATTTCGAGGTGGTTTTCATGACTTTGTTTTGTACGTGTTAAGTGTCATTCGTAGCATTCAAGTTACGGAGGTGGGGCCATTTCAAAATTTTGCCACTTAAATCACCTATAGTGGTAATCTTCATATTCGAACTTTAACTATTCTGAATTGTTTCCAGCTTTTGTACATTTTTGTATCAGCAACAAAAAACAATATCACTTTGATCACCTGTAGTGAGACACAGGGAGTAATCTACCCCCCAACACCCCTTAACACCCCTCCAAATTTCTTTACAGACACCCCTGGATGGAAAAGGAATACTCCCCCAAATCCAATTGTATCAATAAGTATCATATAGGTTATTTATTACATCAAGTTAAAAAAGGTTTAGCGTTAAGAAAGAAGGCAACATTTTTATTTATTTATTTCACTTCAAAATACGAAACGACCTCGTTCTCATGTACGGTTTCGAGAACCACATGACCTCATTGTTTCGGGCGGTATTTCATCGAAACAATTGACAAAACAGATCGCTGATACCTACCCTCCTGAGCTCTGCGGTCGTTTCCGAGAAAAGAGATTGATCGACAGATGCAGATTACTGAAATTGGCAACGTCTTGAGCGGTCATTCACCTACTTCTTCCTCCATAAGGAAAAATGTGACAATATAGTAATAAGCCTATACCAAATTCAGTTGCTAAGTGCTACTCTGCAACAGGCTCGCAACCAGAGGGGCTAAGGAGGGCCTAGACCTCCCTAAAGTTTTCATGTCCCCTCCAGACCTCAATACAAAATGCACAATTTAGATATTTGTAAGAGAATTTTTAATGACTTAAAACAAAAAAAGGGGAAAAGGAAAAAGAAAGAAAGAATACTAAGCTCGCTCTGCAACAAATGAGATGCATGGAATAAATCGTGAGTGGGAACCCTTCGCCCCTGGTGGGGGGATATTCATGAAGCTATAGGCTTATGTCTAATTATATTGGAATATATTATCCATTTCTTAATTTCGAACATACTAGGTTCGATCGAAATGAGAAAACTTTTTATCGGACTTCTGAAGAAAATAAAATAAAATAAATAAATACATGATCGTGTTTATTATATCTGGAATTCCTAGTCACGACCCCCTTTTCAGTTTTATTAAAAATAGAAGAAGTAGAGAAGAGAAGAGAAAGTTGGGATAAGAAGAAAAATAGGGAAAGTAAGAAGATGAAAAAAAGGGAACTGATACTGAATATTTTTGAGAAATATGGTAAAGGAAAGTGAATAATTATCGAATTGGGATCATTTCCAATAGCTATTGGGTGAATATTTGGTATTAAGGTGATCGAAGGTAGACACATGTTAACCCATACCTCTCAGACCTAGATCCATTTAACTCCAACTACCGAATTATCCCAATCTAGCTCTGAGATAGATGAGAAAGTTTAATTTAACAGTTTATTAAATATTTCCAGAAGTTCTAGATTAATATCCAATATTTGAAAAAAACAAACGACGAAGTTGATGGCATGCTAGAATCGACCACAGGAAAAAAAATCAGAGTAACACATCTATTTGTCGAAGATTTTGACTCTCGAAGTTCTCCTATGATGATCATTCGTTCAGGTTACTTCGGTCCTTTTTGCTTACTTTATAGAGCCAACTTAGATTAAGTTAGTATTGACATTCAAAGACTTTAATTGCCAACTACCATTAATTGTAGTCAGTTACACATATATGTCAAAAGAATTGGTGCACTTAATACTAAATCTACATTTCACTCACACACACATTCATACAGGACAATGTATACTTAAGTTTGCATTTAGTGTAATTAAACTAACCTAACTACATCTCTATAGACATTTATTACATTTCAAGAAAAGAAAACTTAGATTGACATAACAGGAAAAGTTTGATTCATGAATTAAATAAAAAAATATATTAATAATAATACATAGGCATGCACAGGAATCTGTTACTTTCAACAATATCAAATAACACATTTCTCTTGTAGAGATGTTAAAAAATTGGATTACATTTTTTTAAAAAAATCGACAAAACGAAAGACGAAGAGAGAAAGAAAAAAATCAAAGTTAAACATTAAACATATTTCAGGTTCAGTACAATGAATACATATGGTGAAAAAGAAAAAAAATATAATTGGTTAATTAATCTTAAAAAAAAACACTTTGGTAGCATTTTATTGAGTCTCTGTCCCAAGAGGAGAAATTTCGACAATTTTATGAGTCTTTGTTCTCACGTTGATAGTAACTCCTTTTTTTTAACTCTCTTTATTCACTGTGATTGGTGTCCATGAGAGTATTTAATCGTTTGTCTTAACGACCGACAAGAAATTTAGTTTCTTCATATTATATATAAAATTTTCATTTCGTCACTTGACGCACTTGCTATAAAATTTCAAAGTTAATTCAGATTAAAGAAAGATTATCGAATCCAGTCACAGACATTGGGAACATATTTCCATAATACTATATTCCAATGGAATTAGGTCTTTGGACCTATCTAGGTCCCGTATTCACATTACTAAATTATTAACCAAAATCAGTTCCAATTAAGATCACTGAATTTCTATTTGTAGTATAGATCATGGAGTCAAGAGATTTTAGTCACTGAGCTGACGAAAGCCAAATAGTTATGTTTCCACTCGTAGGGGAAGGATTTGTTTCATAGTTTACTGATAGAAGGATTTGTTGGTGGGGCGCACTGTTTCGTAGTTTACTGGTTTCACTATGATCTCGTAAAATAACTTTGGGTAAGGATTAGGGCTATTTTTACTTTTCTTACGACCTGCTACTTGTTCTATTTAAATGCAGTATTTAACATAGTATTCAACTTTAATAGTCACGAACATTAACAACAACTCAATAAGGTGTCATTTATTTCAATTTACGCGGTAATACTGTATATCACAAATAGTTGGTCAGTGTCGGGTGTCAAAAATCTATGGCAACCTAAAACAACCAGGGTAGATACCGAGCCCATGCTAAATATATTCATTAATATATTCTATATAACTACTTATTATATCCATTATTACTTAGAAATCAATAAATATATTATCGTCGATAAATATATTTCATATACATACATATTCATATTCATGTCAATATTCACTAAACATTCACATTTCTCTCTTTGGCTCACATGACCCTGACAAAACACATTTTTCCCAAATAGGTTGCAAACTTTACAAGAAATCCCGTCAAAATAAAATTTTCATTAGTATCCGCGTATAGAATGATATTTAATAAGTTGACATAAGAGGTGGAAATACAACAAAATAGAGCAGGCACGTAACCCTTTAAACTATGTAAGTACATATATATATATATATATATATATATATATATATATATATATATATATATACAGAGAAAGAAAAAAATCAAGGTTATTTGAAACTAGAGCGTCCAGACTACTAATACATAATACCATATAGCCAATCAATAGAAAGAAAAACCAGAAATCAGTCGTCAATGGGTATAATTTGTACGATCGATGAATAACAAGTAAGTTTCTGGAAATCTGAAATCATAGTGTACATTCTCGTCAGCCCCTTCCCATGGTGGGTTGAGTATCGTGAAAAACGGTCCTGAGTCGTTCTGAAATACCTCCACGAATTGTATCCCTCGATGTCTCAGTTAGTACATACGATCGAAATAAGTGATATGAATATTGTATGTTTTCATGAGTTTCAAAACCGGGGGGGGGGAGGTTAAAATTTAAAAAAAAATCTCGAAGTAAGAAGGAAGAAAGAGACAAGATAGAGAAAGCGGCGCCAACGAAAAGAGAAAGATTAAGGTACTACTCACTACACAGACGAGTGGTCGAATTTAAATATATAACAACTCACAGCCAAAAAAAGTTCACATATGCCGAAAGAGGGTGGTTTACTTAAATACGTAAGCTAGGGGGCGCCCTGCTGCCAAGGATGCAAGTCTGTGTCCATCAGATCCCAATCCCACAAGAGTTTGCTTGTCAGATTGAAATCTGAGCCCCGTATCCGGCCCAGACCAGCAGGATAAAAGGAGAGGGGGAAGGGACCAGGTAACTGCGTCCCCACTTTTGAAATCTCTAAGTAAGAAAAAAATATTCGACCCCTCAGAATAACTAAGAAGGTTCAAGGACAGTAATGAAACTAGAGTAAAAGTAATAGCTAAGATATCCCTAACTACTGATTTGCCAAAATTAAAAAAGAAAAAAATAAAATAAAATAAATTTTGGATCGGTGATTTCAATGACCAAACATCACCGATGACTACCCTGCGCAGACATGCCAAAGTCTGGGACGTCGTTAATTTCCATCAACTAATTAAACTAAGAAAAGAAACGAAAATACTTAAGAGGGTCATGGGTCGACGTTCGGGTACGCGATTGACATAAATATTAATTTAGTAGCGGTTGATTTAATCAGATAGTCCGAACTGGGCTGTTAGCTATATGAACACTGCACAATAAATAAAGTAAGCAACGAAGAAAAAAAATCTCGGAGAGTCAATGAATGTTAAAGGTACAAATGACCAAACCTGTACTTTTCGATGATCACAGGATATAGCAGTTAGTTTTCTTAATTATCATTTCTGTCAACCTTTAGAAGTAATTCCCACATGATGCTACCCTATCTGTTGAAAGGCTTAAGATCCGGGGCTCTTAGTATGAGGTACTTAAATGCGAAGTAACACACAATTCCCAACTACACTTTACTATCCAATAGCGAACTCGGTTGGATGAATGTAATGGTGTAGAAGTCAAAACGCTAGAGATTTTTAGTAAACATATTCATATTCTCACTATATAACATACACTATCCATTTAAAAATAGGTGTCATACCATCTCATTCATATTTTATATCATATTATTAATATATCATTACATTCATTATTTACTCATTTTCGCGCAAAGTAATATTTTAGAGACACCCTATTTCATACATTTTACACGCAGGCCATACACAATTTATATTACACACTAATAAATATATAATTATCACAATCTATCACGCTCAAACCACTACACGATAACATTCATCGAACCACGGACTCTTTGTTTCGAAGCACCCAAATCGTATTTACTTCGCAGTTAAAAAAAATCATACGTGTATCTACTGAAAGTTAAATTGTCAACGATTAATTTATTTCAGATTTGCTGATAAAACTAAAGCAACAATGGAAATTTTCTACAGCCACGGGAAAAGAGAATTTAAAACTACATTTTGAAACAAATAGTAGCAGCATATGGACTTTACCTCTATTAAGAAAATAGGCATTCTTTATTTCAGTAGATATTTCGATTGCTACTTGACCTAGCAAGCTGTAATTTTCAGTACTGTAAGATCTCATGCTATCTTATATGAATGTATATTCATCTGAACCGAAAACCATGTCCACGGGATGTAATTTGAGAATAAATGGCCAAAATCAAACAATCTAGATCACTAAGTCATGCGATGTCGTAATGTCAACAAACAATTGACTACCGAAAACGGACACGATGGCGCTGTAGTGGAGGCATAATTTACCGTGTACTGAAATATATACTTGTACTTATTAATCAGAAATCTAATATTTACTCTCGTTTAGTGTGCTTTGAGTTAGACAAATGGTATTAAACTATCGCATATGAAATACACTGTCCTAATAGTAGAAATCACGCACTCACTCAGAACTACCTACTACACACACCACTATACATAGTACACATAAGAACTACTAACTAAACAAATACCATTTAATTACATGGATATTGGGGAAAAGTACTCCCTTGTTGGTATATAGAGTTGGCTCTATTAAACTTTATGGGGCAAAATGAGAAGAGTTAACCCTAGGTCCAATTGACTTGGCCAATTACTTAAAACATATTTACTAGAGATTGATGCCCTGGGGGCACCTTAACGAGGTTTATTGAGGGACCCTTCCCCTAAAAGGGGAAAAGGCCCTAAAACAAACAATAACTAACCCATCCCCCGCTAGAAATGGTTCAATTTGGAAAGAGAAATAGGAGTCCCTTTTTGTTAAATTAAGCTGCCATTCTGAAAGTTAACATTGCAACTATGAAACCTACTGTGTATATGCAATTACTGATTTAAAAAAAAAAGAAATCACATTTACAATATACACTATAGAATGTACGAAACCAGGTCGTATTTCCCTAATCCCTAACTGAATTTTACTGTTTGAAAGAAAAGGAAAGTAAAATCACTCTTATAAACTGTCTATGCTTCGGCTTGGATGATGAGCAATATGGCGTCTGGAAAGCTGGTTCCTATTTCTCGTTTATTTTACAGTTCACTTGACGAAAAATGGAAGTTTGTCAGCTCCTAAATCATTGTCAGTCTTTAACTATTAAATTACATTAAATTTTACCTGGATTTAATGAAAATGTCCGTCCTTTTAAGCGGAAATTGAACAATGGATGGACAGTGGTGTTCCTCTTAATGTGTCTTCGATTATTATGGTAACATTGCGCCAAAAACGACAGGGGTAGGAGAATTTCACCAATTAGGGCGGAGTCTACCAGTCGCGGAAATTACAAAGTGAATAGAAATTTGGTGAAATCTAGATATAACCGGATCTGAAAGTGACTATGGACTAGTGAGAGGGGGTGAGGGAAAGATTAGGTACCTGACTAAATTCTACATTGGTCTGAAATTAAGAAAATTTATATCCAATGACGGAACTATTTTTGGTATGACGTCAGCCTGATAAACCTTGTTACTATTCAACTTGTATATGCGAAAATGGGATTTACACTTAATCAAAATATAAATAAATATATTATTCAGTAGGAATATGGTTACTAATGAAACCTTTCGATTCATTATATTTAATTTGAAGTAAAGAGAGTAAATAAATTGTGTAATTAAACCGAAATCGAATAAAAAAAATACTAGGTACAGGGTGCGTGAAAAAAGTTGCCATTACTTTCAACTGTAATGGTACATTACAGACTTGCCTCTCCTAACATATTCATGGACCCCAAAGCTCTGTGGCTGGTTTGGAGCCTGCTCTGCACGTGGTGTATCAAAGGACGGAAGTTAGAAGGGTGTAGTCAAGACGTTTTTAGAAATGAAGAGATCGGTCGAAATAAGAATTATATTTTTTTTACACTGAGTCTACTGTTATGCAGGAACGCAATTGGTGCTAGCTTAATTTTTGTAAATTATATTTTTATTCACGTAAATTCATTGAGCGGAACAAGGTTCATAGCGAGCCACTTTTTAAACTAAAATTTACTTTTTTTCAAGTTGGTCACTAAAAGTTACTTTTTTTCAAATTTGCCACTAAAATTAACTTTTTTGAGAGGTAAAGTGACTTTTTCGTGTGATTTATGTTTTGCATTGGCAGTTTTCTAAGAAAAATATAAAAACAAATGGAAAAAGGCAAAAACTTGTTACTCATTACTCTTCTGAAAGCTTCAGTAATTGCTGCCACATGTGAAACAATCAGTTTTATTCTCACTTCAGCTTCTACTCTTCCTAAAGCACAGTGGACGGTTGGTGGATGCTTAAGCTCTCAAGGTGGGGTTGAGAACCTTTCTGTGTCTATTCTTTCTTCTATCATAATAATCTTGTAGTTTTCTCTTATAATACTTAACGCTCCGTCCAACGTTGCGTGTGTGTGTTTGTGTGGTTCATTATATGCGTCTTGTGTTATGCTTCTTGTATGTTCTTCTTAAGAGAAGGTGGTGAATTTGAATATTTCACGTTTTTGAGAACTCTTAAAGCGAAGTTAAATATAATGTCTGGGATGAAGAAATTCGGAAATAGGCCAGAACTGGTTCCACTTACTCAGAAACTTTTTACATCTGCTAAATGTGCTTACCGTAACTACAAAGCATACTTTGGAAACCTAAGAAGAGAGGAAGCTCAAAAAGAAGTAAAGAAGAAACAAAAGAACAAACAAAGAGAGAGGTGATAGAGAAATTGACAAAGGAAAAAAGGATTTTGGTCACTTTTTCGTGTGCTTTTGGCCATTTTTGGTCACTTTTCAACTATTTACAAGAGATCAGACCATTATGAGCCCTGAGATTATTAAAATTAGGGTATCTTAAACAAGACAAAACAGAAATATACAATATATTTGTAAATTGAAAAACTGGATTTCTGGTAAAACAACTAAACCAATGGGTAATTTTCTTATGGAAAGGTATTCAGAGCCAATAACGTAGCCAGGAAGGGGCAGGAACAGAGATTAAGAAATCAAATAATATTACTACAATTAACGTTAACAACAGGGTTAGAATATTAAAATAGTGAAATTGAAACTATGTACAGTATTAATTGCTAAACGAATGGGATTTTAACGTGGGACGAGGGAATTTTTTCCCAATTAATATTTTTAAAAAATCACCCACTAAAACTTCCTGGGATAAATAAATTGAAATAATAGCAGAATTTTGCAAAATAATTAGATACAATAATTCGTATATAATCAATTCACATGTAATTACTGGGCAACATAGTGGAGGTTAATTCCTAATACAGTGAAACCTCTCTTAACGGGCATCTCTGAATAGTGGACATCTTCGTATAAGGACAAACTTTCTCATTCTCCCATGCCATAAATATGTGTGGTTTGGTGTTATGAGAGAGAACCCTCCCTTTTAGGGACACCTCTCATTTACGGACAAATAATCGGTTTCTCCGATGTCCGTTTTGAGAGTTTTTACTGTATCACTTAGTTTAATAATAATAATAATAATAATAATAATAATAATAATAATAATAATAATAATAATAATAATAATAATAATAATAATTCTCAAATGTGTGAACTTACTTTATTGAATCTACACCTGCGAAGAGCTGTTATTATTATTATTATTATTATTATTATTATTAGTAGTAGTAGTAGTAGTAGTAGTAGTAGTAGTAGTAGTAGTAGTAGTAGTTATAGTAGTAGTAGTAGTAGTAGTAGTAGGTGTAGTAGTAGTAATAATAGTAGTAGTATTGCAATAGTTGGGTAAAAAATATACTATTTTCTTGTTTGAGTTTGTTTAAAAATTATATCACTATTCTGAGAGTACCCCTCCTTTTATTTTGAACACGCCACAAGTAAAAATTTCTGGCGTACTTACTGGTGCGACATCTTCATATTCGAATTTTAACTAGTTCAGAACTTCGATAATTTTTTTTTTCACTAAGGAAAACTTTTGTACTATTCAATTAAACCAGAGACAGACATTTCAAAATTTGGCCACTTGAATCACCTGTAGTGCGACCTCTTCAAATTCGAATTTTAAATAGCTCAGAATTTTGTCTATTTTATACCACGAAGAAAAAAAAAATGTATCATTTCAATAAATAATAGGGGAAAGCTCTTTCAAATGTTAGCCACATCGATCATTTTTAGTACGCTTTCTTCAAATTGGAATTTTAACAAGCTTACACGGGAGGGTCCCACAAGTTGTCGCTAAAATATGATTTTCATATAGCACATCTGATAGAGCATCATGAGAAATGAAAATGAGCTAAATTTAAGGTGTTATGGACCAGAAGAATAGGAGCTATGGGGCTTCAAAATTTGAATATCCAAAAAATTACATCATGGAATTATGTATGTTTAACGTAAATATCTGGGAAACCGTTAAATGAATCAAATCAAAAGTTGCACAATTTAATGAGAACAAAATGCCCTATCGAAAACCATAAGCAACGTTGCCATAGATGAAGCAGTGTTGCCAACTCAACATAAAATATTTTGTTTCAAATAGTACCATATACAACTGTTCACAGGTTTAAAACGCACTATTATCACTAAACATAATAGTGAAGTGTAGTGGTACAGTGTTACACACTGTTAGAGCTACGTGTGCTGTAAATGTACTATGGAGAAGTCTTATATGTGTCAACAGATGGTAATAATGGAATCTAGGTCTCATATTAGGAATTTAGTTCAAACGCATAACAACGATAGTATAAGATAGCAAAATGTCAGCAGTGTCACAAAATATTGATGCATTTGAAATAGGAAATTGAGTGATGCTATTTTAATGTCCTGTGTCAGCTCCGAAGCTATATAAGACGGAACCTATAGTGTAAAATAGGATCCGAACCACTATGACAGAGGAAGATAACAATAAAATGTAAGGTGAAAAGTATAACAAAAACATGTCCGAGGCAGAATTGGAACCCGCATCCCTAATAGGTTGGTTGTCTGGCCTTCTAGACCACACGCTATCCGGGCCGACTAAAAACGAAATGAGATAGTAATAAAATAATTATATTTCCAATATGAATATGGTAATATTACAGTGTACGAACATAATCATATGGTATGTAGGAAAGGAAGTAAAAGAGTATGTCACTTAACACGAAAGACATACGCCAAGAAACTACTCTTCCAAATACTGATAAGATAATATGGAGAATTATTTTACAGAATTAGAAAACACGTGTTTCTTTCCAAGCGTGTATCATTTTGTTTCGCGAGTTGTCTGCATATTCACCGTGGCTACGGAAGTGTAATGCAGATCCGTCACTTTTTTCCAATGCATTCCTTTATTACCCTGTGTTGCCACATATCAGACTTCCCCATTGTACATTTTCAGCATACGTAGCTCCAACAGTGTCTAACACTGTGCCATTACACTTCACTGTTATGTTTAGTGATAATAGTGCGTTTTAAATATGTGAACACTTGTACATGGTACTATTTGAAACAAAATATTTTTATGCGGAGTTGGCAACACTGTATCATCTATGGCAACACTGTTTATGATTTTCGATAGGGCATTTTGCTCTCATAAAATTGTGCAACTTTTGTTTTGATTGCTTTAACGGTTTTTAAGATATTTACTTTAAACGTACATAATTCCATGATATAATTTTTTGGACATTCAAATTTTGAAGCCCCATAGCTTCTATCCTTCTGGTCCATAACACCTTAAATTTTGCTCACTTTCATTTCTTATGATGCTCTATCAGATGTGCTATATGGCAATCAGATCTTAGTGACAACTTGTGGGACCCCCCCGTGTTAGAATTTTGTCCAATCATTTTACACTCTGTTACCAGCAACAAAAGTTTTGTTCCATTCAGATAAGCAACAAGGGGTTATTACATGTAGTGTGGCATCTTCAAATTCGAATTTTAATCAGCTCAAAACTTTGTCCAATTCTTGTACATTTTTGTACCACCAAGTAAAAATTTTGTACCATTCATTTAAACCAGGAACGGTCATTTTAAAATTTAGGCAATTCGATCACCTTTAGTGAAACATCTTCAAATTTGAATTGTAACTAGCTTGGTGGTAGAAAAAACAAATAAAATGGTCAAAATTCTAAGCTAGTTAAAATTCGAAATTGAAGACTGAAATTACCCTACCTCGTTTACTTGAATGGTAAAAAATTTTTCTCCGTTTGACAAAAAAGTACAAAATTGGCAAAAAAAAAACTAAGCTTGATAACATTCGAATTTGAAGGTGTGACTATGTGACTAAAATTTCAAATGGCCCTCCCTCGTTTATTTATATGGTACAAAATTTTTCATGGTAGTACACAAATATACAAGAATCAGACAAAACTATGATATAGTTAAAATTCGAATTTCAAGATTGCCGTACTACAGGTGATCGAATTGCCCAAATTTTGAAATGATCCTCACTCGTTTATTTGAATTCTAAATGTTTTCTTGGTGGTGGTAAAAACACGTACGAAGATCTGAGGTAGTAAAAATTTGAATATGAAGATGCACTACAGCTGATTCAAGTAGCATAAATTTGAAATTGCTCTCCCTTGTTAATTTGAAAGGTACAAGATTCTTTTCTCGCTGGTGCAAGAATGTACAAAACTTGGCCTAAATTCTGAGCTAGTTAAAATTCGAATTTTAAGGTTTACACTAAAGGTGATCGAAATGGCCTAATCTTAAACAGCTCTCCTTCGTATATTTGGATTGTACAAATTTCTTTCTTCGGGGGAAAAATAAACGAAAATTGGACAAAATTCTGAGGTAGTTAAAATTCTAATTTGAAGACGCATTACAGGTGATAGGAGTTGCCAAATTTTGAAACGGCCATACCTTGATAATTTGAACGATAAAAACGTTTTTCTTGAGTGGCCAAAAATGGCCAAAAATTGGTACAAAAGACAAACAGAACGATGTGAAGAAAACGAACTCGAAATTCGATATTGGCTGAATAATGGGTCATTTCTTCCCACCTTGAAGACTAATTTTGACCCAATTGCAATGACACAAGAAACATGAAAAAATACGCACAAAAGATACAAGAAACGTACTAAGCGATGCGAAAAAAAAAAACGACCTCGAGATTTGTTGGTGGCAGAACAGCGGCTCATTTTCCCAACATTGGAGGCCCATTTTGACCAACTTCCGGTGATGCACAAAACGTGGACATAGGCGAACATAAAAGCACAGAGGAGGTACTAAACGATGGCAAAGAAACGACCACGAAATTCGATAGTGGCGGAGAAGTGGGTCCTTTTCGTCCCACTGTGGGGCCCATTTTGAACCACTTCTGGTGGCGCACAAAACGTGATGATAGGCGCACAACACGACAAAAAACCGCAATAAACGTTGCGAAAGAATCTATCTCGAAATTCGTTGATGGCGGAACAATATTAACTTGTTCCGCCATATTTTGAGAACCATTTTGACCCACTTTCGATGACGCACAAAACGTAGAAATATTCGAACAAAACGGCATAAAACATACACAAAATTATGTGAAAGATAGGACCTCGAATTCGATAGTGGCGGAACAGTGAGTTATTTACCATCACCTTGGAGCCCCATTTTGACCCACTTCCGGTGAAAGACAAAATATGGCAATAGGAGCACAAAACGGCACAGAATACACACAAAATGATGTTAACGAAACGATCTCGGAATCCGTTGGTGGCAGAACAAGTTAATGCCTTTTCAATATATCTAGAGACCCATTTCAACCAACATCCGGTGACGCACAAAGCATGGAAATAGGCGCACTAAACGGCGGAAAACACGCACAAAATAATGTGAAGGAAACGACCTCAAAATTCGGTAGTGGCGGAAAAGTGGGTTATTTTCCTCGTACCTTGGAGATCCATTTTGCACACTTCCAGTGAGACAAAGGACGTGGAAATAGGCATACAAAACAGCACAAAACACGCACAAAACTATGTGAAGGATAAGGTCTAGAAATTCTTAGGTGGCTGAACAAGTTAATCCTGTTTTCCTTCATATTTGTAGGCCCATTTTGAACCACTTCCAGTGACGCACAAGACGTGGAAATAGGTGCACAACACGGCACAAAACATGGAAATAGATGCACAACATGGCACAAAACACACACAAAACTATGTGGAGGAAACGATCTTGAAATTCGTTGGTGGAGGAACAAGTTAATACTGTTCCACTATGTTTGAAGGCCCATTTTGACCTATTTTTAATGACGCACAACACGTGGAAATAGGCGCACAAAACAGCACAAAACGATGTGATGGAAAAGACCTCGAAATTCGTTGGTGTGGGAACAACATTGTTTTGCCATATTTGTTGGTGCATTTTGACCCACTTCCGATGACGCACAAAATGTGGGAGTAGGTGCGCAAAGCAGCACAAGACACGTACGAAACGATGTAAAAGAAACCACCTTGAAGTTCGTTGGTATCGGAACAAGTTAATGACGTCCTTTTCCTGGAAGTTTATTATTAAGTTTGTTGTTTCCTATGTCTTTATTACTAAGCGTTTTAAACGAATCAACATTTTAAGCGAATAACAGGGATACATTTCTGTTTTACGAATAGGAAAATGTAAAATGCAGAAAACAGACAAGCCAGCCTCGATGTTACAGTGCAGCACATGTTGAAGTTCTCACAAGAGAGTAGTATTTAGCTCAGTTGTACAGTGTTGTATTAACAAGTAGAAACAGGTATGACGCTGAGTTAAATTGAGTTTAGTTTAGCATCCCTTTCAGCAGCGAGGCTATATGAGACGTGGACCTACTGATACGCTAACAACTTAGCCACGAGGGAGCTCCAGGTACGACGTGTTTCCAAATCCACGCTGAAAGATATTTCTGTAAATTCCTCTTATCTAGTAACTCTATAACAGAGGGGTTAAGATGTTGAAATAAATATACTAAGATATGAGAAAAGGGAAATAAATTACATTATATATCGACAATTTTAATCATATTTGCCTCTCTTCTGACTTTCTAATATCCCTTCCCTTTCTTATCTGGCTGGCAATGGAACTACCTAGATTCTCATTACCTTAGTTGTTTAATAAAACAAATACATCAAATATGTTCTTTATTTCAATATATCGACTCTACAGATAAATGTGCTATCAAATAGGATGATCAGGCGATTTCAAATATTAGACGATCTACGCTTTTACTGATAGATAATGCGGTTACCTAACTCATCCGACACTAAGTCGAGAAACCGAAAAACGAATCTTTTCAGCGTTGATATTGCATTGATGCTGCAGATCTGACCCTTCATTACATAGACCCACTCTTTAATTTTCTAGTCAAAATAGAGATTGCATCATGGATTCTTATATAATTTTCCTTTTCTTCACCTTTGAGTATGTCGTGGTCACATACTCTGCAGACGCGCTGGAAACAAACTTTTCTTAACGACAATAAAATGAATTGTATTTTTCCTATATCAAGAAAACATTTGAAATGTATTTGCTTGTTTGGTAGTTATAGAAGTAAGGTAGCACCTGGTGATGAGAAAGCAATTTCCTTATGTGTACAAATTTTGGGATGGTGCACGCAATATGTTCATATTATAAAGGTAACCAAGAAAGGTCTGTCGCTTTTTCTCCTACCACCTTCTAACATCGAATGTCACCTAAGACGTACCTGGAGGATACAAAATAGTCCCTATCAGTATCGATGACCTCCTGTCAATGTTCTGGGTAGCTATGAATTCCATCGCGGTAGAACTTGTTGCGCCGTAAACCAAGAAGGTATCAAGTGCATTTAGCATTTTTACTAGGGATTCGAACTGGCGCACAGTGCTTGTAAACTGAGATAAAGCGATCAATATTCGATTTTGTCAACTTCGCCTCCTATGAAATCAGCATTGATATTTGATTATAAGAATATCTCCTGTTTCCAAATCCGGAGTTTCAGGACATAGGTATATTATCGCTGTCTATAAAATGCAAGTAAACATGAACAGATATAAGTGCCGAAAAACCAGCAAAATATTAACCAAACAATATGATATGTTTTAATCATTTATATCGTTTCTGATGTCGATGAAAGCGGTTGGACAGTACATTGGACTCAAATACTTGTGTTTAGTGAAGAATTTTATTTGTTATTTATTGTCATATCATTAATATGATAGATTTGTTAGTGCTACCTACAAGTTACATATACGCTGATGTTACTAGCTCTGGAGTCTAAGCTTATCCTTGTTTATCTGTAAAATAGGGTTTATTGAGTTGTCCATTAGTAGTACAAAAGTTGAGCATTGGAAATAGCTGAATCCAAGTGGTTCATTGACGTTTACGGCATGGGAAACATACCTAGAACGTACTAGGCACGTTCCTCAGATACATGTCAGGCATGTGCCTTGGGGCGGACATAGACTGTGACTATCATTTGCCATCCATGTGATTTCTCTCTCATAGTTATATAAGATACATACTGGACACATTTCCATGCACCTAAGGAAACGTGATAGGTATATATACACTGCTCCACAAAACTTAAGCAACTCGAAGAAAGTGGCAGAAAATAAAACGACACGATCACTGCACCAAGTATAATGAACAAACAGACGGTCCAGATGCACAATGCAACACATGTGAAGACGAACAATACAGTTAGGATGTACAGGGTGACCAAAAAGTTCAGCACTACGATACCTCAACAGGTGAAGCTGGGTTGTGTGAGGGCATAGGCAGTCAATATGGCATGTAACTACCACGAACAGCTATACAGGCACGACATCTGGCCTCCATGCTGCAAATCATAGTGTTGATCAAGTCTTGCGGCAGATGGCGCCACTCCTCGAGGAGAGCTGTTTGCAGGTCAGGGAGAGTGTGTGCTGGTGAACTGCGCTGCGCTATTCGCCGCCAAAGAGCATCCCACACATGCTCGATGAGATTCAAGTCCGGCGAATATGCAGGCCATGCAATACGCGTAATGCCTTCGCTCTCCAGATACTCGGACACACGATGTGCACGGTGTGGGTGGGCATTGTCATCCATGAACAGGAAGTCTGGGCCAAATGCTCCGCGGAAATTGCACACATGTGTATTGAGAATTTCATCCAGGTACCGTTGTGCTGTCAAAGTGCCATGTTGCACAATATGGAGGTCCGTTTTCCCGTCCAGCATAATTCCACCCCACACCATAATGAAACCACCGCCATAGGAGGGCCGTTTAGCAATGAAGTTTGGATGATAGCGTGCTCCTGGCTCTCTCCACACTAAAGTCCGATCAGAATCTGACAACAGGATGAAACTCGACTCATTGGAGAACATGACACGCGCCCACTGATGTTCCCCCCATAAAACATGTTCCTGACATCATGTGTAACGCGCACGTTTGTGCTCCAGTTTCATGGCACACACAGCGCAGGCCTTTTTGCATACAGTCCTGCTCTATTGAGTCGCCGACGAACAGTTTCACGACTCACGCGTTGTCCTGTAGTCTGAAACAACTCATTGGCCAGGTGAGAGCATGAAGCCTTACGGTTACGTTTGACAGAAATTGTGAGAAATCGGTCCTCGACGGCCGACGTCTTCTTCGGACGGCCTCCTCCATGACGTCTACTGACTTCACTTCCATTTTGAAAGCGATTGCACAGCCTTGACACAACACTTTTGTTCACGTTGAATTCCTGCACCACTTCCACTTGCGATCGGCCGAATTCCACCACCCAATTGTTTGCCCGCGGTCAAAGTTACTCAAATGTCGTCTACCAGCCATTGCAACGTGTGTACCCCACACAAGAACCACTAACTCAATGCTTGGATCCTCGGACACTACTGGGCTGTGGTGTACGGCTCATGACATAAGTTGTTCATCGCTCTTGCAACGATGCTGCTTATGCAATAGAGTGGGTGCTCGACTTGCCTGTGTGTCTCTGTGTATGTGCATGCCACTAACCAGTGTTGAATGGGCCCCACACGTCACTTATACCACGTTCTCTAGGGTTGCTTAAGTTTTGTGGAGCAGTGTATGTCTGATATGTAATTGTGCTGTTAGGGCTAACATCACAAGATGTGTTAGGCATGCGCCATTTAAGTGTTCTATATTCATCTTCCATATTTGATGCATTTGTTGATTCTTTTTCTAAGCGTTTGTGTACTAGAAGTCTCAAATGCATCAGCTTTATTAGATGGCAACTGTCGCCGACCATTTGAAAGTAAATATGGAAAAACCATGAAATAAAGTAAATAGACACTCGTCATTTGTTACAAAATTACATGGTGAGCAGATTTAATCTGATCCCAAACTGTTATCGTCGAATATACGCGGTTAAAGGAGCACTCTGATTAGCCAAATTCAAAAGACTTCAACAGTTTATCCCTCTACAAGCAACGCTATTTTCGTCGCCTCCACGGCCAAGTCGGAAGAGCGCGCGGCTAGTAATCCAAAGGTTGGTGGTTCGCGCCCAGCCTGAGCCGTATATTTTTTTACTTGTTTAAATTTTGTTCAGACTCACCTTGATGTAAACACGTTACGCATATAGGATATTTAACATATTTTGGGGGAGTAATTTTGTGGTTCATTGACGCTTACGGCATGGGGAACGGTGTCCCGACAAAACGTACCACTTGAATTTTCGCGACAAAACGTACCACTTTTGACGACCTGTCATAAATGACAACCTATCATGGATTAATTAAAGCATTTCTGATATTTATTCCACGACAAAACGTACCACTTATATAAATTACAACCTGTCATAGACTAATTAAAACATTTCGGATATTTAATCCGCGACAAAACGTACCACTTCATGTTAAGAAACTACTTCCTCATGAACAGGTAAAACAACGGCAGTATAAGGTTGAGATAAACAGACAAATAATGTATCGAGTTGTCAAAGTGCAGAAACTCATAGGTAAAAGAGGGTTCATTTACAGAGGAAATGTAGCAGCCTATAAACTGAAAGACACAGCTATAGATCATGGAAACTTTTTGGATATTATTCCTCTCTTAAGCAAATTTGATCTTCCGCTTAAAAGTAATTTAGATAAGGTCACCGAGAAGAGCCATATACGAGGAAATAAGCAGGATTGTGGTCGCATAACTTTTACTAAACACGGTGAATTATATTTTGAATGCTATCAGCACACTTATCAGAGAAGATATTTCGAAAGAAGTCTCTCAAGCTTCAATATTTTCTGTTCTATTAGACACTACTCAAGATATAGTCGTTTCAGGCCAGTGCTCTGTTGTTTTACGGTATGTTGTTAAAATGGTTGTTAAACAAAGTATTGTTGTCAATGTAAAATGCATATCTACCACAGGCCAGTGTCTGCGGTTTACTGCTGGAAATTCTGCAGAAATTGAACCTTGATATTAAGAAGTGTATTTGAAATTCAACCGATGGCTCATGTAACATGCAAGGACAATATTCGGAATTTTTTCAATTCAGCTATGATCAGTTACACGTGTGATTCAATTGATTTTGAGTTTAAGGGCCCTTTTAGCAGCGAGGCCATATGAGACGGGGCATACTGATTTACGGGAAATCCGAAGCACATGAGCTCCCGCCGGGAATCGAACCCAGGTCTCCCACCACAAAGGCGCATACGCTAACTGCTTAACTATTAAGAAACTCAGTTACACGTGTGGTGTTACGCTCATATACTCAATCATGTCATATGTGATCTGACAAAAAATTGCATTGATTCTGTGTCATTGTTTTGCTGAATGACTGTGCGATATTTATGCGTGAGTCTTATCAGCGAATGTACATTTGGAAGATCATATGTTAACAAAGGCGTCTTAGAGTTATCGCGGAGACAAGATCCCCGTTCCGTTCGTCTGAGGGTGTATACGGAAAAGGAAAATATGGCAACGTAGCACTCCGTATAAACTGCGATAGCGAAGGGCGCAAAGCTGAGAAAATCATAATGCCATATTTGTGATTGTTTATTTTCTTAAAATAAGTCAAAACAGTTTGGTTGAAAAAGCTACTTTAAGATCTTTCTAAAAGTATTTTCAGATTGTTAATACACCGCAGCAATTCAGAGATAATGATGTCTTACTTTTTACTAAATAACAAGAAAATTACTATGTGTTGAGTAATGAAATTTTCAGAACATACAGGTAATATACGCATCTACATATCGTGCACAGGAAATTATTTCATGTTATCTCCTTTCCGAGATATAGTTCTATAAACATTGATTTACCAAAAAAGTACGAAAAAATACGCACTTTTTCATTAATTTCTATTATTTTCTCACTACATAGTACAAAGAAAATTTGTATGTCTTAAGTATTGAAAAGATAACATTCCAACAATTCCAACGAGGTACGACAATGTAATATAAGTTTTGACTGGACGTCACGGCAGCACCGCGAAGTCAGGGGCCTATCTTTATGAAATGGATAGTAGGCACGTTTCCCAGGCACATGTCAGGCATGCACCTAGGGGCGGACATAGACTGTGACTATCACTTGGCATCCATGTGATTTCCATAAGTTATAAAAGAGTAGAAGTTGTGATCCTCAGAGGTACACAAGGGACATATTAGATACATTCCCATGTACCTGAGGGAAAATGTAGGCATATGCGTGCTATGTAATTGTGCTGTTAGGGGACAGAACATAAGGCCTGCCAAGGAGCCACAGTTCAGTGGTAAATGAAGATTGGTATGACATGAGTGTGACAATATGGTCAAAGATATTTCATCATCAAAGGCGGTAGTCTCTCCAGCAAGGTTCGGCATTTGACTTTGGAAGAACATTGACGTATCACGAGTGTGGTTTATCTTCCACAATATTGGTGCTGTAACGATGGGGCTGCTGATATATTTACATTATTGATATATTTACAATTAATTTATTTACATGATTAATTAAGCAACACATAACTTTTTACCTTAACTGCTATTAAATATTTACTATAGTTTTTATTATTAACATTCTTTTGAGAATAAACGGCAAAATGCAATTATGCAACTGTCATTTTTAATCGTAAAAGCTTTATTGTAAAAAAATAAAACATAGTTAAATGTCATATAACATTTTCAATACACAAAAATGGTTTTATAAAATTTTTTGTTACCTTGCTAAATTCTCGTAAGGCTATATAAATGGTTACTTCTATGGTCATCGCACTCACTATAAAACACCTAAGGGCTGACTTTTAAATCACCAAGGGCTAAAATTCCTAAAACTTTTTTTAAAATATCGTGTCACACCCAAATCTCGTAATAATCACACTATAATTTGCATCAAATTCCTAAATATAAAAACCTATTGCCCTTTTAGCCTTCTCAGTAATTCTCACCAACTGCCGCACCCAAAATACAATATAGATAACACATATACACGTGTACAATATCCAACGCATAATTCAATGACACGCGTCCCAGAACCTTCAAAGCATCCGTAAACACTAACTAAATTTCCTATGTTACTGCGTTGTTGCGGTCATAGTTCAATATCAGATATCCTGTTTTTATAATATCAATTATCTTCACTAAGTAAGCTTCCTATAATATTGCATCGTTATAATAACATCAATTGCTTTCATCGTTTGCATGTTTCCCTTCTCTTGTTGCTAACTCTAAGCAAACCAAAAAACACAAGTGTCTAAATAAACCCATTAATTCAACTTTACTCAATTAAAAGCAAAAATAACCATATTTTAAATTTATTGTCACAGTGTCCATATTGAAAACAATGCGGCCACAGTCCAACTCATAAGGAATATGGCCACGAACGAACAACGAATCGACAAGCCGGATTACAACGATAGCACCATGACACGTTCCGCGAGAACGCATAGCTTGTGCGTCTGGATTTGGCGTATCGTACAATCACATCCTGGACACTAGCACAAACATTGAAGGCTGTTGCACAGCTTCCAGTATCCACGAAAACAGTTCTACGTGATATGCTTGGTTGGATTAAACCAGGGTGGATTATGCCTATGCCAGGGACTTGTACGTCGACGACTGCTGGGGCTAACGTTAACTGCACAGCACGAATATGGAAGACTACCACACTGTAGCGAACGTCGCAAATTTAGAGACTAATGGCAGAACGTCATATTTTCAGGCGATTTCCATTAGTCTGCATCGTCATGATGGCCGCATCCATATCTGGCGCTTCCGTGGTTCTAGGTGGGACACATCTGCATTTCGTAACTGTCCAGCACCGGGGTTATGGTGTGGAGTGCCATTAGCTTCCGTGCCTCCTAGGAATTGATGAACATTTGACCAGCCAACATTACATAGACAACGCATGTCAACCGATTTTGGTCCTTTTTGTGTGGGTCCTGTCAGGGACTACATTTCAGCAGGATAACGGATGCCTTCATGTTGTATGTGCTGTCCTACAATTCCTGTCTAACTTTATGTTACCCTACTTTGTTGTCCGGCAGGTTTACCCTATCTCTCGCCGATTGAACTCGTCTGATCAATGGTTGTACAACACTTCTCACATCTGCGAAATCCACCACCTACAGTTGATGAGCTGTGACAAGTTTGCGATTACGCATGGATTGCCATACCAAGGGTTATACTCTCGATATTTCACCATGTTGCAGCAGTTCCGATCGCCCATGTGGGGCCCACAGAACAACAAATGTCAAAAGTTCTCCTCTGCCATCGCCAAGTTATCACGCGTTGCACTGATCGGCGAGTTTAATCATTTACTGTCTGTGCCACCATGTCTTTGCCTGTCAATATTGGAACTGCTATTTTATGCTCTTCTTGGTGTTGCAGTTTTTGAGGCGAAATTATGTATGCTGTGTCCCGCTGATGTTTTAAATAAGTTTTCAGTATGTCTGTTGGAATGTTTTAGTTCAGAACTGAGTATTTTCACTGTTTTTATTTGTTTCCGAAAGACAACATACTATTATATAATATTCAATTTATATAAATATTTTTAAGAAAGTATTTGGTCTAGGAATTAATTCGTGCGGTTTTACAAAAGATGGCGTAACTAGCTTATTGTCCCATAGTTTCGTTGATCCAAACATGCGTTGAAAACTACTGTCATTGAGCATCTTGTTTAGTATATGTCAGTTGCTTGAAGCGGAAACAACAACATTTTTTCTTCAACTGAAAATGGCGCATTTTGTGCCTGATAAAGTGTTTTTGCGGGGAGTTATTCTTCATTGCTTTAACATGAAGAAAAGTGCTACCGCAAGTCATCATATTTTAGTGGAAGTGTTTGGTGACCATGCTCTAGCTGAGCGAACGTGTCAGAAGTGGTTTGCACGGTTTAAAGGTGGTGATTTCAGCTTGGAAGACCAAAAGCAATTTGGACAGCCAAAAGAATTTGAAGATGAAGAATTGAGAACATTGCTTGATCAAGATTCGTGTCAAACGCAGGACGAACTTGCAGAAGCATTTGGAGTTGAACAAACAACAGTTTCCAAACGTCTCAAAGCCATAGGAATGATTCAAAAGATGTCTTATTGGGTTTCACATGAATTGAAAAGAAAGACGTTGAAAGAAGAAAAACCGTTTGCGAATTGCTGCTTCAAAGACAGAAAAGGAAGGGATTTTTGCATCGAATTGTAACTGGTGATGAGAAGTGGATTCATTACGAGAATCCTAAACGAAAAAAGGCCTGGGTGAAGCAAGGTGAACGAGGTCCTTCACAACCGAAACGAGATATTCATTGTGCAAAGGTTATGCTGTATATATGGTGGGATTTGAAACGTGTGGTGTACTATGAACTTCTGAAACTTGGTGAAACTATTAATGGACACCGCTATCGACAACAATTAATGCGTTTGAAGCAAGCTCTGGCCTGAAAACGACCAGAATGGAATAACAGGCATAATAAACTTATTTATCAAGATGATAACGCTCGACCACATGTCGCAAAACCGGTCAAAACCTATTTGGAAAATGTCGGATGGAAAGTGTTACTCCACCCGCGATATTCACCAGACACTGCTCCGTCTGACTACTACTTGATCGATTGCATGAATAACGATTTGATTGGACAGCGGTTCACTTCTTCAGAAAATATCGAAAAATGGATCTTTGATTAGATTGCGTCAAAAGATGAGGAATTCTTTCGACACGGAATCCGTAAATTGCCTGAAAGATGGGAGAAAGTAGTGGCTAGCGATGGACAATACTTTTGTTAACGTATTCATTTACTTTGTTTTTGAAATAAAGCTTCAATTTTTATTAAAAACCGCACGAATTAATTCCTAGACCAAAATAAGAAATTACATTTGAACGTTCAGTTCGTGAAAACCCCTGATATGTAATTGGAATAAATTCATTTTATCCTGATGGACTGGGATCAATTTCTTTCACTTTGACAGAAAGACACATTTGTTAATTTAAAAGAAAATATTTATCAAATTAAACGAATATACTAAACTGTTTTTCATATTTAGTTATTTCAAACATTACGTTATTAATATTTACCAATATAAATAGAAATAGTGTGGCACAGAGAAATTTCAGTCGTATTGAAAAAGATGTCAATCCATTAAATTTTTATTCGATCATTAAGTTTTCTTAAGGTGTCTCAGTGTCCTGTTGTGTTGTGTCACGTCATTTTGTGTTTCAGATGTGAACATTTTCAAAACAAAACTGCTTCTGTCTCTACTGTATTTAAGTAATTCCAGGAAGCATAGGACATTTTACTTAAAATATTATTATCATCAGTAAATAAAGATTTTAGCACGCAATAAGTATGAGCCTTCTAATATTCTGGAATGTTTTCATTCATTGATGTACTTTGTACTCTAAAAGTCATTAAAAGAAACAAAAGGAGAGAGTTAAACCAAGAACAGTGATCCAGAGAACAAATGTATTGCAAAATAGCAAATAACTCTTTTTAATCTCACAACATTTTACAAATTGGTTGGATGGTTGCCACAACTACCCGAAATGAAGAATGATACAGATAAAAAAAAAAAAATACATCTGCCTGACGTGAAAACATTACACAATTTTAATTTGAAGTTGAAATTACACTCAAAAACTTGCACTAAAGATAGATTCTTCATGACCAAGCCATCTGATTAATTTGGTGGTCTTATTGCGTGGGTAAGGATCTTACTGATATTTTGTAATACTGCCTATATTATTAAACGTTATTATGCATTGAAGATCTTATTTTAAGCAAAATGTTTATGTTATGACACAGACATTTGTACACACCTGTTCACAAAATGCTGGAAACTCGTTCAGAAACTAAGTCCAAAAATGTGAGCCTAGATCCGTCACAATTCCCGCAGATCTATACACAGGGAATTGCATTTTCTCTCCGTTCTTTATATAGACACTAGCTGCAAACCGTACTGTCATCCGAGCGATGTGAAAATGTAAAAACAAATCAAACTACTTATTTCTGAGATTAATATTGATTGCACACTTCATGCACAGTTCCAATATGCAAAAACAATCAATATCTTAAATAGAAATTACTGAAAAAGACCGAAATTAACTATTTAAAACTTCAAGTGTCAACCTGCGCTTGGAGCGATATAATTATCAAAATTATAACGCATTTCTTTCTAAGTGCTTCCGTAGCCAAGCGGGTTTAGTAATGCTGATTAACATTTCTGAAGCGAAGGACGACGGTTCGAGCCTCCTTGCGAGTTTCGTTTTTATTTCTTCATTTTTTTAATATACCGAAACATTGTTATAAATTTCTACTTTGAAGTGCTTGGAAAAACAATCAGACGAACTGTCACTTTTCAAATCTCTGTTACATTTACTAGCAAGCCATTTCCATAATTTATGTATGAAAACGTTAACACAAACGTCAAAAATGTAAATTATTCATGTTCCTGATATATCTATATCTATATCCATCCATCTATCTATCTATCTATCTATCTATCTATCTATCTATCTATCTATCTATCTATATATATATATACATACATATATATATATATATATATATATATATATATATATATATATATACATACATATATATATATATATATATATATATACATACATATATATATATATATATATATATATATATATATATATATATATATATATATATATGTGTGTGTGTGTGTGTGTGTGTGCGTGTGCGTGTGTGTGTTTGTGTGTGTTGTGTGTCACACAACTCTGTAACACTTCTTTTCCTGAAAAATGCTGAACTACGAAAACATGACGTATGCCTTGTCGCAGCAGACGAGTTTCTTCACTTCAGCCTACGAGTAACGAAATCATACAGCCAAACAGCTGCAATTGATTCATTACTCATGGCTCATCGTGGTCACAATGTTCGCAAGCAGCTTACTGCCCTTGTTGAATACGGTGGTATGAGTGTGAGACAAGCTAGCTAACGTGTTGGTGTTCCCTGTTCTACAGCATATACTTGGTGGAAGAAATACTCAGAAACAGGTAACGTGTCTAGAAAACCTGGCACTGGCCTTCAAAGCGTTTCAACCCCACAACAAGATCGGGCTCTAGTTGATATAAGCCGTCGCAATCCTTTCATATCATCCCGGCAGTTAGTGATAGCGTCTCGTTATCCTGGCTCCTTCCTCACCGCTCGGCGACGCCTTAAAGATGGAGGGCTTCAGGCATATCGAGCCGCGTGTAAGGAGCAATTGACGGACAGTCATAAAGCTGATTGACTAGCATTTGCTGAGGTAAATATTAGTCGTATCTGAGATCATGTAATCTTCAGAGACGAAAAGATATTCTCTTCAGCAAATGATGGTTCTCGGCTTGTGTATAGACCCACAGGAAAACGTTACGATCCACAGTACATGCACAGAACGCATCGAATGGGACATGTTACTACTCACTGCTGGGGATGGCTGTGTAAAGATACAGTTGGTGATTTACACCGTATAGAAGGCCAATTGAACAGATAGAAGTATCTGGATATTGTGCAGTATGGCTTGCTCCCCGTAGCGAGAAATTTATTTGAAGACGGCATTGTAGAAGTTCAACAAGATCTTAGCTCAATACATGATTCACATCTAGTTCAAGCCTGGTTTCATGAGGAACGCAATGTTGAACTAGTCGACTGGGTTCCAAGAGGATCTGACTTGAACCAAATGGAAAATCTATGGGCGGAAGTTACAAGAATTTTACACGAAAATTGACCTGATCCCCCACCAAGGACAGCTAACGCACTTTGGGAGCTAGTTTCTGACGCGTGGGAAGAAATAGCACAGGGACATCAATATGTCGCTAGCTTGGCTAACTCATTACCAAGAAGATTAAGATGCGTCATCGAAGCTAACGGCGATTATACGAGATATTAATACCTGAATAAAGATTTGTCTTTATACCCAGGTGACATTTGAGCTCTTTCAAGAGCTCACTAAGTTTTTTTTTATTTTTCCTTTAATATTCCTTTCATTGGGACGTTTGCGTTTCGTCGGAATGTGCAATATAAATTTATTTCCGCTCCTTTGTTTACCCTACACAGATAGTACAGTGGTTAGCACGTGTGCCTTCGGTGTACCGGGTTCTATCCCCACTGGGGGAGATTGTGTCTTTACCTCTCTGTGATAATTCTGTGTTCGTGTCCCTGTTATTAAAGAGGTACTGCTAAAACTATAAAACCGATTAAAACAATAAAAAATAAAAATCAGTTACCGAAGAACATTCGGTAAGTCAGTTTTGTGTTAATATCTAATGTGTAGCGCGTTTGTTGTTAGGTCTTATAGTCGCGGGTTCAATTCCCGATAAGGGTCCATTAAAATTTTACTTGAACTAGAATCTATTTGCATGAATCACCCGTCTTCTTTAGCCTAAAGGACTTAAACGTTGAGAAAAGTATATGGTAAAAATGAAATAAATAATAAGATAGTAATAATGCTATTAATCTGTATTTATCTACATAGGATATAAATGAAAAAGACGTCGTCTATCAGAACAAAAATGGCTTAACCGTTTGAAATGATTTTTATTAGTTAACACTTTCACTTACCTCTGACTCATGGGCACCCCGAAGGGGGAGAGCGGGCCGCCCTCTGACTCACGAAATGTATACAAATAGAAATACCAAACATTATATATTACAACCATGAAGAAAGCCCCTCCTAGAACATTTCAGGGTGCTATGCGCGGACTGGCTTGTTGTCACGCCATTTTTATTAGAATTCGTATCCTAACAAAGGAGAGGAGTTAAAATTTATACCAAAAATAGAATATATCACAATTGTGAGATGAAACTTGACCCCATGCCGTTAACGTCAATAATATCTAGTGACCTACTTGCCGGTAAATGTCGATCGTCGATATAGCAACGCATCGAAAGATTGCCGCTAGTGTGTCCCTGGCGGCAAGGTTTCGTCGAGTCGAAACAGACATCTAGAGATGGGGTGTTGCAGTTATCACCACGTAGGGCGATGACATTTTTTCGGTCCGTCTTTCGATTCGTCGCGGAGAATCGGCGAAGGGACCCAAACGACTTATCGCCAGTCATGTGCATGCGTTTATTATTATATATTTGTTTTTCCTGACGAATGTTCCTAAAGTGAGCTCCGGCGTCAAGAGTAATCCATGCTTCTACATCACAAGGTTGCTGTTTCGCGCCATTCCGGGAGAACTTTATATATAGTTTGCAAGTGCTTTTTAGACTCATCTCAATGTAAATGAATCATGCATATAGGTTATTTAACATATTTTGGTGGATAATTGTTGTAATTCATTGGCATTTCGTCGCATCTCTGCCACCGGTGGCCCACTAGTGGTATAATTTTCAAAACGGAAGTGGGGCCACCGCGGATCGTTGCAGTGGGGCCATCAATTTTGGTTGAGAGGTCGCTAGTTCCCCATCGATGGTCCACCGACGCTTACGGCACGGATAACTCTAAGTTAAATGTAATTAGGAAATCACTATAGTTGCTATAAGAACTAGTTTTTGAACATGGATTGTATAGTATTGGACTTTTGAGGCAAATACTTTCTAAGTTCAACTTCGAGTAACTTAGGGAAACAGTAAACCAAAGATGATAGGTTCGAATCCACTATCCAACGTTCACAATCGAAACCATTCTGTAAATCTGTATTTTCCACTTTTAAGTGTAATAAGATATGTTGATCCGTTATTAACTGTAGTGTAGAAACAATTCATCATTGTAATACTTAAGCATAAAGTATTTCGAAATTATGTATACATGGGAGCGCAGGGTAGTTGCCTGAATCCTGCCCTCAATTTCCTTCGTGCCCTTCAAACAGATTTTCCTGCAAGCTGTTACACAACGACAATTAGTCTAGCTGTCTACATGTCGAACTGCTAAACCAAAGGACGAGGGATCGAATCTCGGAAATGGACACGAACATTTTCATTACTTGCAGAATTATACATTTCACCGATAACAAAATGATCATTCAAACAGTTTATGTTTCCGTGGAAAAGTAAGAATTTATTTCAAGTTAAACTTGTGATCAGTGAAGCAAAACAAAATTGGGCTCATGGTTGTCCGAATACCTGACGATTTGAATAAATCATACGACACGCCTTTAGTATGGAGTTAAAGAGCTTTCTGATACGTATAAATAAATCTCACTGACCTAAAATTCATTACGAAATAGGATATACCAGAAGCTTCAACGTTACGTCTGGGTCACTTCGGTGAATGCTGTATCGAAACTTCCTATATAAATTTCACTCACTTGACATCTAGTCAGTAGGCCGTACTTGGTTTGTTAGCTAACTATGTTGAAGGGATATAGACGAAAAGTATGCAAACTCAATTTTTCAATTTTGTCAGGAAACAAAGAAATGTGACGTCCTTATGTTTTAGAATTGTTGAACTTTTTTTGGAGGAGGGAGTAGATTTCACTCATCTGCTGTAAGTAGTGACTACTGCTGTTAACCATTGCTGTCTTTCATTTTTATATACACATCCTATCCTGTTTCAAGTTCGGTTCCACAAGCCATTCCATTTAGTTTCATATATTCTCTTCGATTAAATACACATCAATCAATCTCTTATAATATATCCAAATTCACAAAACGGTTATCTTGCTTTCTTTCTAATAATGCTGATTTAGATTTCACGAGAGTTAATTTTAAATAAACTTGCAACCAATATGTTAATTACTTCGTGCATTGAGTTCTTCGTCATTGTGTGTTAAGATATATTCTTCAGCGTTTACATTCTAATAATAATATTTATGCCAAACTTCGTATATTTGCAGTATACGAAGGTTAAGTGGGTAATAAAGCAGTTCAAGCCAATATCTTACTTCAATCTGCATCGTAGATTACAATTATCTTTAAAAGAAATTGAATATTCGCATCCAAAATTGATTTTATCTAGGTAGGATGGATAGGGATACGCACGAGACAAGATTTGAGGCCGTCTCGTCTCGACAATATGCTGTAAAAGTGACGTCTTGACTCGAAAACTGTGTATTTTTCTATTGGAAAACCTGTGTCTCGACTCGACTCTGCGCATCCCTAAGGATGGACAGTTTGAAGAGCCCAGTATTCCAAAGCTGACGGGGTAACCAATTACACCATTACGCAACATCTATTTCAGATACAACCATTATTATAGACTTCATTTTCACAAGCTTCTTCTTATAATAAGTATATCGACTTCCTACTTAAATTCAATTATGGATAATTGTTCCTTATGTAGCAGTTAATATTCATGCTATACAGTATATAACATGCACACTTTCAATGTAAATAAATAAAACTGTAGGATATTACAGATTACTGGCATTGCGATCTAATCCGATTTTAAGCAGTACATATTTTCTAAATAATTGTTCAAATTGCTTTATAAGAATCCAGATTATGAGGTACCCTACGTTTTTGTAATGCAAAAAATACAAGCATATATATATATATACACACACACACACACACACACACATATATATATATATATATATATATATATATATATATATATATATATATATATATATATATGGAATTGTATTTTAGGGCACTTCCGGGCATGATCCCACTCACCCCAAATTTTACGTTTATCCAAATAAAATATTGTAAAGTGAATAAAATATCTTGTAGAATGTTCACATTTCCAAGAATGAAGTTAGCAAAGCCTCCCGAAATATATATATATATGAATAATTTTCATGTTGGACGGGCGGTTTTAGGTATTCAACTGTGTTCACATTTCTCATTTTAGCGTTTTCGTATATGAATTGTGGACATGGTTGGCTAGTAAATGTGACAGGGATTTGAAAAGTGACAGCTTGTCTGATAATGTGCTTCCAATCACTTCACACTAGAAATTTATATTTATAAAAAGTTCTCATATACTTAAAAAAAAGGAAGAAAAACTTTAACTTTCCGAACGGAGGCTCAAACCGTCGCCCTTCGTTTCAGAAATGTGGTTAGCAGTACTAAACCCGCTTGAGCACAGACGCAACTTACAAGAGATTGTGTTATAATATTGATAATAGAAGCGCTCCAAGCACAAATTCCTACTTGGAGGTTTAAATATCCATTTTCTGTCGTTTTCAGCAATTTCCACTTAAGATAATGGTTGATTTTGCATATTGGAACTGTGCATGAGGTGTGCAATCAATATTAATCTCAGAAATAAGTAGTTTGATTTTGTTTTCACACTTTCACATCGCTCGAATGACAGTACGGTTTGCAGCTAGTGTCTATATAAAGATCGGCGGGAACATGCAATTCCCTGTGTATAGATCTGCGGGAATTGTGACGGATCTAGGCTCACTTTTTCGGACTTAGTTAATGAACGAGTTTCCAGCTTTTTGTGAACAGGTCTGTACATTACCCAAGTAATAACAGTAAGAAAATTATTACTTCCTTTAGGCATATATTTGACAATTATTACGGTGGTCCAATATCTTATTTTCAGCTTCATCGTTCAATGGTATAAACAGAAAACGACGCATTTCCTGTGGACTGAAACAATGTTGTTGTGTTCATATTGACTGCTATTAGAAACAAATACATACCTATTGTTTTTTATTGAAGCATCTACAAGTTCCTTATAAAGCAAAGAAAGAAGTGAATCAATGTTCCTTTTCTCTTTGATGTTCCTATTGCATTCTTTTGCTTCTATGATAAAAACAATATCCGTAGAAATGGGTACTTTCTTCCCGTCAAGTTTCTCAAAATCACCTTCAGATAGCTCACGTTCGATTTGTCCATTTTCATTGAGAAGATGACATCTGCAAAAAGATAAATGTAATTACACAAGCAGAGGCGTTTTGGCTTTCCCCAACGAAGAATAATGTTTATGGAAAATGCAATATTTTAGAAACAAACACATTGACACACACACACACACACACACACACACATATATATATATATATATATTGTGCATTTCAGAATAAATACTAATGCAAATTTTGTCTCTCTGCAGCTAGAATCACATAATCGCTACTAAAAGTAATCTTTAAAAAAACTTTAGACAAAACGTTTTATCGTACCACAAAGTAGTAGCCTTACTCGAGTAAAATGAGATAGCACATCATAATAATATACAAATTTTAAGCATAATTATTTAATATCGTCACTTATCTGTTTACTGGATTCAGTGAGACGAATTAGAGCTCCGACCTCCAATGATTAATATTAGGATATGTTTCCAAGTCTAGGACAATCGTCATAAATTCAAAGCGGTCACAATCGTCAAAAGAAACAGGTATGTCGTTAAACATAGGGACAGGGACATATAGTTTGTGAAAATGCAAAACGGCCACATCTAAAGAATCTCTTACTTCCTCAAACTGTTACATCGTCAAACGGTCACTTCTTCAAAGAGTCATATCGTCATAAGGAACGGACACTCTAACACAAACTAATGACGAACTTTCCATTAAAAAAAACTGTCCAAGAACTAGTGAAAGTACCAGTACAAAATTAATTCTAAATGAGCCTTGTGTTTCGACATATTTGAGTTAAGGAATTATCTGCGTTAGATAACCTCTTCCTGTTGTTCAGTGATAAACATTTTTACGTAGTAACGAAAGGAGTACCGAAAGTGTAAAATAAAATATGTACAAAATGAAGAAAATCAATATTCAGTTGCAGAAAAAAGAAAAAAAAACTGATTTCCTGTGGGTGAATCCCTCTGTATATGTGCTGTATGCATCAACATTTATCCATTGATTGCGAAAATGTGACAAAGTTGATGCAGTGTTGTCATGTAGAAAGGCTATCTAATGCTACTCCGTAAGATGAGTTTTTTTCTTTTTTCCTTTTTTTTACCGAAACGCGGACCCTGACAACACTGTTGTCGTAAAATAACTGCAACAGGTGTGCTTTTGGTTAATTAATGATAAACAATGAGAATTTGCACTTAAGTGATAACCTGAGTTTTAATGCAAAAATTTACGATAAAAAATATCGCAATCTGTTTTCTGCAACTGAATATTGATTTTCTTCATTTTGTACATTTTTTTATTTTACACTTTCTGTACTTTCCTTCGTTACTCCACAAACGTTACAAATTCCACCATTGGTCATGATTTCGAAAATATTTACATGGAGCACGCTTACACTTGTTTCAAGTCTCAGGTCTTTATCATTCTCGGTTCAAGAGATATACGCCATCAAACTTTGGGTTGCGCAACTTACGGACACACTGTAGATATAGATTATTAAGATTTCAAAACTGAACACCACTCCTAAATAAGTTAGTATGGCGTGAAAGCTGAAGACTCTGTAATCAGAGTTTATTTACTTAAATAATTAGTATCTTTCTGACCTGAGTATGTACTTCTTTATTAAAATTAAAATACGTCGTAACAGTTTCTACAACGTAACGTTATCTTCTTCAGATGTTAATTTTCATACGTTATAGAAACTGTTACGATTTATTTTAATTTTAATAAAGAAGTACATACTTTCGTCAGAAAAATATTAATTATTTAAATAATAATTCCAGAGTCAAGATGAATAGAGCTGATTTACGTTGTAGCTCAAATAGGCTTTTGCATGTGTGAGTGAAGATTCACCTAGCGCTCCTCTTGTGTGTTGGCTTAGGAAGCAAAGATGGTGTCTACTAAAAGGAAGCTGACATACAAAGTGACGGTCAACCACACCCTACAGATGTTCACTGGACTACAAGCATTCTGATGTTACAGTGGTAACCGTCGTTTGTAGAAGAAGGCTTGTATATTCCTGACTGTAATTAATTGGGCATTCTACTGCGGAAATGCGGTACCCGGAGCTGTGTGCAGGAACGGTATGACCTAGAGTTCAAGAACTCCGTGATGTTGCGGTGAATCCCCTCATGTTGATGAATGTAGTCGTTCTCAATGAGTGTGAGATCGCGTCTTGTACCAAATAACGCATAATATAATCATACTGCCGTTTGGCCTTTCTGACACACTAGAGTGGGAACTGAGATATTGTTTTCATTATGATAGCATTTATCGTGCATGCGGTCATCATTGTAGGATAAACTGAACCATCGAAACTACCTTTTAAGAGACAAGCGTTGGTGCTGATACGTACTCCCATGCGCAATAAAAATTGCGCGTATACTGTAACTCACGATTTTTTGCATTTATTCCATTTTCCTTACGTTTATGGGTAAAATTTAGTTATTGGTATGTAGAGATAATAGAAAGCAATCCATTTAAGGAGATATCACAAAAAATATAATAAAATAATAAAAATATAAACAAAAAACAAAATTATGGTCGGTTTTGTGTATATTGGAAATCATGATAGGGATCTTTTTTTTTCAGTAGCAGAGCACGATTCAGTATAAACAGAAGGGGAGTCGAGTAGTTGGATCAAGGAACTGGCTAGTGGAGTAAAATGTTGCATTTATTGGTTAAAACCTAGTGTGTAGATTGTCTTCCAAATATAAATTAGCTTCTGTAACCAAGGTGTCGTATGGAAATATAGAAACAAAGAGGAAATCTCCTGTCTTGAGGTTGGAAGTGACATGCGCTATGAATATTAGCATTTATTTGTTAAGAAAAAGAGAACAAGCCAAAAATAGTTTCCGTGGTTAGGTGGGTAGCGTGGTGGGTTAGTAGTTCTTACACTATTTTGACACTAGCCCGAATCCCATCCCATCTCATTTTTTTACAAAACATTATATTTTTCACGTTAACAAGAACCGAAGCAATATAATAAGGACATGACTTATTGATATTTTGCTGTAATGACGTATTTATCCAGTATTAGAGTACTAATGGTAATAGCTATTGTTTTCGGTTCATGCTGTTGTATAGCTTCTCTCATCCTGTTTCCTTGGGAAAAGAACAATTTTGTCTCCAACAAAGTGTGAAGTATATATACGGACAGAAAAAGACATCTTAGTACCAAATGTGATTTATCGTGATGAAATGGACTAGTTTGCCATTATAAAAAAAAAAAAAATAACTGAAGTTAATTATTGAAGTTGGCTTCTCTTTAGCTTTTAGCTAAAAAAAATCTTTGTAAGACTATAGTTTATAAGGCAAAGTATGTGATCATACCCACAAATGTAGCTAGGGAGTGAAAGATAATTGTTTATACAAACATTTTACAGGTTTAGGTGCGTGAAACACCAATACACCATGGTTTCGCTTATCTGGCCTTCTTTTGTTCCACATATCGTATGATCCGACATATCATTGCAGATAGCACCAATCGGCAAGAAGAACTGCAAGTTGTGGTCTTAAACTATTTTTCATGCTCTGGAGTCTATCGCCTAGCGCACCCGTCTACAGCTTGACTCATATGTCTATCGTTCAGTGCAGACAGGTATCCAGGTTTTCTATTCGGAGAGGGCCCAACACAAATCCTCGTAAGCACGAAATTCTAATATTTTAAAAATATCAATATCAATAATAATAATAATAATAATAATAATAATAATAATAATAATAATAATAATAATAATAATAATAATAATAATAATAATGCAACAAATCTGTATTTCTCTTAATCTTTTTCCTACTTTTCATTTATAAACCGGTTTACATTGGAAACTGCATTATAGCACAAACAAAATGAAACATATTTTCGAGAGAAATGTAACTAATTAAAATTGTCTGCTACGTATATCATATAAGAAAAATAGCAAGAAGACATTGAATGTAGCCTATCGTTCTAATATATTATAGTTAAAAACAGAACGGAAACGAAATGTTAATCCTATTTAAAACTGTTTTTTTTAAATTCCACCTGGTACAATAGCATTATGGTATGTTCTTAGAATTGTAACAAAGTTTGGACACTGACTCCAAGTAAACTGATATAAAAGAACCTCAAAAGGGTAAAAGCAAGTTTATTAAAAAGTGCTTGAGTTTCGGAGGGGGACAGCTCTCAGGCCCTCACGATGGATACGTCCCTGATTCAGTGCAGTGCATTTATATGTTATAAAACGTGATTATTAGATGCATAATATGTAAAATTATATCATAAATTTTACTTTTAATAGGTCTTTTCTTAACACATCCATATTATACGGCGTTCTGCCTGCCTGTTTATGTCGGATAAGCGAAGCTCTACTGTATTTCCAAAGGTAGCATATTCTTGAACTAGAATTGTATCGACCTAGAACAGTCAATACTGTGAAATGCTTATATTAAAAGGCTGGAATAAAAAAAAAGCATAAGTACTGTTTTGGTAGTGTGAGAACAAATTAAAAAAAATCAATATGTCTCCTAGGTATAAGATTATCATCTTATTGTGTCGATGTGTGTTCTTTTTTAAACCTAGTTTTAAAAGTCATACCATTCTCAATATTCCTAAGGAAATCGAAAGAAAAACTCCTATGTGCCTCTTGTGGCAAAGCGGCTTAAGTGCATGGTCCGAAACCAATTCATACGTTAAGGTAAAGATAGAGTTCCCATATTTCAAAAATGCAAATCCGGGACGCTACTAAATTACGAGAATCTTTGAAATGCTTAAAATTGAAAGAAGTGTTGAATACTAATTTACTTTCCTCCATTAGACAAAGTTGTTCAAGTATTATGTTATCACATTTTTATTCATTTCACTAGACCTTCTTTCAAGGGCGCTGATTTCTCTGTAAATTGGGGGGGGGGGCTTTCAAATGCGTGATATATATATGAGGATTTTAAGACAAATTGCACTCAAATTTTGCCAAATATTGTATATTCATAAATGCAAAGGAGGCCCACAAGAGCTTTGGGGGCTCGGTCCCCCCAGGATCGGCGCCCTTGCCTTCTCCCTATTTAATCAAACGTAAGCAGATGATTTACTCCCTCCCCCTGGTAAGTAAAATTGTTTTTCCCCCCTCAAGATCTGTTGTGTTTCGTGAAATTACAACAGCAATTTCCTGCTTACTTAACCATCTAAGTGAATGTTTTCACTTAGAGCCATCCAGTCGTTTCGCGTTGCCTAGGACTAAAATAAATTAAGGGTCAATAATGAAGATGAGACTTCCATATCAAACATGAAGAGACATGTGGATCGGAGATCTTTCTTTGTTCGAACTTTGATTTTTTTTTCAATTCCATGATGGGAAATTATATTATGAGTGGAATTTTCGAATAGTATACGATCGTAAAAATATCTTTCAAAACGATTGTTTATTGCAAAATACTTTGACTCAAAGAATAAATTACAAGTAATAAACTTGTTACTTTTCCTGAAGAGTCTAAGTCTTGAATGAGACGGAGGGTCTCGAGATTAGTTCTTCGAACGATTGTCTCAGTTGTTCTATCTTTCCGTGGGAGAGCCTTGATTCGACTTGATCCTAAACGGATTATTCAGCAGTCGAAGTCGGAAGATGTTCAACATTTTTCCAAAACACTCTTGGTCGATTACAATCTGCCTCACTTGTGAGGGGACACCGTAAGCTTCGGTGGACCACCGATAGACCACTTGCGACATGTCCCCAAAATTGGCGGTTCCGCAGCGACGATCGGCGGTGGTCCCACTTCCGTTTAGAAAAATATGCCACCAGCGGCAGAGAAGCGACGGAACGCCAACGAACCACAAAACTAATCTCCTAAACTACGTTTAATCGACTAAATGCATAATTTGTTTGCTTTAAGGTGAGTCTAAAAACATTTTTTAAAAAGTAAAAAAAAAGTGCCCAGAGCTGGGCGCGAACCACGAACCTTAGGGTTACTAGTTGCGTGTACTTCCGAATTCACCACGGAGGGGATTATGGAGACATAGCTTGTAAAGTGATAAATTGTTGACGTCTTTTTAATATTTCTAATCAGAGTGCTCCTTTAACCCTGTATATTTGACGATAACTGTTTGGAATCAGATCAAATGCTCTCGCCATGTAATTTTATAACAAAATGGCATGCGTCTATTTAGATTTTCATAGTTCTCCCATATTCACTTGCTAGTGATCAGCGACAATTGCCATCTAAATTCATACAATTATACGCACCCATCTCAAGATTCTTCACTTCATGACGTAAAGGCAGGAGTTACTCTTGACCCACGGAGCTCAAGTATTGTCCTTATAATAAAAATTCGTCAAGTAAAAATAATATATAATAATAACCGCATACACATGACTGGCGATAGTTCGTGTTGGTCCCTTTGCGATTCTCCGTGACAAATCGAAGGAGCGCTGATCAAAATGAAGTCCTCGCTGTTACGCGGTGGTAACTTCAATACCCCCGATTCTAGATACCTGCTCCGACTCGACGAATCCATGCCACTAGTGGCACACTAGCAGCAATCCTTCGACGCGTCGCTATATTGACGATCGCCATTTACCGGCAACTGGGCCACTAGGTGTTGGCGACGTTTACGGCTTGGGAAGCTAATAAAAAAACAAACCAATAAATAAATCTAAAACCTTATTAAAAAAGTTTTCCCAAAATTTACATCTAGCAAAATCATTTGTTGGTATTCCAAAACTGTAAAATCATCTTTATTCATAATTTACTTCCATCGTAGTTTACTTCTTAATAATTTACTTCTTAATACTTTTTTCTCGCTTTAGTCAGATTTACCAGTTTTACTTAACAGTCAATCAATTTGGATTTGTGATTTCAGAGTTTTAGAGATTTCCTTAAATTTTTCATTTCTACAACAGTTTGCAACTAACACTATTAACGTATCTCTTTTAATATTTCCATAGGTAATGGCTTGGTCACTCCCAATATACTTCAAACAATAAACTATTTACAGTGTCTTACTCCATTAATCCGAACTACATTAAATATCCAACAATTCTGTGCATTTTGCCTTAAATCTGCGAACTTTCTACTAGATTAAAACTGAGCATTTTCTATTTTCTTCCTTTCTTGCTAAAACGAAAGTGTTCTTTAGACAACCTTGAAATGATAATTCTATACTACATTATGTTGCATAGGGCATTTTATGTAGCATATCATTTGGCAGTTGGACACTTTTTTCGTATATTGAAAGCAACAGGGATTAAGTCCTTCTACACTTACATGATAAGTAAAAAAAAAATCTTTTTAATTCGTGGAATTGTGCCACTGCACTAGGTCCAGAGAGTTTATAATTTAAGATTCTTCTTCTTCTTCTTCTTCTTCTTCTTATTATTATTATTATTATTATTATTATTATTATTATTATTATTTTATTGACTCAAGTTTTCCTGAATATTTAGCAATATTTCTCAAAAAAGCTGGTGTTTTTAAACAAATGTGTTCGATATCAAGTTTTCATAAAGTAGTCACTCTCTCCTATAAATAATTTCAGAGGGGCCGCAGTGGCTCAGGGATAAAGTGCTCACTTTTGGTGCAAGCGATTCTTGGTTCGATCCCAGCTTGCATCAAGTGAATTTTGTGGTTGACAAACACCATGTGCATGGGTTTTCTCGGGGTTCTACTGTTCTCTCCCACTTTCTTCATTCCACCATTTCATTCATTTCTCTTCATCACCGTCTCCTTTGCCTAGCCGGTGGGTCGTAAAATTTAAAGATTTGATTTCAAATAGTCCCAAGGAAAATAGTTGCAGGAAGTATGTCATTTTGAATAAAACAAACTGCTCTATAAAATTCTGAATATTATTATTTTTATATATACAATTCTAGCGGACCTTATTTCTAAATCGAAGGGAAAGAAGGCTTAATCCACTCTCTTATTATTATAGATTCATTCCAACTGGAGCAGTTAAAATAGTTGGGAAAATTAGAAAGTCATATCCTATATTCCAGTGTGCCACAACCGGATAACACGGCACACTGGCGTACCCAGCAAAATGAACAGTGTGACGCGAAATTTTACCTATTATTTACAAGAATATTTGTCGAGTTTATTATTTTTTTATTATTATTATCAAAGATTCTTCCACGAATCAGCTGTCTGTATACAGTTAAACAAACAAGTATCACATTGAGGGAATGAGTATAATTATTTAATTTAATAGTAATAGAAAGGTATATTTTCTTGTACTTTCTACCGGGAATAGCTGCATTCGGTCTAGAAAGCTGCAACTAACAACAAATTAACCCGATATGCCAACCACACACCACCCTATAGTCGTGAGTGCCACAAGTGTTCTCCTACGTCTTGGCATCCTAAGGGTTTTTGCCTTCAAAGAGAGAGAGAGAGAGATAACTTAAATCCATTGCACTTACATGCCTAAATATATAAATTATGTAAATAACTGTTTCGTTTTCTGTATATTATTATTATTATTATTATTATTATTATTATTATTATTATTATTATTATTATTATTATTATTATTATTATTATAAATTTCTTACGAAGATGACTGCCATATGTATGCACATGGCTCTCCCGTGCAGCGCCTGGTGTATGGTTTTCCATACACAAACTATATATTCCAAGTTTGTTGTGTTCGTTCTATAGGTTTGTTTGTAATTAGATGCATATGGCGCAGAAGTCAAAATTTAGTGTCCACGCTATTTATATGCAAAACCATAGACAACGAAATTTATAAACAAAGACATTTCTGGCGCTAAAATAAAGGGCAAAAATAAAGAATTACTGGCGGTTTGTTGCTCGTAGTGCACAGGTGATAACGGTTAACAGTGTTAAATATAAACAAATAGAGTTTCAATTAAGCACGGATTTAACTAATAGTGTACAGTGGGGAAGGCTCAGGAGTTCGCTAGCATCCTTAGAATATCGAACCCCGTGAAGTGCACTGCAAACCTGTCCGCAAGCCCCCGTAATGTTCAACATATATTGTGTATTTATGCACATTTCAGTACAAACCTATATAGGCCTACGCACTTCAATACTCAACGAAGGTGCAGAGTATTCATGAGTTGCAGTATTAAACTCTCTCACCCACTGTATTCTACTAACATGTCTCCCAGCGATTACATTTTTTGGTATCTCAATCACTTCCTAGTAGGGTAACTTTACCTAGAGACCACTGATTAACCTGGTATTGGATGTTTCACTTTCCTACCTTTGGAGTTGACAGTCATCGGTTGGACATTTCACACGCAAATATCTAATATTACCAACGTTCCTTCTGTAATTTCGTAATATTGTATTATTTCTTTGTATTATTCATTAGCTTGGTTAGGCTTGTTTAAACACTTTTCTCTTTGCACTACACCTTCACGTTGGATAAAAATACACTAGGTCTTACCGGAAATCAAATCCAGAACCAATGAACTTGAACCATTTGGCCACAACAAGGCACATTTAAAAAGAAGTTTCGATTTTGTTAGGAAATTGTGATTAGGTGTAACATTTAAAAATATATTTAAGAATGGGTACGGATGAAACGCACTTAGTTTTCTCGCTCGAATTTCTTAAACTGATTCGTGTTAGAATGCAGCTATTACTGAAACATTTATTTCGGAAATACGAATAAAATAAGGCGTTTTGGAAAACTGTTCGAAGCAACTTACGTCCAAAAGTAAAGTACCCATTGGTCATATTTCTGTTAGAAATAACTTATGCCATATATTAGAATTAATAAGGAAATAATTGTATGTGAACTATTAGCAAAAGCGTCTGAGTACTTCCTGAGAAAATCATCAAAAAAGGGATCCCCAAGAATAAAATATCCCTTGTGTATCTTTCCAGGACAAATATGCTGTTTATGAAATACGAACAAAATTGCCTGAGTCATTCTCTACAAAATCGTAGGGTAAAAGTTACTCCGAAAAGTAATATGCCACTTCTAGCTTTCTAGGATGATGGAATTATACCATATCGTTAGGTTATTTATGCAACATTTATTTATGAAGTATGAACAAAATTGCGTCAGGTGTTAATGGGAAAATCGTCGGAGAAGAGTAAACTAAAAGTAAATTACCCGTTCTGAATGTTTACAGGACGAACGAGTTGTGTCATATTTTTAGGTTATTAATGATACATTTATTTATGAAATGTGATTGAGAAAACTGTTTAAAAAACGCATCCCATACAGTAAATTACACCTTATGTATTTTTTCAGAGCAATGATTCGTACTACGGTGAAGGGTGATTAGTAAAATATATATTTGTAAAAAAATAAGCAAAATCTTTTAAGCTGTTTTGAAACAATTTAATTATTTTAAATTTTCACCCTTCAGTAAACTACCCTTATTTTTAGGTGTCGGAAAATATAGAATTCGAAGCGTTAAAGTGTTATAAAAACTTCATGTCTAGAACTCGGTCCAAATACGTCGAACAGTATGGCCTCAATTTGGATGCATGTAAAAGCGCGACGAACCGACAGACGAACAGATGGACAGACATCAAAATCACTTTTTCGATACGTGGGGGCGTGATACTTGAATTCATTGAAATCTCGAGTTCGATTTTTATCTCTATCACTACAATTTCTTCTTTCGTCGCTCGAACGTGAAAACGAATAGGAATACAACGACACATAAGGTGATAATTTGTAATCCCAAAATTTAATGAGTTACGTTTAATGTATTGCCATGCTAGAAAAAAGCTTCTGCCTGTTTGTTATATCATTTTATTATCAGTTTTTCACGCTATATGATTATCATCCATATTCATGCTATCTTTTGGATATATTCATGTTCCACATTCAGAATTAATTTAGTTTCGTTTAACGAAAGCATTCTTTATTCCTTACATAGACTTATGATTCAATTTCTTGCACTTGTGGAAATGAAAAAGAAGAGAGAAAGTCAATACTCTAAAAAGAAAAAAAAAACTTTTTCTTTCTTCCTTTTTTTTCATGACAAGCTATTCAATCAATGTAACGTCATGTCGATGTAACAAGGGGCAAGACTGGAAAGACTGTCAAGGTCTTATATATTCTTCTTCCTGTTCCTGACACACAAATCCGAAGCGAGTTGTTTGTTGTTCAAGAACGGGCATCGGAGGTGTAACATATAAGACCATAAACTAAAAAACAATCGTTGTTTCCAATTGTAGGCCTACACGTATTCTAATACTGAATAAATACGTCGATTAAGGGGATCTGATACCTCTTCGCTTAGGTTTCTAACTCTCCATTTGATAGCATGTAAAATTTAATATGTTTTTTTCTAACAAAGCATTGCAGGTAATGACTTGATATTTTTAATACAAATACACAAGACACATGTAAATCCAACCACGGTCTCCAATTTACGTTACATGCGTTACATACGTTGCAATATATTCTTCAGTAAGTTTGGCAACAGAGAATAAAAAGTATGCTGCAGAGGGAGGAGGGCTGACCATCTGTTTGCTTGTTAGCTGCTTTTAAAAGGACGCTCTTACCAGAAAAATCACGTTGTGATTCTCACTTCTCAGTGGTTAGAATGGCCTCGACTGTAAGAGCCCAAAACCACTTCTTTCTTCCTTTCACGGTTTGTTTGTTTCTTCCACCCCCTGCAGTCACAAGAAGACAACTTGTTTCGGAAAGCATTTTGAATTAGTAGCAAAAAGCAAAACTGAATGACACCACGGACGGATTAAAGGGAGGGGCGGTCACTCCCTCAGAGAACATTTGAATACTTTGAATAATCGGAGTAAGAAACTAGAAATTGCGTAATCTAATAAGAAAAATTTGTTGAAGTATACAGATCAAGACGCATTTCAAGTTTTACAGTATTGTACTCTCCTCCCCTCCCAATTCCCTTCTGAAGAAGTTCTATTTTGTTTCTCTGTTCCATATTAGCTTTTACACTTACACTTTCACTATCCAGTATTGATTTTGACCATAACATCTGCACATCAAGGCGAGTAAGGTTTACGAGTCCTTCCTGCGCCCCTTTTTAAAAATTGCTAATTATAAAAAAATATATATATATATATATATCGATAATAATTCATCTCAACGATAGAGACTTATATGCAATCTTAAAATAAACTTTCCGACTGTTTCGTATGCTAGGAATCTAATACATACGAATAGATGAAAAGTTAGTTTGCCTTATGTATTGCTTTTCTGTAAATAAGTCCGAATTCATATTTGTTTCTATTGTTGCATCGACAAAAGTGAGTGCCAAATCGTTTTAGGCACGTTGGTCTTTGCGAGTTCCCTAAAGATGCAAGGCTGTGGGCAGTCGCCCACCACTTGAAACGCCTCTGCACTAGAGGTCTGCAAGTGCTCGGGCCTACAAAGCATACATCACTTCGGGCAGTAGCGTCATTTCAGATTTGGCTTGGGGGGGCAAGACCCCTTGATATATGTAAAATTTCCCGTTTTTCACTGACTTACTACTATTCTATTGATAATATATATATATATATATATATATATATATATATATATATATATATATATATATATATATATAAATCTCAAAGTCAGAGGGGCAAATGCCCCTCCCTGCCCCCTAAATGACGCCTCTGGGTTCGGGCTGTGAATTTTTAAATATACAATCATATTTCTCGGACTTTTTCTGGCCTAACTTTGTAAATATTGTGTAAAACGATACAAATTGCACCTTTCTTTCTGGAGGACTTTTAAAACACAACTGCAAAATCAAACCTCGAATTGCCGTAAATAAAAATACAATTTTGAATTAATAATTAAGTTTCTGTAATTCGGGTTTATTTCGGGCTCATTTGATTATCACAGAGCTCAGTCCGGGCTCGGGCCTAAATACTAAGACATATTTCGGACTGGGGTTGGGCCTCACATTGTAAATTCACGGGCCGGGCCCGGGCTGAAGATTCCGGCCCGTGCAGACCTCTGCTCTGCACCCGCACACATTCCTTCCTAGTCCAGAAAATCTCCTCCCCTCCGCATCGTCGATAATGGTAAATTTGTTCCTCGTATATTTGCTTATTATTGTAAGAGAAGTCCAAACCAGAACTCTAAAATTTGTTCGTTCTCTGGGGTCATTGGCGGCGATTAAGGGGGGGAGGGGGCAGTTGCCCCCCACTTTTTTGAAGTGACGCACTAATTTATATAATTTCATTTGGAAACGTAAATAGGGTGTCCACACAATTTGGAGAAAATATCTCTGACTTTTCCCTGACTTTCCTTGACGAAAGTTCCAGATTTCCCTGACCCCTGAATAACTTTAAAATATAGAAAAAAGAAACTCCAGCCACCACACTCCTCATAGTTGGCCTTGTTCTCTTCCGCTTCTGTTTCTTTCTTTTCTCAATTTTCTTTCCAAAGGAATGTAAATTTACAAACGTATGCATTAGGCCGATATTGATTAGGCCTAAATATTACACAAAATGTAAAGTTACAAACGAAAGTGTGCAGTATACAGAGTACTTAGAATATGAAAAAAATACACATTATATGCTTACACATTATAATACCAATTACACAGCATTATAATATTGCCTATAGTAATAAACAGTTCATACATGATTTTACAGATTATTAAAAAAAAAAAAAAAAAAAACACACACACATTATGTAACACATACTTTTGTTGGTGCAGTTGTAAAATCCAACCCATTTGTTTTCATCCTTTCTCCCATAGTTTTCTTCTCATTGATCTGAATATCCTTCTTATTGTCTCCACAATTTAATTTTCTTTTCTTCTTCCTCCAGCTCCTTTAGTTATTGCTGAATCTTCCGTTTCTCTCTCTTCTTCTCGTCTCCAGCATTTATTTCTGCTTTCTTTTCCAAATACACCTGATATTGTCTCATTCAATTTCTCACTGAATTTAACATACCTCTTGTAATTATTAATCCTGATGATCCACCTATTCTTATCACAGAATTATATATGATCCGTTGAGCCACCAGAGATTCTTCTTGTATATAGCCAACAATGAGAATTTTATTTATTGTGAAACCACTTTCAAAAAATATGTTTCCGTGAAAGAAGACAAAACGCAATTTCATAACTGACCATAAGTCAACGAAGTTCTTCCCATTTCCTAAGACTAACATGTAAGAATTAAAAAAAAAAAAAAAAAAAAAAAAAAAAAAAAAAAAAAAAAAAAACCTCATCAAGTCCAATACTATCTCTGTCATTGGCTATGAATTCATTCGAGTGTTCCTTCAGTCTGAGCTTTCACTGTGAGCTGGAGATATTATTTCTTTGCGTTCTCAGCCACTTGTCCAGATATCCTCTTGGCACCATGTAACTCTAGAACAGCGTCTACCCTTTTGAGCAAATATGCCAGGATGCAGTGAAATATGTGTTTTTCGCAGAAAATTAGTTTCAACAACTATATCAGAGAACACTGCCTCCCTCAATCTCATCATTGAGAACACCACATTTTGCATCCAATGACAGTAAAGAAATCAACCCTATTTCATAAATTCAGTAATTGAACAATGGACCTAAATCGATTTTTCCCTGACTTTCCCTGACAAATCTGCCATTTCTCTGACTTCACCTGATACATTTTTGCTTCCCTGATCTTTCCCTGACCTTCACTTATTTTTCAGAATGTTGATACCCTGGTAAAGGTTTTGTATGTATTAGTGTTTCATAGAAAAAAATGATACATTATGATATTTGCCGTTGCCTGAGTAGGTATTGGTTATTTATCCTCCCGTGGAGTTATGAAAGCTACAGGAATTGCGTTTTAATTGCAATTCAAAGCAATTAATATCGCAATTGCATATTTCTTTAAACACCATAGCATATGCTTGCAGTACTTACTGTATTTCATTTTCTAAGATTAAATAATTCATTTAATGGCATGTGTGGAATTAAAGTTGTTCATTAATTCCCAGTTTCAATATAACTTCTGCAAAACAAGCGTCATTATTCATTACTATGATTAATATTATCCCTTCTGTTTATTTGTTTTGCAAATTTATTAAATAATCTGATCACACAATTTTCCAGACAGAATTTTAAGATGTTCATGAGCAAGAACTCAAATCTCTTCTTACACTTTCCTTGTTTAAGAGTATAAAGGGCTAGTACCTACCTGTATTGCTCTTATGAATTTACTTAATAAAATATAAATACGATATACGGCATTTTAAGTGAAAAAAATAGTATCCTATTAGTTGTACAACCTTTCATCAAACAGTGTTAGAAACAACCACGAAATCTAACATTGATATACAATTGTTCAGATCATGTCTTGCCCCCCCACTTTTATCGTCCAACCGCCGTCACTGTCTGGGGTAATGTGAGTAATGCAAATTAAGAAAGATATGCGTAATATACACATGTCAGAAAAACTTGATATCAATTTGAATAGACCTTTTACGTAATATTTATTTTAGAAATAATAAACTTATGAAAATATATCAAGACATCTGAAATTTAATGTTAAATAGTAGCGAGTGAGCCAGAAGGGGTGTGCACCATTCAGTTAGTCAAAGAACTCGTAGCTTGAAAACTACTATTTAAACCAATATTGAATTAGACAAATTTGTAAAAAGTAAGATAACCATAGTTGGAAATAGTGTGTGTATTTTTTTTTTAGGAGGAAACCCAGAAATACATTCTCGATAAAATAATAATAATAATAATAATAATAATAATAATAATAATAATAATAATAATAATAATAATAATAATAATAATAATAATAATAATAATGATGATGATCAGTGGCGTATTTAGGGGGGCTTCCGGGCTTAAGCCCCCCTGAAATCTTATTTACTATAGTAAATTATATGAAATATCTTGCAGAATTTTCAGACTTTTAGGCAAAGCCAACCAAAATTTATCAAAGCCCCCCGAAACAAAATCGTAAATACGCCACTAATAATAATAATAATAATAATAATAATAATAATAATAATAATAATAATAATAATTATAATAATAATCTTCCTCACTTCAATCATAGGTTGATCGGCAAGAAGGAAATTTTAAAACTTTTCTCTCCCCTGGGAGAGCTGTTTTATAATTTAATAAGGTCTCTTCTTCGTTACTGCATCTATCCTTGGTCGGTCCGCCGTGGCTCAGTGGTAGAGCGTTCACCTCTAATGCATGGCATTCTTATTTCGATCTCAGCTCGCACCAAGTGAACTTTGTGGAGGACAAACACCATGTGTGGGGGTATTCTCGGGGTTCTCCCGTTTCCTTCCACTTTCTGCATTCCACCATTTCCTTCATTTCTCAACATCACTAGCTCTTTTAACGTACCAGGCATAACTGTGGGACGTAAAACTTATAGATTTTTCTATCCTTGGTCTTCCACTTCCTGGTTTTTCTTCTGCCTTTTCCTCTATCCACACGGTGTCCGATCTGAGTGTCGAATAAGATAGATAAACATGCTCTTTCTTCTCTTTCCTATCATCTTCATGATCTGTCGTCCTTTACTAGCTTCCTTTAGTACGTCTTCACTCCTTCCCTTATTATTATTATTATTATTATTATTATTATTATTATTATTATTATTATTATTATTATTATTATTATTATTATTATTAATCTTTCTACGAGTACATCTCGCTGTTGTGGCAAGATTCGCCCATTCTAAGGTTTTAAAGTTTTGCTCTTGATTAATAAATTCATTATACATTAAAAAAGTCTATACAAAGAAATGTATAGGTCTACATCTTATAAATAGTATACACACATTCTACCATTATAAAAATAGTTATCAACGAAATACCTCACTACTGTCAAACAACATTTGTACTGTGTATATATTTATATTAATTATAATATATATCCTGTCATATCTTTTAATCACATGGCTACCCAGCTTGCCTCACGACGATGGGCAGACGCCAATAATTTGAGTATTCCAGCAGGGAATCGAACCTAGAACCAGGCGATCAGGAGTCGAACGCTCTAACCATTAGACTATGAAACCCCATCGAATGACTATAAGGTTAAAATTCAAATGATTCTACAACAATTATCAACGAAATATTTCACTACATTTCTAACACTAACGACATTTATACTGTTGATATTTATATTAATTACTTTATGAAATTAAAACGATCTTACAAAAAGCATTTTTTTCCAACAAAATACCTTACTATTGTCAAACAACATTTATACTCTGTGTACACATTTATATTAACTACATTATAGAAAAGAATAGAATGACACCATGTGCGGGGGTTTTCTCGGGGTTCTTCCGTTTCCTTCCACTTTCTCATTATATGCTTGAAGTTAACTCACCCAAAAAGCAATTATCAATAAAATATCTTAATATTGTACACTGATTACATGTACTGTACACTTTGTATGTTACCAATACACTGGTGTCTGAAAATTGAATAAAAATATTGTATGTATGAAATTATTACATTGACCCCACAAAACCAATTTTTGCCAAGTCTAATACCATCTTTCAAAGACATTACTTTTAGTTTTATTACAAAGTAGGGCATTTATAACATCTTATACGAGAACAATATAGAACTTCTTATTATGACAAAGTACATTTAACACAAATTCGTTATTTAGATACAATATTTTTGTTCGTTCCAAATTTTTAATACAAACTACTGCTGCTGTTGTCTTTTTACATTTACTGTCTTCGAGTTTATTTTTGTTTGTTGAATCTAACACTGAGGTTCACGACGGAGAGGAAGTGACTGTTCCAACCGAGAATCAACAATTTCGGGGAGTATGACTGCTATTTCTATAGACAGCCGACAAAAGGGCAAAGCTGCCCAAAACAAGTTTTTGAAAAAAAAATTAAAAAAAGAAAGAAAATTAGAAAGAAAGGATCAGAGGCGACATTGGTTTTTAGCCTGAAGCGCTAATAAATCACTACCACGTGTCGCGAAGACTAGTAGGGCTAGAGGTTCCGAGGGCTCTCAATTCCTTCAAAAAGATCTATCAATATACTATATACAGCATAGTTGCCAAACTTACTGAAGAATGTATTACAATTAATCTAACGCATATAACGTAAACTGGAGACCGTGGTTGGATTTATATGGGTCTTGTGTATTTGTATTAAAAATTTCAAGTCATTACCTGCAATACTTTGTTAGAAATTACATATTAAATTTTACATGTTATGAAATGGAGAGTTAGAAACCTAAGCGAAGAGGTATCAGATCCCCTTAAAGGATACTATCAATGAGTTATTTCCTTATTATATTGTTTCGGTTCTTACTAACATCAAAATTATACACTCCCTATAATGTTTTGTAAAAAAAAAAAAAATATGAGATTGGATCTCGTGTCAAAATAATAAAATAACTGCTAGTCCGCCACTCTATCCACCTAACCACGGATACTACGTTTTGTTTGCTCTCTTTTTTCTTAACAAAAAATGTTCATAACCATGGTGCGTATCGCTTTGAGCCTTAAGATAAGAGTTTTTCTGTTTAATTTTATATTTTCTTAGTTACAAAAGCTAATTTATATTTGACAAACCATGTAGACACTTGGTTTAAACCAAAAAATTCAATATTTTACTTCACTTTTCAATTCCTTCCGCCAGCTAGTTCACTGCCTATTGTCAATTTCTCTTCGCAATAGTGCTCTGCTACTGCCTCGTAGCATGATTGCCAGTATACACAAAACCGAGTGTAATTTTGTTTCTTGCTTATATTTTTATTATTTTATAATACTTTTTGGAAATATATCCTTATATGGATAGCTTTCTATTATCTGCACATACTAATAACTGAATTTTACTCATAGACGTAAGGAAAATGGAATAAATTCGAAAAATAGTGAGTTACAGTATACGCGCAATGTTTTTTGCGCATGTGGGTACGTTGTAGTTTGAGTAAGTTGTGCTTGTGGGTCGAAGGTAATCGCTGTAAAAGCATGGGTAACGGCAGTCTAGCGTTAGGAACACGATATAGAGGTATAAACACAAGAAACTTGATATCAATTATCACCCAATTAGACTATCCTCAATCTAACACTGTGTATCTCGGCGTACGGTTCGCCCTGGTCATATTTGAAAAAAAAAAAAAGGTACCACTCCGTTGTGTAGTCACATTGTGAGGATCAATCCCAAATCATTACTGCATACTACTCTCTTCTATCTATTGCTTCCATGCAAGGATCATTGTCGTGACAATATACCCTTAGCGCATATCGATTTCAGGACACAAGAAGCTGACTTGTAATGACTAGTGTTGTGTAGGACTGAAAGAAAATGGAAATTTTGGGTAAAAGTCTAGTTTTTTACCGTCTTTTTGTCGAGCTTGGAAAAAAATGGAAAATTTTGGAAAATTGAAATTTCATATGTTCTGCTTTTAAAATGAAAACTTTTTTATATTTACTAGTTTAGTGTTTAAGATCATTGAGCACTTATGTTTCTAGTATTAGAATAGGAAAAAATTGTGGCAAGAAATATATGTGCACCATTCCTTTTAAGTTAGCCCCGAGATAGAATAGAGTTATGGCTATAAAAATATAAAATATAATCCTGGTTAGATTAATTAATATGGACGAATTTAAGTTATCTAATTCAATCTTATGAATTTCTTTCTTTATGGCAGGGAAGTGCTAAAATAACGGAGCCAGAATCATTTTAGTTAATACCGGTATGTAAAAATCAAATATATATTACAAAAATACATGTGTTCCTTGTTCTGTGTAAAATTTCCGGAAATTTTAAACCTATTTCAAAAAATCTTTAGTTCAGAAATATTGGCAAAAGCTGAAAAATATAATTTAAAACTATTTCTTCCCCTGATGATAATCTTATTTGTTGTAACGTGTATGCAGCACATATACACTATATTTCGCTAGAAGAAAAAATACGTAAAGCAACAGGCTTTAATTTTACTCATAAGTTTTACTCTTCAGTATGTCTGGTAATCATCTTTATTATTTGAATATTTTTTTCAAACAACTCAAAAAGAGAGATCATCTCATTTACGCATACACACATACACCCCACAAGTGCACAAATTTTAACAGCGAGAAATGTATTAAAGAATTTCACATGTGAAACTTTCGTTCCTTATTATTAAAGACTTGCAGAATACTCGTTAACCGCATGGGGAGAATATGTGTCATTTTGGACATAAAGGGTACCAAAGATGTCACCAATGAACTTAGGAGCCCCGAAACTATGAATTCGACACTAATATCGGTCATTTTCAATTATTTTTACATATCACCTTCATCTTAAGGAGTACTAATGGGGGCTGAATTTAGATTTAAACGGCATTGAAAGTGTCACTGTTCATCTCAGCGACCCCGAAACTACGGATTCGATACTAATTTCGGCCATTGTTGATCATTTTTATATATCTACCCTTCTCCCTTCACCCAAGTGGTGGCGCTGAATTTCGATTTAAACGAAATCGGATATGTCAATGCTCATCTCAGCAACTTCAAAAACTATGGATTCCACACTAATATTGATTATTTTCGATAATTTTTATACATCTCTTCCTCTCCAAGTTGCGGGCCTGAAATTGTATTTAAACGGCGTCGAAAGTGTCACTGTTCATCTCAGCGGCACCAAAAACTATGAAATCGACATTAATATCGATTATTGTCCATGATTTTCATATATATATATATATATATATATATATATATATATATATATATATATATATATGTGTGTGTGTGTGTGTATAAATATATATATGTGTGTGTGTCCCTTCCCCAAGTTAGAGTGCTGAATTTGGATTTAAGTGGCATCCGAAGGATCACTGTTCATCTCAGCAACCATGAAAACTATGGATTCGACACCAACATCCGTTATTTCTAATATGTATCCCACCTTTTTCCTCCAAGTTTCACCTTCAAAGTGAAAGGATAAAAACCATCATAGACCCGAACCTCGTCAGTGTTGAAAATTTTATCGATATCGGCCCGTTGGTGTTCAAGAGTTGTTAAGTTGCAAATATAGTCACTTATATATAGTGAGAGAGAGAGAGAGAGAGAGAGAGAGAGAGAGAGGGATAGTTTGTCGCACTAGAAAACAGGAATTTGTTGAGATACAAAATTTTGTATACTCCGCATCAAAAAAATTGCGACAGCAAACGCCATTCAGTTAGGCCACCCAATATACACCTTGTTATCCCATAATCGTGTCAGATAAAGAGAGACCCTCTCTATCCTCCTTTCTTCTCTCCCATACTAAAATTAGCTAACAACATAAGCACAATTCTAATTTCAAACTACACATGTATTAACTTCAATAAAATGAAATAACAAAACCGAGACGAAACAAGATTCATAAGTTGATGTAGGGAGAAACTGAAATACACATAATGGAAAGTTATAACAAATGGATGTTTATTACACAGATATTCAAAAACGAGGCAGAGAGCGATAGATAGATAGAGAGAGGGAGAGAGAGATAGAGAGAAGAGAGAAGAAGAAGAAGAAGAAGAAGAAAAGGGAGACAGATAAGACTGTGGAATTCAAACTTTGTAAAAAAGAACCTAACATTATAAAGATCTGTTTCCAGAAATCCAACAGTAATATACAAATAACGTTTGTTTTCACATATTTTTTCAGAACTATTCGAATATATAGAAGATGCTTTAAAAATTCATTATGTAACTTTCATAATGGATAGAATACTCAATTTCAAATAGAACTGTAGATCTCCGAGACACGTCTAGGATAATGTCAAAAGTTTAACACATATGCTTTGTTTCCGCATGGTTCCATTGCAAAGTCGGTAGTGTTCATTGGACGCACTGTTCCAAAATACATTCTAATAAACCCAGTAGATAGCGTTGGTCATATCCTCCATTTTAGACTACTAATGCAAATTGAAAAAAAAAAGCAAAAAAAAACGAAACGAAACGAAAAGAAAAGAAAAGAAAAGAGAAAGAAAGAAAGGGAAAACAGAAGAGTTCTATTTTACTGCTAAATTTCTATCAGAAATACCCTACATTAAAAGTCCAAAGTGTATCGTAATGAAAAGTTACAAACGTTGGAAAGGAAAAGTTAATGTTCGTCATAGATGTAGCATGTTTCAAATTCCAACGTGAAAAAGCACATTTAATTATACGATGGGAACAGATTTTGAGTCAAACTAGTATAAATAAAATGTTGTTTTCAAATAACCAAAGAAGTTACCATTTTCTAGTTTTTTTTTTGTTTGTTTTTTTCCGAAGATTTATCTGTTCCGAACATCCAGCATTGATTTGATCTCTTCCAGATATAACGTAATTTGCACAGATAGAATGAACACCTTAAGAGCTCAAACGGATCGTCGTGTCAGTCGGATGATGTAGACCACCACTGGGTGGAGGATTCAAAGCCGTAGCGATCAGGTAATTCGACTGAGACTCGGTAACACAGACGATAAAAAAAAAATATTTATCTTTAGTGTGCTGTTGTATTTATGTAATGTAGTGAACCTGTTTGATGCTTCACTTATAATTTCATATTCGTACCGTATATGGAGCAAGACAATTTTGTCTTAAAATGGGAACCCCTCGAGCGGCGGGGAGCTTCCTGAGGGGGGGATGTGCCCGCTCTGCCCCCACAAGTTACTGCCAGGTGTCGTGGCAATAATTTTTTCTTCATTGGAAGGTATTGTTCACGTAATTGACTTTGTAAGTCTTTTATTCGTTTATTATTATTATTATTATTATTATTATTATTATTATTATTATTATTATTATTATTATTATTATTATTATTATTATTATTGCAAAGTCGAGACTTGGCTACATATTTTATATTTTATGAATTTTCTGATTGGATTTCAAGTCTTTTTGTTGAATAATCCACTTTAAGGGGTTTGGAGGAGGGAAATATTATCCTGTTGCTTATAATTTGTTTCCTTGCGCACTACACCAAGCCTAGATACTACATTTCATCTTTCTATATCTACGGGATGTACCCTAAAGGTTTTGATGAACATAAGAAAATAAGTGAATAAGTAATGGGATCAATGAACTTTGCGTATTAACAACATTTAACCCTTTCCGGATCCTATGGTACAATTTTGTACCATACGCGTTTTTCATGGTACATTGCGTTATTTCTCATCTATTTGAGCTTTTTCGTCCGGTTTTTTTCTTTTTTTGTTTTCCAAGTCCAGAGGCCTTGTAGAAGACATTACGTATGGTTTCAGATCGTCCTGCGTCCAGACATAGGAGGTGATGACGTCATAAGTCAAAAATTTCTTTTCTCATTTTCTAAGCTTATGTTCAATATTTTTTGGCGGGTTTATTTTTCTACGTAGAAGATTGAAATTTTGCACAAACATTCAGTCTACCAAGTAGTATTTACCAGATGTTTTGTTCCGATGTCAGTGCTAAAACAGGGGGGAACCAGAGGGGCAAAGGCCTAAAAAAAAGGGATTTTTTAAATCCCAAAAATCCCGTTTTTCGTCATTTTCCCGCCTTACATACACGATAGGACCACTTGAGTCATACCGTCTGAAAGGCAGTTCCATTCTGAAGAGAACGACGGTCGAATTATTATTCTAGGGTAATTAGGGCCGTCTCAGTGAATTTTTATCCAAATATACTTCTGTATAGGGTAAAAGTGGGGCATGGTAGGGAAATTTTTTCTGGCGGGCCTATTTTTTCACTCAGAAGATTGAAATTTTGCACAAACATTCAGTCCACCGAGTATTATTTACCAGAAGTTTTTTTTTCGATTTTTGCGTAAAAACAGGGGGATTGAGAGGGGCAAAACTGAAAAAAGGGATTTTTAGACCCAAAAAATCAATTTTTTTGGGAATTTTCCCCCTTTACATACATGATAGAGACACGTGAGTCATACCGTCTGAAAGGCAGTTCTGTTCTGAAGAGAATGATGGGCGAAACATGACCCTAGGGTAATTAGGGATGTCTCAGGAAATTTTTCCCTGAGATCATGGTGTTTTGCGGTCGTTTTGGGCATGGTGGGAATTCCTGATAAAATTTCTCCCGCCCTTACTATTCAAGATAGAAACTTGAAATTTGGTACACACATTTAGTTTACCAAGTACTATTCATCAGATTTTTTGGAGGTCTCTACGTTCACACAGGGGGGAAGCAGGGGGCCCAAAGTTGGACAAAAAAATTTCCCATCAAAATTTTCCATTTGACATCAATTTTCCCTCTCCTGTTATATGGTATTGGGATGGAAGTTATAGCATTCAATTTTTTTGGGAATTTTCCCCCTTTACATACATGATAGAGACACGTGAGTCATACCGTCTGAAAGGCAGTTCTGTTCTGAAGAGAATGAGGTATGAACCATGATCCTAGGATAAATAGTGACGATGCAGTAGCTGCTTGACTAAAAGTCTAAAAAATAGCCCAAAATGCCAGGATCCGGAAAGGGTTAAAGTATCAGGTTGTCAAAAAAGCCATGACGTATTTCGGTAAAATATGACAAATGATGGTTTGTGGATATATTAGAGTTATTCGGATCATGCAATAGTTTGTCATGAATAGGTAAGATGTTGAGCGTTTTGTGTAGTAATATTGCTCTTTGTTTAGTTTGGTTTTACAGGTTTGAACATAGATGGCGTGGGTAAATGAAAACTTAACCCACCACCCAACAAAACTCACTCTGACCCGTGATCCACCACCCAACTTGGCCCACTCTGACCCACTACCCAATATGACCCACTGTGACCCACCAACCACCATGAACAACTGACCCACTAAAACATCATCAACTCTGACACATGATCCAAGACCTCTTTTCTACCGATTAAAGAAAAATAAAATGAAATCTTTGTTTTACATCCCACGCCTATACCGGTTAGGCTAAAGGAGACGGTGATGACAGATGAGTGAAATGGTGGAATGAAGAAAGTGGGAGAACCCCGAGAAAACCCACGAGCAAGATGTTAATACACACGGCGGGAGCTGGGATCGAACCAGGGACCCCAAGCACCGGAGGTGAACGCTCTACCACTGAGCTACCGCGCTCCCCTTACTGACTAAACACTTTATACTTGTAATAAAGCCAGATTGTCAAATTCTAATTAATCGGAGTTTGAATTTCTACGACCAGTCCCTCAAGCACCGCTGTTACAATAATAATGGATCTGACCTTTACGATATAAAATGGTAAAGTGTTTCCAATTGCAAAATGACGATGAATTTCAATTAAACTATCATGGTGTAGTTATTTCCTTGTTGAATTATCGATACTATTCAGTGGAAAAACGGATGAAATTTGGAAGTCCAAAATCAAGGTACGTAGACTAACATACAGAAGCTTACATTACAAATTTTATGTATATTTTTCTCACAGCTTTATGAGTTGATTGCCCTGTGCTCTAAGCGCTCCATATAATAAAGTTTCGGCAATTATTATAAAGCGTATGGTAAGCATATATGGATATATGATGCGAAGCACTGTATTTTCTGTTGAGTTGATTTTAAGTTTAACGTCCCTTTCAGCAGCGAGGCTATATGAAAATGGACCTACCACATGCCGTAAACGTCGTCAACAGATAGTGGCCCACTTGGGGGTAAACGTCAACCGTCCATATAGAGACGAGTCGAATTATTGCCGCTAGTGTCCCACTGCCGGCAGGGTTTCGTCGAGTCGAAACGGATATCTTGCGCCGAGGTGTTGAAGTTGCCACCGCGAAGCAGCGAGGACTTTATTTTAGTCGGCGCTCCTACGATTCGTCGCGAAGAATCGCGAAGGGACCAACACGAACTATCACCAGTCATGTGCATGCGGTTATTATTATATATTATTTTTTTCCTGATGAATTGTTCCTAAAGTGAGCTCCGGGGGTCAGGAATAACCTCTGCCTCAACATCATGAAGTGAAAAATCTTGAGTGGGATAATTGTATGAATTTAGATGGTAAATGTGGCCGATCATTAGAAAGTGAGTATGGGAGAACTATTAAAATAAGTAAATAAACACGCGTCATTTTGTTATAAAATTACATGGCGAAAGCATTTTATCTTATGCCAAACAGTTATCGTCTCATATATATGGTTAAAAAATCACTCTGATTGACCAAGTTAAAAAGATCTCAACGATTTATCCCTTTACAAGTGATATCTCCTTCATAGCCTCCGTGGCGAATTCGGAAAAACACCCATCCGGTAATCATAAGGTTGGTGGTTCGAGCCACTTCCGGGGTACTCTTTTGGTACTTTTAGTGTTTTTTAGACTACCTTAATGTAAACATATCACACATATTGGCGATTTAACATATTTTAGGGGAGTAATTTTGTGGTTCATTGGTGTTTTGTCGCGTCAGAAGATGCTGTCCACAATGCAGTGAGCAGAGAGGTTCGGTATGTCAGAGTGCGCCATAGTGAGTGGTGGGTCACGGTGGATGATGGGTCGCAATGGGTCACATACTGTTGACCCACTGACCCACTCAGATTTGACACCACATAGAAAATGGAAGACCAAAAATTGCATGTTCACCATATTTTATTGTTTTACTTCAGGCAAGGTTAGAACGCGCAAATGATGTTTGTGATTTTTACTGTCCTCCATGTTTCTGTGCTTTTGTCCCTGCTCTTAAAGAGTTAGTGGGAAAACAGTAAAAGTGAGTAAAACGCGTCAAAATAGGAAACATGGTACTGAGAAAGGTTCGTTAAATTAATTAAATTAAAAAATTAATAAGTGTCCTGAAACACCAGATTCCAATCAATGTAAGTATCTGTCCAGTGCCGTGCCGTGAATAATCTGGGCACGAGGTGAAAGCATACGGCAGAGCCTCCGTACATATGCGTTGTTAATTTAAAGAGTACTTCTCTGGACTATTCTTGATGCATAATACTTTACTATTTTATCATGACTGAAATCAGAAAGTATCAGCATTATTGCACTGAAATCGTAAAAGTGTGTGATTACTGAATTCACTGCAGCTCCATATTTTAATTCTCCCAGACCAGTGATGTCTTAGAGTAGTGGCTTAAGCGTTAGTTTCATAATGTTGGGGACGTAAGTTCGATTCCGGCTGTGGCAATTTAGGATTTTTTTTATAATTTAAAAAAAAATGATACTTCTGTTGTATACTAACAAGAAAAATATTCAATTTCTCTGGGTCTAAGAGTTGAGATAACTTCCCTTACAGGTGAAATACGAACAACACAACATTACGTCATCCGTATCAACCTTCGTAACTGTCTGGTAAGTAACGTGTTTGGAGAAGAATTGATGAATACATAAGGGCTAAGCACGTCCTTACTACTGTAGTATGGGCGAAAAATGAGTTCCAAGGAATTGTTTCTAGCTGTGCTAAATGGCAAATAATGATTGAACTTACGATAGGGATCGCTTGTCACGAGAATGATCCTATTTAAGATTTCACCTCATCTTTCTACTTCAAGTGAACTTTGTGGTGGACAAACACCGTGTGCGTGGGTTTTCTCGGGGTTATCCCGTTTCCTCCCACTTTCTTCATTCCACCATTTCATTCATTTCTCATCATCACCGTCTCCTTTAGCCTAACCGGCATAACCGTGGGACGTAAAACTCAAAGATTTCATCTTTCTACTTAGAAGAAGGTCGAAACAAAATGCTTTAGTGTTATCAGCTAACAAATCTTTATATTCCATTTCTTGTTGTCATAAAATGATAATTCTATGTTTAAATGCATAAACGTAAGAATATTATTTCATTCATGGGTAAACCTAACAAATATCTGACATACTCTGTATCTTTTCTGTTCCTATGAATCCCCTCGACTATCTAACTTTTTCTTTCCATTGTGTTAATAATAATAATAATAATAATAATAATAATAATAATAATAAAGGAATAACATAATTACAATATCAATTACATGAACATTATCTTCCCATTCAGAAAAATTACTGATTACCACGACGGGATTTTAACCCATGTTGATTCAATGCGAGCTTCCTGCTTTCACAATTATTTTAAACGAATCGCCCCAACTGGAGTATTGTTCGCCACTGGTACCTCATATCCTTTCGACGTATTCCAATACTACAGGAACACGAACATAGAAATACTAAGGACAGTTAATATCCCGACCTTGCTCTTCAGAGAAATTCAAACCCCTAGCGCGATTGCGCCTCATGATCAGAAGCCGAACGCCCGGGATCATTCGGCTAGTGCCACCGGTTCAATTTGTCACGAACTTCTCTTATGAATATAAGAAAATAAACTAGTAGTTATGGAAAGTAAACATAGAACTGTCAATTTCTACACGTCTTTATACAATTCAAAGAATGTGAAAATAATTATTATCGTCCTTTCTTCTTTGGAAATTAGAAGTTATGGTAATGACGAAATGTAATGTGAATGAGGACCATCCGTGCAACCGGCGCCGTAACTTAAATGTTTTCGGGGGGCAAGCAATAAAAAGCTTTTTCGGCCCCCTAGAAAAAGTTGATATTCTAATTATTGGGCCCCCTCTCTCCCACTTTGTCTTAATCCTTAGAGGCCCCCCGGAGCCTGTGGGCCCTGCCGCATGGTCTGCGGTTCTGTTAGTTACTCCCTGGGCCCATTCCATACATGACAAAATTATTAAGGGGACAATATTGAGAATTCTCAAAGCCATACGAATAAATATTACTGAAACGGGTCCACGACTCATTTTTGTTCTGTTTACCTTTTTCGTACTGTTTTGTTTATGTAATGTAGCGACCGTATTTGATGCTTCATTTCTTGTTTCATGTTCGTATTGTATATGGAGTAAGAATTTTTTTCTCAAAATGGGCCACCTCGAACGGCGGGGAGCTTCTCTGGGGGTCAGTTGTCACCTGCCCCCAAAGGTTACGGCTCTGCAGATGATGTAGGCTTAACTTGAAGAACATTTCGTGATATTTTCCTCATTGAGCAACGTCTATATAACTTGTTTTTGAGTTAAAAAGGGAAATCTCGAGTAAGTCATTAAGACACTCACACAAGTTGCTTATATTTTCTTATTTATATTTATAATTATATTTTGTTTATATTTTTTGCTATATTTGTGCATCTTGTTTATATTTTTCCATGAAACTACTGTAACTGGGTATTAGTTTGGGTGGAAGTTTAAATGGCGCGGTAGGTGAGTGGTTATTTGCGCCTGAGTTTTCGTAGACGCAATACGCCCTGTGTTGCTCGCGCTTTGGTTCTGATTCTTCAAGTGGTGATTGTTTCTTCTTTTTTGTGAGTTTTTTGCTGTGTAGGTAATTTGCACGATTTGATTTGGGTGATTCTCCCCATTTTTTTGAGTGTAGTGCAGGATTACGACTGAATAAGAGGCGTCCAATATTAGGCTTAACACACATCGAATTACTTTTCAAAGTGTTTCAAAAGTCCCCGATTCGATTTCACTCCACGAGTGGATACGAACTACTTTTGAACTTTCGCAAGATGCAGTTCTCAGTATCGAACTCAATTTTACTCGTAAACTTTTATATATAAAATTAATTACGCAACAGCTGTGTGAACAGATTATTAATAAACTTGACAATAAAGTGAATATGCAGTATGAGAACTATGTAGATGGCGAAGGCACTCACAACCTTCCGCTTGACTCGTCTTCTCATGCAATTAAATTGGTACGTATCCACGTGGTACCTATGGAAATTACTGATACCCAAGTGAAACACGTGCTTCAAGTTTATGGTGAAATTCTTAGCATTAGTGACGAGCTTTACTATAAAGCACGTACTGGCCGCAAAATTGTGAAAATGATTCTTAAAAAGAATATTCCTTACTATATTGCTCTTAGTTCTCTTCGCTGTTGGGTGACGTACCCCGGATCGACAAAAACTTGTGCGATGTGTGACAGGGACAAGCATTTGGTGTCTCAGTGTGAGCGCCGGAGATTTAGCGGCCGTTTAGATAATCGATCCAGTGATCCTTCTAGAAGTTCTACTTTGCCTTCCCGAATTGCTCGACGTATATTACAACTTAAGGATGTGTTTGCTATTCATAACTATAGTGCTTTCCCGGTGTTGCCGACTAAGGCTTGTCCCGCTCCTAGTACCACGCCAACTCTGGATGACCCTGTACCGACAGTCCCCTGAGAGGCAGTTTCTGTATCCCGGCCCAGTGATGCATTCTCACAGGTCCCTTTTCCTGACGATGGTATGGCTTGCCAGTTTCTCTCTGAGGTTTACCCAGACATAAATAAGGTATGTGACTTATCTGATAAGCCCGAGTGTCGTGAATCCCAGCCACTAACATCCGATATTTCAGACAATACTCGGCCTGAACTTGCGGTTAGTGATCACCTTGACTCAGTGCCTCCTCTCTCCGATGTGCTCGGCTCGACTTGTAGCGGTCCCCAGATTATGCCTACCTCAAGTGTTGAGGACATTAATGAACCCCCTATTAGTGAACAACTTTAAAAGAAGAAACGCTCCAGCCACGAGGGAAATACGGGCAAAGTTCTGACACTGACCGAAAAAACCTCCTATGATTCGACTAGCAGAATAACCCGTACTAAATTAAGACAAATGTCTCAATTAGAAGCTACTGATTCCCCTATTGATGGGGAGGTTTCCCAAGAGACTTTGGACACCATCGCTACACAGTGAGAATATGCTAGTGGTCTGGTTGGGACTTTTGTCTTTGTTTATGCTGCGTCTTTTTGCTACTGTCCTTACGCCTTCTGTTTTGTTGGTGTGTCCTCCAACCCGCTCCGCACTTTTTATTGCAGCCATCAATGAACTCCTTTAAAATAGAAACGGTAAATTTTAATGGTCTCACATCTTCTCCTAAGCAAAGTGCAGTTTTGGATTTTTTAAAATTACTACTGTCTTGATATACTGTTTGCCCAGGAAGTGAAAGTAACCCAACTTCAAGGCCTTTACAAGCACACCTTTCTTTCGTAACGAAACCATTAACGACACAGGTACTGCTCTTAAATTTCGGGACAATTTAAATTTGAACAGTACTACAAGCATCCCAACGGCAGGATTATTACAGGAAATGTGGATAATGTTCGATTTTGCACCTCATATGCACCCTCGGGTACTCACAGACGACGTGACCGTCATAATTTTCTTAATTCCGAAATAGCCTCCGCCTTACATGACAGTTCTCTCTTTTATTATATGGGGCGGAGATCATAACAGTATAGTTTCCATTCAAGATTCCACTTCTACTTCGAACTTCTATCCTACTTTATTACAGGTGATTAACCTATTTAATTTATGTGATGTCTGGCGTTATTTTCATCCCCACAATCCTGGACACACGTATTTCTACGCCACTAGAACTTCACGCCTTGATTTATTTCATATCTCACAGTCTTTACTTAAAATGTGCAATATATTGAAAGAATCCCAGTTTGCTTTTCGGATCACATGAGACTAGTTAAGACTATCCAGTTACCACTTCAAAAGCTTCTAAAACATAATCGCTTATGTCATTTAGATACCGGCATTCTTTCTGAGCCAGAATTCCAGCAGCTGCTACGCCAGCGCTGAAGAGAAATAAATCAGCAACATTTGAGAAGGACCAATATTCTCCAATGGTGGGAACATTGGGGCAAACCATATTTCAGACAAACCTGTAAAGAATACAGCAGAAATCGGTCACAGCGATTTCATGAACAATATAATTACTACTCTGAGCTTCTACATGACTATCATGCGGCATTTCTTAACAGTGAACCTGTACTTCCACAAATTAAACAGGTAAAGGCCTTTTTTGTTAACATTACACCGCCAAAGACTCCATGGTATTACTGTTCGCAGCAAAATCTCTTCAGTGTCACCCACTGAGCCTCCGAGTCTTGTACATATTAGTGCTGAACGTCGCAGAGGCAAGCCACAGATTATTCATAATGTACTGGATGATAAAGGTGTTTTATGTAAAGGAACTAATATTATTACGCACTTTGTGCAATATTTTACGGATTTATATAGGAACCATGGTGTTCCATATAACGATGACGGTGTCTTCGATAGCTTGAACCCCCTCCCGGCTGAAATCCAAGTAGAGATTGATTCTGCCTTTTCTGAAGCAGAAATTCAGCATGCTCTCCACCATGCAAAAAAGAATAAGTCCAGTGGCATTGACTCCCTCCCTTACGACTTTTACCAATCATTTCGAGATCTTTTCATTCCTTTCTTACTGAACTTTTTAATGCTTTCGATCTACTTATCAAGTCGACAAAACATTTCTGCACAGTATTTTAGTGATCATTCCTAAGCAGGCCAAGAGCACACGAATAAATCATTTTCGACCTATTAGTCTTGCCTGTTGTGATTATAAACTTCTCGCAAAAGTTCTAGCAGCCCGGTTAAGTAATATCTTAAGATACATTTTGTTACCGGTACAATTTGGCCACGATCAGAAGCATCCTATTTACCTTGCTTTAGCGAATATTAGGGACACGATAGCATATTCAAATGCCGCGCTTCTGAGTACTGACTTTTCTCAAGCGTTCGATAAACTAAGCCATCAGTATTTATTTACAGTTTTCGAGATGCTTCATTTTGGCCCAGTATATTTAAATTTATACGCCCAGCGTACTGCGCAAATTAAACTGAACGGAGCCTTAACGTGGGACTTCCCAATTAAGCGGGGGCTTATTCAGGAGTGTCCTTTATTCCGCATGCTCTACAGCATTGCTGTTATGCCGATTCTGCATAAGATCCGGACTGAAATGACGGGGTTGTGTGTCCCTCCAGCTACCATTAAACTTCAGACTTACATAGATGATATATGTTTTTCTTTCGTTCACAACGGGATTTAGATACCATTCTTAATAATCTTCAGATATTTAGTCAACTGTCCGGTGCGGAATTACATCGCATGAAAACTAAACTATTCTGTTTGAATAATACGTCTTCTTATATTTTGGTTTCCTCCTTCCTGTAGTTTACACCCGTAAAATTCTTGGCATTACTTGGCATAACAATATAAAATCATCTATTCAAGCAACATATGGAGCTGTTGTTCCTAAGGTCATTAACTTGCTTTATAAACACAAAGCGCGAACTATTACATTACATGAGAGAGCGACCTTCTTAAACATGTTTGCTTGCAGTTTATTGTACTATAGTATGCAGATCTTTGAGCTTTCTGTATCACACGACAATACACTTAACCAACACCTGTTTGCCTTTTGCGGTATCAAACACCACTCGGCGTTCATCGTAGAACTGTGTGTACCAGTAAGCAAATAGGAGGGTTAGGTATTAAAGACGTGGCCCTTCAAGGTCGTTGTCTGTTATTAAATCGGACGTGCGAACTCTTAACTTCCTTTGCTCTTTCTCTGCTTGCCATATCATGTGATGTCTTAGACACGTGACTCTCAGTGCACCTACTTCTATCCAGATCTGGTCTCAACATTATCATTACTTTCGCACCGTCATTTTAGACATCTCGTATACTACAGCTATTGAAGTCATGAGTGTCAAGTAATTGTATACTTATTATGCAAATTTTCTCTACAGCCCCCTAAATGTGTCACACGACACCCAAATTGTTCTTGGGCGCAAATTTGGCATAATATTAATTCTTCTTTTTTACCACTTGGAATGAGAGAGATATGGTATAGTTTAGTGCATAATATATTTCTTACTAACCATAGAGCATGGGAAATCGGTCTTCGACCTGATGTTCAATGTATCCGATGAGGACAAGTTGATACACTATCCATCGTTGGAAACCTGTCCTTACACCCAGCCTCTGTGGCTTAGTTATACCAAGATTATAGCACGCATACTCCGTGTTGATCCACAGTTTATTAATAGTGTGCCATTTTTCCTTTTACCACTTTTTAAATACTTTCCACGTCCTAAACACAATACTATAGTGTGGTTAACTATTCACACAGCGCGTATATTACTTACAGAAAATGAGCCGATGACCCAAGCAATGTACATTTATAAACTACAGTGCTCCTTTGGAACAATGCCTCCAGATGTACGCTTACGTCATTGTGCTTACTACCCGACTGCTGTTTACTATTTTTTCTGTTGTCTGTGTGCGAATTTTGTGTGAATATATTTAACGTGATTTCTTGCAGTGGTATCCTTTGTGTTTTGTGATTCTTTCTCTATTATCCATATCATATAGACATATGTAATTTTTGAAATAAAAATGGCTGTTTGAAAAAGTGGTTAGCGCATTGAACTTATATTTGGTGGACCCGGGTACAAATCCCGGCCAGTCTGAAACTTTTTCAAGTGTTTTAATTTCAATTTCAATGCATACTCAGTGTGACAAGCAAGACCTCTCTTCGAGAAAGAAAAAGATGTTGGAGTGAGGAGAATTGGAGAAGGTCTCTCAATCGAGGCGATGATTTACAAAGTTATTTCTAACAGTTGTTCTAGCTCTGATATTTTCAGCTACTTTCAAGCATTTTCTGACTCATATGTGATCAGTGTTCTTATTTATTTGAATATACAGTATATAATGAAAAAATACATTACATACACAGCAATATTGAGATTAACATATGATGCTCATTCGACAACACGCTCTGAACCAGAGAGATTGATCTCAGAGTGGAGAAATGTTTCGTGCGTCATCTACTCACGATTTTACTTGCATAAAGACTTGACTCAGTGCTACCAACTGCTGTCAGTTCCGAGGAAATTTACGTGTAAGCGTGGTTGCATCTGTCTAGGCGTTCTCACAACTACAAAACACCTGGCTCTCCAAGTAATGAAATTAGAGCATTTAGGGGGGAGATGGTTTTGTGACTGGGTGTACAAGCCTCTAAGATCCTTTCCTTTGGCCATTAGCACTTAATTTTGTCCTATATTTTCCCTTTCTTGACGGATTTTTTAGCAGTCTATCATCTAGCCAGCATTTTTTTGATTAATTATTCCAAAAGATTGCATTGTAGCTATTGCTATCAAAGCAGTTGCACGATCAGATGTTCGAAATCGGTCTGCCAGCATACTGAGAAGTCTAGGGACTTGTCGTTGCTGCTTGTTTCTTTTTCTCTAATATTCTTTTGATTTGCAAAGTAATCGTAAACACCTGGCTCATCGCCATCAGAAGATGATGTCTGGAGTTCATTAGAAGTAATCGTTTGTGATGTGTAAGAAGACTGTTGGCGGGTGATCTCTCGTGATTTACTTTTAGTGCGTATGATTAGTTTTAAAGTCTTCTCGTAGTCAACTCCCTCTATTCTGAATACTCATGTTGTTCTCTGTTCTTGCAGAAATGTCCACTCCTTCCTAGGACTTTCTTTCTTAATTCACATGAGCACGTGGAAAGTTCATGACATTTACAGGAACATATATCAAAAGACTTCGTGTAATCTTGCTTAAATATATATCCATTTTTCCCTGGAAACTAGCAGAAGCTTTCGTTTTCTTCTCAGATTTAACAAACTTCTTATATACTTTCCGTGCAAGGCAAGTAGAAACTGAACTACACGTTCTAACGACATAGTAGGGATGGAAGCTTTGCCCTAAACAGATTTCACATATTCAGCAACGTCTCTCGCCAACATTTTTACAGATCGATCATACCCTTTCTCACACTTTTCCAGCTCTACCAATTGAAAATAATGCTTCATTACTTCTGATTTTGTGGGCAACTGCACACCTGAACGTTCAGCTGAATGTCCAAGCACGGGGTGAGTCGTTCTTAATCTTGTTCTTATTTTCGGCATGGTTAAAGTTTCAATATTGATAGAATATACATATCTCACACACATTACATAAAGTTTAATTTACAGTACAAAAACAAACTGTTTATACAAGTACCAACTACGCACAAAGAAGTGAACACTTAAACGCAATGTTAACACCGCAAAATTACCTTGAAAAGATCGTCCTCCATACTCGAACAAAGTTATCGAATACTAACGTTGTTTCTTTTTAATACTAATTTCATCAATTGGACTAGTCCAAATTGAGTTCTTATGCAGGGGAGGAAGTTAAATTCTATAAAGCAGTACGAGAATTTTTAAAAGGAAAAAGACTGTTGAAGGAAAAATTATAATGAACAATGAACACATTTATCGGCATATTAATTTAATACTAGAACCTTATATGAAATCACAAGTACAGTATATGATATACAATACTTTGTTTTGCAAAAATGGGCTATTTTATGGTTCCAAATCTACCTATATCATCTAGAAGTTATTTCTTCAGTTTTATAGACTGCTTACGTTAAGAAATATAGGTAAATAGTTTCTTCATTTATTGTAGAAACACGAAAAAAGTTGAGTGTAAGACGGGTTTGCATACCCTATAAATACAAAAAAATATTGGCGATTCGCCACCGGAACATATTTGATTTCGAAAACGAAATTTTTACAGTATTTTATCAATATCAATTGACAACTTGATATTGACCGCACGATTGCATCTTCGGTACATGAAAAAGTGATTTTTCGCTCCGCCCTGGTGAATACGGCATGTTTCTTTTAGTATGTACAGTTACGAACATTAGAAAGTGGAGGTTCGATATATAAGAAAACATAGCTTTTATCAGTAGCAGCATAGTTTCACTGTATGTTTCATAGTTGGACAACCAATATGACAGTAAATACATGCCCAAAAAATAACATGCCAGGATATTTCTCCACTTGGTAGAAAAAGTGTTACTATCTGAGAGCATCACTTAGAGAAACAACCACGAGATAAATCTGCAGAAATTCCATTCACGGTAAGTTCAAAGAGATATGAATTAATGCAAAGAAAACGAAAATAATAATACGCATCATACAGAGACCGAAAAAGTATAGAAAGCTAAACAAAATGAGAAAAGAAGGAAAGAGGGAAATGAAAGAGCAAAAGACATGGGAATAAATTAAATTTTAACACTTAAGGATAAACAGTATCAGTCTTTCTCCCTGCCCCCTGTATTGTCTTGGTATTTATCCCTTCATAGGATAAATATATTTCAGTATCAAACGCGAGGATCATTTATAGTGTTTAATTCCTTGAAAAAATGTAACTCAGTCTAGGCTGAGACTCGAAAACAAAATCCTTAAGAATGACAGTCACACACGGTATCCACTTAACTACACAGGTTCTATCAACTACGTGTATAAATCAGCCATTACACGCGCTGTTATCAAACATGTTAAATCAGCCATTGTTGGTGAGTTACCCCAGTTACACTTTAAGTTTTAATTTTAATTACGTCTTTAGCTGTCTACGGCAACAGCCCAAATGTTTTCATTAAAAGCATTTCTTCTGTAGATTAAAATCAAGAATAAATTAATCTATTATGTATTAATCTCTTCGGTGCACCAACACACACACAGACATCGTATATATATATATATATATATATATATATATATATATATATATATATATATATATATATATATATATATATATATAATCGGATTGATTAAAGATTAAATGAGTTATTTCGTAAATTTAGGAAACGGGTCTTGAAGGAGGTCGTCGCAACAGTAATGACATTTCGTAGCGTTGTTACGTAACACACTCAATATAAATAAAGCTTCAAAACCAGAAGTTGCAAGTTCTGCCGTGGATAAGTCGGTAGGATGTCTGGTTCTTGAGCGGAGCAACGCGGGTTTAAATTTCGGCTGGTTCACTTCAACTTTTCTTTCTCTCAAATTACATTCCTATATGTTGGTATTTGTCATTAATAATTGCTTTATTGTATTTTTTGTAGATTATCTTATTAGTGGAGGTTAAGTCAGGAAGGTTAAGATAAATATATGACTGCTTTATACGTGTGTGCAGCCAAAGATGGAGTGAGTCAGTGGGTCAATAGGGTCAAGATTTGTAAGTGAGTCGTGGGTCAACAGGGTGTGACTCACTACGACACACAACCCACCGTGACTCACTCTGACCCAACAACCCATCTGACCCACGCTAACTCACTGATCCACTCTGACTCACCAACCCATTCCGCTCAGTGCATTGTAGACAGCTTTTTCTAAACACTGGTGAATTTGTATACCTTTTATTTTCAAGACCTTCCTTTTTCTTTTTCATTTTTTCTATGGAAGAAAGAACTTCAGGCAATCTTGCAGAACTTCAGGCAATTGACCATATTTGGAATTGTAATAATAGCAATAGGATTTAATTCTTGACTTCTCAAACACATCCTGTGAGTGTGAATATAACTGTGTGTATAGGATCATCATGATCAAATTGAGAAGTTAACTGAAATCACATTTGTAATATACATAGTTAGGCCCTGATATCAATATCATTTTTAAAACTATTTAGTTAGGGGGATTTTCTATATATAGGGTTGATTTCTAAAAAATAATCGAAAATGATCGATATTAGTTCAAAAAGACATTGAAAAGCAATTATTGAGAAATAAAAACTACAGTTTTACGCATTTTACGTCTTCTGCTTTTTTTATAGTAATTGCTGAAACTAGTGTTTATATATGGAGCGTTTACAGCATAAGGGTATCACGTCATAAAGTTGTGAGGAAAATGGACATGAAGTTTGTACTGTAAGATTAATTACGTGGGAATTTTAAATTTATACGGGATGCTTAACTAAATGGCAAATTTTAGATCTCTCTTTACTTTGATCTACTTTACTTTGATTTGAGACTTTCAAATTTCATCCTATTTTCCACTGAAAATGTCTGTAAGTCAAAAAGGAAATAATTATATATGATAATTAAATTTAAATTCATCGCAATTTGGCCCATGACAAACACTTTATCATTGTATATCGTAAAGATCAGATCCACCGGTATTGTGACAGAGCGGTGCTTGAGCGTTGAACCGTAGAAATTCAAACTCCGATAAGTGATAATTTCACAGCCTTGTTTTATTACAATCATTAAACTTTGTTTAGTTATAAGAAAACGTGGATCATGGGTCAGAGTTGATGACTATGAGTTTTGGTGGGTCGGAGTTGGTCACGAAGTTCAGAGTGGGTCATGGTGGGTGGTGGATCTCAGCGGGTCACATGCTGTTGATCCACGACCCACTCAGAAAACTAGACCCACTTGACCCACTGACCCACTCCAACTCTGATTAACGCTTCGACATCTGAAGTAAACAAGTTCTTGCCAGGGAACATTTTTCCTTTCAAAATGTATTTTTATATGTTCATATTTATTATTAATAATTACTTTGTTGCATATTTTCCTACATTACCTTAGATTAGTGACCATGGTTTAGGATGTATTATATAAAGTGAAATACAGTTATGTACGATTACACTTTCGTTTTTTTTTCTTTCAAAATACACTCCTATCTGTTCACGTAGTCCAAAAGTAGGCATACACCTCTGAATTGATCAACTATAACATTCTAGTTTTTGAGTTTATTTGCTTCGGCCCTTCTGAGCTTAAGATGTAAGTGAAAACAAAATAAAAACAAATAATAAAGAAACTAAGTCTACCTCATGGATAAAAGTAAGAAATCATATAAAATGCAATGAACTGATCAGTACGGTTCTGTATACTTATTTTTAGGCCACCTTGTATATTACTAATAATTTATTTCTTGAATGTATTAATAACTAGCTGAAATACCCACTTTTCGCATGAGTCAGATAAAATATCTATGTAACAAACTAACAAGTAAATGAAAGGATATAGGTCATTTTCTATTGCTTTTACATATCCCGGTAAACACCCCCTGAGACCCCTTGGTTCAAAATTTAAAAGGACGCCTCTCACCAGCAGGCGATTGGGCTCCATTTGGAAGTCAACGCCCCTGGAAGAGTCACCATTCATCTCAGCGACCGTGAAAACTAAGAATTTGAGACTAAGATTGGCCATTTTGGAATATATTTCTATATTTCGGTACCCTATTCCCCGGGTGACAACGACCCGCATACAATGGTAGCCGATTTTCAAAAAGTCATCGCTAATGGAAGTGTCACCATTGATCTCAGCGACGGCGATAACTATGAATTCAATAAAAATATGGGTCCTTTTTTAATATTTTTACATGTCCCGGTAAACGCTCCATTCCCCTGAGAAACTGGTTCGAATTAAAAAAAAATGCTTCGTGTTGGTCTGGAGCCAGGATAAAGGTATCCGTGACCAAAATGCATTAACTTTCGGTCAACTCGTCTGATTCCCAGACCGCTCACAGACAGACACACAAACAAACTCGTATTTCATACACACAACTTATAGAACAACCAGAGCATTTTTTTACATAGCACAGCTTCCTTTGCCATAGAACGTTGCTATGTTACTTCCACCCAGTTAAGCCTTCTACTAAATGCCTAAGGCATTAGTCTTTTATACGTAAACACATGTGTTGAATGTGCCTTCTTTATCAAAGTAATGGGTACCGTATGCTCCTAGTATTATCTATTTTGTTGATGTATTGACCTTGAAGAATCAACAAATGGATTTACATTAAGCCACGAGTCGCTTTTGTCCGTGAAGTTGATATACAGTAGAAATGATCTATGCATTATTAACCCGATTTAAAATGGGAATATTATATTGGTTTTATCTGAACACCCACAAATTTGATATAGCAAGAAGCCTTCCCACAACTGCTTCCAATCCGGCATTAATTGCACGGCTAACTTTTTGAATTATACACAAGAGTATCATTAATGTTATCATATGTTAATGTTAATAATATTTATGAAACTAGGCAAGTTTTAAACTTCCAAACTATGCCGTGCATAAAAGTCGGAAGTCTTATAGAGTGGTTTCATCCATGTGTGTGACATATATCAGAGGAAAGAAAGTAAGTGATATCGAGAAGTGATTTTCTGCCATTGATTCTCCATCCAAAGAATAGGTTCCATCTCATCCGTTAACTCCATATTCAAGCCAGAAGTGGTTCAAATTAGCTACTTCTGGTGTTGCCACTAAACGAGACAAAACTCTTTGGGACGAGTCGCTAGACGAGACAGACTACTTCTCTCACTTTCGAGACAGGCCACGAGACGAAGACGTCTCGTGAAATGTCTCGTCTCGTCTCCTGTCTCGAAATTGCAAACACAGTTTTTGAATTTAAAACACACACAACAAACGTAACGTCTTCGATGTTACTCGGATGACACATTAAGATGTTAGAACATTGAAACCGTTACGTTTGTTCTGCGTTTTTTCTTTTTTTAAATTAAAGTTAAGTGTGATAGCCTTGTTAGCTTGTTATTTATTGAATTATTCCTTCATGTTTAATTTTTCGGATGTTTTTAGTATACACTACTTAATTTCCTACAGTAATTTTAGTCCAATATTTATAATTGAAATTTAACTTTTGGTTTCATTACATTTTATTGTCAATAGTAAAGGTGCATTACAACACATTTAATTTTGACTGAGGAAATGAAATTTCTCCACTTATTTGTGAATTCGAACCCCTGCCATGGATGAATTTTGTATGTGTCCTTAACCTTACATTTTACAACGTATGTCCTACACAGTAAAAAATAGCTGTGTGGATTCAACATCATGGGCGGAGCTATGAGGAGCATGGAGGGAATTGCCCCCAACTTTTTATTTACAAAAAATCAGTTATTCATATTATTTCCACTCTCGTCTAGGCAGTATTACACAGGTCCGAGACCGATCAAAAGTCTGCCCCCCAGCAGACAATCCCTAACTCCGTTCATGTTCAACACAATGCAGTGACCCTGCGTGATTACCACTTTTTGTGTTAAATCAACACAACACACGGTGTTGATTTCGGTAGTGGGAGAAAAAAGTTAGCTGCAGGGAGATTTGAACATGGATTACCCAGTTAGAAGTCGAGCGTCTTACCTACTTGGCTAACTCATCATACAGAAAAAAACTCTTGAAACGGTATAGAGATAAAAAGGATGTTGCTGAACACTAAACACAAAATTACTCTCACGACTTATACCATGATTTAATTACTTTTTCAATGGTCAAATTAGAAGCACATTTTCCTATCCCTTTCATTGCCCTTTCTGTAGTTTTATTTTTTAAAGTCACTACACGATCTGGCGACGCGACGGCCAAAACATTTTCTTTCATCACGCTTTTGTTATTGTCTCTGGAGCTAATCATAGCATTGCTATTACTGGTGTGCAATCATAATAGTAAATACGGTCGTAATTGAAATATGCCAAGTTCCGTTTTGTCCTACACTTTCAGTGTCGAAAACATTCTTATAGGGCTATTATCATAACTAATATAAGTGTGTTAGGACTTGGGAACGATTAGTGAAAGTTAGAAAAATCACGCCGCCATTTTAAACATGTCTTAAGACAGTCTTTACTATTATTATTGTTGTGTGCTATTACTAACTCCAGTATCGCAGTAGACATGCCTATCTGACTTGACTCGCGGTTTTAGGGAGTAAGGTAGGTTGTACAGAATACTATTTAAAAAAAACAAAAGTCTTACTGTGTCGGTATTGAAATCTTGAACAAGTTGAGGAAGACCTATTTCAATTCAGTATGGGATTTTACTTCGTAGGAGCTTCTCTTTTCAGTTGTTTCCAGGGCCCCACCCTCTAAACGTGCCGCCTTACTCGCTTCTCACAACAGTCAGTACTCTCTAGGGCCAGTGCAGTCACATCGAACTTTACTTGTCGCGTTAGCATTACTTGACATTAATGTCTTCGTTTTCCACGTATGTATGAGCTATTTATATTCATGTATTCGTGCTGGTAAACAAATTTCAATGTTTCAGAATGTAAAAAAAAAAGAAAAGTTTAGGGTCGCGGAGCCTCAAACCAGTGGCGAAAATTTGTCTTCAACATTGGGGGTGGGAAGGGGGCGAGTAAGACCGTAAGACCATTTTTTTAGGAGATGTTCAAAATATTTTTAAGTTTGAAAAACAACACTGTGGAAGTTCAAGGAGCTGAATTGTCTTCAACATTGGGAGGCGGGCAGATTTGAGGCTTATTCAGAAGGGAGAGAGATGAGATTCATATTACGGTAAATGAATCAGATTTCTGAGGCGAACCTGTTCCATATTACATGGCGATGTAGACGAAGTGGCAGCCGGACGCAAATCATCACATCTCTCCCCTCCCCCCAAAAAAACACATTTCAAATCGTGTTACTGATTTTCGTTTATTCCACATACCTTATTATCCGACATATCATTGCAGGTAAAAACTAGGAACAATCAGCAAGAAGAACCGTAAGTTGTGGTCTTTGTCTGTTTTTGATGCTCTGGACTCTATCGCCTAGCACGCCTGTCTACACCATGACTCATACGTCTATCATTTAGTGCAACCAATTATGCAGGTTTTCTTTTAGGAAGGGGCCCAACACGAATCCTCATAAGTACGTAATTCTAATGATTCAAAATTATCGATAATAATAATAATAATAATAATAATAATAATAATAATAATAATAATAATAATAATAATAATAATAATAATGCAACAGTTTTGTCTTTCTCTTAAACTTTTTCTTACTTTTCATTTATGAACCGATTTGCTTTAAACAAACTGCATTGTAGCACAAACGAAATCAAAAAATATTTTTGAGACACATGTAAGGAAAACGGTCTGCTACGTATATCACATAACAAAAATAGCAAATGGCAATGAGTGTATCGTTCTAATACATTAACATTATAAATAGTACTGAATCGAAATTGTAAACCGATTTTAAAGTATTCTTTAATTCCACCTGGTATCAATGGCATTACGGTATGTTCTTAGAATTATAACAACAACGTAGTGCCCACAGTTTGGACAATGCCTCAAAGTAATCTGATATAAAAGAACCTCAAAAGGGAAAAAAGGATTATTAACAAGTGCTTGATATTTGGGAGGGGACTGCTTCCAGGACCTCACGCTCGATACGTCCCTGATTCAATACATTATATATATTTCTTACAAAAGATAATTATTAGATGCATAATATGTAAAATTATATCATAGTTTGACCTTTAATAGGTCTTTTCTTAACACATCCATAAATTCCGGCCTTCTGCATGCTTTTTTATGTCGGATAAACGAAACTATACTGAATTTCCAAAGATAGCATATACACAGAGGCTAGAAATCTGCACGGACCGGAATTTTTAGCCCGGACACGGCCCGGCCCCTTGAATCTATAAGCATTAGCGGACTAAAGACGGAGCCAATTGAGCCCAGGCTCCGGGGCCCCTAGCTCATGGGGCCCCTTGAAGTCTCTCTGTTTAATACTATAATATAGCAATCAACTTATTATATTATAGGCTTCAGATCTATGCTAAATTTCTTTCGGCTCATTACGCTCGCGGTATCGCTAGATTTAAGTCTATCCATCAGCAGTATTTAACTGTTAATAATGAATATAATTATTTAACTGTTAATAGTGAATGTAACTAAACTAATTATTGTAAACTTGGAGCACATTAAAATATTAAAACATTAAAATATTACAGCATAGTTCTCGCTGGTTCGATAATCCTATGAGGCAGTGGAAGGTAGCAAAGGAAATTTTTGCGCTGGAACTATTCGTAACATAGGACCCCTTAAAATAGTCGGCTCCAGGTCTCCAAAAGCCTTAATCTGCCCCTGTCTATAAGCAATATTTCACGAAAAAATGGCATTTTTTAACACATGTGATTGTCAAGTTTTCATAAAGTAGCCGCTTTTTCCTTTAAATAATTTCAGAGGCCGCGGTGTTTCACTAGTAGAGAGTTCACCTCTGGTGCATGTAGTCCTTGGTTTGATCCCTGCTCGCGCCAAGTGAACCTTGTGCTGGACAAAGACCGTGTGCGTGTGTTTTCTCGTGGTTCTTCCGTTTACTCCCACTTTCTTCATTCGACCATTTCACTCGTTTCTCATCATCACTGTTTCTTTTAACCTAGCTGGTATCAACGTGGTACGTAAAACTTAAAGATTTTATTTGAAATACTTTCAATCAAGAAACAGTTGCAGGAAGTATGTAATTTGGAATAAAACAAACTAATATATACAATTCTGAGTATATTATTTTTGAATGACATTCTCGCGAACACTATTTCTAAGTCGAAGGGTAAAAATACTAAATTCACTCTTCTATTATTATAGATCCGTTTCAATTGAAGCAGTTGAAATAGATGGGAAAAATTAAAAAGCCATACTCTATATTCGAGTGTGCGACAATCGGTATAACACGGCACAGTGGTGTGTCCAGCAAAGCGAACAGTGTGACGCAAACTTGTTCCTATTTTTTGCAAGAATATTTGCCGAGTTTCTATTATATTATTATTATTAATAATATTATTAACTAATCTTCCCTGGATCAGCTGTCTGTATACAGTTAAGCAACCACAAGTATCACATTGAGGGAATGAGTATAATTGTTCACTTTAATAGTAACAGAAATGTCTATTTGCTTGTATACTCTATCGGGAATAAGTTAACTGCATCCGTCTAGAAAGTTAGGGCTAACAACAAAGTGATCCGTTGTTTTGACCACACACCGCCCCATAGTCGTGAGTGCAACAAATTCTCTTCTACGCCTTTTCACAATAAAGACTGTTGCGTTCAGGGCGAGAAGAAAACGACTTAATTCCATTGCTGTTAAATGCTTTAATAAAAGTTAACTTATGCTTATAAATTATGTAAGTGATCGATTCGTTTTCTGTTTATTATTATTATTATTATTATTATTATTATTATTATTATTATTATTATTATTATTATTATTATTATTATTATTATTATTTTAATTATTATTATTATTTCCTATTATTATACATTTCTTAACACCTTGATCACCATGCGTATGGTATTCCATACACACGGGTTTCCCATGCAGCGCCTTGTGATGATTTTTCATACACAAACACTATATTTCAAGTTTGTTGTGTTCGTTCTATAGGTGTGTATGTAATTAGATACATATAGGGTAGAAATCTGCCGTGTTGCGACAAAACGCTGTAACTTGAGTTACATTGTTTTGTCGCTATAAGCATTTTTGAATTTCCCCCACCAATACTTATGTTCACCAGGCCCAGCATTGAGCTGAGTCAAATACTTTTGAAAATATACCAAAGAGAATTTCGATGTAAGTAGGAAATTAGCTGGTCTGTAGCGACTTTACGGCTTTTTTTTCTCAAAAATGCTCCGCCAAAGTTACAGCGTTTCGTCGCGACAGGGCAGAAGTAAAAACTTAATGTCCACACCACGTATATGCAAAACCACACACAAAGAATTTTATAAACAAAGACATTGAGTTTGAGTTTAACATCTCGTTCAGCAACGAAGCTATATGAAGCGCCGACCCACTGATTAACGTGGACTCCGAACCAGGTCAGCTCTCGCCGAATATCCAACGCCAAGGGCGTGTACGCTAATAGCTTAGCCACGAAAGAGCTCATGAGGAAAGACACTTATGGGCTAAAACAAAGACGAAAACAAATATTGTGATGTGATTTTGAGCTTATCGTATCTTTTAGCAGCTAGGCTATATGAGACGTGGACCTACTGATTAACGTGGATTCCGAACCACATGAGCTTCCGCCGGGTAGACACAAAGAATTACTGGCGGATTGCTGTCCGTGATGCACAGGTGATAACCTTTATTTTACGGCTGTCACTACACTGCCAGAATAGTAAATCCGTTCTTTACCGCGTGTCACTGTACTGACACAGGCGAAAGGTTTACTTTGACCCGCGAGCACACATATTTTTTTTTTAAATGATGTGCCTTATTGTATGAAGAGATAGTCCATAGTGAAAGGAACCAGAAACGTTGGTTCTCAACCGGGGTGCTCGCGGGTCAAAGTAGACCTTTCGCCTGTGTCAGTACAGTGACACGCGGGAAAGAACGGATTTACTATTCTGGCAGTGTACTGACAAGCCGTAAAATAAAGGATAACGGTCAACAGTTTTAAATTTAAACAACTCTAGTTTTAATTAAGCACGAATTTTACTTACAGTGTACAGTGGGGAAGGCTCAGTAGTTCGCAATTATCGTTTTCTTTACAATATCAAACCCCGTCAAATACTCTGCAAATCTGTCAGCAAGCCCCTATCAATATTAAACAGGTATTCTGTTGTAATGTTCATTTCAATGTTAACTTATGTAGGCCTACGGACTTCAATACTCGCCCTCAAACGAAGGTACAGACTATCCATGATTTGCAGTATTAAACTCTCTCTCACCCTCTGCATTCTTTTAACATGTCTCCCAGCGATTACTGGTATCTCAATCACTTCTTCGTAGGGTAGCTTTATCTAGAGGCCACTGATTAACCTGACATTGTATTTTTCACGCTTTTACCTTTGAAATTGACAATCATCGTTTGGACATTTCACTTGCACCTAAATAATATTAACAACGTTTCTTCGATAATTTGGTAACATTGTATTATCTCTTTGTATTACAGATTAGCTTGGTCAGTATTAATTAAACACTTTTTCCTTTGCACCGACGTGTCACAACTTTTGGAAAAAAATACACTAGCCTTCACTGAAAATCAAATCCAGAATCAATCCACTTGAACCATTTGACCACAAAAAGGTACAATTAAAAAGAAGTTTCGATTTGTTCGGAAAATTGTGATTAGAAAACATTTAAAAATATATTTAAGAAAGGGTACGGAACAAACGCACTGTACTTTGTCGCTCGAATTTCTTACACTGACTCATATTAGGCTGCAGCTATTATTGAAACATTTACTTGGGAAATTGCTAATAAAATACAGTGAAACCTCTACTGACGGACACCTCTATAAAGCGGACACCTCCCGTAACGGACATATTTTGTGATCCCCAAACATTGTAATACGAAAAAACATATTGGCAAACCTCTCCAAAGCGGACACTCTCTAGTACGGACACGGACAGTCTTTTCTGTCTTTTGTAGGTATTATTTACCTCCGTATTGCGGACACTTTCTCTAGAAGCAAGTTGAAAAATGTACTAAAAATACATTTTTAGTAATTCATACATGTGTGACCAAGGAAGCATTGTGACAACATTTTGCCCCTTCAACCGTCCGCTCAGCAACCCAGACGAACTGTCTCTGTTTAACAACACTCTTATGTCCTTTGCTTGCATCCCACTCCCACTCAAGCTGTTTTAGACACAAAAGTGATTCACAGATGCCCGCTGTTTGGGATGAGACGTTATGCTAGTGTTTCGTTGGAATCTCCAACCAACCAGAAGAAAAGTTTAGTGTTTTTTGCCCGCAGGTATGCATATTGTCTCAAAAAGGACACTTCTGGACTGCAATTAACCAACAAATTAAAGCGACGTACTGAAAACGTACGAAGTAGTGATAAGTGTAAAGTGTAGAGAACTAAAACATGTTATTTCCATTTTGTGCCTCGAACATAGAATATTGGATGGGGAAGAATAATGTAGGTACAGTAAGATTTTTGTAATATTCGTAAATACATGATTCATGTAAAAATATTTTTTCTAATTACATATTACCTTGTTTACTAATTGACGTATGAAAATATTGAAACCTCCTTAAGGCGGACACCTCTCTATAGCGGACAATTTTTGATTCCCCACAGCTGTCCGCTTTAGAGAGGTTTCACTGTATTGTGTTTTGGAAAACTTTGTTAGAAGAAACTTTAGGCCCAAAAGTAAAGTACCCATTGGCCATATTTCCGTTAGAAATAACTTAAGCCATATATTAGAATTATTAAGGATATAATTGTATGTGAACTATAAGCAAAAGCGTCTGACTAATTTCTGAGAAAATCATGAAAATCCTCACCCCAGGAATAAATTATTCCTTGTGGATCTTTTCATTACAAACGAGCTATGCTATGTTGTTAGTGTTTTCATAAAACATTTATTTATGACATACAAACACAACCGCCTGAATCGTTCTTGAGAAAATCGCAGGGCAAAATTTACTGTCAAAAGTAATATACCACTTCTAGATTTTCAGGATGAGGGGATTATAACATATTGCTGGGTTGTTCATGTAACACTTACAGAGAAATATGAACAACAAACATCTCCTGAGTTCTTTTTGGGACGGTCATCGGGTAAAACTTACCCCCAAAGGTAAACTATTCTATCTGTAATTTTAAGGATAAACTATTTATGGCATATTGTAAATTATTTATAATCTGGATCAAGTATATTGAGTGATTTTTAAGCAAACCTTCAGCAAATATTCCCTGTCAAACTAAACTATCTCTTTTCGATTTTTCTTTCCGGAACAAGCAAGTTATGCCATATTGTAAGATTACTACAGAAAATATTTTTACTGAAATTACAACAAATTTGTCTAAGTTATTACTGAGAAAATTGTAAAAAAAAAATCAACCCTTGAGAAAACTTCTCCTTCTGTATGTTATCTTGACAAACAATGTATACTGTATATTAGTTTATTAACGAAACATTTATTTACAAAATATGAACAAAATTGCCTGAGGCGTTAATAGTAAAATCATGGGGGCAAAGCTACTTCTTCTTAATGTTTACATGACGAACGAATTGTTATATTGTAAGGTTATTAATGATACGTTTATTTATGAAATGTGGTTGAGAAAATTGTGCAAAAGGAACGCATACAACACAGTAAATTACATAATATGTATTTTCTCGGAAAATGATTGATACTACGGTGGAGAGTTGTTAATAAAATATATATTTATAAAAAAAATAAATAATATCATCACAGCATTTTTTTTGAGAAAATTGAATTATTTTAAATTTTTATCCTTCTCTAAACTTGTAGGTGTCGAAAGATATAAAATTCGAAACAATAGTATGTTATTAAAACGTTGTCTAGTATTCGGTCGAGATACATTGAACTGTATGCCATCTAATTGAGTGCATGTAAAGCGTGACGAACCGTCAGACGAATAGATGGGCAGAAATCGAAAAATCATTTTTTCGATATGTATGGGCCATGTAACTTGAATCCATTGAAATCTCATAATCGATTTTTACAACTATCACCACGATTTCTTCTTTTGTCGCTCGAATGTGAAAACGAATAGGCCTACATCGACACGTGAAGTGATAATTTGTAATCCCAAAAATTTAATTTGTTATGTTTAGTATGTTGTCTGGCTAGAAAAAAAAACTTATGCCTGTTACATAATTTTATTATAAGTTTTTCACGCTATTGTATAATTCGGAAGAACGGTATGATCATAGTTAATGTCCACGGCATATTTTGGAAGCATTCGTGTTTCTCACAAAAAGAGCTGTATGATTTAGTTTTGTTTAAATAAAGCATACTTTATTCTTTACACAGACTTAATGATTGCATTTCTTGCACTAGTGAATATGAAAAAAAAAAGAGATACAGAGACAGTCGATACTCTAAAAATAAACACACACATACGCACACAAACACTAGAACAATAATTTAACATAAGCTTTTTATGGCAAGGAGTTTTTCTACTTCATTCGCTGTGAGTGTAAGGCTGAAGGTCGCGCATGTTTTTTTTCTGTTCCTGACTCGCCGACACACTCGAAGTGAGTTGAAGTTTTTTCTTCTGTGCAGAAACGGAAAGAGAAGGAATAGGCATACCATACCATAAAGTGAAAACAATCGCTATTACTAATAGCACACTAACTCTGAACAAATACGTCATTACAGGAAAAAAAGTTATGTTCTTATTATATTGTTTCGGTTCATATGAACATAAAAAGTATACCCTTTCTATAATGCTTTGTAAAAAAACATAAAATGGATGGCATGTGATGGGATCCGACCTAGTGTCAAAACAGTATACGAACTACCAGTCCGCCACTCTATCCACTTGACCACAGAGACTACGTTTTGTTGTTTTTTTCTTAACAAATAACCGTTCATGGCTATAGAGAATTTCAGTTCCAAATTTAAGAAAACAATTTTCCTCTTTGTTTCTATATTTCCGTAAAACATCTTGGTTACAGAAGCTAATTTATATTTGACAAACAATTTACACCCTAGGTTTAAACCAATAAATGCAATATTTTACTCCACTTCCTAGTTCCTTAATTCTACTTCTGGATACTACGACACTACCAATCGTGAAATTCCCTCTGCAATCGTGCTCTGCTACTGCAAAATTCTCTCTAATTCATTTTATCTAATATACACAAAACCGAGCATAATTTTGTTATTTGCTTATATTTTTATTATTTTATTATCTTTTTTGGAAATATCTTCTTGGATGGACTACTTTCTATTATCTACACTTACTAATAAATGAATTTCACAAATAAACATAATGGAAATGGAATAATTGTAAAAAAAATCATGGGTTACAGTATAGGCGATTTTTTCTTTTTTTTTTTTGCGCGTGTCTGTACGTCTCTATTATACAAATGAAAAAGATTGTTTAATGTAAAGGAAATGGTTGAACCCTTCGGTGTGAAGTTTTAAACATAGTTAACACCTACCTTAAACTGGATTGTTGTCACGTCATATTTATTAAAGTGCGTATCCTAATAGCGAAGAGAGGGTTAAAAATACATAACAAATAGAGTACAATCGCGTGAGTTTCATCTCAGTACCGTAACACGGGGTTACTTGGCACAAGATTTAAGCAAGTTTAAAGTAAATCGCATGTAACTTAAAAACATAATGATTTAGAACACTGCATTGTAAACATATAATAGGTAGATATATATAAGGAAAACATTAGTGCAAGTTCATTAGTAAACATTCAGTATAACCATAGTTATTGAAATATAAACTTTGATGCAAAGTAACTCCATAACTGCGGTTACTTTGCACAACATACAAAAAAGTATATTCGACATACGAACATAACGTTTCTGTGCAATGTTTTCCCTTCAGTATTTATACATTTTACTTTCTACACAAAACTGTATGCAGTCTACAAATATTGATATTAGAATGATGCTACTGGTGTTAGTACTTAATTTGAATTATCGATATTTGTAAAGAAAATAATGTATTTTCTGCTACCGGCACAGGAACCGCATTCATAGTTTAGCATAAATCCCACAAAAATTCCAATTCAGGAACAGAAAAAAATCATCGTGAACTCATTTGCCCTGGTTGTTCCTTATGTCAAAGAATATCATCTCAACCGTAATTAGTGGGAGATTTACAGAATTTAGGGCTTTCAGACTGAAACCATCCAAGTTGCATGATTTCTTTTTTAAACAATTTAATGTTAGTGATTCCTATAAGCGTATAAGCTGAAGCCCCCTACCCAAAAATGTCTAGTCATTTCTAAATAAAAACGAAGTATTTGTGATTTTAACCTCTCTCAAACTACTTTTCTAGATCCGCCACTGTTAATAATTTATTTCTCAACAAGAAATTCATTACAGCACCTTCCTAAACAGGAAATTTACCTAAATTTAGAATGCAGGAGGTTCCAGTAGTAATTGTTTCCTATCTAATTTGTATTTTAGACCGGTACAAAGTAACCCCGAGTAGAGACTGAAACTGCCTTCTCCCAGTTTTACTTTTTTATGACTTTAAAACGTTTCACATTTCAATTTCAACTATTGTATCGTAGTTGCATTATACACAGTAGTATTCTACGAAACTGACTTAACTTTGACGGAAAATCTCGTACGTGATATCTTTCAAATTTTGGCAGTCTTTACAGTGACTGACTCTACAACAATGAACCTCTCGGTAATTAGAACTGATGTTAACCGTCAACATTATAGCCAAAATAGAATTAGATGTTCTATCTTACGATGCCAGTTGAAACTTCCTGTTTTGTTAATGGTTTTGTCGACAGAGGACTGTGTTACTCTTTTCATGTTTTGTGCAAAGTAATCCCGTCTTACGGTATATAAATTCCTTATTAAAAACTAGTAAGCACGTATCCAAGCATTTTGATAAATTTCAGTATGAAGTACGGAAGAGAATCAATTTCTGTAGCTTTTCTTCGTTTAAGAGTGATTGCATCGAGCTTTTATGTCTTGTGTTCACATTAAAACAGATGATCTACTTGAAATGAATTGTATTTTACTATACTGTATGTAGCATTTGGCTCCAGTCGGACTTTTATAATGTTACATTCATTAACATGTGTGCTGTAAGAGAAAGGTGAAACTAGGTATAGAAATTTATTGGTTTAAAATGTGAGCTCATCTTCCATTTTCTTAAAATATGAGCTTTGAAGGGGAGAGGAGGCAAGTTCCAAATATGTGGTGAATATGTCAAGGTGATATCTCGATTGTCTGCCTGATCGAATTACATGAGTTTTTCTTAAACCTTTGATTCACAAGTTTGTTTCTTGTCCACACCAAACTATAGACTTAATTCTCATTTGTTTCAAAGTAGTCCCTATTACCTGATCAAAGACTTCTGTCCGGCAATACAGAAAATGCCCCTTCAATAAAAGAGAATTTTAAAAAAATAGTGCAACATGTTCTGTTTATTTTTTAATAATAAATGAATATTCTGAATTTCAGCTGTCGAAGTTGAACGGCTTGTGAGATACCAAATTTTTCGCAAAAACTCGGACCCCCTTAGAATATGTAATATAATGAAACCGATACGCGTATCATAACTTCCCAGTTGGGATTTGGGCCTAAATATATACCAACAATCATTCCATTTCACTTTGCAATTTGGATGTGATGATCACGCATACATAGTTACATTCAATTTTTTATATAATAATTCCTATATTACACATGATTCAAACATTTTTTCCCAGTAGTTAGCTCCTCTAAAAAGTCACAGGCTGTGTCTCAAAGCTATAAAATAAGTCCTATTGCTATTATTACAATTGCAAGTATCAATATCTAAAATTTCCTGAAGGTCTTTTTTCAATAGAAACAAAGAAAGAAGAAAAAGGATCCTCCGTAGACAAATTCACCAGTGTTCAGATGCTGTCTACAATGCACTGAGCAGAATGAGTCGGTGGGTCGTAATCCGTTGTTAACTCAGAGTGGATCGGTGTGTCAGAGTGGGTGGTGGGTCGCAGTGGGTAAAGTTCTGTTGACCCGTGACCCACTGACTCCTTCCATCTCTGGACTGTACATACGGAAAAGAAAACAATCATATATATGTGTTGTAACCTCCCTGACTTTACTTAACCTTCACTAATTTAAGATAATTTACAAAAATGCAAGAAATGAATGATATAAAAGTAAAAATATAGAAATATATTTTGAAAGAAAAAGTAATCAACGTACTCGAAACTCGAGCCCGCGATACCCACTCAAGAAGCAGACACCTTACCGACTTATCTACGCCACAACTTGTAACTTCTGGTTTTGAAGCTTTATTTATATTTCGTGTGTTACGTAACAACGCTACAAGATGCCATTACTGTTGCGACGACCTCCTTCAAGACCCATTTCCTAAATTTACGAAATAACTCATTCAATCCTTAATCAATCCGATTATATATATATATATATATATATATATATATATATATATATATATAGATAGATAGATAGATAGATATACGATGTATGTGTGTGTGTTGGTGCACCCAAGAGATTAATTCACAATAGATTAGTTTATTCTTCATTTTAATCTACAGAACAAATGCTTTTGATGAAAACATGAGGCCTGTTGCCGTAGATGGTTAAAGGCCGTAAATAAAATTAAAACTTCAAGTGTAACTGGGGTAACTAACCGAGAATGGCTGATGTAACACGTTTGGTAACAGAGCGTTTAATGGCTGATTTATACACGTAGTTGATAGAACCTGTGTGGGTAAGTGGGTACCGTGTGTGACTTGTTCTAAGGATTCTGTGTTCGAGTCTCAGCCTAGACTGAGTTACATTTTTTAAGGAATTAAACACTATAAATGATGTTCGCATTTGAAGCTGAAAGAGATTTATCCAATGAAGGGAGAAATACCAAAACAATACAGGGGGAAGGGAGAAAGACGGAGACTGTTTTTCCTTAAGTGTTAAAATTTAATTTATTCCCATGTCTTTTGCTCTTTCCTTCCTTTCTCATTTTGTTTGTAGCTTTCAATACTTTTTCGTTCTCTGCTTGATGCGTATTATTCTTTTCGTTTCCTTTGCATTAATTCCTATCTGTTTGAACTTAACGCGAATGAAATTTCTGTAGATTTATCTCGTGGTTGTTTCTCTAGGTGATGCTCTCAGATAGTAATACTTTTTCCTCCAAGTGGAAGAATTTCCTGACATATTATGTTTTCGAGCATTTATTTGCTGTCATGTTGGTTGTCCAACTATCATACGTACAGTGAAACTATGCTGCTACTTATAAAAGCTATCTCTTCTTATATATCCAACCTCCACTTTCTAATGTTCGTGGCAGTACACACCAAATTAATATGAAAGATACTGGAGGCACAAAGAATGCATCTGGACAACATTACATAATACTGTGTCATCATAGGATTAGAAATCTGGCAAAGTCAACGAGCTGTTTATACATAGTTGTACGTTTCTTGTAGTGTAATTTTGCGACTGTTGATAATATTGCAAGAGAGGGAGAGCATTCAAAGATAATATGGATCAAGTAACGCTATATCACAACTCATCGTTAGAATCGTTAGATGGCATTAAATGCACAATGGCGTCAACCAGCAATACGTATGCATTATCTACAGAATTAGCAGCAGTCTTCTCTAGGATCCATGTTTCCTAGCAAACCATATATCGATACATGAAGTGTCCGTTTATGCAGGGCGTTCTACCCATGCACTATAATGTCAGGAATACTTAAATCAGATGGTGCTTATCTTATCGTGAATGGACCCATGAGCTGTGTGATTGTAATGCTCTTTACTGATGAGTTGCGGCTGAGCCTAAAGAGTAATTCTGAAGATCTGCACCTTCAACGTGGAGCAGACACGTTATGACCCTGACACTTTCACGGAGCGAGATCATTATTGCGGTGCGGGAGTTATTGTTTGTAGTGGCATCTTCTTAAGGGCACGTGTTTCCTCACAGGGTACTGTGATAGATATGAGCTATCGGAAGGTTATCATAAAAAATATGTGTAAGTATTTGTATTTGTATTTGTATTTATTTGCGTTCTTTTGATTATACAGAGTATAATATAGGACTTGTCATGAAGTTGGTGCAATATGTATTACATATATATAGATGTTACATATACATTAAAGTAATTACAGATTTGTTGAATACAAATTTTCCATTAAACTAAATAAATATTGAGTACTATACTTCCGCCATATGCTACCTTAACATTGAATATGAAATTGTGGTACGTGCAGTTTGTAGAATCTATCATAGTATGCTCAAGAAACTTATCTAAACTGATGTAACTATTTTCGTTGCCTTTCTTATTTTACTTTAATCCTTGTTTAGATATCCGTCTGTTGAATAAAAAACAATGTTGCACAAGGTAATTGTAAAGTTGTTTCTTAAAATGAGTTTCTGGACTTATATTTCTAATTTTCCTTGGTAACTTGTTATACATAAGAATACCAGCATATTTAGGACCTTTCTCATAAATACATGTAATGTGGAATATTAAGGAGAAATTTAATCTCTTTCAGGTGTCTTACTCGTGCTGATCGCTAGGTCGAGTAAGGACATGGCCTAGATTTTTCTTTACAAATAACAGCAGATGGAAAATGTACAGACAAGATAACTTGAGTATATTGAGTTTTTTAAATATTGGCCTACAATGCTCATTATATTTTGATTTCGTAATTATTTTTGGAATCCTTTTTTGTAACCTGAATATTGTTTTACTTTTAGATGTGTTTTCTCAAAAAATAATTCCGTAACTCAACATCGATTGAAACACACTAAAATAAATTGCTTTGAGTGTAGAGAGGTTTAATACGTTAGAAAGTATTTTAATTGCATAGGACAGCTTCCCGGTAAGTGACAGTATATGATCATCCCATGTAAGAGAGTGTGATGTGTCTAATACCCGAAGCTTAACCTTTGATGCATTTTGTATTAGTGTATTGTTAAGCATAATATTTGATAAATTAGGTTGTTTATTTCGGGTGGAAATTTACACTTATTGTTTTCTTCAAATTTGAGTTTATTTTGATAAAGCCATTTTGAAAGTTCAGTAGTTGCAGTTTTTATTTTAGTTTCGATATGATGTTTATCGTTGTCAGTAATAAGAATATTAGTGTCATCTGCAAATAACGTTGTTTTTGCTTGATGTAGGTTGCATGGGAGATCATGTATATATATATTAAGAATAGTATAGGACCTAAGACAAATCCTTGAGGTACTCCATATTGGTTTATTTGATATTTGAATATACAGATGGTGATCAGAAAAATGGAAACACCTCTAGTTGGCAACACATCAGATGTATGGGTTGGCAGTGGTGTCGTGGCTCCCGCAGCGCCAGACCGCTGGTGATGGTGTTTTAGGTCGGTCTCCATAATACGTCAGGCGCAATGGGACACCAGTGTCCAGTGGCTGCAGCAGACGGAAGTAGCGTAAAATGGGAGACCTCTCAGATTTTCAAAGAGGGCAAATTGTTGGTGCGTGGTTATGTGGAGCGAGTGTGACGGCAGTAGCTACTGTGTTAGGTGTGTCTCGTGGGACAGTGTCGAAGGTGATGACGGCCTACACAACACACGGGAAAACCACATCGGGGAAGCGGAAAAGTGGGCGGAAGAAAATCATGAGTGACAGGTCACGCCGGGTATTAAAGCGCATTGTCAAGCAGTATCGTCCTACCACTGCGGAGCAAGTAACGGAGGAACTCAATCAGCACCTCCCGCACCCTATTTCGACAATCACCGTCCGCCGCGAAATACATGACATGAACTTACGGGGTCGTGTTGCATGGGCCAAACCGCTCATCAGTGACCATAACGCTTTCGCAGACCGCAAATGGTCCTGCGACCATGCAACTTGGACCGTTGAGGACTGGAAACGTGTGATATGGTCGGATGAGTCATCCTTCTCCCTATTCCCAACCACGGGCCGTGTTTATGTGTGAAGAACGCCCAAAGAAGTTTATGATATGCAGTGTCTCCGCCCAACTGTGAAACATGGCGGCAGCTCAGTGATGCTGTGGGCCGCCATATCATGGTTTTCATTGGGTCCTGTGGTCACACTTAGCGGACGAATCACTGCCAACGATTATGTCGCAAGTTTAGGAGACCACTTGCATCCTACGGTCCGGATGTTGTTCCCGGACAATGATGCCATCTTCCAGGATGATAATGCACCCATTCACACAGCTGGCGTTGTTGCAGCGTGGTTTGAAAAACATCGGGATGAAGTTCAACACCTCCCCTGGCCCGCCCAATCCCCAGATCTCAACATAATTGAACATCTGTGGTCCGTCTTGGAAACACGACTCCGGCGACGATTTCCACCTCCATCCTCTCTCACAGAACTGACCGATGCCCCGCACGAGGAATGGTGTAAAATCCCACTTGCTACCATTCACGAACTCTATACCTCCATCCCACGTCGCATGAAGGTTGTTCTGAAGGCGAAAGGTGGCCCGACACCATATTAATCTGGTAAGTTGCAATTTCGTTCAGGTGTTTCTATTTTTCTGATCACTATCTGTATATATTTTGATGATAAGTTACTTCCTTTATTTTCCGAATGTATTATTTGCACTGCGTGTTTATGATTTTCTTGATACGACTTAAACCAGTGATTGGCTAGTCTCTTTAGACCAGTGTCGTCTGGCTTTTGATGGAGTTCTTTATGTGGTACTAAATCGAAAGCCTTTGTAAGATCTAAGAATAGTCCAATGCAATTTTCTCTAGTATCAAGGCTTTCACGTACCTATTCCGTGCAGATGGGCCTAGTTTTCGCCTTTTTTTCTAATGAACAATAATGGCGTCCACCTAGGTGCAGGTGGAGGAGGTGTGCATGGAAGCAAGGATATAATACGTTTAAAATGGATACCACAATTCCCGAGTGTCAATCCGATTGGACACATATAAATAGGGCGGTTGTTACGTCGGATTGAAACACGTAATCCACCACAGGAGACTGGATGACCTGTGGCGCGTATAGTAGGGTAAAAATAGTGGAAAATTTCACATAACCCAGAACTAAATACTATTGAAATGATTTTTGCTGTAACGTTAATGGGTATGGGTACTATTCATAGGCGAAATGCTAAAGCATGGAACTTTGCGAAAATTGTTCTATGAGTGCTTGAATTTTGGACCACAGTTTAATAAATTTTGCTGTTTGGATTTATGTAAGACATTTGATATAACCATAATTATTGTTTATGTGTATATTTTACATATTTATTTTGTCACTATAATGTTTTAAATTATTAAATTGAAAATACTTATTATATTACGATATTTTTCTTATACAGGGTGGTTCAAAAGTCTGGCACAATAGGACAAATAGGGAAAATATACATGTAACATATTTATATAGCTAAAATTATTTTGTACGTTTATTTTACATATTTATTTTATTTTTGTATAAAATATTTTACAATTTGCACTTATTGTAAGTATAACCATTTGCTTTTCAGGTGTCTTTAAGAAATTGTAATGGAGTATCAAATTGGTAAATGATTAATTACAGTTCCACAAAAATGGAAAGAACCAGTTTCAAGGATGATCTATGCGTCATATGCCAGAAAAAAACCGACGAAGAAACAAACACAGTAACCATACGAGTATTACCATCGCTAACAGCAGCTAGTGTCAACAGGGAAGATAACGAACTGCACAAATATCTTAGTGAAACATCTGTCATGCAAAGCTCACAATGTGTTCTAGTTCATCACAGCTGCCGCCGTCGTTACTCGCATAAAAAAGGATGCAGGAATTGCAGTACCGGGGTCCCCAATAAAGAAACGAATCCTTAGGTTGGACGATGAACCTTTTGACTGGAAAAAGGACTGTTTTTACTGCACGAAATCAGTGCACCTAGCTAGCTCATCAACATCGAGCAAGGCGAGACGGCTTCATCGTTCCACCATACCGTTTCGTGAACATGTTCTTTCAGTATGCAAAACACGCCAAGACTAATGGGGAGAAAGAGTGGAATGTCGAATGCAAGAGTGTTTCGATTTAGTAGCAGCCGAAGCTGTCTATCACAGTAATTGCCATACATTGTTCATGTCTAAAAAGAAAAAAAACGCTACCAATGACGGGAAAAGCTGCAAAAAACCGCGGGCGTCCAAGTAACATGAAGTTCGCAGCAGCATTTGATGCACTTTGTGAGTGGTTACAGCTATGTTCTGATTCATGCAAAGATGGTAGAACTTGCTGGGAGTAATGATGTGTATTCAGAGAAATTGTTGAAAATTAAGGTCCTTGAAAAATATGGAGAGCATATCACAATAACAGAGTTAAATGGAAAACCAAACATCGCGTGTTTCAAAGACATGGCGAGTTATATTATTAACGAGAAATGGTATGAATCAAAGAGAGTCAACATCTAGGAAGAAAAAAATAAGGATTATTAGAGGAGCCGCTAAGTTAATAATTGCTGATATGAGATGCCATAAGCAACAAGGGAATGGGAATCCTGTCCCATCTCAAGTTCGAAATATTCAGGAATTGTTAAATATTATCTCTGTTTCTTTGCGAGCAATGCTTGAATGTATAATTTCTAAAGACGTGAAGGTGTGTAGCATCGGACATGCCATAATGCAGTCGGCAATGCCAAGAACTGTTCTTTCCCCGCTGCAATTTTGTCTTGCGGTAGAACTCGATCATGTGTATGGATCTAGGTGGTTGTTTGACGAACTATGATCACTAGGATTTTGTGTTTCGTATTCAGAAGTTCGGAAATACAAACAGGATGTGTTAGAGTGCAGGATTATGATGTGATCCATTCCAATGCCTCGTTATCTGCTTTTGTTTAGTGGTCTGCAGATAACGTTGATCACAATGTCGTCACTATTGATGGAAAGGGGACATTTCATGGTATGGGGATCATGAGAGCAGGTGTCTATACCAGCACTCTTCCGCAAGATGCAGTCATCAAGCAAGGGGCAAAAGTTAAAAGCGTTGCGTCCTTGGTTAAAAACTGTGCCATTCCCATCCGAAATCTTCCATCAATTCGCCAACTTCAACAACTTAAGTTCGCTCCAATGTTGCACTTACAAATGCTACACACTCTGACGCAATCACTCAATTTTGATCTCCTGTGACACATCCATTCTACATTATACGTCACTGAAAGTAATCAATTAAGCTGGAGTGGGTTTATGCAGGCATATTCTACATCTGAAGCCTCTTCTCCATCTTATATCACATTACTTCCCCTTGTGAACTTAAACCCAAATGATGAAATCTGTATCTACATTACACTCTGGTATATTGAAGAGCAAGCCAAAAAGTTACAGGTATCCACTCCATCCGTAACTCTGGACCAACCACTTTGGATAAAAGCCATTCAAATTATCAATAGTATTGGCCTCAACGTTGTTTGTCGATTAGGTCCGTTTCACATGCTAATGATTTTTCTAGGAAGCATAGGATCAATAATGAGTGGATCTGGCATATCAGAATTACTTGGAACAGTATATGGAGAAACACGGTTGTTCATATGCTCATCGGAAAAGAATTTTCAAGAGCATTGAGGGGACATTTTCTTGCGCAGAGCGCGCTAATGTCTATCTTACTACCATCAGTCTTGCCCCCTATATCCTCCCATGAAGAATATGAGTATGTAATTGATTCTAACCTTCAACCTATCACAGATGCTGAGTTTATAGATTTAAAAAATATCTCCAGTAATATTTTAAAAGTTGATGAAGGAACTACAATAAATCCAGCGCAGTGTAATATACTATCGAAAGTGGAACGTGTCAACGAGCTGAAGCAAGAATTGTCTGCGCAATCTCGAACCTCAAAGTTATGGGTACAATACATAGAATATATCAACACTGTTTAGATGTTTGTAAGGGGCGAGCGAGAAGGAAATTGGAATCTACATCTTGCTGCTGTGACATGCATGCTACCCCTATTTGCTACGACAGGGCACAATATGTATGCTAAGTTTGGACGGATCTACCTTCAGATGATGCAACAGTTAAATTTACACATCCGTGGCTATACGATCAGTTTCAAAACCATGGAAATCATGTCATCCATCGAACATCAGAAAATTGGAAAGGAATTTCCTCAGACCTTGCAATTGAACAGAGTATGATGCGTGTTATCAAGAGTAGAGGAGGTTTAACCCACGGTCGTGGAATGACACAAAACACGTGTGACACATAGATTCAATGCCTGCATATATTTGGAGAGATGCATTCTGCTATGACATTTTTAACTGAAACTGAACGCCAACAGAATGGACAACATTGTAAGCTATTGCCATCACGTATGAAGAGGGACCGGGGTGATCGAAGACTTATGATACAACGGCTGAATAAGCATAAACCTTTTTCAGTATACGACTCATCCTTGCGCAATGTAGCCACTGGCATTATAGCAGGAGTTGATGACAAAGTGAACTGTGACGATGCAGACGTTGTTGGTAATGGAATACATCAGAAGTTGGATGGCAAACCTTGGAATGCTATTAGATTAAAGAAGACTGACCAAGCAAAAACATTACAGCATGTAAGCAAAGGCGTTCGTATTTGTAATAGTATTCACTATTTCGACAATTCAAATCTCTTTTGGCGACTTGCTACGCTCGTTGAGCGCGAGCACACACCATCCCAATATTTCGCATATGAACTCACTCGCACACCATCAGCCTTATTCTGTGGAGAGGAAATCATCAACAGCTGCAGTAATTCATTCACCTATGAAAGGATTTGAGAGTCTTACACAGCAGGCATCTGAGGAACCTGAGCTATCAGAATCATACGTTATTGATGGCGGATATTTGCTTCGATATGTGGTATGGTCTAAACACCAATCATGGATGGATGTGCTTCAGTCATACTGTATTTTTTATGTCAGCATTTTCATGTTCCATGCATAGTAGTATTTGATGGGTATACAAATGGTGCTTCCATCAAAGACCATGAGCATCAACGCCGAAGGATTCATCCTGCAGCACCCGATGTGAAAATTTCATTGAGCACATCAGTATACGATAACCAGCATGTGTTTCTCTCAAATGACAAGAACATTAATCACCTAATAGATTTGTTGTCTACAGAGTTGAGAGCAAATGGTCACATAATCTACAGAGCACAGAATGATGCTGACACGTTAATTGTTTCAAATGCAATTAACATGGCTCTTAAGAAGGAACAAGTTACAGTTGTACGGATGACACGGATATACTGGTGATGCTGCTGCATCATGCTGATGACTCGATGGGTAAAATTTTCATGAAATCACTTGCAAAGTGAAAGATGCATGAACAGAAACCACTCTATGATGTCTGAAGTGTCCAGCGTCGCATTGGTTCACTAGTTTGCAGGCATCTCCTGTTCATTCATGCAGTTAGCGGGTGTGACACGTCAACATCCTACAAACAAGGAAAGGCAAAAGTTCTGAAAACAATTCAAAAGAATGTAACCGCTCAAGAATGTGCAGAAGTATTTCTTTCAGATAATTCGCCAGTTGATTCAGTCTCAAAAGCAGGGAAGCAATTCTTCGTCATTTTGTTTGGCGGTACACAAACTGATGATCTCTCTCTAGTTCGTTACACAATATACATGCGAATGACAGCAGTAGCGTAAAAACCAGTTCCCGAGCTGCTCCCGCCTACACCCCGAGCCGTGCATTTTCATCAACAATGGAAAACTTTATCAACGACAGAAATTGATCCTCCCCAGACAGCATGCTTGCTTGCCGCAAGCTTGCCTGTTGCTTTTATTTTATTTTATTTCGCTTTGGCTTATACACAAAAGCTTATTTCTGTTTAACGCAAGCTGTAGTGCGGGCAACCCATGCTTCACTTGCGAGATGCTTTTCTTTAGATTGAAGCAAAAAGCCAACGAGCGTTCGATTTTCAGTTGTTCTCAAAAACCACGTGACCCTGATCTCTTAAGTTTCGGCGACAAGATAGTGTTCGCGTCGTTATCGTCTTCTTAGAATTCACCTTGAATAAAGGCAAACTTAATTATTTTTTTTTGATCATGCCGTCTAGTACTCGGTAACCATGAGGCATAACGAATTGTAGTATCTATGTATAAAGCATAAATGTGAACACAGATGGCAGCAGATTTGAACCTACTTATTTCGCGAAAGAATACAGAATTGTTGAAGATATTTTAATATAAACTTAAACTTACAGTATAAACTTTTTTTGAACGTTCTGTTTAAAGTGTAAACATTTTTCTGCGTTAGTATATAAAAAGGTAGAAATTTCAAGTACTCGCTGCTAACATAGCAATATATTGGATATTAGTAAGAAGCAATAGCGAAGACAGCATACTCACCTGGCGACTATAGTCGAAAGTCTATAAGTCGTGCGATTAGGCTAATTGTTCGTTAATTTAGTTCGTTGTTCTAACGTGCGGAGGATTGTTACAATCGACATCGGCCTTCGGGTCCGAGCCGCACAAATTCTTATCTAGGGCTATTTGTTGATTACTAACTTTGGTTTGACAGTCCACTTATTCCCTGAGCGGGGCACAACACTTTTGTGTTAGTGAAACGCCAGGTTATCTACTAACATCTAGACAGGGACGAAAACACTTCAGTGTTTTGCGGTACGCTTCCTTACTTCAAGCTCCTAGTAATCTATATTATCTTCCCCGGCGACGCTCGACCGACGAAAGGCTCTGCCTTTCTGAAGTCACTTATCGACGACCATGCCTAAGACTCCGGACTTTTCTTCCCAGGGCAAACACCAAGGCTTACCGGTAATGGCACCACCTCGAGAATCTCGTAGAGAGGCGGCCCGATCTCAAAAACGCACCAAACCTACTAGCACCTCCCAATCATCCGATGGCTCTCCACCTAGGGATCGCGAGCGCTCTCGCTCCCCCACGAAACCTTCCTATACTGAGACTCTCAAGAGTCCTAATAAGTCTAAACCAACTGCATCTGATTCTTCTTCTTCTTCTGTTGCCAGCGCTTCTGTCGCCCAACCTATGGATGTTACAAATCCGACGCCAGCACAAAATACCATACTTTTTACCCAGATAGATCCGGCTCTTCATAATAATAAATCCTTTTATCTGAAGCTGCTCCGATACTGTACTCGCCTGGATTTACAGCAACTCATTAAAACACAGAATGGTATTATCCTTAAAACTGCAAACCCAAATCTGTACCAACATCTTATTTACAAAGTTGGACCAGCCATGTTCGGCACCAATACAAAAATACAGCTCTTACAGTCTCCTGGCTTAAAAACACCACCTCCACCCAAACGTTCTCCTTTACTATCTGTCGTAATTCGTGTGGATGACCCTAGTATTACTGAACAGGAATTGCTGGAAGAACTCAAAGCCGATAACATGCATCCGAGTCGTGCACTTCGTATTAAGAACGCCGAAGGTCCTACATACATGGTGAGACTGCTTACAGACAACCAAGCGCTTATAGACGATCTTCTTCAAAATGGTGTCTTTATCTATCGTTGTCACCATCGCGTCGAGGCATCTCGCACGCCACCTCCTCTCTCACGGCGTTGCGAAGATTGCTTAACATATAATTCCCATATGACCACTCAATGCACTCTTCCACCTAAATGTGCACACTGCAAGGACCCACACAAGATTAAAAACTGCACACTTCTCCAACAACCTCCGGTATGCAACACTTGTGATGGCGACCATCCTACCTACTCTTACAAATGCAAAACCAAACCGAAACCGCTGCCGGATAAACCCGAGACAGTCGTGCCGCTCCGCCTCCACGCTTCTTCCACTCCTGTCAATACTTCAACTGGCACCCAAACATCCTTACTTCCTCCTCCTACAGTCGAAAATATCTTACAATTCATTACGCTAGTTTTGCAAAATACCTTCCCGTTACAACGTGAAGCCATTTTGTCACATGCAACAAAAGCTGCCTACGACATCTTTAATATCCATATGGCAGCCACTTATTCTGGCCTCTACTCTCACTTTCATTTCCATTCTGAATCTACTCCTTCTGTTCCAGATGGCGGGGAACAAAAATAAGAAGGTAGTCAAGCTCCTATTTTCCAATATCCGCTCGCTCAAGACAAACCGGGTATTACTTGAAACCATGGCATCCTCCCTAAATGTAGACTGTATTGCACTCAATGAAACTTTCTTGAAAACTACTGATCGGTACTACTTTCCACAATATCATCTCTTACGGTGTGATCTCCCTAACAACATTGCTCTTGGTGGAGCCGCTCTTGCCATCAGGCACTCCTTACCTCGTCGTCTTATCATCCCACCATATTCTGAGCAATACTCTGAACACGTTATCAGTACCGTCTATTTTCCAGCTCTTACTTTGACCCTAGCAACCATCTATGTACGATCTACTCAACCATTGCCATACCGCTTTCTCACTTACTTGGATATCAACTTTAAAACATACGTAGTTCTTGCGGACCTCAATTATCACTCACGCACTGCGGCGCAAAAGCAGCGTTTTCAGGACTTCCTTCAAACTACCCATAGTTCTTGTCTTCCTCTGCCACACCACACTCGGCCTGAGAGTCACACCACCCCTGACGTGGTTATCATCAGTAACAACCTACTGCCCAAATCTTCAGTGGAGGTACTTAGCTCCGTAGGCAGTGATCATCTCCCGGTACTACTTACAATAACTCCATCTAACACCCAATCCAGGGAACCACCAGCCTCCCCTGCAACCTACAATTTCGCCAAGGCCGACTGGGAGAAATATCAAACGTACATCACGGAGAAACTAGCTTCTATTCCCACTGCAGTCTCGTCTCTAGCTGACATTGATCATGTCTCCACATCTCTTAGTACCCTCATTGCAGGCGCTACTGAACACGCAATTCCTAAACGTACCTCACACTCGCATCGCCCGAGCCTACCACATTATGCAGTCACTCTACTTCACCGGTCTCATGCTTTTCTGACTGAATACAGGCGAACTCACGATCGACACTTTCTCCTACTCCATCGACAGTTCGAACGCATGGTCCAACACTACATCATAGCCCGGAAACGCCTTGACTGGCGAAATTCTTGCAATGAGTTGCGCAATGAAACCAATGCCACTAAATTCTGGCACTTGTTTAAACGGCTCACATACCAACGCCGAGGTTCCCACTATCCTATTCTGGTCGATGGCAACGTTCCTACCACGGATTTCGAAAAAGCGGCCGCCTTTGCTACTTACTTTGAGGATGTCTTCACACCACATAATGCTCCATTATTTTAACATCCATCTCACCGCCGTATTACCACTGTGGGCAATCCTGAGCGAGCGTTATTTACACCTGCAATAGACCGTACCATTGATCACACTAATCCTTTGACAGCTCCAATAACTAGTGCTGAGATAGTCACTGTGCTTCATCGACGCCGCAATACAGCTCCTGGTGCCGACACTATTACATACAACCAAATTCGGCAAGCCGGAGAGGCATTCCATCATGTTCTCGCCCAGTTGTATACAACTATTCTAACAACTGGCTACTTTCCTCCTCTCTGGAAGCTCGCCAAAATTGTGTTTTTTTCTGAAACCACAAAAAGATCCTACCAATATCGGCTCATATCGCCCAATTAGTCTCACCAACGTCTTCAGTATGACCATGGAGCGCATTTTGGTCACCCGTATTCATCCTTTTTTAGAAACACATCATCATCTGCCTACAACGCAAGCCGGCTTCCGACCATCTTTCAGCACCACGGATCAACTGCTTAAGCTCTCGAGCCTCTTGACCAACCACTTCAACAAACGACTACCTTCTGTCCTAATCTCATTTGACATTGAGCGAGCATTTGATACGGTATGGCATCAAGGCCTTCTTTTTAAACTGCTACATCTTCTTCCTATACCGCACGTCCGCCTCATAGCCAATTTCCTTCATCAACGCCCAGCTTTTATACAAATCAACCAGGCTCAGTCTCACCATTTTGTTCTTCGTGCTGGGGTGCCACAAGGTTCCGTGCTCTCCCCCTTAATCTATATCTTATATGTTGCAGATATGCCACAACCTCGGCCACCCATCCATGCACTACAATTTGCTGACGACACAGCCTATCTCGCCTTGTGCTCTTCTGTGGATCGTATTAACACTACTCTCCAACCAGCAATCGATCAGTTGGTCACCTGGTGTCTGAAGTGGAAACTCAAGCTAAACCCCGCCAAAATCCAAATGGCCTTATTTGTCCGCAGCCGCAACAAATTTTGTCTAACACGAAATCCTGAGCGTCTCCATCTTTCGCTTCTCGGTTCACCGCTGACCTTATCGAACAGTGTGAAATATCTAGGCGTCATTTTTTATAAACATCTCACCTGGAGAGCCCAACTTTCTCAGTTACAAACTAAAATTCGACGCCGAATAAATTTGTTGCGAAGCCTCTGCGGCACCAACTGGGGTCTCAACACCAGGCTCCTTCTCCATACGTATAAGGTCTTTGTCCGTCCAGCTCTTACCCATGGTCATATTGCTTGGTTGTCTGCTCCACAGCCCTTCTACAGCAAATTGCAAGTCCTGGAACGTCATGCTCTGCGCACCGCTTATTTCTTACCGGCAAATACTCCTACTAGGGAGGTCTATCGGCACACCACCATACCCACGCTTTTACAACATCTTTATCGTCTTCGCACTCGCTATATACAGAGCCGTATAGCTGAGGCACATCCAATTCTCGGTGCTCTGCTCGATCAGACTCCTACACAACCACGGCATGCCTATCCACCAGTCGACCATCTACTTGCACTGCACGAACTTGACCAGGCCACGGCAACCTATAACCCACGTCGTCGCATCTATCAAAGCCATCTGCATATCTATAGTCCACAATCTCTCCTACTCTACACTTCATCTACAACATCTAACGATATAACGATGAACGTGCATCACCACAAACAATAGCTTCCTGTATCCCATCTATAATCAGGCGCTTCTAACAATCCTGTTTTTCTCCTGGTCCCGGAGAAGGCGTTACCTTCTGTGGCCCGCCCAGTTTCGTCTGGGAATGAAATTGCAGTTTTTTTTTTAAAAAAAGAAGAAGACAGCACCGAACTGGCCACCTGGAATCTCTAACCAGGTAAAAAAATAGGGTATCCGTAGCTGGCGGAGAAAAATAAATAAGTCATTTAGTGTGTCCATTCCCATTGATTGAATCACGAACTTCATTGATACGGTTGGATTACTTGCCTCTTTGAGGCTGAGGAAACAACCGTCGAATTATATTTAATTCCTCTACGGAGGTTAAAGCACGAAATTGATCTTTTCTGTTGACGACCTTGCTGTTCCTCTTGGCTTAACGATTTATTTTTGATACTCTCCTCTTCGGAGGCAGATATAACTAAAACTCGTTGACGACTTTGGCTCCTCTACCGGCTAACGATTCGTTGTGCTTCCTCTTCGGAGGAAAAGCACCTTGACAAACTAAAACCTTAGAGCACTGCTCTAAGTTCATACCATTTATTGGGAACGCCACTACCCTTCTTGTAAGCTGGCGCCATCCCCTACTCTAACAATAAAGATGGCTTCTCAGAAGGCATCCACCAAATCTGAGAAAAAATCTCAATCGACGAAGATTTCTGCTATTAGGGGCAAAATAATCCGAGCCACATACAAACCGGAAGACTTTCTTCTGCCCTTGGGCAAGAAGAAGCAAACAGCCATTTCAGGGGAGCTCAAATCAAAACAAAGTACACTTAAGCAATCAAGTGCCTCACAACCGACTACTTCAAACAAGCCTGAAGATATGGACTTTACAGTAGTGGGAACACTAAAGCGACGTAGGTCTTCATTGGAAACCCTCAACAAAGCAGACTATCCGCCTCTCCCAGTCAGCAATAGGTTTGATGTTTTGTCTTCCACCCAAGCAGATAGTGCTAATGCCAGCAATAATACTGCTCCGCCAAAACAGCCGCCCAGTCATAAACCTTCTCCAATTTTCATATACGGCATTACAAATACATATACTTTCATAAAGACCTTGTCACGAGCATTGAAGGAGCCTCCATTAGCACAACCAAATAAAGAGCGCATTCGAATTCAAGCGTCCAACAAAGATGATTATACCACCATCAAAACTTATTGTGAGCAAACGAAGACTGAGTATGCCACAGGTGTAGCAAAAAATGAACGACCTATTAAGGTAGTTGTCCGAAAACTACCTATTGACACAGATTTAGACGACCTAAAGGAAGAATTCTTCCGACTGGGGTACAAACCAACCAGCGTCCACCAAATGTCTCGTAAAAGCAAGACGGATGACAAGAAAATAATGATGCCCCTGTTCTTGGTTGCTTTAGAACGAACTGCAGCAGTCAAAGAAATATACGCTATAAACAACTTGCTTCACTACCGGGTTCAAATTGAACCTTACAAGCCTCTCTCAGTCTTGCAATGTTACAGATGTCAACGCTTGGGGCATTCGCAAGACACCTGCCAAGCCCACCCGAGGTGTCTCAAATGTGGGCAATCACATTTTACACAGTCATGTACCAAACCAGACACATCCACACCCGCCACCTGCGCAAACTGTCAGGGAGATCACCCAGCAAATTTCCGAGGCTGTCCGGTATTTAAATCCTACTCAGAAGCTCTCAAGTTGCCGGTGCAACAACCGAACAAACACCCAGGTATACCTAAGAAAAATTTCCACACACCATCCTCAGAGAAAACTTCCATTCCCACTGCTGATAATATACAACCCGTGACTAAGGATAACAATGATGTTGAAGCTCCCACTTCTTCTCACACCCAACCACTTACTGCCGTCCAACAAGAGAACTCTAACGAAGATGTTGACTTAAAATCAGTTCTTTCATTTCTCAAGGGCTTACGTTTCCGTAGAATACTTACACACATTAAACGTGGTATCACATGTTTTCGACAAGCTGCAGACTCAGCTTCCAAGGCTGCAACAGTAATCGAAACAATAGCGGAAATGGTTGACGATGGCTGTTTGTAAATCCGGCGTCCTACACCACACACTTATACTTGCTACGTGGAATGCAGATGGTCTTGAGGGGCAGAAACAAACGCTTCTTCGCTTCCTAATAAAGCATAGAGTTGATGTCATGTTCATCCAAGAAACATTTTACTGCTCGCATCACTTCTTGGCGCCTATCTAATTACATTGTGTACAGACAGGACAGAGTGGGTAGACAGAAAGGAGGATTGCTGCTCATCATCAAAAAGTCATTACCAGTAAGGTTGCTTACAATACCACCAACACTTACTTTACAGGCACTTGCTGTTGAGCTAATAACTCCAGGAGTTACATTAGTACTGGTCACTGGATATAGGTCTCCGGCCACACACTTAGAACCGGCTGACTTCGACATCATCGCAAATTTAGGGCCCAAAGTTATCCTAGCTGGTGACCTTAACGCAAAGCATGGAGAATGGAACTCCATTACTCCAAACACTGCTGGAGACGCTTTACATCAATACCTCCTCACGTCCAACTTTATCATCAGTGCTCCACCAGATCCAACTCCTTATCCAAAATTCGGCGGCCAACCTGACGTGCTTGACGTTGCTCTTTGCAAAAACGTATCCTTTAGTATTCATCCATATGTTCTCTCGGACCTAGACTCAGATCACGATCCAGTCATTTTTCATGTCTCCCACCGTAGCATCGCCCACACTGCTCCTATTCTTAAACACATAGAAACTGATTGGGATTTGTTTAAACAAGAATTAAACACACTGATCGACCTAAGAGATCGGTCCGCCACCATTCAGGACATCGATCAGACAGTTTCTCATATCACAGTAGCACTTCGTACAGCAGAGGCAGCAAGCTCCACTACTACAATCTCTCCAACGCAAACAGGTCAATGCGACAGTCTACATCTGCAACTCTATATTCATTTAAAACGGTGGGCTAGACGTCGCTGGCAGCACAAACTTCATCTGCCTACAAGACAGTGTGGAATAAACTGCGTGCAAAGATCAAGATGCTAACTCAACGACAAAACCAACAGTACTGGGAAGATACTTTTCGTAACCTCACAGTAAATGATCATAAAATTTGGACATACTCTAAATCCTTCCAACGGGCTACTAATGCTTCCAGAGCTAGAGTCCTCCAAGGACCACAAGGACTGACTCAAGACCCTCAGTTGCAAGCAGATACTTTCGCTGACTCTCTGCAAGCACAGTTCCAGCCCAATAGAAATCAACTCGATCCTTATTTCCACCAGCACATTAAGACTACCTTATATAGTATACGAACTCAAAACCCTACACATGGCATCAGCCCAGTTACACCTCGGGAAATAGAAAAACACATCAAATGTCTACCGACAAAGACAGCATCTGGGCCTGATGGGATTCGACCTGAGATACTGAAACATCCAACTCGAAAATTACTGGTCTTTTTGGCATATTTATTTAATGCCATCTTTCAAATATGCTACTTCCCAAAGAGTTGGAAGGAAGCTCGTATTATCACCAACCCTAAACCCGGAAAGAATCCGCTGCTTCCGGAAAACTATAGGCCGATAAGTCTTCTGTCACACTTAAGTAAATTATTTGAACGTGTGTTCCTCTGGAGGTTGAAACAACATGTCGCCAATAGTGATCTTCTACCCTTCCATCAGTTTGGGTTTCGTGCTCAACATAGCACTACTACTCAACTCGTCCGAGTAGTTGATCACTTAACAGTGGCTTTCAATAGAAAACACCACACCCTTGGAGTATACCTGGATGTGTCAAAAGCATTTGATAAAGTCTGGTTAGCTGGATTATTATATAAGCTATATACTCAAGGTCTTCCGGATCGTTTTCTGCATTTACTTCGTTCGTATCTCACTGGCAGAATCTTTCATGTGTCAGTTGATGGTGTCATGTCCTCGTCTAGGCCAATTAAAGCAGGTCTCCCACAAGGCGCTGTACTTTCACCGCTTTTATATAATCTCTATACAGCAGATCTTCCAACTTCACCAAACTGCTTTTTCGCAACGTATGCCGATGATACCGCCTTTTACACAACAAGTAATTCACTTGCACAGTGCTACATCTATATGCAACGTCAACTAGACAGATTTCAGGAATGGGCCAGGCGCTGGAGAATTAAAGTAAATGCCGACAAAAGTTGCGCTGTCATTCACAGCAGAAGACGCATCCGCGCCCCTCGAACTCTAATATATGAGAACGCACACATTCCTCAATCCACGCATGCGAAATATTTGGGTGTGACATTAGATCAGGGACTCTCGTTCGCCCCACACATCCAAGATATAAAGCAACGAGCATTACGGAAAATGTCGGCCTTGTACCCCATTTTTCGCTGCAGTTCAATCTCTCATGAGGTCCGCGTGCACATTTTCAAGATGATAGTCCTGTCCACACTTTCTTATGCATGTCCTGCCTGGCAACATGTGTCTAATAGCCATCTTCAAACACTCGAAAGTGTGCAAACGAGAGCCGGACGCATCATCAGTGGTCACGACAGATATACTCGCAACAGTCAAATTCTGGAAGATTTAGAGCTGTCTCCTGTTAGAGAAGTTCTACGGCATCTCCATCATAAGTTCTGGCATACTTTACCAAGACATGTTAATCCAGCTATAGCTACCATCGGCACCGAATGTGCTCTACGGAATGTTTATTGCACACCACGCATCTAGTATCTCTCCATAGCTCGTAATAACATTATCAGCTACTCTGCGACAGTTGCAGATGTAGACTTCCAGACATAATAAAACAATAGTAGTATCCAACTAGCCACCTGCACATCTATATATATTCTTTATGCCATCTTACTCATGGAGTCAGGGGCTTCGGCCCGATACTCTTCACACAACTTCAACATTACCGTGACCGTGACCGTGACCGTGAGACAGCACCATCATACTAAACCAAGAAGCCTAGCCTCTCTTGTGTTTCTTACGATGTCAGCGAGGACCAAGTATTGCAACACGTACTTGCGAGCATAACACAATTAGAGCACTTAGAGGATTGACGAAAGTTTTCATTTTCGGAGGGCGCTTGCTTTTTGAATCTCATCCATCATCCTTCTTATCGTCTTCATCTTCATTTGGGCTTCGGCCCCAGGTTCCCTACGTATCATGACGGATCTTAGCAATGCTTCCGGCTCATCGCATCTCGGTCAACAAACTCCAGCTAATATAGGGCCAAACGGTCGACAGAAAACTCAACCCCGGATTGTTACCGGAACGGTATGGTCAGGACTTACTACCACTGTTTCTGCTACTTACGCTGACTGCATTACTAAAGGGCAGCGCATTCGCTCTCGATCTCTCTCGGATGGTGAGCAATCCATAGATCCGAAAAAACAGCGAGTTACATCTTTTATTGATCCAAGTATGAGCAATAACATGGATTGGGCATCATCCAATTCCGTCGATAACTCAAACTCACATCACCAACCTGAACCAATATATAACTTCCTGCTGACAGATTATGACCAAAAGTATAACACCGCTAGATCAGTTTTTCAGCAGTTGATTAAATATGAGCCTCGTCCTGAGATACGCGAAATCGTCAAAACTCGCAGAGGCATTATACTAAAATCTACCAACTCCAATTTTGCATCGCATGTGCGAAACAAAGCCACATTTGAGATCTTTGGACCAAAGGCTAAAATCTCCGCACTAACTCCAAGTGCAAGCAAAACTCCTCCTCCTCCTAGGCGATTGCCAATGCTATCCGTTGTTATACGAGGAGTTGAACCAGATCTCACCGATGAGGAAATCTATGAGGAATTACATCAGGAAGGATTTCCTGTAAAGCGGTGTATCCTGATAAAGAACGCTAACGGTGCAACATATCTTGTACGGGTTCTCACCGATCAGCCACAGTTGATAGACCAGCTTTTGTCCACTGGAGCTTACATTTATCGAAGACGTTACAAAGTAGAACCTTCTCACACACCTCCTCCTCTTCCGTTAAGATGCGAGAGATGTCAACTGTATAATGCACATCCCACATCCGAGTGTACTAATGATAATAAGTGTGGCTATTGTTCATTACAACATGCTACGAAGGATTGCCCCAATCAAAAGGCGCCACCACAGTGTAGTGCGTGTCCTGAAAAACATCCAACATATAGTTACAGATGTTAATCTAAGCCACAACCGGAACCTTCTAAACCAGAACTTGTTGCACCCATAAGGTCTGCTGACCGTCCCACTCCACCTGCAAACTCTTTACTTCATCCTGTTACTGTTGAAGATCTGCTACGATTCGTCACGCTTAGTCTACAGAACATTCATCCGTTTCTTCGCACTCACATTCTCAACCAAATCATCCATGCAGCTAAACTTCTGTTTAACCTTCAGCTCCATGCAACCTATTCTGTACCAACAGTTCATTTTCAAATCCAACCTATCGAAGTTTACGTTTAATATGGCAGGTTCCATTTGCAATATTTTTTTGTATTTTCGTAATGGCGTATAGCTTCTTATTTATGAACATACGCTCACTATTGACACATCAAGTACTATTCACGCAGTTATTACAGGAAGAACGCATCTCAGCCTTCACACTCAACGAAACTTATCTGGCTCCTTATCTACAGTGTTACATACCAAAATATAACTTACTACGTCATGACGCTCCGTCCGGACCCCGTCTATACGGCGGTACAGCTATCGGCATTAGCACTCGTCTACCATTACGCACTGTTACCATGCCTCAAACTTTCAATCTGCCTGAATACAATGTAACTACTCTCTACCTTCGGGGTCGCACAGTCACATTTGCCACAATCTATGTTCGGCCAGGAGCGATTCTCAACTATGATTTCTTTCGTTTCATTGATACGCAATCCCGGCATTATATTATCATGGCAGACTTGAATTTCCATAGTAGAACACAGCGCGACAAACAGCAATTTCTTGATTTTATACAAACTTCCACTACAGGAGAATTTCACATCTTGCCACAACCTACGAGGCCAGCTAGCAACACAACGCCTGGCGTAGTAATAACCTCGTCTTCTCTTTCTAATCTTATTAACATTACTGTACTAGATTCGATCGGCAGTGATCATGTTCCTGTTAAACTAGAACTGCAATGTACAGTGAAGTCGTCAAATCACTTACCAGCTAGAAAAATTTATCTATATCATAAGGCTAATTGGGATCAATACCGATCCACAATAGACGACGCCATTAGCACACTCACTATACCTACCTCGCAGAATAGTCTTGATCATGTTATCACTGACCTTACTGCAGCAGTTCAAGGAGCAGCGGAACATTCTATTCCGTCTACTCATGTACAACCGCATAAACCTATTTTGCCACCAACATATCTTGCACTAATTTCTGCTTCACGTCGAGCTTATCGTGAATATAGAACCAGTGGCAACTTGGAGGCACTGCGCTTACACCGCCAATATCTCCGAATAACACACAACTACATTGTATCATACAAAAAACGACAGTGGATTTTAACGTGTAATACTCTTACTGCAGAAACTCATCCCAGAAAATATTGGCGTAAATTCAACCAACTTACTGGCAAAACGTCTCGTCACCGTATCCTCTTATTCACAACCAACAAGCTCTTAATAATGACATCGACAAGGCTAATATTTTTGCTACATTTTTTCAAGAAGTCTTCACTCCTCTTTCTGGAGGGCACACACCGCACCGCCTTCAAACTTCGATCAATCGTCACGCCGATCCGACCGCTCCTCATCTACAGCCTTCTGACCACCATACTCTGGAACCTAATAATCCACTTACTCAGGCTATAGACCCAGATGACATCAGGACTATTTTAGCAACCAAACGCAGTACGGCACCTGGATTCGACTCCATCACATATGCTCTCATCAAACAAACACCTCCTTCTTTCATTCTGATTCTAAGCCATAGTTATACTTTTATCCTGCGCACTGGCTTCTTTCCGCTCGATTGGAAGTATTCTAAAGTTCTTTTATTTCCTAAGCCTAAGAAACCACCATCCGACGTACAGTCGTATCGCCGATCCATTTAACAAGTTGTCTCTGCAAATTATTAGAACGTATACTCGTTCGTCGGCTGCACGACCACCTCCTCATGCACAATCTTCTGCCGATCCATCAAGCCGGGTTCCGATTGCACTTCAGTACACTCGATCAGCTCTTAAGATTCGCCACTGCTATTTATAACCAATACAACAAGGGATTTCCTTCTTGTTTAGTTACGTTTGATTTGGAAAAGGCATTTGATAAGGTCTGGCATCCTGGCTTGATATACAAATTACACAACTATATGTTGCCCATATCTTACATACAATTAATCAATACTTTCTTAACAGGACGTCTTGCATATATTTCTATTAACAACGCTTTATCACACCCCATATTCTTACATTCTGGCGTACCTCAAGGTTCTTCTCTGTCTCCTTTGTTATATCTACTGTACGTTGCTGATCTCAGACTGACTCCTCACGTCCAAGTCTACCAATTCGCCGATGACACAGCATTTCTCACAACAGCTCGCACTATCCAGCGTATTAATAGACTCATGCAACCAGCTATCGACACATTTGTCCGTTGGTGTCAAGTCTGGAGACTCACTATTAACTCAGCGAAAACACAATCTGTAGTCTTTCTACCACCACGTAGACGATCCAGAGTGTTTCGCAATCCGAATTTATTAAATATTCACGTGGACGATACGCCAGTTCCTTTCACATCATCTCTTACTTACCGTGGGGTGATATTTGACTCAAAGCTTACGTGGACTCCCCATCTTAAGAAAATTGTTATTCAAGCTAAGAACAGACTAAATCTACTTAAACGTTTAGTTGGCACCAGCTGGGGTTTACGACCACCTACTGTCCTCCACACTTACAAAGTTTTTATGAGGACTACTTTAACCTATGGCCATACAGCTTGGGCCGCAGCTACCGACAAATTTTATAAACTATTGTCTATAGTGGAACGGCATGCTTTTAGATTGGCTTATCGAATTCACTTACCAAGCCCAACCAGACTTCTCTACGATCTCAGATTTTCCACCACTGCTCACCCATCTAGAACAGCTTCGCATTCGTTACATCACGAAACGCTTTGATTTACGACACCCCATGCTTCAGGATATACTACGATATGACCGAGACAATGATGCACCGCCAGGATACGTCGACACTCCGCTCCAACACTATCTTACACTGTATCACTTGCAAATGGATCCTGCCAATCGAGACCCGGAAGTCTTTGCTATATATCATCCACGCCATTTGTCATCTTCCATCTATCCATCATATGCACAGTAATAACCAACTAACATGGGCCTCCTCTGTCTACATCAGTTCCTGAATAGCCCCAGGAACAGAAGATAACAGCATCCGTTCACTAACAGAACCTAGTGTTGTGGCGTCCAGTACAATTCATCCTCATTTTCATCATCATTTCTAAATATTATTTCGTTGAGTTGTAATTTCTATTACTGTTTTTCTTATTTTTTATTATATTCACGCACTTAGCCTTCATGCACTGACAGTTTATTTTCTTGTTTCATATTTCTAATAGCCTCCATGGACATATTACCTTTATGTTATTATTATTAGGTTTTTGTGTCACCTGTTTCAACTTATCTCTATTGTATGTAAGTTAATTACTTAAAATAATGAATGAATAAAGGAAAACCCCTTAGACCAACCACAATTTCTGTAGCCTCAACATTCCTAATACAACACTTCCCCGAAGAAAGGGCGCAACCCTTTAACCGGGTAGATGACAAAAAACAAAAAAAAAAGAAGACAGCACATCATACTTTCCCAGACCTTGCTCTGAAGCGCCACTGAGAGAACAGTGACGAGTTTTGAAAATATCCTTCCTTTTCCTGATCCTTTCCTGAGCTTTTTCTCTGTCTCTTTTGCGCGAACCGTCTGTCAGACTGATCAAGCCAAGGGCAGCCGGTTCTACAGATCGAGGCAGGGGACCTGCTCTCCCTGGACAACTATCCGAACGGGTTGTCCCACCTACTCATCAACACATATCAACATTCATCTGCTCGAGAATAGTTCAGGTCTCGTGATAATAGTTCGATATTTACGATGGCAGACCCAGGCTCAGGCAGTGGAGCATCTTTAGAAAGTCGATATGGAGGCTTACCACCAGTCTTCGTTAGCCCACCTGCTATCTCTACGAAGGTGGAGAAGCGGAAGGACTATGCCGAGAGACAAAGACGAGCTTCTGAACGCTCGACCGCCTCCACTACATCAGCTGGTTCTAGATCTCGATTTCGATCTCCACGGAGCCAACCCAGTTACTCTGATAGGGTGAAACATTCGCCTCCTGCTAAGAAACACCATATCGATGTTTTAGAATCATCTGACATGGAAGCCGACGTTTTACCGACAACACGCCGATCATCAACATCTGTTCATCCTGTTTCTTCTTCACCTCACTGCTTTTTGCTTCAAAACTTCGACGCTAAATTCACCAATGAAAAATTCATCATCCTTCAACTTCGAAAATACCTGCCAAGCATTCCACTCACTGAAGTTGTAAAAACCCGCAATGGCTTTATCTTCAAATCATCTGATGCTAACTTCCTATCTACAGTCCGTAATAAAGCCTCGTTCGAGATTTTCGGAAAAAATGCTACACTTGTCTCCTTGAACGCTACTCGTCGTAAGATACCACCCCCTCCAAAACGTTCTTCGATGTTATCTGTAGTCATCAGGGGAGTCGATCCATCATATTCTGATGATGAAATACATGAGGAATTGCGCAACGAGGGGCATACCATTGATAAAATTCTTCGCGTTCGTAATAACACTGGGCCTACTTACATGGTGCGAGTCCTAACCATATCTCAAGAGACGATCGACCATCTGCTTACTCATAGTGCCTTCATTTACAAGCGCAAACGTCGCGTTGAACCCTCTCGATCGTCTGCGCCATTGCCTTTACGATGCAAAAAATGTCAAACGTACAACAATCATGCAACAGCGCATTGTACAAACCCCACTATATATGGGTATTGCTCTGGCCCCCATTTAACTCGTGTTTGCCCTAATATGAACCTTCCACCTCAATGTTCTGCGTGCTCGGAGCGCCACCCTACCTATAGTTATAAATGTAAACGCAAACCGTCCCCAGACAAAACACACCCCGAATTAGTAGTACCATTACGTACTCAGTCTACCTCCACCAACACAGAAGCTTCAGTAAATGATCCAGTCACCCTTGGTAAACTCTTAGAATTTCTCACATTAACACTGCAGAATATTCATCCTTTCCACCGTTCCCACATCCTTCAGCAACTCACTCTTGCCGCTAAAGCCACTTTTCATGTAGCTATCTATGCAACTTACTCAAACAATTACGTTCATTTCCATACTACACCACTCGAAACATCTGTTTAATATCTTGGTCGTCATGGATATCAGCTTTCTGTTTCTCAATATTCGATCAATCACCAAGAATAAAACTCTTTTCCAAGCACTCCTACAAGAAGAACACATCACTGCTTTTCTTCTGAATGAAACTTTTTTGACTCAGTCCATGCAGTGCAGATTTCCCACCTACATGTTGCTTCGCCATGATAACATGACACCAGCGTTAAGAGCAAACGGTGGAGTTGCTATGGGCTTTCGCCATAATCTACCATTCAGACAACATAGCTGCCCTGCACTAGCCTTACCGGAGCACATCGTAGCTACTTTGTATTTTAAATCCATCGCTCTTACTTTCGCTACCATCTACGTCAGACCCGGCACTTCAATTCCGTTAGATTTTTCTCTTACATTTCCAATACCTTCAAAAATTTTTCTCATCCTCGCAGACGTAAATTTTCATAGTCGCTCTGCTCATAAACGCACCCAATTTCAAGATCATATAGCATCTCACACTGCAGGAATTCTTCTCAACCTTCCTTCGCCCACACGTCCAGTTTTCAATACCACACCCGATATTGCAATTACCTCCAATACAATAGTTACACGTTGTACTGTGGCAGTCTTAGACTTACTAGGTAGTGATCACGCTCCCATTAAAATCACATATCATACTGGTCTCGCCCCTTCACAAGCAGCATCATCGCCTCATCTCACACCACGCTATGATAAAGCAGATTGGGTCAATTATCGCACTTACATCTCTTCTACCATCGACCATTCTCATTCACCTACCACTTCTGACGAGCTTGCGACGCAAGTCACCACTATAACCACTGCTATTCAGCAAGCTTCAGCCCTATACATTCCACAAACTGAATCAGTACCTTATCGACCTAAACTACCACCTCACTACCTCGCTATGATCCGTCGTTCTCGTCAATGTTATCGCGAATACCTGCACACTCGAAACCCTGATACCTTACGCCTTCACCATCAACTCCAGAGAACTGTTCGCAACTATATTACCGCTTATAAGCAACGCCAATGGATCAAAACATGTAATCATCTTGATGAAACATCGCATCCCACGCTATACTGGAAACGCTTTAATGCACTCTTTGGAAAACTCACTAAGACTTCCTACCCCCTTCTACTAGATAATACAGCCATTCATTCCGACCAGGATAAAGCGAACGCTTTCGCCAATCATCTTCAAGCTATCTTTACACCATCTCCACCTGATCATATGTTCCACCCTCATCCTGCTAAGGCAGTAAATACTCAATCTAAATCTCTTCAACCTGCTGTGACTCATAGACTTCCTGAACATGTTCTCACTGCTCCGATTACAGTCGAAGAATTTTTTTCTGTTGTCCGGCGAAAGCGCAACACAGCTCCAGGATTCGATCGTATCACCTATCGCCATATTAAAGAGAGCCCCATCACACTACTCATGCTACTATCACTGATATACACCTTCATACTTCGCACTGGTTTATTTCCGATAGATTGGAAGGTATCAAAACCCCTTATGTTTCCAAAACCGAATAAACCCCCATCCGAAACTTCATCGTACAGACCGATTAAGTTAACCTCCACTTTCAACAAGATTTTCGAACGCATTCTCGTCAAACGCTTACATCCATATCTAGCAGATCGAAACATTATTCCCTCTCATCAGGCTGGTTTATGACCTTCCTATTCAATAAATGACCAATTACTTCGCCTTTCAACACTTATAAGTCCGTATAACCGTCATGTCTGGTTCTCTTTGATCTTGAAAAAGCCTTTGATAAAGTTTGGCATTTGGCACTTATCTATAAACTCATTAAACTCAAACTTCCTATCACAATCATCCGCCTCATCTATCATTTTCTCGTCTGCCGTTTGTCTTACGTTGCTATCAATGACGCACTCTCTCATCCTATTTTTTTACTGTGCGGTGTGCCACAAGGATCTGCCTTATCACCTTTATTGTATGTCCTCTTTGTCGGAGACTTTCCCGAGCTACCTCCCAATGTTCACCTGTTACAATACGCCGACGACACAGCTTTTCTGGCACTCTGCCGAACTATCCAACACATCAATGCCTGTCTTCAGGAAGTTATTAATCGCTTCATAGCCTGGTGTCGCAAATGGAATTTGACAATAAATGCTGCCAAAACCCAAACTATAGTATTTATTCCGCCACGCAAACGCACCAAAGTTTATCGCAACCCTTCTTTACTTTCTCTTACAGTTAACCAGGTTCCCCTCCGGCCTTCAAAAACAGTAACCTATCTTGGGATAGTTTTTGACCACCGTCTGACTTGGACCCCACATCTCAAATCAGTGACAACCAAAGTATGAAACAGACTCAATCTATTGAAACGTCTCACCGGCACTACCTGGGGCCTATCTCCAAGTATAGTCCTTAATACTTACAAAGTTTTCCTCCGACAAGTCATCACATACGGTTTTCCAGCTTGGATCTCCGCTCCACTATCCTATTATAAGCAACTTGATATTTTCGAACGACATGCCTTCCGCCTTGCCTTTCGCATATTTCTCCCTAGTCCTACTCGTGAACTTTATTCACTAATCACATTCCCTATTCTCAAATTTCACCTGGAGACACTCCGTCAAAGATTTATCACCACAAGTTACACTCAACATCATCCTCTTCTTTTCGCCACTATGCACTATCTTGCACTCCATCCCACCCGACCCCTATATTATTACACACCGTTACACTTACTTTACACTCTTTATTGCTACTCGCTTCCCCCTGATCACCTAGACCTCACACTTCTGGAAGATTATTGTCTGCATGCTCATCTACCTCATGTTTTTCCTTCATATAGTGCACAGTAACTCCTCTTGTAACTAACAGAGCTCCTACTGTCTTCATTAGCCTAGCGTCGCCCCTAGGCAGAAGATAACTGCATTCGTCTTCCTAACATCTCCCTTGTGTTGTCCTGTGCTTGCACCTCATCTCATCTTTCACGTTCATCCTTTTATCATGATTTAACATAATCTCATTGGAGCTTACGTACGTCCTTTCTCTGCCATTATATACATTTGTCATCCATGATCTATGCCTGTATCTCCATACAGATATCTTGATATGTTCCATTATCTATTATTATCTATATGTATATTTGTTCCTATCATTCATTTTTTTTGTTTTTGTCATTTTGTACTATGAAATTTATATATGTTTGTTAAGTTATATATGTGTGTAGTTTTTCCTCCTCACATCCTAATGATTATGATCGCAAAGATCATAATGACTTACACAATGATATTACGTTAATAAAGTAAATAAATAAATAAATTACCTTCACTTAGACAAGCCATCCTTAACCAAAATCCTACTTTTTCGTCAAATCTTCTCCTGAAAGAGGGTGTAGCCCTCTCAGAGGTAGCTAGCCTCGTGCTAGCATTAAAAAAAGAGACAGCATCCGGGCCCGACAGAATTCGATCTGATATCCTAAGACATCCAACCAGAAAACTATTGGTCTTCCTAACATATTTATTTAATGCCATCTTTCAGTTATGCTATTTCCCAAAGACCTGGAAGGAAGCTCGTATTATCACCATCCCCAAGCCCGGGAAGAATCCACTTCTTCCGGAAAACTATAGGCCAATAAGTCTTCTGCACCACCTAAGTAAACTCTTTGAACGTGTGTTTCTCTGGAGGCTGAAACAGCATGTAGCTACTAGAGGCCTTCTAGCATTTCATCAGTTCGGGTTTCGTGCCCAATATAGCACTACTACACAACTCGTGCGAGTAATGGATCATTTAACAGTGGCTTTCAACAGAAAACAACAAACCCTTGGAGCCTACCTGGATGTCTCAAAAGCCTTTGATAAAGTCTGGTTAGCTAGACTATAAACTATACACGCAAGGTTCTTCAGATCGTCTTCTCCATTTTCTGCGTTCCTACCTCATTGGCAGAAAACTCCATGTGTCTTTTGACGGTGTTAAATCCACGTCTAGACCTATTAAAGCAGGTGTTCCAGAAGGCGCTGTACTTTCACCGCTTTTATATAATCTGTACACAGCAGATATTCCGACCTTACCCCATTGCTTTGTTGCAACGTACGCCGACGATACTGCCTTTTTTACGACCAGTAGCTCACTTGCACAGTGTTATATATACATGCAACGTCAACTCATAGGTTTTCAAGAATGGGCAAGACGTTGGAGGATCAAAATAAATGCAGACAAAAGCTGTGCTGTCATCCACAGTCGGAGACGCATCCGCACCCATCGAAATCTAAACTATGAGAACACACGCATTCCTCATGCTACGCACGCCAAATATTTGGGTGTAACTTTAGATCGTGGTCTAACGTTCGCCGCAAACATCAGAGACATAAAACAGAGAGCATTACGAAAAATCTCAGCGTTGTATCCCATGTTGCGCTGTAGCTCCCTTTCTCATGAGGTCCGAGTTCACGTCTTCAAAATGATAATCCTGGCTGCCATCTCTTATGCATGCCCTGCCTGGCAACATGCTTCACATAGTCACATACAAACTCTCGAAAGTGTGAAAACTCGAGCTGGTCGTATAATCACTGGTCACAACAGATATACACGAAACAGCCAGACCCTGGAAGACTTAGAGCTACTCACTGTCAGAGACGTACTACGCCATCTCCACAATAAGTTCTGGCGTACTTTACCCAGACATATAAATCCGGCTATAGCTAATATCGGCACTAAATGCGCACTGCGGAACGTCCATCGAACACACCGCATTTAAAATCTCTGCAGAACTGGTAAAGAAGTCATAATCAGCTACTCTGCGACAGTTGCAGATGTAGTCTATCATACATAACAAAACAATAGTAACATCCAACAAACCACCAGCACATCTTGATATATTCTCTAAAACATATTACTCATGGAGTCAGGGACTCCGGCCCGATACTCTATACATAACCACAAAATTACCGTGACCGTGACCGTGACCGTTGGAACTGGCCACCTGGAGCTCTAACCAGGTTAAAAAATAGGGTATCCGTAGCTGACGGAGAAAAATAAGCGAGTCACTTAGGTGTTCCATCCCCATTTGTTGAATTTATTACGCGATTTTCCTATATACGGTTGGATTACTTGCCTCCCTGAGGTTGAGGAAACTGTCGAATTATTTTAATACCTCCACGGAGGTTAACGCACCAAATTCATCTTATCTGTTGACGACCTTGCTATTCATCTTAGATTAACGATTTATTTTGAAACTCTTCTCTTCGGAGGCAGAGATAAGTAAAACTAGTTGACGACTTTGGCACCTCTACCGACTAACGATTTGTAGTCGGTCTTAGTCTTAGGAGTAGTATTCTTAGGAGGAATAGGCACGCTAATAAACTCAGAACTTAGAGCACCGCTCTAAGACCACAATATATACAAGGGCCGTCACTATCCTCCTTTGTGGTAAGCTGGCGCCATCTCCTACTTTAACTATCAAGATGGCCTCTCAGAAGACACCAGTGAAATCTGAGAAATAGCACAATCAAACAAGAATCCTAGTATCAGGGACAAAATAATACGAGCAACTTATAAACCTGAAGACTTCCTTCTGCCATTAGGTAAACCCAAGCAACCAAACGTTCCACCGAAGTCAAAATTGAAAACTCCTACACATAAACAGACAAGTGCTTCGCAACCATCAACGTCAAATAACACCAAAGATATGGATTTCACAGTAGTAGGGAAACTAAAGCGACTTAGGTCGTCTTTGGACAATCTCAACAAAGTAGAAAAACAAATTAACAGCACTCTAGAATAACCTCCACTTCCCACCAGTAATAAGTTCGATGCTTTGTCACCCGAACAAACAGATAATGCTAGAGCCATCAATAACAATGCACAGAAAAACAAGCCCTCCATTTTCAAGCCGCCTCCAATTTTCATATACGGAATTACCAATACATATACAATTATAAAGACCCTGTCACGGGCATTGAAGCCTCCCTTAGCACAGCCCAACAAAGAGCGCATTCGCCTTCAAGCAGCTAACAAAGACGATTATAACTCTATTAAGACTTATTGTGAACAAACAAAGACTGAATATGCCACAGTAATAGCATAAACTGAAAGGCCCATTAAGGTAGTTGTCCGAAAACTGCCTATTGATACAGAATTAGAATACCTGAAAGAAGATCTTATCAGATTGGGCTACAAACCGACAAGCATCCATCAAATGTCTCGCAAAAGTAAGACGGATGGCAAGAAAATACTAATGCAATTATTCTTGGTTGCTTTGGAGAGAACTGCAGCTGTTAAAGAGATCTATGCAATTAATAACTTACTACATTACAAGGTCCAAATCGAACCCTATAAGCCTCTGTCAGTGCTACAATGTTATAGGTGCCAACGTTTGGGGCATTCGCAAGATACCTGCCAAGCCCACCCGTGGTGTCTCAAATGTGGGCAACTGCATTTCACACAGTCTTGCTGCAAACCAGATACATCCACACCCGCTACTTGTGCAAACTGTCAGGGAGATCACCCGGCAAATTACCGCGGTTGCCCGGTATTTAAATCTTACTCTGAGGCTCTAAAATTGTCGGCACAGCAGCCGAAGAAACATCCAGATAAAACCAAGAAAAGTTCCCAAGACCCATCAGATGAGGAAATATCCATTCCCACTATTGACAATGTCCAACCTGTGGCTACAGATGGTGACGACGCTAAAGCTTCCACTTCATCCCACACCGATTCAGCTTCTACTCACAAACAGGAGAGCCCTAACGAAGACCTGGACATAAAGTCCGTTCTTTCATTCCTCAAGGGCTTACATTTCCGCAAAATAATAACACACATCAAACATGGTATTACACGTTTCCGACAAGCTGCTGACTCAGCTTCCAAGGCTGCAGCAGTCATCGAAACAATAGCAGAAATGGCTGACGATGGCTGTTTCTAACTCCAGCGTCCTACATCACACACCTGTCCTCGCTACGTGGAATGCAGATGGTCTCGAGGGGCAGAAACAAATGCTGATTAGATTTCTCACACACCACAGAGTTGATGTCATGTTTATACAAGAAACCCACTTTACTGCTCGTATCCTTACTTCGCGACTACCCAATTACATTGTGTACCGACAGGATAGAGTGGACAGACAGAAAGGAAGATTACTACTTATAATCAAAAAGGCATTTCCAGTCAAGTTGATTACAATACCACCCCTACTTACTTTGGAGGCACTTCCTGTTCAATTAATAACTCCAGGCGTTCCATTAATATTGGCTACCGGGTAAAGGTCCCGGCCACACAACTAGAGCCCACAGACTTCGATGTCATTGCTAACTTAGGGCCAAAAGTCATCTTAGCTGCAGATCTCAATGCTAAATATGGAGAATGGAACTCGATTACTCCAAACACTGCTGGAGATGATTTACATCAATATCTACTTACCTCCAACTTCATCATCAGTGCTCCACCGGACCCAACTCATTATCCAAAATTCGGCGGACAACCAGATGTTCTTGACGTCGCTCTTTGCAAATATGTATCATTTAATGTTCATCCTAATGTCATTTCCGATTTAGATTCTGACCATGATCCAGTCATTTTTCACGTCTCGCACCGCGTCATCGCTCATTCTGCTCCCATCTTCAAGCAAATAGAAACTGACTGGCATCTTTTCAAACAAGAACTAAACACTATAATCGATCTGCGAGATCGGCCCGCCACCATTAAGGACATCGACCAAGCGGTCTCGCACGTCACGTTAGCACTTCGCACAGCAGAGGCAGCGAGCTCTACCTCCATAATCTCTCCAACGCGCATTGTTACATCTACATGCAACGACAACTAAACGGTTTTCAGGAATGGGCGAGACGTTGGAGGATTAAAATCAATGCAGACAAAAGCTGTGCTGTCATTCACAGTAAGAGGCGGATCCGTGCTCCACGAAATTTAACCTATGAGAACGCTCGTATTCCTCACGCTATGCACGCCAAATATTTGGGTGTAACGTTAGACCGTGGTTTAACGTTCGCCGCTCACATCAGGGACATAAAACAAAGGTCCTTACGAAACATTTCAGCGTTATACCCCATCTTTCGCTGCAGTTCACTTTCCCATGAGGTTCGAGTTCACATCTTCATGATGATAGTCCTGTCTACAATCTCTTATGCATGCCCTGCCTGGCAATATGCTTCATCCAGACATATACAAACACTTGAAAGTGTAAAAACTCGAGCTGGTCGTATAAACACTGGTCACGACAGATACACACGAAACAGTCAGAATCTGGAAGATTTAGAGCTACCCACTGTTAGAGAAGTTCTACTGCATTTGCACAGTAAGTTCTGGTGTACTTTACCAAGACATATTAATCCAGCCATAGCTAACATCGGCACTAAATGCACTCTCCGGAACGTCCATCGCATGCCACCTTTCCAGAGCTCGTAATGAAACCATAATCAGCTACTCTGCGACAGTTGCAGATGTAGACTTCCATCCATCACAAAACAATAGTAATTTCCAACTAACTATCAACGCATCTTTATATATATTTTATACAGTCCTACTCATGGAGCCAGGAGCTCCGGCCCGATACTCTATACAATATTACAACATTACCGTGACCGTGGCCATGACCGTTGCTTGTGTCGTGCGAATATTATCTAGGCTCCTTGTTGTTCGATTAGTTAGTTCTTACACGTGCGGAGGATTCCTTTGAATCGACATCGGCCTCACGGTCCGAGCCGCATAGTTTCTTAGATAGGTCTTCGTTGCTACTTACTAACTTTGGAGGTTTAGTCCGCTCATAACCTGTACGGGGCGCTGCACTTTTAGTGTTTGCGAAACGCCAGGCACTTTACTAACTCCCCTAGTTGGTGACGCAACACTTCGGTGTTAGCGGTACGCCACATTCACTACTTCTCTGAACGTCTTAATTCTCTCTCTCATAGTTTCATCTCTTTGTCTCATCTTTTCCGGTGGGTCTCGACTGACGAAAGGCTTCGCCTTTCCGACGTCCTTCTTACGACGATATCATGCCAATGACCCCGGATTTTTCTTCTACGAAGGGCAAACATCAGCACCTTATGTCTACTGTCATGGGATCCCCGCGGGAACCTCGGCGAGATGCTCCACGGTTGCAAAAGCGCACGAAAGCTCCTAGCACCTCTCAATCCTCTGAGGGCTCACCCCCTCGCAATCGAGACCGTTCTCGCTCCCCGCCGAAACTCTCTTATACCGAGGCTTTGAAAAGTTCTCCAAAATTAACTCAGGGCACATCCAACTGCGATTCTAATCAAGTGACACCAGCTTCTTCCACTGAAAATCTCATGGACGTCGGTGCAGACAAACCAACCATTTATAACATCCTATTCAGCAATCTCAACCCGGCATATTCAACTATTAAATCCTTCTATAAGCAACTAATGCGCTATTGCAATCGGCTGGACTTACAACAACTGGTTAAAGCTCAGAATGGCATCATCCTTAAATCTACCAATGCACAACTGTAGAAACACCTAATCCACGAAATTCGTCCTGCCATGTTCGGCTCTAACGCCAGAATTCAATTATTAACATCTCATCAAAAATACTATCACCGCTCCGTCGTCCATCTCTTCTTTCGGCGGTCATTCGTGGTGTTGACCCAACCCTGACGGAGCAGGATATCTTGGATGAACCAAAAGAGGAAGGCCTTCATCCAAAACGAGCAATTCGAATCAAAAATTCCAATGGCCCTACTTATATGGTGCGTATCCTCACCGATGACCAGCAACTGATAGACAATCTTCTTCGCAACGGAGTGTATATCTATCGTTGTCATCATCGAGTGGAACCTCCCCGCACTCCACCACCAGTTCCGTTGCGATGCGAAAACTGTTTGTCCTATAATACGCACCCCACCAATAAGTCCACACTGTCCACAGTCTGTCCTCACTGCAAAAGGTCACATAAGCTCAAGGACTGCCCGAACCTTCAACAGCCGGCAATACCTGCAATACCTGCGATGGTCCCCACCCTACCTACTCATACCGGTGCACAAAGAAACCGCCACCTCTACCGGATAAACCGGAAACAGTCGTTCCACTTCGTCTTCACCCTGCAACGCAAGTGTCGACAGGCACACAGACCTCTCTCCTTCCGCCCCCGACAGTTGAAAATGTCTTACAATTTGTCACACTTGTTTTGCAGAATACGTTTCCGTATCGGCGGGAAGCCATTCTTAGCCATGCAACCAAGGCCGCATTAGCTATCTTCCTCCTTCACATGGCTGCTACCTACTCCGGATTATCTACTTACTTCCATTTCCACTGTGATCCGGAATCATGAATCCAAGACCGAAAGGAAGCAAACCACTGCATATCCTCTTTTCTAATGTCCGTTCTTTACCTAGGAACAGCATACTTATAGAAACGCTTGCTACGGCTCATCATGTGGACTGCATCCTCCTGAACGAAACTTTCTTGAAACACTCTGAGCTTTACTATTTTCCACATTTTCACCTCCTGCGCTCAAATCACCCTCAAAACGTTGCTCGGGGGGGGGGGGGGGGTGCCGCGGTGGCTGTCCGGTCATCGCTGCCCTTTCGACCAATTACACCTGCTCACGCTGATGCATATCCAGAGAGCGTTATTGCCACCATCTATCTTGCAGATAAAATCATCACTGTGGCTACCATCTACGTGCGCAGTACTCAGCCGCTGCCCTACCGCTTTCTTACCTATCTTGACACACATTCCAAAACCTATATGCTCCTGGCGGACCTGAATTATACATCTCGCACCGCAGAGCAACAGCAGCGCTTTCAGGATTTCCTACTTACCACCAAAGCCTCCTTCATGCCGCTTCCACAGCCAACTCGCCCAGTCAGTGACCCTACACCAGATGTTGTCCTCCTTTCTAGCAACCTAGTGCATCTTCAACACTTGAAGTCCTTGGGACTATCGGCAGTGACCATCTTCCTGTCCTCCTTACTGTTACCAGCCCTGGGAAGACACAGCCATCGTACCACCACCTGTTACTTATAATTTCCGTCGGGCAGACTGGCACAAATATAAAACATATTTGACAGAAGCGCTTGACGGTACCCCTACCGACTTACTAGTGCTGATTCCGTAAACTTCTTGTCAACCACACTCACTGATGCTATACATCGAGCCACCGAACATGCAGTCCCAAAGCAGCACGCTTATTCATCTCGGCCCCCTTTCCACCCCGAGCTCTTACTCTACTGGCAAGTTCTCGACACTACTTTGCTGAACACAACCGCACTAAGGATCCGCATTTCTTACATTTGCACCAGCAGTTCCAACGCATGGTTAAGTCCTACCTCATAGCACGAAAACGACTAACATGGCGAAACTCCTGTAATCACTTCGTACCGAACGCAATCCAACAAAATTCTGGACCCTCTTTCACCGACTTACATCTCAAACCAACAGCCCACAATATCCGCTTCTGGTTCATAATGCAGCTCCACCGACAGACGCCGCTAAAGCCAAGCTTCCGCCACTCACTTTGAGGCGGTTTTCACTCCGCATATGGCTCCAATCTTTAGTCATCCTACCCATCAACATATCACTGAAGCAGGTAATCCGCACCAACAACTTTATCAACCGCTATTCGCTCCTCAGCCTACAGTTTCTACCGGCCTTCTTGCACCGATTACCACAGAAGATATCCACTCCGCTCTCTACAATAGACGCAACACTTCACCGGGCGTGGACGCATTTAGTTACCGTCAGTTATCTCAGGCACCACCTTTGTTTCATACATTGCTCGCTGTCCTATATACAGCCATCCTCACCACAGGCTTTTTTCCTCCTGCCTGGAAACTAGCCAAAATCATAGTCTTCCTCAAGCCAGGAAAAGATCCAACTCAAGTCACTTCATACCGGCCCATCAGTCTCACCACAGTCTTCAGCAAAACTTTGGAATGTATCCTAGTGAAACGGCTACATGTATATCTGCAACAGCGCCATATCCTTCTGCTCACTCAAGCAGGCTTTCGCCCATTCTTCGCCACGACCGAACAACTCTAGAAACTGTCATCTCTAATAGTCAATCACTACAACAAGAAGCTTGCCATTAATGAGTTACGCTTATACTTGGCTTGGGTTTGATATAATTTTACTTGCGTTACACTTGTGAAGGCAAGCTTGCCGCAAGCCTTGCCCTGAATTAAGTAAATAGCTTGCCACAAGCTTGCAGCAAGCTAATTGGCTTGCATAGTAGAGCTTGCGGCAAGCTAATTGACATGCAACAGCAAGTTTGGGCAAACTTGCAGCAAGTTTAAATTGCTATCTGGGTCTTGAGTGGGGTTGGGTACTCAAAGGTCAACATACTTATCCGGAAACTACTGATGAAACTCCAGCACCTGACTCTATCTTAAAGGTTGTGCGTTGTCAGTGCAAAGCACTGGGAAGAAAATTATGTAGTAGCATGAGCTGCTCCTGTAAAAAAACAGATTTCTTAGTGTGTGATGTATTTGCTGTGTGCTGATTATGAGCTGTGTGTATCTGCATGTCGATACTGCCATGGCGATGGCTGCACTAATGGTCGTGAAAGCGTAAGCATTTCCGTAGATGATTCATCATTCGATGAAAGCTTCTAATTAGAAAAGAAATATAAAAAAATACCTTTAAATTCACAATCAAACGTTGTGCTAATATGCGTCAATATACCAGAACACTGAAGTGTATGTATCGTAAACTGAGTTTGTGAACGAATCCGCAATGAATGCAGTTGGACGTGTGTGAATGTGTCTGAGTACTGTAAATAATGTAAAAAGTGTGTGGTGTATAAGAATTCATAAAAAAAGTAGTGCTTATATTAAAATAAATACACAATTAAACTTAGAACCCTCTAGCAAAAGTGATCAAAATTTGTTTTATTAGTGAAACGAACACGAAACAGGTCATTAGGACTCGCATGTACAGAGGTGAAGGAGTAATAAATATTGGCAAGGAATGCAATCAAGACATATAGAGACTTCACAAACAAAATAAATAATAACCAACAATTTGGTTGCAGTTACTTGCATACAAGGCTCAGAAACAAGGAATGAAACATTGAAATTAACGAAACATAAAGTTATAAGAGAATTCATAGAAATGTTTTGTGTTTAAATCAAATAATAAAGTATTCATACAGGATAGAAACAGGTTATGGAGTATAAATCATACTGAAATGGGAATTCGTACAGATATATTTTTATTATTTTTACAGTGAGGAATCCAAAAACAACAATTCGAATTTTTTAAGTTGAGTCAGGGACCATACGGTGAAAGCGCTGGGGAGACTTTCGTTTTACAAAATTGCAAACTACGTTGGAAAATGTTGAATTTTTATTCTCATCCATGTTTACCTCGCGACTCAGATGCACATTTTATCCGTTTGTTTTATCGTACCGGACTTTTGAGTCACCCTGTGTATAACCATCTGTACAAGTATTGAAATTTCAACACATTTCGACTATAAATTGTCACTGTCTTGTTACGGACGAAATATATATTGTACTGCTTGCATAAAACAACTTTTGTGTGTACTAACTGGTATTACTTCAATAGCAGCATTTGTTTCAAAAAGCAATTTTGCGTTACGACTTCAACCTGGAACATCTCGAATTTCGGAAACTTCCAGACTTCAGCATTCTCAGATTAATTCACTCACAGCTACTTGATTTCATATCCCAAAGAACTTTTCAATAGTATTTAGTTCCGGGTCAATCTCTAATTTTACCCTACTATTAAGTTGTGCAAGATTGGTATGCATTAGTACAGAACCTGGTAGGTGGTCTCGTTTACAGTATGAAAACACACTGTGCAATCTGTATAGCCAATGGAAGTGATCACATTCTACTGTGAATATTTATGGAGATGTTAAACAGAACCGAAGTGCAATTGGTAGGATGAATCTATAGGACGTAGAGGTCTTAGAGTAATTGTTAACTTTGTTTCAGTCATTTGACCATCGTGTCGTCTTTGGGTGTATCTCCCACATCACAAATTCCAAAGATCGGTATCGATTTCCGTCTTTGTTTATTGGTGTGTCATTTTTCTATTGTATATTTTAACGTGCGAACGTATGAGCGTATATACACAGAGAAAATATATAGTTCTTTTGCATCGAAAAAAAATATTAAGTGTGACGAAGAAGTTTAACATTAGTACAAAATATCAACAAACATATCACTACTAGAATATTAAAATAATACTTGACAATAAAGAACAAATTCTAAGAAACTGATACTCACTTAACACATTCGTAAGGTATTCTCAAAGGCACATTTTCCATGCGACATGCCTCCATGTAAGCCATTGCAGTAGTGCATGCTTCGTTTTCATTATATATTCTGCTATTTAGACACATTCTCATAAAAGGTGTTGGGTTTACCTGAAAAATAAATATAACCATGCAAGAAATATAGCCAAAATGTATAATTAATGTGAAATCCACTTCATTGCTGTGGATTTGACGGTTTACCTCAGTAGGATCAAAATACTTTATTGGAAAGTCCCTTAATGTACCTAAGTCACTATTGCTGGGACTATTATTTCCAATTTGTCTCTAACATGATTTTTATTTTCTATTCTTTTCTTGTCTCACGGAAATAAGTCTTATAACATCGTCATGTATATATTATGCCACCAACATATTTCTAATAGTATACATATCAATCTAGTTACTACTGTACCAATATATTTGGTGATGGGTATATATTCTACCTATTGTTCATCTAAGTTTTCTCTAATTATTTATCTCAACGTATTGGTTTATAATCAACTCTACACTGTAACCAATAACCGTGAAAATAAGTGCCTCCTACCATGAAAAATATACGGTTTCCCGTTTTTCTAAAATAATGGTAGGATACCGTTTTTCTGAAGATGCTTGTGTTGGACATGCGCATTGGAGAGAAAAAGCACATGTTCGAAGCGAGGATTGATTGCGCGTAGGTTCGGATGTGTTGTGCTTTGTTTTGTTTTGTTTCTTTCTTTTGTTTGTTTGTTTATTTGTTTAGTGTGTGGTTTTCTGGTGTGACATATAAAGTAGGCCTACTACTGTTGTATATATCCTGGAAATTCAAAATTAAGAAAGGTAATGTATGGGAAAGCACCATGTTAATATTTGAACTTTGTTCGGTGACAAACAAAACTTTAGTTGGCTATCGTGGCAAGCAGATCGCTCCAAAGTGCAACGATTCGTAACAAAGAAGCTGCGGGAGTATAAACTAGTCTTATGATAATGTAGCCAACTACGAGTGGTGGTGAAACTAGAATTAGAATCACAATGTTGAAATACTTAACACTACAGTAGTCGCATGAAATTGTTAAACACGAGTGCTCGAGCGGATTACGATTTTAGTCCATTTGATAAATATATATATCTTAGTATTTATTCAATTGGTATTTTTTACATTATTTTTGTGGGTTTTCTCAAGTAATAAAGAGCACATTTCAGTGCAAACATTTTGTTTTTTAATGCACAAAAAGAATTAGAAGCCAAAACTTTAGAATGGGTATGCAATTTACTATATTTTTGTAAATGTTCGTTTATTTCCTTGTTATTTGATTATAAATTGAAATAAAAGAGGAAATTTGCATTAAAAGTGTTAAAAACTGTTATAAAGAATAAAAAGAAGTTGTTAAATTTTTAGGAAGTTTAACTTTTACATTTGAGAACAAGGTCAAAAGTAGGCAAAATTTTGGGTGTTTCAGTCATAAGAGTCAGTGCAAAGAGTGTGCTTGTGGTCAGAGCAGACCCACTTACTGCACCTGAAACATCTTTATAGGGTACTTTTGTTTCTTCATCTTCCACAAAGAGGTTCGTTAAGTTCCACAGCCACAGATTGCAGTAAGTCTCTACGGTTGATCATAGCATCATTGTTATTATTTATTTATTTATTTTTTTGAAAACAATGAGAGCGTTTACTCCAGCAATGTTTAACACTTGGAAGAAGAGAGTGAGTGGCCATTTTAGCGAACTCCTGGCTCTATCACACTGGCGAAACAATTTGTCCAATATGTCAACTCCAAATTTACTGTTGTTCTATGGAGTAATAACTAGGTTATTACGCTGTGTTTGCGTATTTCTTGGGTGTACTGGATCAATATACCATTTGGTAATTCTGCCCTTTCCAATGTAAAATTCTCCGTGAAACCTGTCTTCCTGGATAACACCGTTCCTTTCTTCATCTTCTATTTCTTCCAAATCGTCACTACCACTTTCGTCAGAGTCACTACTTGACAACATCGTCCTCTATTTCATCTTAGTGTTCTATACTCAAAACACTTTAATCGTCACTTTCAGTTTTTGTTAGCCACTGTCCTATCTGTTCTTGCTCTGCCATTTTAAACTGACATATATATATATATATATATATATATATATATATATATATATATATATATATATATATATATATATATATCATATATATGAGCGAATAATGTCAAATAATACATTCAAAACGAGAACATTTAAAACGTTAGCCAGAAAACAAACTATCACGTCAGTACTCGCACGGATTACAATAGTAGTCCATGCGAAAATAACAATCCGTATAACATCAGTGCGTTGACTTTGGGTGTTATCACTCGACTAATGGTGTTCCAGAAATGGGGGAGGAAGGTAGACGGCCGCTCAAGGTCACAAGTGTTGCCAACCCTCAGATACCAGAAAACTGAAACCCACTGGACTACAATAGTAATCCGCGCGAGCACTGTAGTGTTAAAAAAAAAGGAAAAGTACTTCGTAGTTCACCGTACTTAGTACAGCATTACATAAATTGTGTTGCATTAACTGGAATTTTTCATGTTACAGAAATAAAAGTATACTGTCACTCATGTGTGCCCGAAGGAGGGGCAGGGGGTCGCTCCCCTAGTTAATTTAAACGTATTAAATTTCTTAATACAAATAAAAAAATATCAAATGTAGTAGGGTATATATTAATCAGGGAGATGAGACCCCTAGAAAAGTTTCATCGGGCTTCCATGCTGTCATTATTTTTTCTGGATAAATGAATTGTTAAATTTGAAAAATATTTCTGTATATGTTTTTATCTTTAATTTTTTTCTCAGTACCTATAATCTGTTCTGGTGTCTTGTTAATACTTTTGAGCGTTTAATAAATTTGCAAATATTCGATACTCTGGAAGTTTGTTGACTTTTTTTTTTTTGAGCATTGATGCCACTGTTACATAATTATGCAAACACGTATTTATTAATTTGGGATAGCGGATATTGGATACTGTAGGCAGTGTTGTGAGAAGTCATATGGTTTTACACTTGTTTAGTCGTAGTTCTAGTCATTCTAAGCTATGTTGTCGGGTGTCCGCTTGGTTATCTGAAATCTTAATAATGCGACTAATCGAATGAATCGCTAATTAGAATATTTGAGGTCTATTACTCTACTGGTACTCATAGCGAAAATACATGCGATAAAGATAGTCTTAACACTGCAACAGAATATCGATTTATGAATATCTTAAAAGCTCATGGATGTTTGTTCCAACTACATTTTCAAAGCGTGCGAAAACTCAGCTATAAAATTCAAGAAGTAGTTTTTTTTTTTTTTTGTACATAATATCAAATCCTCGTCTGGTGTTTTGTTCAATACATGACAAAATTGGTAATTTTGAAAAGAAAAAGCAATGTATGTTCAAGATGATATCAGAACAAGGGTTCGATATTACAAACTAAGAATTAATTTCAATTTTATTCTTATGGATATTATGCACGTCGTAGGTGCAACGCTTCTTTCGTTCACTTTTGTGTTTTCTTTAGTTAAGTAGTCTTTAACACCAGTGGACCAGCGTGCACTCTAGTTGCATCCATCCAGAAAAAAAAATATTGCTAGCCAGTGTGTGTACTGATACAGTTTCCAGAAATTCGATGAAACTTGGGTCAATATACAGTATATTGCCCAGAAAGAATTCTTGCTGGATGTAGCAAGAGGGCACGCTGGACCGGCAAGGACCTCTAAATAGGGAATCAGTGTGATAATTACAGTAAATCTTGTACGGTAATAACACACCTGTGTTTTTTTTTAAAAAACGATCCCTAAATTTTACGGTAAATTACCGCAAAACATACGGTACCAAATTTGTTTCTAGACACGGTTAATATTAATTTGCTTCTAAATATACGGCCTGCCGTTTTTATGAAAAAACGGTGGTCCGTAAAATTTAGGGTAATCGGATGGCAGCGAGGGTTGACGGTAATCGGTCAGTAAATTTAAGGCGAAATTGTTTACAGTGTACCATGTGTACATTCTTGTGAGCTTACGCACAAATACCACAACCACAAAATACCAGAGGTAGAACCTATGCATTTTTATTACTTTTAAGGTCTATGTTCCTCGACAGTAGTCACAATCATAAATCAATGTGAATGGATTAGCATCACGCATTTCTGTCAATTCACATTTTCCTTTGTTAAAATTTCATTTCATTTACTAAGAAAACTACAGTGAATTTAAAGGTATTTATAATCTCTGTTATAGTATTTCGTTTCGGTTAATGAATACAATTTCTGTTATTATAATGTACTTTGCTCATTCTGCTTACATTTCTTAACATTTTTTTTTTTAGGCTGTCAGCAAGATGTTCGGATCTTCTTGCACTCGACTAGTGAGATCCACGCAGTCAGAATATACATATATATGTAGAAAACCACATACTTTTAGCCATCTGCAGTAGGATGCATATTATATTCCTGTCCCATGAGACAAACTAAATTTCTTTGTTTTGAATATTCTATTAATTTTAACACTAATTCTGCAATTGGTTTCCGAAGGTTTCATGTTCATACTCTTTTTCTAATTATCTTTCTTTTAACCTGAGACAATGAAACTACTTGCAAACTCATATGATTCATATGGTAAAGTATGACGTAAAACGATTAAATTTGAAGCAGAATGGTGATGAGTAAGGCCAACACTTCCCTCTGTTAGTTGTTTGGGGCTGTACCGTGCGAGATCAGGTTACACAGTAATCAGGTGTTGAAAAGTGAAATTGGAAATACTTGAAAAACTCGAAGATCGAAAAATAAACATACTACTACATTTGAATAGGGCCGCACGGTCGGCTTATGAAAAGATGCAGCGAACTTGGTACGTGTGCTTCCACGACAAAGGTGCATGAGCAGTAGCAACAAGCGTAAGACAAGCATACGAAAGAACGAGCGTGCGCAGCCTCTAAAGACTGGACTGGAAGCTTGCAATCTCATAGTACAAGGCGTACATAGAGAGTAGAGTACTCTGCGAGATCTTGGCGAGAGAAGATAGGCGTTAGAATGCTGGAAGATGAAGTTTTATAAACTCTTCAAAAGAGGTCTTAAAGAGAACATGATCGAGAATTTGATAAATATGTGACACACTAGTTATACTTCCTTGAACTAAGACCAAAGTCGAACGACGTATATGCACAAAGTAACTTATTGTTCTGCATAGCAGAATGTCATTTGAAGGTCATATGTATCGAATGCGAACAACGCTAACCTGTAGGACTCTGTACGTACAAGACTGTCTCTACTTCCGAGACCGTAATGACTCTCATTGCAAAAAAACACCTACATAGAGGATAAAAAGAGCACGACATATCAGTTTTATCTATTGGGGATTTCTTCCTTAGTCTTGCCTGTCTCGGACTAACAATAGACAAGAGTAAAATAAATACATACGCTTGTATTGTTACGTAGTGGTTGCAAGAATATAAAGTTACATTTTCATTAACTCTATCACAGGTCACTTCTACATGAAAGCAGGAGATAGTGGGAGAAAGAACGGCAAAGCAGAAGGACGGATTTCGCTCATGTATCCTTACGATGTTGAAGAAACTGTTTACACTCTTGCTTCGTACATAAACAAGACACATCCCTAATCTCTCTCCCGCTTCTGATGGGAATGTTGTTATGAGTAGTCCTGATGCAATACAGTACACAACAAGGAGCTGGGTTCGTATATTTGGTATTAGTCATATTTAGTTCTAGTTATTTATAGAGCATCCTTTTCAGGTTAAGGACGTTTTCTCATTTCTTCACGTTCTTAAGAACATTCTAAACCAGAATTGTAGTTTTTACCCCTCAGCAACATTAAACTTCCTTGAATTTGAACATAAATTAGAGTGTGCTCACCAAGTGGAGCTGTTTTTGTTCTTTTTGACCATAGTCTTTATACCATGAATATTACTTTTCAGATTATCTTATTTGTTTGAAATAAAAGTAGAATTACTTGGAACTGCAGGAGGGGTTATTTTGACCACTGCTTAAATTATCTGAATGGTTATTCAGTTCATAAGTACTAAGCAAGACAAGTATTGCATCAAGTTTTGCATGCTTATTTGAAGTGAAAAATATAAATTAGCTTTCCATATGAAACAATATATGAACGGATACCCACACACATACCTCATGCTGCTAAAGATGTAGTTGTGCAACTTTCGTTTCGTCTTACACTCAGAACTACCTGCACATATGACAACTTCTTAACACATAAAGTAAAATTAGCTATATAACTAAAAGAAAATCATATAAGTATACTTGGTAGTATTCGAAGCAAGACAAGGTATCCTCGTCGCCAAAAGTGCCTTTACATCGCCGTGACGGGTATGTGACCGCGCAGTACTCTAAGGAAGGGATAGTTGCATAAGAATTTGTGATTAATTTTCAAGAGTTTTTATTTTGACTAGGGAAATAACGTAGGTATAGGGACTAAAGGCGTAGATTAGAAGCATCACCGCACTGTCCTCTCTGTAAATATTCGTATTCTATGTTTTTCAATTTACTGTTTTATATGTTAAGTTAATAACTGCTAACAACTGCTACTAGAGCTTTTCACTCTTCAGGACTTTACTACGACATGTTCGCAGGGCACTTTTCTAAGTCCTAAATGTGTGCGTGAATTATTTCATTTCTCTCACTGTAATTATTTGAGAATGTAAACTGATTATGCTGAACGTGAATATGTTTCGCTGTCGTAAAGCAAGGACCGTAATAAATGTAGATAAGGTTCTTATTATTATACAAAACACAGAAGTATTTATTCCGTATATAGAACAATATAATACAGTAACTAAGAAACATCATAATCACTTACGCCCGCAGGATTTTTTCAAACGGGAAGGAGGGGGGGCAAAATACCGATATAGTGTTTTTCATTTTATTGCCCTATATATGTTAAGTTAAAATCCATAACATTAATATTGATAGCGTATATCATCTTTAGCCGCTGTAGCCCATTAGTCAGAACATTCATCTCCAGACATGATGTTGAGAGAATAGAAAGAAATATATATGAACAGTGGTGTAATTAATTTTACTGCGTCCTGGATCGATCAATCATTGATTTACTCATACTCCCCCAGGCCCACTGTCCCAGGTATTTCAGCTGCTGCCTTTTATATAGGGTTCCATGTCAGAAGGGCAGACAAAAAGGCAAACACAGAAAGGCCCGAGTCAAAACGGCCCGCGACAAAAGGGACCCGCTACAAAAGGGCCAGACCAAAAAGGCCCCGCGTCAAAGGTGCCCGGGTGAAAAGGTCTCCGCAACAAAATGGCCTGAGTCAAAAGGACCCGAATCAAAACGTCCCTCATAAAAAGGGCCATGGCCAAAAGGATTACAAAAAGAACCCGAGTCAAAAGGCTCTGCGCCAAAAGGGTCCGTGTCAAAAAGCAGCCCTGCTACAAAAAGGTCCGAGTGAGCCATGCATCAAAACGGACCGAGTTAAAAGGTCGAGTCAAAACGCACCTTATAAAAAGGCTCTGGCCATAGGGTCCCACAACAAAAGGACCCGAGTCAAAAGGTCCTATGTCAAACACGCCCGGGTCAAAAATGGGCGTCGCTACAAAAGGGCCCAGTCAAACGGGCCCGAATCAAAACGCTTCTTGTAAAAAGGTCTCTGACCAAAAGGTTCCCACAACAAAAGGACCCTAGTCATAAGGTCCTGTGTTAAACGGGCCCGGGTCAAAAATGGGCGTCGCTACATAAGGGCCCAGTCAAACGGCCCCTCATCAAAAGGGCCCAGAACAAAAGGTCTCCGCAAAAGAGGGCGCGAGTCAAACGGGCCAGAATCAAAACGTCCCTTGTAAAAATGTCTCTGGCCGAAAGTTTCCTACAACGAAAGCATCCGAGTCAAGAGGTCCTGTGTCCAACGGGCCAGGGTCAAAAATGATCGTCGCTGCAAAAGAGCCCAGTCAAAGGACCCCGCTTCAAAAAAGCCCAGTGCAAAAGGTCTCTGCAAAAAAGGCCCGAGTCATATCACCTTTCATCAAAGGGACCTGGGTCAAAAGGGTCCACGACAAATGGGCCTTGCGTCAAAGGGGCCCTGTTCAAAATTGCCCCGCTACAAAAGACCCGAGTCAAAATGGCCCCACATCTAAAGGTCCGGGTCAAAAGGTCTCCGCAACAAAAGAGCACAAGTCAAAAGTGGCCCCGCTAAAAAGGGCACGAGTCAAAAGTGATCCGCTACAAAAGGTCTCGGGTCAAAGGTCTCAGCAACAAAAGGCAGAAGTCAAAAGGGCTCGGGTCAAGCATCTCAGCAACAAAAGGGCAGGAGTCAAAAGAGCCCAAATCAAAACGACCCTCATCAACACAGCCGGGTCAAAAGGGTCTCACGACAAAAGAGCCCGAGTCAAACGGGACCTGCCTCAAACGAGTTCGGGTCTAAGGGGTTCCCGCTACAAAAGGGTCCGAGTAAAGCGGTCCCGCGTCAAAAGGTCCCGGGTCGAAAGATCACGGCAACAAAAGGGCCTAAGTCAAAAGGCCAGAATCAAAACGCCCCTCATCAAAAGAACCCGGGTCAAAAGAGTCCCACGGCAAAAGGTCTCGAATCGCAAGGACTCAGCGTAAAACGGGCCCAGGTGAAATGGGGCTTCACTACAAAAATTCAAATCAAACGGCCCGGTGTCAAAAGGACCTGGGCCAAAAGTCTACGCAAGAAAAGAGCACGAGGCAAAAGGGACCGAATCAAAACGCCCCTCATTAAAAGGGCTTCGGTCAAAAGAGTCCCAGGACAAATGGTCCGAGTCAAAAGGGCCCTGCCTCAAAGGGACCTGGGTCAAAATTGGTCCCGCTACAAAATGTCTGAGTAAAGAGCGCCACGTCGAAAGGGCCCAGGTAAAAGGTGTCCACGAAAATTCGGCCCGGGTCATAAGGACGCTGCGTCAAAAGAGCCTGGGTCAAAAGGGTTCTGCGAAAAATGGCCCGAGTCAACAGGGAACTACGTCAAACGGGCCCTGGTCAAAGAGGCACCGCTACAAGAGGGCACGGGTTTAAACGACCAGGCGTCAGCCGGGCCTGAGTCAAAAGGGCCTCTCGTCAAAGTGGCACAAGTCAGGAAGGTCCCGCGTGAAAAGGGCCCTGTAAATACTGTTTCACGGGTAAAAAGCTTTAGATCAAAGCAAGATTGGAGATCAAGCATGCACAAGGGGTTTGTGTCCTCTTAGTAAATTGAAGTGTTTGTGCAAAAGAAGGAAATATATCTGTGGTTATTACTAACAAAAAGGAAATTTGAATGGTGATATAGTTTTATTTGCTTGTTGCTTGGTTTGCAACAATCGTTTTCGCTTAAGTCGTTCTCCATGAAAGTTTGCTTGCACTCCCGTCATAGGGGGACTGGGTGTATTAGGGCCTAGGCCGCGGTTACCATGGAGGGCCCTCAGATTATAATATCAATTCCTAAAATATCGTACAATCAATGGCGCAACCAGCTATGAGCTAGGGGGCTAATTCCTCCCCGAAACAAACCTGGTCTATCTTATACAGCCGCGCTGCAGACAAATTTCGGTGAAATTTCAAAATAGATCAATGCATAAATGTATTGTATTGTAATTAAGTCAAAGCACTGTCGAAAGCGAAATACACAGAGAAAACGGGGTGTCTAAAGAGTCCCCATGACTTAGGATTACTCTCTTATTATCAGAATTACAACAAAATGTAACAGAAGATACCGTCTTCAAATAAAGTTTTTAATAGACAGTAACTTCATTCGTTTATGTTCTGGTTCCAGGTAAGTGGTAACGTTGCATTTTCATGTAACATTATGCGCATATAGAGCGTACAGCCCAAACGGCTTGTCCGATTTGAAAAATTCTTGCACTTTAGATTGAAAACATTATATGTGGAGACGGTTTCCCCTCCTACATTTTGTTGTAACTCTGATAATAAGAGAGTTACCGTATGTCATGGGACATTTGAGACACTCTGTATAGTAGCTGAAACACTAAACAAATAGTAGCCAATAGCTTTTTGCTGTGAAAAGAACAGAACAGCTTTCTGAAAATTGTAACAAACAACTAACAATAACTTTTGACTCTGAAATGAATACGACGTTTCAGTGAAAATGAAAACCACTGCTGAACAACTAAAAAACTACTAATTTTAAAACGTTAAGATTCTTTTCAGTTCAGATTATGAATGGCAGAGTTCCTGAATAGCTTCGTTTACAGACTCTAAATTTAACATATCTCTTTCCATTTTCATTAGTAAAAATGTGTCCAAAATGTCTTCACACAAATTAGCTCTGAGATTTGTTTACTCTCTAACTTTAACTTTGAGAAGCACCTTTCACATGTCACTTGTGTGCATGGTAGAGACAACGCATGTTTGTATGCAATGTATAAATTATTAAAACAACTAGGCTGACAGAAATTGGTACAAAATTTTCCCTGCACATGACAAAAAATTTTTACACAAGGTGTTTGCAGCATCATTATCACTCTTGCCGTGAATCCCGTCCAAATTGTCCCATCTCCTATAGCATGCTCAGATGCATAATCATTATCATCTTCTACGGATTCAGGGGCATCATTCTCTTCAGGACCATCAAAAACCAGAACGTTTTGTGACAGAATACAGGAGAAAGAATTGCTGGAGGTCTTTGTATATTTCCTCATACTTTATATTTAGTTTTTTCGCAAGAACTCTGAAAGCTCCTGCAGACACACTATTCTTCCCAATTTCCGAAAAGTGCTTGGGATCCAGCATTTGGAGTTCATTTGGCTGGTGAAATCTATCACTGACACATGTAACAGCTGTATTCAGAATTTTCGTTGAAGTTTTTTTTTATTCTGAATAAATCATCTTCACTTATATTTAAGTTCTTTCCCAGTTCAACTGCCGCAAGCTGTCCTGACATTTTCTTCTTCTTTAAGATTCTTCTGGGAGGAAAGTCTTTTTCCATTGCTACCTCTACACCAGATTGCACAAGCTGTTGTTTTTTCACACAAAATATTTTTGTGTTTTCGTAAAGTTTAAACAGACATCTTTTGCCTCTATTTTCTTCTGAAGCTACTGCAGCAAGTTGTCTACAAGTCTCCAGGTTGTACGACAGTCCAATCCGTGAGACTGCAGGTATTTTGAAATATGCTTTGTTTCTGTAAACAAGTCCTGAAACACAGAGCACATCATTACAGGGTTAAATTCTGTCAATTTATTCAGCAAAGTTTAGCTTGAAATTTTGATTTCACATTAAAACTCCTGTCCTGTACATCTCACTGAGGAACAATAAAAATGAAAGAAATCTTGATGATGATAGACAGTCGTCTCGTCTTGGCTTCATGTTTCGTAGCGAAACTCGTTAGTGTCGACTACCGCATTCAGTGAATTGTTTTTGCTCCACAATCGTGTTGCAACTACTTGTTGAACTTTTCGTATAAATAGTTTGTCATGTTCCTTGTGGCTTGCATCAATCATTTTCCTCCAAACATTCTTTCTTTTGTAGTATTCAGACAGAACACGGTACTGGTTTCAACCACACCAAATATGTTTTCAGCTTCATTAATCTACTCAGTCAAATTTGTCATAGCCAAATGAAGAGCATGAGACATGCATTGGGTGTAAATGATTTCAGGATTATCCTTCTCCAGTAATGCTTTAACTCCTTTATAGCATCCACTCAAGTTAGCAGCTCCATCAAAAAAGCAACTTACAATATCAGAGATCAAAACATTGTTGGCACAAAGTACTTTTTTGTTTTCATTTTAAGTTACTTGTCTTATAGTGTCACTCTTTACGACAACTGCTAAGAGCCGCCCAAATGCTTGACCGCTTATAACGCAAAGAATTACTATAGTAAGCTGATTCAGCACTGAAACATCTTAAATAGAATCAACCATTATGCTGAAAATGCCCGCTTTCTTGCCGTCTTCCACTGTTTGTCGTGCAATTTTGTAAACGTTTTTGATAGAAAATATTTTTTTAAATATGCCGCTTTTCCATTTTTGAGTTATCAAATATAGACCTACAAGATGTATTAACATCCATAAAGGATCAATCAGCCTGTGGTTAAATATGGACCCAGCTACAAACCAGACCCCAGTCTTCAACGGTGAAAAGGCCCCATCTGCCCAACATAATGAAAAAAGTTCCAGGTCCTAACAGCTCAACATGATGAAGAAAGTGCCTAGGAGCCCAACTACTCAATGAAATGAAAGAAGGTCCCAAATTGCCCAATATAATGAATAAAGGACTCAGGGCCACAACTGCTCAATGTAATGTAAAAAGGTACCAACTATCTAATATATTGAAAGAAGGGTCCAAGGCCCCAGGTACAAACTAAATCACAGTTTCTGATAATAAAAGACCTAGTGAAAGATAGACATAGCCACAAATCCAGTAACAAAAGGACCTTATTGAAAGGACTTACTGATTGATGGAAGGATGGAAGAGGAGTGGTTGTTGGCAGCATAATAACAGTGATCTACCGAATTATTTAGCTTTCTTCTGTTTTAGCTTTTCTCTCTTTCTCTTTCTTTCTTTATTGTTTCATATTTTTTTTTCTGAGAGGGCCTAGGCCGCGATTGCGGCCTAACGGCTCTGGCCAGTCTGCCCCTGACTCCTGTCTTTTTGAATTTGTATTCTCGTTACATAGCCCAATTAAAATTTATCTAATGCTGATTTTCCCCTTGTAAAATTCCATTTCTAAACCTGGATCAAATTATAGTATGAAAAATATTCTGTGGGAAAGATTAGTTTAATTTTACTGTGAGAATGCATATGTGGATCTGCATACAGGGTTAGTGAAAAGTATTGGGACATAACAATAATAACGACATGCGCGGACGGAGGAAAAATAAATGTTACCAATGGTATTATTGCAAAACCTGCATTGATTTGGAGTGTGGTCACCATGGAAGGCATCTTGAATTACGCCATATTGAATATCACACTATATTGTTTTAAATTTAAAAGGTTATTATTTTACACTTCAACTTAGGCTTGAATATTCACACAAATGAGAATGTGAACTCATTTACTACACATAATTTGTTTGAGACAGAGTGTGTTATGTTTGACATATGTATCTAATAGAAAGAATGTATCATGATAGGCCAGTAACAAAGAGATGCATAGACGGAGGAAAAGCAAATGTTACACTTTGGCATTGGAGTAGAAACTGCGTTAAATGATTTAGTATACATCATAGTAACCATCTTGAATTCCGCATATTGTATACCACACAATATTTTTAAATAAAAAAGGTATGTTTTGATTTTGAATTTAACACAGTGGCAAGGCCTGAGGGGAGACAGGGTAGACAGCGTTTACCCTTTAGAATGTTATATTAAGCCATTCTTAAGCCATTAAGCCTAAATTACTAACTTAAAATTTTGCAATTTAGATTCCAAACTTAAAATTTCCTATAATTTATTCTGAGCTTTTTTTTTAATGCTTGCGTATGAAAGACAGAAAGCAATGGATCTCGCGAAACCTTGAACATTATTCCTATAGAAGCGTAGGAGAAATAAACAGCCACGTGCGAAGTCCAAAGACTCGTGCTATGTAGTAGAATGAAACCTCTCTAAAGCGGAGAGCCATGAGGAATCAAAAATTGTCCGCCTTAGAGAGGTTTCAATATTTTATGACGTAAATTAGTAAACAAGGTAATACACAATTAGAAAACAAATATTTTTGCATGAATCATGTATTTACGAATATTACAAAAATGCCTGAATTATCCTCCGCCACCCAATACTCTATGTTCGAGGCACAACGTGGAAATAAGATGATATATTTCTCTGCTTTTTACACTTGCTACTACTTACTACATTTTCGGTATGTTGTTCTAATTTGTGAGTTAATTGCAGTCCAGTAGTGTCTTTTTTCAGACAATATGTTTACCCGCGGGCCAAAAATACCAAACTTGTCTTCTGCTTGCTTACAGATTCAAGCGGAACAGTACCATAACGTGTCATCCCAAATTGTGGGTAACTGTCAAACACTTTTCTGTCTAAAACAGTTTGGGTGGGAGTGCATGTAAGCAAAGGACATGAGAGTGTTGTTAAACAGAGACTTCGTCTGGGTTGCTGAGCAGCCAGTTGAGGAGGCAAAATGTCACAATGCTTCCTTGATGACACATGTATGAATTACTAAAAATGTATTTTTACTGCACTTTCCAACTTGTTTCTAGAAAAAGTGTCCTTAATACGGAGGTAAATAATACCTATAAAAGACAGGAAAGACTGTCCTTGTCCGTGCTACAGAGTGTCCGCTTTAGAGAGGTTTATCAATATGTTTTTTCCTATTACAGTGTTTGGGGATTACAAAATATATCCGTTACGGAAATGTCCGTTGATAGAGGTTTCACTGTAGTACTTGCGAAAAGATAGTTGCTATTCTGACTACGTTTACAGAGCTACCTATCTTCATTTTAAGCTGGATATATATTGTCCCTATATGTCTCCAACATCAGAATAAATAAAAATAAGACTCCCTAACGAAAAGTTTAGATGTGTTGGCAATTCTATCACTTTTATATTTTTCGCGAGAGTGACCAGCACTTTTACATGTCCCGGTAAATGCCCCTTCCCCGGTTCGAATTTTGAAAAAAGAGAAACCTTTTTGTCTTGGTCTGGGGCCTGGATCAAGGTACTCGTGACCAAATTTTGTTAACTCGGTCCACTCGTCTGCTCCGCTGGCGCATACAGACACAAAGATATTTAGATAGACACACAAACAAACTCTAATTTGTTTATATTAGGTTCTTCGCTCAATAATTGTGCAGATGAAAGATTTGAAAAATACAAAAATCTGGTCATTAAAGAACTAATAAATTATAGAATATTTAGTATGCATCAACAAATTATTCCATACGGCAAACTGAATGACTTGATATCCACCTTTCCTAACACTTTTTGCTCAGATCAGCTTAAGAATGAACTTATCAACATATGTTTCGATAGAACAAACACATTTCTCTTCCTGAATACTTGAACTATATTTTTAGTAATTAACCTCAAATCATATATCAGGAAACAACAAAGCTGCTAAATATGGTGTTGAGCATTCCATCAACTCCAGTTTTTTGTAAACATTCAATGAATGCCCTGAAAAGAGTGTAACTTACTTAACAAACAGCATGACAAACTTTCTGAATTATGGACACTTACAATAAAGAACTTGGTATGGAAGCTTTGTAGAATACCTGAATTTAAAGAAAAAAAAAACAAGAGTTATTAATGTTTTCGCCGAAATGAAGAACAGGGTATGGAGCTCATTCACAAAACTGTAAGGTATTAGTTAAGGTATTTGGTATTAGGTATTAAGTTAGATGTTGCAAGGTTTTTTTTTTTTACTTCTATCGTGTTTTTTTGTTTACTTTACACTTCCTTTCTAACGTATTTAGAAATGACTATCCCTAAGGAGGGTATGGGGAAGTAATGCCCCCATTTCTTGCAAATGAGGTACCATTCAGAAATCTATGCTTCGAAAAAAAAACTATTCACCAAATTTCACTAATTATAAATTTTATACTTAAAGGAGGAGAGTAAACATATGCTTTACAAATACTATATATATATGTACAGCAAAATCTGTCAATGCTGGCCAACATTGGTTCCATTGAAAAGTGGCCAACTTACATAAAATAAGTGTGATTCGTGTATTTTTAGAATAGGATTTCTAGTATTACTTGGTTGTTAATAAGTAATGGCACGGCAGCTACTTTAAAATAATGTATATAGATTAATCATTTAACTACTTTTTGTTAATGAGCTACAAGTGTTTTCCCCGGAGCAAAAGATGTTTTGTTAAGGGAATTCATATTTAAAAACCTCCACTACATTTTGACAAGAATTCATGTTCCAATAGTTGAGAATTGAAATGGTTAGCTTTAGCCTTGAGAATTTTCCGAAATTACTAAAGCTCCCCACTGATGAACGGAGCTGATAGGCTATAGCTAATGATTTTACCAAAACAGATAGGGTAAACAAATACGTGCAATCATTTCCGGAATTCCTGTACGTGCTTTTTCTTATTCATGTCTTCCTTCCCCAACCCTTTATCAGGGTAGTGTTTGGCCTTTGACTTCCAAGAACAAATCGTGGGAATCTATGCTTCTTTGTCTCCACTTACAAATACAGAACATCTGCTTTGCGTATGGGAATGCGAAAGAGTTAAGAACAACAACAAAATGGTACTTTGCGTGGCTAAGATATGCAGGTAAATTTATCATTATCATCATAGGGTAAACATTGTTTCAATGTGGCCAACATGCAAGATAGACAGGTGGCCAAGTTGACAGGTTTTACTATATATATATATATATATATATATATATATATATATATATACATTGTGGCCCATTTTAATCTTTCCACGGAAATAAATAAACTGAACAAAAACTCAAACAAGAAATAGCATGGGGTAAATCGAATGATGATATCGGGGTGCCCCCAGGGCCGCTCTTCAAGTGGGCCCGAGGCCAACTTAAAAATGTTAAATGGAAACATGGGGCGAGTGACACTTCATTCGATAGGATCTTTAAAAACTAAAAAACGATGCGGCAAACGGTTTTTCATGTAGGTCACCGTATTCAAAATGGCCGCTAAAATATGTTACCTATATCAGATAAAAAACGATTAGTTAAACAGTGTTGCCACAACAGAAGAGAGAAAATTTGAATTAGGAAATAGTGCAATAACATGGAAAAAGGTCCCTAGCACAGTATGGTTTAAAATTCAAAGAGCAAATCAGTATGTCATAAGGAGCATTTTCACGTTTATTTAAGATCGATAAGTCAAGTAGTAACCGAGATATTCGGTACTTTGTAAAAGCTGAGAATTTTGTGCTGTACAAGATGGTAACGCTGTTCCAAAATTCCCTTTTATCCCTCTGCGTTGGAGAAAAAATAAAGTAGTAATCTGTGACACAAGTTAAATCCTGTGACATGCAGAAGTATAGCAAACTATTTACAATAAGGAAACAATATTTTTTTCTGTTTCATCAATTTTGTAATGTATGTTACGAATAATTGTTTATTGATAATTATAAACATATATTTCTTTAATTTAATTTCTTTCTCCTAAAAATAAGTTAGAAAAAGCAATAAATCGTAGATATTAATAGTTATCAAATTTTAATTGAAAATACATAGGCTAAGTTCTGCTAAATGGTAGCAAAATTTTTCATATCATCCGATGTTTATACGTACTGTCCAATTTTAGGGGAACATACAGAACTTATTTTGTATTTCATTCACCACGAAATTAAGTACTAATATTTTTTTTAAAGTACAGCATGTAGAAATATGCCATAAAAGCTATAGTGGAACAAACACCAAAACAACCTGTGTTAGGTGGCCATTAGAAACAAGAAATGTATCTGATCAGTTAATAACGGAGAACCTGATGGGTCCATGAACGTTTGAATCCGTATTGAGCAGACGAGTAAACGAGTTCAGTGTAAAAAAAAAAGAAAGAATATGATCAAATCTGTGCTGGATGACCACAAAAAACAAGAAAGTATTTAACCAAGTGAGGGCAGGGCGGAACTAGAGGAAACTCAAGGTGTCTATAGGGACCAGGCGCGTTAGCAAAGGAGGAAATGCTTGTAAACAAAATAGTGTAACATACGGTGTAAAGGGTAATCCATAAAACTTCTGCAAATTATATGCAACATTGTATTCCTTAGCGCAGGTAACTTTCGGTATAACGTCCCACGACTATAACATTTAGTTTAATGGGGACAGTGATACAATGATTAAGGCAAGTGACTGATGATTCAAGAATTAATGGGATGAGAATGTGAGAGAAAGCGAGAGTACCCGACAACCCCATGAACACGACGTTATCCACCACAAACTTACTGGATCGGAAATCGTATCAGGGACCCCACGCACCAGAGGTAAGCGCTCTACCACCGAGCAACCGTGCCCTCGCAGTTTAACTTTAAGAAGGCATAACCACACAATTTTCCTATTATAATCCAATCAAAATCTTTTGATTTTTGTAAAATGCTTCATAATAATTGAATACAGATTTATGATACACTGGAAAGTAATATGTCTGAAAAGTGATTATTCTCGAAAAAATACGTACAAACTTCAAATCATTTCATCTATTTGAAGAGAACCAAGTTGGAAACTCACACTTGCTTTTGTCCGTATGGAGGAGGGATGTCAGCGACAGTGTGTATGCGCGTAAAGGAAGACAAGGGAGAGAAACAAGCACCATCCTGTGCTACGTAGTAATTATGATGTAACATATTCTTGGAGCTCAGGATAAGCAAACGTGGGACTGTGTCCGTAGAAAACAAACACGTCACCACCTGAAAGTAAAACCGAAATGCTTATTTCCGCTTTGTCTTGACGCAAACTGTTACAAAGTGAGAGGGTCCAGGTATAAGTACGAAGATCATTTCTAAAGTCTTGCACACAGCCTATGCACGACCGTTTGAGTCACTTTTAGGTTAGTTGTGGGTCAGAGTTTGGGCTTGACGATTGTTTCTGTGTTTTGTGGTTTGCGAAACTGTGTTGAGGAATTCAGTGGTGAACGTAACTGAGGTTGTGTTACACATTATGATAAGCGTTCCAATACAAAATCAAAACTCTATGTGGGAAGAATCCAACTGAAATTTACAATACTTTGCGGGAGGTTTTTCGAAATAGTGTAGTGGATCATAGCACTGTATTACGGTGCTCAGCTTGTTTCCGTGAAGGTCGTGTAAGCAATGCGGACACCCCAAGAAGTGAAAGACCATCAACTGCAAGCAAGGATGTTATAAAATAGAGGATCTGACCATACAACAAAATCGTGAAGCCAAACGTCACAGCTTCGCCACGCCTACTCTGCCCACTTCGCAACACTAAGATCACAATGTTTCGAGCCAACAATTATGACAGAAACATGAGTAGCCAATCATACGTGCCGGCTCAGATGATGCTCGGTTGTTTGTTTTTTTTCGGGGGGGCTTCATTCAGTTCATATGTTGAAGATACGTATGGGCAGATCCTCTATTTTATAACATCCTTGACTGCAGCAGACTACACCCATGAGATTATTGTAAATGCCATTTTGAGAGAGGGTCGACGAAAACATGTAAGAAAAATTGCTTCAACGTTATCAAACAGAAGGAGATAAGTTTTTCCAAACGATTGTTGCAATTGATGAAACCTGGATACGAGAATTTGAACCAGAACTGAAGTTTCAGTCGTCACAACAAAACAGTTCAGACTCTTCACGCCCGAAAAAATTCCGACGGCAACAATCAAACTATTAACTCACGATGATCTTCGCGTATGATACGAATGGAGGGATGGCTACAATAGAGTGACACAGGGGACGTCTATATCAGACGCGTACTACAAGCTGTTTCTGCAAAATGTTTTGCGCCCGAAAATTATTGAAAGAAATCCTGACATGCTTGCAGCTGTTGTCCTCATTCTGAACGATAATGCAAGGCCGCATACTGCTCTAAAATTAAGGGTGACACGTAACAAGTATGGATGGGGAATACTTCCCTTCCCAATATTGTCCTAATTTGAGCCTGCCAGACTTTGAGTTGTTCCCCCAAATTAAAAGAACCACTCTGTGGAAAACGTTTAGATTCGATTGACGAAGCTTTCGGTGAGTTGACCCGAGTGATCAGACACCTCAACAATGAAGGTGCCCTATCCAGAATACAGAAATTGCCAAATGTTAGGAAGCTGTCATAAACAAGTATGGATATTGTATTGAAGGCCTGTAAAGGTATTTTGTACAATGAATTGTTTACTTGCATAGCATCTTTCAGTCTGCAGAACTTTTGAAATGATTGTCGTACAATATATTGTAAAAAAAAATTCCGAACAGCTGCTAGGACATAATATTGTACGTAACGGTACATCTAAACACTAAATGCAAACATTAGAAACTATTGGTACCATAACAAATAACAGTTTATGTGCCACGCTAAATAACAGTATATGAGTCTAATTTTGTAATAATGTACGTAAAATTTGCGGGTCGCAAACGAACGAAAATAATGCAATAAATAATTATAATTGCATACCGAGTATCGCAAAAAAAGTCAAACTAACATTTCGTTAACACAATATACTGCAGAACGAAGCCGTATGAAACATTTTAAGACATTCATTAATTACGACCAAGTAGTTGTGTATGTAAGAGAAAACTTGAAGCTGTGATTTTTGCGATATTAATGCACAATTGACAATTTTTTACGTTTGCTGCAGTATCATAGGAGTTTACCAAATGTATACTAAACTAAGCTAACCAAAGCCAACCTACGTATCCTAGCTCATATTTTATGTTCAAGGACAAAAAGAAAGAAAAAAAACACCTAAGTTTTTAGTGAACCCCATCAGCACTATATTACAAAAGTTAAACATGTCAAGTATTGTGCGTAAGCCTGTGTATAGTACATTACGTCAGTCTTACTACTTCCATTTTGATCATTTTATTCGGCTTTGAATTTATAGTATATATGGTGCTGGTTTACTTTTGGCGCACCAAATTTTTAAAAAGAATACAGGTAAAATTCCGTACTTCGCATGAAAATACATACTTGTAAAGAACAATTTTCTGCAAGCGATAGAATTAAATACAAAGTAATACACCTGTATTTTATGTTTACAAGTGTAGGTTACTCTAGTTCGAGTCCCTCGAATTGGTGTGTTGCATCAGCCAACAAGCTCGCAGTTCGCTGTTACTACACCTTCAGGGAGGAACCTAATCATTCATAATTGTCTACAAATTAATTATGAATGATTGCATTCCTCCCTGAAGGTTTAATAATAGCGCACTGTGAGTTCATTGGTTGATGCCGCACGCTAATTCGGGTGACGCCGAGTATAGTGTAAAATCCTTACGAGTACTTTGCTACGGATAAAATAAGTGAGTGCATATAAATGATGGTTGTATTAGAAACTATTTTCCACCAATGCTCTATTTGTGCACAGTGTACAAAAGTTGTATTTTATGTTTACAAGTGAAATGCTATAAGTATGAAACCGTGACAAGTATTATTGAAACTCATATCATTGCCAAAATCCACTCGTTTTCACTATCCTCATTTTTGCATATACCAACCTTCGCTGACGCACCCCCTCTCTAGAGCTCACGCATTCCAGCATCGCTCTGTCGTGACTCAGGTAGGATTCGTGCTTTTTAGTGGCCTACTAGCACAGGTTTTTCTTGTTTTCTGCATTGCAGTTTTTATGCATACATCTGGACGACGTATTTACACGCAAATCCTAGAAGAATTTTAATTATTCATCAAATGATTATAATGGTCCCCTTGAAATTTAACTATGCCAAATGACATGTTTCCATGCCGGCCAGCGCAAATAATTTAGTAAACAATAAGAAGGAATTTGTAAAATAATTGTAATTTTTTGAACAATTCTTTCGAGTGGTGCGTCAAAAGTAAAGCTGCACGAGAAATATTCCTAAATATGTGCTTAAAAATTATATCGAGCTTCACATGAAAGGCAGTACCTCGTTTGAAACTTATTCGTTCAATTGTAACTACACATTCAATAAATGGACTGACAAATACAGAAGATAACGTGCAGTTTGATAAGTTGGCGGCAATTGACAAGTAGAAATTTAAAAAATACACGAATTTTATGGCACATATAATTATGTTTGTCCAGAAAAATACCTATTTCATTGGGGCATATAGGCTACAATTCATACAGCTAACCTTTGCAGAGATTTATAATATGGTAGCAAAATAATAATAAATAAAAACATTCTTAGTTAGGGCCATTGACTTTAAAATTTTAAGCTCCGAAGTGAGAGTTCATATGTACAATGTATACCACACAAAGAAATTTGTTTCATGACCTAATGGGTAATGTGAGAAACTTTGGGGAATAATTCCTATATGGATTGCGTCAACGCAAAGCAATATTTTATATTTTGTTAGTGATCATCGGCATAGCAGTTATAATGATTTCTTGCATTTCTTATATGTACAATTTCTTGAACACTGCTTCCGAATGATCCCCTTAGACGTGCAAACGAAGGAAGTGAGTAATTATCTTAGTTACATCCACCAGCTACAACACAGCCAAAGAAATTGTGCTGGCAAACCATCCTTTGTATTGCTTCAATTGCAACACACTGTTACTTATTTCATTCATTCGTGTTTTAAAAAGAAATGGTAACAAGTCGGTAATATTTGCAGATAATATTGAATTGTTTCGATATTACTCCCCTAAAGTTGCACGAAAATAAATATATTCACTGCACGAAATTGCTATCGTATTTCTACCATCTTGTTCAAACGTGAATTCGTATTACTAACTCAAGAACAATTTATATCCAAATTACGTTTAATTAGCTCCTTCAAAAACTCAAATGGGTTTCATTTTCTTGTATGTCCATTCATTAATGTTATATCTCGTTTTAATCATTTCTTCACGATTTCTCCAACGGTAAGGGAAGAAAGGGAATTTTGGAACAGCGTTACCATCTTATACAGCACAAAATTCTCTGCTTTTACAAAGTACCGAATATCTCGGTTACTACTTGACTTATCGATCTCAAATAAACCTGAAAGTGCTCCTTATGACATACTGATTTGCTCTATGAATTTTAAACCATACTGTGCTAGGGACCTTTTCCATGTTATTGCACTATTTCCAAATTCAACTTTTCTCTTTTCTGTTCTAGCAACACTGTTTCATTGATCTTTCTAATCCTGGGGTCATTTTAAAGAGTTCTTCCCAGTATTTCATTTAATGTGCACAAATGGTTTCTACTTCAATCCTTGTGTGCGTTAAAGGCATTTAAATTTGACACATGTTTAACGTTATTTCTCAAAAAGTATGCAATACTGATCTGCGAGTGTCATCTCTTTCGTCTTTGTTTTCATTGCTGATTCGAATTATGAAATTAAATTTAGGTATTTCCATTTAAGAAATCACAAGTTTATATTGGGTTGGTAACACTGTTCATCTGGTGATATTACCCAATATATGGATAGATGTTCCCCCTCCTGCAGTTACTTTGTGCAAAGTTTCGTACCTCTTTCTCTCTTGGTTTCTCTGTTATAAAGGTGTGACATTATGAATGGTGCCCCCTTTATATTTTTCACTTCAAATAAGCATGCAAAACTTGATGCAATCCTTGTCTTGCTTAGTACTTATGAACTGAATAACCAGTCAGAGAATTTAAGCAGTGGTCAAAATAACCCCTCCTGCAGTTCTAAGTAAATCTACTTTTATTTCAAACAAATAAGATAATCTGAAAACTAATATTCATGGTATAAAGACTATGGTCAAAAAGAACAAAAACAGCTCCACTTGGTGAGCACACACTAATTTATGTTCAAATTTAAGGAAGTTGAATGTTGCTGAGGGGTAAAAACTACAATTCTGGTTTAGAATGTTCTTAAGAACGTGGAGAAATGAGAAAACGTCCTTAACCTGAAAATGATGCTTTATAAATAACTAGGACTATATATGACAAATACGAAATATACGAACCCAGCCCCTTGTTGTGTACTGTATTGCATCAGGACTACTCATAACAACATTCCCATCAGAAGCGGGAGAGAGATTAGGGATGTGTCTTGTTTATGTACGAAGCAAGAGTGTAAACAGTTTCTTCAACATCGTAAGGATACATGAGCGAAATCCGACCTTCTGCCTTGCCGTGCTTTCTCCCACTATTTGCTGCTTTCATGTGGAAATGACCCATGATAGAGTTAAATAAAATTAACTTTATATTCTTCCAATCACTACGTAACAATACAAGCGTATGCATTTATTTTACTCATGTCTATTGTTAGTTCGAGACAGGCAAGGTTATGGAAGAAATCCCTAATAAATAAAACTGGTATGTCATGTTTTTTTTTTTTTTTTTTTCGTTGACGAAGGTGGTTTTATGCAATGAAAGTCATTACGGTCTCGGAAGTAGAGACAGTCTTGTACGTATAGAGTAGTACAGGTTAGCGTTATTCGCATTCGCCATATATGACCTTTGAATGACATTCTGGTATGCGGAACAATAAATGACTTTTGTGCATATACGTCGTTTGACTTTGGTCTTAGTTCAAGGAAGTGTAACTAGTGTGTTGCACATTTATAAAGTTCTCAAGCATGTTCTCTTTAAGACTTCTTTTGAACAGTTTATAAAACTTCATCTTCCAGCATTCTAACGAATATCTTCTATCGACAAGATCCCACAGAGTACTCTAATCTTTATGTACGCCTTGTACTATGAGATAGCAAGATTCCGGTCCCAAAGGCCATCATGTGTGTGAACCCTATATTCAGTGCGTATATAGGATTTTTTTTTTTGAGTCTTTGCTAACTTTCGGTTTGGGGCTTTGCCTGGAAATGTGAAAATTCTGCAAGATATTTAATTTACTTTACTATAGTAAGTAACATTCGGGGGTCAAGCCCGGAAGCCCCTTTTAAATACGCCACTGCCTATGTTTATTGGTTGTATGCTATGTGAACAAAATTGCTGTTTTTTCAAGGACATAAAAGATCAACACGAAGCAGATATTCGACAAGAATTCTTGCTTCACATTGGGGAAAAATGTATGAGTAAGACATGAGATAATGAGAATCGTCTACAGTAATAGCCACTTCGTCCTTTCAGAAGTCACTCACGTCAGTCAAGAATATTACTTTTGAGACACAACTGTTTCCAAGCTAGAAAACCATTGTTAAAATAGTTTTAACATGTCATTATACGTTTTATGTTATTTCTGCACTTATGATGTGTTATTCCTACACACAATTTCACTGTGATTGAGCTTTTGTGTATTCTGTGTTAACACGCTAAACTCAGATTCAGGAAGTTAATGTTTTGTGCTAGAATGACGATGTAGTGTGGTTAACAATATTTTCTAACGGTTGCGGTTCTTTAGTAATCAGATTAAGTTCAGAAATAAATAGGACGAATCGTAGGAGCAGATTGACGAAGAAACTGATGGCTGACAATGTTGAAATAATGTGAAATCTGATTTTTCAAACATTTGAGTATGTACCTACATATATGATAGCAGTAGGTATATGAAAGCAGTAAGTACGACTTCTGTACATCAGCATTCGATCTAAGAACTGTTTATAAGCAAATTGCGTTTAAGATTGGTTCTTCACAGGCCCATATTAATGGAGTGACATACTACAAAATTTCCTCTGAATATGAATATTCCACTCCAGAATACAAAAAAAAAAAAAAAAAAAACGATGTTGATAGATCTTTTGTTATGAAAGTGTTGTCAATTGATTTATATCTACTGTACACCGTAACTGAAACTTTATGCCGATAGGACCTATCGCTTGCCTGAAGTGTAAACGGTACTCTCCAACACACAAATTTTTCCTGTTCTTCGGTAATGCTCTTCCACATTACCATTACAGACAGCGGACATTTGAAGTTCTTGTGTTGAAGCTTTCACCATGTAATTCAAGTACATCGCAACCAGAATATTTTCTGCTCCCCAGATATAAAATATCAGTTAGAGGTAGAAAGTATTCAAACATCATGGACATTCAAAAATACAGGGTGAGGCAAAAAGATGTTAAATGTAGATTTACTCACGTAAAATTAGAAGGCAAGGATTTGGTTGCAGGTTTTTAATTTGGCACCCATCCCGCTCAATGCATTTATGGAGTCTATCCATTGTTGATTGTATGACCTTTTGGCCATTTGGGCAGGGATAGCAGCGATGACCTGAGTGATGCGGTGCTTCAGGTCGTCTAAGGTGCTAGGTTTGCTCGCATACACATGATTCTTGACCATATCCCATAACCAAATTCACATGGCGATAAGTCGGGGGAACGTGCTGGCCATGTGAGAGACCACCTCTACCAATCCAACGTTTACCGAAGTTGTAGTTCAGATAATCCGAAACCATCTGATTGTAATGGGCAGGGGCACAATCTTGCTGAAAATACCCTCGCCGGAGAATGGCAAGTGGCGTGTTCTCCTCCATGAACATGCTGAGTATGGCAAGGTAATTCTCCCATCTGACAGTGTTTCTACCACGTTTCCTTTGCAATCGTATTGAACGGACCCCGTCCTTACAAACTTCTCTTAGATCCTTCCAATTGTCAGGCCCGAGGGTGCATCCCGTTCAGCCCAGTCCGTGAATTTTTCTTCTATGGTGCTTGTGAACTGAGAAGCCTCCATCCAGGTAGCCATTTTCCTTCATTCCTCAATGGAATATCGGTACTTCATGGTTTAATGTGCAAAGCAAATACAGAAAGCACACCTATTTAATGTTAACATCTTTTTGCCTGGCCCTGTATAAGTATAGTGCTCAATATCATATATGCAAATCATTCCATGCAATCCTTGAAGTATGTCCGAGTTGTATTGTTTCATAAGGGCATTATTGCAAATGGAAGTAATCGATACACCATCTAGTATATTTGAAGTTACGTTACATCGTTGAAATATTAATCATGCTTTCTATCAGAACGCCTCCCGACACCGATAATGTTTGGGAGGTGATTCCTCACGCCAAGATAAGACAAAAAGTATAGATCAAAGTATGTGCACAAATGCTTCGTTTCGGAGTTATAGGCTGCCGAAAACAGGAAAAAAAAAAGAATTTTAAAGGTCCATAGCTACAAAACTATGGAACCTACAGTAGTCGGGTCAAGACTTTACTTACGCACTAATATGTACCAAATCCAAAAATACATGTTTCGAAATCCTAAGGTACTCATGCAACGATTTTTTATGGAGGGAGTTTGGCTATGGACATATAATTTGAAGTACTCACCAACTGCCACTATAAAAATTGTTGCGGAAATACCGCAGGATTCTGAAACTTCGATGTTTGGATAAAACACATACTAGTTCCTAAATGAAGTCTTGACCCAAACTTTGTCTGTGTTATTTTGAATCACCCTGTATCTATATCTATCTATCTATCTATCTATCTATATATCTATCTATCTATCTATCTATATATCACTATATATATATATATATATATATATATATATATATATATATATATATATATATATATATATGTGTGTGCGTGTGTGTGTGTTCTACCATAGCTCTGGAATGCCTGGAGCATTTTTTTATTAGGTTGGCTACACATTACTTGCAGCCTGGAAAGCAGTACCTTTGGGATGACACCCTCCTAGCGCCTCTAGGGGAGTGAGAGGGGAAAACACAAAAATGATCGAAAACGACCGATATTAGTGTCATATCTGTAGTTTGTCGTGTCCATAAGTTGTTTGGTGACAGTTTCGATACCCATTAAGTCCAAGTTCAGCCCACAAGTGAGAGTAAGACCCTCTTGCACACTAGGAGGATGGGGATACATGCAAGAATGATCGAAAACGACAGACATTACTGTCGAATCCGAAGTTTTCAGAGTCGCTGAGATTAACAGTGACATTTCCAATGCCGTTTAAATCCAAATTCAGATCGAATTAGTCCTTCTGAGGAGAAGGAATGGTGACGCATAAAAATAATTGAAAATAACCGATATTAGTGTAGAGTTCATTGTTTTCGGGATCACTGAAATGAATAGTGACGCCCCCAATGTCGTGTAAGTCCACGTTCATCTGATTTGCAGAGGATAGGATGGGGAAGTTAAAAATCAAACGTCAGAAATGACTGAGATTTGTGTCAAATTCATAGTTTCTGGCTCGGAAAACGTCTGATCCATTTGAAATGACTTTCGGAAGATAGTACCCAATTCAAGCTATTTCTTTTAATCCTATCAATTTGATTAAAAACGTGTTCTGCGTGGGTAGTGTGATTTAATATTTATGCCAAAAGTAGAGTATCTTCTGTATTTTTATCATTACCTTTTCGTTGAAACAAATGTTCTAAGGAGGAAGAGGATTCAAATATTTCCCATAAACCTATTCTCACCGTACGAAAAACGGGCAATTCAGGTAGAGTATATATGGTAGAATATATATATATATATAGATAGATAGATAGATAGATAGATAGATAGATATATAGATAGATAGATAGATAGATAGATAGATATTGATGTACGTGCACGTGTGTTCCAGCATAACTCTGGTACGCCTAGATTTTTTTTTTTTTTTTTACCAAACTTGGTACACGTAAAACTTACAGTCTGGAAATAGAGTGCTGTCGAGGTAAGATCCCCCTAGCATACCTAGCAGAGGGAGAAGGATGAGGAGGCACATAAAGATGATGAGATACGACCAATATTAGTGTCGAATTCATAGTTTTCATGGTCGGATAATAAAGAATGACTCTCCGGATGACATTTACGTTCAAGTTCAACCTCCATTAACATCCTCTGCGTGTGTGTGCGGTGTGCGGGTAAAATTGTGACATGTAAAATGAATTGAAAATGCCCGATATTAGTGTCGAAATATACTGAGATTTGTGTCTAATTCATAGTTTTCCAGATCGGGAAAACGTTTGATCCGTTTAAAATGACTTTTGGAAGAGAGTTACTACCGACGTCAAGCAGGAATTTTATACATTTGATTAAACACATATTGTGTGGGGGCTAGGGTGTTTTAATACTTATGCCAAAAGTAGAGAATCTTCTGCACTTTTATCATTACATTTTCATTAAAACAAATGTCTTAAGGGTGAAAGGAGAATCAAATATTTCCCATAAATAGGGGTGCGCACGAGACAAATTTTGTGGCTGTCTCGTCTCGAAAATGTGCTGTAAAAATGGTCTCGACTCAAAAAATGTATATTTCCTTATTGGAAGAGCCGTGTCTCGACTCGAATTTTGTCAGGAAAATCCTGTCTCGACTCGTCTCGTGCGCATCTCTACCCATAAACATATTCTCCCTGTGCCTAGAATGTGCATTTTAGCTAGTATATACAGTTATAATGTTACTATAAAATCACATACTTACCACAGAAAAGCAAGGCAACAGCTCTGATGATTTGCTTCTAAAAAATGATTCACACTTTTGTACTATTTTTGAATCTGGTTCCTTCATCTCAATAGCTATGTTATCACCTGACTGACATTCCTGGCGACTAATGGACCAACTAAACGCAAATTTACCCACATCCCGTTCTAATAATTTGTCAGATGTTAAGTAGTCAGTTGTAGGTTCATTATCTATTGTACCAAGAAGACCGGCCGTCTTGCCAAAATACCAACCTAGAATGAAAAGACAGATAAGAACTTGGTAATAACACTTTCTTCAAGTCTTGAGAGTTTCTCTATCGCTAACAGAATAGTAATATACTATAAAGTACCTCTAATAAAAGCTCACCTTTCTTGTAGTGGGTTGCAAATTAGGAAACGTTTGCAGATGGCATATCAGGAATACGAATAAGAAAACAAACAACCAAAGCAAACATTTATATATTTAAGTTTAAGCTCTAAGTCTGTTTTAAATCTTACAAACCACTTATCTCAAGAAGTTGAAATCATCGCCACTTCTATACGAGAAGCACACAGTTTTCGCGACGTTGGATATATGATTTCATGGCATAAAACAATGCCCTTTAGGTGCGTGTTTTATCACTCGAAAATGACTAATCCAAGTGCGGTCCTACTGGAATATGAACACCAATGAAGAGTGTTCTTAATAATTGGAAGCAACAAAATTTAGTTGAAAGTGAGATCTGGTAAGTTAGGAGCACGAGACATGACTTTCAACTTGTTGTAACGAAGAAAATATTGTGTTAGAAGTGATCGATGAGCAGAAACATAGTATCCATGCAAAAGCACATGAACAAAATTCCAGTACCTTTTTATTTGCAATGCTAGAATGAGCTTGTCCTCAAAGTATATTCGTAATATACAACCATAAGTGTAGAGCCTAGCAAATGTTACGCCTACACTCTTTCAAATACGACCACCGTTACTTTCTTACGACTGGCGGTAATCTGAAATTTGTTTGGTGAGAGGGGGTCTGCACTGTTAAGAATAATTTCTTAAATTTAAGAAACATTTTCTTATTCGTGCACCGAGATATTTTCTTAGAAATGAAATTTGATAATTCTCTTTCATAAGGAAAGTAACAGTATATTTTCCGTTTCGCTTTATACAATCTCATCTACTTTTCTTCATTTCTCATTAATGAGAGTTTGAAACTCTTGTTTCTAAGAAAATATATTCTCGGTGCACAGATAAGAAAAGGTTTCTCAAATTTAAGTATTTTTAACAGTGTGTTTCCTACCATTGTGACAATTGTTGTTTCGTTTTAGAAATAAAAAGCGGTACCCACGTCTTATTCATGGCACCAATTGACGAAAAAAAAAGTAGTAATCATTGCGTTATCACTTATTAACAATCAGTGCATGCTAGGGTTGTGGTCAACAGTGAGAGTTCGAGAAGCCCACCAAAGAAACTTTTTTATTTTTACATGCGGAAAAGACTTGACACATTCTATGGAAATTCTAAGTCTAGAGGCGATATCATACATACCAAGCCGACGTTCCTCCATAACAATTTTCTCCACTCGCGCAATAATGCTGTCAGTTCGACTTATCCATGGTCGAGAGTGTTTGGGCTCGTTATTCCACGACATTCAACCTTCTTGAAACTTTTGCATCCATTAACGTACAGTTCTCAATCCATTATACCTTCATCAAATGTCTCACTGAGTTAAGGATGAATATTGATAGGTACTACACACATGTGGATAAAACGACTATTAACGCACTATATCAAAATTCACAATGTTTTCGCGTATTTTAAGATGAACTGCATTTCTCTACCTGGACACAGCACCTTAGAAAGTAGTTGACATTATACTTGAATACACTTCGTAAAAAGGAAGAAGTCCTGACTGATTGACTGTTCAAAACCTAGACCAACCTGCTCAGGCTACAAACTTCAAATGTAGGTAATACAGGATTTATGACGTAAGAGAGGAATATATACATATACATATACATATATATATATATATATATATATATATATATATATATATATATATATATATATATATATATATATATATATATTTATATATATATATATATGTGTGTGTGTGTGTGTGTGTTTTTTTTTTGAAAATCGGCATGGAATGGGACCAATAGGGTTGCAATTGTTATAATAAAATGTCCATATTTCGGAATATCTAAAAATGTTCGGCAAGTGAATTACCAAGCAAAGTCAGGGCAAGGGCGTTAAATATTTTAGAAAAGATCCTTAGGGTAATAGTTTCTTGTTCGATGATACATTATTCCAGGATAATAGGATTATAGCTACCACCAAAGTCCGTGTTATTACCTATCGCATTGAAGCTACTCTCGACCGAGCAGGATCCGTTATGTTATTTCTTCTCACATATACCATAAACCTTTGAGTAAATCTCTCACGTTGTTGGCAAATGCTACTATCATGCTAAATACATATATTCAGCCATAACCAGATTACTAATATTGTTGAAAAATACATTGTGGATTTAGGAGACATCTGGTGGGTAAACAAACTAGAATTTAATATTGAGAATGTAAAATTAACACCAGATCTAATTGTCGAGGCCGATTTTATTAGGTGTGTAATTGGTATTACAAGTAGGTTTGAACAAAGTGACACGGATATAAGAGCAAACTAAATTAAAATTAGAAAGTAGGAAATAGTTTAGAAACAATTTCAGGATAGCAAGCGGTTCGAGGATTTTCTTTGGTCATGGGGTCCGGGGAACAATTATAGAAGTTGCTAGAAATGCCTTTACGAAATTAAGGTTACCCAAATTAAAAAAAAATGTATGATTGAGATGTTTGAATTGTTATATTGATTATGCAAATTAGTAAAATGTGTTGTGTGTGCCAGTTAACACCCATTCTCATCACGCAGGAGCGAACGTCCTAAAATAATCAAGCATATGCCTCAACGTTTATTGATACTTGATCTAAGAGGAAGAAACAAGTCTGTGCTGACTTCACCAACACGACAAGAACACGAAACTCGTTAGATTTGGGGAGATGAAATTTTGTACTATTTGCCATTTATGTTTTTCGTTTAAAACATAAAGACATGTTTCATGATTTTGATCTCGAAAAATACAGTTCTTTAAAAAAGATTGGAAATTCGAAATGAGGTTTACAACAACAAGTGTTGAAATGGGGTTTACAATAATTATACGAGCGATATGTCGATATCGCAGCATTTTTTAAGGTTACACACACCGAATTTGGTGTTTGAGCTTTTCTTTGTATTTGACCTAGAAGGGAGTAAAAGGTGAAAGTGGTTCACTAATATGCCCAAACAAGTGATTGAAATTCGTACGATACTTTGAGTTCAGAAGAATTCTATATGAAATGTGGAGGAGGAATAACGCAAAATAAACCGTAGTAATTCACATGAGAAATTGCCAGTATACATATATAGTAAGACATTCTTTTATTTTGTGATATTAAAAACTGAAGTATTTTCTTAATCTTTCGGATAAACCAAATAATAAACAAGTAAAAGTGAAATATTTTCAATAAAGTATCGAAAAACAGCTTGGTAAAAATAGTGAAAGTTAAAAGCAAATATTATAAACACGGAAGATTTCCACAAGGAAAAATAAACAATCATATTTTCTCAAATCCGAAATAGAAAATGAAAGTATGGAAAATAAATATGTACACTTTAGAAATCTTACAAAAATCATCACTTCTTCATATCACTTCACATCCACACTTCATTCAGAGATTGAATATGAAGTCTCTGAGTAGCGGTCGTCAGGACATTAAGTATAAGCTTAGAAAGAAGTATAACTAATGTGTGGTATTGTATGACAAGTTAAATTATCTATTAGTAATTCACATATTTTGTAGTTATTGTATGTTCCTTTCTTTTAGTAATATATTTGTGTATCCGACTTATAAGTAATTGTTTCTTTTATTCTTACTATTGGTCAATTACATTATGCTTTATTATTTTATTCAAATGTCATTACAATCTGTCTCATCTGAATGAGAAGTCATGACCATTTGGGTAAGGTCTCCATGTGACAGGCAATTCTCCTTGTGACAGGTAACTCTCCTCATAAGAAGCAATATAGGCAATGCAATACACTCTAACTATAATCCCACTATACTACCTGTTCCATTGTTCTGGTACACTAATTCACTTTCACCTAAATCACACGGTTCAGAATCAATTTCAATTTTATTTTTTATATATATTAATAGTTAGTGAATGAGAGAGAGGGAAGCGGAAGATAACTAACACAGACATACACTAGCATGATAATAACCTCAGATAAACAAAACTCTGAACAAAATAATAAAATTGATCAATTACAACCCTGCTGCGTTTTTGACATAAGCAGATACATTATTTTTTTTCGGACAATAAATACAATACTAAGAGGTACGACTCTGATTGAGGGGTAAATTTGGATAAAGGCGTAACCAGCAATTCTTCAATTTTCAGGAGAGCAGAAAAACAAACGCACTTATCCAATTAACTAACGTATTCACACACTACTGTGGAAACAGGCGTTGTTTACTGAGCAAAGATATTACCTAAACACCACCTAGACACATACGAACATACTCAAACTTGCAGAAAATATAAATATCTTATTTTACGGTCGATACACCCTTACTCAAATTACCCCTTTAATCCAATTATAGATCACCATTTTAGAAAGTCAATGGAATTATATACGCACACACTTGTATGGGTATTCAGCATGAACACGAAACAAAACAAACAAAAAAAGTCGAAACCGAATACCTAGGAATACTATAAGATAAGATTAAGAATATGACCTATCATGGTCTCTGGAGTGTAAATCAAGAATGAGCCGCCACATTAATAATGTGATTTTATTAATATTTCATTAAACTAATATTTTATTAAAATTTGAGACTTACTTCGCCTTATAGTTCACCAGTTGCTATTCCATCGAACAGTAGTATTTTTTTTTAAACTCCCAGAATGCATAGATTGCGTTATGTGAGGTGCAATAGCATAATCAGTAGTGCTATGCTACCAACTGGACGATCCAGGTTCAATTCCTGATGCATATTCAAATTTTTGGCCTTTTATCTTCGTTAAAATGTGATTCTTGGGCTCACACAGTTGCATTAAAATGAATACCTTCAACAATATAGGGAAGTAAAGATGCCAGAAGAAGATGTTGACAGCATAGGTTTCAAAATCTGGAACAATCGTGTTGGGTAAACGACACAGCACTGAGTTTTTCGTAGTAAGTATGGAGCAAAAATTTGCATAAGGAAGGACACGGAACGATACGAGAGCAATTTTATAATACTGGTATTTATTTATTTATATGTGTAGTTCCAGATACAATACATTGACCATTTTACACTGTATTATTATTAAGTGATCTTGAAATAAAAAGCAATAACAGCAAATGATATTGTCAGATTACGGTTACTAATGAATGCTTGATACGGACAAAATCTCGCGGCCGAAACATCGCCGCCGAAAACCTCGCAGGCCAAAACCTCACCTCCCAAAATCTCGAATGGTCAAAACCTCGCGGGACAAAATCTCGCCAGGCCGAAACCTCGCGTGGACAAAACCTCCCCGCCCGAAACCTCGCGGACCAAAATCTCGCTTGGCCAAAAATTTGCGAAATGGAACCTTTCCTTAAAATTTACCCAATGAGTTTCTTAATATGCAATTCCATATTAGAAACAACAACAATAATAATAATAATAATATAAAACATCATGTGTGTGGGCTTTCTTGGGATATTTCCGTTTTTCCCCACTTTCTTAATTTCATCATTTCCTTCATCATGATCATCTACGTCTTTTTTAACCTACAGGACATAAACATGGGACGTAAAAACTCACATATTATTTCATACTTTCATAAATATTATTCGATTTTTTCTAGAATTTCCTAAGGTCACCATCAAAGTAAAATAAAAACCATCCCAGGCTCAAACTCCATCTATATTGAAAATTTGATCGAGACTGGTCGGGTGGTTCAAGTGTTATTAAGTCACACACGCAGCCAATTTAATTTTTATATGTTTCTATGTTTCTCCCTTTCCCTAGCACGTATTTCTATATGTTTCTCACTTTCCCTCCGCCTTCTCGTCAAAGTGAAATGATAAAAACAATTCCAGGAGGTAACCTGATCTGTCTGGCAAATTCAATCGAGATTATTTTCTTGGTTCAAGTTTTATTTATTTGTATATCTCCCCCCCCCGCCACTTCATTATGCCGTCAAAGTGAAATTACAAAAGACATCCCAAGCCCGAACCTCATCCATGATGAAAATTTGATCGAGATCGGTCGGGTGGCTCAAGAGGTATGATGTTAAAAACATAGTAACTTTCATTTTTACATATACAGTTTTTCAGAACACGTGTTAGAATATTTTCTTGTCATTATTTTAACGCGATTATGTGTTGTTACAAAATATATACATATAGCAATATATAGATCATTCTTCATTGAAGAAATCGTCGTGACGAGGTTTTATACTGACGACATTTCTTCTCAGGAAAGATTACGTCTCGTGTAGTTTAGACCAGGCGAGATTCTGTGTCCAGAGATCAGGGCGGCGAAGTTTTAGCAGGCGAGATTTTGGGTATGGCGAGATTTTGGGACGCTAGGTTCTGGACAGGCTAGATTTTGGACCGCGAGGTTTTGGACAGGCGAGGTTTTGGCCCGTCGAGATTTTGACCCGCGAGGTTTTGGGTGGTGAGATTTTGGACGGGCGAGATTTTGGTCTGGCGAGGTTTTGTCCCGCGAGGTTTTGGGCGGCGAGGTTTTGCCCAGGCGAGATTTTGGGCTGCGAAGTTTTAGGCGGCGAGGTTTTGGCCAGGCGAGGTTTTGGTCTGCGAGGTTGTTGCCGCGAGGTTTTGTACACATACCAAACAAAAAATACAGTGTGCTTCAGATGTTGCTATAAAATCACTTTGCATAAAGCTGAAGACTAAAATTAGTTAATTAATAAACGTTTTGGGAAGTTTCTCAGATTCGTTCATTATTGGTTTGAACTTATAAACATTTAATTGTGTAGCTGCAGCTGAAGCTTTTCGCTACTCTCATAATGATTTGTCCGGATTTTGGTATGTTCCAACTCAGTTTTAACACTGAAAGCTCAGCTGATATAATATTTCACCACATCGAGAAAGTAATGTGCTCTTTTATAGAGAATCCACTGATATAAAGTCATTGATATCAAATCCCTCTACAATGTAACTCAAATCCCTTTTCACAATAACATTCAATTTATATTTATATTAGTTAAACTATGGAATATTCCAATATGATCGGTCCATTGATGTAGACTAAATATTTTTTGTGCCAAAATCGGTTCATCTATTTGCGATATTTTAATTTTGGAAATCAAGTGTTTACAACATTGAATAGTAAAAATGTTAGATTACAATGCTAAATCGACTCACAGGGTATGAGGCATGAGTCCTAGCGGATCACGCCTGACACCATTTGACAGATGACAGTTGAAAGTAATAGGTATGGGAAACATGCCTTATTTCTTATGATCAGACGTAAAGTATTGTGCCGTCAATATGTACAAATTTTCTGTAAAAGTGCACTGAATTTTAAATTTCATTTCAATAAAAACGTAAATGCAGGGCAGGCCCTTCAAAAAAACGTGTGCTGTTCATGCGAAAAATCCATTATCACAAAGCAACAGTGAGAAATGTTTCACTCACTTTCGTTCTTGAGATTTCAATGTCTAAAATCATTATCACAGTGTGAGATCAATCACAGAAAAAGCAAACGATATTCTGACAGAAAAGAAGCAAAACTGTCGTGTAGATGGCCATGACATCGCCAACGGCCTATCGCCAAACAGTGATAACCATACGGAGAAAATTAGCTAAAAAAAAAAAAAAACTCGACGTGTGTGTGGTGCCACATGAACTTATTTTTCCCAATAATAAAAAAGATGCATGCTTTTCGCAGGATAGTATATTTTACCTCTTACTATAAGAATGAAATCAGTACGCATAACTTTTAAGCACCTCGCGATCTAACTAAATGCCTTTCAAAGGCTTTAAAGGACCAAGCTCTTTTTAAAAAAATCGATAAATGCACTAGCTTTCTCTTTGCAGTTCTCATAACATTCTATAGGTATATCATAAAACATAATAAAAATAAAACTACTTTTATCACAACTTACGACTATTTGTATTTAGGAATACACAAGCTCTGCTTTATGTTTCTTTCATGGCTCATTGCATCCGTACATGCCTACCGCTCATACAAACCGTGTTCAATTGTTCACTGCGACTTCCTTCGCTATTTTATTGATGAGATAAGACAGTAGCAATACATGCATAATACAGGGTGTTAATTAACTATACCGACAAACTGTAAGAGGTCATCCCTCACATCAAAGTAAGAGAAAAAGTTCTTATGGACCTGTGGGGAAAAGTGTATAGTTTCAGAGCTAGAGCTGCCCAAAATCGTGGAAAAGCTAAATTTCAACACGCGCTATTTCGAATTCGAGAAACGGTGGACTGGCGGACCGTATTAGCGTAAAGAAAGTCATACATACGCAATCAGAAAATGCATATTTCGTCAATGTGCAATAGGTGTGCAATATCTTCTGTACAGGGTATAATTCCCGCATATGCTCTCAACAAAATTTTCTGATTTGCTCTAATTTCCAGGTGGGTTTAGCCGTGTTCGAATGTTTTGTTTCACGCTTATACGTGAAGAAAAAACAACAATGAAATATTCAGCGACAAATTACCTCGCAGCACGCGTTATTCCGAACAGGAGGAACCGTGGAGCCTATGGTCTCTAACACTTCCGACTTCCCGTTGTAACATTCCGTGTCCACCGTTGTCAAGACTTGCTTTTTGCCTAATTTGGACCCTCCTGGAAGTCGGGGCATATCTGAGAATTCTGTTGAGAACATGTCTGGGAATTATAACCCCCTTCAACACATATGATTTCCTTTACGCTAATATGGACCAGCTATTACGGTTTCTCGAATTCGAAATAGCGCGTGGTGAAATTTTAGCTTTTCGATGCCCCAGCTCTGAAACTCTGCACTTTTCCCTACATGTTCATATGAACTGTGACGAATCACTTCTCACAGATTGTCGGCATAGTTCATTAACACCCTGTATATATGTAGGATGGACAATTTGTCGTGATACGCTCTTGTAACTTTTAAAGCAGTATGCGAAAAGCTTTGAAATTTTGTACCATGCAAACATCGGCAGCGTAACATTGTTTGATATACTCCGTAGTTCTACAACGTTAACAGTGTTGCCAACCAACATAAAGTTGTACTTTTGCAAAAAGGCACTACGTCGAGTTATGGCATATGTGAAATCTATGTATAGAAGGAAAATATACAATACCGCATTTGTTATGCAGTGTTCCAAACTAAGAACGCTACAGTATCAAAAATATCGAAAAACAATCAAATTTTAGAGGGGTCTACAACAGTTATAACACAAGTAACATTGACGGGGTAATGAACATCCAAAGTACCTTGATGTCGAATATTAGTCCATAATATGACATTATTCTAGCAAGTTAAAACAAAGTTGAGAGGAATTCAAAATTTGACTTTTCCAAAGAATTTTATTTCGAAAACGTGTTTAGGTAAGTATCACATCAAATTTCGTACATTCTTTTCAATAGACATAAAGATCATAATACCGCTTACAGCAATTTGATATAGAAAAATGGTAACATTTGATTTGTTGCTTAAAATGGCGCATTTTTTAAAAGCTTTTAAAACATTTTTTTATATTTACTTTGCCTCTAAAACATTATAAGAATACGTTTTGGTAGGTTTAATTAGAATAAGTTCTTGTAATTACATAAATTAAGCTTGTTGCAAACTTTAACACTTTTTTATACCATATCTTCAAACTAGTTTGAGATATGAAATTGGTGTAAACGGCATTGCGATCTTCAACTGTATTAAACACCATCTATGCAACTCGATAACGCACTTATCTAAATTTTTCAAATTAAAGGCTTTTGCAAAACATAAAAAATAATCCGATCAACTTTTATAGCCACATTTGTGACTTTGATCATTTTTATCTCATGTGGTAATTGCTCCATGCATTGTTTGTAGATTAATTATAATCCTTCGCGGATTACAAATCAATTTTCTTCCCTCAATCTTACGAGCTCTAAAACTGATGGCTTAGTTGATTAGGAGTTTAGTGTCTCTTTCAGCACCTAAGCTGTATGAAATATGGTCCTACGACTTAACTTAGGATCCCAAACCACGAAGAGTCGAACCCAGGTCTTCCGCACTGACCTCTAAAATTGAGAGTATGCTTCGATTTTTCCCCACTTCATCGTTATAATAATTATTTTAAAGTACATGATCAATTTGCCATTACGTTTCTTAGCCTAAATGCAGTGGCGTATTTACGATTTTGTTTCGGGGAGGGCTTTCCCTGAAAATGTCATATTTCTCCAAAATATTTCATATACTTTACTATAGTAACTAAGATTTCGGGGGAGGGGGCTTAAGCCCGGAAGCCCTCCCCCTAAATACGCCACTGCCTAAATGTAACGTCTATAAAACGTTTCATTAACATTCACATTTCTTCTGAATTTCACACGATAGTTCCCAAATAGAATGTAAAGTTCCAGGGTAAACACTGTCTTTCCAGTCGGTAATAACGGTAGTTTGTTAATCATATTCTGATTGAATACTGGACATGAGTTCTTTTTCCAACATGAACAAGGAGAAAGCAGACTTTGGTAAAGGAACTTCGTGGCCATTTTTTGCAAGTTGATAGTGCACATTTAAAGTGTTCATTTTACAAACTGGAAGAGCACAATAGCCTAATATAGCAGAGAAAAAAAACGTCTTAAAGATTTCGACTCGCCGCATATGTCGTACGATGCTCAAATTCATCAAGTGGTGGCATGGCAGAATCTGTAGCACCTGTGAGTCACGTGTCAAGTGTCACGGGTTCCATTCCCGCTTGAGTCGACTTCTTTTTGCTTCAACAAATAAAGTAGCCACTTGTAGCTACAAGTAAAATGTTAATTCACCATATGTTTCAAGATCAAGAATTTTAGGAATGATCCAAGAAATGGATCAAAAGATTGCGATCTTGCCCAAGAATTTTAGGAATCGTGAAAAAAGGGCATAAAAAATTGCGATGTTGGCCAATAATTAGTTTTTGGATCAGCGGTCACAAAAGTTTGGAGCGGCCCCTAAATCAAGTTTTCGTACTTTTTACGGAATAAGCACATCACACTGAGTTAAGTGATAGTTTGAGTTTGGCTACACTATATATAGGCTCCAGATATAAGGCATACAAGAGAATGTTTGATTGAATGAAATATATTTAATTTTTTGGATCATTAGCCACAAAATTTTAAACGGACAGTAAATCCAATTTTCGTATCTTTTTACGGAATAAGCAAGCCATATTGAGTAAATTGTTAGTTTCGGTTTGGCTACACTTTACGAAGTTCTCAAAATATGGGACGTACACAAAATGTTTGATTGTATGAAATGTTTTGAATTTTTTGGATCAGGGGCCACAAAAGTTTTGAACGGTTCCTAAATCGAGTTTTTTTAAATTTATTTATTTATTTTTTTTTTTACAGAATAAGCACATCATACTGAGTAAATTGTTAGTTTGGTTTGGTTACACTATATACAGTTCTCGAGATATAAGGCGTACAAGAAAATTTTTGCCTGAAATATATTGGATCCTTTGATGAAAAAATAGCGTCACGCGAATGGAATATAACTAATATTGTCCTTCCTTCTTCTCTTATGTTTTCACACAGAAATAAATATTTCTTTAACATAATGTGTATTAGCATTTTGCTTAAACATGTTTTTTATTATTATTATTATTCCAGTTAAAATATAAATACAGTAAGACACACATTTCAAAGAATGCCCAAGGTAATGTCGCTTTTCTCACTTGCTCTATAGCGTTCAGTAATGACTCACTGAATATGAGATTATTTGCTACTAAAGAAAATTACACTAAATCCACAAACTCACACTTAAAATGTCCATGTATATTTCAAAAAGAAAATTGTAATCATATTTGTATATGTGAATAGTAGCTTGATTTTTAACAACAATAAAATTAATAGCACCGACAATAATGAAGCAAGATTCAATAAATAAATCAATACAAAATCTTAACATCTTAATCATAACACATGCCTTCACGTTCATTCATGCTCAGAAGTATTTCGACTATGGTTTAATTGGTGTCAGCAAAGATTCCTACCAAATTAGTCTCATTTAAAGCAGTCTCATTTAAAGTAGGGTTATAAAAAAATAAAAAAAATATGAGCAAAGCATGTGTTTAAAACAAGAAAAAATATTTAAATGTTTCAAACACGTTTTAAAACACACAAAAAACATGATTTAAACATTTTGAACAGTTTAAAACATGATTTTAAACATATTTCAAAATCATCTACTGTAATAACTTAAATTTGTTAAGAGTTTTTGCTCTTTACTTGCAACCGGTATTACAGATTAATCTTGCATATACCGATTAGTGCAACATTGATAAGAGAAATACAATAGTTTGACTATAAAATGACTTTTTTGTAGTTGTTTATGTGATTTTGTTTGGCCAGATTTGATTCAAGATGATTTTCTAAAAGAAAATCGTAATCCACTAGTGATAATGCACCTTAATATACCAAATTTCGTTTCAGTAGCACCAGCGGTTTTGAAAATGACTTTTGAGTGTACACACCGGATTCAAAATGCTGACTTTCTATTTCCGAAAGCTATTACTGATAACGCACTTTTTACCTAATTTAATTTTTGTAGCACCAGTGGTGTGAAAATGACTTTCGAATGACCATTGGATTTAACGTGGCATTCATTGTGGCATTTGGCTAAAATAAATATACAATTATCGGAATTATACCCACGTGTGCATAATTTTTACTGAATTCTTCAGCTGGAGGCGAGTGAAATTTTATTTGCAAAATTAGATTGCTATTTCGGAACACTAATGCTAATAAAATTATTTTAAAATAATAACTTATCGAAAACTAATATTTGAAGCACACTTCATGTTGTGCTAAATTTAGAATTATTTTCTGCAAGCCTATCTATTGGTTGTTTCTTAAAGTCAATAATTGTATTGAAGAAAAGTAATATTTGGAGCATTCAGAGCACAATGGACCCAAGTTCAGTTTCAATAAGATTAAGTTTTGCTCAGCTAATGAATTCTATTTCAAAACGTAATATCTTGATGCTTAACACGAATACATGTTAATGCTGCTTCGTGATGTTTTTCTTGCTATTTTGAGATGTTTTCTCATTGGTCGAGTCGTCATAGATTTTGGCATCGTTGATTGGCTTATTGTTCAGACCAATGAGGAAGGACATAGGTTTTTGGTGCAAGTATGTTAGTATGGTTGCATTGTATACAGATTTAGTGTATGTCTGATTAGGATCTTGGTTAGAAGATTAAAACGTAACATGTAAAACATTTATTTTTATGAATAGTACAATTTTGTTCAGCAGTTCAGTATTTTATTTCTGTTCTTATTTGCAAAACGTGCAGCAATGTTGTGATGTCGGTAATATCTTTGCAATCAAGAGTCCGTAATAAATGAAAATAAAACCACGTGAAACAGCGTGGAATAGAAGGAGAGCAGCCGCAACCCACCCCCACCCTGAATTTCAGATTTTGGGGGCAGTAAGGCAGTTTTAGAAACCTTTTGATAAGAAAAGTCCAACAGAACAAGTTTGAGTTCCTTACACCGAATAAATACGGAGGAAGTACAGATGATCAAAACTGGAAAGTTGCTTTGGCCAAATTTCCAGAATTTTGAGCAGGCCCTAAAGTAAAGACACGTTTGGAATTCTTGAACTTTCCCCCTCAAAAAAAAAAAAAAAAAAAAAAAAAAAAAGCAATATAGACCTATAGCTCCTTAATTCCAATGGAAATGGATTATAACTGATGCAAATCCGTATTTATTCTGTGTAAGAACTTCAAATTTGTTCTGTTGGACTTTGCTCAGCAAAAGGGGACGGAGGACCTCTAAACGGACACCCTCACTAGCGGCAATCATATAAAACTCTAGATTGCATCTTGTCACGTAGTTTCTCTTTTTTTCGTTTCGGGTTCCTGGTTGCGAAGATATGACGTTTTCCTTTCGTGTATTCTCTTTGATATACCCTGTATTTATATAACGTAATTATGACTATGGTATTCGAAGCTTGACTTGTTCGGCACACTGCAGCGTACACAAAATAATCTTAATATCTTAAACTTATGAGCAGGGAGAGAGAAATTAGCCTTCCTGTTCCTCCTTTCCAGAAACGTCCTTGTCTAGCAATTGTCCTATGAAACTCTAGCCCACATCACACTCTTTCAAGTGGTTTTTGTTTCATTTATTTCGGACTCTTGGCTACGAAGACACTACGTTCGTTGAACAAAAATGAACCTTTAAAAAAATGACTTGGATCCCTTGTGCTCTGAACACCCTATATCTAAAAGTATATTTCTTTTTTAATAAGTTGGAGCCAAATTTATCCTGTAATCCGTAAAATTAGTTTGTTTGGTTTGATTGACTACAGTTTTGCATCAGTAGGAAAGCTATATGAGACAGGGATTATTGTTTAAAGTGGGATCCGAACCATTAATTTTGAAGTTTTACATCGGATCGCAGTTAAAATCTATACAACAAATTCTGTACGTGTCGTGCCTCTACCCTCAAAATTAATAGCTAAAAGACCGAACATTGTGCCCCGTAGCGTGGTACATACATACATACATACAGACGAACAAATGTAGATCAAGTCGTTCCAGGAGTCTCACTGACGTTCGGCAATGATATGACAATAAGTATTACGCTTTGAAGGATTGTTAAGCGGGTGACTGCAATACTTTGCGCTTTATCGCATGATCCCTTCAATACAAGCTATGGCAGAGTGTAAAGTTTTTAAGGAAAATTTAAAACGGAGGTAGGGGAGGAGGATGAAATAAGATTTTCATGATATAATGAGAAAGAAATTGATGATACAAAATTAATTCTTACCTGAAGTTCCCGCTTGCATCTCAACCACGTCACTGACGTTAGAATTATCAGAAGCAATTTTCGGACCAACACTTCTACTACCTGTTGCGGTTTCCAGTTTTTTTCCACAGCGTGGCGTTTTTCATAACGATTCTTCGTCCCTTGAACTAAACCAACTACTTCTCTCTTCAATGTTTTGCAACGAGCTCGTATGATGGAGTTTGGGTTATATTAATAAATTTGCTCTGAATGATGTCTTTTTTTTTTTCCTTCCCGTAAAGCTAATGTTAAACGATTCCAAGTTGTATGGAGACTGATAACCAACATGTACTGTATCAAGGAATACCTGAGATATTTTAATTTCAGACTCGCAATTTAGCAAATAACCCTTTGTTTGTTTTCTGAATACAACACAAACAATTGTTTCCATGATAATTCTTTTATTTATTTTTAACATCATTTCTACAAATAGTCCAGCCTTCGATCAGCAAGTTAACTGATAAGCATTTAAAGAATACAATAAACGCCAAAAACAACGGAAAAAAAGAGAGAAAATAAATTGTAGATCACCACCTTTACCTACTGTAACCACGAGGAATCAAAATATTCACATGGGAAAACAATAGCGTTGTTAATGGAGAACATTTTTTGACAATTTCCTTTCTCTGGCAGATTTTTTTTTACAAAAGTAAAATAAAATAAAAATAAACATATAGTATGTTTAAAACAAGCATTAAAAGTACACGTGTTTAAAAGAAAATTTTAAAACTTATATAAAATTTGTTTTAAACAAAATCAATTGTTCAAAACAAGTTCTAATCATTTGTTTTAAACACTTTGTTTTAAACAAAACAATTTTGATTTAAAGTGACCACAATTTTAACGGCAAAAATGGGAGATACATGAATCGGGGTAATTATCAAACTCTGATTCCCTGATTACATGGTGCGCCAGGAATGTTTTCATGTTACATAATATAAAATAAATGAAATCTTTGAGTTTTACGTCCCATGGTTATGCCGGTTAGGCTAAAGGAGGCGGTGATGATGAGTAATGAATGAAATGGCGGAATGAAGAAAGTGGGAGGAAACGGGAGAACCCCGAGAAAACCAACGCACACGGTGTTTGTCCACCACAAGGTTCATTTGGCGAGGGCTGGAATCGAATCCGGGACCCCAAGCACCAGAGGTGAACGCTCTACCACTGAGCCACCGCGGCCCCCACATAATATAAAAGTAATGTATTCAAAATTCCAAGCACTGAAGAGCATTTAAAAGTTCCAGGCATGGGCTAAAAGGAAATGATTGAAATGTTTTATTTTTTTATCCCACGGTTATGCCCTTTAGGCTACGGGAGATGGATGATTAAAAGAAGTGTATTATTGAAAAATTAGCTTCCGTGTTCTCCCTTGAAATTCGAACCCGGGACTGTATGCACCAAACTCACATGCACTTGCCACTAGAACAGCAGAAGAGGTCTATGTTCTAAAAATCCCCAAAGAGTATTTGTACGACAACTAGCTCTATACAGAGTCATTTTATCGAAAAAGTGTAGAATTTTCTCTGATTATTTATTTATAAATAACACTTAAAGAATATTTTGTTCATTTTTGTTTAAGAACAGGAAATTTAGGGGTTCAATTTGAGAAATTAAAAAAAAAAAAAAAAAAAAAACATGACAATGACTAAAACTGTTAGACTCTTTAGATTTGAGTCTGCTTAAAAAGGTGAGATTACACAGGTCTGAGAAAATGAAACAATGCTAAACTGTTTCGGTTTAGTTAACTGATTCGTATGTGTTGAGGTGCGCTGAATCCAGGAATGGCAAGTGTTTTGTCCTGGGACATCTGTGTTACGAACAAACTAATGGTCATTGTTGAACAAAAATATGAATAAAATATGCGATTTACAAAAACACCATTAACAGAGTAACACAAATTAATGTACAGAAACACGCACACACTTGAAGACAAAAAAGTAATACAATTCTCAATCAGATTGCTTGTGAAATCGTCTTTGTTTTAGGTCAAACTTCGTTTGGAGTTTGTCTTTTTGTAGATGGCTGCCGGAAGATCCCTAAACAACATCCAACAGTAGTCTGCCATCATCCTAACACTCCAGTTCCCTTGATACCTTCGTTCTATTTCATTGATATCTTGATACAAACGCTCCCTCTGCTCTTTACTCACTGCTCTCACACTGTCAGGAAAGTAGTCAAAGTGGGAGTTGAGAAGACCGACTTTTAACCTGATGGAGCAACCAAGCTTTCGGGACCCGTGCAACATTTTCCCTACCATTTCTTTGTACTGTGGGTCCTTTCCGTTTCCCAAAAACGTTTTGATGTCCACAGTAAAGGCAACCCAAGCCTGTTTTTGAGTTGGAGTCATTGAGTTGATGAAGTCTTTGTCGAATATGAATTTTCTAATATGAGGGCCAACAAAAGCCCGCGTACTCGCGTACTCGTGGAATTTGAGCAACAAACAGTGTAGCCAGAACTACTTACCAACGTTTTGTAAATCTAAGATGTAATCTTACTAAACTCATTTTATGAACAGATTTATTGTTTTTGTTTTTTCTTTGTAATCTCGTACTCTCATTCATGGCACATTACGATATGTGTCAGTGATCCCCATCCGGACCAATATACATGTATTTTCATGTTTCGGGGAGCACGAATTCATTTAATCTTCCATGTTCATTTTTATTTTCATGTGATGCATTTGAAATTTAGCGATTTCCAGCAACCTATTTGACAAAGCTACATTTCGATTGTGCAAAAACTTGAAGTCCCAGGAAGAAACGGCTTTCGACTTCGACTTCGGTGCACCCAAAAGTGTAAAAATCAGCTAAACTTTTGCCAACAGCTTTTTGGTTGCAGACCTGTGTTATAGATCATACTGCATTGGTGAGATGATGAGAAGTTATCTCACATTGCTAGAGATTTTGGTTGTGTTTCTGTAACAGGAGGAAGTGGCTGGATCGTCATACGGAGTGGAGAGACAGAGAATGGAATATATCAAACCCAGGAGCGGAAGACTGCAGGCAGCCTTAGTGGCTCAAAACCGAGCTGTGGGTGAAGAAACATCCTTTGCGTTATCAGTTAGTCTTCAAAGGCAAATTAATTGAATTAGTATGTTCACAAAAAGCAGTAAGCCTGCGGTTTATTGTAGCTGGACTTCATCATTCGCGGCAAACCATGAGATGTCTACATCCAGTCAAAATATACTATGGAAATATAACGATCTTTACGAAACCTATCGTGAGCAATATGTTCTAAACCACAGGAAGAGAGTTAAATTCATCCTTTCACCATCGACTGATTCTATAATCAAGAGTTGGAGATGACGTGAAAAGCTTCCGATACATATATCCTATATTCTACAAAGACCGGTTAATTGTTTACAAGAGTTATCGTAGAACATGTTTCTTGATCGGTCCCTTAATCCATCCCTTATTCATTACTGACTTTAACTGCGTTTCAGCGGAATCATTGACAACCTCAAGGGAAATATGCGCTATGTTGTTACTAAATCTTACATATATCAAAAGTATGCTGGAACATATTTATTTATACATTGCAGTTTTAGCCTTAAATCCTTGACCGAATTAACTCCATGCAGTTGAAGATTGGGAAGCCTAAAAGAAAATATACACTATATTGCATCAAAATTGAATCATTTTTGTGATAGTTATCAAAGACAATATCTTAACCCTTTTACCAACTTATCCTTGTACCCTTGATCGGTTTCAACCCCAACTATTGGGGATGACTGGAATTCAATAAATAAATTATGCACTACATTTTATCGAATTAAAAAAAAAAAAAAACTTTTGAGTAGTTCCAACCAGAAAATGGTTTTGTATATGTGAAAATATGCAAACATGGAGCAAATTGTATTCCATTTTACTCTTTTATTATTAATGGATTCGTGCAAAATGAAATGATAAAATTATTTCGAAAAATTAAAGGAGACATATGCCAAGTTTCGTTGAAATCGAATAAGCGTTACGAGAGTTGCGATGACACAGACAGTCACATGTACAGAGATACGAATGATAATTGGGTCAAATGGTAGAAACTCGCTATAATCGTTTTAATTGTGTGTATATTTGGTTTCTTCATATTTTATTAATGGAAGATAAATCCAAATAGCCTTATACTATTATCCAACCAAATAAAGTAAGAAAAATTCTAACAGGATAAAACCAGATCTAAAAATGTAATATTACATTTTATAGTTGTTCCTTCGACAAAAAAAAAAAAAAAAAAAAAAGTGCACTTGAAAATATGAACATAGACCAGATGATAGGTAGGTAAGAACGATTTTTACTACACAAAATGTTCACCTACGATAAACTTTAAAAATTTTTATGATTTTTATAATTGTATTGTGTGGAACTCAACAGAAAACATCTTTTTTTTCTGTTTTCTCAGCATGTTACACTATTTGTGTTATGTGTCGTGTAAATTGCATTTGGAAACGTAATATATTTAGTGATTTTACTAAGATCCATAGCTTTAAATGTCTTAATAAGATGAACAAAATGATAAAGTGAACAGATTTTCTCATAACTTCTATTGTTACAAGGGACAAAAGATATTATCCCGCAGAAAGCATGTATTTTTCATTGTAACAGATAATACATTTAACGGAATACGAAGATAATACATTTCATAAAAAAATATCAGAAGCTTTTTACCAGTAATGCGTCTAATGGAAAATAATTAGACCTATGGCGAATCTATATTTCTGACACCTGTTTTCTATTTATATTTAATGCTAATTCTTCCGTGATTTTCCCAATTGTTCTACTACTTGTATATTCAACCTCAGGCTTATATTCTCTATTTGAATCCTGTCTTCTTACATATGGAAAATTGTATGTTTACATTCTACGCAGTAACCATTTTTAAATTTTATTTAATGTGCTTCCTTCCATTATTCCTCTTTTTTGTTACCCTCTCAAAGGCTTGTATCTACGTATGTCAAGACATTAATTCATTATTAACAAATCACTGCTATTATATTTAACCCTGTTGAAGTGTCTCCTTGGATAGACTCCTCTTCGGACTCAAACTTGGAACTTCACATATCAGAATTGGAGGTGTATCATCCAATTGATTAGGTCATTCAACATCAATATCTTGATCTTCGTGGATCATTATTATATACAAAGGTAAAATATAGTTATACTATGAAAAGTAAATCTCCCACTTTATATTGTTTTCTTTAGGGAAACAAAACTTGTTTCTTTAAGAAGCAGCAATAGAAACAACTTTATTTCTTGATTTGCTGAGAGTCACGTTGGTTCAGTGGTGGAGCTTTCACCTCTAGTGTATAGGGTTCCTGTTCTATTCCAGTGTCCATCAATTGGTTTTTATGGTAGACAAACATCGTGTAAATGGGTTTTCTCGGCCTTTTACTGTTTAGTCTCATTTTCTTCATTGCACCATTTTATTCGTTCTCATCATCACTCTCCCTTTAACCTCCCGCTTCAATCCTGTGACATAAAATTGTAAGATTTAATATTTTTACTTGTTATCACCTTGGGCTCTCAGTGAATAATAAGAACAAATTTTAAACGACCTTTACTTAGCCATGTGCCTACTACCTCTCGTTCTATTATGTAACACAGACAGAATGTTCTGTTTCTCGTCTTTCAGCTCTCTAACAAAACTTTGATTTGTAATCTGGAATACAACATTCTATGTAGTGTACGGATAACAAACTTCCAATGTTATTTCTTAATAAGAGAGAGGAAGTCAATCATTAACGAAAAAGAACATAGAACATAATATTGAAAAAGTAACATCTTCATAGAAGTTAAATGAGAAACTATTAATAAACTCTATAGATGTTAATAATGGAATTAAAACACTTCCCCCTTCAATAGTAGAACACAACAACAATATATCAATAATCTTTTACAAAGATATGAGAACTTAAATGATTGAATTGAATAACTGAAGTTCTGCTTGCAATCTGACAATTATAAACTTTCATACAAAACGTCGTTCAAGAAGTTGATTTGAATGTATTTCAAACAATTTGACAACAACAAATCTCAATTCAAAGACTAGCAAAATACGTAAATTGGAAAACTCTGATTAATTGCTCGTATTTCCAAAGAATATATATATATATATATATATATATATATATATATATATATATATATATATTACTGAAATTTTATATAATATTATTAACATTGAGTGTACTGCATTAGCAAATACTATGATTTTGGATTTCTCTCTCCGATAAATCGAAATGTTACTCATTACGATATAATTTTATTTCATTAAAAATATTAGTGATTTAATACACATTTATTGGTGCAGTTTTTGCATTTTATCCGATTTATTTATATAGATGCATTTTTACATTTTTGGCATATTTTTGTGAATTTCTAGTATTTATTCGTTATTATAACTGCCTGCCTCCCAAAGTTCATATAGAACAATAAATAAATAAACAAAAATAAAAGAACATACGATATTCTGTAAGTTAAGCTCACTTCACATAAGGAAACGAACATATCCAACTTTTCTGTCCTCGAATTCCCTGTTGTTAAGTGTTGCGATTGTTGTATATATTACAGTTCTCTTTCCTGCTTCACTCATCTGCCTTTAACTGTATCAATATTTTTAGATTATTTGTAAGCCATATTAACAGTTGAAAAAGGCAATTTTGTACAGCGTGCAGCTGTGTTATTGGAAATTACCTAAATGTCTTAAGTTAAGGAAGTAATTTCGAAACTAGATAGTTTTGTTTGTGAATTTGGTGAACGAAAAGATTTTTGTTATCACAAATGGCTGTATTCTCTACTGTAATGGCAGTTGCAACTGAAAGAGTATTTACTGTGCAATATCCTGTCCAGGGACAGAAACATAAACATGAAATTAAGCTACATACGAACGAGAGAGAGAGAGAGAGAGAGACAGAAGACAAACACACAAAAAACAATGCAGTAACTTTTTAGGCAGTGTGGTACATCATATCATTTTGTGTTTTTCGAAGATTTGTTTGCTGATATTCCTTTGAGTAAAGCGGGCAATGAAGTTGCATTATTAGAAAAATACACTTCTAAATCCCTCCTTGATTGTTAAATGTTAAGGAAGAACAACGCGAAAAGGATTCACAAAAAAAAAATGAATATTAACCATGAAATGGAAGGAAAGAACATATGATTGATGGTTGCAGCAATGCAATGTTGTATAATATGTTATTGCTGTGATGGTGTGATGCAACATAGTAATATAAAATAGTGCGCAATGGATCTTAATTTTATATGGAAAACCGTAATAGATCTTAATTGTATATGGAAAAATATTTTTTACACTTTTTAAAGCATTTTTAAGCATACAAGAATTTTAGGACATTTTAAAAAGTTTTTTAGTGCGTAAAAGCATACAAATTTATAGTACAATAAAATCCTAACGGTAATACCAAAGTACTTACTAGTCATAACATATGTTGTTAATATCTACATACATTACATTTTCATCTAACGAACACAACTCCTTTTTTTTCGAGCAAAACTTAATTAAAATGCTACAGTATACTAAATTCACTTATATAAATCTGAGCTCCAAAGTGAATATGGATATTTATATATCAATTCCTATATTTCAAAATATCATTAAGCATGACTGAATTGCTTAGCTGTTAGATACAATAAGCCAATGATATTGAATTTTACAAACTTATGATTTGAAACATCAGAAGCCACGTCCTCTATTAAAATGGTGTGAAGAATGTAGTATTTCTTTCATTTTTTACAGGTTTGGAGTATCTTTTGAACATTAGAATATTAAATAATACTGCACTATCATCATCTTGTGTAGCACCTTCCAACCAGATTCATGGATTTTTGCTGGGTGCTGTAAATAAGTTCCAAGTAGCGATAAATACATGTATTTCTTTCGTTACCTCAGTAAGTAAATAATGATAATTGACACTGATTTTTATCTAATCCTATTCTGATTACACTACACGCAATATGAATGTTAGATGAGTGTCTGTGGTGTTGAGATGCATTTTCCAAATACGTTACCAGTATTAATTGTTGAAATAATAAGTATGGGACATTCTATGCGAAGACAACAAGTCATCAGGGTTGACCATCTTAGATTTTTGTAAAACTTGATACACAGCTTTATTACAATGGGAAATGAAAAAAATCCCAAATATCACCTCTATCCCCCTGAAAGTGTCCCCATACAGGATGTTCAAAAACGTCAAAAAGGGCATTTTTTCAGTTACAGTGATTATTAAAAATTGTCATAAAATGATTAATATCTGCACTAGAGACATAAAAATAACACCATTGCTCTATAAGTTGTATTATATTAAAAGAACCTGTAAAATAAAAAATAGCACTTCAAAAATTCAAACTAAAATTTTAAGTCTGAATTTCGCATAGAAATGTTCCTATGAATTTGTACAAAATTGTTCAGATTGTAGCCTCATATGTGTACTATAGTACTACAAAGTTTCGTTTTGGGCACTCAGTGAAATTCGATTCAAAATTCAACATAAACCAAGCATTGCACGATATTGACCATGTGAATATCTGGGTTCAGATCGATAACCATTTGTCTGTAGCTATTTACCTGCAGCATCAAATGAATTTATATTCAATTTCATTTGTTTCTAGATGTATTCATTTGAATTTACACAATTATCCACCTTTCGAGTTATTTAGAGAGGTATTACGTTTCCGAACAGTACTCAAGACGGGTCATTATTCTTGTTAGTCAGTATGGATGTTTCTAAATTTATATTGGCTACATTGATACAAGTTATTTTCATTCCTTTATTTCAGGACTGCTGTACAGACATGTGGAAGTGCATAATTGAAATAGGAAAAGGAATTTATTGACTAATTGTTTGTGCTGAAAGTGTTTGATGGGATTGTGAACAGTGTCCCTGTGTTTCATAAAATATTTGATACAAATATTGTGAAAGGGAGGGAAATACATCCCTCCCTTTGATAATAAGTTCTGTAACAGCAATCCTGAAACAAAGGAATGGAAACAACATGTATCAATGTAGCCAATATAAATTTAGAAACATCCATGCTGACTAAAAGAATCATGACCTGTATTGAGTACTGTTCGGAAAAGTTTTACATCTCTAAATAACTCGAAAGGTGGATAATTGTGTAAATTCAAATGAATACATCAAGAAACAGATGAAATTGAATATAAATTTCTTTGATGCTGCAGGTAAATAGCTAGAGACAAATGATTATCGATCTGAACCCAGATATTCACATGGTCAATATCGTGCAATGCTTGGTTTATGTTGAATTTTGGATCGGATACCATTGAGTGCCCAAAATGAAACTTTGTGGAGATTTAGTACATATATTTGTCTACAATATGAACAATTTTGGACAAATTCACAGGGGCATTTCTATGCGAAATTCAAAATTCAAATTTTAATTTGAATTTTTGAAGTGTTATGTTTTATTTTACAAGTTTTTTAAATACAATACAACTTGTAGAGCAATCTTTAAGCTTTCCAATGGTGTTTGTTTTATGTCTCTAGTGCACATATTAATCATTTTATGACAATTTCTAATAATCACTGTAACTGAAAAAGACCCTTTTCTGACATTTTGAACATTGTATATGGGACACTTTTAGGAGGAGAGAGATGATATTTGGAATTTTTTCATCTCCCATTGTAATAAAGCTGTGCACCAATTTTTACAAAAATCTAAGATCGTCAGGTCAGAGTTTTTCATTTCGTTGGTTGATTTTACATGGAATGTCCCCTATTCAACATAATTTCTTCGTCACTGATGATTCTGATTTAGTGTGATACAATGAGTTGCACTTTAAAATAAAGCCTTACTGATGTAATGAAATCATTGAACAATCCTTAAAAATACTATTTTACTACATGTGAGCTTTAAATACTTACCCGACATAGTAAATGAACAAACATCAAACTCCAGATTGCATTTCACAATAAACCCGCGAGCACTCTGTATTGTTACAACTGCTCCTTCTTGAAAAACGTACGTATTTCCAATTTCCAATGGTAGCTGCCTTTGCCCTTCCTTCAACAATTTAACCGACTACAATAAAGAAGATGCGCAGGAGTTAAAAATAATTGTCAATTACCACATTAATTCTATTCGTATATAAGATCGATTTATTAAATTCAGCATGCGTTATTATAAGGGTACAAGAAGTAACATAATTTCATTATTCCTTTCCGTTTTACTCAAGCATAACGTCTCTTATTAGCACGAAGATATGTAAAATGATAATATGTAAATTATTGTGTATTGATAAATTTGCATCGCCATTGTAGCAAAACTTTAACGAAAGTTTTCTGATAGTATTTTGTTTTAGTAATTCTTTTAAAATAAAATATTAATTAATATGCTTTTCACCCATTGCAAGTGTGACTAAGGGTAAGAAATCAAGCTTGTTGGTTAGTCTATGTTCAATGTGTCGTCAGCTGGAAAATGTTTTATCTGCGGGAGACTTCTCAGTGATGATGTTACGTGTATAGGAAAATAAAAGGGACTGAAAACATTGGTAGACTGCAGTATTAAAGTGAAAGGTGGGAAGGAATGTCAACTTAAGGGACTGAAAACTGTTATGGTTCATGAAAAGTTCAGAAAACTATACACAAAAGCAAGAAGTAGCAAAGCGTTGCTATCACGACATACTTCTTCTCCTACGCCCTTAGGGTCAGAAGTACTAAGTTTTAATTTTCAAGAAGTCTGCCTGTTTAGTTGACAATGTACATCATATGAATTTTTAAAGAGACAGAGTAAAAAAACTTGTGAGTGAGACCGATGAGACCATTCTAGTTAAAGATTCTATTATGGAAGCAACCGACAGAATAAATGACTGAGAATGAGGCAAAGAAGTTGCTGGTATTAGGATTGGCAATGTTCATGATTTAGTTGCTGCTGAAGCCAGATACCATTCCTCATGCGTGAAAAAGTTCTATAAGATTTCTGCTGGAATGCAACGTGGTCGTCCGAAAGTTAATGTTGTTTCAGATGCTGTGGCTCGTGCTTTCAGCTATCTTGAATCTAACAAGGAAGAGTGCCAATTTTCTTTCAGTAAAATTTTTCAAGATTGGTGATGATGCACTGCGAAAATAAAAAAAAGAATAAGAACTAAACTGAAAGAAAAGTACTCAGAAGATATTGTTTTATTAACTACACCTATCAAACTTATAAAGTGGAATAGATATTACAAGAAAGAAAGTACGACTTCAAAATCACACCGAAAAATATGAATTTACTTTCTAATGGTTCCTGTCAAACCGCTCTTTGAAAAGTTGAAGTACAGGGGATTTCGGTTTAAAACTATTGTAAGCATATATTGTTAGTTTAAATACTATAATTACAGAACTATGCTCATATGTGGGCAAGTGTATGAATAATTTAAGAATAATCGTAATAACATTTACAGTTTATAGACCTTTAAACTTATGACAAAACGTAGAAATGTAACATAAAAAAAATTAGAAAAAAACTATGATTGCATAAATCCTCACAATAGCTATACCTATATTAAGTTAACATACCTGTAGTATTCTTTTAGCCATGGTTGTGGAAATATTATTCTGTTTGGGGTATATTTAGAAAATTCACTACAATTATGCTTTTTTAAGGTATGATCGTGCGGAAAAGTGCCCTAAAAGCAGTGCGTGCAGAGTATGTAACTATGAATTACGCATAGGTTGGACAGTAATTTGTGATATACTTGTCATTTGGATTAGATAATTAAGACAGGAAGTGTCAGCGCAACATCACTCTCTACAAAAAATCAAATTCTCAGTTTCGCGATGCCTGGTCTCCAACACGTATCCACAATATGTATCAGTGACAGTGTATATTGTCTTAGTTTGTAGAATTCCATCTAAAACCTATTTGTCGTAACATTATTCTCTAGGCACTTCTAAAGAAATGATTGATATAGGGTCTGGCAAAAATGTTACAAATGACATGGAATATTTTCCTTCTTCTTTTCAGATAAAATATTATGTATCGAGGAACGAATGAAGATTTGGCGTGGATGAAGATGCATCAATTACCAAAAGCAATGAGAAACCAGTTTGAAATGTCGTATAACAGAGGTCTCTCAAGTAGGTTTACCACAGTGATGAGCAAATGCAAGACCAAGACCAAGACCGGGGTGGTCTTGGTCTTGGTCTTACACACCCAGTCTTGGTCTTGGTCTGGTCTTGCACGCAAGAGTCTTGGAAGTCCTGCATTTAAGAAATCTCAAGCTTTTCATAGGTAAACTTTACTATAGATATAAGGATAATAAACTCTACAATGCGCCAATAGTAAAGAAAATACAATGCATGTTTCTAAATGTAATATAGTTTAACTTTGTGTCAGTATGATGATAGTGTACAACATAGGTGCCCACGCTTCCTTTTTTAATGGGTGCCCACGCTTCACTACTTGTAAGATATGCCTAAATCACAACGTTTCGGAATCTGTTTATATTTTTTAACAGATCCAACATTTCAGTGGTACCCAAACTGGGGAGGCTACCCCTGAGACGCATGAAAGAAAATCAAGACGACACATATTATTGGAATATCATGAATTGCAAAATTATTTTTCCACTCTAAAGGCGTCAGATTTTTCTTTTCAACCACGATTAGCTAATCCTTGTATTTATCAAACTTCCAATTAAATATTGAGATTTTGTTTTACTGATTCCAATATGTACCCTATGGGGCAGAAACAGTGACATTACGCAAAAGTGATGACAAAATTGCAGGCTTTTGATACATGGGCATGTAGAAAAAGGAGAGAGTTAGCTGTGTTAAACGGACAATGAATGAGAAGGTGTTAAAAAAATTAGCAGTAGGAAAAAAAAGAATTTTAGATATTGTTTAGAGCAGAAAGAGGAACTGGTTAGGATATTGACTGAGGAGGAACTGTATTATTAGGGACGTGCTGGAGGGTATTGTGGAAGGAAAGAGAGGGAGGAAGCGAAGGAGACTAGTTGAAGGAAAGTATTAACACAGAAAATTGCTACGTCAAGACGAGGAGGCTAGCTGAGGACCACCGAATGTCGAAGCTTCTCAGTTGCAGCAAGTAGCCTATCAATAATGTCAGAATAGCTATTATGAAGATGATAATATATTTAGCAATATTGACTAAAAAAGAGGGAAAATTAAAATAATAATAAGTATAATCAAACCTCTTACTATTTTAGAATAATTTGAGTGGAAACTGAAAACGATTCAGCTGTCTATGTCTTATGTGTAAACTTAATTTATATAAATACTTTTGACCCGTATTGGAAATACAAAATAACGGCATCGAACTCCAAGTTATTTGAAGTCTCACTTATGAATATGGATTACACTTCGTTGGGTTAAACTTTAAATATATATATATATATATATATATATATATATATATATATATATATATATATATATATATCATTAGTCATTCACCTTTTACTATTAGTAAAGCGCTTTCTGATATCGGTCATTTTCGATTATTTTTATATTTCTAACCCCTCCTCCTCCCCAAGTTGCGGTGCTGAATTCGAATTTAAACGGCATCAGAAGTATCACTGTTCGTCTCAGAGACCCCAAATCTATGGATTCGGCACTAATATTGGTCTTTTTCAATAAACTTATATATATCTCCTTTTCCCCCATGTTGCGAAGTACGGCATCGGAAGTGTCATTGTTCATCTCAATGACCTCGAAAACCATCAGTTCGACATTGATAATGGTAATTTTCGATAATTTTATATACCGTATCTCGTTCCTCCCCCAAGTTGCGGTGCTGAATTTGCATTTAAACGCGATCGGGAATATCACTGTTCACCTTAGCGACACCGAAAACTATGGATTAAACACTAATATTTGGTCATTTTTGATCATTATTATGCATCTTCCTCTCCTTAAGTTACGAGGCTGAATTTGGTCGTAAATAGTATCGGAAGTGTCGGTATTCAACTCAGCGAACTGGGAAACTATGGATTCGACAATTATATTTGTCGTTTTCGATCGTTTTTATATATCTTCTCTTCCCTCCGAGAAGCTACGGGGCTGAACTTGGATTGAAATAGCATCGGAAATGGCACTGTTTATCTCAGCGGCCCCTAAAACAATAGACTCCATTTTAATATCGGCCATTTTCGATCATTTTAAAATGTCTTTCATTCTCCCCCCCCCCCATACTGCACCGTCAAAGTGATATGACAGAATCCACCTCAGGTCCGATCCTCATCTATGTTGAAAATGAAATCAATTTCGGTCAGGTGGTTCAAGAATTATTAAATTTTATTTATTTTTTGTACATTTTTCATCCCCTCCTCCTACCAGAAGTTCTACTGTCAAAGTGATTTCATAAAAAAATCCCAAACCCGAACCTCATCTATGTTGAAAATTTGATCAAAATCGATGCGGTGTTTCAAAAGTTACTAAGTTATATATATATATATATATATATATATATATATATATATATATATCCCCCTCCCTTCCTCCTCCCCTAGGTTCTACCATCAAAGTGAAAAACACTTTCCAGGACCGAACCTCATACATGTATGAAAAAGAGGTAGTTTCTTCTTGAGAATGAATTATTTTTCAGGCTATTTTCTATAAAATATATCTGGCGATTTTGTTCATATTTTACAAATAAATATTTTACTAATAACCTGACAATATGGCATAGCTCATTTGTCGTGAAAAAATCCGCAATGGTTAGTTTACTCTTGGAAATTACTTTCGGGCGATTTTATATTGCGTTTATATTTCTTATATAAATGTTGCATTAACCTTCACAAAAACTTTCATTTCTGTATCCAATTTTGAACTTTGGGGACTCACAGAGCCTCTAATGATTTTTGTATTTAAATGCTATTGAACATTAAATTATGAACATAATTTCTTTACGTATCGATGCGATTATTATAACAAGGTTTTCGAATACATTTTATTTTGTCAGTAGCATACTCAAAGGAGGTTGCTATGTTCTAACACCTCTTTTCTATACAAATTATTGAAAAATTTAAAAATACCATATTAATTTATGCATATAAAACAGCGCGTGTCCTGGCTAAGAAGGGTTTATGTTCAAACTTCCGAAATCATTAAGAAAATAATCAACAGAAATGTTTATTTTCTTCGACCACCGTTTTATTTCTTAAATTTTAAGTTTGAAGATTTTGGAGCGAAAATTTTTACGGTTTGAATGTTTTGGTTTGATAATTTTTAGTTTGAAAGTTTTGATTTGGAAATTTTTAGTTTAAACATTTTAGATTGAAAATTTTGGTTTGCAAATACTCAGATTAATTTTTTTGTTTCCTTTTAAAATATCAAATTTGGAAATGCTTAGTTTCGGTATTTTTGGGTAAAAATGTTTAGCTTGAAAATTTGCTTTGAAAATGTTTAGTTGCAAATTTTTTATTTTTATTTTTTTATTACTGCTGTATATTTTGATTGAATGTGTTTGTTTACATTTTTCAAGTTGAATTTTTTATCACTCACTAAATGTTTTATTGATATTTTTTTTTAAATTTTAGTTTGAAAATTTTGTTTAGTTTGAAAATTTTGTTTAGTTTTTCAATACTTGAAAATGTATACATTTATTACACTGAATCATAACGTTAAACACTTACTTTTACAGAACCTTTCTATCTTCTAAAACATCTTAATTTTTTAAGCAATTTCCATGAGAGGGACACAAGATCACGTTTTAATAGCCAATTTGCAATTCCTATTCATAGATCAACTTATTCATCCAAATCATATATAATTTCAACGTGTCGTGATTGGAATACTTTGCCAACCTCGGTACGTGAGTCAAAATCTTTAGCATCTTTTAAAAGAGCAGTATATAATTTATTGTTATCGAAGCATGGTTGAATGGACACAGAGACAGAAGAGCCAATAGAGAAGCCTGTCATAAAGATATGAAACTCAACATTATTACATATTATAACATGTATGTACTTTCGTGTAGCACTATATTATATTTGTGTGTGTGTGTGTGTGTGTCCAAGTGACAGTCTGTTTCTTGTGTTTGTTTTTTTTTACTTTCTAACTTTTTTTCCTTTTGCTATTGTTAGCTATATCCTTTGATTTTTCAATTTTGTGTCATGTTTAGGTGGTAGATAAGGCTACATATAGCCTTAACCTCGACATGTAAAATAAGTCAAAATAAATAAATAAATAAATAAATAAATCATTAGAAAAATTACAATTGTAAGGTAAAAACAAAACAGTTTAGAATAAAAATCCAGCAATATTGTTACAATAATTTCATCATGATGCAATCATACATGTCAGAACAAATTAATGCTCATACATGTCAGCAGAATTGCATCTATCCGTTTATGATGTGTAGATTATTGTTCTCATATATTAGTACGGTTCAAATAATATTATCATAACTCCACAATGACTACTTCTTTACAGTTTCCAAACACATGTGAAGTGGTGAAATAATTTACTAAGATTACTATTCTACCTTATAAAATATTATGTAGACAAGTTATTCCTACAAATCTTGTATTAAAATAACTGGTGATTCTTGAAAACGATAAAATCATTATTTTACCTGCTATATATATTCCCATGGAAGCCTCAAAATAAGAAAAACTATTAAGCTCCTTAAACGTCAGATTAGTATACTTATCTACAAATAATTAATTGGAAGTAGTCGTCAATTACGATTTAGTACATAATCAAATGAAATACAATCACATCTCAATGTTGAATATAGTACTCAGTGGATCTGTTTTCAGTTCATTGGTAACGATCCTGATCTTACAACGTCAGCATGGTATCATCAACATTCCATTTTAATGGGAATTATGATGTATTTTACTTTGTGAGCATGACATCATCAACATCGAAGCAGAGAAATCTGGCTGATGATGAAACAGTTCAAGTAAAATTGTTCTAGTTGGAAATATGTATGCTACTAACGTTAAAGTTTACAAAAAAAAAAAAAAAACATGTTTTCCAACTACTATACAGTGAATACATTGAAAACGAACCATATGATTATTGTTACAAGTTCTATTTCGTTTGAACCTGCTATAAGACAAGACAAACCAGAACTGTTTGGTTTGCAACTGGACATTGAAGAGTGAGAAACATTGCTTACTCTAGTCGACAACATCAGAGATTATTTTCATGGTGACCTGAATGTCACAGTTGCGAAATCCTTAGCCATGAGCAATAAAGTGCTGTGGCGTACAATGGTTACTAATAAATGATGCTTCTAAATGCAATAGAATTATATCGCATTTTTCTCGTAATATAGTGTTCTGTCACAAACTGAATGTAACAAAATTAGAAGTTCATGGGAGTGTGTGAAACATTATATTGAAGTGTGTTGCAATAGAAACATATTTCTGAAGAAAGTACTATTTAAAAATGTCTATTGCATCTCGTGCAACATTTATGTACACTGTGTAAAGCTTGTGGATACCGTTTGTGGATACGCACATGTATTGTTAGACAGGTTATTTGTGACAATATAGACATTGATTTTCCACTTATATATATTGTCATAGGCTTGAGAAAACTTTAGCTCGAATGAAAACTATATTGTAAAGAAGAAGAGATGGGAAAAGTGCAAAATAAACTATACAAACAATATCCAAAACCTGTATCTGACGTGGATGTATCTGTTTAAAAGTAATCGTAAAAAAACAGTGTACGTGTTCATGAAAAGTAAAAATAAAATTATAATTTTAATTAATATGTGTTTTTCAATTTCGTGTACAATGAAAACGTATCAAATGCAATTAAGGAGGTGAACGCAACAGTGTTCTAACCCACATTCTTTTAAAAATGGAGAAAATTCAAATTAAACTTAAACACATGTTTTTTTTTTGTACAATATATATTGTAGTTATGACTTATAGGATTTGTATTAGGATTTGTAGTTATGACATATAGACAAATATCATAGACAGAGTTGAATAATTCGAAACTGTTTATTTGTTGATCGAATAGTTGAAAATCGGATAGTTTCATAGTTAACCTTGAAAAGTTTGCTTATTACAATATTTCTGTGTTTTCAATGTTTGTTCTGTTGAAGGATGCACTTGAGCTTTTTAAGTTGAAAGTTTATGTACTAGCTGATAAGTAATTATATAAAACCGGTTGATATACAACAATAAGGATTTCGTTGCTTACTCAACTTTACTTACAACTCATAGTCTACGATCACTGGTAGAAATTTATTCTTGATGTAATCTGATTGATTAAACACTTTCAAATTTTTGCCTATATATATATATATATATATATATATATATATATATATATATATATATATATATATATATATATATATATATATATATATATATATATATATATATATATATATATATATATATATAATGTATGACACATTTAACCACTTGTGGTTGCTTTTGGTATATTGTACAAAAAACACATGTATTTAACTTTAACTTGATTTTTCTCCATTTTTTTAAATGTGGGGTAGACTACTGTTGCGCTCACCTCCTCAATTGGAAAGGGATGTAATACAATTCTCCTGACTCTGCATTGAGATAGGTATGATTATAACATGATAATAAAAATCTTCTGACGGTGTTGCCAGATTTCTTTATTCTAAGCTGTTCTGATTCTTTTCTTAGACTTCTACTTTCTAACTAAGCATCAAATTATCAGGTAGTTAGAAAAGTAAACAAAATTTTCGATCCAAAAATTTAATAAGAAAATTAAAAGCTTTCCAACAAGTGCAAACAATTTTGATACTAATATACTAATTTAAAAAGTCTCAAACACATTCGAATGAGTGCAAAATATTTCAAATTTGAAATAAATAAATAAATAAATATGTAAAAGGAAAAATTCAAATACTGATTAAAAAATAAAATTTCCAACTAAGAGTGTTGAAGTCAAAATGTTTATACTAAAAATTTAAGAAATCAAACAATGATCAACAAAATCGTAAGCAAAAGTATTTAAAAATTTCAGCCAATTAAACTGCACGAACAATACTTTCCACTGATCAGCCAATCAAATTGCTCCAAGAATTAATTTGCACCAATGACCTTGTACTGTGAGTCGTAACTACATTTCTAGGATTCAAAAGTTTTCAAACTAAAACTTAAAAGAATCAAACAGTTATCGAAGAATGTTTTTAAACTAAAAAATAAACAAAACTTTTTACAAAATCTGAAAAATAAAAAAAAATAGGCAAAAATTTGAAAGTGTTTAATCAATCAGATTACATCAAGAATAAATTTCTACCAGTGATCTTAGACTATGAGTTGTAAGTAAAGTTGAGTAACAAATAAGTAAAGTTGAGTAAGTAACAAAATCCTTATTGTTGTATATCAACCGGTTTTATATAATTACTTATCAGCTACTACATAAACTTTCAACTTAAAAAGCTCAAGTGCATCCTTCAACAGAACAAACATTGAAAACACAGAAATATTGTAATAAGAAAAATTTTCAAGGTTAACTGTGAAACTATCCGATTTTCAACTATTCGATCAACAAATAAACAGTTTCGAATTATTCAACTATATCTATGATATTTGTCTATAAGTCATAACTACAAATCCTAAGATTCGAAGTCTGAAATTATTGCAATATATCATTACGTTTTAATAATTACCTATCCGGTTTCAAATCCTAGAATATTCCATCAAATACGTTAGACTATGAGTCGTAACTACAATACTGTGGTCTAAAAAAATTTCAAACTAAAATTTTTGAACCAGTGATTGAAAAAATAAACAAAACTTTTCAAAAACTTAAAAAAATATCAAACATTGGAAAGTGATTAACCAATCATATTCCACAAACGATAACTCTTTCCACCAATGACTTTAGGCTATGAGATGAAACTACAAATCTAACATTCAAACTATGAAAGTGCTGGCGTATATCAATAGGCCCAAAACCTCAAGATAGAGATCATGCACTCAGATTTCAACAAAGATAACTTTCCACCAAGGACCTTACACTAAGTCTTGTAATAATTCATATGCCCATATAATATAATAAAGTATTTAATGTTAGATGAGGTCAAAATCCAAGAAATTTATATTTTGGTAATGTTTTACCCATCCAAACGGTCAACAGGAACCACACACACACACACACACACACACACACACATATATATATATATATATATATATATATATATATATATATATATATATATATATATATATATAAGTGCTAGAGAGCATTTACCATTTTTTTACAATTCCTAAATTTAGGGATGGGCCAAATGCACACCAACCAAAATTTAAGAAAAGTATCTCAAAATACTTATGTGCAATGAACCAAACCAAAATGGGGTCCTGTATCCATTCATGTAATCATATGTCGCAATTAAATCACATCATATAGGATAAATTTCGTAACAAACCTCACAAATTTCAAGTTTTCGCAAGTTTTTACCCATAGAAGGGAACAACATAGACCATCCAAAATCACAGAAGTATATACCTTATCTTTAGAGACAAATTCCAAAATTTATAGGTGGTCGAAGCTACGGGTTACATGCACAGGACCGACAACACTGCGTAGGGCCGACACGGCGTAGGATCGACACGGCATAGGATCGACACGGCATACGACCGAAACGGCATAGAACCGAAACGGCATAGGATCGACAGCAGAACTTTCATACGATCGAAATAATAAAAAATTCATTATTTTATAATTACGCAATATTAAGTAACAATTATTTTCTTATAGGAGAGAACCGTCATACGATCGAAACGGCATAGGAACGAAACGGCGTAGGATCGACACGGCATAGGACCGAAACGGCACAGGGCCGACACAGCATAGGACCGAAACGGCACAGGATCGACACGGCACAGGACCGAAACGGCGTAGGATCGCCACGGCATAGGACCGAAACAGCGTACGACTTACATTCTGTTGAGTGGTCAACACTTTCTGAATATATCAATATCGCATATCCCTCACCCTGAATTTGGGGATATAAAAAGTTGTAAGGATAAATAATTCTAAACGGTCTATTTAAATATATATATATATATATATATATATATATATACATACAAATACAAATACAATACATATATATACAAATTGGATAAAAATACTGTTCGTAATATATCCATGTCCCACACCTTTAATTTTGTGATATTAAAAAAATGACGCTAAATAACTCCAATAGTTGATTCGAGGTTTTCAATACCGAATAAATAATATTATTTGTCTGATGTTTTTATAATGTAATTTTTTTATGTATACTAAGTTGAAGTATGTACATGTAACTGCAATTTTAAAACTGTAAGCTTAGAATTTGCGTTTGGAAATTTGGAATTTTTTAAGCGAAGCAATGCACCTATGTGAAGTTGAATCCTTTCAAATTTCGACTTGAAATCGGAAGCCAATCGTTTGTTTTTCGTTTGTTATTGACTTTTTTTGAAGAAAAAATCGTAAAAATCGTATCTTTCTTAAAACATAAAGAGATGTTTACAAAATAAAGTTGGTATATGGCCAAATTTACCCTTGTTCCTCCACTTAAAATTTTGATTAAAAATCATAATCAATTGTTTGATATGTGTATGCTATTAATTATTTTGAAAAAGAATAGTCTGTTTCGAAAAACATAAAGAGTCTTTTCAAGAGAAATGGGTGATGGAATTTCATATTTGCTCCACTTTAAAGTCTCGAATCAAAACCAAAGCTAAGCGTTTCTTATTGGTTGTTTTTAAGAGCAAATCGCTTGTTTCGAAAAAAATAGAAAAAGAGATTTACAAAATAAATTTAGAATGTGATCAAATTCATGATTCCTTTACTTACAAATTTCGATTCAAGTCCAAAATCAATCGTTTGATATGGATTTGTTGTTGCTTGTTTGGAAGAAAAGTAATTTGATTCAAAAAACATAAGAATATATTTAAGAAATAATGTTGATGAAGGTGATTTGTTTCGGGGCGGGTTGCTTATTTTGAAGAAAAAATCACTTGTTTCAAAACAACCAGTAAAATATATCTATTTGCAGGATACATTTGGTGATCAACTTCATACTGTTTTTTCTGCTTTTAAATATCGATTCAGTACTCAAGCTAATAACGTGTTTTCCTTTCTTATTGATTGGTTAGAAGAGAAAATAGTTTGTTTTCAAAATTATTAAGAGTCATTTACAAAATAAGGTTGGGTGGGCCAACTTTTTGGTGGTATTTCAAATTTCGATTCTAAATCAAACTCAATCATTTATTTTTCGTTCGTTATTGATTGTTTTGAAGAAAAACTGAGAAGCATTAAAGAAATTTTGATAGTAAATGTTTTCACCTTCACAGAGTCCCTGCACTTCAAATTTCGTTCAAAGCATAAAACTGTTAAAATAATAAGAGAAACACAATCAGTACTCTACGCAAATGTTTAGGGAGTTCAGGGGCTTTAGGAACATAAGTTTATATAATATCAAGTATTATATATATAAACGTGCTAATATGATAAAAGTGCTTACTTTTGCATAATACCTTGATCAAGGGGGGTTTCAAAGTCCGAAATCCCTTTCCTTCAGTACGCCACTAAACATCAATTATAAATCATTCGTTATCCAAATTGTACTTCTTGTACTGATTCAATTCTTAATTTCAAAGTTTAAAATTATATGAGCACTTATTATGCTATTGGAAAAGAGCACATATTTTATGACAGTGCAAGGAAGTTTCTTGTTTTAACAATTGAAAGAAAGGAAAACACCAATAAAAGTAATAATAATACCTGACACGAATTCTGATTCGATAATAAACCACATTTCGTTATCTCATTTGAAACTTTGAGAAAATTGAAGCTCTACACCGAATATAAATTGGATAATAAGCAATGCTTTATAATTGCTTGATACATTACATTACATTACATTCATTATATTAACACAAATGATATCGAGAGAACCGTGACGAACATGCATTAGGAACAAAACATATATGTGTTATTACGGAATGAAATAATAGTTGAAGTGAATCGAAATTCAGTTGTTATTTAGTCTTCCTATTGTTTCTAAATACATAATTAAAAACAAAAGAGATTTAGATTTGTACTGTTATGAATGACATAGGTTTTAAGCGGCCATCTTGGATTCAAAGTAGCCATAGACCTCTCAATTTGGTTTGTGTCTATACTTTAACCCGCCGCCATGTTCCACAAGATTATCGTAGAGAGTCGAGACTTGATCTATCTTCTTTCATTTAACAACAGCTTTAAAACGATGTGCTACTTAACCTCCCTTGCCTTTTGAAACTTTTGAATTGGACCTCACCTGGGATCCTGTGGGGGTTCTGGGACTAGATGTTTCAACTTAAATCGTTTGAATATAATGCCGATTGTAACTTTGTGCAAATAATGCCACACGTCCTTTCCTGTTTTTAAATTTGCCTCACCGTTTCCAATTTATGGGGGTAACCATTGACTTTTCAAATATTTTTTGTTTACATTTGACCCGCCGCCATTTTGCACAGGGTTGTCGCAGAGAGTCGAGACTTTCTCCATTTTCTTTCATTTAACAACAGCTTTCAAATGATATGCTACTTAACTCCCCTTGTTATTTGAAACTTTTGAGTTGAATCCCGTCTGGGACCCTGGGACATACTATTTTACCCCAAACTGTGTGCCCTTGAAAATGGTGGGGTTCGTGTTCGTCGAGTTTTCCACTTACCCAACCGTTTCCGAACAAATTACTCGGTTCCAACTATTCTGGTAGTTTTTTTAGCTTTTACACTAAAAAATATATTGTAACTCACGATATCCCGCCCGGTGGCACGTGTAACTTTGGTATTCTTCTAGTTATTATAACATATCAAATGCAAACAAAATTGTCTCGTTCGGATCTCAGCGGAGCCACTTCATGACCCGTCGTTGTGGGTATAAATTCCCTTTAACTAGTTTTCGCGATAACAGGAAGTGCTGATGCGTCGAACATGGCCGCCTGCACAGGTGTGCGATAATTAAGTAGGCAAAGACATTCGGCGAAGCGGAAATAGGTGAAACAGGAAAATACAACATGTTGCAAGAAATGTAATTTCCAATTATTTGTCGCAAATTCTATAGTATCTGGCTGTGGAACAGAAAACCACTTTACAAAAAATAAACCTAAAGTAGCGTACACAATAGTCCAAAAGTTTGATGAATAATTTGTTAATCGTGTGTTCAAGACATGGAGAAAGTCATATTTGATTTTTTAATTTGCTTTCTAACTTACCCGGAGACTGAGAACAATTTTTAAAAGTAATTCTTCATTCAAGTGTTTTCGTTTCAAATTTGATTAGTAAACCATATTATAAGAACTGTAAATGTAAAATGCCATAGCTGAAAACAGGATGGTAAATATCTTCACTGTTTCAACGGTATTACTGTAATTTCTTACGCGAGGCACCAGATTTCGGTTATAGGTAGAAGCATATGAGGTGCGGGTCCCACGTTGAGTTGTGTTTCCATATCTCAAGTAGGCCCGCTGCTGAAAGAGACGCTAAACTCTAATTGAGTTGATTTTGAGTTTAACACCCCTTTCAGCAGCGAGGCTATATGAGACATGGACCTACTGATTAGCATGGAGTCCTAACCATGGCTAAACTCTAATTAATCAACTATTACTTTCTGATTTGTAACATAAAATCATTCCTCAATGCTTTCTTGACAAATAGAATAATTCACTGGTTTCTTGCTATACATCTCGAAATGGCTCGAAATAACTTTTGTAGATAGAACAAAGAAATATTTAGATTATTCTATTACAATTGCCATGTATAATATCGATTTCAGCGGAAGGAAGGTGCTTAACTCGCTCATGTAAAAAATAGTATTGAAAACGAACGTTAAATCTCAATTAATTTATTAATCAATCAATCGAACATAGTATGAAACATGTCGCAGTGAGGTGAGGTGGAATCCACTCCATCGTTCTTGATTGATTTTAAATCAAACAAAGGACATCACTCAATTGCCCGGCTCTGATTTCAATATATATATATATATATATATATATATATATATATATATATATATATATATATATATATATATATATATTTGTTAAAGGACATGTATGCACTATTTGTGATGATAGAAATATTTGCTGTGTGGTGCATGTTTCTATTTTTTATAATTTTTAAGAGTTGTGATGTGGTTATCAGAGATTGCTGAAGAATTTCCTTACTACCCTTTGTAAACGGAGCGTTAATGAAAAAAAAAACAATGTATATATATATATATATATATATATATATATATATATATAAAGCTTAGGGGGAAGTCGTATGGTAGGTATGACCTTGACAGCATGTATCTTGAAATCCGCCATTTTGAATTAAGGCCGAGTTTTTTAAATAGGAATAGGTAATATGATACATAATTTCAGGCTATAATTTAATTAGGAAGACAATGGTGAAGTTAGTTTTAAGATATGCCAATTTGGGTAAAAGCTACAGGCATATTAATTGTTTACTAGCTGAACCTGCGCTCTCTACACAGCGCATATGAGCATAAATCTCCTTCTCATTCCTCACAACATCTGTACATGTCCCTTTACAGACACAAGTGAAAGATGTATTGATTAAAAAAATCCAAGGGGTATCATAAATGGGAATTTTTTTATTATTTTTTCTCAATATCTCGCACCGTTTGCAAGATTTGAGCCTACTTCCTGTTGGAGTTTCTAATTCATGTATGACCTGTGTTTTCTTTCTTCTTGCATGCAGTATGTAATAAGACAATACATTACATACACAATTAATTATAATGTAAGTTATAAATGGTGTTCACTGGGCAAAACACTCCAAAAAAAAAAAAAAAAAAAAAAAAGGTTCATCTTAAACTGGAGAAATGGTAATCCTTGCCTTTCCATTATTATTTGGTCATGAAATAAACGCCTGAGACATATACAATCCCTATATACAACTATGCGGTGTTGGAATGTATAATGTGTAGGATGTGATGCTTTAGTTTTTTTTAAATTTCAACCCTTCCAATGCACCCGTAAAAATGTAATAAATAAATAGTGTCCATGTTTTTTTAAATATTCAATTAGAACTGTACAATTTACATGAAATTTGCAATCGATCAGTGAAAACGTCATCTTTCTAGAGCCTGCAGTTTCCGAGATCTCATTGTCGAAAGGATTGACCACAAACAGATAACCGTTTACAACATCTATCTATTAAAATGCTACAATAGCAATTAAAAGCGTTTTTTTTAAGTGCTCGCCATAGGCTAGCTCCCTTTTTGAGTAAAACAAAATATATATTATTTTAAACTCTGTTTAACTAACTTTTGTGACACACAGAGTTTGACCCTGGTTTAGCAGATACGCAGTAGTGACCAACAGATTCCCTTTTGTTGTATGTATACCTTATGTAAATAAACAATCATCATCATTATATATTTTGTCTCTTATTCCATTTTGCAATTGTTAAATAAGATTAACAAAAGGTTGTAAGAACTAATAGCCTTATATTAACAAAGGCTCACCAAGTAGTTTATAAAATAATTTCATCCTTATTGGTAATGGAATTGCAGGGGCTTATCGCCCAGCCTTATTAGGAAGAAGAAGCAAATACAGTTTATTGCATTGCAAATAGCATACCCTACAGGGAAATTAAATCATAGGTCACATTCTGTCACTGTACTACCAAACCAAACTAGTAATATTCCAAGACAAGAACCATTGTCTTGTTCTACAAAAAAACACTTGACTAGTAAGTGATAACACAATACGTGAACAGAAACCAATACATAGTCATTCAGGGAGTAGCTAGCAAGTTATTCTAGAGGGCCTCGATTTTTACAAACTAAAACCAAATCAAAAGTTTCTTTCAAGATTATGAAAGAATTAATAACACATAGATACATAGTATTTCAGAAGTACATATTATTATTATTATTATTATTATTATTATTATTATTATTATTATTATTATTATTATTATTATTATTATTATCTATTTCAGGCAACCTGATAGGAAACTCCCCTTCCTCCTACCACTCTCCAGTACGGAGGGGAAAGCAAGCCGTTGATCTTCACAGGGAGGGAAGCATTTCTAATAAACAGAATCGTGTACACACTAAATTCGTACGTAAATTCGCTCGCACCTAATGGTGAGAACGCGCTGCTGTTTCTACCTGTCAACCCCGAGTAACAAATAATTACTGTTTTTAATGTTTGTCTTTAAGAAAAGTATTTTTTACTATTTATGTATTAACGTTTTGGCTTTAGTCCTATTTATTAAGGGGCACGGTGGTTCAGTGGTAGAGCGTTCACCTGCGGTGCTTGGGGTCCATGGCTCGACCGCAGCTCGCGCCGTGTGGACTTTGTGGTGGGCAAATACCGTGCTCGTGGGTGTTTTCGGCGTTCTCCCGTTTCCTCCCACTTTCTTCATTCCACCATTTCACTCCTTTCTCATTATCACCGTCTCCTTTAGCCTAACCGGCATAAACGTGGGACGTTAAACTTAAAGATTTCATTTCATTTCATTTTCCTATTTATTAAATTGCATTTCTAGAAATAAGAACTAATTCGTTATATAGTTAATTTCCATCATTGTTTCACCTAAGAATCGCGAGAGAAAGCAAACCAATCCTGTCGACATTCTATCTTTATTTACAATTTCAAGGAAGATAATCTGGCTGTCTGAGTATCGAGAGCGCAGACTATCGACCTGTGCAAATATTGTATGAATTTAGCGTGTGTGATAACTATATTATATATAGTGTCGGTGAAATTAGTGCATATTAAATTGTATGTTGTATCCATTATATTTTGTATAGTTTATATTATCTTAAACAAATTTTAGTCCATATTAGATTGTAAATAATTGCGTATTTAGTGCTTTGTGAAGCGACAATTCATGATGCTTACACTAATTCTGTTATAAAACATGAGCCCGGGAAAAGTTAAGAAGTAGAGAAGCGTTGCATTTTGAATATATTCCATGCTTTAAGAGAGCAACACCCTAATTTAACTGTTGAAGAATTCACCGATATGACTGGGAAACAGATAAGTGTAGGAAAGGCAACTGTTTATAGAAGTAGGCGGGAGGCTAAATTTAATGGAAATAAATTAAGTCCCAAAAATACGCTTACAAGTATTTCCCCTCTCGGAAAACTATGACGACTTCACGAAATCGGCAATTCGATCAAAGGTACACCAGGTCTTTTCCCGTAATGAATTGTCAACGTTAAATAGAATTCTGATAGCTATAAATACCGATGATGAAGTGTCCTGCTTTTCTCACTCAACTCTCCATAGACTGTTGAAAATAATGAAATTCAAGTATGTATAGCGCAATAAAAGGTCTGTTGTAGTTGATAGGGATGCCATAGTATTATGGAGGAGAAAATATCTCCGTTTAATTAAGAAGTACAGAGCAGCGGGTAGGAAAATCTACTATCTTGATGAGACACGGGTAAATGTTTCTCATACCGTGTCAAGAGTAATAGTAGATGGAACTGAATTCTAGTAAACAAGCCTTTCTTTCTGGACTCTCCACTGGACTTAAGAACCCAACCAGTAAAGGTAAAATGTTACCTTGGTTTCAAAACATACTTCCACATCTAGAATCCAACTGCGTGATAGTCATGGATAACGCATCTTATCACACTGTGAAGGTAGATCGGGTTCCCACCATGTCTTGGGCAAAAAATAAAATAAAAGAATGACTTCAAAATAAAAGCATTTCTTATGACGATACGTTCGTTAAAACTGAGTTAATTAATCTTATACCTCCTGCAGCCAAAAGTGAATGCTACAAGTATAAAGTGGACAAAATGGCGGCCTCTTCAGGTAGGGAAGTTTCCAGAATACCCCCTACTAGTGTACATTTAATCCAATTGAACTGATTTAAAATCAAGTAAAGGGACATGTGGCACGAAACAATAAACGTTTTACACTTAGTGAAGTGAATACTCTTTTGGAGGAAGGGTTAGAAATGGTAAGTGAAAAGTGGAAAGATTGTGTGCAACATGTAGTGGAGATGGAAGAAATGAAATACTGAAAACTCGACAGGATAACTGACGGAGTTACAGTAAAATCGTTATTAACCTTGGAGACAACAGTGGCGACTCTGGCGAGAGTGGCCAAAGTATGAATACAGAATCTCTGGAGAGCAGCAACTAATACTAATACATTTTACTTAGTAATATTTGTCCTTTCGTGTGTATTTATATATGTTGATTTTATAGAGGATTTGAAGTCAATGCAAGTCAGCACCCATTAATTGCATTGACCTCCAGACAAGAGTTCCATGAGAACTAAAAACTTTCGTTCGGGCTGTGGTTGCTCCGTGGTAGAGCGTTCACCTCTGGGGCATAAGGCCCTGGTTCGATCCCAGCTCGTGCTTAGTAGACTCAGTGGTGGACAAGCACTGGTTTTACAGGTTTTCTCAGAGTTCTCCTGTTTCCTCCTACATTTTTCTTTGCACTGTTTCATTCATTCTCGTCATCACAGTCTCATTTAGCCTACCCGGCATAACTGCGATACGTAGAACTAAAACATTTCATTTCATTTCCAAACTTCTATTACTCTCAATCCCCCACAACGGTCGTCAGCACTATTGACAACTCCGTTTTTATTAAAATAGTCAAGTAACAATTCAAAAGTCAATATCCTCTATCATCAATTGGCTAAACTCAAGGCCAACAAAAGGGCCGGGTGAGGATTGCAACCGCACAAAGGCGCCATTTTTTAGAGGATTTTAGGGGCGTCAAATTCACTACGTCAAATGGTTAAGCTCCAATAATTATAACTGTGCTTGCAAACGGCAGACTCAGACATGGGCCTGTTCAAATTACGTAGCATCTGTAGTTACTACCTCGTGTCAGGCTTCAATCAATCTGGGATTGCTTTTCTAAGTCCACCATAACAAATTTTTACCCTTAATAAACTCAGAAGATTTCAATGTTGATGAATCTTGTATGTATGATGCTTTACAGTTAATTTATCGCCGCGTATTAATAAACAACAAACGAAAAAAGATACTTTACCACCATCACATCAGGTGCACCTACGAAGAAAAAAACGTAAGTAAATGATTTCAATTGAAATATAATCCATAGAAACCAGGGCATTTGCCTGAGTTGAGGGGCCCGGGGCGAGACGCATTTATTGACTATTATCAGTGTTTATACATATGGTTATTTTTCTTCTGGTTCTTTTTAATGTGAGAACACATGTATATAAGAGAGGAAACAAGAAGTGTTTTATTATTATTATTATTATTATTATTATTATTATTATTATTATTATTATTATTATTATTATTATTATTATTATTATTATTATTATTGTTGTTTCAGGTTCTATTGTTATTATCTTAACGCACTAATAATTTACCCATACATATTGTACTTGGTTTCCGATTTTATATTATGAAATTAATGTATCAAAGCAGTAAATACCAATTCAATTACCAACCCTGACATCCTTTGCCATTCCAACATTATGTCACAACCCCGACTGCCAAAAAAGAAAGAAAATAAACAATACAACTGTTCAATAAAATTTCCATTAAAATGACACATGTGCTACTTACTCACTAATGCAGGTAAATGTAATTAAGTGTTTTAAAATACGCAGTGTTATTATGAAAGTTGTAATTTATTATTTAGGCCTAGACATATTTAGATACACTCTATACCTCCGTGTGCGGGGGCTGATGGTGGAACACGGAACACCAACATTCACCTGTCCTTGAGCGTGGTGGGGGAAAAAAACTTCTTCTTTTTCCTATCCGCTTATGTGGAACAGAGAATAGTAGTAGTAGTAGTAGTAGTAGTAGTAGTAGTAGTAGTAGTAGTAGTAGTAGTAGTAGTAGTAGTAGTAGTAGTAGTAGTAGTATATTTCATATATGCTACATTTCTGAGACTTGAGTCTTGATAGTACGTGAAGTTAAAATCACACGATATGTTACGGATGGCAAATGATGGCTGAACACCAAAAACACATTCTTGGGCGGGACCGGGGGTTAGTCTGTTTTATGTTTATTAAACGTGTTTAATAATTACAGCAAATGAAGGATGTTTATAATAGAATGTGAAAGAATACAGTTTTAAAAGAATTAAACTACGTCAACATGTTAAAATAATTAAAAGAACCTAATTAACCAGCCACTTTGTACTCTCGTTTGCTTAACTGGATGAATCGAGACCTAAAGGAAAAGAGTTTTCTGCCCAAATCTCATAAGCAGTGGGATATTTTAATATTATAGAAATTGACCCTCCTTTCCCTTAGAAGTGTAATTTTCAAGACGCTGAAACATATAGTATTTTATTACTTTTAGTTAAAAGTTCAAATACCGAGTTTCACGCATCTGGCTTAAACAAATCCTTCCTTAATTTATTTACATATTTTCGGAGTAAGTAGTGGGGAATTCGAACATAAAAAGTGCTCCCTTTGCTTTTTTCCTTTTATGTGTTCAATTTTCATTTTTTTTTTTAACAGGAAAGTTTATATGCCAAGTTTCATTTTACTAGTTTTAGAAACTTGCGAGATACACTATCCTTTAAAAAAATCTTGCCCCACCCTTTTTACGATACTTATTTGCAAAAATTCTTTCTTATGCCCTGCTTTCATAAGGAAATTATATTTTATAATTAAAATTTAACGACTCTACTTGCAGTAATATGCCCCAAAATCACTCATCTTTACTCTTTTATATAAGAGTACAGAACATAAATACAGTCAAACAAAGGGACTTCCATGAACAGTTTCCGATTTCTTATAACTAACTTATTCGTACCTTTCCCACAAGCTGTGGTTTCAAATTTACGCTCTGTCAAAGGTCCAGGTTTCAAAAAGGAACTAACTGGAAATATAATAATATTATGTATTTGTGTACATGTGTAATATGTATAAATTTATTATCTTATTGAAGCTTTCGTAATCTGGAAACAAACTTTTGATTTGCTTTTAATATGTAAAAATCATGCTCCCCTAGAAAAATTTGCAGGTTACACCCCTAAATGACTATGTAGTAATTTCTGCAAAAATGGCACAGGACCAAAACTTTAGGTCTAGTGCCTATATTTTTAGAACTTGTGCCGTTTAAGACTTATGAATGTCACCCACTGTATTGCATAATAAATGTTCTTTGTTCAGTTTTAAATTTACTGCGTTCTTTATGTATACAGCTGGTATTTAATGTTCACTCGTAAAATGTCTAGTGAGCTTTTGTCCTAATTAAGTAAACTTTGGTGGATTTTTGTCCTACTCTTAATAAAATACGCTCCGCACAGTATATATTGCAATTCTGAATGTTTGCTTGGTTTCAGAAGTCTGGTAATATATGCTTTGTAAACATTTTTAATTTTTTTATTTATTTATTTTTGTTTTAGGAATTTGTCTTGGGATTCTCGTATCTCCATTCGAAAGAAACGAATTTCTTAACTAATCATGTAATTAGTTCTTAGAATGAAATAGGTTGTATTATGTAATTCGTGTATAAGTGCAGAACAGATAGTGATAATAATAATCTTAGTAGTACAAATATAGCTGTTATTGTTGGAATTAGCTACGTTCGTAACATTATTGCCAACTAGTTGCTGCATCGTCGCAATTTCGTGTGGTGGTGGCAAATTTCGGAACTAAAGTAAGTTAATGAAAAAGGCACAAGACCTAAACGGCACAAGTCCTAAAAGCCAGAAGTCCTAAACGTCAGAAATCCTAAAAATCATATCGCGGAACAAGTACTAAACGACAGAAGTCTTAAACTGCAGAAGTAATAAAATTTAGGTCTAGTGCCTATATTTTTAGGAGTTCTGCTGTTTAGGACTTCTGCCGTTTAGGACTTCTGGATGGCACCCGGCACATCATGCTGCCTCAGTGATGGTTTGGTGGGGAGTGAGCCACTCAAGCACAACCCAGCTGTATTTTTGCGAACAAGGTGTTAAAACATCTGCCAAGGTATACCAGGACACAGTGCTAACTCCTATAGTGTAACCACTTCCTGCTACCATGTTCCCTGGAGAAAGGTGGACCTTCCAACAGGATTCTGCTTCAGGCCACACAGCGAAAAAAACTTAGGACTGGCTGGCATGGAACGTCCCTCACTTCATTTCTACCACTGATTGGCCTTCTAGCAGCCCGGACCTTAACCCGTTGGACTGCAAACTTTGGGCAGTCCTTCAGGCAAAGGTCTGCCATAAACGGCATCCATCTGTCGACAGTCAAAAACAATCCTTGGCCCGAGCAGTGAACAATTTTCCCATGGACAGTGCTGGATAAGTTACATGTAAAAATGTAACGCGTTACAAGTTACTTTACTTTTTCCTAAAATGTAACGCGTTACTTGCCAACAAAAAGTAACTGTTACTTTACTTCGTAAATAACGCGTTACTAACACGTTACTTTTAGGTCCGAAACTTTGTTATCACTTCAATTTTCCGTACTACTATTACTATCGCTTTTATTATTATTATTATTATTATTATTATTATTATTATTATTATTATTATTATTATTATTATTATTATTATTATTATTATTATTGCACGTTCTGAATCGCTTTATGTGAATGCAAGGACAAATTTTTATTTGACAGCTATAAGTTATGAATATTTTCATATAATGTAACATTGGCTAAAATGCCATACTGCGTTTCTCGTAGGGATGGGCTAGGGTAACCACACGTACTGACTTTTGCAGTACAGTACTGTTTTTCAAAGAGCTGTCCTGCGTGTTGCGAAGATGCCTAGGAAATCGAGAAATATCCTTCTTCTTTAAAATGTCCTGCGAAATGTCAAGAGTTAATTTATTTGCAATATCTTAATGTTTCATTCTTTATTCACAATATTTTGAATCAAACACACTCTTTTCCTGAATTATGAACCGCTGTGTTTTTAACACTCCTCAAAAGACTAGGGATGGAGAACAATCAAGAAACCATTTTTTTTTACAATACATCGCTTTTACTGAGAAGGGCTTGTTGAGATATCGGTAAAGTAGGAAAGGTTTCTTTTTGAACTTATGACAGTGATGCTAACCAAGTTAAATAGAAGTTCCCTTGTGCTGGTCTAAATTTTCTCTCATTTCTTAAAATAATACCACGCTTCGAAATTTATTATTATTTAGCCCAACACGAACTTTGACTGTACGTTCATAAAATAAACCAATTTGTTATTCATCAAAGCATTTGGAGTTGTGTTTAATTCCTTTAATACTTTTGTTCAGTGCTTTTTTTAACAAAAATGTTTAATAACTTAAGGTTCACATTAAATGAAATAATGATATAAGTATTGCCGACGCAGTAAGATATCATATACTATTATACTTGTGTCCTACTTTTCGATTGTTAGAATGTGGTCATCCTACGATGGGCACGAGCGAGTACGAGCGAGTATTCTTTGAAACTCGATTCGACTAAAAACGGACATCTTTGAACTCGATTCGAAAAATTTCCTCCAACTTGACTCGAATTCGGGTCGAGTCGAGCCAAATCTGGTGTGTAGTTTCGAGTATTCTCTTCAAGTATCTTGCATAGACAATATAGGTTATCAATGATACTAGTACTACTACTAGTACAACTTTTATTATTATTATTATTATTATTATTAACAATAAATAATAATTATAATTATAATTATAACAACACTGTGTTTAAACATGAAAGATACGCGGTCTGTATTTGGATACTAAAAAACTAGTTGATTGCCAACCTCGGTAGTCGTGAAGTCTAGGAGTCAAGGATATTGTTCACAAGCTTCTGAATTTGGGTTGAGGGTTTAGGATAAGTATTCGGGCTCGAGCCAAACATTGTTAAAAGTTATAGGGCACTGGCCAAATATCTTCAAAACTGTTCGGCCAGGGTTTACAATTGTCAACATCTTGAGCAGCTCGGCTCACAGCTCACTCACTATCGACCCGAACTGAGAAGTGAGACGAGCCAACAGCTCACCGAACCGAGTCAGCTAGAGCCTTCGGTCCAGATGAGCCAAACCGAGCAGATGGCTCATCCCAACCAAGCCGCCTAGAGCCGATGGTTCACCTCAAGCGAGCCGGCTCGAGCCATCGGCTCAGTTATTACTTCCCAACTCAGCTTCTTATTAAAAAATCTCTTGTGGTCTCGATATCGAGACGAGAAGACATGCGAGCAGTGTTTCCTCTCGTGAGCAACATTAAACGTATTCCATATTACTACTTAGCTTACATTTCTCATGGCTTTCGCTTTCCAGTGTAATCAGGCCATGATTTCAAAACGAGTTAAAACGTAATAATAATAATAATAATAATAATAATAATAATAATAATAATAATAATAATAATAATAATAATAATAATAATAATAATAATAATAATAATCATAATAATAATAATAATAATAATAATAATAATAATAATAATAATAATAAATATAAGTATTCCATACATATAGAAATGCTTTTGAGCAAGCACACAAGAAATTACATTTTGTCCATTTAGCACTATCATTCTTTTGTCACTCACAATTATTAATATTTATATAGTAAATATCTTATAATTCTTATATTTTAAAATCAATTGACAGGGCTCTGATTGCTTTTATGAGAAATAAATCTTTGGTTTTATAGATCCTACGCAGTGGCGATGATCGTGCATCGTTTCGGTCCTATGACGTTTCGGTCCTGCGCCGTGTCGATCCTGTGCCGTTTCGGTCCTATGCCGTGTCGGTTCTATGCCGTTTCGATCGTACGTATTCTATGCATATAACTTGCACAGGCATAGAATCGACAGAAGTTTATAATTTGTAAAAGCAAAGATTAAACAGATAATAAAAATATTATTTTTTTAGGCACATGATTAGAAGTTAAACTATTTCAGAGCAGCGGCGTAAGAGCAAAACGGCACAGGACGGAAACGGCATAGGATCGACACGGCATAGGACCGAAACGGCACAGGATCGACACGGCAAAGGACCGAAACAGGTTTCTGAGCTGAATTGTCGGTCGTATGCCGTGTTGATCCTGTGCCGCATCCCCGAAGCTACAGCATCCAATTTTCAAAGAGGTTTATCATAGTATCCATGTTCTTCTTAAGAGAAGAAACCAATGTTCTAATCCATATGATCATAACTTGCAATAATGCCTCATCATAATTATGTTTGGGACACTATATGCAAAATCGCTCCTCATGCTAGTTCAAATTTACCGCCAAAATTTAAAATGTTCTCTCAAATATGTAGTGTTACTTACATATAGTGGCATTGCATTGTCTAACCTTCTATGACTTGGCATTTTAGTCACAGAAAGAAACTATATGAATCATCCAAACTAACCAAATTATGTATTCGACTCCCAGAAAACATTTCCCAGATTTTATGTCTTAGCAATTCCTAAATTTGAGGGGTGAGCCATTGTACACCGTTTACGCAATGTGAAAAGAGAATAGATCTATATACTCTACAATATAGCCACACGTTATATTAAATCTTCACCTAAGAAAATAAATTAGGTCAATAATCCACCACATTGTAATATTTTGTCAATTATTTATCCTTAAGAGAGGGAAAGCTAGATCACCCAAATTTACAAAGTTATACATTTGAGTCCTGCACAACATTTATCAATTTTTTGTTAGTTTATTTGTTTTTCGAATATTCCCAAATCCAAGGAGTGTTGGCACGTATCTCTCCCATATTTTTAGAAGAAAGCATTAATGTGACAATGTCCAATAAAAGAGAATGAACCCCTGTACTCAATCATATACCAGTAATCACATAAAGAGCTAAGGGCTTATCACAGAACATAAATTTGGTCAATAACCGACAACATGACGAACATTGGCAATACTAATATTCGGTATTTTTTTATGCACAGACGAGGATAAACAGGACACTCAAATCTACTAAGTTGTATATTAGAGTTCTAAAGAACATTTACCAAATTTTATTTTTTGACTGCAATGTATGATTAAACAGTAGTTTATTGTTTTGTGCATTTAATTAAACATGAAAAGTTACTCAAAAGAATAACAATTTATTTTGCATCTTTAAAAGTTGTGGATCGTATGGATTTGTATAGATTGCTGAAATTAATAAGTATTAAAATAATGAAAATACAACACGCAAACACTGAAGATCCAGCACACGAGGTTTTAGCACAAGAGGACAACACAATACTGACAAAAACATGCGTGAGGCGGCCTAATGGTATTTTTGAAAAGAAAGAAAAGAGACCGCCAGAGTAAGAGTCTACAAATAGAAACAAATCTGACCTGAAGAGACATCTGTACGGCAAAGCTGATAGTACATAAAACATACATTTTGTTCTAAGTTTAGGGAATGCTGACAGTAGGCTCAAACACTGGAAAACATAAGCCTTTTTTCTTATTTCTGTGAAACAGGTAGAGGGCAGAATGACCGAAACATTGACAATTCCCAAATTTAATTTCCATTCTCAGTGGGCCAATGTACACCTTAAAATAGGTCAAAAAATTCCCGTATTTAAGTTCTTGGTAATTTTTCACCTATTAAATGGAACAGGATGTAGCGCCCGAACTTACAGAAGTACCTAACCCAGTCCTATACTACTATACCAAATTATTAAATTTGGCAATTTCCAAAATTAAAAAAAAAATGAAATGAAATCTTTGAGTTTTACGGCCCACAGTTATGCTGGCTAGGCTAAAGAAGACGGTGGGAGGAAACGAGAGAAAGCCCACTCACACGGCGTTTGTCCACCACAAAATCCACACGGCGTGATCTGGGATCGAACCAGGGACCCCAAGCACCGGAGGTGAACGCTTTACCACTGAGCCACAGCGCCCCCTTTCCAACATTTAAATGATAGTCCTTGCGCCCCTCCCAAAATTTAGAGGCGGGTCAAAGTGCCTCCGTCAAAATCAAGAGGAGGTAGTCCTATGTACACCTAGGTCACTCACCTCGGTTTAAGGCATATTTTTTTTCTGACTAGGCTAGCTATAAGGCTATCCATTATACTGATGCCACACCTTTGCATCGTACGTATTCTATTTTGGCAAAATTGCTTATGATTGAAGTGAGGGCACTTAAACCTGGTTTTTAGCGTACCGGTATACATTAAGGCTGAAAATTTCCACTAGATTGGAATACACAGAGTACGTAAGTTAAGCCTGAGGAAAATAAACCAGAATGAATAATAATGAATAACATTCGCACATTTCTGTAACTAGAAATCAGTGGAGAGCTTATATGAACGCGGTATTGAACTTCCTGGTTCCATTGGACATAGAGTTAGTTAGTTAAAATATTTTAATTATCTTATAATAATCTCAATTAGGTAATTGAAACAAAAATAAATAAATAAATAAAATGAAAAGTACAGAATATACTTCAACTTACATTGGCAAATACATCAATCTCTAAAGCATCATCACCCACGATGAGAATAATTTTATATTCGGCTCTACTTGTAGAGTCATAGTCGATCACAAGCGAGAAGTTTCCATCTCTGAAGTCGTTGGCAAGAAGGTACGTACATCTTCCTCTAAATTCATAAAATTCTTTGTCAAATGTCATAAAGTGTTGCGGTCCTGCTATTAGGGCGTGAGCTGCAATTAAAATTAACTGAAATTAACATAAATTGTACATTTTTAGAGAGCCGCAATTGCTTAGACATAGTTAAAGACAGCTGACAATTTATACGGTATGATTTCTAGGCATACTCTAATCAGCCTCATAGTTTCCTTTCAGTCAATGAAAACGATAGCTAATACGTTTTTCTTACAATAATTTTATTTCACTCATCTATTCGATAACTAACCTTTTGAGTATTTTAAATTTCATTTACGTTCCATTTGATGCAGTTGACTCGAATGTATATGAATGTAAGTTTCAATGTCTTTATTTGAAACAACTCAGAGGCACACATAAATTCCATCTGGATATTACTGTATCCAGACCACAAAAAGTACATCGTGAAATTAAATGAAATTAATAACAATCGTGTGCTAGTTTACGAACTATTTGATCATATCTCATTTGACTTAGCTTTCCATTTGAAATTTTTGAATTGACCCCTGGTCCCTACCTTTCCATTTGAAATTTTAGATTTGACCCCTCGTCCCTCTTTCCACTTACACGATTAGTTTAAATAGTAGCCCATTCCTTCAATGAAGACACTATGTGTTAGTAGAAATCTCGAACTCCGAAGAGTTTCTGAGAAACCTATTATTTAAAATTAAAGGAGCAGTTCGAGTTAAAAACAAGTTTGGTGCAATAGAAAGATAAACAAAAAAATAAGAGACCCGTATTTTTTATATCTTGATAGACCGTCTCGTTCAGCTTCTACAGGCATTTGTTTTTGATGAATCGTAAATGGTGACGTCATGGGTGGGATACGCGAGAAACTCAATGTGAGTCAGCAACCATTCCCTTGTACGCAGCTGATAAACCTTTAATAGTGCATTGGATTTAATAGATTGTGTTTTGGATTTGTTAGCAGTCTTGCTCTGTGTTGAATTCTTGAGGGATATTTTTGTTAGTTGTTTTTTCTATAGCATTAGTATAAAAAAGAGTAGAGAGAGAGCAGTAATTACGTTTGTTGTGCGAAACAGTGTTTGTTCCAGACATGTTTTTAGGGTGGCACTGTCTTCCGGAGCTCTGAGAGATTCCCCCGGAGGAGACAAAAATAATGCGTCTATAATGTAATAAATATAATAGTACAGTGTAAAAATAATGTGCCTCTCAGAATACTAAGTGTCCCCCCCCGGATTTTTTTCTGAAAGAAACACTAGTGTGAAATAGAAAACACGTGTTAGTACAGCGCGTGTTGTGTCTGTGAAGTGAAGTAGAAATGCCTAACACCTGCTGTGTTTTCGGTTGTAATTCTTATGCAATTGAAGCTGAGGACGTAAAGTATCTTTTCTTACGTTTCTAAGTTCGTGAGAAATCACCAGATCGATATAAATTATGGCCCAAGAAAATCAATGAAAAAAAAAAAAACGTACAAAATAAAATCACTCGTGTTCCAAACATCTTGAAGAGCCTGCCTTCGAGAAGTCAAGTTTACTGAAAGAAAAGTTAATGCCAGTGGCGGATCTAGGCTGGGGCCGGGGGCCTAGGCTCCCCAGTTTTTGAATGACAAAATTGATTTAAGCTATTATTTAGATATTTTTGAAAGTTTTTAGTAAACATGATATACATATCATAGTCTGGGTTCTGAACAGGCCCGTATTCAGGGGGGTCTAGGGGGGACGCCCCCCTAAATTTTTGCGCCCCCCCTAAAATTTTCACGGTAGGCTTGCAAATGAACTATAATATAGTGATGAACTATAATATTTTCGGGTCGAGCCCCCCTGACTTCAGCCGCCCCCCTACATTTTTGGGCTGGCTACCGGCCCGGTTCTGACTCCCCCCTGAGTTTTTACCGTCTAGATCCACTTCTAGCTGCCAGGAGAATTATTTACACGCAAACTGAGAAAGAATGCTGTTCCAAGTATATTATTGAAAGGTTTAAAATCCGAGCCATTGAACAAGCACCGATCTATGTCCAGTTACCAATGTACAAATATCGTATAAGACGCAATTGATGGTTGTAGTCAAGACGAGGCATTAGAGGGTAATAAAGACGATGTCACTCATGATTCTGAAGATACTGCTTTAGAAATAAGCTATGCAATGTGAATTAGGGAGTGAAATATACCGGCTTGTAGAAGGAATCAGTGACGATGACTGTTCCTCAAGACATTGATCTATCGTTTAATTTCTCTGTATCATGTGACAATGATGATGAAACGGGTGATGAGAGTTGTTCCGCAGACAACTATGAGAATAAAAGAAATTTAACCGGCGAAGTGTTTTTCGTATTCTGGCAAACTTTACAGATGTTATTTCATTTTTGCCTCATATGTTACGCTCCTGTACATACCTTGAAGCACAAAATTATAGGGTCCGCGTTAAAAATTGCAACAAAACGTGAAAATGAACATACTTTTGTTTGGGAATCGGAAGAATGATTAAAGAAAAGGTACTTAGGTGTTGCAGCAATCTCGTCCGCCATCTATTTAAATATTGGTTTCGATTTTTTTTTTAAACGCTGAACTTATGCTTTATAGGATACGTTTTATAATATTAGAAAAACGTTTGTACAGCCCACCATCAGATATCATTTTTTACATGCAGATGATATTTGTAAGTCTTTGCAATCAGTTCTGGAAAAGGAAACCGCACTTAGAACGTGCCACCGCACCTCTCACAAACGAAATGCTTGGCACTGTGTAGTATGTAAGCCTGCTCTCGCTCCTTGCCCACCTATGACGTCATCACAAAATCTTTCTTCCTCTGTTACTCGCTAACGACTGAACGTATCGCGATCAAACAAACACCATTCCTTTTAGAATTTTCAACTCTACAAATGGAAATAAATTGTAAAAAACGCATTTCTAAGTCGAACTGCTCCTTTAAGATTTTTAAGTAATATAACTCCCTATTTATTAATACCTATGAACTTCAAGCAGTAACTATGAGAGGGATAACCACACTGGTTAATTGTCTTTTCCTCTGCAGAGATCTGAAGTAGTCACTGCAGTATTACACTTAATTAGCAGCTCTTGTTTGCGTCTGACAACCTATATTTATCACATAATTGCTTAAACCCTTTGAATATTTTCTGTTACATGTACAGTCAGTTGATGTTTAAATTTAAAACAATGACCTCAATCCCTTAATTCGAAAGCATTATCATCTTTATTTTCCTTGTAGGTTAGGGGATCATCACAAGACGTGTTGATCTGTGTTATATCTGTTGTGGCTGCCCCTTAAGTCTGTTGTGATACGTGTTAAAGGGTTTTAACGGTGTGTTCATACGGTTCTCGTGATATAATGTTAGGTTCTTCCATGGTATGGAGAGAGCCGCAATCAAACGACATATTTAATAATTATATGGATCTTGTAAAGCACATTTATATTTACGCTGTAATAACACTTTCAAAATCCAGCTCCTTCTCTCTTGCTCGAATTCCTTTCCGGGAAATCTGAAAACAGCGTACATGTTTGATCGCTTCCGTCAAGATATTTCTGTCATGTAATAAAGTACCAAGTATAATGGAGGTCAATTATGTTGGCAGATTACTACAGGCTTCTAAAAATGGATAATTGTAAGACAAAATGCTCAATGGAATCATAATTTACATTTTATAGTTGCGTTGATATAATTTATCGTATTTATTGTGAAATATGTATATAACTTTAACAATAGAAAAAAAGAACTTGTGTGATAGACAAAAAGTATTCTCGTTTTTGAAATCATCACACACTTTCTTATAAAATCAACTAGTAAAAATTTTGTCACAGCAGAAAAACGCACACAACTGTAATGAAGCATTCTAGACTAATTATTACTCCAAAATTGTTTTCAACATAAAATACATACCATCAAACGGAGGGAACCAATTCGCAATTTCGAAGTATGGCTCCCATTCATAATAAAATGTCCATAATGTAAAGTTGGAAGGGATGAAATAGTCCTGGATAGCAGCTAAAGCTTTATATTCAGGTATTTCCTGTAGGAAAAATAAACAGATTAAGTGATACAACAAGAAGAAAAAAATATATAGTAGACCCATTCCCACATAAAATATGAAACTAAAGATTGCATTTAAGATCAGTTCTAAAGAAGTAAAACACTGATATGTGCTGGTAGTGTATTCTCAGAGATGAATGTCAAGTCCGATGCGTATGTTACATAGGAAACTACAAGGCTGGAATGAGATATTCAAACGGCCTTTCTTTTACAGCAAAATTTGCATATTCCCCCCTTACCAACTCCATATTTTGCAAATTGAGTTCCCAAGCACAAAACTGAGAGTGATGTGAGTACAATATAACAGGGACTTTTTTATGCTGCCGCGTTTACCGCGGGTAAACAAATAATTAAAGCATAATTTATTATGAATATCCCTCAAAAATATAACTTAAAATATCCCTTTTGCTTTCACGATGTCCTGTGTGCTTTGAAAGCACCAGCACCTTCTAGCAGACAAAAGGAAACATTCAAGTATATCGCAACAACACAGAAAGCAACTATCCTGTACGTATCAATTCGTGAATTGCGAAAGAGCGCCGAGGAGATGCTATACGATCCGTATTGCAGGCAAGTTGAACATTATGTGTCTGCGAGATCCTGGAAACAGAAACATAAAAGTTAAAAATAAGGACCTCCCTCGGGAAAGTCTGCGCCCTGTATAGTGGGTAAGGTATGAACCAACATTCTACTTGCATCTCCCCCATGCAGTTAGTAAACTAAATCTGCTGTCGGTCGGTGTGTGTCGCGGTTTCTATCTATTCGGAAGACTTACACGCGGATCTGTAGTTAAAGTGTGAGAAGAAAGAAGGGTAAACAAGAAGATAGGAAAGTGCGGAGAGAAGGTTTATTATGTTTTGATAGAGAGATGGAAAACCTGAAGGCCAGGAAAAAAAACCTGTATCGTTCATGCTGCATGCAATAGTATTTATATGGCAAAACCACAATAGAATGGTTTCAAAAATCCATGTAAACCAGTCTGTAGCAATAAATTAAGTAAAAACCCTAACTGTAAATGTTAGATTAAATCTGTGTTGTCTGTAATTAGAAAGTGTTTTGTTAGTGAAGTTTGTTGTTATTTTTGAGCATGCAATTTGGCCGTTTGCGTGATCCATTATCTGTGCGTTGGGTCGTCATCGGTCTGCAGGTTGCAGCTACTTCCTCTCCTTCCTTACCTCACCGCTGCTGCTTTTGCTTGTTGTTACTTGAAGGTTGACCTCCGTTTCGCTCTGTTTGCTTGAGTCAGTGGTTGTGGCTAGTTTTGGTTTAACTGTTTGTTTTATTTTATGAGCATATGTTGGCCTTGTTATGAGGAGTTTTCCGCTTGTTGTCGTAAGAGCGTTAATAGTTTTTCCAAAGATCTTCTTGGGGGTTGTTCGTATGGCGTCCAGTATCCTTTAATAATAGTTGTTTGGTGGTGCGGTGATGGTTAGAATCCATGTTATAATCTTGTTGCTTTCTATTTCTATTGCTTCTTGTATATGGTCCTGTGTTGGATGTGGGGGAAACTGTTGGTGTGCATCTGATTGAGCATCTTCATGCAGTATGCTGTTGTGGCTCTGAACAGGGCCGCCAACGCTGTTGGGTTGGTTTTCATCTTCGTAAGTGAAGGTTGTGAATTTTCGTTGCCTGGGAGCCTTTGGTCTGTACGGACAACCGCTGCTTTCTGTTCTGTGGGCCACTGATTTGCATGTTGCACAAAAGTTTTTATTGATTGGATGTTTGCATTCTTCTTTATGTGAGTTTCCACACCGGAAGCAGACGCGTTGCGCTTTACATTGCAGGCAGGTATGCCCATACTGGTAACAGTTCCAGAAGGGCATCGGTCTGGGTTGCAGTTTTGAGTTTCTTTTTATAGTATCTTCCCTGTGTTTTAAGTCCATATGTTGTGGGGCGGCTTACATCTTCTGGAGAAGAGTCTAAGCATCGGTGTTGGTCCCTTAGTTGTTTTGATCCGGATTAGGCTGGTCCCTTAGTTGTTTAGATCCGAATTACGCTTATGAAGTGGATGTTTTCATTTATTAGGGCCTCCTGGATTTCTGTTAAGGTGGAAACTCCTTTAATCACACAGGCGTATGTGGTCCCTTGTTGTGGGGTTTCCCCTGTCTTCTATGTGGTTGGGTTCTGGGGTAAGGTTTTGGTTTTCCTTCTTCTTTGCTCTTCTGTTTTTCTCTTCACCTCCTGGAAGTCATCCTCTTTGTTCTGGTTTCTTTGTATGCCTTCTATTTGTTGGTTCTTATTTTCTGCTGGTTTGGTAACCCTCCCTTTTGGGTTTGCGTTCCTCTGGTCCTCTGATCGGTTGTGTCACTGGTGTGTGGTTTCATCACCTGAGTCTTTTGGTTTTTCACCTGCGTGTTTGTGTGGCTCTCATAAGAGCCCGAGCGTGGGTCTTTCACCTGTGTGTGCTGTGGTGTCTTTTCCAGTGCGGTTTCATCTGGTCTTGGTTCTGGCATTGGAGGAGTTTCTCTATGTTGGGTGTTCTGCTTGTCCACTATTCTTGAGAGTGATCCGAAGGTTGTGGCAGGGTCTGCATCCATAAAGATCTTCAGAAGAATGTCCCTCGCAACTTGTGACTTGAAATACACATTTTAGTCATGGTCCTCGATGTGTTCTAGCTGGAACTGGCTGCGGTGCATCTTCCTTTATATGATTCCGCATATGTTTCGTTCAGTATATAATCCGTAGACCCCCACAATGGTCACGGAGGGATCCTCCTGAAGTCGTCTGCTTCTGGTTGAGTCCCTCCATGTCCCTCACACGGTCGTCTTGTTGGCGATTTTTTTTCATTGGTCTCGGAATGGGTCTAAAAAGGGCCATAATTCTGGTTTCGAATTGTAGTATAGAATTTGTCAGGGATAGGTTTTCTCGAATTTTGTGTGCAGTGCCTCTCTAATGCTATCTCAAAGAGATAATATTCCGTTCCCGTCAGCCGACTGTCACCAAAGGCTGTACAACCTATATGGCCAGCGCGAAGCTTGACTCACAATAGGGGGTCCAGCCGACGGAAAACAATGCTTATTTCTTCAGGAAACGGTCTTGCAAATCTGATTTCCTAGCACTACACCTCACTCTGATATGCAAAGCAGACTGAAAGAATGCGCTGGTTCAAGAGCAACCCATGACGTCAGGTTCAAAAACCGATGATACTACCATTCCACTTACGACGAAACTTCATTCTTCACTAAACGTTGATTGGCTCTTTCGACGCGCAGACGACACAAACTAATTTCAATAGCACATATAATGAGTTGCTCGTCTCTTCATTCTTATCTATCCTCAATCGCAAAGAAGGGTTACTTCCATTTCTGTGTAGGGGGAAGTGGTTTTAGTAGTTGCTTGGAAAACATATCAGGCCTCATTTCGTAACGGTTTGCGTCGACACAACATTAATTGTATTTAGTATATTCTTTTTACTTGTATTGATCATATTCAGTAGTTAAATTTTCCAGTATCTACTTTCAAAAATGTAAAGGAAATATTATAATACTTACATTGCAATGTTTTACATTTTCCATATGTTGTTTTGATACTCTTTTTGCCCATTTTTGGATATTACCCTCTAAAATAGAGCAGATGGGGCAATGTGGGGTGAAAGTAAACAAATAACCCTTGTGAATCTGCCCGCCCCACCTCTTGGTATAAACGATTTCCACATATCAATAAAAAGTACTTCGTTTGTACCGGTTTGTACCGCAAATGTTTTTGTTTGTACTTTACTGCAGTATGAGGAATTAAGAAAACAAAGTGGGGGGGGGGGCAATTTCACGCAGGTCCTAGGATCGATTTTATTGACTCATTTGAAAGACTTGTCTTTGTACCGTAATTTGTTTCGTCCGTACTGTCTTGGATTATGAAAAATTAACGAAACAAAATGGAGCCCAGGTCAAGCAATCCCTCAAATCACGACTTAATACACCGGGTACACATGACTTTTGTACGTTATATGAAAGTACTTCGTTAGTACTGTATTGTACTACAATGAGTTTTAGTTTAACCATAATAGCTTATGATAAATTAAGAAAACAAAATTGGGGGCTGTGCGAACCTGGCCCCCCACCACGTTGTACAAACCAGTGTTGGGCAAAATCAATTGAAATCAATTGCAATTGATCAATCAATTGAAAGTAATTGCTCTGAAAATCAATTGCAATTGATTTCAATTGCAATTGATTTCAATTGCAATTGATTTCAATTTGTAATTGACAATTAATTTCAATTGCAATTGAATTCAATCATAAAATTTGCAATTAAATTTTCGTCAATTGTTAATTGTTAATTGGTCACCAGGCAATTGAAACTTTTAATTGTTAATTGTCAATTGCAAAGGGTGCAATTGAAACATTTAATTGTTAATTGCAATTGACAATTGAAACTTGTAATTGTTAATTGTAATTGTTAATTGCAATTGAAATCAGCAATTAAAACTAAAGATTAGAAGATGTGTGTGTATTGTGTTGTCCACTTGTTACTGTTTTACATATTTCAAATAAGGTACTTATAAGAAATGCTGGATACCTATCATCCCTTCCCCCCCCATGGGAAGAAAGCCGGGAAACTAAGTATTTTTTAAAATATATTATGTTTATGGTTCTATCCCTCTCGAAAGAACTCTATATGCCCGTCATGCATACAATAGGAATGGGCACCAACGAGTTCGAGCGAGTTTTCTTTAAAACTCGAATCGACTCGAAGCAGACATCTTTGAGCTCGACTTGAGATCTCGGCTCGAAAAATTAACCCCAACTCGACTCGAATTCGAATCGAGTTTCCAGTCGAGTCGAGCCAATTCGAGCTAAATTCTTTGTGTAGTTCCAAGTACTACTATCTTCAAGTATCCTACATAGACAATATAATTATCAATGATACTACTACTACTACTATAATTAATTATCATTATAACACCGTGTACCTGTATAAACATGGAATATAGGCGGTTTGTATCGGAATACTAAAAATTAATTGACTGTCGATCTCGGTCGTCAAGAAATCTTCAGGAGGCAAGGACATCGGTCACGGTTTGGTTTGTTCGGATCGGATCTTGGTTTGAGTTCAGGAGGAGCAAGTATTCGGGCTCGAGCCAAAAATTATTAAAAGTTATGGGACTCCAGCCAAACATGTTCAAAATTGCTCGACCCGGGTTTAGGATTGTCAACAGCTCAAGCGGCTCGCTCATAGCTTATTCACTTATCGAGCCGAACCGAGAAGTGAGCCGAGCCAACAGCTCATCCAACCGAGCCAGCTCGAGCCGATGGCTCACACGAGCTGAGCCGAACCGAGCTGATTGCTTACCCCAACCGAGCCGGTTCGAGTCATCGGCTCAGTTAAGCTGACTCGAACCCAGCCTATGGACTCGTTTCAACGGAGCCGGCTCAAGCCATTGGCTCAATTGAGCCCAGTCGATGGGTAATCCCAACCAAGCCAGTTTAAGCTGTACGCTCAGTTGAACCGATCCGAGTCGGTTGACATCACTATTCCGGTTGGGCTTCTACTTTGGCTAAAAAATTGGACCGTGCAGTTCTCAGCCTTGATGGTAAGAATTACAAAAAAATGATATGAAATCTTTAGTTTTACATCCCACGATTATGCCGGTTAGGCTAAAGGAGACGGTGATGATAGGAAATGAATGAGATGAAGAAAGTGGGAGGAAACGGGAGAACCCCGAGAAAATCCACGAGCACGATGATTGTCCACCACAAAGTACAAACTGCGCGAGCTGGGATCGAACCAGGGACCTCAAGCACCGGAGGTGAACGCTCTACCACTGACCCACCGCGCCAACTGGTAAGAACTACAGTATATACTTATATTGGTGCTCACGGCGTCATTAACTTGTTCCGCCACCAACGAATTTCAAGGTACTTTGTTTTGCATCTTTTGTGCGTGTTTTGTGTCGCTTTATGCGCATATTCCCACATTTTGTGCATCACCGGAAGTGGGTCAAAATGGGCCTACAAATATGGCGGAACAAGTTATTGCTCTTCCGCCACCAATGAATTTCGAGATCGTTTCCTTCACATCGTTTTGTGCCGTTTTGTGCGTCTACTTCCATTTTGTACGTCGTGGGATATGGGTTAAAATGAGTCCCCAAGGTGGGACGAAGACGATCAAAAGTTCCGCCACTATTAAATCTCGAGGTCGTTAATTTTACATCGCGTACCCTTTTGTACGTCTATTTCGACGTTTTGTGCGTCACTGGAAGATGGTCAAAATGGGCCTCGAAGGTGGGACGAAAATGACCCACTCCTCCGCCACTACCGAATTTCGAGGTCCTTCCTTTCGCATCGACTACTGAATTTTCGTGTTGTTCCGTGCCCCCATTTCCACGTTTCGTGCGTCACCAGAAGTGGTTCAAAATGGGCTTTCAAGATAGGACGAAAATGACCCACTGCTCCGCCACTATCGAATTTCGAGGTCGTTAATTTCACATCGCGTACCCTTTTGTGCACATATTTCGACGTTTTGTGCGTCACTGGAAGACGGTCAAAATGGGCTTCGAAGGTGGGATGAAAATGACCAAGAGTTCCGCCACTACTGAATTTCAATATCCTTCCTTTTGCATCGACTAGTGGATTTTCGTGCCGTTTCGTGCCCTTATTTCCACGTTTTATGCGTCACCTGAAGTGGGTCAAAATGGGCTTCCAAGATGGGACGAAAATGACCCACTGTTCCGCCACTATCGAATTTCGAGGTCGATAATTTCACATCGCGTACCCTTTTGTGCGCGTATTTCGACGTTTTGTGCGTCACTGGAAGACGGTCAAAATGGGCCTCGAAGGTGGGACGAAAATGACCCACTGCTCCGCCACTATACCTACCGAATTTCGTGGTCCTTCCTTTCGCGTCGACTAGTGAGTGTTTCGTGCCCTTATTTTCACGTTTTTCGCGTTACCAGAAGTGTGTGAAAATGGACCTCCAAAGTGTGACCAAAATGACCCATTGTTCCGACACTGTCGAATTTCTAGGTCGTTTCTTTCGCATCGTTTAGTGATTATTTTTTAAAAAGTTTTCTGTGCCTACTTCCTCGTCTTGTGCGTCACCGGAAGTGAGTTAAACGGGCCTTTAAAGTGGGAGTTAAATGGCTCACTATTCCGCCAATATCGAATTTCGGGGTTGGTTCTTTCGCATCATTTAGTGTGTATTTTGTACCGTTCTGTTCGCCTACTTCCACGTTTTGAGCATCACCAAAAATGCGTCAAAATGGTCCATCAATGTGTGAGAAAATAGAGCCATTGTTCCGCCACTATCGAATTTGGGGGGGTCGTTTCTTTCGCATCGTACAGTGCCTGCTTTGTACCGTTTTGTGCTCCTATTTCCACTTTAGTGCTTCTATTTCCACTTTAGCGCGACAACAAAAATGGGTCAAAATGGCCTACAAGTATAGCGAAATAACTTAATGCTGTTCCGTCACCATCAAATGAGGTCGTTTCCTTCACATTTTTATACATGATTTGTGTCGCTTTGTGCATCAGTGGGGGAGGGTCAAAATGGACCTTGAAAGTGGAATGAATATGTCTTTCTCTGCCATATTTGTAGGTCGCCTTTGACTCACTTTCGTTGGCCTACAAAACGTGAAAGTATGCGCAGAAACGGTATAAATATGCACTAAACAATGCGAAAAAAGCGACATTGAAATTCGATACTGGTGGAGAGTGGATCAGTTTTCTTCCCACATTGAATGCCCATTTTGACCCACTACCATTGAATCACAAAACGTGGAAATAGGCTTACAAAACGGTAGAAAACACGCACAAGACGATGTAAAGGAAACGACCTCGAAATCGTTCCTGACGGAACAGCATTAACTTGTTTCGCTATATTTGTAGGATAACATTGACCCATTTCCGGTGACGCAGAAAACGAGGAAATAGGCGCACAAAACGACACAAAAATGGAAATTTATCTTAATTACATGGAAATTTTAAGTTTGTAAGCTTAATTATATGGAAAATTTTATACATTTTTCCTTTACGTTAGTCTACTTTATGGGGCGTTTACACTTAGTCAATTTAGTCGCACGACTAAATCGACTCGCTGCATTTGCCACTAAATCGAAACAACTAGGCCGAATCAGGTTGATGGATGTATTCAATTATTTCAACCACAGAAAATAGAACGTCTTTTAATTCAGTTGCCAGTCGATTAGTCGCCTTGGATCAACAAGCGATTAAGTTGAAGTCCCGTTTACACGGTCGATTAAGTTGAAAGTGACGTCAATTCAACTGAATCGAACGCAAATCGACTAAGTGTAAACGCCCCATTACGTTGATTTGGGACTTTTAAATTTTATTCATTTTTCCACTAAAAAATATGTATAATTAAACAAGTTGATTTGATTTTGAGTTAATTTTGGGGTTTAACGTCCCGGTCAGCAGCGAGGCTATATGAGACATGAACCTACTGATTAACGTGGAACCCGAACCACATGAGCTCCCGCCGGGAATCGAACCCGGGTCTTCCACGCCCAAGGCGCGTACGCTAACCGCTTAGCCACGGAGGAGCTCTATAATTCAACAACGAAATAATTATTAGTTATAATTATAATAATTATCTATATAATTGAATTCACTGTAATTTGGTCCATAACAAACACTTTACCATTTCGTACTAGCTGCTATGCCCGTTCTTCGAACGGATCAGATAAAATATCAATGTAAACAAACTGAACAACGGGAGAACAATTAAGAAACATTTCTAACATTGGATATATTTTGTGTGAATATATATCCAACAAGGTATATGTGTTTTCATTGGGAAGGCCGATGGGGGCTGAATTTGAACGTAAACACTATCGGGGGTGTCACTATAGGTCTGAGCAACCCCGATAAATATGGATTCGACACAAATTCTAATACTTTTACATGTCCCGGTGAACGCCCCTCAGAACCCTTGGTTCGTATTGTGAAAAAATCTCCTCTGGCCCCCACCAACCCCCAACTAATACCGCGAAAACTATGAATGTGACACTAACATCTGCCATTTTCTACTACTTTTTACATATGCCGGTTCCAATTTTGTACATATACATATAATCCTCTGGTTCCAATTTTGAAAAAAAAAAAAACAATGCCTCTGGCCCGCAGCCGATGGGGGCTGTATTTGGAAGTCAACGCCTTTGGAAGTATCACCATTCATCTCAGTGACAGCGAAAACTATGGATTTGACACTAATATCGGTCACTTTCCATTATTTTTACATGTCTCGCAATTCCCCACCCCCGGTGACTCCCGGCCAGCATACAATGGTGGCTAAATTTGAAAATCATCGCTAATGAAAGTATCACCATTGATCTCAGCCTCCCCGAAACTACGGATTTGATATCGGTCATTGTGGATTATTTTTACATGTCTCGTGATCCCCGTTATAATGCCCCCGTTTCTTATCTGATGGGGGCTAAATGTGAAAGTAAACGCGGTCTTGAGTTTCACCAAAGAGCTCAGCTACCCCGGAAACTATGAATTTGACATTAATATCGGTCATTTTCGATTATTTTTTTACATGTCTCGGAATTCCCCCCTCTGGTGACCCAAGGCCCGCATACAACGGTGGATGAATTTGAAAGTCATCGCTAATGGTAATGTCACCATTGATATCAGCAACCGCGAAAACTATGGATTTGACACTAATACCGGCATTTTAGATTACTTGTACGTTTCGGCCTTCCCCCCCTGTTGACCCACGGCCCGTAGCCGAATACGTTGAATTTGGAAGTTAATGCGATCGGAGTTTCACCATTGATCTCAGCGACCGCGAAAACTATGAAATCGACACTGATATCGGTCATTTTCTACTACTTTTACATGTCCCGGTAAACGCCCCCCTGAGACCCCCTGGTTCGAATTTTTTCGAAAAAGCTTTGCCTTGGTGTGGAACCTGGACCAAGGTATCTTTGACCAAAATTTGGTAACTCTCGGTCAACTTGTCTGGTCCCCAGGCCGGTACCGGTAAACGTCCAGTGGAGACCCCCTAGTAAGAAATTAAAAAAAAAAACTCTTCGTCTTGGTCTGGGGCCTAGACCAAGCTACCCGTGACCAAATTTTGAAAAGTTTCGGTCCACTCGTCTCGACCACAGGTCGCACAAAGATAGACAGATAGACACACAAACAAACTCTATTTTATTTATATTAGAAAAGTCAGATCCGCCGTTATTGTATTAGTGCGGTGCTTGAGCTATTGATCGTAAAAATTCAAACTACGATGAGTGATAATTTTATAGGTTTGTTTTATTACAAGTTTAAACTCTTTAGTCAGTAGAGAAGAGGGCGTGAATCATGGGTCAGAGTTGATGGCAATGGGTTTTGGTGGGTCTGTGGGTCACAGTGGGTAAGAGTGGTTTATGGTGGGTGGTGGGTCAGAGTGGGTCACGGTGGGTCGTGGGTCACGACGGGTGGTGAGTCAATTGGTTTTCATTGCCCCACGCCTTCTATGAACTACAGTGTTGAAAATTAATCAGTGAAAATCAATTGCAATTGATAAATCAATTGAAAGTAATTGCTGTGGAAATCAATTGCAATTGAATCAATTGCCAATTAATTTCAATTGCAATTGAATTACATAATTCAATTGCAATTACTTTCCACTGCAATTACTTTCAATCAATTGATCAATTGCAATTGATTCTCCTTTTTTAATGGAAAACTGCAATTAACAATTAACCATTACTTATTTCAATTGTTAATTGCAATTAACAATTAAATTTACAGATTAATTGTTAATTGTTAATTCAATTGAAATTTGCCCAACACTGGTACAAACGATTTAATCGGCTCATTTGAAATATTTTCGTTTGTACCGGATTGTAACGTAGTTTGATTCGTTTGTATCGTCCTGGATTATGATAAATTAACGGAACAAACTGGGGACCCAATTCAAGTAGGCACTCATATCAGGTTTTAAAACACAGGATACATATGACTTGCGAGAAATTTGAATTTCTCATGACAGGTCAACCTGGCCCACACATCTTAGTTTACTTTCCAATTCGAATCAAAACATCATCAAAAATTTGTACTCAGTATGTACCAATTTATAGCACCAAGGCTAGAATATGTACCCACATCAATTTCGAGAAATTTGAATTTTTGATGGCGGTTCAAATTGTCCCACAAACACATTTTTCTTCAATTCGAATCAAAACGGTACCAAAAATTTGTACCCAATATATGGTAATTTGGGATATGAAAATGAGAATTTGTACTATTACCAGGCTCTAAGCGTTTGAATTGTTGTTGGCGGGTCAAGCGAGAACGCACTTCTTTTTCTTTCCTAATCAAACCAAATATTTATACCCAATATATACGAATTTTTACCGCTAAAATTAAAATTTCTACCCCCACAAACTTCGAGAAATATGAATTTTTAATGTCGCATCAAGCAGGGCCGGACGACTTATTTTCCTTTCCAATTCGAAACAAAAAGGTACCAAAAACTTCTACCCACTATGCACCAATCTGTACCACAAAGATTAGAAATTTTACCCTGAATAATCTTTGACAAAATATAATTTTTGTTGAGAAGTCAATCTGGACAACACAACTCATTTTCCTTCGCAATTCCAATCAAACCACTACCAAAATTTGTGACCAATACACACCAATTTGTAGCACCAAACCAAGAATTTGTACTACCACCAATTTCGAGAAACATGCATTTTTGATGGAGGATCAAACTGGGCCGCACAACTTATTTTTCCTTTGAATTTGAATCGAAACGGTACCAAAAATTTCTACCCAATATGTACTAATTGGTATTACCAAAATTACAATTTGATACTCCACCAATTTCGAGAAATTTCAATTTTTGTTGGCGAGTCAAACAGGCCAACACAACATTTTTTTCTGTTCAACTCGAGTGAAAACAGTACCAAAAGTTTGTACCACAAAAATAAGAATTTTTACTCCCACCAGTTTCTAGAAATTTAAATTTTTGATGGGTCACTCTGGCCAGCTCAACTTATTTTTCCTTCAAATTCAAATCAAAACTGTACCCAAAAAATTGTACCAAAATATGCACTGCAATATCTACCACACAATTTAGATTTGTACTCCCACCAACTTCGAGAAATGTGAATTTTTGATGGCGTGTGAGAAACTTGCCCGCATAACTTATTTTTCTTTACAATTCGAATAAAAAGAGGACCAAAATTTTTTACCAGATATGTACCAATTTGTACCATCAAAAGTAGAATTAGCACCCGCACCAATATTTACAAATTTGAATTTTTGATGGAGGGTTATGTTGGCTTGGACAACTTATATTCCTTTGGAATTCGAATCAAAACGGTATCAAACAATTGTAGTCAATATTTATTAATTTGTAATACCAAAATTATAATAGGTAACCCCACCAATTTCGAGAAAAATGAATTTAGATTTGCGGGTTAGACAGACCCGTACAACTTATTTTTCTTTAAAATTCGAATCAAAACTGTACAAAACGCTATATGCCAATTTGTACTTCCAAAATTAAAATTTGTACCTCACCAATTTCGAAAAATTGAAATTTTTATAACGGGTGAAGCAAAACCGAACAACTCCTTTTCCTTCGAATTCGAATCAATATGGCTGCAAAAGTTTATACCCAATATGAACCAATTTGTACGACGAAACATAGAGTTTATACTCCAACCAATTACGATAAATTTGAACTTTTGTTGTGCTTAAAGTTTTCCCACACAAGTATTTGTTTTCATTCTAGTTCGAATCGAAACGGTATGAAAAAAATTGTATCCTATATGTACCAATTTGTACCACCAAAATTAGAATTTGTACACTCAGCATCAAAAAAAAATGCCACAGATAATGTCTGGCAGCTAGGCCACCCAATATACACCTACTTATCCCATAATCGAGTCTGGTAAAGAGATCCCCTCTAACTCCTCCGTTCTTCTCTCCCACACTAAAATTAGCTAACAACATGAACGCAATTATTCTAATTTCAAACTACATATATATTAGTATCGATAAAATGAAATAAAACCGAGACGAAACAAGATTCATTAATTGATTTAGGAAGAAACAGAATCACACACAATGAAAAATTGAAACGAATGGATGTATATTATACATAGGTTCAGAAATGAGGCAAAGAGAGAGAGAGAGAGAGAGAGAAGGCGAGAGAAGAAAAAGGTGAGAACAGATAAAAATGTGGAATTCTAAACTTAGTAAGAAAACAACCTAACATTATAAAATCCCGTTACCAGAAATCCAACAGTAATATAGAAATAACGTTTGTTTTTATATATTTTTTCAGGACGATTCGAATATATAGAGTATGCTTGTATTCATTGTCTTTTTCATAAAGGATAGCATACTAAATTTCCAGTAGAACTGTAGATCTCACAGACACATCTAAGATAATGCCAAAAGTTCAATACACATGGTTTGTTTCCGCGTGGTTCGGTTGTAAATTCGGTAGTGTTCATTGGACGTGCTTATGCAAACCACATTCTAATAAACCCAGTAGGTAGCGTAGATCATATCTTCCATTCCAGACTACTAATGGAAAGTCAAAAAAAAAAAAAAAAAAAAAAAACGAAAAGAAAAGAAAAAAGGTAGGAAGAGAGAAAGATAAAATTGAATGAGTGCTATTCTATTGGTAAATTTTTATCAGAAATATCCTATATTAAAAGTCCAAACCGTATCATAATGAAAAGTTACAAATGTTCAAATGAAAAATTGGATGTTCCTTATAGATGTAGCACAACGTGCATGGTTCAAATTTCAACATGAATAAATCACATTGAACTATAGAATAGAAACAAATTTGTGTCGAACTAATATAAAAAAAAAATGTTATAAAATAACCAAAGAGGTTGCCATTTTCTAATCTTTTCCGAAGAGTTATCTGTTCCGAACATGCAGCATCACTTTCATATCTTGCGAATATAACGTTGTAATTTGCACAGATACAATGATCACACTAGAGCTCAAACGGATCATAATGTCAATCGGATGATGTGAGTCAGCTTATGGAAAACCACTTGGTCGGGGATTCAAAGTCGTAGTGACCCGGTCATTCGACTGAGACTCGGTAACCCAGATGATAGAAACGATATTTTGCTTATACCCTTGCGTTTTCACTATTTATTTGAGAGATGACCAGGACTGGATATGTTATCTCCAGAGCACAAAAACTCGACGCTGAAATTGCAAGTTAATTACATTTTCCAGACCAGGTCTATCGGTCAATTGTTCCGTTTTAACTTTGGAACATGCACACGCACATCAAGTGCGTGTGTGAGAGAGAGAGTGGGGGGAGAAGTGAAAGATGCAAAGATAGGATAGGGAAACGTCAAGAAAGAAAGAAAGAGAGATAGAGAGAGACGAATATAAATATGAAACATACTTATCATTACAGTGTATGATGAAGAATGCACACACTGTTTATTCGTATTCTCGACAGTGATGCCTTTTAACTTCTCCAACAGAAGATAAATCTCTGTTTGCAGCCATTATTTTATGCGAAAAGTTATACTACTTGACGGGGAATCGTAGCCCGATTTTCCGCTTGGAAGTCTGGTACTTTACCACTATACCACCGACTGCTTAACCCAAACTTTGTCCAACAAATGCTATAATATTTCTTTCTGAGAACGATAACACGAAAAGTGTTTACTGCAGATCAGTGAAGTGTTGTTCGAATGTCCTAATAAATCCCTTGCAACCCAACCAACATTCGTAAATATTCTCTTTCATGATAAAGGTGTTTGCTTCCACATTCTTAAGCATTGAACGTATAATATGAGAAATCGATTCTCCACTATCACTTTTTAAAAATGCAACTTTGACGTGAACGGGATTCGAACCTATGCTGGACACCTGTATTAATCATAACTCCATTACGTTATTGCTACGCTATCATAACACCTGAAACTAGAACCGAAATATTACTTATTTTAGCCTTGATCATTGAAACGATCAAGCTTCTTGCTGTGAGATTATTTGCACCTAAGTGCACAAAGAAATTCATTTATTCGACGACCTAAAGAGAAATTAGTGCCCACTAATAAAGGAAACCACATTCAATCCATGAAAAAATACAGAAATAAAAACATTTTAAAACATTTTTCTGACCAGAACAAACATATGCAGGAATTTCACCGTGCAAATTCAAAAGGACGCGAATAATAATAATAATAATAATAATAACCTATATTATAGAATATAAGTGACTGCAACTTATTGTCTCTTGAACCACCCGACTAATCTCGATCAAATATTGGACATTGAGAAGTTTCGGACCTGGAAGTATTTTTATCAATTCGTTTTGATGGTGTTACTTAGGTGAGGGGGAGAATGGAAAATATAAAAACATAAAGAAAACTTAAGTTTTGAATCAAAATGACCAATCTGGGTGAAAGTGGAACATAGATTACATTTGTGCATGGAATGCTCTTAACCATTTCACTTTGGTGGTGGAATGTATGGAAGGGGTGTACGGGGAGATATAAAAAAATCAATGCAATAAAAATAAATGTGAATACGTTAATGAGTTCATAAGTCTTGAACCACCGGACAGATCTGCATCAAATTTTCAACGTGGATGAAGTTCAAGCCTGGAGTGGTTTTGATCATATCACTTTGACGGCAAAGCTTAGGGGAGTGGAGGGGAGCGGAAAGATATATGAAAATAAACAAAACATAATAACTCTTGAAACACGTGACCTATCTCGGCCAAATTTTTAACATAGATGAAGTTCGGGCCTGATATGTTTTTTATTATTTTAACTTTGAGGCTAGAACTTAAGGGAAGAGAAATGGGAAAGGGATATATATATATATATATATATATATATATATATATATATATATATATATATATATATATATATATATAAATTTAATAAGTCTTGAACCACCGTACAAATCTCGATAAAATTTTCAACCTGGATGATGTTCGAACCGGAGATGGTTTTCCTCATATCACTTAGATGGTGTAACTAAAAAAGTGGGAAGGATATCAATATTTAAAAGAGAACGAAAAATGACCGATATTAGTATCGAATCTAAAATTTTTGGAGTCGCTGAGATGAACAGTGATACATCGGATGCCGTTTCAATCTAAATTCTCCCCGCAACATGGAGGAGGGGCTGAGATGAACAATGACACTGAAGATGCTGTGTCCGCAACGTGCGAAATATAAAACTCATCGAAAATGACCGATATCAAAGAGCGCTTTAGTAATAGAAAAAAGTGACTGAATAACGGAGCATATTATTATTTTTTCTCATTTAACCTAGCAAAGGGACCAATTGTTGCTAGTAGTAATAATAATAATAATAATAATAATAATAATAATAATAATAATAATAATAATAATAATAATAATAATAATAATAATAATAATAATAATTTGTATTATTATTATTATTATTATTATTATTCGTGTAGTTTTGAAATTGCAGGGCGAAATTAATTCATACTATGTTTTTATTTCTTTAATTTTTAGTGGATTATATGTTGCTTCCTTTACTAGTGGGCACTAATTTCTCTTAAGGTCATCGAATAAATGAATTTCGTTCTGCACTTAGGTGGAAATAACCCTACAGTAAGAAGCTTGATCGCTCGAAATATCAACGGTAAAGTAAGTAACATTTCGTTTCTAGTTTCAGGTGGCCTGATAGCGTAGCGGTAAGGTAATGGAGTTTCGATTAATAAAGTTGTTAGTCATAGGTTCAAGGCCTGTTCACGCCAAACAGGTATTTTTTTACAAAGTGATAATGGAGAACCGATTTCTCATATTAGACGTGCAATTCTTAAGAATGTGGAAGCAAACACCTTTATCATGATAGAGAATATTTACGAATGTTGATTCGGTTGCAAGGGATTTACCAGGACATTTGAAACACTTCATTGATTAGCAGTAAACACTTTTCGTGCTATCGTTCTCAGAAAGAAATATTACAGCGTTTGTTGGACAAAGTTTGGGTAAAGTAATTGGTGGTGTAGTGGTGAAGTAACAGGCTTCCAAGCGGAAAGTCTGGTTTCGATTCCCCGTCAGGTAGTATAAATTTTTCACATAAAATAATGGCTGCAAACAGAAATTTATCTTCTGTTGGAGAACTTACTAAGCATCACTGGCGAAAATTCGAATAAACAGTGTGTACGTTCTTCATCATACACTGTAACGATAAGTATGTTTCATATTTATATTCGTCTCTCTCTCTATTTCTTGACGTTTCCCTATCCTATCTTTGCATCTTTCACTTCTCTCCCCACTCTCTCACACACACACGCACTTGATGTGCGTGTGCATTTTCCAAAGTTAAAACGGAGCAAGAGACCGATAGACCTGGTCTGGAAAATGTAATTAACTTCCAATTTCAGCGTCCAGTTTTTGTGCTCTGGGGATAACATATCCAGTCTTTGTCATCTCTGAAAGAAATACTGTTTAAACGCAAGGGAATAAGCAAAATATCTTTTTTATCATCTGGGCTAACGAGTCTCAGTAGAATGACCGGGTCACTACGGCTTTGAATCCTCGACCAAGTGGTGGTCCATAACCAAACCAACATCATCCGACTGACATTATGATCCGTTTGAGCTCTAACGTGTTGATTCTTTCTGTGGAAATTATAACGTTATATTCGACAGAAAAGAAAGTGATGCTGGATGTTCAGAACAGATAAATTTTCGGAAAAGACTACAACATGGCAACATTTTTGATTATTTGAAAACAAAATTTTATTTATACTAGTTCGACACAAATTTGTTCCCATCTTATAATTTAATGTGATTTATTCATTTTGAAATTTGAAACAAGGTTGTTCTGCTACATCTATAAGGAACATCCAATTTTCCATTTGAACATTTGTGACTTTTCATTATTATACAGTTTGGACTTTTAATATAGAATATTTCTGATAAAAAATTACCAATAAAGTGGCACTCATTCAATTTTATCTTACTTTCTTCCTTCCTTTTCCTTTTTCTTTTTTTGCTCACTTTTCATTAGTAGTCTGGAATGGAAGATATGATCTACTTTACCTACTGGGTTTATTAGAATGTGGTTTGCATAAATAAGTCCAATGAACACTACCGAATTTACAACCGAACCACGCGGAAACAAACCATGTGTGTTAAACTTTTGACATTATCATAGATGTGTCTGTGAGATCTACAGTTCTATTGGAAATTGAGTATGCTATCCTTTATGAAAAAGACATTGAATTCTAGCATCCTCTATATATTCGAATCGTCCTGAAAAAAGTATAAAAACAAACGTTATTTCTATATTATTGTTTTATTTCTGGTAACGAAACTTTATAATGTTAGTTGTTTTCTTACTTAGTTTAAAATTCCAAATTTTTATCTGTTCTAGCTTTTTTTGTTTTCTTCTCTCGCCTTCTTTCTCTTTCTCTCTCTCTCTCTCTCTCTCTCTCTCTCTCTCTCTCTCTTTGCCTTATTTCTGAACCTATGTGTAATATACATCCATTGCTTTCAATTTTTTACTGCGTGGATTCTGTTTCTCTCTAAATAACTTATGAATCTTGTTTCGTCTCGGTTTTTTTATTTCATTTTATCGATACTAATAAATGTGTAGTTTGAAATTAGAATTGCGTTCATGTTGCTAGATAATTTTATTATGGGAGATAAGAGAGGAGGAGTGAGAGGGGATCTCTTTACCAGACACCGTAATGGGATAAGTAGGTGTAATGGGATTGGGTGGCTTTGTTGCCCGGCTTTAGCTGTTGCAATTTTTTGATGCGGAGTGTACAACCACCATTATGAAGAAATTTGATATTTGGTTGGCAATTCAAGCTGGCCTTCACAGCATGTTTTTCTTTCCAATTCGTATCAGTGGAGTATCAAAAATGTGTACTCAATATGTACCAATTTGTAGCACCATCATTAAATTTGTACCCCCAATTAGTTGGAGAAATTTCGATTTTTGATGGCGGGTCAGCTTAAGGTCAAGTTGTCACGCAGAACTCTTGTTTTCTTTTGAATTCGAATCAAAATTGTACCTAAATGTTTTGCCAACATGTGCCAGTTTGTACCACTAAAATTAGAATTTGTGCCCCTACCAATTTCGAGGACTTCGAATTCTCAATGCTCGAGGCAACTTGAGGTCGAAACTTCACTCGCACAACACATTTCTTTTACGAATTCGAATCAAAATGTTATCAGAAATTTGTACCAAATAGATACCAGTTTGTGCCATCCATAAACACCGAAGACAAAATTATTTTAATTATCTTTCCACGGTTTACCAAATGTTAGAAAGAATAAAGGAAAGCATTATCACAATACAACTTGTTGGATAGGCGGCAGAATAAATGGATAGCATTGACATTTGTACACTCCGCATCGAAAAAATTGCGACCGCTAACGCCGTGCCGTTAGGCCACACATTGTACACCTTCTTATCCCATAATCGTATCAAGTAAAGAAAAGTTCTCTCTCCTTCTTTCTTCTCTTCTATACTAAAATTAGCTAACAACATGAGCGTAATTCTTATTTAAATATGCACATGTATTAGTTTCGATAAAATGAAATAACAAAACAGAGACGAAACAAGATTCATAAGTTGATATAAGGGTTGACTGAAACACACAAACAATGAAAAATTGAAACCAATAGGTGTATATTACACAGAGATTCAGAAATGAGGCAGAGAGAGAGATTGAGAAAAGAGGAGAGAATAAAGAAACGAAAATTGGAGAACAGATAAAAATATAGAATTCAAACGTAGTAAGAAAAGAAACTAACATTATAAAGTTCCGTTTCTAGAAATCCAACAGTAATATAGAAATAACGTTTTTTTTCAGGTACTTTTTTTTTTAGAATTATTCGAATATATGGCGGAAGCTTTAAACATTCATTAAGTCAATTTCATAATAGATAGCATCGATTTTCAGTAGAACTGTAGATCTCCGAGACACATCTAAATAAATGTCAAAAGTTTAACACACATGATTTGTTTCCGCGTGGTTCGATTGCAAATTCGTTAGTGTTCATTGGACGTACTGATCCAAATACGGCCTAATAAACCCAGTAGGTAGCATTGGTCATATCCTCCATTTCAGGCTACCAATGCAAATTGAACAAAAAAAAAAAAACGAAAAGAAAATAGAAATAAAGAAATAAAGAAGGAGAAAATTGAATGAGTGCTATTTTACTGCTAAAATTCTATCAGAAATACCTTATATTAAAAGTCCATACTGTAGCAATTTTCAAATTTCAATGTGAATAAAACATTCAATTATAGAATGGAAACAAATTTTGTGCCGAGCTGGTATAAATAAAATTTTGTTTTAAAATAACTAAAGAGATTACAATTTTCTAGTCTTTTCCGAAGATTTGTCTGTTCCGATCATCTAGCATAGATTTCTTCTCTTGCGGATATAACGTAATTTGCGCAGATAGAATGAACACGTTAGAGCTGAAAAGATCATCTTGTCAGTCGGATGATGTTGGTTAGGTTATCGACCACCACTGGGGTTAGGATTCAAACACTTAATGACCCGTTAATTCGACTGAGACTGGATAACCCAGACGATAAAAAAGATATTTTACTTACTCCCTTGTGTTTAAACAGTATTACTGTCAGAGATGACCAGGACTGGAGATGTTATCCCCTGAGCACGAAAAGCACGACGCCGAAATTCACAGTTTATTGGATTTTGCAAACCAGGTATATCGGGCTCTTCCTCCGTTTTAATTTTGGAACGTGCACACGCACATGAAGTGCGTGTGTGTGAGAGAGAGGAGGGGAATAGTGAAAGATGTAAAGACATTATAAGAAACGTCAAGAAAGAGAGAGATATGGGGACGAATATAAATATGAAACATACTTATCATTACAGTGTATGATATAGAACGCACACACTGTTTATTCGAATTATCGCCAGTGATGTATTTTAAATTCTCCAATAGAAGATTTATCTCTGTTTGCAGTCATTATTTTATGGAACAAAATCGTACTATATGAAGGGGAATTGAACCAAGGTTTTCCATTTGGAAGTGTAGCACTTTACCACTACACGACCGATTGCTTTATTCAAACCTTGTTTAACAAATGGTATAGTGTTTCTTCCTGAGAACGATAGCACGAAATGTGTATACTTCAAATCAATGGTGTGTTTGGAATGTCCTGGTATTTCAATTGCCCTTTCCCAACCAACATTCGTAAATCGCCTCTATCATGATACAGGTTTTTGCTTACACATTCTCTAGTATTGCTTGTCCAGTATAAGAAGTCGATTCTTCACAATCAGATTGTAAAAAATGACTTTGGCGTGAACAGGATTTGAACCTATGTTTCTTAGCTATATTACTCATAAAGCAATTACGTTACCCCTACACTACCATGTCACCTGAAACTTACAGTCAGATATTACTTACTTTCGCGCTCACCTTTGTAACGAACAGGGTTGGTCCTGTAAGATTATTTGCACCAAAATGCACAACGAAATTCATTAATTCGACGGTCTACAGAGAAGTTAGTCTAATAAAGGGAAAACATACAATCCAGGAAAAATTACAGAAATGAAACATATTTTGCAGTAATTTCGCCGTGCAAGTTCAAAGTACGTGAATAATAACAATAATAATAATAATAATAATAATAATAATAATAATAATAATAATAAATTTTGACATTCAGAGTATAGTTTATTTTATTATTATTATTATTATTATTATTATTATTATTAGCATCAATTCCTTGCTTCGCTCGGTTAAATTGAGAAAAAAAGTAATATGTTCCACTACTCAGTTACTTTTTACTATTAATAAAGTGCTCTTTGATTTCGTTCATTTTCGAAGAGTTTTATATATCCCCTTTCCAGCCTATGTTGTGAAGCATATCATCTGCAGTGTCATTGTTCATCTCAGCGAGGCGGAAAGCTATGAATTCGTCACTGATATTGGTTATTTCAATCAATTTTATATCTACCCCTCGTCCAAGTCGTTCGGCTGAATTTGGATTTAAACAGCATCAGATGTGTCACTGTTAAAGTCAGCGACTACAAAAAATATAGATTCACCAATGATACCGGTCATTTATCGTACTCTTTAATTGTCGCTAACCCTTCCCCTTTCTTAAGTTACACCGTCAAAGTGATACGACAGAAACCATCTCAGGTTCAAACATTATTTAGGTTGTGAATTTGATCGAGATTGGTTTGGTTGTTTAAGAGTAATTACGTTTTATTTATTTTTATATATCTCCCTCATCTATTCCGCTTCCCAAGTTCTCCCGTGAAAGTGAAATGATAAAAATCATGTCAGGCCGACATTTTCATCTGTGTCAAAATTTGATCGAGATTGATCGTTTGGTTCAAGAGTTACCAAATTTTATTTATTCTTTTATAACTCCTCCCTCCCCTCACAACTAAGTTATATCGTAAAAGTAAATATATAAATACCATCTTATGCCCGAACCTCATCTACGTTGAAAATTTGATCGAGATCGGTCGACTGGTTCAAGAGTGATGAAGTCATAAAAACGGTCACTTCATTTTCATTTTTGTTACATATCTATCTCCCTCTCTCCGGCCCCTATGTTACACCGTCAAACTGAAATGACAAAAGTCGTCCCAGATCGGAACCTTATATATATCTTGAAAGTTTGATAGAGATCGGTCTGTTGGTTCAAGAGTTATTATTCCGTTTTACATATTTTCATATATCTACCCTCCTCCTTCCCCTAAGTTCTACCTTTAAAAAGAAATGATAAGAAAAGCTTTCCAGGCCCGAACCTTATCAATATTGAAAATTTGGTCAAAATCGGTCGGTTGGTTCAAGAGTTTAGGAGCCACGAACATAGTTCCTTTCAATTTTATAATATAGGTTATTATTATTATTATTATTATTATTATTATTATTATTATTATTATTATTATTATTATTATTATTATTATTATTATTATTATTATTATTATTTGCTAACTTTTGAACTTGCATGCCGAAATTACTTCATAATACGTTTTTATTTATGTACTTTTTCCTGGATTGTATATTATTTCCTTTATAAGTGGGCACTAATTTCTCTCCTGTCGTCCGATAAACGAATTTAGTTATACACTTTGGTGTAAATAACCTTACAAGAAGAAGTCGATTCGTTCCAAAGATCAGGGCTGGCTTGTAAGTAATATCTGGGATGTATTTACAGGTGGTATGGTGATGTAGGGGTAACGTAAAGAACATATAAATAATATGGGCTTGTAACATAGGTTCAAATCAAGTTCGCACTAAAGTTGATTTTTTTTTTCACGAAGTGATTCTGAGAGCAATACCTAAGAATGTGGAAGCAAAAACTTGTATGATAATAGAGACGATTTAAGAATGTTGGTTGGGAAAGGGCAATTAGCAGGATATTCCAAACACATCATTGATCTCTAGTATACACTTTACGTGTTATCGTTCTCAGAACGAAGCACTACACTATTTGTTTAATACAGTTTGGGTGAAGCAATCGGTGGTGTAGTGGTAAAGTGCTTGACTTCCAAATAAAAAATGTCGATTCGATTCTTCATCAGGTAGTATGTTTTTTTTTCGCATAAAATAATGGCTACAAACAGAGATTCATTTTGTATTGGAGAACTTACAAGGCATTACTGCCGATACTTCGAATAAACAGTGTGTGCATTCTATATCACACACTGCAATGATAAGTATGTTTCATATTTATATTCATTCCCATCTATCTCTGTTTTTCTTGTCGTTTCTCTATCCTATCTTTGTATCTTTCACTTCTCCCCCCTCTCCCTCTCTCTCTCACACACACACTTCATGTGTGTGTGCGTCTTCCAAAGTTAAAACGGAGCAAGAAAGTCTAATTAACTGGGAAGTTCGGCGTCGTGTTTTTGGTGCTCAGGGGATAACATCTCCAGTCCTGGTCATCTCTGACTGAAATGCTGTTGAAACGCAAGGGAGTAAGTAAAATCTCTTTTCAATCCTCTTGGTTACCAAGTCTCAGTCGAAATCCCGGATCACTACGGGTCATAACGGGTTTGAATACTCAACCCAGTGGTGGTCTATTACCTACATAACATCATCCGACTGACAAGATGATCCTTTTTGAGCTCTAACGTGTTCATTCTATCTGTGCAAATTACGTTATATTCGCAAGAGAGGAACTTGATGCTGGATGATTGGAACTGATAAATCTTCGGGAGAGACTAGAAAATTGTAACCTCTTTGGTTATTTGAAAACAAAATTTTATTTATACCAGTTCGACACAAAATGTGTTTTCATCCTATAACTGAATGTGTTTTATTCGCGTTCAAATTTGAAAATTGGTACATCTATAAGGAACATAAAGTTTTCGTTTCAAACATTTGTAACTTTTCATTACGATATAGTTTGGACTTTTAATATAAGGTATTTCTGATAGAAATTTAGCAGTAAAATAGCACTTATTCAATTTTCTCTTTCTTTATTTCTATTTTCTTTCCGTTGTTTCTGTTCAATTTGCATTGGTAGTCTGAAATGGAGGATATGACCAATGCTACCTACTGGGTTTATTAGGCCGCCGAATTTGCAATCGAACCACGCGGAAACAAATCATGTGTGTTAAACTTTTGACATTATCCTAGATGTGTCTCGGAGATCTACAGTTCTACTACAAATCGATGCTTTCTGTTGTGAAATTGACTTAATGAATGTTTAAAGCTTCCGCTATATATTCGAATAATTCTAAAAGAAGTACCTAAAAACAAACGTTATTTCTATATTACTGTTGGATTTCTAGAAACGGAACTTTATAATGTTAGTTTCTCTTCTTACTACATTTGAATTCCATATTTTTATCTGTTCTCCAATTTTCGTTTCTTTCTTCTCTCCTGTTCTCTCAATCTCTCTCTCTGCCTCATTTCTGAATCTCTGTGTAATGTACACCTATTGGTTTTAATTATTCATTGTGTGTGTTTCGGTTACTCCCTACATTAACTTATGAATCTTGTTTCGCCTCGGTTTTGTTATTTCATTTTATTGAAACTAATCTTGAAATAAGAATTGCGCTCATGTTGTTATCTAATTTTAGTATGAGAGAGAAGAAAGGAGGGGCGAGAGGGGTCTCTTTACCTGACACGATTATGTGATAAGAAGGTGTGTATTGAGTTGCCTAACGGCATAGCGTTAGCGGTCGCAATTTTTTGACGCGGAGTGTACAACTTAGTTGGGAGAGAGAGAGAGTCACAGATCTACATAATATTATGTTGAGGACTCCAAAGTATTTATGGGTGGGTGATTTTTTCTCCAAACATTTATGATCATGGTTAATATTAATTTTTATTACAGAACTCATTCAGAGGATAAGTTCTGTGAAGTCTTCTCGACCCACTTATATCTCCCTGTCGATAACATTGTCTAAGTTCTAATTTTGCTTATACAATTTTTTGCAAATTCAGTTACCATCAAAAATAAACTCCATAGTTAAAATGTTTAGTGAAATCAGAAACAAAATTGTTTGCGAAGTTGTGATTACGAACTAAAAAAAAAAAGAAATACAATTCTGTTGTTTACCTTGAGATCAAATAGATCCACATATTTGAGTAAGAATTTCAAATTTGTTGAATTGGTGCTGGTACAACGTAACGTTTAGTTGCAAATAGTCTAAAAGTTTTCTTGACAATTTTCATATGAATTCAGAATAAGCCTTTGGCCTGGAAGAGTTGACTTGTTGATAAGTTGGCCTTTCGTTGAATAACAATTTCTAATCTTTAGTCGTAAATAATTTTGCTCATGTAAGTAATAAGCAAATTTTTCGTTTCGTTTTTATGAATCGCAGGAAAATTTGGTTACACGTTTTCGTTCGATTCGAATACAATTTTGATTCAATACAAAAAAAAAAAAAAAAAAGCTCTGCCCAGGCAGATTGCAATGAAAAATCAAATTTGTGAAAACTGGTAGGTTTGGAAATTCCAATTTTGACAGTACAACCTGGTACTACTTGGCACAATTTTTTGGTAACATTTTAATCCGAATTTGATAACAAATGTCTTGCACGAGTCAAGTTTCGATGTCAAGTTGGCTCCAGCATTGAAATTTCAAACTTCTCCAAATCGGCAAGGGTACAAATTCTAACTTTTATGGTACATATTAGCATATACCGAGTACCCATTTTTGGTAGAGTTTTCATTCGAATTGCAAAGAAAAATAAGTTATAGGGGCCAGTTTCGGCCGCCACCAAAAATTAAAATTTCTTGAAATTAGTGGAGGTAAAAATTTTAATTGTGACTGTACAAATTGATACATATTAGGTTCAAATGTTTGGTGCGGTTTTGATTCAAATTGGAAAGAAAACAAGTATTGTGATCGCCAGCTTGACCTCCTAACTAAAATTAAATTCCTCGAAATTGGTGGAGATAGAAATTTTAATTTTTTGGCAATAGTTTTACATATCTGGTACAAATTTTTGTACAATTTGATTCAAATTAAAAAAAAAAAACAAGTTTTGTGGGCAAGTTTGCCCAACCTTCCAACAAAATTGTACCTGACATGGCCTGCCATCCTGCGAGCCAGCTTGACCCGCCATTAAAAATTCAATTCTCGCGAAATTGCTAAGGGTGCAAATCATAATTTTGCTGGTAGACCCAGCCACAAAAGTAATTTCCCCCTAAGCGCTCTAATTCCATTAATTGCGATCCAGGTTATTTGGAGTTGTGAGAAGGGGGCGCGGTGACTCAGTGGTACAGCGTTCACCTCCGGTGCTTGGGGTCCCTGGTTTGATCCCAGCTCGCGCCTTGTGGACTTTGTGGTGGACAAAAACCGTGCTCGTGGGTTTTCTCGGGGTTCTCCCGTTTCCTCGCACATTCTTCATTCCACCATTTCACTCATCTCTCATCATCACTGTCTACTTTAGTCTAACCGGCATAACCGCGGGACGTAAAACTTACAAAGAAAAAAGAGAGGAGTTGTGAGAACGCCTAGACAGATGCAACCCAACTTACACGTAACTTTTCGTGGCACTGACACAAGTTGGTAGCTCTGAGTCAAGTCTGTATGGAAGTAAAATTGTGAGTAGATGACGCACGAAACATTTCTCCATTCTGAGATCAATCTCTCTGGTTCAGAGCGTGTTGTCCAATGAACATCATACGTTAATTTCAATATTGTTGTGTATGGAGTGTATTTTTGATTATATATTGTATATTCAGAGATATAAAAACACTGATCACATATGAATCAGAAAATGCTTGGAAATAGCTGAAAATATCAAATCTAGAAAAGCTACTGGAAATAACTTTGTAATAATTGCCTCCATTGAGAGACCTTCTCCAATTCTCCTCATTCCAACATCTTTTTCTTTCTGGAGGAGAGGAGATCTTGTATGTCGCACTGAGTATGCATTGAAATTGAAATTGGAACAGAAACAGTTGAAAAACTTTCAGCCTGGCCGGGATTCGAACAGAGGTCCACCAAATAGAACTTCAATGCGCTAACCACTTTTTAACAACATTTTTATTAACTAATAAAGTTCGATACACAGATCATTAATACAACTACAGAACAATATAAATATATACACCTAATAATGCACAATATAACTCAAGGGAAGAGAGAGAGAGAGAAAAAAACTGCTTATGTAGCATAGATACAAGTTGTACATATTGTGCGTCTTTTTTAAGAACTTATGTAGCATATACACAAGTTTTACAAATTACTAAAAACTCATTGGAATAACAAAGGAGTACAAGTTAATTACGCATATATGGTATTGTCGAGAAAACGAGCAAAAGTACAAGTTTTCATAAGGGAGCACATTTTGAGATATTCAATATAAAACGAATAATTACCTGCAGCTTCCACTGAGAGGACATACGTAATTGTTTGCGCTATAAGCCAGGTAACAGAATTGTGTTTCGTTTTGGGATACAGAGAATATTCCGGTCGCAATAGGAGATTGACCTTGATTGAGCGACGAGGTTGGCGCATAATAAGACCCAGAAATCGCTGCAATTGGTGCCAGATTAGTTTGCTAGAAGTTGTTAATCCATGACTCAAGGAATCAGCGGCACCACAGAAAGAACATATTATATCGGCATTAAACCCACATTTATTTCGTTTTACTTTCGTATCTACAATGTCATTCACTACTATGTACCAAAAGGATTTATTTTCTGCTGTTAAACATTTTGAGTGTATAATACGAAATATTATATGCCAATTGTATTCTGGTTCTCTTTCTATCAATTTGCATGCTGATAACTGTTGCAGGTGGAGCATGTACCATTGTTTACTTGTTAAAGTCAAAACATCGGGAGTTCGATGACATTGATAGATATAGGCACACAAGACATTAGTTAATTAGGAGCAACTTGAGGGGAGGGAAGTGATCGTCAACGGCAGTGTTGGATCGATCGTATCCAAAAAATATCGCAGCAAGTGTCTAGTGGGAGAAGGTACATCGTCAACTAAGGCAGTTAAGTTACGTCGTATAAACAAACTCTCAGCCTTGAACTGCACGTGAGTCATGTTAATGCCTCCGTTCCCTACCGATAAACAGATGTCATTATAGCGAACACGAAACACACAGTTGTTCCACAAAAAACAACAACAAACACTGTGTAGCTTTTTGCCTGCTGTAGAAGGCAGGGCAAAGACGTTAGCAACATACCACAGTTTACTCAAAATATAAACGTTGAGAAGTCGAGCACGAGACAACAAACATAGTGACCTACATTTATGCAAGAAACTTAAATGCCTGATTTTATTAATGACAAGGCCATAATTATATCTTACTGTTTCAACAAGATTACGCATAAATGATATTCCTAGTATTTTAATCCTAGATTGAAATGGAATGTCCTGAATTTTACTAAACTTCTCAGAATTATATATTATAAGACCGGTTGATTTTTTTCTATTCAATAGAGCTCCAGATACTTGTTGATAATTAGCAACACTTTGCATCACAAGGTTATAGTCATGAACAGAATTTAGGAAAACATTGTCGTCATCAGCATATCCACACACACGTAGAGGACGGGCAATAACATCAAAACCCTGAATCTTGCGGTTTACATCATACAAGAAGGGTGCAATAGCCAAGGTAAATAATTGTAAGCTTATAGGATCTCCTTGTCGAATACTACGAAATACTTTGATGGGAAGGGTAAGATGACCATTAATATTTAATTTAGTCTTACCCTTTATAGAAGAATTTAAACCATTGTATAATGCGAGCATTAAAACCAAAACCAGTCAAAACTCTCCACAAATAAGAATGCTCAATGTTATCAAATGCATTCTGAAAATCTAAATTAACAATAGCTGCGGTAATCTCAAAATCTTAACATATTGTAATAGAATCTCTAACATTCATTAAAATCTGATATATAATCTTACCCTTAACTGCAGCATATTGCAAATCACCCAGCAACTTATTCATATATGGAGCTAATCTAGAAGCCAAACAACGACTAATAATTTTAACATCAGTATTTAAAAGGGAAATAGGTCTGAAATGTTCAACCATTGTTGGTTGAGGCACTTTGGGTATAAAAATAGTGACAGCAGGATTGGGTCGACAGATATGTTCGGAGGCAAAAAAACAAAAAAAACAAGCATTCACCACATCAGTAAGTGCCTGACCTATGACGTGCCAGAGTTTCTGATACAATATACCCAATATCCATCTTGTCCGGGTGATTTCCCTGGCTTTGCAGCAAATGTTGCAAACTTTACTTCTTCAAGTGTAAAAGGCGCCGTCAAAGACATATTATCAACTTCTGCTAGGACGTTAGGAACAACTTCAAAAAGAAAATTCTCAAGATCCAGTCCTCGCGATTCACGAAATTTTTTAAATAATGATCATAAAATACTTTTGAATTGCAAAAACATTCTTGCAGGGATCTCCATCCGGAGTAAGAACCGTCTTGATCAGGCGGCGCTTGCCACGCCGGTTTATTTGCAAAACGTGAGTAAGAGAACACTGTTCAGTTACATCAAACATAAGAGCCTTACTCTTAATTTTTACACCTTGAACTTGAGTCCTATGAATATTTAAGAGTTTTGCTTTATACAGTATTTTTTTTTAACAAGGGGCAACAATGTTCTGTCGGAAAGAGCACCTCGTTGAGCTTCTAATAAACATCCGTAATAAAAATTATACAATTTCAGGCGATAACGAGAGCGTTCACCAGAGTATCATTTACAGAAGCGTATTAATTTTAAAATAGGTAGTCCACCATATGAGTATATTTGGATACCGTTTTGCTTGCTGTCTCCAATAGTCCCATTTACTCTGAAACAATGTAAGAAATCCCTCATCTGTTGATAGTGTTTCATTCATATGATAGTAACCACGTCCACGCTCAATTTTATCATGTGGAATCTTAACTTTCATCACTAAAGACAGATGATCACTAAAACAAACAGGATAACGGTATATATATATATATATATATATATATATATATATATATATATATATATATATATATATATATATATATATATATATAAAGCTGAGATTTAAGAGATTCCATCAAATAGATTCTATCGATTCTCGACGCACTATTCTGGCAAATCAGGGTGTACCGCCAACAGATCACTGTTCCTTAGTTGCCACGCATCATACAAGGGATAATGAGAGATGAGTTCATCAAGAGAAGCACAATAATTAAACCTTGGATCCATATCTGCTCTATTCAATAGGCAATTCATATCACCTCCAAAATGACATTGTCTGAAGCACAACTAAACGATGTCGCAACATCAGTCGCAAAAAAATGTGTTGCGTGCACAACGATTATGACTTCCGGATGGCGAATACACATTGATCATAGTCATACCAAACAAATCACTTCGTACAATTCTACCACTGGGGTGACAATGTAATTCGTAAACGGTAACCCATCTTTAACCAAAATCGCAGTACCAAGACGATTATACGTTGAATTGTTATAAACGTGACATGAATCATGTACATTTATCACTTCTGGATTTACCTTTTGCAAAAAAGCCACCTCAATTTCAGATTTTAACAAAAAATCAGACAAAGCGTGATACTGTATGGGTAAAGATATTCCATTTAGATTAATAGTCAGTGAAGCTCATATTCTATCACATGCAAGAAGACATAGAAGAGGTATAATGGAACAAATATCGTGCAGGGGATTGTTGACCAAAACCAACGCTTGTACACATTGTTCGAAAAAAATTGTTTCTCATTACAGTTGATTCATTTTTGCATCAAATCATTGCCTGCAAACAAAATGGAAGGTACCATTTAACAAGAATTTTACATACTTTATCCCATTACAGAGAAATATATCTCCTATACAAACACATTTCAGATAACTTTGTTTCGTAGACACAATTTGCAAAAACTATGATTCTCATTTGCAATTTCACCGTTCCTTCCCACTTCACCCACTTACGAAAGGAGGTTGGAGCGATAATTTTCTAGGAATTAGATTTCCTCCTTTGCATTATGGCACTTCCACTCTAATCTTTCAGTCTGTTGCAACATTTTCGAGCCGTGGAATGATAAATACCCTCTGTGATTTCCTATTCGATTCTTTGTTCTGGTGTTTACACATTAGTGGTACCGGACGATTTATCTGATACAGGTACTACGTCTTGTGGTCATTTTGAAAACGGTGACTCATATGAAGATTTTTTTCTCTTGCCACAACGCATTTTAGGTTTTAAAGATCTATTAAACGAGGTATCACTCGCCGCATGTTTCTATTTAAAATTTTAAAGTTGGGCCTTGGGCCCCCATATTCTGGACCCTGGGTATCACCGCGACATCACCATTCAATTTGCCACATGGTATTTAATATTTGAGTTTTTGTTCAGTTCATTTATGTTCAGCCGTTTTCGAGTTATTTTCGTGGAAAGATTAAAATGTGCCACCCTGAAATGTGAAATGTGTACAGACGTTCCTATGTAATCACTACGAAGTACATGAACGCGCTTGTTGTATAATGAGGAAGTTCAAAGTTCGAATTCCGGGGTAGGCCATCATTAGTGAGACTTTTGTTCTTGTCTTCGGTCTCACAAAATATATACTAAGAAGTTATCGTTCATTAGAATTAGCAGTATATCTTTATGCCCACAAAAATAAATTAAACAGTGGTGACTAATTATACCTGTGTGACAAAGATATACAAACAGGTAGATACATATATACCAAAACACACGACAAAACTGCCCTACGGGGCTAAGGCCTGCCATGCGGCCTTTTTGTGGGTGGCGCGTGGTCAGCGTACCGCTATTTCCAGCCGCTGTATCAGTATCAGTTTGGCTCCAGGGTTGTCCCCGGAACTCATTTCTGGAGGTTGAGGTGAGAAATTCTTTCTATTCACTCGCCGGGAAACTAACCTGGGTCCCTGGATTTGCAGTCGGACGCTCTACGACTTCATTACAGGCCAGCCCAGATATATATGCAAATCATGAATTGTTTGCATATAATATATAAACTTCCAGTGATATAGAAATAGTCTGATATATATATATATATAGTCTTACATAAATGCATGTCCAAAACTAACGAGATGATTGCGGACATCCAAATAAGTAAAAATATTCATATAAATGTTGGTCAATATACAGGGTGTTCAAATGTCGAGTCCCTCTAATGGTTCATTATGGGAAAATGAATGGAAATGTTCAATATTACAGGAAGTCAATCAAATGGAATTATGCCTGTGCAAATACATTCGCACTAACATAGATAATGAAACTAATCAACATTTGTGGTTATTGGATTCCAGTGTTGACAACCTGGTACAAAGTGATGTTTTCAAATAGCACTAGACGTCCATACGTTAGCATGTGATTGTTGACATCAAAACCTTTCTTCAGATTTGGTTTAGAAAGACAAGGCGTCAAAGTGTGAAGTCAATTAACGGTTCACAATAGTAAACAACGATTCATAGATCACAACTATTACAACTATCCCATGGTAATTGAGGTAATTGAGGAAGGTATTCCATGGAGGCCACAGCGTTCGTTTATACCACACATAAACTTCGGAAGACAGTGCCCCATGTTCAGGAACGTTTTCGTATCAGCAATCATTTGCTATATATATATATATATATATATATATATATATATATATATATATATATATATATATATATATATATATATATATATATATGAAATTAATTACATATATCGGGTGTTGCAAAATAAGTGTTACAACTCTTGGGAGGTGAATCCTGCCACCGAGACAAGAAAAAAAGTTCTCTTGAACTTTCGGCTATCAGACATAGTTTCAGATCTACAAGGTGCCGAAAGCGTGGGAAAATGACTTTCGGACGCCAATAGTTCGGAAACTATCCAACGTAAACAGGGCGGGTAAAAAATTCACTGAAGAAGTCATACCTGCTGTATTGAATTTTGCATGTTTCACAATCCTACCATGCACGCGCAAGGGATTCCCCAAAGGAACGTAGGGAGTCCCGGATAATGTGCTAAATGAAAGTTGGTCTAAATGGATATGAATTGATGGGGTTTCTACCAGGTAACAATAATTCGTTTGTATTAAGTCGATATGTGGAACAAAAACAAAATGGCGGACACTTTCATGCTCGTTGTGTGTGGTTGCATAATCGCCAGGTACGGATGCTGGCCAACAGCGAAGTTCTGGGTATTAAGTGTAGCGAATTTGTACTCAAATGCTCTAGAAAGACATCAAGGAGTGTCGGTAGAGCACAACAGATGGAGCAGGGTGATTCACATGTGGGAACACGTAACGAAAAATGCCCAGAAATGCACTCATACTCAGTAAACGTGAGTTCAAAGCCTCGGAAATGTAAGGATTAGCGTCAAGAACATGAAAGTCAATTCACCAATAATATTCCCTCAAACCGACACAATATGATATGCACGGTTGCATACCAATAAGGATGCAACAACTTAGGATAAGTTTAAATTGTGCAAGGGGACTCACTAAGGAACTGGGTAAACTAAATGAATGTCTCTAGTGGGATCACATAATCGATATTGAAATGTGGCCAACGTGCGTGTTGATATCGATATGTAGCTAGTGGAGAAATGTCAACATGTGCCACTACTGCTGGGACACCGTCCCACGTGGGAAAAATAGGAAAATAACTACTCGGGTCTTGAATCTGAGGCCGTGGGCTCCCAGTAGGATTGGAAACTGCGACCACGCGAGCAAAAGCGAGTGCTCTAGCCCTGAAGCTCGTGGGAGCCTGACTTTCTCTGTATTCATTTCTTTGAGGAGTACCCACTTTGTTTGGCAAACGCTATTGTACAGCCTCCCGACATGCTTGTGTGTTACATTTTGTTACTCCTACTGCACAGTTGTGAACAATCAGAGCTTTAAGACGTCTCTTCCTATTTCTCATGTTTTATTTTCCATGTGTATGGTGTTCCAGCTGTAGTGTTACATGTGCCAAATTGGTTCATTTTCGTCTTTCTTTTGGCATGTGTATTGTGTGTAAGATACATATTTCTGGAGGTATTTTGATATCGAGTACGTCATATGTCCCAGAAGACGTGAGACATGATACAAGTTTGTTATTTTTACGCTCTATCACAATTTGAACCATGGATTAAGAGATTTCTTTCCATATGTGTCGTCTGTGGGACAATGTCCCAAACAAAGTGGGACATTGATACAATCTTGTTCTAGTTACGTTCTACCAAAAAGTGCACCAGATGTAATAGCAGAATGTACAACGTTATTTTCCTAGTTTTCGCATGTGAGACGGTGTCCCAGCAGTAGTGGCACATGTTGACATTTGTCCATTAGCTACATGTCGATATCAGCACGCACGCTGGCCACATTTCAATATCGATCATGCGATCCCACTAGAGACATTCATTTAGTTTACCCAGTTTCTTAGTGAATCCCTTTGCACAATTTCAACTTGGCCTCAGTTGTTGCATCCTTATTGGTATGCAACCGTACACATCATATTGCGTCGGTTTGAGGGAATATCATTGGTGAATTGGTTTTCATGTTCTTGACGCTAATCCTTACATTTCCGAGGCTTTGAACTCACGTTTACTGAGTATGAGTGCATTTCTGGGCATTTTTCGTTACGTGTTCCCACATGTGAATCACCCTGCTCCATCTGTTGTGCTCTACCGACACTCCTTGATGTCTTTCTAGAGCATTTGAGTACAAATTCGCTACACTTAATACCCAGAACTTCACTGATGCCCATCATCCGTACCTGGCTATTATGCAACCACACACAACGAGCATGAAAGTGTCCGCCATTTTGTATTTGTTCCAGATATCGACTTAATACAAACGAATTATTGTTACCTGGTAGAAACCCCATCAATTCATATCCATTTAGACCAACTTTCATTTAGCACATTATCCGGGACTCCCTACGTTCCTTTGGGGAATCCCTTGCGCGTGCATGGTAGGATTGTGAAACATGCAAAATTCAATACAGCAGGTATGACTTCTTCAGTGAATTTTTTACCCGCCCTGTTTACGTTGGATAGTTTCCGAACTATTGGCGTCCGAAAGTCATTTTCCCACGCTTTCGGCACCTTGTAGATCTGAAACTATGTCCGATAGCCGAAAGTTCAAGAGAACTTTTTTTCTTGTCTCGGTGGCAGGATTCACCTCCCAAGAGTTGTAACACTTATTTTGCAACACCCGATATATTCTACTATTTCATCAAATGCCGGCAATCGAGAACATTGTTGAGATTCCATTATACATTGTTGAATCGTTGTTTGGAATAGAACTTAAATATATTTCATTGTTATTTGACGTTAAATACGAACATCATTGAATTTTTAAATTTAAATATGTAAATATAACGTCAAAAGAAAAAACTATTGTCCAGGAACTATTATATATAAAACAATTCTTCTCAGAATAGAAACACCTCGTCCATTTCCTTGCCAGGTGGTAAAGTGCCAAGGACCGACGAGACGTTACCACGTTGGATAGAAATGGATATGTTCTCATTATATATATAGTAAATATATATATATATATATATATATATATATATATATATATATATATATATATATATATATATATATATATATATATATATATATATATAGTATAGCACAAAGGCTTAGTGCATTATATATATAGTATATCGTGGGACCCCGCAATAGTGTTCCCAATCATGCCCCGCACCTTCTAACTAGATCATTTTACCTTTTCTCCCTTACATTGAAGAAAGAAAACTATTTTTAACGGTGTGACTTTCCTCAAGAGCAGCCTCTACTTTTAATTATGTGTTTGAGAACATATTGTTCTGCTAGAATACATTAAATATGAACATTTCTTAATTTAGTTCGAATTTAAGAATAGAAAATTTGAACGCGTGAGTTGATTTTAGCTTGTATTTTGCTAAAACAACACTAATTAAAGTGAATATAACCTGAAGTAAGATGTTTGTGAATATGAAATTTACGTCATAACGGTTCTAGGTTTCGATGAGTTTATGACACTTGCCCGGAGTGACATTTGGACGGAAAAGAATCTAGTTACTGTTGCCCGGAGAGGTCAATGACGTAAGCCTCCTTAATTTTCGATGATGGCACTTGCACGGAAGCTAGGGGAAAGAAACGCTAATATTTATAAAAAAGGTTCGAGGGTTAGAGTAAGTATGTATATTAAAAAAAAACTTTTTCACAATTTTCATTTATTTAAAAATTATTAGTTGAAAAGTTTTAGAAAATAATTTAAGTTGACTGGCTTGTTGACTTCGAAAATTGACTTTAAAAATTTAAGAAAACTAACGCCATCCCTGTTGTTTATGCCCTTCTTCCAAACAAGGCCCTACAATAGACTCTTTGTAGCTATCAAGAGCCATGTACCTAGATGGAATCCCGAGTCTGTAGTTATGGATTTTGAAATTGCAGTAATTCAATCAACACTTTGTTCCCAGCAGCAACGATATCCGGTTGCAGCTATCATTTCAACCAGTGTGTGTGGAGTGAAGAAGAGTACAGGAACTCGGGTCTAGTGACGCAGTACAAGGAAAGTGCAGAAGTTCGCCTTCACGCTCGAATGTGTGCTGCACTAGCTCATGTACCACTACACCTCATTGACGATGGCTGGTTATGTATTCAAGAAGAAACACCAGAAAATGAAAGTTTACAATGCTTCTACGACTATTTCGTCGACCAGTGGCTTGAAAACAAAAGTATTTCAAGATGTGTGTGGAATTGTACTGGTAGATGCCACCGAACCAACAACATCTCGGAAGGTTGGAACAAGAGATTGAACAGTTTGTTTTCAAGGGCTCATCCGAATGTATACTCGTTAGTGAAGACTCTGAATATCATGGCCACACTAACGACAGAGTAGCTCTTAATCTTGACGACTGCAATTATGACTGATGAGATTATTGGCGAGGCTTTGTGTAAACTTTACAATGACGGATGTGTGAAGAAATTTCTGAAAGCAATTGCTTATATTCAGAAATTAGTGTAATGCAAATTTGTAAATTTGTATATAATGTACATAAAAATGGAAAAGCTTCTATTGGAACAAAAAAAAAAACTTAAAAGATTGTCTCCGCTGGAACCAGAGGCACGAAAAAAATGACGAACTTTGGAAAGTGAGAAACAAAATATATTGGGGACGGAGAGAGACAATCTTCGCATGGTGTTCCTTGGAAACGACATTTGACGGCCGAAAGTCTCCTTCCGGGCAAGTGTCACATGGCAAATTGTGATTCATCCAAGGTCGTTGAGTCTAGGACAACTGTCCGGGCAACTGTCACTCCGGGTAAGTATCATTCCGGGCAAAGTCCCGCACCCATTTTCTATTTATCTATATTTTCCTTTAAGTATATAAAAGCCGGTTCTTAAGTTGCATAATATAAAGGAAAAATACTACATTATATAAAATGAGTCAACATAAAGGACTCCGTTAAAAGAGAAATGCAATTGTCAATTTACGAAGCTATCGTGAAATTTAGGGTGTTTCGTGTTCATTTGAAGCTAAACATTTTTTTTTCAGCAGCGAGCTTATAGGAGACTTATCTCGTCCCGAAGGCGAGAACAATCACCACTTATTCACAAGGAATCAAAATGAATATAAGCGCTCTGCAACATTTAGCTGTTTCGTCAGATATGTGCTAATCTTTACTGGAATAGGAACTGATATATCCTCAATAAAATATATTGTAAAAATAACACCAAACTCGAGTTGTATGAAACGACACACCATTGTTTCAGAGTAGCTTTAGAAAAAAAAAAACTTTAATGAAAGGAAGGATATGTGTGTTTTCTTGGATGTTGACTTGCCACTTTTTTTCTAGCTTATTGATTTATATAAGAAAGTATTTTTTTAATGGAAGGGATTTAAATTGTTTGACTGTGCTAATTTCGTCTTCTGGCCTATTTAAGTGTCCCTTGCTTTAAAAATATTCTTATATGCGTATATTGCTTTAGTTTTTATTTATAAATATTAAAATTAAATAATGCAGTAGTTAAATTTTGCAAAGTAGACCTATACATTTAAAGATCTCAAGAAAAAAATCAGTATAATTAACTTGCTAAAATTCTCGTTTATTTCAAAGAATAAATAGAATGTTTCCTCATATAAATTAATGGCCTGAGAAACCATGTGGTGTCGATATTCAACACTCTTAAGTGCTACTCTTGCTTGTTGGGCTTTATAAAACCTACAATTAAAATAATACATATTTCGCTCGACATTCCTATGAAGGCATAGTTTCATTAGTTGTTAGTATATATATATATTTCCTACCTCGGAAGTTCAAGAGGTTTCCTTACTCTATGATGTTTATGTCAAAAAAAAAGGCATGGAATTTTTAACTAAAATAATAAATACAAATGCCAGCCTGAAACATCACTCATGAAAAAACTATGAAGATAACATTTCTATTTCCAAAAACAGCCCCAAACATCACACACTTTTCAAATAGATAAATATAACACATTACAAATAGTACATCGACTTCCTCGTCCGACTCAATCGATTCCCTCGCCCTTAGCCACCCTCACCCTCAATCGACTCCCTCACACACACAGTTACTTTCATCTACTAAATTAAAAATAAGGGAGGTTAAATATGATTCTCATTCAAATGATTGAAATTTATATATTGCAATATACGTAGATATAGATTATATCTACGTTATATTATTATTTATGTTGCATACTTATATATATATATATATATATATATATATATATATATATATATATATATATATATATATATATATATATATATATAACAGATGGCCACTTAATAAGCCCGAGTGCAGTTGAGCTCGAGTGACGATTTCGAGATCTCGAAAGCGTTTCGCTCGAGAGTTGGAACACCTATGTGGTAAGCCAGATTTGTAAAAAGAAAAGAAAAAGAAAAAAAGGATTTTTTTATAGGATTCTTGGATGTCTTATGACCCATTGCTGTTGAGAAGTTCGCAAAAATGGATAAGAGGTGTCAATGAATATCACAAGTGTTGTTCTTGCCTTCATTAATCGGTATGGTAGTGCAACTGGCCAATTTCGCTTGTTTTGAGGAAACAATATGTGGCTTAGCACTATATTGCACCAAGCCCTTCATATATATATCCTAGGACCCCGAAATAGTGTTCCCAATCATGCCTCGCACCTTCTAACTTGATCAGATAACCTTTTCTCCCTTACATTGAAGCAACAAAACTGATTTTTTAACAGTGTGACTTCCCTCAATAGCAACCTCTACTTTTAATTATGTCTTTGAGAACATATTGTCCTGCTGGAATACATTAAATGTGAACATTCCTCAATTAAATTCGAATTTAAGAATAGAAAATTTGAAAGACTGAGTTGATTATTGCCTGTATTTCGCTAAAACAACATCAATTAAAGTGAATGAAAGCTCAAGAAAGATATTTGTGAATATGAAATTTACGTCATAACACTATTTTTAGTCTAGAAGTTATGTGTAATACTTTTGAAAATGACAAGCATAGTGTGGTTCTTTTTTTCGAATTATCTATACTTTTCTTTAAGTATAAAAAAGCCGGTTCTTAAGTTGCATAAAATAATGGAAAGGTAGTACATTATATAAAATGAGTTAATACGAAGGACTCCGTTAAAAGAGAAATGCAGTTGTCAATTTACGAAGCTATCGTGAAATTTAGGATGTTTCGTGTTCATTTGGAGATAAATATTTTTTTTCAGCAGAGAGATTGTATGAGACTTTTCTCGTCCCGAAGGCGAGAACACTCGCCACTTTTTTTTGCAAGGGATCAATACGAATATAAGTTTCCGGCAACATTTAGCTGTTTAGTTAGATATGTGCTAATCTTTACTGGAATAGGAACTGATATATCCTCAATAAAAAATTGTGACAAACAACACCAAAATCGAGTTGTGGAAAACGACACATCGTTGTTTTAGAGTTGCTTTCAGAAAAAGACTTTATATAAATTTCATACCTTGTAAATTCAAGAGGTTCCTTACTTTATGATGTTTATGTTAAAAAAAAGATGCTATGGAATGTGTTACTAAAAGAACAAATACAAATGCCAGCGTCAAACACCACTCATGAAAATTTATGAAAAAGAAAAGCATTTCTATTTCCAAAAACAGCCTTAAATGTCACACATTGTTCAAGTAGATAAATATAACACATTACAAATAGTCATCGACTCTCTCGTCCGACTCCCGACTCAATCGACTCCTTCACCCTCAGCCAGCTCATGCACCCTCCCTCAACTTCAAGAAGTGTTGGTAAACCAGACTCCTTAGATACGAAACTAGAATGAATAATGGTAAAATTAAGTCCATGTGTTCGCTCACCGAGAATTGAACCCATGACCTTGTGCATCACTGGTGCACACGCTAACCACTGGACTAGCGATGAGGAGGGTTAGAAAATAAGTAACAGTAGTTTAAATTTGTATTAGTTAAAATTGGAATAACCACTAATTACGTTTCTATATGGGAGTGGCAAAACATGATGTGTACTGTTCATTTAAGCAACCAAATCTAAAACTTATCAAATAAATTTTAAATACTTTAAGTTTAGTGGTTAAAACGATATATATATATATATATATATATATATATATATATATATATATATATATATATATATATATATATATTTGCTGCTAAGCAGGCATATAGAAGCTAATACGTCATTCTATTAAATTATAGATCATCCGTTACAACGAATGTTATGAGGACTTATGCGATTGGCATGTCTTACAATGTATGCTTTTCCAAGAATTGCAGAATTTTAGTTACTTTTCCACCCCTCTCGATTCTCTATAGTTTGCTTCTGACAAAAATAATGTTTTTCGCATTAATAAGTAACTATTCCAAGAAAGAAAGTGTGTGATTCTAATGATTGCAAAAATGTTTATAACATGTTTTAAGTCAGATATAAATGCCTGGTTTTTGTTTCGTTACATGAAATACATTGTTATCTATTCTATCTATATGACCACTCGAAAAATTACTAGAGAGGGGAAAAAATGAAAATGTTCTTCAGGGAGGGAATTAAATTTTTGTCACACGGAATATCCCTTTCACCATCTCCATTAACCCATTATATCCCTGCATATGATTGTTCATAAGTAAAACAGATATATTTTATATTTGCATTAAATACACACTGTCTTCCTTATGAAGGAAATAGCAATTGCTACAAGAACTTCATACTTGTACTTTTACTTCTGGTTAGAATTTGTTCTCGCAGCACATGTTTTGAAACGCTGGAAAGCAGAAGAATTTTGATGTTCTCTAAAACGTGTCCAAAATGGCAAAGAGGAAAGTATATTTTTCCACTTTCTCGAGTATTTCTAAATCATACACAAAAATAGTTAACAAATATCTATGTACGTTTTCAAAGATAAAGTAGGAGAAATGTATTTCAAATCTAATAATTAGATGTCTAACTACAGCGTTTTGAAAACTGATGTATGAAATATCATACGTTGGGTAACAAAAAGAACAAAATATGAGTTTTCTAGTCTATATACATCTCAAATTACATATTTTTTTTTCATTGAAAGGATAAGACGTCTAAATATTCGTAGGGGTTATTGTTAAAAAGAGACGTAATATTTACTTCAGTATACTGTTTCTCAAAGTGTGCATCGGGGCACCGTCAAGTGCATTGAACCCTTTTGCAATATTTTTTTCAAAATTTTAAATAAATGGCACTTAGGAACTGTGTTAGGGGTGTTTATTTTATGATTCTGAGAGGGCATGGAAAAAGTTATTATATACTGTGCTGTGAAACAACGACCTATTAGAACCATTGCTTTATTGTAATAATAATTTTGGGTTAGGTTAGGATATATATATACCATATATTTTATGTGCTTTTAACGAATATGTAGCCAAAATTGTCAAGTTTAAATAAATGATTATGAAAAAGAAATTTTAAATATTTTAACATTAGGTTAACTATTAATAATTGCCTCTATTTGCAGCAAATATCATATAGACTGCAGCAATGGCTTAGTACATATAGCATTGGCCTTGCGTTTGGAAAGTCGTGTGAATTCGAATCCTAAGTCTCAATTTCTATTAGAGAGAATTTTAGCTAAATTTGCGAATGTGCATTATAAAATTGTACTTCAAAAGAAGCTCTGGCTGATTCGCCAATCCTGATCAGTATTCCATTTTGATACCTGAGACATCAATCTCTAACGGACAGAGAAGAACAACATTCTAAATCGAGAGTCACGTTCCAGAACGGAGTAGCTCCGCTTTTATAAATTGAGATAATGTAATATATTCGTTCAGAATTAGTTTCTTCTATGTAACAGCGAATCATGGTTCTACCTTGAATGGTTTGTCAACGAATTGCATGAATTTGTATGCCGCGTCCATTAGCGACAATACATTCCATTCAATTGTCTCGCGATTACTATCGGTATTACTAGCGATTACTACAGATTTGGTGGTTACTTCTTTCTAGCACGTGGCTATCCAAATATGTTCTGTAGTAATGAATAACAAAGTTACTAATGCACTGACCTTACTAAACAATGTTTTTATTATTTTTCAGTTCCAAGAGACTGCTAGATGTACAGAAGATCCTAAATGTGCTAGACCAACTGAATGATAATGAGAAGCAAGATCTTTTCACAGAAGTGGGAAATCCAGGCGAACTTCAATTGATTTTGATAATTATTTCAACTCATTGTCTGTTTTGGAAGCAATCGCAGCAGAAGGTATAACGTATATTGGTACAATTAGTAAAGACCGAACAGAAGACAACACTTCGTGAACTCCGTAGTCAGCCTAGGGGATCTTTTGATGTTCTTCAGGATATGTCTGGTGGTCTTACTCTTGCCAGGTGGAATGCCAATAACCAAGTTACAGTAGTAACCAATGTCACCAATGAAGGTATTCTTGAGAAAGGCACCTGCTAAAGATATAGCAGAAAAGACAAGAAGAAAGTTGCTGTTCCTCGTCCATCTGGGAACCGGTCAAAACCCCCACAGCCAAAACCCCCATACTCAAGAAATGCCAAAACGCCCACACAAACGGTCATAACCCCCACACAAATGGACAAATCTCCCAAATACACGAACGGTCATAACCCCAACAGCCAAAACCCCCACACTGGTAGTCGGTCATAACCTCCAACGGTCATAACTCCCATACAAATGGACAAAACCGCCACACATAGCAACGGTCACAATCCCCACATAAATGGACAAAACACCCACACAAATGGACAAAACGCCCACATGCAGAAATTGTCACAACTTCCACACAAATGGACAAAACCCCCACACAATCGGACAAATCTCCCACACTATGAAATGATCCTGGTTGCATGTCTTCCCCTTGTACTTTTTAATAACATTTTTTATTCCACTTAAACTGATGTTGCAACTATTCTTCTTGGGCGTCATAAAGAGTCGCAACAAAGACGTGAAATGACGATCATTTCAGAGTGTGGGGGATTTGTCCGATTTTGTGGGGGTTTTGTCCATTTGTGTGACAGTTGTGACAATTTCTGCATGTGGGAGTTTTGACCATTTGTGTGGGGATTATGACCGTTGCTATGTGTGGCTGTTTTGTCCATTTGTGTGGGGGTTATGACCGATCGTGTGGGCGTTTTGACATTTCTTGAGTGTGGGGGTTTTGGCTGTGGGGCGAAGGTATGAAAAGTGTACTAAATTCTGATTTTTACACTACAACATTGGATTACACCCAAAAAAGTGCTTCCTTTTATACCACAAGAATTAAAATGTGGATGTTGTTAAAGCTGTCGATACGTAAAGTGCAACATTTGATTGAATTAAAAAAAAAGTGTTCCTTTTATTTCAAGCATGTACTGATAAAACAAGATCCATTATAATATTTTTTTATAACTGTTCAGATAAGAAAACTAAACCTTAGTTGGTAATGAAGCATATACAGGAAAAGGTTAAGTTAGGTTACCTTTTAGAATAAAAAAAGACATGTTACGCAGTGTGTTTTCCTCTCTTATCCCATCGTATGATTTATCATACGTCCCAAAGCTGTCCCAAAAATGGAACACATTCCACTTTTTTATTAATTCTCATATATTTGGTAACAAACAGATATTGAATATAAAAAAATATTGAGTGAATTCATTTTTTTAGAATTTCAGAATATTATGGGTTAATTCGTACACTGGACCAGCTGATGCTTTATGACGTAATGACGTCACTCTGTGCCAACCAGGTTGCTACTCTATTTGAAGTTCGCAGCAAAGTGCTATTTCAACCATTTCCCAAACAAATAACTTTCAAGCAAACATCCTTCACGAATTCATTCTGGTGATGGGCATTTTTGCTAACCCTGACTCACCCTCACCCTCAATCAATTTCCTCACCCTCACCTTCAACCACCCTCACCCTCAATCGAGTTCCTCACCCTCAGCCAAACTAACCCTTAGTTGAATCCCTCACCCTCACCCACTCTCACCCTCAGTTGATTTCCTCATACTCGCCCTCAGCCAACCTCACCCCCAATCGACTCCTTCACTCTCACCTTCATCCACCCTCACTCTCAGACACCCTCACCCTCAATCGACTCCCTCACCCTCAGCCATCCTCACCCTCAGTCGACTCCCTCACCCTCAGACACCATCACCCTCAATCGACTCCCTCACCCTCATCCTCAGACACCCTCACCTTGAATCGACCCTTCCACACTCACCCTTAGACACCCTCACCCTTAATTGACTCTTTCACACTCATCCTCAGACACCCTCACCCTAATCTACCGAAATGAGGGTGTGTGAGGGTGACGGCGGACCTCTTGAGGGCAAAAATGAGTGAGGTTGTCCATCTCTGCTGACTACCTAATAACTTCAATTGTTGATTGGTTTCATTCTCAATGTTAGTGTAAATGTATTTGGACAGCCAAAATTCCACTTCACTGTATTATTCCTATATTATTGAACATTATTATTCACTTCCCATAGTGAGCCATTAGTGGAACTTGACATTTGATCAGCCTGTATCTCGGAAACGAAGCGGCATCGGACCCATGTTTATGGGAACATTTTTCTTGTTTGAATGTCCGCAATCACTTCGTCCGGACCCCCCCCCCAAAAACATACGTTTTTCATATTAGGTGCATTGTGCTGCCATCTACTGCAAGGTACTCATTATCAGCAACCTCAGTAGTCATTAGACATAGTGAGAAAGCAGAATGGGCGCTCTGCGGAACTCATGGACTTTGAACGTGGTCAGGTGATTGGGTGTCACTTGTGTCAGAAGTCTGTACGCGAGATTTCCACACTCCAAAATATCCCTAGGTCCACTGTGTCTGATGTGATAGTGAAGTGGAAACGTGAAGGGATACGTACAGCACAAAAGCGTACAGGTCGACCTCGTCTGTTGACTGACGGAGACCGCCGACAGTTGAATAGGGTCTTAAAATGCAATAGGCAGACATCTATCCAGACCATCACACAGGAATTCCCAACTGCATTAGGATCCACTCCAACTACTATGACAGTTAGGCGTAAGGTGAGAAAACTTGGATTTCATGGTCGAGCGGCTGCTCATTAGCCACACATCACGCAGGTAAATGCCAAACGACGCCTCGTTTGGTGTAAGGAGCGTAAAAATTGGACGATTGAACAATGGAAAAACGTTGTGTGGAGTGACGAATCACGGTACACAATGTGGCGATCCGATGGCATGGTGTGGGTATGGCGAATGCCCGGTGAACGTCATCTGTCAGCGTGTCTAGTGCCAACAGTATAATTCGGAGGTGGTGGTGTTATGGTGTGGTAGTGTTTTTCTTGGAGGGGGCTTGCAGCCCTTGTTGTTTTGCGTTGCACTCTCACAGCGCAGGCCTACATTGATGTTTTAAGCAACTTCTTGCTTCCCACTGTTAAAGAGCAATTCGGGGATGGCGATTGTATCTTTCAACACGATCTGGCACCTGGTCATACTGCTCGGCCTGTGGTGGAGTGGTTACACGACCATAACATCCCCGTAATGGACTGGATTACACAGAGTCCTTTGAGACGTTTTGGAACGCCGATTTCATGCCTGGCCTCACCGACCAACATCGATACCTCTCGTCAGTTCATCACTACGTGAAGAATGGGCTGGCATTCCCCAAGAAACCTTCAGGTACCTGATTGAAAGTATGCCTGGGAGAGTGGAAGCTGTAATTAAGGTTAAGGGTAGGCCAACACCGATGGAGGGCGCCACGAACTTGTAAGTCATTTTCAGCCAGGTGTCCAGATACTTTTGATCACATAGTGTATATAAATATGAAAATTATCAAAAAAGACATAAAACGCCTTTCCTGAGGCCTGAGGAAGGAAAAATGATAAATTACGAAGATGATGTGTAGTGAGACATACAATATAAATAGTAATACACACACACACACACACACAAAATGTATTACTATAACTTCGTTATGAAAGTAATGTTTGGAGTTGCATGTATATCTGGACAATATGCTATCAAGTCAAAATAGACATATAGGCGCAGAAACAGTAGTTGTGTAAAGAAAAGAAAAACAGGGAGTAAGAACAATTTTAATGCAGTTACTAATGGGGTCACTTAGGTACCCCAATCCATCCTTTATGTCATGATTTTGAGCTTGGCTGTGCGAGGGTTAAATAAGGGTGCCACAGTCTTTTCGTCGTAAAAGAGTGAACGAGTAATACTGGTAGGCATTTTAATATGTACTATGTTATTTACGGAATGAAAAATAGGTCATAGTCTTTTATAATGATTGAAAAAAGTGGTCGTAGAAGGCTATGAAAATGCCACCGCTTCTAAATTGATTGCAATTTTTCATTTCTGCATGTAGTCATAGCCTTTCTAGATTGGGAGTTGGAATATGCGTTGTGTAGTCTGTTGTTGCTGTGTCGTAGCCTTTCTTGTGTAACCTCTACAATAGGTGATAGTCTTAAAATCGTGTCGTGTTCTACTTTTATATGGTAGACTAGCCTTTGCGTAGCTGGAGGCTCCGCCCCAGGACCTACTCGTTTGCTCGGTATAAGACCTCGCGTCTCTTATGTATCAGCCTTTGCATCAAGAGTGAATTTAGTGCATTTGCTCTTAACATTTACTGAATTTGGCCCAGCTGGAGACTTGGATTCCTGACCCCTACCTTTACTCAGCCTAAAGCCTCGCACCTCTTAAACCCATAATTTTACGGAAATTCAAATTTCTTTTCTTATTTCAACCGTCTAAAACATAAGATTTTGTATCTCAGGGAAACGCCCATTTAAATAACACGGTTATCCCTCCCCCTATAGACCCCTTAAGAACTAAAAATATTCATTTTTGGAAATTTTCCTGTGGGTTAGTCCTGGAGGGTTATAATCGTGCCAAATTTCATCCTTCTAACTCTGCCGGAAGGGAATAAAGATTTTGGGGTGTAGAAGATGTATCATATAAATAGCATGGGATATTTTTCATTTCCCCACAAAACTACTCGAATTGGATTAGTTGGTGATTTATTTAACTAACAGAAACGCACAAAAATACGTAATTTCAAGTTTTTATTCCAATTTGAAATACTTAAAACATCAGATTGTAGGTCCAGATGTGGCCCATTTAAATATTATGGGGAATTTCTTCATCGCCCCTTTAGTACCCCTAAGAACAAAAAAAAATCATTTTTGGCAATTCTCCTGGAAGTTAGTCCCGGAGGGCCATAATTATGCCAAATTTCATGAGTTTAATCCGCCCGGAAATGAATAAACATTCTGGAATGTAGAAAATGTCTCATATAAATAACATGGGAAAGATTTCTCAGTTCTCCTTAAAACCACTCTAAATTTGAAAATTTTAATTTTTGGTGATTCACTTAGGTAACGCTTACGAAAACGTACAAGTATACCGAATTTCAAGCTTTTATTCCAATTCCAAGTACCTAAAGCATTAGAATACAAGTAAAAATAAAAGTTCCATGCATATAGGTTTAACATGGGGAATTCCTCCATCCCCCCTTTAGACCTTCTAAAAATTTTAAGTATTCACTTTTGGCAATTTTTTGTGGGTTAGTACCAAAAAGCTATAAACAGACCCAATTAAATCATTCTAGCCCTACATGAAGTGCCCAATAATTTTAAGGAGTAAAAGGTGTTCCATATAAATAACATGGGAAAGATTTTTTCAGTTCTCCATAAAACCACTCTAAAGTTATATCTTTTCATTTTTGATGATTTATTTAGGTAACGCTAACGAAACCATACCACCATACCAAACTTCAAGTTCTTATTCTAATTCCAAGTACCTAAAACATGAGATTATAATTTTAAAAAAAGACCCATTTAAATAACATGGAGAATTCCTCCCTTTAAACCCCTAAAACTTATATATTGGAACATTGCCAATGGTATATATATATATACCATTGGCAATGTTCCTGTGGGTTAGTACCGGAAAGCTACAATCATGCCAAATTTCTTGTTTCCACGTCAACCGGAAGTACCCGTCATGTTATGTCAGTTCAATTAGTTTTATGTACCGGCATAGTTAGAATAATATAAATCTAAGTGCAAAAAATTAACAGAAAATAAATGCTGGCATTTTGGGGGCTGCCCACGTTAATGAAAATCATTCAGAAAAGGAGAAAATTGTTATGCTTCAATTGACACGAAAATAACTCAGGAAGATACACTACAAACAAGATAACCATAGTCACTCTTGATAAAAATCTCGATATTGCGATCATGAATTTCTTTGTTGTTTTGTTGTATAATAATGCATGGTACAATGAAAAGTGCAGAAGCTCAGAGAATTTTAAGATTGAGACAAATATGAAATGGTATGCTCTCTGATACTAGCAGCAACAGCCAGTTTCAAGTAACTTCTAAGAGTAAATCTGGGAATACATAAAATGCTAACTCACATAAACAAGCTTATAGAAACCAGCGCGATGAAGAAACCGTATAATATACGTCTACATTGAAGGACAAGACAAATCAAAATACTATACACAATAACGTTTGCTAAGAAAATATCCTGACATTATGCCAGAATTGTATTTAAAAATATACGCCTATAAACAAATCCATTGTAATATTATTTTCTTACCAACAACTACTATATTTCTGCGTGTACTACTAAATGTCACGTTACTTTAAACGCACTGTTTGTTACAATTTAGCTGTCTTACAGGACTTGTTCACACGCTATGATGTTACAATTTATATATATTTTTTCGAGATTCTGACGCACGAAAATTTGAAAAGCGAAATTATATCGCTCATAAATGTAACACTTCTTTCATATTTTAATTTTCACTATCCTGGACAGTTGAACCCTTGGCATATATGTTGCGCTAAATGCAATTTATATAGGTGCAATTAACAAATGTGTGTAAATTATATTTTTATATACTACATAGAAACACATAAGTATTGTATTTTATTTAGAGATAATAGAAACAAATGGGTAGCAGAGTTAATAAAGAAGTCTATTTTTTTAAATATATGCAAGAAGTTGTGTACACAGAATTTCATTAAAGAGGGGATTCGAACAACAATAATAAATTTATTATTAATAATACCAATGTGTGTTGATTATCTTGTCAATGATTTCGGAAGTTTGAACATAAACCCTTCTTAGTCAGGAGTGGAATGTTTCAATTCATATATTAATATTGTAGTTTGTAAATCTTCTATCATATTATATATAAGAAGAGCATTAAAGACATCGTGATTCCCTTTGAAATGAAATGAAATCTTTAAGTTTTACGTCCCACGGTTATGCCGGTTAGGCTAAAGGAGACGGTGAAGATGAAAAATGAATGAAATAGTGGAATGAAGAAAGTGGTAGGAAACGGGAGAACCAGAAGAAAAGTCATGAGCACGGTGTTTGTCCACAACAAAGTCCACACTACGCGAGCTGGGATCGAACCAGGAACCCCAAGCACCAGAGGTGAACGCCCTACCACTGAGCCACCGCGCCCCTCAATTTCCTTTGAGTCCGCTAGTGATATAATAGAATGTATTTTAAATCTTAGTTATAATAATCACATAGGTTCATAATTTGGTAATTTAAACGCATTAAGAAAAAAAAATAGCGAGCCTGCGAGTCCCCCAAAGTTCAAATTAGGATGTATATACGAAAGTGCTTATGATCTTTAAAAGGATACATAACTTATTTGTATTTATTGTTGAGAAAGTAATGGTTTTATTTGCTTAGCCAGGCTCATTTCAAACATTTGTCGTTCACTTATTGCTTATAACTAAATATGATTTGTTATAATTCTCAAAGGTGTTAGATATTTTGTTTTAACAACACGGTTTAAAGCCGATGCTTTACTATTTTTTTTAAAGTTAGGAGGTTCATAACAAAATGTAAAGTGATTTTGAAAGCTAAGGATAAACTTTCTTTATGAGATGGCGTCATTGTATTGAGCAGTGAGGAGCTTTTACGGAAAATCTCTGATACATTGAGAAAAAAAGAATGTAGGCGACGTACTTAAAAAGATAGGTTACATGAGTAATTCCTGTAGTTTTTGGACTTAACGTATAGCAGACGTATAATTGAAAACGAACGTTTTATAATAGTTTCTATATAAGTATTCCATCTGTACGTACTTTCCGTGTGAAATAATATACGCGGTCAGGATCTCACATACAAATGGACGTATATAATACACAGCTGAGGAATGTAGCATAATTATATGCATGTGATATACGAAAAACTGTTAGACGTCAGACATCCTGCAACGGCATGATGTAACATCCAAAGGCAGTGCCTATGTAGCATACGGATAACGTATGCTCCGTACCAGTGGCGTAGGGAAGGGGGGGGCCCAGAGGGGCCGGGCCCCCCCCAAAGAGGTCCGACAATGTACTTTGGTACTTTGATGTTTGTAATTTTACATATATTTTTGTGTATATATTTTTTTGTCTGTAATTTTTCTATATGTACCTATAACAGCACTTGGGCCCCCCCCAAACACACATCCTGGCTACGCTACTGCTCCGTACTGATTTCTGTATTAAGCAAGAGGATAACGTATATTTGTACAATATACCGCTCTCCGGAGAACGGATTTTTCTCAGTGTAATCACGAGAGTGAACCTCGTCTGAATGAAGCGCAATGGTTATCTAATCTACTTAAGAGCCATTTCAAGCCTCGTGATGATATGAAAATTGGAACTTTGTTACAAGTGCTTGAATGGTTCTGGTGATCACACACAAAGATGATAGAAATATATGTATACATAGATCTATACTCTTAACATTCTTCTGATAGTTATTCCTTACAGATTTTTGAATCTTCAAGAAATAGTCGTGGTACAATTTATACTACAGGGGATATATATTAAATTTGTAATTTTTAGTTAGAAATATAAATGCGCTTACCTCAAACATGGGTGTTTCATTGAATGCATGCCATGACATTGGCAATTTTTGTTCAAGTAGTACAAGACCGCTCTCTGGTTCAAATATAAAGTTTGTTTTAGCTTCTCGGTATCTGGAGGAAAGAAAAAGTGCGATTACTTACTAATAATTATTATATAATATATTAAATCATATCACAACACTGCTTTTAGTGAATTGAGATCTATATGGATCGCATGAACAATTAGTGAAAGGTATACAAATATTAAAATTTCTATTATATATACACTGAGAAAAAAATGTAGGTGGCATACTTAAAAACGTAGGTTACATTCGTAATTCCTGTAGTTTCTGGACTTAACGTACAACCGTATATAACATCCTGCAGCAAACGTATAGCTGAAGAAGTATGTATTATACAAACTGTCTGCATAAGTGCAATGACGTCATTCGTATGACGTCATCTTCAGTAACAAGTATATACGGAGGGACGTCAGGATCGTATGTAGCATGTGGGTTAATAATGACGACACACACTGACTATCAGGACGGAGCATAATTTCAAGAAGTATGCAATATACGTTCTGTGCGTGTGTTTCTTGCGTTCAACCCCGAGACAGCATTTATATTGTACTTGTGCCCCGTACGTACGACTAGATACAGTATACGTATTGTACGTATGTATTATACAGATTTTCCTTATGTCGCACACAGCTTGTCCCGATACAGCATACAGAATATCCGTATGCACCATACAGAGTGCACATGTGTAGCTTACAGACTGTCTGCATGCAGCATATAGATTATACGTATGTCGCGTACAGGTTGGACATATGTAATGTATGAATTTGATGTATGTAGCTTATAGATTGTCCATATGAAATATACGGATTTTACCTGTATCGCATACGTATTGCCCTTGTTGTAATATATGGATTGGACATATTCAGGATCTAGATTGTACGTATAGTGCACCATTATTGAAGTGCTGCAACATACTGAGAAATGCATGATACATTCTTACTGTAATGTTGTCACATATTGTTTTTCTCTGTGTGGAAACAAAAATAGCTTAAAATATGGTTGATCTCCATTGTGCCAATAATAATAAAATTAACAATGCTACACTTTTCAAATCTTAGTTTAGAGCAGTGAAACTGTCCAAAGAAATGTATTTACCTGCAGGGTGTCCTATAAGTTTGGGCTTCCTGCTAATTCGTTGGAAAGCTACTGCAAAGCCAAGTGTTGAAAAGTGACACAAGCGTTAATTTTAAAATTATGGGCACAAAGAAGGTTAACCATATGTTAAACTATTTTCGTTTTCATACAGAGTAAATCAATATGTGATATATTACTGTAAGAATTTATCATATGGTTTGCAGTTAGTTGTAGCACTTCAATAATAATGCAAAATGCACAGTCATATACAATCCTATATTCAAACTCAAACAAGATTTACGTACAATCATTTATTAAGCTGTTATCATCCATTGCTTGTACGATATAAAGATTATTTTACCTCATTCTTTTCCTTAATAGTATCTTCTTCTAAAGTGCAGTTGTTACCACAAGAGGCCTGAATAGAATTTTCCTGAAATAACTTCTCTGTACATTTTAATTAACAGGTATGCTTTTTTTAAATGTCGCAATAATTAAAAGTATGCTGACAGCCGAAAACGTGTTCGCTCACAAGATGATTCCTACTCAGTACTTGCCATTAAAAATGCAACACCAAGAAGGAGACTGGGTAGCTGCATCAAAGTTCCCAGGCAGATACCTAATAGTAAGTGCAGAATATTCTTAAACGTCCGCTGTATCCGCTGTGTGACAACGTGGTGACAGCGGAGGCGTTGTGCAACCATCGACTAAACATATTATCTTCCCTGCTCTAGACATTCTGCAAATGTGGACTTTCCTGGATGCATCCTTCTAGTGCAACATTTTAAGCAACGAGCAATTTAACAGTCTCATACATTGCTTAAAGAAAGAGCAATGATTCTCAGAATTACTCGGAAGATATATATACACAATAATTTAAAACGGTTATTTCAAACTTTGCAATTCAAAGCACGAATAGAACTATAGATAAAGGAACACTGATTTTAGCCAAATAGTAATTGGTAAACTCAATCACACTCAGTACCAGTAGTTGCTTGGTGTTATCCGTAAGTCAGAGATCACGGTATCTCATTTCGTGTAGATTTTTGCATTTGTTTAACGCTAAAAATGTATTTTATCGCTAATTGAACCCAGTACCATATATATACCGACAGGACCTACCTTAGTCACAAGGTGACATGAGTGATACACTAAACTATTCGATTAACACCTGCGGCCTTGTCAACACTAGATAAAGTTACAAAGTGATCAAGTAAATACGGAAGATAGTTCATACAAAGTATAGCGATGTATGAAGTCTCCGTTTCATAAGACTTGGATAAAGGATACATCTGAAATAGCAACAAAGAAATATATAATATTTTCTCTGGATAATTTGGATTAGTCCAGAATTCGAAGACGTATACGTTGGTAAGTCCAACTTTTTTTTCTTTCTTTCTTCGGATTCCCAATAAAACAACACCTTCGCTAGACATGTTCAGTATACACATTGCCTTACATACAGAACAATACATTAGTTATTAATGCATGTCTGAAATAATAGTGCTTCGTATAGAATTTTACTTCATCCAATCGTAATAGCACAAAGATAAAAAATATTGCGAGGGATAATGTTCTTATTACAGAGAAAAAGAGTTGAAATGACTTAACACTAACAAACATTTTCTTTAAACAGAGATAATATTTTATTCTAATTTATGGGAGAAAGAAATAATTTGTAGTACAGTATCTTTATTAGGGTTATATATTCGTACAAAAGAATGTAAATACAATTGGGTCTGTCTTCAGAAAGGACGTACTTTTAGCCACAACCTACACTGCTTCTTTTCACTGTCTTCCAGGCAGAATCCTGGTTTTGTTTTGATGCACGAAATACCTGAAACAAAAATCAGAAAATATTTAAAATATTAAATTCAGTGTGCTTAACTTGGTTGTACTTAACAATACAAAGTATCTTAACATTTTTGAGATTAAATGGACAAAATCTATTCGGTCAGGTATGGACTTTTGGGTTGCACGTAGAAAAACTATGAAGTGTTTATTGATGCTGAACAACTCAAAATGTATTACTATTCAAAAGTAAGTGGGTACCCCAATGGTGTTTGGGGTACCATGGGGTACCTAATGTCTGTATTTTTTTTAGATATGTGGAAATGTATGTCTCTAAAATGTAAGGAAATGACATTTGTTTACCTAAAACCTCAACTCGGTAAGCCTTAGGGATATTGAGATATGGGAAAATAAAGAGCGATACCATAGAAGTGTGGGGTTTGCGTACTAGGTGGTGCAGTTTCGGAAACGTAATTACGAGGGCTTACAACACCTCAAAAGTAGTTTCAATTAAATACACTACACACACGCCCTCATGGGGGTTTTCGGGTACCATGATATTCGCAGAACTCTCATTTCTAAATATTCTAAAATATGTCTTAATAATGTTTTAAAGAACGTTAGAGGTGTGTGTTTACCGAAACCGCAAGTCGGTACGCCTAACAGTTACCGAAATATGGTGAAATAAAAAGCGACGTCATAGGTACGTGGAGCTTGCATATTAGACAGTACAATGTAAAAAATTAATTAAAATATGACTATCAAGATATTGTCAAATAAATGGAGGATCCATATAGTTATGGGGTTTTCGTGTTAGGTGGTAAAATTTCCGAAACCTGTCATGGAAAGTTAATAAGCATCAGTAGCAATTTCATCTTAAAATAATTAGGTATTTCCATGGAGTTTAAGAACATCATGGGGTCTACCAAGATTAAATTTTAAAAGCTTTGTAAAATATATTTTGACATTTGTAAAGAGTATTAGAAATATGTATTTACCTAAAACTTCCAGCTAGTACATCTAGCAGCTACAGAGACACCATACAATAAAAGCGTATTAGATCTTGAAATTTCAGAAAACAATTATTGATCCTAACAAAAGTTAAATAAGATGGTACTTCTATGGGTTAAGTGAGTACCTCAGACTCGTCAGTACAATTTCGATCGAAAGATTAATTCAGCTCTAAATTTTCTTTGGACAATTCCAAGCGTTCATCGGGCTCTGAAATAAAGTGAACATTTTTTGTCAATATCTAATATAGCAAGCGAGATATAAGGAATTATGCATTTTATGACGTCGTAAAAATAGAGACCCCATGGATTTGTACGTTTGAGTATTTTCTGTAAGAAGAAGAAATTTTAGAAAACAACCGTATATACCTTAATAGACAATTAAATGGGCGGGTGCACGGTGGCTTAGTGGTAGAGTGCTTACTTTTAGTATATTGGGTTCTTGGTTCGATCCACGGTCAAGTCAGTTTGTAGTGCACATCGTATTCGTGGGTTTTCTCGGGGTACTCTCTTTCCTCCCACCTTTGCATTCCATCAATTCTGTCAACAACATTCACTTGCTTTAATCGTAATCTCCCTGAGACTAAAATGCATAATCGTGGGTCGCTACACTGAAATATTTCCTTTTATTTAATTTTAAAATTAAATAGGGAGTTAAGTATGATCGTATCTCTACGGGTTAAGTGAATATTCCAATAGTTTCTGCAAAAAAGATTAATTAAATACCCTACCACTAAGCTACTGTGTCCCCGCCCATTGAATTGTCTATTAAGGTATATACAGTAGTTTTCTGATTTTTTTTCTTATAGGAAAGACCCAAAAGTACAAATCCGTAAAGATCTCTATTTTTACGTCATAAAATATATAATTCCTTATATCTTGGTTACTATCTTAGATATTGATAGCGAATTTTCATTCTTTTGCACAGCTCGATGAACCCTTGGAATTGCCTGAAGAAAACCTAGGACTGAACTAATCTTTCGATCGAAATTGTACTGAGGTACTCATTTAACCCATAGAAGTACCATCTTATTTAATTTTGTTGCCACCAATAATTGTTTCCGAAATTTCAAGATCTCGTACGCTTTTATTTCACAGTGTTTCTCCAGATGTTAGATGTACTAACTGGAAGTTTTGGGTAAACACATATTTCAAATACTGTTTACAAATGTCAGATTATATTTTCAAAAGCTTTTAAAATTTAATTTTGGTAGACTCCATGATGTTCTAACACTCCATGAAGATATCTAATTACTTTAAGATGAAATTGGTACTGGTGTTTATTAACTTTCCATGACCGATTTCGGAAATTTTAGCATCTAACACGAAAACCCCTTAACTGTGTTGGTCCTCCCTTATTTGACAACATCTTGATAGCCGTTAGTCATATTTTAATTCAATTTCCGAATTGTAGCGTCAAGTATGCAAGCCCCACATACCTATAGATTATTTTCCCATACCTCGGTATCCATAAGGCTTACCGAGTTGCAGTTTTCAGTAAAAAAAAATCAGTTCTTTACATTTTAGAGACATGTATTTCCATATATCTAAAACGCAGAAATTAAGTACTGCATTGGAACCCCATTGGAGTACTCACTTACTTTTGCATAGCAGGGTAAAAACGCCAGTGGTTCTCACTTTAAGGTTGAAAACACTATTTTGTCTCTTCTCTGAGCATCGTGAATCTGTCGGAGCAGTACCATAGTTGGAAAGACTCACTGATCCTTCCTATAATGATCATGTAGTTAGAATTAAAAAAGGAGTAGCCGTTGGAGGAAAAACAATATTTTAAAATCCTTGCACCAGTAGTCGTCACCTTAAAATCAAAATGTTCCAGTAGTAGTCAGGATTTTCTACCAGTGTTCGTCACTCAAATAACTTGACATAATTTATTCAAAAACGCACTGTGTATCAGTTTAGGGTTAAGAATACAATATAAAGTAGTAAGCTTAATAACTTTGCATCACTTTTAGCACTCAAGAAATAAAATAAAAACGTTTTTACATACTTTTTTAAAGCAATTTCAGAGAGAAAAATGTTAACTGAATTCAAAAGTTAACTGTATATCACTTCCACGTTAAGAGTACAATATTAAATACTATGTTTAATAACTATACGTCACTTTAAACTCTCAAGAATGAAAATAAACGTTTGTACATACATTTTAAAAACAACCTGAGAAACAAAATAAGTTAACTGAATTCAAAATTTAATTATACATCACCTTAAGCTTGAGAATACACTATAAAATACAGAGATTAACAAAAAATGAAATCTTTAAGTTTAACGTCCCACGGTTATGCCGGTTAGGCTAAAGGAGACGGTGATAATGAGAAATGAGTGAAATGGTGGAATGAAGAAAGTGGGAGGAAACGGGAGAACCCCGAGAAAACCCACGAGCACGGTGTTTGTCCACTACAAAGTCCACACGGCGCGAGTTGGGATCGAACCAGGGACCCCAAGCAAGGGAGGTGAACGCTCTACCACTGAGCCACCACGCCCCCTGAGATTAATAACAATGCATTACTGAAGAATGAAAACAAAAATGTTTTAGCTACCTATATTGTATTTACATGTTACCGGTATTTCTCATTAACTTTTTTTTTTTTGATACCTCATGATCAAGTGTAGGGATGCGCAAGAGAAAAGATTTGAGATTGTCTCCTCTCGAAAAGGTGCCGCGAAAGTTATGTCTCGAAAACTGGATCCGTTTCTATTGGAAGAGCTCTATCTCGTCTCGAATTTCGCAACAAAAATTCGGTCTCGTCTTGTCTCGTGCGCATCCCTAATCAGGTCCATAGCCAAAAACTTCATTTCGGAGGGGGTTCGATAGGGCTTTGGGATATCCGAATTTAGATATAGATAATAGATATCGACAAGCTATCGAAACTTGTTCGAAATATAGAAAAATACAGCAATATCGAAATATAAACAATATCAAAAATCGAAAATATAGAAATATGAAAGAGATCAAAAATATGGATATATCGATCAAAAATGGATATATGATCTTGGAATACGATTTGGTGGAATAATGAGGGAGAAAAATAATCATTGATTAAATATTAAATTGAAAAGAAATAAGAGCCTGACGCTCAAATACTTATCTGTCCGGCACCCATCTTGATCCCCATAAAATATCATGAAGTGCTTGATTGATTCTAAACCCAATAATAGTAATAGTAATTTAACAATAAACACAGAATATATAATTTACGCACCTTGAAATGTAGAAATTAACGATTGTAATCCCCAGCTTTCCAATAGACGTTTGATTTCTCCAAATGAAGATTCGGATATCTTGTTTCTTCTCAAGCAATAATGGGTTACAATAATCAGTTGCAGTCCAAAGCCAAGTCACTAAGTTAAGCATGAAAATAAAGAATTCATTAGTTAGATGCATACAAAATCCTACGCATGTAAATCCGAATCTACTTGTATTAAATTGTAAATTTAAACAAACTAAATTATACTACTTTGGAAAGCGTTTCAAAATATAATGTTTTCATTCTAAAGTGAAGGAATTTTTAAAATCGGATGACCCGTTTGCGCTGTACACTCTCTATGTGCCCAATGTAAAATGAAAATGCAACATTGCCATTTACCTGGACCCACAACATAAGTGAGTGAAGTTACTGTCTTTTACGCTAATATGTCGATGGCCAGCCCCCGTTTCAAACAGTAACTTCATTCACTTATGTTGTGGGTCCAGGTAAATGACAACGTTGCATTTTCATTTAAAATTGGGTGCATAAAGAATATATAGCAAAAACATCTCGTCCGATTTTTTTTTAAAAAGTGTTCACTTTAGATTGAAAACGTCATATTTCGAGATGTTTTTCCTCTTACATTTTGTTGTAACTCTGATAATAACAGAGTTACCCTATGTCAGGGAACGTTTGAGACATCCTGTATACATCATAAGAAGTTCCTTTCTAAATTCTACACGGATGTGGTTTCATTGAATGTGAGGTGGGTGATACACATTAGGCCTTTTGGGAGTACGTCACACGGACGACCGTAATTTTGTGTTCAAAATTTTTATGAACTGATGGGATATGTGATACATATGGCCACGGGCTAGAATTTTCTCAGTATGTCAAATATGCAATCAGATTTCATGCAGCTTAATTTGGTGAAAAGCTATTACCAATTGAACGTTACATTTACCTCTTTCTTGCAGATGTTGAACCATGCCGTTAGCACGTGAGGAATGGATCGAAATAATCAAACTGTGGGGCGGGAGGAGTATATGTGCAGTGGTTGCCAATTGCAGAGTCATCCACAATGTGACTCTGTGTCACATGTTTCAGTGTCACAGTAATTGACTAAATTTGAGAAGACGGGCACATTCGTGAACATACATCGTAGCGGTTCAAACTCGCGGGCCCTTTTTTCTTCCCCATTTTGAACTGATACATGAAAATGCGATTTTCTTCATGCTTGCCTGCGCCGATTTTGACAATTCGTCACTAGTCGATTTCTCTCGTCGAGTATTACAAGAATCAGTTAAAATCTCTCGGGCCCTTTTTTCTTCCCCATTTTGAACTGGTACATGAAAATGCGATTTTCTTCATGCTTGCCTGCGCCGATTTTGAACATTCCTTCACTAGTCGATTTCCCTCGACGAGTACTACAAGAATCAGTTAAAATCTCGCGGTCGTCTTTTCTTCCCCATTTTGAACCGGTACATGAAAATATGATTTTCTGCATGTTTACCTGCGCCGATTTTGAAAATTCTTTCAGTAATTTATTTCTGTCGTCGAGTACTATAAGAATCAGTTAAAATCTCGCGGGCCCTTTTTTCTTCCCCAAGCCAATATTTTTGTATATTTTGAATGTATTCAAATATGGTACACAAGTATTATATAATTCCCTTAGTAGGCTTCTCAACTTAATATTTTTCAACTTAAATTTTATTTATTTTAATTATTTATTTTCTTGTGACTCAATATTTAATTGCAATCGTTCATTGGGGAGAAGGGTGGCCATTCTCAAATATATAAATATAGTATTCTTAAAATTTATGTGTTCTCGTACTATTAGTTTCTTCCACTAGACCTGGAAATTGCAAAATTAATACCTGGAAAACCTGGAAAATTCAGGGAAATTGAGTTCCATATTTATGTATGAACACTGCTATTTACAATTTTTTTCGAATAGGGAGAACTGTACAAAAGGGTGTTTTGGGAATGGTAGGCTTCTGGGAGTGTTGTTCGAAATGAAATCTTTAAGTTTTACGTCCCACTATTATGCTGGCTAGGCTAAAGATAACGGGGTGTTGTTCGGTGGGGGTCAATGTTGCCAATTTTGGGTAAAGTCGCTAAATAAGGGGAATTCGACCTCAACGATAGCGTAGGTTGACCATAAAATTTTTAGTTAAAAACGGGACAGGTTCTTGCAACCCTAGACTTTTAGATCTACCTTTGTTCTTATCAGTGCCTTGATATCTGATTTCCTCCTCTCTCTCTTTGTTACAGAGCGGGTACTTATGAAAAAGGAAAGACCCGTTGAAATTTCAACACACACCCAACTGCTAAAACCTCTGCTGCCTTTCGAGCAGTACTGCGAACTATAGAGTATGTTTAATATAGGGAATTTCAGTTCAATTTTTGCCTCTTTGTTATTATTAATTATTAATACTTTTAAAAGGAGTAAAGGTACTGGGTTTGTTATTTACTTCTTTCATTTACATAAAACGGGACGAATACTACTTTTTTCCATCTACTGACGGGACGGCCGTGACACGCCCCTAAAACGGGACTGTCCCGGTCAAAACGGGACGTATGGTCGCCCTACGATAGCGACAAAAAATACGTTTTCCGATTGGAGACTTTTTTGGGTGATTTTTAAATGACGATTTACCTACTTACACATTTAGCGACTTTTTGCTGCAAACAAAATGTTCATCTGTAGAGAAGCATTATTAGTTCAAAACAGTTTTTACGTTCTTTTTTTCTGTTTGTTTGTTTTAATCAGCGCAACTGGTGAAGAGTTTGGAAATACAGCGTACTCACTGCCCCACAATCCTGCATTGTTATGTTACCCTTGCCCTCTAACGAAGAACAACTACAAACTTGATGTCCTTTAGTTCGCAGAGTTTCCGTTGAGAGACACACGTAATACATCATTACCAATAGCAACAAGATTAGCTATAGATGTGTGAATAAAGGCGAAGAAGATGTTTGTTATATTTGTCCTTTGGGGTCTTTTAATTATTCTGCACTTTTTCTTTTACAAAAAAATTGCTTCACGTAAGTACTGTAGTGTTAATTATTTCGGAACTATTTTGACCACAATATGAACAAAAGTACCCGAAACAACCTGAAATGATCCCTGAATTAAAGGATTGGTTGCGCCCTGTTTACAAAGATGTGAGTAGAACCAGCGGCGCAAATCAGTCTTCAACATTTGGGGGGGGGGGTAAGACCGTTACCATACTCTTTTTTTGGCGATGTCCGAAATACTTATGAAGTTGGAAAACAATGTTGTGGAGGATCAGAGTTGTCTTCAGCGTTGGGAGGCTGCAGATTTGAGGCTTATTCTGGGGGACATCTATTTTATCTCACGTTCCTTTGTAGCAATCGGACAAAAATAATCAAATTTCTCCCAAAAAACACATTTCAAATCGGATTATTGGGGAGAAGTCCCCCTCAGTTCCAGGATTGGAGGGGACATGTATCCGTCATCCCCCCCGGATTTGCGCCAGTGAGTAGAACATATTGTTTAGTTTACATCTACAACTTTAAAACAATGCTTATAGACAATGAATTTCTCGATTATTTCTTATAGCGACTTTTCACCCAAAATTGGAGTCGTCACCTCTCGTTTCGCAAACTTATTGCCAACATTTTGGAAACTGGTTGCGAAGAGAGCTACAATGGATGAGTCGAGTTATTTCGTCGCTTCCGCTGTGAACCTAAGTACAAGATTTCAAAGAGATTAAGAAAAAATGAAATGAAACCTTTGAATGGTGGAATGAAGAAAGTGGAAGGAAACGGGAGAATCCCGAGGAAACCCACGCACACGGTGTTTGTTCATGACAAAGTTCATTTGACGGGGGCTGGGATCGAACCCGGGACCCCAAATACCGGAGGTGAACGCTCTACCACTGAGTCACCGCAGCTCTTAAGAGATTAAGAGTCACAAACATAGTCACTTTCAATTTTGTAATATATATAGGTCTATATATTGCATCACTGACTGATAACTAAAATCCTTGGATTGTATATATAAAAGTCGCCCCCTGCCCGTAAAAAGCTTCATTCGAACTCGGAATCGAACAATTGCATCTGTAAAACAGTGCTGAGTTGATTTTAACGTTCCTTTTAGCAGCAAGGCTGTATGAGACGTGGACCTACAGATTAACGTGGAATCCGAACCACATAAGCTCCGGCCGGGAATCGAAAAAACGAAATGAAATATTTAAGTTTTATGTCCCACGGTTATTCCGGTTAGGCTAATGGAGACGGTGATGAGTAATGAATTAAATGGTGGAATGAAGAAAGTGGGAGGAAACGGGAGAACCCCGAGAAAACCCACGCACACGGTGTTTGTCCACCACAAGGTTCACTTGGCGGGGCTGGGATCGAACCCGGGACCCCGAGCACCGGAGGTGAACGCTCTACCACTGAGCCACCGCGGCCCCCGGCCGGGAATCGAACCCGGGTGTCCCACGCCAAAGGCGTGTTCACTAACCACTTAGCCACGAGGGAGCTCATCTGTAAGGCAGTGTAAGCAAACAAAAAAACGCACACTGGATGTTTGCGCAACTGAGGATCAAAACATTCTCAATGGAGTATGAGAAATAGTTAACGTCAATCAAAGTGTGCTTTTGCTTATTCATTACTTCGTTAATACTTAATTCCTTCTAGAAATAGTGAAACTATACTATGAAGAAACACTAATAAACTAATAACAATTACGTTGTATTTCTCACCACACCACGAAAGTAATATACCATTTTTACCACCCATAGAATTTGAACCTAGTACTATACTGCATTAGTCACGCCGTAACGAAAGCTGAAATTCAAACACCTGCCACTCGTAGCTGTTGAAGCTGTGTTGTAGCTACCTGTATATCACGCGGCCTGCGTTGGTACTCCTCAACATAAGTACCTCACAGCCCACAGCCAGGAAACATCACAGACAGAAGACAGGGGCACAAGCAGTGCCTGACACTTCACGAACTCAAACCCGCCAAGACTCAACTCAACATGACCTTCATTTACGTTCTAGAAACCAAACCAGTGCTAAGGCACAAACTTACCAACTTCTTATATGAAAACACAAGAAAAAAATCTAACTTTTTTGGTTCCAAAGTGATGACATAACAATAATACTAAAAAGGTTTTAATTTTCAGTAACCCAAACATTAATTAACTAGGGAACATAACAAAGCAAAAATAAATAAAAATAAAAATAAATTAAATTAAAAAATAAAAATCTGACAAGTAAACTCTCCCTGACTACTTTTTTTTTTAATTTCAGTGAGGCTGTAAAATATGTCAATATCTTCGTAAAATATATATATTTCAATGTAAACAAGTTCTTTAAACAAAAGAAAGCTTTGTAGTAGAGCGCTTACCTCTGACGCGTTAGGTCCCTGGTTCGATTCCTGCTCCCGACAAATAGGCTTTTGGTGAACACTGTACGTGTGGTTATTCTTAAGACTTTCCAGTTTCCTTACATTTTCTTGATTCCACTATTATCATGTATCTCATCGTCACCTTCTCTCTTACATTGATGTACAATCATGGGGCGTTAAACTAAAAGAAAAAAAAATCTTGCAAATATCCTAGTAAAAATGAGTTTTCTAGACTACACAAGTGGCCCCGCGTAGGGTAGTCGCTAGCGCTCTCGCCTTCGGTGCGAACGGTCCCGGGTTCGATCCCGGGGGAGAACTCGGTCGAAAAAGTATCAAAAGATTTTAAGTCCAGCCATCCTGAATGAGGTTTCCTTGGGTTTTCCTCATTCACAGCAGGCAAATGCCGGAGTGGTACCTAACATATAGGTCCCAGGCCGTTTTCTTCCTTCCCCAATCCTTTCTTCCCTTCCTTTCCCCGGATAGTGTACTCACCGAGGAAAGTCATTCCTCATATGTGACGGAATAACAAGGCCATTGATGTCGAAAGCCCAGAAATCTAAATCCTAAATCTTCACTACACAAGGAAATTTTCGCGCTGAAAACGGTTTATTAGCAATTATGTTAAGCAGTCCTGTAGTAAATCTGCACCAAGTAATAAATCGTCACATATAAAACGGAATGAATAAACACATAACATTCATTTTGCTACCTTGAAACGTAAAATGTTACAAAACATTAATATTCAAATATTTCTCAAAATTCAGATTCACCCATTCCATTCTCCTCAATCATTAACGAGTTACAATAGTAACAATTGTCATAAACTACATTACTTAGTTAGTACTATATTAAAGCAAGTTACACTAAAAGAATATATAATTAATGGAATATTTAACTAAAATAATAGTTAACTATTGTACTTACCCAGGCTTTTGTTTCCTTCCTCTCTTCTTTTCCGTTTGTAAACAACCTCGTTTCGCAAGCAAAAGACGGTAGTTCAATGACGTCAGCCATGGCGAAAGAAAGAGGGTCTATAGGCGGTCAGGATCTCACACACAGATGGACGTATATAATATATAGCTGACGTATGAAACATACGTATACGTATGTAATATACAGAAGATTGTTAGATGTCAGATATCCTGCAGCAGCATAATGTAACATCTAAGCGGGTAAAAGGCAATACCTGTGTAGCATATGGATAAAGTACGCTCCGTACAGATTTCCTTAGTAAACATAACGAATCCTTGTATTTGTACAATATACCGCTGTCCGGATAATGGATTTTTCTCATTGTATATATATATATATATATATATATATATATATATATATATATATATATATATATCAGTTTCTCATTGTACCTATTATGCGAGTGCTGCTGATAAAAATGAAATGAAATCTTTAAGTTTTTCGTCCCACGCTTATGCCGGTTAGGCTAAAAGAGACGGTGATGATGAGTAATGAATGAAATGGTGGAACGAAGAAAGTGGGAGGAAACGGGGAACACCGAAAAAAACCACGAGCACGGTGTTTGTCCACCACAAAATCCATGCGGCGCGAGCTGGGATCGAAACAGGGATCCCAGGCACCGGAGGTGAACGCTCTACCACTGAACCACCGGGCCCCCTGCTGCTGATAAAGCTTCTGAAAGTACTACTTACAGTGGCACTTGTTCCTCGATATTACAAAATTCGGAAGAATAGATCTTTCTATATTTAAATTATCTTTGAATATTTGTTTTTCGTATTCGTTTATTTATCACAGCTGTTTGAAGAAGTACCTCAGAAACTACTCTTCGAAATGCGTCTACAGGTACTTCAAGTCATACAAATCCCCACAATGCATCTTTTTTCGTGAGTACTAACATAAATAAATCATTTAGTGTTAAATCAGGTATGTACGGATAATGAATCATTAATTCGATATTTATCACTAAAAAAGAAAAAAAGTTTACTGTGCTGAGTGAGAACAGTCTTTGTTTTGGTAAAGAATGAAGCGACGATTTGAGTTTATTTTACATAATTTGCTGATGACCTCTGGCAAAGAAATTATTGTATATGACTCAGCATTTACAGTCCTTTGATCTTGTAAGGCTATCGTTGCCACATGCCCGGTGTTACAGCGAAACAAACAATAATTTCCTCGGCAGCATTCCTCGAAGGAACAAGTTCTCTTGGTTTCAGCTCACCTTGAAATATCTAACAAGTGGAATGCTACTTAATTTCGGGTTCGTGTAAATAGATTCAGGTTTCGTTCTCTATAATGTGTACTATGTCAAATTTGGCTACTCTTTAAATTGACACGCGACTGTTTTTTTAAGCTTATGTTGTGTGGTATCAAATGCCTCGAAACTTTATATACGTTCAAATCGCCATGCAGGGACGTATACATTGCTTTCATATCAATATGCAAGAATACCTAAATCTCATGGTATGCCACATGCCAATCTCTCTCAAGTATTTAACACAGCATCAACATTACTGGGAATCATATCATCACGAAATTCTTTCCTGATAAATGTACATCCACGCTGGAATTCAGGAAACCAATTGTACACACTCCTATTGGATGGTAATTTATCCCCAAAAGCCTAATGAATCACTCAATGTATTGCCTTAATGTTAAACTACATTTAAAGTTACTATAAAAATAACTAAGAAACCATTGTCCTAAAATGATTAGGAGAAATTTCACAAAAATCTACTTCTTCAAACTGCAATGAAAAATAAACCAATTTGCTTAAACAAACAATCAAAAGTACTTTAAACAAGGAAAGGTTTATTTATCCAAATTTGAGAACAGCGAAACACCAACGCCATTCCATAAACCTTTCCAGAAGCCCTCGTATGCATAAATCATTATTTAATGTTAATATCTTCTCATTACTTTCTTCAGTAGTGGATATGATGTTTCATTTTATGTTATTATTGCACTTGCTATAATTATTTATTTGTATATTGATGGAATTTTACGTGACAAAATTAAGGCTATAAAACCTTCTCTAAGGTCTTAGCTACTTACATACAAAGATGAGCTCCTGTTGTTGGTGGTGCTATACTAAAAAAAAATTTCAACTAACTCAAATATTTGCGCTAAGTTTTGAAACTATTAACAGCAGTCCCACCTGCAAATCAATTAAAAATATGAATGGATCATTTGAAAGGAAGAACCCAATCCCCAATTAAAAGTTTCGAGGTCTAACAGAGCGTGCGCTCCTAGTAGGGCTGTGCGATATCGAAATTTCGATATCGACATTCGATATTTTTCTGATATCGATATCGACAATATCAATATCGAATATCGACAATATCAAATATTGGTATCGACAATATCGATCTCGAATGTCGACAATATCGATATTGAATATCGACAATATCGAATACCGATATTGACAATATCGATATCGAATATCTACAATATCAAATATCGGTATCGACAATATCGATATCGAATTTCGACAATATCGATATTGAATATCGACAATATAGAATATCGATATCGACATCAAATATCGATATCGAGAACATCCAATATTGATATCGACAACATTAAATATGGATATTCAATATATTGATTGGTCTTGAATATTCATGTTGATATAGACCGTGTGGTCTCACAACGTTTCAATGGCAGATATCTCAGAATACTTGTTATTCACAGAAAACAGACTTGTGTTCCTACTAATCCACCACTCTTTCCTCAGAAAAAGTTAATACAAATAGTAATTTAATTTCTTTCCTAGCTATCATATTGGTCATCATTGCGGAAATAGTGAGAGTGAAACAGGGTAACATAGAATATGCGTGTTTTATTTGTGTGTAGGTGTTTATTTCATGTATGTGCATTTGTGAATGTGCACGTGTAGCGCTATGCGTTTCAGAGAGAAAGAAAGAAAGAAAGAAAGAAAGAAAGAGAGAGAGAGAGAGAGAGAGAGAGAGAGAGAAAGATCCAGATATGGACGATAGGGACCGCGGTGGCTCAGTGGTAGAGCGTTCACCTCTGGTGCATTGAGGTCCCGGGTTCAAACCCTGCTCCCGTCAAGTGAACTTTGTGGTGGACAAACAGTGTTGCGTGGGTTTCCTTGGGGTTCTTCCGTTTCCTCTCACTTTCTTCATTCCACCATTTTCATTCATTTCTCATTATCACCGTCTCTTTTTGCCTAACCGGCATAACCGTGGGACGTAAAACTCAAAAATTTCATTTCATTTCAGAAATTTACGAATGACGTACCCGATCAACAGAAACAAAATCGAGGAATACCCGTTTCTCTTTTGTGCTAATCATTTGATGCCTTACTACAACAGGAAATTGGTTCATATACAGTGGTGCTATTCAGCCGGTTCGCACCGGTTCGCTAGATTTTGCCCTGTTATACCAAAGAACGAGCAAGTTTCAGTTTGTTTAGCTTTGTTCTTAAAAATTCTTACAGCTACAAGGTTAGATATGTGATCTCTCAGAACAAGGTATAAGCGATTTTTTTCTTAATTTCAAATGGGCTGGTTAGATATCAGGAATGAAAACCGGGATCACATCAGTGCAGTGGTGAGGGTTATTTATATTTGAAACGCATACATATCGTTATCAACAATTGATCCATTGCCAAGTTAAGGTGTTTCCAATACTTCTTGACAAACATCTATTTTGGATAATTCGTTTCCAAGATATTCGCAGTGCTACCTAATTTCGTCGCAACATCTTATATTAGGTTGCTGTGTAGGTCTCTACTTGTCACTTGTGGCATCCAGTGAAAAATTTGCTATAGTCTATCTTATATGATTTGCTTCCTGAGAGAGAGAGAGAGAGAGACATCTTTCTATGTATCCATCTACTATCTCTTTCTCATATATATAACCAGCTGTTAAAAATTAGAATAGCACCACTGCCTACACATATGGAAGAAAACGTCCTTCACTGGAGGAAATCTCATGGCAGTGACTTTCAAAAATTAGCTCTTCTGGCTCATAAGTGTTTGTGTAGGTGCCAGCGTTCTATCGGAAAGAGCATTTAGTTTTGGATGCAATATCGTAACTAATGCTCATACTTCACTTAGTGCAGAGCATTCGAAATAACTGATTTTCTTTCCATGAATAAAAAAGCTCGTTCCTAAATACCAGTGTCATGAACTTCAATGCATTCTACATTTCTAGTTGAAAACTCAGTGCTAATAGGCATATTTCTAAATAAGACAGTTATTGATCATTTTTCTCTGTATGTATCATGTATGTGTTTGTGTTCTTCTAAGTTAATCCGTTGGCTTTACAAATTTAACACTTGGACTTAATCTTTTGTAGTGTTCTATTTTAATATTCAATTAAAAAAACACGCGATCAATCGAGATCTCTTTCATGTTATTATTAAATTGATAATCTTTTGTATTAAAGAGCTTTACGCAAAGACGTGACATCTCCCACATGAATTTAAGAAGTTTCTTGTTATTGGTTTTGTGCAAACTCATATCTAAAAGTGTTGATGTTTTCATTAAATTTAGGCTAAAGGCTACATCTTATATCATTATTCAGTTTTGCTTATGAAATCAATTTAGAAAGGTTCTAAGTCATTCCAAATAATAGTGCACCTAATAATGCATATTTTAATACTTAAATCCAAAGAAACAGAGAAGTGTTGATACTACCTAAACAGCATGGGCCTTATGCAGAGTCGTTTTGAGTCGCGATTAGTGCCATTCTAAAGAGTTAGACTAACTTAAGTCTCCTGCAGTAGTCAGACGTTTAGTATGATGCTAATCATATGTCAAAACGACTTTGCATAAGGAGGAATATGTAGGTCTGTGAAGTGGAATGACAGAATGGAGGCTTTTGTTTGTTTTATTGGGCTGAGTTATGTGGCTCAACTTACATCTAGTAACCACATACAAATAAACGGAAAATTACTACTTTGCACAGAAAACGAGTAAATCCTTGTTTTCTTGTCTGTTTAGTTTTAAGCAAATATTAGCACTGGCATTTGATTCTTCACTCGCAATGGCAATACAGCACAAACATTAATTGTAGCGAGCATATCAAGTTGACTCGGTTAAGGAATGCAGAGATGTTAATGATGAGCAATATTTTGGAGGGCATAGCTCCTCGGCTCTGCACTGGTTTTGACTTTATCTTCGAAAGGAACATCATTTCTGTCCAATAAAATTTTTGCACAAGTTTGGTTTGATTCAGTGAAGAAGTGCAGCCGATAATGTAAGTTAAATATACAATATTTAGGTGGATTAAATAGACGTAGAAACATCCCTACCCCACCACCGATTTGGACTATCTTCAAAAGGAGCCAAATTTTTAACCCATACTAATCCTGCGTAAATTTTATTTCATTCTGTTAAGAAATGAAATAAACAAAGAAATTACATATTAACATGGAATGTTGGGAGTGCATAGTCCCCCAAGCCCTACATTAATTTAACTCATGAAATGAGTCGTTTTTCTGCCTCATACGAGTATCGTGCAGTTTGGTTTCATTCGGTTAAGAAATGCAAATGCAGCTGCTATCGAGAGCCAAAAAGCGTTAGTGTCTATATATATAAATCAAAACCCGCAGCGGTTTTTTCAAGGCAGTGTCAAACACCAATATTGGATATCGACAATATCAATATCGAATATCGATATCAACAACATTGATATCAATATTAAATATCGTTATCGACGATATCGGAATCGATATCGAATATCGACGATATCAGATATCGATATCGAATATCGACGTCGATATTTTTGCTATATATCTATTATCGATATAAGCTGATATTGATTTCGACGATTCCGATATATCGACATATCGCACAGCCCTAGCGCCTAGGTTGCGACGCCACTAATTGATACGTAATACTACTTTGAAAGAAGGAATTTTTGATTTCATTATTTATTAAATTATATTTGAAAATGCTAACTATTGGTAATTTATTTGTAAATATTAAAAATGTAAAATTCGATAACACTCAAAAGAATTTGAGAACTTATCTGTATTAACGTATTTACCGTTGGGTTGCAGATATAACTGAGGGTTCATGATTTGTTTAATATTTGTGAAATTTACACATTGAGACAGAGAGAAAGAGGGAGAATGTAGCGTCAATAAACAACAACTTAAAAATACACGAAATTAACGGATAATATCAAATATAGAACGATTAACAGAATTAACTCTGTAACTTGTTTTCTCCATTCATTTTTCTTCCTTTACTTTCAAGATTACATCCTCACTAAATTTCTCCACCGGAGATTATCTTTCATTTAGCAGCATCCAACTGGAGCTCAGCCTTTTAAATGAAACATTTTGAAAATTGAGTAAAAGGAGAGGACGAGATTTGAACCCGAACTGCGGAATTAGAAAAGCACAACTATAACCACACATCTAAAGCATTACGTATTCTGGCTTGCTTCATAAAGAGCCTTTTCAGTTCGTTCAAAACAGTTAATTATTAATAGTCAAATGTATTGACAAACAACAGGAATATTTAACTGAGAACTCGGAGAGTATTCACTAAATTATCAACATTACAGATTGTTTTGAAAAAACGACCTTCTTTATTTTGAATCAATTTTGAAGTGACAGAATTATTCACGATCTTTCACGGAAAGTCGCTAGTACGTGCGCAGTAGAAATAAAAGGATCCAGTTTACTGATATTGGTCTCCATTATACTCATACCAATTTTCACATAAGGAAGTCCCCACATTAAGCAGGTTTGAATATCGAGACTCCTAACTATGAAAACATTTATAATCACTCCAACCCCAATCATTTCACAGATACAACCTTTTGTATATATGTTATTAGGATGTAAAATCGAATGCAATTTATACGAAAAAGACTTTTATACATTGCAAGACCTGTAACGTCGTAATATCACCACAAACTCATAGTCGTACCGACATAAACAAAAGCTAGTGTGGAGCAGAAAACCACTTAATACAAAAGCCAAAAGAGACACTAGGAAGGCATGTGAAGTGGTCGATCGGTTTGAGTGAATAATCTGTCAATTAGAAGTTTATGTGTTCAAACCCTGTAAATAAAGTTCGTCTTTTTTTAAAGTGTGTTCCTATTTTCATCAGAGGACTGAGAACATTGCTTTGAATAAGTCTTTGGCAACTACTTTTCTTTCAAATTCGATTAGAAGGGAACATTATATGAAATATAAATCTAAAATCCATAGTTGAAAACAAAATATTAAGCATGTTCAATATTTCACTGTTATCCTTTTGATTTGAAATGAAAAACTATTTATAAGCATTGGTGATTTCAGAAGATTCTTCTTGAGAGATTGTCGATATATGAAGGACGGAAAATATTATTAGTCCACTTTGAGCATGATCGAAGATATGGCCCTGAAAGGGGAAATTTTTTTAGGTCTACAGTGTCTCAAATTCTTCCTCAGATCACCCCCTGAAATCATAACTGTTTCAAAGGTTTCCTTAACAAACAGAATATTGCATTCATTTCTCGTTTCACGTTTTGAAATGGCAAAATCATAACTTAAAGAAAATAATAATACGTAAAAAATAAAGAATTATAGAATCGCGTAAGTTATTGATATCTAGTCGGATTAAAACTCAAATATTAGAGTGGATTGCACTTTAAAGTAAATCTTCTCTCTATATAATTCTTACTGGAAAGGCATGTTTAACTCCAATTGCTTAATCGCTAATTTTTGATAATATATTTTTATTTAATATTTCCACTATTCAATGATGTAGACACTTCATTTCCCAAGGAAACTCTCGCAAATGTACGGTGGACTAGTGAATATTATCAAATAAATTATAATTTAGTTTACGTAAATGCTGCATCGCCTCATTTTAAACTTCGTACTTTAATTAATAATAATAATAATAATAATAATAATAATAATAATAATAATAATAATAATAATAATAATAATAATAATAATAATAATAATGATAATAATAATAATAATAATAATAATAATAATAATAATATAATATCATAGTCGTATCTTTATCAGAATTTCTGGCTTAGTCAATAAATGGATTCCACGTGATCTCTATTCTAAGTTCTATTTAATCAAATCCGATAGAAACACAAAGAGAAACTTCGAGAACATGTAAAAGAAAAATCTTACTTTGATGGGACGCGAACTAACCTTTAAGAGTTATCTACGCTCAAGCGCTTTAGACCACTTTCTTTCTTTTCTTTAAGTTAACTGATTCACCGAACGTATCTCAGTAATTTGTCTCTATTTTCTACTCGGTATACACATTTTACAGTTATTTCGAATAACCATGAACGACAGGACACAAACAAAAACTTTGAAGAAAGTTAAAATTTGAAATTTTTTTCCCAGCAGGAATCGAACTCGGGACGAAGTACACGTTCTAGGCATTAGATTGGCATGGAGAACAAATGAAAAGTATTTTGTAGTATCTGAAATTTAAGCCTATTTCACCCTGATGTAATATGTCTATTCATCGTATGTTTATGTTCACCGTATTTGTTACTTTGAGGAATGATGTATGTTATTGATATAGGTTCTATTACATATTCGTTTATAAATATTATATAAAGTAACATAATTATTCATGAACTTTCAGGGAAAGTCACTAGTCCGTGCGCAGTAGAAACAGAAGGATCCAGTTTACTGATAGTAGTCAGAATGAAAATATTTAACAAACTGTCAGAATGCCTCAATGGAAAGCAGTGGTTTCCGACCTGGGGGCGCGCAGCTTACTCCTGGATAGGCGTGAAGAGCGAGTAAGGGGGCGAAAGCTACTAGCAGAAATGAATTGTGAAATGAATAAAGCACAACTTATAATGACCCTTTAAAATTTAGCTTGCCAATTTTATAATGACAATTTAAAAAATAATACTGTACTAGGAGGGTATGCACTAGTCTCGCTGGAAATAAATATAAATTCCCGAGATTACTATTATTGTTAGTCTCCCACTTCTTGGACGAGATGTGAAATATTCACCAAATTCTTCATACCGCTAAATCAATTTCTTCACTGTTTTCTCGTCACAGCCCAAAACCTAAGCGATCTGATTAAGAGTTTGCCCCACTGTTACTCGAGCTATAATCTCCCCTCGCAAATATAACAGATAGTTCTGTACAGCGTTTAGAGCGACGCATTTTGACAGCCTGTAGAAATTTGCATTGTAATTCGTATTAAAAATGTCAGTAAAATGAATCTTTCTGTTTCTACTGTGCATCATCAGCATCATTATATAAGAAGTATTCCGCCATTACAAGCGGGTTACTTCCCGCAGCTGAGAAGCTGCCATGCTCCATGATCTTCTGTTAACCTTTTCATCTTCACATACGATTTTTCTGTTTCGATATCGCCCATAGTCTAATTCTGTTTCAATATTTCATCCCCTCCCTGTCTTTCCTGCCACCATACCTCTATCACGTCCCTGATGATACAGTTCATTCTTAACCACTATCCCAACTGGTTTATCTTCCTCTTCTTAATAATATTTTTTTCCTATCATTTCTAACACCCTCATATTCGTTTTACTCTCGACTCGGCTAATTCTCTCTATTCTTCTCCACACCCATATATCGAAAGCCTTCACTTTTGACCATTTTTTGTAATGTCCATGTTTCTGCCTTATACAATATAGTAAAATACAGTACACGCTGCATTTTATGAGTCTTTTTCCAGCTCTTTATTCACTGCCCCATAAAATAGTATTTTCTTCATCCTAAAGTCATCCTTCGCCACTCCTATCCTTGCATTTATTTCACGTTTGCATGCCATTTCATCACTAATAACACTACTCAGAAGTAACACTTCCCAAGTGTAATACTCCGTTTTTGATAAAATTTGGCAGGTAGATACTACACATGAAATAAACGAATAAGTGTGTTTTTTAATTTTCAGCTGGAAAACGGTTTTAGGGGGCAAAAGTCTCCACCCAAAATTTTGAAAGTTGACTTCAAAAAGGCAAAATCAAGTGGGCTGAAGTGAACGAAATTGTGCACAGATATTCTAGACGTAAAATGAGGGAATACGTGTTTCATATTTTTCTGAAAAAAAAAACGATTAGGTGGGGCACGGACCCCTCCAAACCTTTGATCACGAAATATCAAAAGCGATAATAAGACTATGTCAGATGTGTCTAAAGGACATGAAGAATTGCAATGAAAGTTTGTGTTGGGACAATACGGAAAAAAATAAACGAATACATTTTTTTATTTTCTACGGAAAAACGGTTTTAGGGGCAAAAGCCACGCACACAAAAATTTGAAATTTGAAGCCCGAAAAACAAACAGAAGTGGACCGAAGTGAATGAAATTGTGCACAGATATTGTAGAGGTAAGATGAGGGAATACGTGTTTCGTATTTTCCTGAAAAGAAAAAAAAACTGTTCGGTGAACTGAGACGTTGGGTGGCGGTAGGAGTAGACCAAAGTGAACGAAATTGTGTGTAGATATTGTTTATGTAAATTAAGGCCTTCCATGTTTCACAAGTTTCCCCATCGATTTCTTCAAATTAGACAGATCAATAATAAGCACAAACAGTCTACTATATTTAATAGTATTTCAGGAGGCGTCCTTAACCTTTACAATGTTTTTTCCGCATAAACAAAAACGCGTGTCGATTTATTTCCTATTTGCTGTTGATGAGACAAATTTGTAGCAAATCGGATTGGGACACTTGAGAAACACGAAAGACCTTATTTTACATATACAATATCTACACACAATTTCACTTGCTTCGGTCCACTCCTTCCTGCTCTATTACGGTATATTTTTTTTCGGACGGGGCCTTGGCCCCAACACTGTTTACCCGCACAAATTAAAACACGTTTCGTTTATTGTTTTGCAAATTGTCCCTACTCGAAGTTTCGTTGCAATTCTCGATACCCTTCAGGAACTTCTGACGTATACATATGTGAACTTTTGATATTTCATATTCAACGGTTTAGAAGGTCTGTGGCCCACCCAACCGTTTTTTTCAGGAAATAACAAAACACATATTCTCTCATTTTACGACTACAGTATCTCTACACAGTTTCATTCACTTTGGTTAACTTCTTCTTGCCTTTTGGACATCAAATTTCAAAGTTTTGGGTGGGGCCTTTTGCCTCCAAAACCATTCTATACACAATAATTCAGAATTTAAGAATATTCTTTACACAACGACTGTGGTAAGCATAATATAACTCCTGATATAAATATATTTACGAAACAGATTACATTTCATTGCTAGTTAAGTGGAACATTGAAAGATTTTATAACTGATTTGAGAAATTCCATTCTTTTAATTCGTTATAAACATATGGTGAATTAACATTTTGCTTGTAGCTACAAGTGACTACGTTATTGGGTCAAGTAAAAAATGAAAAAGTATACTCCAGGGAGAATCGAACCCGCAAAACCTTGGTACTTAAACCACAGATGCTGCTGATTCCGCCACACCGTCAATTGATAAGCTTGTGCAATGTACGACATATAAGACGAGTAAAAAAAGTTGAGACGCTTTTTCTCGGTTATATTAGGTCATTGCGCTCTCCCAGTTTGTAATATGAACACTACTTCATTTTGTTCGCTTGACAATAAATAAATAAATAAATCCATTAGGATTAGGAATTAGATTTATGGCCTGTCGGCATCGAAGGCCATTTAGCCAGTCACGTATATCAGGGATGACGTCCCTCGGCGAAACACTATCCAATGAAAGGAAAGAAAGAAAGGATTGGGGGAGGAAGGAAGCGGCCTGGGACCATGTGCACTATCACCTTGAAAAACACGGCTCCGAAGTTTATTTACCAAAGTATGCTTCCTCCTTGTGTGATACGTTCGGTGAATCAGTTAACTCAAAGAAAAGAAACAAAAGTGGTCTAAAGCGCTTGCGCGTAGATCACTCTTAAAAGTTAGTTCGAGTCCCATCAAAGTAAGATTTTTTCTTTACCTATCCTTGAAGTTTCTCCTTGTGTTTCTATCGGATTCGATTTATTATAAATAGAACTTCGAATAGAGACAACGTGGAATTCATTTATAGAGTAAGCCAGAAATTCTAATACAGACACGACTATGATATTATTATTATTATTATTATTATTATTATTATTATTATTATTATTATTATTATTATTATTATTATTAGTTAAAGTACGAAGTTTAAAATGAGGCGATGCAGCATTTACGTAAACTAAATGATAATTTATTTAATAATATTCACTAGTCCACCATATATTTGCGAGAGTTTGCTTTGGGAAATGAAGTGTGTACAACATTGAGTAGTAAAAAATTTACAATAAAAATATATTATTAAAAATATTGATTAAGTAATTGGAGTTCAACATGCCCTTCCAGTAAGAATTATATATAGAGAGGATTTACTTTAAAGTGAAATCCACACGAATATTCGAGTTTTAATCCGACTAGAAATCGATAACTTACACGATAATATTTACTTCATTACTTCTATAATTCTTTAATCTTTTACGCATTATAATTCTCTTTAAGTTATGATTTTGCCATTTCAAACAGCAGAGAGAGAAATAAATTTAATGTTCTGTTTATTAAGAAAAGCTTTCGTTTGGTTCTTTTTTTTCATTGATCCGGTAGGACTCCAGTAAAAAAAAAACATGGTTACAGTTTAAGATGCGATTCGATATTCTGCAAGTGGTTCCGTAGTCGCTTACACTTTCGAATTTGGTGCGAGCGATCCCGGATTCGATTCCCGGTGTGAACAAAAAATAAATGAAATCTTTAAGTTTTACGTCCCACGATTATGCCGGTTAGGCTAAAGGAGACGGTGATGATGAGAAATGAATGAATTGGTGGAATGAAGAAAGTGGGAGGAAACGGGAGAACACCGAGAAAACTCACGAGCACGGTGTTTGTCCAGCACAAAGTCCACACGGCGCGAGCTGGGATCGAAACAGGGATCCCAAGCACCGGAAGTGAACGCTCTACCACTGAGCGAGTCATCCTGGCTAGTTTCAGGCCAGTCATCCTGAATGAGGTTTTTCCTTGGTCTCCCTAATTCACACAAGGCAAATGCCGGGACGGTACCTAACATAATGGTCCCAGGATGTTTCCTTCCTCCCCCAATCCTTTCTTCCTTTCCTTTCATTTAATAGTGTGCTCGCCGAGGTACGCCGACCCCCATATACGTGACGTGCTAAATCTCATTTGATGCCTACAGCCCAGAAATCTAATTCCTAACCCAAATCGATATTCTAGAAGTATTTATTTATTTATTGTCAAGCGAAAAAGATGAAGCAGAATTTTACAAGCGTAAAACTGTTCTAGATTTTATTATTAATAAAAACTATGGATAATTTTACAGCTCAAAAATAAATTTTGTGCTGTTCAATTGTAGTCCATAATTAGTTAACCATGGCCAAGAAAATGGGTTTCAGTTGTTTTGTGTGTGGTCTGGACATTGGTTTCCATCATCTTTGTTTCTAGAACTAAATGTAATGTATTGCAGTTGCACTTCGCCTAGGGGTAGACATCTGTGAATCACACAACTGCCCTAAATGTGGTGCATAAGTCAAGCAGAATAGTCTACACGGTCTGTCTTGTATAAGTAGCTCCGGGAGACATGTGAGGCATTCGAATGTGAATGACATCATCTGAAGAGCACTCACAGGTGTTCCATCTGTTCGTTAACCTGCGGAGTGTAACATATCTGATGGCAAAAGACCAGATGGCATGACGCTGGTACAATGGAAGAGCGGAAGGATTCTTCTCTGGGATTTCAACTGTTGTTACACTTTTGCGTCATCTAATCTCACTCTTTTTTCATCTCGAGGAGCTATTGCAGCCCACAGAGAATGTGATAAAAGAAGAAAATATAAAGATCTGCTCGATAGATACATGTTCGTGCCCGTAGCCGTTGAATCGAGAAGCATTTGGGGCTTCGAAGAGCTCAATTTCATCAAAGAAGTTGGCCAACGAATTGCACACGATACTGGTGACAAGCGGGCTACTACTTTTGTGATACAACGTATCAGCATAGCAGTTCAGTGACGAACTGTGGCTTCCATTTTAGGTACATTACTTCCTGGCAAATTATTAGAAGTTTTCCTTTTATAACTAACTGTTCAGAATTTGCTGTTTTGCACATTTTGTACACACATGTGGGACATACTTGTACAATAGAGCATCTAAAAGACGTGAATATTTGTAATCTGGAGGTGTTCAAAGGGTGTCGATAATGTGTAAAGTGTCCTACTGTGTGTAATTTAACTTTTGAACAGATCTTTAAACTCAAGTGTATAAATATTAATAAAATGTTTTTTCGTTAAACGCTTAAAAAAACTCACAAAAAATTAAGAAGTTCAAGAAATTCTTTTGTATCTTAAAAAATAATATTTTCAACTAAAACAATCATATGTTATAAAGTAAAATTTCAGAATGACTTAAATGAGATTAAATATCTTCCAGCGTAAAAATGTAACTAAATTTTGTTGTCGCTTACGTATAAAATACTCATCTTTATTAATTAACAAAACAGAAATCATACTTCAAGACATACCATAAATGTCTCTATGATATTACATTTCATTACAGAAATAAATGAAAAAAATGCAACCCTCAGAGAATGCGAGAAAATAAGAAAATATAAAGATCTACTCGATAGATACATGTTCTTGCCAGTAGTCATTGAATCGAGCGGCACTTGGGGCGTCGAAGGACTCAATTTCATCAAAGAAGTAGGCCAACGTATTGCACACATCGTATTTATACTTGAAAATGTCGAAGATAATATGACAAATATTATGAACAATTCTATAATATAATTAAGCAATGGTTTATAATAAAATAAACTAAAATGAGATGCAGGGTATTTGAAGTTAGCAACAATATCTACCCTTATATGCTCAAATACAAGTTTCTCGAATAGACAGGGACTCTTCACCTTGAAATATACACCTTGAATTTGATTATCGATAGAATCGGAAATATGTTAAGAACTTTACACCTTGAATAACGCAGCACAAGTTTTACGTCCCATGGTTATAAAACTGTCGTTACAAACTGACCAAACTAGCGATAAATACAGGAAGTACTTCACTGAGCCAGGTCCTGTTTCCCGATTTTTAAATATATAAATCAACGTATCTAACGCCGGACTTTTGTTCAAAAGGTATGTTTTCTTTCGCATAAACAGGGAGAACAAGTTGAGTTGAGTTGACTTTGAGTTCTACGTTCCGTCCAGCAGCGCGGCTATGTGAGACGTGGACCTACTGATTAACGTGGAATCCGAACCACATGAGCTCCCGCCGGGAATCGAACCCGGGAGGGAGAATAAGTAACGTCAACATTTCATTAGCAAATGTGGCAACTAATCAAATTGAATAATGCCAAAAATAGCCTACTTTGCTTGCTAGAACGTATTTTTGGTGGATGTTCCTACATCAAATCTTTTTTGTTAGATTTCTGAATACTTCGGAGGGTTTTACAGAACCTTTTTATTATACTTTTGTGTTTGTCCTGCTTGATACGAAAAAAGTTTATTGTGAAGCAAATGATCTGCGGAGCTCTTTGTAGAATGTCTGTTATTAGTTGTAGTAGTTGAGTTTACCGTCCCGTTCATGAATATCGCTATATGAGACATGAATCTACACTTTAACGTGACATCCGGACCACGTGAGCTCCTGCCGGGAATTGAACTCTGCTTTTAGAACAAAATATCTGACCACAGTCAGTTCTTACTCATTGGGATTGGAACAAACCTTGTGTTATATTTAGTATTGGGAAACAGTGATGAAACTGGTTAAGAATTTCATGACCTGGAAGCAGTCAGACCCGTGACCAGGTAGGACCGGAACAAACCCGGAGACGACGGAAAAGAAAATTTGTGTGACACAGTTAAAGTAGTCCTAAACGTTCCTGCTGGTCTAGTGGCTAGCGTGGGCGCCTGTGGTTCGTGTACTCTCAGATTCAATTTCAGTTAGGAGATCGTTAAAACTTTATTTTAACTAGCATTTATTTTCATTGATGATCTGTCTCCTTTAGCTTAAAGGACTTAATCGTGGAACTTTAACCTAATTTTTCATTAATGTTCATTTCATTTTGAGTGTAATTCTAACAAGACGATTCCCCTATCTTCTCACTAAATTATTCTTCCCACTTCTTTCTCTCTCGATATTTGCGTCTGTTTGTGTCAACACATTGCACTGAAAAATAACTACAATGTCTATAAAAGTATAAAGGCTTGGAAATTACATACAAGATAAGTTATATGATTTTAAGAGACTGTCAAAATTCAACCAAGCGAGCTAGTAAAATTTGCCGTGTAAAATGTAGAGGGTGGGGGAAAAGGGTAATTCCTACAAGATCCTAATATCACCTTTTCCAGTCATAAAACGGTCAAAGCAAGAAAGCAATTTAACTGTTAAGAATGAATTTTGAACATAGCACGTAGATTGACCTGGATAGCTTTTATCACTCACTTTTTTTGAGGGGAGAAGGGGCTTTATATTTTACAAATAACATTTTCATAAACTTATTCTTATCGTGCGAAGAAGGGGAATTTTAACTAGTTGGTTGATAATTTTTAAAATGACGTGAACAGTGAAAACGTACTTTGAAAATCCAGACTAATGTAACTGTGTCTAATTATTTTTACTTAAATCTTTTTAAACCCTGGATTTAAAGTATTACCCAGTCAATAATTTTAAAGGAATTGTTGATTATATTTCATGAGTTTTAGAATATATGTAACTACTTTTCCAAGCTTATATTAGGAACCTATAAGCACAATTTTTTGGAAGCTGGAAATCTGAAGTTTAATTATAAGTCATGATGCTTCAGCAATAGATCGGTTTTTATACCCAGCGTTGTGATTCTTCTTTTGGCTCTTTAGATTAATTGCAACCCATCACGGATCACTAATTAATCACCTTCTCACAATCTTATGAGCTCTAAGACTGATGAGTTGGATGGTTTGGGGTTTAGCGTAACGTAACCCAGACTATATGAGAGGTAGGCCTACAGGTTAATGTGGGATATCGAACCAGCTAAAAAACACTGGAAATCGAGCCCAAGTCTTTCGCACCGAACACTAAGAGCGCACTTCCATTTTTCCCATTTATCGTTGCAACAATTATTTGCAAGTTCATGATCAATTTGTGGTTGTCTTCTTTAGCCTAAATGTCATGAATGTTACATTAAAAGTTACATTTCTTCTGGATCTGACACGAACTCTTCCAGATATAATATAAAGATCCACGATACATACTGTCTTTCCACTCGATAATAACGCTAGCTTATTGACCATATTTTTGTTAAATACTGGACATGGTTTATTTTTCCAACATGCTTAAAAATCTAACAGAGTGAGGCGGATATATCATATTTTTCTTTCCTCTCCTCTTTGTTTTAACAGACATACCAATATTCCATTGACGTAATGGGTGTCAGAAATTCGTTTTAGAAGCAAAGTGCCTTCACTTCACAGGTAAAACAGAGGCGACAGTCATTTCAAAGAACGCTTCTGGCAATATTTCTTTGCTTTCTTTGCCTATAGCGTTTAGAGATGACTCACTGAATACGTAGTTGCTTACTACTGAAGAACATTTCATTGGGTCAAGAGTTTCACACCTAAAAACGAACAAAAAGAGCCACATGCGTCATATTATTTTGTTCAAAAATAGAAAAAGAATATAGTTATTATTATATTTGTGGATGTGGGTAGTAACGTGCTTCTTTAGAAAAATAAAATTAAAAATATCCACAATGAACGTGATTCAATAAATAAATCAACACATAATATTACCCTGGTCCTTAGAGCACGCCTTCACATTCATTGATTCTGTGGAGTATTTCGTTTGTGATTCATTTAGTGTCAGCAAAAATGCATAGAACTACCTTCGTGCTTTTCAACTACAACCATTGGGAATGAGTGGGATACCCTAAAGAAAGCATGTGCTACGTTTAATCGAATTCAAATCATAGTTTCTACCAGAAAATTATTTTGTGTATGTGGAATCCTGCAGATTTTATTTCATTTTACTTCCTTATTTTGATAGATTCTTGTAACATCAAACAATAAAGTTATTTTCAAAGATTGGAGGAATTTAATTGAAATGACGTAAGTTTTGCGAGAGTTGTGATGAAACAGACATACAGATAGACGGACAGAAACACAAATTCTGGTTGAGTCAGCTGGCAGACACTTGCTATTTCATTTCAGTTACTTGTAATTTAGTTTCAAATGAAAGTTTTTTTTATATTTTATTATTTTGTTATTTTATTATATTTTTTATATTTTATTGGAAATAAATCTAGAACGTCCTTACTATTGATCTGCCTAGGTAGAATCATACCTGAAGCCTTATATTATTACCTTAAAAAAGAATAGCAAAAAATCTAACAGAATGACACCATATATAAAACTCTAATACTACAAGTAATGGCTGTTCCTTCGACGAAAAGAAAAAAAAGGTGCACTTGACAAAGATTCAAACATCGATCAGCTGATGTTTGTAGGTTAGAATGTTATCCACTACGCCACATACTCAGATAGTCATGTTTTTCCTACACACTTTAAACATTCAGCTTGTGACTTTTGGTTTTGTCGTCTTACCATATAACAGTTTCTCTGCTTTCCATGCTTGTCTCACTGTTCATGTTATTTATTGTGTAGATTGCATTTGGAAACGTAATATATTTTGCTTTTCTCCAGGATTTGTCATTAAGGGGGGCAGTAGGGGGAAATTTGCACTCCCCCAAGAGTTTGAGGTTTATGTATACTTTAACCGATTGTCGATTAATATATTACTACAAAACGTGAAAATCTTACGTCAGTGGTGTTCTTGCCACCCTCAAGCGAATTCTGAAATGACGCCCCTGTGTGACAGATAATACGACTATGAGATTGCGGTGAATATATGGGCGTTATAGGTCTTGTAATGTGTAAAACTATTTTCCGAATAAAGCACATTCGATTTTAGGCCTACGTCCTAATAACTTAGCCTATATAGAACAGTTTGAATAATTAAACTGATTGTGGTTGGAATGGTCGTAAATGTTTTCATAATTATGAGTCTGGATACGCAAACCCGCTTAACCTGGGGATTTATTTCTACTTATGTGAAATATGGTACAATATAGATCCTTCAACTCATAGACCCTGGTGCCTTAAAAGGGTTAAATAAATACGTAATTTGAGGTGCTTCCTATAAAACATATCCCATCGGAAAGAGTGAACCTGTGAAAGTAAGACAAGTACCTTAAAGGATAGCCTATAAGGGTGAAATTACGTTATTTGGAAAGTACAGTTTCCTACTATCCCATCTGCGGGTTGCCAAGTGTTTATGATTTCACTTCACAAAAGAACAAAAGCACTTGGCTGACTTATTTGATTTCAGTACTTTTTGTGGCGGTCGGTTGGCTAGCGGTTTGACAGGTCAACTGTTTTAAATGGGACACCATTTTTTTTTTTTGTAAGCTTGCATCGGCATTTTGTTGATTTTGATGTTTATTTAAGTCCCTTTTCCAAACCGAAAGGCAATGAATGTTCAGATCATTTCTAGCAGTAAGTACACCAGAAATTTTTACTTAGGGGTGTGTTCAAAATAAAAGGGGGGTGTGCTCTCAGAATAGTGATATAATTTTTAAACAAACTCAAACAAGAAAACAGTATGTTTTGTTAAGCAAACATTGCAATATTATTATTATTATTATTATTATTATTATTATTATTATTATTATTATTATTATTATTATTATTATTATTAATATCAACTCTTTGAAGTGGTAGGTTCAATAATGTAAGTTCACACATTTGAGCATATAGTATTATAATTAAACTAAGTAATACAGTGAAACCTCTCAAAACGGACATCGGTGGAACCGATTATTTGTCCGTAAATGAGAGGTATCCCTAAAAGGAAGGGTTCTCTCTCATAACACCACATCGCACATATTTATGGCAAGGAAAAAAAAAGAAAGTTTGTTCTCTTACGAAGATGTCCACTATTGAGAGATGCCCGTTAAGAGAGGTTTCACTGTATTAGGAATTAACCTCCACTATTTTACCTAGTAATTACATGTGAATTGATTACATACGAATCATTGTAGTCTTAATTATTTCGCAAAATTCTGCTATTTCAATTATCCACCCCAGCAAGTTTTAGTGGGTGTTTTTTTCTGTATATATATATATATAGAGGAGAAGGTCTAAATACGGGCTGTGGTCTAAATATGGGTTAGGTGACGTTCTAGACTTCTGAATGCTTGTGTAGTGCTACCACCTACTGAGAAAGGTGTGAAAGCATTATTCAAGGACGAAGATGGTGGCGTGGTTCAGTTGGCGACGAACAGTTGGGTCTAGTTGATCAACTTGTGTGTTTTGCCTGTGTTCAATCGCGGGAAAGTTTTATCAGGTATGTGTTTTGTGTTATTTTTGACCATAAGAAAACCCAGTTTGAAAAATTGTAAGATAAGTTGTATTATGTAGGAATAGCACTTGTAGTTAGTAGAAAACAAAAGGTGAATAATATTGTGTATGAGTACTGTTGCGTGACAAAGCAAAATCTACGAATGGTCTAAATACAGGCTACCTTGCTAGGTCTAAATATAGGCTAGTAGCCCATATTTGGACCATCATTGTAAAGTTCTTAAAACTATCTCTTTTGTTTCAGCATGCCAAGATCGAAACCCAAGTACACTCCAAAAGGCAAGAGAAAGATGTGGAAGCAAGAGGACATGGCGAGCGCTATTTGCGCTGTAAGAGAAAACCGCATGGGGACGCAAAAAGCAGCAAAGACTTTTAATGTGCCACTACAATTCTGCAAAAGTTAAGCAAGAAACACAATCTAACTCCCATTGAAGCAGCAACGACAAAACTTGGAAGAAAACTGATATTAGGTGACGAGCTTGAAAAACAATTGGTAGAATATCTACTCCTCATGGAGCAATTTTTTTTAGATACACCAGGAGCGACTTGCAACGTATGGCGTATCAACTAGCATCACGAAATGGTCTTCAACATCCATTTAGGGACACAGAGGCTGGAAGATCGTGGATTGATCTTTTCCTTCGTCGGCACAAAAACGTTATTTCGCTTCGTAAAGCATGTGGAACGTCTTTTGCTCGGGCTTTTGGTTTCAACAAGGAAAATGTTCAGCAGTTTTTCGTCTGTTCGAAGATGCTTATGAAAAATACAAATATCCTGCAGAGAATGTCTACAATGTGGATGAGACGGCCCTTACAACTGTTCAAAGCAAATTCCCGTCTATAATTGGAAGGAAAAGTAAAAGACAAATATGCCGCTCTAACTTCTGCAGAGAAAGGTGCAACAATCACAAATATTGCCTGTATGAGTGCCGTTGGACAATTTGTGACTCCCATGATAATATTTCCGCGAACAAATATGAGTAGTCAGTTAATGAAAGGAAGTCCTCCAGGTTCCGTTGGAGTAGCGCATCCTAGTGGGTGGGTACAAGCCAATTTATTCACCAAGTGGTTTTCTCATTTTGTTGAGAAACTTCGTCCGATTGAAGAATCACCGGTTCTGCTGATTCTTGATAGACACTATAGTCACATTCGAAATACTGACGTCATTGAGATGGCACGTAATCATCACGTTACCATAATTTCATTGCCACCGCACACAACTCACAAACTTCAGCCACTAGCCAAGACCTTTATGGGTGCCCTAAAGGCTTATTATAGTGAGGAATTAAGGCAATGGCTTCGTCATTGGCAACGACCAGTTATAGCTTATGACATCATGGAGATATTTGGAAGAGCATACCTTAAAGTCCAAACTGTGGAAATAGCTGTAAATGGTTTTAAGTTCACACGAATTTTCCCATAGAATCCAAATAGTTTTAGTGATGCAATTTCATAACTTCTGAAATACAAGCACAAAAAACATGCAACTCAACCCTTAAACCTACTGTGGAACAAGATCCGAGCCAAAACAACAATGCCCAAGATCCTGTCCCTTCTACATCATCGTTTGAAGAGTTTCCCTGCTTTACATCTCAAGTTACTCACAACACAGTACCTGGTACTTCAAATCTAGTAAGTCCATTTCATACTTCAACAGTTCCTATAATTAAAAAAGGACTCAGCAACCGAAGTAGAAAACCAGCACGTGCTACTGTTATAACGGGTACTCCTGACAAAGAAACAGTTCTTACTTCTTTACAAACGTCCCGTAAATGCAAGAAGTCATTATCGTTGACTACCGTTGACCACAAATCTGCAAATGCAAAAAGGAATACATCTATACAGAAAAGAAGACAAGGATCTCTGGTATTTGCAAGACAAGAATCCGATTCAGAAGAATGTAGGATGATGATTTCTGATTTAGACCTTTGTGATGATTAAGATACTAACTTAGATATGCCTGTTGGACACGAAAAGCCTGATGACGAAGATGCAAATTGTATATTCTGCGATAGGAAATTCTCTGAAGATACACAAGGGGAGCAATGGGTTACATGTATAATGTGTTCAATGTGGACACATAAAAAATGTGCTGGTGCGGAAAAGGAAGACTACATCTGTGACTTTTGTAAATAGACAGTCATCACCTCTACATTATTCTTTCACCTTATTTTGTACCTTCAAGCATTTTTCTTAGTTCTTTGTGGCAAATTTCGAAGGTAGCCTATATTTAGACCATACTTTCAAAACTTAACATTATGGCCTCTCTCAGAAAACTGTATTTATTGTTGTTAGTTTTGGAATTTTCAGCTATATTTGTAACTCTGTTATAAAGTTAACTTCTCTCAACATATTTGGAGTTGTTATTTCGTACATTCCTTAGAACATTTTATTGATATTCGAAAAATAAAAATGGTAGCCCATATTTAGACCTTCTCCTCTCTCTCTCTCTCTCTCTCTCTCTCTCTCTCTCTCTCTCTATATATATATATATATATATATATATATATATATATATATATATATATATATTAATTGGGAAAAAATTCCCTCGTCCCACGCTGAAATCACATTCGTTTAATAATTAATACTGTACATAGTTCCAATTTCATTTCATTTAATATTCTAACCCTGTTGTTAAAGTTAATTGTTGTAATATTATTTGATCTCTTAATCTCCGTTCCTGCCCCTTTCTGGCTACGTTATTCGCTCTGAATATCTTTCATAAGAAAATTATTCATTGATTTAGTTGTTTTTTAGAAATCCAGTTTTTCAATTTACAAATATGTTGTATCTTTCTGTTGTCTTCTCTAATATACCCTAATTTTAATAATACCAGGGCACATAGTGGCCTGCTCTCTTGTAAATAGTGGAAAAGTGACAAAAAATGGCCAAAAGCACACAGAGAAAAGTGACCAAAATCTCATCATAACGCTTTTTCCTTTGTCAATTTCTCCATCACCTCTCTCTTTGTTTGTTCTTTTGTTTCTTCTTTACTTCTTTTTGAGCTTCCACCCTTCTTAGGTTTTCAAAGTATGCTTTGTAGTTACGGTAAGCAGACTTAGCAGATGTAAAAAGCTTCTGAGTAAGTGGAATCAGTTCTGGCCTATTTCCGAATTTCTTCATCCCAGACATTATATTTAACTTCGCATTAAGAGTACTCAAAAACGTGAAATATTAAAATTCATCACCTACTCTTAAGAAGAACATACAAGAAGCATAATACAAGACGAACATGATGAACCACACAAACACACTCACACAATGTTGAACGGAGCGTTAACTATTACGAGAGAAAACTAAAAGATTATTATGATAGAAGAAAGAATAGACACAGAAGGGTTCTCAACCCCACCTTGAGGGCTTAAGCATCCACCAACCGACCACTGTGCTTTAGAAAGAATAAAAGATGAAGTGAGAATAAAGCTGACTGTTTCACATGTGGCAGCAAGTACTGAAGCTTTCACAAGAGTAATGAGTAACAAATTTCTGCCTTTTTCCACTTGTTTTAATATTTTTCTTAGAAAACTGCCAATGCAAAACATAAATCACACGAAAAAGTCACTTTACCTCTCAAGAAAGTAACGTTTAGTGACAAATTTGAAAAAGAGTAACTTTTAGTGACCAACTTGACAAAAAAGCAAATTTTAGTTAAAAAAGTGACTCGCTATCAGCCCTGTTCCGCTCAATGAATTTACTTTACAAATATACTTTTCAAAAATTAAGCTAGCGCCAAATGCGTTCCTGCATAACACTAGGCTCAGTCTAAAAAATATATAATTCTTACTTCGATCGATCTCTCTATTTCTAAAAACGTCTTGACTACACCCTTGTAACGTCCGTACGTTGATACACCACTTGCAGAGCAGGCTCGAAACCAGCCACAGAGCTTTGGGGTCCATGAATATGTTAGGAGGGGTATAGTCATTAAAAATGCTCTTATAAATATCTAAATTGAGCATTTTGTATTGAGGTCTGGACTGGATATGAAAAATTTAGGGAGGGCCAGGCCCTCCTTAGCCCCCTTCTGGTTGCGAGCCTCTTCCAGAGTAGCACTTATCAACTGAATCTGGTGACCGCTTATTACTATATTGTCACATTTTTCCTTATTCAGGAGGAATGACCGCTCAAGACGTTGCTAATTTCAGTAATCTGCATCTGTCCATCAATTTCTTTTCTCGTAAACGACCGCGGAGCCCAGGAAGGTAGGTATCAGCGGTCTGTTTTGTCAATTGTTTCGATCGAAACACCACCCGAAACAATGAGGTCATGTGGTTCTCGAAGCCGTACATGAGAACGAGGTCGCTTTGTATTTTGAAGTGAAATAAATAAATAAGAATATTATTGCCTTCTTTCCTAAACGCTAAACCTTTTTTAACTTGATGCAATAATTAACCTATATGATACTGATTGATACAATTGGATTTGGAGGAGTATACCTTTTCCATCCAGGGGTGTGTGTAAAGAAATTTGGAGGGGTGTTAGGGGGTGTTGGGGGGTGTAGATTACTCCCTGATTTCTAGAGAAGCAAGATGATCTACCGTGTGTATTGTTTTTGAATCATTAGTACTTCAGTTGAGAATTAACTCTGTGGCAGAGTGGTCGGCTGTCGTTTTAGGGGTCTCTGGTTCGATTCCCGTCAAATCCTTTACTTTTTCTGTACAAGTATAATAAACACGCCGTATTTGATTCACAATAAATGAGTTCTGTATTTTGTTTTTAAAAAATCTGTACTGTTGATAATTTAGTGAATACCCTCCGAGTCCTCAACTACATATTCCTGTTGTTTGCAAATCCATGTGTCTATCAACAAACAACGATTTTCAACGAACTGAAAAGGCACTTTATATAGGCAAATCAGAATAAGTAACTCTTTAGATGAGTGGTAGGTTCGTCTGTGACCTTCGTGCAGTTCACATCGTATACTGTGTTGTGTCTGTACGAGTTGATTGCTTGGAGTTTGGTGGAGGGTGGTGTCTCTTTGCTTAGCTGTTTTTGTCCTCGTTTGATGTTGTGTTTGCTGACTGTGCAATTGAATTGCATTGTTTTTTTATTTTTTTTTTCTTGGAACGCTAAGTTTCTTAATTGTGATTATTCAGTGATTAATGGCTTCCTTACGTCTTAATACGATTCGTATTAACTTCTAGAGTGTAGTAAATGTTCCTAATTCTATTTACTTACATGAATGGATACACAATGAATTTAAGTTTGCATTAAGTGATGTTTTGAGCATAGAACTTGATTTTGCTCGTAAGTTTCTTTTTATTAAACTTTCTAATGCGGACTTGTGCATAGATGTTCATTTTACTTCGACCTCACTCACCCTCGCCCTCACAGTAGCAGTTGGCCCTCGCCCTCGTTCACCCTCGCCCTCGCGAATGGAATTGTCCATCGCCCTCGCGCGCCCTCACCCTCGCTGTCGAAACTTGTCCTCGCTCTCGCGCACCGTCGCCCTCGCGGCCAAAACTTGTCCTCGCCCTCGCGCACCCTCATCTTCGCCATCGAAGCTTGTCCTCGCTCTCGCGCACCCTCGCCATCGAAGCTTGTCCTCGTCCTCGCGCACCCTCGCCCTCGCTGCCGAAACTTGTCCTCGCCCTCGCGCACCCTCGCCCTCTTCGTCGAAGCTTTTCCTCGCCCTATCGCACCCTCAACCTCGCCATCGAAGCTTGTCCTCGCCCTCGCGCACCCTCAACCTCGCTGTTGAAGCTTATCCTCGCCCTCGCACACCCTCGCCCTTCTCGTCGAAGCTTTTCCTCGCCCTCGCGCACCCTCACCCTCGCCATCGAAGCTTGTCCTCGCCCTCGCGCTCCCTCGCCCTCGCGATAGTAGTTGTCCATTATCCTCACTCGCCCTCGCCTTCGTGCTCAAAACTTTTCCTCGCCCTCGCGCGCCCTCGCGCACCCTCGCCCTCATATCATTGAGGGCGAGGGTAATTCAGGGTGAGGAGGCCTCGAGAGCATCAATCATTCAACCTATTTGTTGAATTATTTCCTTATCGTCAGTGGCGGATCCAGGGGAGGCGATCGGGGCGATCGCTCCCCCCCTAGAAGATGAAACTTATTTATTTTATATATACAAATAAAACGCATCATAGAGTTTGGAGCTCTTAAAAGTAGCTCTAAGTAGCAGTATTACAACCCACACCCCCACCAGAAGTCCGTCCTGGATACGCCCTTGCTTAACATACGTCCTAAAGAAAGGAAAACTAAACATATCATCGTATAACTTACTGTGGAACACCTAAAATGGAAATATATACCCACTCTAACCTATAACATGAGTGACTTAATTGATTTGAATGTGAATCTAAGTTAATTGGTATTTTAAAATATAAACTGAAATGTGTCAATGTGCTTGTAAGGTTAATTTCGATGCTCAAATATTGTTAATATTCACCACTAATAGAGATACATTTGTACTACTTAACAATGTTAAATTTTTTTTTTCAATAATTGCCATAAATATGAAACTTTGTATTACGAAACTACCCTAGGGGCCAATTTGTGCACTTTATCACTTTGGTCTTGGTTCATTTTTGGCAGCTATTATTGTTGGAAAGTTTATTTTCAGTAATTCCCACAATTATGAAATGATATCTTTCAAACGTTGTCTCAAGGATTCCTTACACTACAATTACGTAAAGGCAAATTAAAAATGAAATCTTTAGTTTAAGATCCCAGGATTATGCAAGCTAAATGCTAAAGTTAATGAAGTGAATGAAAGAAATAGTTGAATGAGAATGTGGTAGGAAACTGGAGAATCCCCAGAAAACCCACGAACACGATGTCCTCCACCACGAACTTACTTGGACTGGAATCGAACATGCGACCCTTCGAACAAAGGTAATTTCTCTATCGCTGAGCCACCGTCCCTCCCTAAATGGCACGCTCAGAGCTTAGCGCCTCCAGGGGCCTTGGAAAGATTATCGAGCCTAAAATGATTTAGCACTGACTTTTATAAATCCACCAATTCAACAATTAATAATGTCGTGCAAACTTTAAGATTGTAGTAATGAAAGAAAAGATGACATCTTTAGTTTAGCGCCCCAGAGTTATGTAACTGCTAAAGCAGATGGATGAAATTGCAAGTGAATGATGATGAAAGAAATGGTGGAAGTAAAGAGAACAAACCTTTACTTTCTTTAGCACAAATAATTAAATGTGTAGATTAATTGATTTCCAGAAATATTATTATAATTAGCAATTAAAAACTGAAAGGGCGATCACAAACTTTTCTTGCCCAGGACCTCGCAACAATTTGTTACACTCTTCCATACATCATTAAAACAGGGGTAGAGTGACTGAATTATTTTGCTCTGTGGTTGAAAAGTAATAATGCAAAACAGACAATTATTGACTTGAAGAGATAGGATAAGTTAAAAATTCTGACTGGGGAATAAAATCTTCATTTTTACGTCCTACGATTATCGCAGTCTTGTAGCCAACCTGGAACGAAAGAGATTTAGCCCACTGAAGATTCTTTGCGAATATAATTTCAATGTGAATTTCGAACAAAGATCTAAGCTTATCTTCATGCTTACGTTACGTCAAACAACTAACATATAAGGTGGAAATTATTCAACTTTTTTCATAAGATGTAATCCAGCTGACTAATTAAAATTTTATAAGCTTTATATGTTATATGTTGATTGACTAAATGTTGCACCTGATAATATGTAGTCGTTACTGCATGTTACATAGTATTAGCGTGTGTAATGGTTGTATGGGGGAGAGGAGTATTTAAACGCTAATATTCTAAAGTGAAATATTTACATAAAAATTAGGATAATTAAACATTTTCAATAACTCCCTTTTAGAGTTCGACTCTGGTTATAGGTCGATTACCGGTGATTACTGAAAGTTAATGATATTGAAATATACAAAGGAAGTTAGTATAGTGTCTAGCAAGCATGTCTGCTTTGCAACAAGTCTCAGGTTCGATTCCCTTGAGTGAAGTTTGAACGCATTATGGTGGTTCGGATCCTACCATAAACTATAGATTCACGTACCATTTAGCATCGGCATCGGTGATGAATTATAAAGGGACATTAACTCTAATACGTCAGAATACAGACAGATCGACTGATTCCCAGATATTCATAAGTAAAACTTATATTTTCCAAAACAGCAAATTACGTTAGTAGAGTGCTATTTTTTTTTCTAAATATAGATCATGAACGGTTTGAAATTATGTTTATTCTGTTGTGTGAGAACGTTTCTCTATAGTTAGAATTGAGGACATCTTCGAAAGTTCCCCTTCGGGAGGATGAACACTAAGAATCATGAAATTATAGGTGTAAACCTGAATGCAGTTTTACCCACTTATCTCAATAGTAATCTATGTAAATGTAAGGTCACTTGACAGATACAAATGTAAGGTCACTTGACCAAAGGCTTAGATAATGTCCCCACAACCTCCACGATGCGGGGCCACCAAATCCAGGGATGTAAAATATATAGAAAATGTTTAGAAAGTAGAGGCGAATAACTAGGGGCTGCAGCGGGCAGGGGCTGTGTTGCAATAATAGTAGTATCATTGATACCAATCCTAACGCACTTTCCCCCTCCAACCCCTAACTACCAAAAATTACAAATCCACCACTAACCATTAAACTTTAAACAAAGAAGAATAGCACAAAATTTTTACACAATTTACAACTCCGAAGTAGAATGGGTATTGTACACTGCGCATTAGCTTTTATCACATGTAAATTAAATAGTGAAATCAATCTAGTTATAATAAAATGAAATAATTATTTTAGATATTCTATATTTAATAAATCATGAAAAAGTGTGTAATTTGTGGAGAATTAAAACAATATCAAGAATTTGCTCAAAATGGAAATACAAGACGAGATGAGTGTAAAGGATGCCGGAATAAAATGAGCAAACAAAATGATGAAACAGAAAAAATGGGTGCGTTTGCTTATCATGTTGTAAATCCTGAACAATTATCTGAAAAATAATTTAGAAACTTACAAAACGAATTGAATGATATCAAACTAATGTTTTTAGAATTTTACATCGACTATAAGAATGGAAAAGTTCAACTTGATGAAAGAGCAAAATATCATCTTAATAAAATACACGAGCTGTGGAATGATGCATTACCCTATAAGAATTTAGACTACTATTTCAGTTTTAAGAACCATCATATCTTTATCAATCATATTAATAATAAGAAGTGGATTGATTATATAAATGCATTTTTGAAATGGAGGGTAAGGATGATGCCTTATTCAAATTGGAAGTAAAGCTAAATAAACATCTGTTTTATGACATTTAAAATCATAAAACTCTTACATCTAATTTAACTCTTTTATTCAATGTGTTTCTCTTTCTTGTCTACTCTTAGCATATTGATCATATAACTCTTTTAACTTGAGAATTAAATCTTCTTTCCTTAATTCTATCTTATAATGACCCCAAGCTAGAGTATGTATACCATCATTTAATATATATCTCTTGTCGTCATAAGCACTTAAAGCTAACTTGTTTTCTTCAACTGAGTATACATTATGCTTTTTACTACGAATATAATTTTGTATTCTATATAACTCTTTCTTTTCTAAAACACAGTTCTCATAATCCTGAAATGTCATATCTTTTATAACTACACTTTTCTTTATACTCTTTGCTTTTCCAATCGGTTTATCCTGATCTCCTTTGTTTTTAATAGCATACATTTTTGATTTTAGACCGACAAACTTCTCTATTACAACACCTTTTAATTCATCTTTAAATTTTCCTAATACCTTTTTATTAACTAATTTCAATCCATGTTCATTGTTTTCTTTATAATCAGAGGTATCTAAATATTCATACATATCTTTCATATCTTCGTAAAGGTCTTCTGTTTCTATATGTGCTATAACAGAATCAGTATCAGTCATTAACAACTTTACATTGTCTCCATATCTCTTTTTCAAAACATTGCAGTAAAAATCATACAAACATATTTTAGAGATATCTAGTACTGCCATTCCTACATAGATAGGTTCGTTAAATACAATTTTAGTTTTATACATATCAATAGCAGCTAAATTCTCAGAGAATATCGTTCTATCTTTAAAGTTAGGTTTAGCTACTAAATCGTCTAACAAATTTTCATTATGTACTAATCTTACATTTATTCTTTTTCTTATATTTTCCATAGTTTTAACAAAAACAGCATTATTAGCCAACTTGTAAAAATCCTTCTCAAATTCATTCTTTGCTTGTGACCGTATATTAGTATTTAGATCTATATATTTTTTTAACCAGGCTGATTGTTTAAAAGTTATTACTTTATGTATTTTCTTAAGCTTCATTCCTTGTGATAAATAGCATTTAAGGTTTTGATAGTGTAGTATATAATGCTCTTTATCATATAGAGTTGTCAATAACTTTGGAAGCTGTTTGTTATTAATGTAGTTTTCTGGAGCTAAGGGAAAATCTGAATGTTTATTATGAAGTTCCTTTGGATATTCTAAGTCGACTTCTAAAATATAACCATCTTGAGAATCATCTTTTGTTTCTACTATTGTTTCCGCTAAGTGTTTCTCATTATACTTATTAACATATATCCATTGAAAACCACCATACGGCATGTGATGATTCATCGCCCAACCATACTCATTATTTGCATCCATGTAAGTTATATAAGAACTCTTTTTCTTCTTATCAAAGTTATCTAAGCATTTATTATTAGCAACTGCACATCGATTTGAACATTGAGAGATTCCATCTCTTATACCTTTCTCTATAAATAGTAATTTGTCATAGTCAGTCAATAATTCTAATTTTTGTTTCGTCATCTTTAACATTGCGTCCCAGAAAAACCCAGGACTAGTAAGATACCACGCTGGATCTAATTTATATGTTTTAAGAGCTGTATCTCTGAAATTTTCAATAATATCTGCTAGTTGAAGAACATCTGTCTTATTATAAAAATGAGTTAATTCAAGTATTGTTTTTAAATCAAATTCTTCACAAACTCGTACATGATGCTTATGACGCTCAGGACTTATTTTTTCTCCTGTTAATCTGTTCGTAAATTTGTCTGGAGATAATGGAACAGGTTCTTTTAACTTTTCCTTAGAATCAACAGAATCATATGGATAATCACCATTAGTACGAACTAATTCAAGCTGGTTCTTGTTTGGAAAAAACTTTGATGTTTCTCGAAATTGTTCTAGCTTTAAATTCTTTGTTAACTCTGCTAAACCTTTTAGTAAAAATCTGAATGAATCAATGAATCTTAACTTGATAGATCTATCTTTTCCTTTTGCATCCTTATACCGAATAGTCTTTTGAGAATGTAATGTAGTTTTCTTCAGTGTTAGCTATTACATCTATTTTCTCTTTTTCATTTCCACCTCCTAAACTTTTTATAAATAAATGTGCATCATACCTAGAGAGATTGTGGAAATATACAGGAATAAATCTTGGATTTGTATATTTTATACTACAATAAGAATGAGCAGCACCTCTAAATTTACCTGTTAAATGATCATGATCGTGCACTTTTGTTTTACATGACTCTCTACTATTTTTAAGCTTCTTATATTCTTTCTTACATTCTACTAGAACTTCTTTTATCTCTTTTCTCTGCTCTTTTATCTCTGTTATGCTGCCATCCTCCTCGTCTTCTATTTTGAGATGGTGTTCTTCTTCCAAGTGCTCCTTCTTTTATTTTTTCTTTAAATACTCAATTTTAATCCTTAAGCTTTGTATTTTCTTCACTGATAAACGTGGTAGATCTTCAAGACTTCCTTCACAAATATGACATATTGTTGCTGATTCATATATATCTTCTTCTTCCTTAGATAATGCAGTCATAGGTGTATAAGTATCATATATTTTTGCTATTTTGATTGCTTCTTCCGTTAACCTTTTTATAAGCTCATCTGCTACATTATCCCCTATGTGTTCTACTAGTTCACTTTTATAGGATTCAAAGTACTTTTTACGTAGTAAGTAAAACTACTAGGTTCATGTAGTTGATAAGCATTTGAGTAGGATCTTTTAGGATCAGGTTGACATGAACTTCTTCTTCTTAGTATTGATTCTAAGTCTGCTATTATTGTGAATGGTATTCTTAAACAACGCTTATCATTTACAAATTCCAATATCTTATTCCACTCTCTAGGCAAAATGATCTTAGCAGCAGAATGTAAACCACAGTATTCTTCATGTTGTTTTAATAATTCTTCTGATTCAAAATGCTTAGCTAAACATCCCTCAAATAAAAATCTCTTATGTCCATCTTTTGTTATTTGACTTCCAACAAGCTTCCATAAATCTTTAATCAAGCAGTAATGTGTTTTATCTCTTTTCTTTAAATATAAAAGACGAAAATGATTTTGTTTTCTTTCTTTAGGTATTCTAAGTGGGCATATCTTTTCATTATCATCTATAGTGAAGACACTGATAGATATATTAGCCCTATTTTCAAATTTTGGTATATCTGTAATTTGCACAGGAAAGGGGATATCTTTAAAATATTTATCTAATTCATGCTCATATTGTCTAGGAACTCTTTGTGGATCTTTATTAACAGGATGTAATGCTCTAAGAACAGACCATAAGAAACATTTTTAATCTTTGTTTTTAATATTAATGCATGCTTTTCTTCTTTTAATTGTTTCTGGAAGTTCTATATATGATGATCCATTCATTGCTACATATTTGTTAATTCTTAACTCAAGATAGTTAACAGAATGCAAGGCCCAACCTGAACCCTTTCCTTGAAACTCTTCCATCTCTGCTCTATTTTTTCTAGTTGCATTTTTATAATACTCATTTAGATCGGTGAATTGAAGTATAATTTCATTTGATGTTTTAAAATTATATTCTCGAATCTGCTTATCTTTTATGAAGTTACATGTGAATGACATATTTACCTTAAGTGCACTAAAATATTTAAATCCATTTTTAATCATACGTTTAACTGGTTTGCTATTTGAACGTAGGAATTTGGAAGGATCTTTATATTCACCTGTGTTTTTTTATTTTGAAAGTATGTAATCTATATTTAAATGAAGTTTCTTCTAGTTCAACATTTATATTCACTCTTTTAGGTTTCGTTTCTTCAAAAATCTCTTTTTTAAATGGGAACAATTTTAAAGATTTCTTCCTATTTAATCTTTTAGCTTTTGGTTTTTCAAAAATGTCTTCTTGAAATAGGAATGTTTGGTGAAAGTTCAATCTGTTTTGTTCATCTTCATGTTGTTTAAGTTTGTCAATCAGTTCTGCTTTTCTTAATCGGGAATATCTTTTGATTCCCTTTTCTTTACATTGTCGTCTTAACTCTACTACAGTAAATTTATTATAATTACTCATCCTATATAGAAAATTATCACTGTTCAATTTTCATCTTCACCAAAATTTTAAAATCATTTTCGTTAACTAATACAACAGCTAATATTCATGTGACCTAGGAAATCTCGATGTCTATTAGCATATTGTATTAGAACACGGCTTTTATGGGAATAACCCATCAAAGCTACTATTAATTTAATGAAAACTAAATCATTTTTCCTCCTCAATCTTTTCGCCGCTATCTCAATTTGATTCTGGTGTAAATCTTTCTTGTTCTTTTACTAGTAGTGCTGTTATGATGAATAAGGGTGTATCAATTTACAATGTGTCTTCATATTTATTATATAGAAAATTAGCAAAAATGATCATTATTTTTAAAAAAAATTATATATAAAACGATAGAGTAATTATGAGTTTAATTAAACATACTCTGGCTGAGTTAAAAAAAACTTATGTAAAGAAAAGGGAATACGAGCTTATTCAAAGCTTACAAAAGCAGAACTAATAACCTTAATCAACGAACACAGAACAACTATCACAAGTTCACAACAACTAACTGAACTTATAAAAGACATGCCTCAAAAATTAAATCCTGAAAATATCGTAAACTACTTTGAAAATCCACTTTGTAAAAATATAGTTATAGATGTACTTAATAATCGAAATGTCGAAGAATGGAGACAAATTTCAGAAATAAAGGATTTATCCGATAACTTTCTACATACTTTCAAAAACAAGACAAATTGGTATTCAGTTACATCAACGCATAATCTATCACTTTCTTTTATTGAAAATCACAAACAACACATTGATTGGGTTAGATTATCAAGAAGAAAAGATCTGACTCAACACGAAAGCATTATTAATAAGTATGGCGATATGCTTTTCTGGGATAAATTGTGTGAGCGAAAGTATGGATTAAGGTCTTATCCTCATTTAATACCAGAATTCGTATTAAAACATAAAGAACATGTAAGACAACATATAAAATGGCATTACTTCACTGATGAATATGCTCGACAAATGACAGAATATTTTCTTAATGAGTTTAAAGAAGAGATTGATTGGCCTGCATTCACTGAAAAAATAACTGGAGAAAGTATACAGAGAAACAAGCTATTAATTTTTGTACACAATTCAGAGAATACTTACAATGGGAAATAATCTCTTATCTTACAAATTTGCTCACACTTGAGTTCCTAAGAACCTTTAAAGATGAACTCTGTTGGGATGCAGTTGTTAAAAAGTGTCATATTGAAAGAAAAGAACTAACAACCTTCTTGAGCGAATTTAATTCTCTTATCAATTGGCGAGCTATTACACCACAACTAGATGAAACACATGTGAGAAAATACCAAAATAGAGTTGATTGGCCAAATGTTAGCTTAGATGATAAAAGTGAAAAATTCATTCACGAGTTTGAAAACAAAGGTTTAAATTTAAGTGTGATAGCATATACTTATTCGAATAGGAGTTTTTCTGAAAGCTTTATAATGAGAATCAAAGACAAGATCAATATAGTTCAATTCTTAAGAGTAAATAAACATGTCAGCGATAGCCTTAGAAACAAACTAATATTACTTTCATCAGGTTTACGCTTAATAGAAGACTCAGAAGAATGTCCAATATGCAAAGAAACAAAAACTCAATTGTGTAAAACAGCATGCGAACATGTGTTCTGTGTTGAGTGTATGGCTACCTGGTTAGGAAATAATAACACTTTTCCTTTGTGTAGAACGGTTATACATAATAATAACAATTGATAACCCGGTTTATTCTAGATATTGATAGCACGTTTTTATGAAGAATTAGGTTAGTGTAGATTAATGTTAAACTTTTATGATCAATAATCATAAAAGTTATATTTATATAACCCTTACCTTTATAAATATCTCACCATCTTCTTCTCCATCCACATGACAATTATACTTTCTTTTACTTTATTTAGAAGGTTGATTGAGTTTGGGTGCTCCTTTACAACTAAAACAATCATCATTCATCTTAGCTTAAACACAAGTAGAATGATTCGCTATTCATACTAACCTTTTATGTAATAATAACCATAAAATACATTATATATTTACACTACAACATTACTTTTATCTATTCAACTATTATGTGATTCATCAAATCCTAACCATTTAACGTATACTTTATCACCTTTCTTTCTCAACACTTTCTCCACCAAGTATTCATCTTTGTGTTTCGTCTTTAATAGTTCTGGTTCGTAAAATCTACCTTGTACATCCTCTTCTTTTAAAGCTTTAATTCTATAGGTAGGTGGATTAGATGGAATAACTTCGCTAATAACAAATACTTCTGTCGACCAATTAGGTGTATATCCTTTCTCAAATATCCCTTTCGATTTACTTATAAGAACATGACCGCCTAATTTGTATTTGGGCTTAACACGCTTATATTCTTTTTGATGCACTTTCTTTAATATTGTTTGCTCATTCTTTTTATTAACTTCTACAGGCTTTAAACCAATTGTTCTATGAATTTGATGATTATACTCTTTAACTAGTGTTGGTAATGTATCTATCCATTTATAATTTCCTTCTGTTGTGAACTTCTTCCACATGTTCTGTTTAAGTGTTCTATTGAATCTTTCAACAACAGAAGCTTTCTTACCACTATAGGTTGAGTAATGATTAATCTTATTTACCTCCATCAACTTTTTAAATTCTTTATTGTAAAACTCTTTACCTTGATCTGTTTGTAAGTTATTAGGTTTTCTAATTTTTAATGTTGGCTCAAACGCTTCTATAACATTCTTACCACTCTTATCTTTAACGGGAACAGCAAATGCATATTTCGAAAATACATCTATAATCGTTAACAAATACTTATAGCTTTTATTTAACTTAGAGATTCCTTTTAACACACCACTATCCATTTCTACAAGATCAGCTTGCCATAAGTCATCTATACCTTTAACAATTACACTTAACCTAGGATAATTCTTTCTAAAAGGTTTGTGAATTTCTTGTATAATGTCTTCTCTAATACCTTCACCTTCTTCTAGTCAATCTTTCTTTTTAACGAATTGAGATTTAGTAATACCACATACAGAACAAATACCATTCTTTAAAGTTTTTCCATTCTTTGTTCGTTCTATCCTAATGGTATCTTTCTTTGTATCTGTTGATTTCTTACACTTAACACAATACATCGTATTTATTAGATAGAAAATCATTTAAGTTCTCTTTCTATGTACATAATAACAGTTAAGAATTGTCCTTCTTAGAAAGCTGAATTTTTATTTGCTTGAAACGTAATTGCATCACCTTTTTTAATGTCTAAAGGAGAAGTTTAACCTTTTTTAATGTCTAAAGGTAAAGTTTCAACTACAGTATCGTTCAAAAATATATGTACGTAGTATTTATCTATACTTAATTCCATATACATTATTTTCCCATTATAGAGAAACTTATAACCATTCGACAGATTAGATATACTAAAGATTGGGTCTTTAACATTTTTAGTTCTCAATCGACATAATAAATTTATAGTTTCTTTCTTATTAATGAACATATTTGCTTATCTGATGTTTGGAAATCTCCTTTGTAACAAATTGGCTATTTATTGATTCAAACTGATGAAAAGTTACTACATCTTGTTGGTCAATAGCATCAGACACATTAACAAGTCTTTTGTTTTTAAAATCAACCCATGTTCTATTATTTGTTGTGAAAACTTTATCCAGATCACTAAGGTTTTTGATCTCTTTATTAGTAGCATTACCAAAGATATCCATATTTATTATATACAAATTTTATTTATATATATTTAACAACGAGAAGAACAGTTATACGACCTCCACCAAAATCAATCAAATCACCACTCTCATCTAGAATTGAAACTTTTATATTATTAAATTTGGTGTGATGTATTGGGAAAAATATCTTCTCTTTAGGTTCATATATAATTGGTTCTCTAAACTCTGCATGTGTTCTAAACGTTGCTATTAAATCTGTTTCGTTGTGTGTTGTTTCATTATGTTTTAAAATGATACCTTCTGCTAAATCACAGTGAATATTTATAGTATCAAATGGATGAAATTTTGGTAGCTTATCTCCAACATGTTCTAAGTTTGTAGCTAACTTCTTCTCACTAAAACCTAATACAGTGTTAATAGTATCTAAGGTAATATCACACAAACTGCTAAGTATTTTAACTCTATTGGTCTTTCTGTCTTCGGTGAATTTAATACTCCTATTAGATATGAATTCGTTTTGAAGATTTGATTTAATATATTCTTCTAATTCCTTTAAACAATATTGACCAGGTTGAACTATGACTTGCTCTGAAAGTACAGGACTATTGCTACAAATTGTTAACTTATTATTTTTTCTGTAATGTTTGGAGTTAAGTATGTTGTGTAAAATCCTGCAACTGCTACTTCTAAATCGTTTTCAAATGGATAATGTAAGTACATGCCTAGTTCAGATGAATAACCGTTTAAATTAAATACTTTCATTTATTATATAATAAAAGTTGAAATGAATAAATGGGATATTCAAGTAATTTTATTAGATCAAACTGTAAAAAAGAAGAAAAATGGTATATTGTTACCTGATGATATAAGATGTTTAATTATAGAACCCAGTGTTTGTGGAAAAACGACGTTAATGATTGATAATTTTTTACTAGCGCCAGATTGGCTTAAATATGCGAATGCTTATATCTATTCTAAAATCTACATCAACCTAAATATCAACAATTAATACAACTTTTCCAAGACGTAGAAGGAGATATTAATAAGACAATTGCAATAGTAAAAGGAAACAACGAAGAGATTATTCCATTAGATGAGTGTGAGAAGGATTCTGTAGTTGTGTTTGTTGATTTCATTTTAGAGCAACAAAACCACGTTAGAGAATATTTTACTCGAGGTAGGCATAAAGGTTTAAACTGCTTCTATCTTGGACAAACATATTCTAAAGTACCAAAACAGCTAATAAGAGATAAGTTAAATTTTCTTTGTATTTTTAGACAGGACAATGTAAATTTAAAACATATATATGATGAATTTGATGGATCTGATATGTCGTTTGAAAAATTACAATCACTCTGCAATAGATGTTGGAAAGAACAACATGGTTTCTTAACAATAGATATGACTAGGAAAACGAATAATGGAAAATACAGAAATAAAATTAAAGACTTTTTGAAAGTATAGAGAACGTGATTGAACGTAGGTGAACGTGCACGTTATGTTACGTTTTTATTTTTTTATATAATAAATGAGTGAGTTAGATGCTGCTGAAGCTAAGAAATATATAAAGTTAAAAGAAGAACTTGTGAAAAGATTTAAGGAAATTAAACGAACTAATCGAGGTAAATATGAGAAATATAAAGAAGAAGATCAGCCTGTTATAGATGCGATTGAAGGCTTAGGACAAAATATAGCAAAAGTAACAGAAGAAAATAAAAATCTAATTCAAGGGCTTGTTCCAGTTGCAAAGAAAAGTGCAAGATTAGATTCTGATTTATTTGAAACACCTTCGAGAACAAGCTATGATAGTTCAATAGGTGAGGATGATTCACCTGTGACTAAAGAAATTAAGCATATGAGAAAACAAATTAAATATAAAGTAGAAGGTATAGAACCAATTGAAAAAGGGACACGAATTGGTAAAGTTGCTACAAAATATTATACAACAAGAGATGATAAGGTTTTCGGAATACAAGCATATAATGAGGATGGAAAAATAATAAATATGATTGGAGATAAAGAAGTTAAAATAAATGGTGATGATTCAATAATAAACAATCGACATTATACAGGAACAGAAGGTTTATGGGAACTGTTGACAAGAAACAATCCGACAAATTATAGTGAGAATGATTTACAAAAATATACACAGATAGTTATTGGCTCTAATGTTGCATTTCAAGATAGCGATCCAAATAGAAGAAAACAAAGGTCTAACAGAGGTAAAAAATATCTAGAAATCATTAAACCCATTTGGGATGAATATATAAAACCAACATTAGGACTAACACCACCGAAAAAGAAAACACCAAAGTCAGGAGAAGGAATGAAAATATACAACGAATTACCTAAAGAATATGTATGGATGGATGATGTGAGAAAGTAAATTGATAGGTTGATAGTTATAGATGGAGAAGAACAAGATGGGAATGATAACTTTTACAATGAGAAAGTAGGCATAGTGGATATGATTAATTCTAAACTTGCACAATTTATTCCTAATGATCCAAAGGGTATAGGTTATTTGATACAGATATTGAATACGTTACCACCAAAGTTTTGTAACAGTGAGAAGTATGGAAAAGGACTACTAAATGATTTGATAAATAAGCTTCCAGTTGAATTACATATTCCAGGATACGAATTTTGCGGTCAACTGGGCCGTTGTCGTGCTTGAAAGAGCATGGCAACACACACCTTGTTGCGGGAACGTCCTTAGAGCCTAATCTACCACCTCTATTAGGAAACTTTTAGGGGGAGCTCGGGTAATGACCGAACACATTGGTAATAACGATTAGGATTGGATAATCCGCAGGCGAGCTCCTTAGTTAGCAAAATAAAAAATGAGTTAGTATAATAAAGTTGATTAAAAAAAATAAATATGAAAGGTGTTATCTATAAACTCGTAAATAGTACCGATGATAAAATTTATATTGGAAGTACAATGATGAGATTATCTCGAAGAATAGGTTCTCATAGAAATGATGCCAGAAATAATCATCCTAAACTTGTTCGCGAGCACATGAGAACTATTTTAATAAATAAATTCTCCATTGAACCTATTAAGATAGTAACTGTTTCTTCAAGAAAAGATATAAGAATTAGGGAACAGCAAGAGCTTGAAAAATTTGATAAAAATATTATACTTAACGTTCTTCGAGCTTATTCATTCAACAGAGAGAAAACAAGGGATTTGAATAAAAAGAGAGCATCAAGAAGAGCTTATTATCATCGACATAGACAAGATCCTATTTGGCATGAAAAAGAAAAAGAAAGAAATAAACTTAGAATGAGAGAACGAAGAAGTAAAGAGAAGCTATTTAAAACTGTATGGAAAGAATTATGCAACACAGAAATATAATGGTCACTGTAATATGGAGCCGTCTCAGAGACTGAACGGGTGTGGTGGTGAGGGGTCTGATCAACTCCTATGATCCATTAAGATACAGTCCAGCCTTCAGGGAAACTTGGAGGGTTACTGCCAGGAACTAAGCTACAAGAAAGATTAGAAAGAGAAGATAAAGGAATTAACCCATTAGATGAGGCTTGTAGAGAACATGATATTTACTACAGAGATAATAAAGATACATCTTCTAGACATATTGCAGACAAAGAATTAGAAAATAAAGCATGGGAAAGAGTTTTCTCGAAAGATGCAAACTTGATAACAGAACGTTTACCAGCTTTAGGAACTGCTTTAGCTATGAACATAAAACTAAGATTTGGTTTAGGTTTATAAGTAATTTTAGATTTAGGTTTATATGTGCTTTTTATGGATTTTTTTTTCATAAAAAAATAATTATATAATAAATATGAAGTTGAAAAGTTTTACATTTACTATTCCTCACGAGGAACTTAAAGAATTAAATATTGATCACATTCTAACTAAGAAACAACTCAAACAAAAAGAAGAGAAACTAAATAAAGAAAAATGTTTGTCTTTATCTCTTTCTATACCACAAGTTAAAAAAAATAACAAAGAAATGAAGACGAATGATAATAAAGTTCACTATGGAGGTTTTATATTTACAATTCCGACAATTTTAGCTTTAATAGGCGCTCTTTGTTTTGCTGCTGGAGGTGTAGCTACTATTGTAAAAGCTGTAGATGATGTAAAAAAGAATAAACAGGAATTATAAGAACAAAAGAGACATAACTTAGCAATGGAAGAAAAACAAGGTGGTAAGCTTTCAAAAAACGTAAAATCCAAAACAGTAAAGAAAAAAAATTAACCCTTTAAGTAATTTAGACCTAACACAACGTGTTAAAAATTTAAGATAAGAAACTTTAGAGGTGTATTTATGAGTGATGAATTGCCTAAACAACCAAGGAAGAATGAGTGTGGTATTGTTAATTTTGATACGTCTAATAATATAGGAACGCATTGGATTTGTTATTGGAAAGAAGGAAATAGAAAGTATGTGTTTTATTCATTTGGAGGTAATCCGCCAAAAACACTCGTAAAATATCTTGGTCGTAATATAGAGTACAATAGCAGCCGTATACAACATTTTAACGAGGTAATCTGTGGACATTTATGTATTATAGTGTTAAAATGTTTACAGATGGGTATAGTTTTCTAAAAATCATTACGCAAGTGAATAGGAATAAGGATATTTGGAGAAGTTATATTTAAGTTGTTTTATGAGTTTAATTCATAAAACGATTACAAAATTTTTTTCTTTAAAATAAATGGATAAAATAGAGTCATATGAATTACAATCCTTTAAACCTAATCAAAAAACCATCGAAAATTTAAATAAACCGAATAGATCTATTGAGTTTGATATAGATGTTGGAGATGGGTTTGTTCATCCTTATTATGCTGATATTTATTTAACTTTTGAAATTAGAGGTAGAGATGCTAATGGTGAATATACTACTGGTCAAAATATTAGACTTATTAATAACTTCTTCCCACATTTGTTTTCTCAAATACATGTTAGTAAGCATGGACAGATATTGGATATTATTGATTATCCTGGTTTAACTTCAACAGCTGTAAATACATGTACGATTTCAAAACCAGAGGCAAATTATTATGATGAATGTGGATGGGAAGGAATTACATGGCGAAGAACAGATGACGAAATAGTATTTCTATTAAGACTTTTACCAGGCTTTTGTTCTGATTATAAAGCTATTATGTGGAAAGGTGGATTAAAATATATATTCAAAAGAAGTGGTTCTGATGATAATGCATTTGCTATTTGGAAAACAAAAAAGGTAGATGGAACATATGAGAATGATCAACCACATCCAGGTAAAGTTAAGATTAAAAATATGGAGTTAAGAATGCCTGTTGTTAATTATGAACCTAACTATGCTACCTTGCTAAAATCTAATATGTTAAAAGAAAGTAAGATTCCTATTTCCTTCAACACATATCAATGTTTACAGAAATCAGTTAGTAGCAAATATTTAGAGTTTGATTTAACCACACAATTTAACTCAAGTGAATTTGATATGCCAAATTTTGTGATTGGCTTTTTTCAAACTGATAGAAATGATAATCAAGAAAGAGATTCAAGCTATTTTGATCATTGTAAAGTTCAGAATATCCATTTTCGTAATTCTAGAAACGAATCTATTCCATTAGAATCTTTAAACTTAGATTTTGTGAAACATAAGTATTTGAAAGCTTACGAAATGTATACGATATATAAGAGAGCTACAATTGGAAACACTGAGATGTATTACTATCCTAAAGATTTTTTAAAAATAGACAGATGTTTGTAATTAATACAAGCAAACGTAAATCAGTAACTGTAAGTGATAGAACTAATTTGAAACTGACTGTTAGTTTTGAAAGCGATGTGCCAGATAAAACGATTTGTTATGTTGTTTTGATTTGTAAGACGAATTTAGAATACGATGTACAGAAAGAAAAAATAATTGAGAAGATATAAATCAATTATATGTTTATTAGATATGTTTAGTTTGTAAGTGTTTTTATGACAATATCATAAAAACTTATTTAATAAATGAATATTCCAGATAACATACCACGTAAGAATTTAATTCTGTTAATTGAAGATACTATATTAAATCTTGAGAAGTTATTAATGAAAAACAAAAGGAAGTTTAAGAGAATAAAATGTGTTTATACTACTCTTATTACGTTATCAATTCTACTATCAGCTTCCACAGGGTTCATCAATGTGTTTATTCCTGTTACAGTATATACAATTATTACAACTGCATTTGCTTCGGATTCTGCTGTTAATACTGGTCTATCATCACGGTTTAATATAGCTTCGAAGAAAAAATATAAAAATATGGTGAACCAAATTGAATTGTTTAAAGATGAGCTTAATGTAATTAAGTTAATGAATGGTGAATTAACAGATGAAAATGTAAAGGTTATTGCTAATAGAATCAATGATATACTTAATGAAATTCGAGACTACTAGAAACAAAAAAAGAAGCTCAAATACAAAATTACAGAAAAAAATAGAACACATGTTGATGAAGAAGATAAAATTATCTATATAGAACAAGGGGTCTCGTTTAAAGACCCCTTTCAAACTCACAACCACACAGTTTTTATTAATGAGTCAGGTTTATATTCTCTTATCGATTTTTCCTATATAATAAAAGATGGCTCAACACATTGATTTTTTAAATAAACTTGGAAGTCTTGAACAAAAACAGGTTATTGGATTAATAGAATTAGAATTAAATACAGAATATAAGATTGTGAAAATGGGAAAGATTAAAACTAAGTTTGGAAAGAGCATTTTAGTTGAATGTGAAGAGTTTAAAGTATTTCTTCCACCTAGATTTACAAAACACTTAACAGATAAAATGATTGATGGGATTGTTAAAGATGGAATAAAAATTAAATACACTGGACTAAAAGATAATTATCCAACTGTTGAGTTCTGTATGTAAATTTCAAATGAGGATCGGTTTTGTGAATCCAAAAGATAATAAAAATGATTAGAATATGTCTTCAAAAGTGAAAAATGGAGTGGTTATTATGGGTCCTCAAAAAAGTTTATACTTACTAATAATTTCAATGTAATTGTGAAAAATGTGCAAACCGAAGTTCAAGTTGTTTTTGATATTAACGGCTGTCTATTCAGCTTGAATTATGATCAGTGGACAGAGTTTAAGAAGTCATTATTTCCTATAGAGAACGAAGTTAGCAGAAGATTTCATTATCAATATCCGAACTTGTAATTTTAAGTATGTTATAAGTGTACAAGTTTTTTTATGATTTCATTATCAATAGCCGAACTTGTAATTTTAAGTATGTTATAAGTGTATAAGTGTTTTTATGGTTTCATTACTATAAAAACTAAGACCTTTGGATATACAGAACATAATGTCATTTGAATTTTAAAGATATATGTATAAATAAGAGATTTATTTGAGTTTTTTGTAATTATATGCTTAGAGTTATGCAATTTATAAGACATTCAATAGATAGTAAATTTATTTCTCTATTGAATGCCGTTTGAATTTTGAAAATCGGTTGGTATTTAGCCGACTTATTACAAATTCAAAATTTCGGGAATTTTTTACGGGTTTATTTTTGAGTTTTGGGAAAAATGTTATTTTTAAAAAAGTCTTGGAATTAAATGTAAATTATGATAATATTTTTATTTTTTCGATTTAGTGAAAATTAGTAGAGATATTGAAAAAAGAAGAAATTTCCTGTGGGTTATGCAACCATTTATGCATTGTATAAAATTGGATATGTTATTAGTATTCATTTGCCGTTTGAATTTTTGAAATCGGTTAATTAGGGACCGAGCTATTGAATTTTAACATTATTTGGGGGTGAGGTTGCAGTGGTGCCAACTCACTTTTAACCATTATCACATTTATTAGTAATGGGGTGAATTCATCCCTATATGTTTTAAAGGGATATCTTGAAAAATTAAAATCCTGGAACGTTCCGAAAAAATATTGAGTTGGAAACTGACTTTTTTTCTTTTTTGAACATTGATGTTTTAGCTACATTTGCTAGATAGGTGGGTATTTTAAGAAGTTACTCACCTACTCAATAGATTGTGTTGCATATCATGTAGTTTATCACTGAGTGTTGATGGGAAGGAAAGAGAGAAAGAGACTCGAGAGATATTTTGTTGTGGATTCAGTGACGTCGTCTAACAGCTATTATACTACGTCATCGGTACAGCGCTCTCTGGTAAAGACAAAAAGAGTGCTTGAATATGTATATATGACGTTGTGTAACATGTATTGTACGACGTCATCGGTATACAGCTTCATCTCACGACTGCTAGCTAGAAGTTGCGTTGGTGTGAGGAGAAAGAAAGAAAGAGGCTATAAATCTCATGTACATGTATGTTATTACTTATCTCAACTGAATGTATCTGTGTGCGTGTGTGCGATGAGAGCAAGTGTATATACATATATCTGTAGCAGCTGTATACAACATAGTAAACTTTAAGGTTTTATAATTCAGTTATTTGTGAACCAATTTACACAAAAAAAACTATTTTTTCAATCAAAGACATCACTATAAGTTATAAGTATTAGATGTAAGTTTTTATGATTTTAAATGTCATAAAAGCTTATTCAATCTCACTTCAACACTGTAGTTATGGAAATACTTTGCGCATAACGCTACTTCATTCATTTCTATGTCTAAATAATCTGTTTCGAAAAAAGGGTCAAAATTGCGCTCATAGTAAAAGCAAGAACTATTGAAAGAAAATGCTCTTATCGTCTACAATATATTTTATCCCGAACACTGTATCATTAATAAAAATCTCATTGTCAGTAACTGTAAAACCTTTATTAGGAACAACTTTGGTAAGAGTTATCACTCGCTTAATCAAATGTCTGTACTGAGGAAAAGGAAACCGATCTCTAAAATGTTGTGGAAGAGGTTCTGGAGCTATTTCGATTTCAAACTCCTTTATACATTTTAATCTTAAGCCATCCTTAACGGTCTTCCACCAAAACAGAGATACACCATCTGGTTTCTTCTTAGGAATATTTGGGTATATCTGTAATAAATTCAGTTCTTTCTTCGTGAGAATATATGTTTCAAATGCTCTAAACTCAAAATCATCATCTACTTCTTCAACTTCACTATTGTTATATTTCTCTCTCTTTTTTTTATTACGACATGCTTTGCACTCATTACGTCTTGTGTAACCATTTCGAGCAAATTCTTGATATTGTTTTAATTCTCCACAAATTACACACTTTTTCATGATTTATTAAATATAAAATATCTAAAATAATTATTTCATTTTATTATAACTAGATTGATTTCACTATTTAATTTACATGTGATAAAAGCTAATGCGCAGTGTACAATACCCATTCTACTTCGGAGTTGTAAATTGTGTAAAAATTTTGTGCTATTCTTCTTTGTTTAAAGGTTAGTGGTGGATTTGTAATTTTTGGTAGTTAGGGGTTGGAGGGGGAAAGTGCGTTAGGATTGGTATCAATGATACTACTAATAATAGACTATCAAAAACTTCCTGCTCAAGTCCTAAAATTTCACACGGCGTACACCACAGTCGTAAAATTTTCACAGAGTATACGCTAGTCTAAAAAATTTCACAGGTTATATATGCTAATTTTGAATATAGTACTACACGCCTTGAAGCAGAAAGTATGCGCAAATGACTAAGATTGAGCAATACACCTTCGTATACTCTCGACTACACCCCTGAATATATGCTTTTATTTTCTTAGTTTGCTTACATACGTGTGACGAAAATCTGGGAGGAGCGCGACCACCCAAGCCCCTCGTTACGACGCCCGTGATTAGATGAACCATAGCCGAATACTTCAGGTAGTTTTGCTTCTTTATTTCTAAGTTTTCCTACGCTTTGCTGACAAAATATCAGTTGTCAGGGAGCTTTAAAACTTGCGATATAGAACCAAATTATTCTATTTTAATATCCTATTTAGCGAAAAAAAATAATAATAAAAACGTCGATAATGAAGGGTAACAGATCACAGAAAGAAGCATACTGGACGCCCAAAATAGTCTCCCTTTTCAAGACTGTGCGCTGCATATTCGTACACTATATTAAAAACGCTTTCAAAGATACCAATCTTTAAAAAATAAAATAAATAAATAAATAAATAAAATAAAATAAAATAAATCTTTAGTTTGACATCCAACGGTTATGCCATCGATGGCTAAAGGAGACTGATGGAATTGCAAGTGAATGGTGATGAAAAAGTAGGAGGAATGAGAAAACTGGAGGAAACGGGAAAATCCCGAGAAAACCCAAGTATACGCTATCGTCCTCCACGAACTCACTTGGCCTGGGATCGAACGAGTGACCCCTGAAACCAGAGACTGGCTGTAGCACTGAGCCGACGTGCTCCCGTCCAATAATACCAATCGTGTTAATCGTTTAATTACAATAAATATTTTCGTTTTTAGTTTTCCGTATTGACTTAATAGTTTTGTAACTGGGTACTTGGAAAACGGATAGGATTTCAATTAAAAACAGTTTGTGGGCTGGCCTAGATAGTTGCGATCTACACTTAACGTAATTATCTTAGAATGAAATTTTATTTACAAAATTGACAATTCAATTAAACCATTAACAGTAGTGGTTTATAAGATAATCCTAATTTAAAATCCATTAAAATTATTGATCAACTAATAACTGACTTTGATGAAGTGGATTACACTAAGTGTTATCAATTTACGGTGTCTACATTTAATTCATTTAAAAGGGTCGTTATTGAATTCTATATGTCTTTCTCTCTCTCTCTATGTGTGTGTGTGTGTGTTTGTGTCAGGGGCGGATCCAGGACCGACTTCTGGGGGGGGGGTTGTCATACTGCTACTTTTAAGGGCTCTAAACTCTGGGATGGGTTTTATTCATATATGTAAAATAAGAAAGTTTCCTCTTCTGCGGGGGGACTGCCCCGATCGCCCCTGGTGTGTGTGTTATTTGCGAATTTTTCAATTTTGAGCCCCCCATTCGATGGAGCATCAAAAAATATCTAAAAGAAGTGAGGCATTTTTAGCGTCACTTTAATACCAATACTAGTTATTGATCGAAAAATTATTGCGTCATTAGTTATTTCAATTTAAACTTTTAAATAATTTAAATAACTACATATTTTTCATATTTTTCATTTAATTAATTGCCTACAATTTGTGATATTTTTCTAATTACTTTATTACGATTATAATTTATATTAATATAATTATATATAGTTTATTATCTATTGAATTTAATCAAATACATTTAATACACAATTTCATATAAATTTCGAAAAAAAATAATTCAAGTTTGTTCTGGCAATGCTATTCGAGCATTCTCAACTGGTTTAATATTAAGATCTATTTCTAAATAGATAAACCCAATCTGTCAGCCTTTTTGTAGATTTTGCCGTTGTATGCTGTGTTGGTGCCATCCAATTAATGACTCATTGGCTGCATTTCTCAGAATAGAACGAGATGAGATGGAAATTGAAAAGACGGATGTACCTAAAACAATGGTAAACTGGTAGGACTCGGAAAAAAAAAATCATAGTCAGAATTGAACGCGAGACCTCTTCGAAGGTTTACTCTGTTATGTATGACAGCTTCACATAGTTAAATATAACCCTTCTTTTCCTTCATTGCTTTGTGGTTTATGATCAACGGATCTGTTTCCATCCAACAAAATAAGAACGAGCTTTTTTATCAAATGAATATCTAATTGTTGAAATTTCTGTATTCAAACAAGCATCACATGATTTTACGCTTGGACGCACTTTTAAACGAAGCACTTGTATTCACAGAATTCTTTGGTCTTGGCAAATTCTAGGAATTGAATTATCCTCAAAGTGACACATTTGGTAGTCTCAGTCTCACTATTGAAGAATGAACTGCAGAGATGTGAATCAGATCGCTAAACATATTTCCGACAAAGGCATAAACGTCTGCAAATCCCTGCTAGCTACTATTAAGATATTTCAACCTGAGATGGGAAGCGACACAAACAAGTACCTCTGAACTCAAACGAGTCATTGGAAAATTCCACGATCAAAGAATAGTGTGACACTAAACAGTTTTATTTTTTTACACTTCGAAAAACATTATTATTCTGTTCACCTGTTAGTTACATTCTTTTCCTTCTAAACACAGAACGTTTTTAAATATGGATATATTAAATTACACAAAATACAGCCTAACTCCCTCCTTCGTGGCTAAGTGGTGCGGGAGACCGGAGTTTGATCCCCCGCTTGGTCATGTAGCTTACTGTGTATTTCAGATGTAAAGCATCACGGGCAATAGCCAATGGTGCGCGATATTCCGCGCGGTGTTGCCGGATCATGGACTCCCCTTTCCCTTCTCGCTCTTCCTCCAGTTGAGATTATGACACATACATTTGCAACATTATTCGCAATGTAAATATACTATTCCAGCAAACTCAAGAATTTTGACTGTGCATCCTAGAAGTATATATAGCAATTAAATTACTTACCTATTAACTTTTCCAGTGGATATGCTAAACACTCGTATTCAACACTACTTTCACTATCGTCTATGTCAGTTAATATTTCGTCATTGTCTGAATCTGAGTCTTGTAAATTTATTATCATGTGCTAAAAAAAAATGTAAACACAAAAAATAATTCTTCGAGACTGATTTCGTAGCACTTTATTTTTATTTATTTTTTCTAAAGAAGGCTCCGCACTTGTACTCGGTTTGCTTAAAGACATTGTCAACTATAATTTTGGAGAAGAAACGAACTACCACGAAAGAAAGTAACCCAGACACTGATGAATTCTGTTTATGCTAGAAGAGAACTTACGTTCCAACACAACTAGCACCTTTGTTTCCTTCTCAGTTTTCATAACAAATAACTTTCTTGTGCTTGGTCAAGGTTACACAAAAACAATCCGTCTGATTCCTTAGCAAGTCCATATGATCGAGTTTGTTTTGGGTTACAATAATTTACAACACCATTCAGACGCCTGGTGCTTTTGAATCCCTGCTGGAGGAGGAAAGAGGGAATAAGTGGTCGCATATATGTAAGGTAGTGAAACGTGAAAAAAGAAAGAAAAAAACATACTGCGCTTTTTCTGTCGAGTAAGGAACAATTTATCCCGAAGTAAATTTCAAAACAATATTACGAACTTCCCATACTTTGTTCTTACGATGTTAGGCATATATATATATATATATATATATATATATATATATATATATATAATCAGATCCCAAAGGCGTGTAGCCACGGGGGAAAAGGGGGCCCTGTCTTTCCAAACTATTTCCAACTCCAAAATGAGGTTCGTGGTATGTCTTTAATAAACTTATTTAATAGTTAATGCAAATGAGGGACGTTTATAATAAAATATGAAAATTAAAAAAAAATCAAACATCATCAATACAGTTTCTGTACCTAATTAAAACAACTAAAATTAACCATATGCTTTATATTCTCATTTCCGTAACTGGGAGCACACCGTGTGAACTCTCTATTAGATTATTGCATAATAATATCTGAGTTGATATTTTTTCGAGTTTTTTTTCTTTTACTGTTTTAACCCATATAAATACAAAGTCGGATAAACAAACTTCTATAAACAGCATTTGCTTTCTTATGAATAGGTTATTGATTCATCTACAATCCGGTTTCCAACTCAGTACTGTCAACATCCGTCTTTTGATAAGGTAGCATCGTGAAAATATAACATGTGTATAGTATGTATGGTGAGTTAAAATGCTTTCATATTCTGAAAGAGATCATTTGTTCTCTTTTAAATGTGTGAAAAGCTTTCCTCCCCCTGAAAGTAATGTTCCCCTAGAACAACCTGTTGGTTACACCCATGATTATTCTGTAATAAAAGTTGAGATATATTTCCAAATTGAAGAAAAATCCACTGGAAATTAGACGCGGGACTCATCGCTCGTTTTACTAATTGTTTTGTATGGAAACCTTTAAAAGCGTGTATCATAACAACCAGTTGATATAAAAAGATGCAGTTTTCACGTATGTGTTCGTAATTCTTTCCTCTACTTCGTAAAGTGAGCAGTTGATGTGCTAATACAATATTTCTAATAAGCCCCTCTGGTATTGTCAAGATTCGCAGTAGCGCGAGAAGTCAGCGTGCAGGACTGCTTGTCGCGAATTGTCAACACCGCTCAAAGCCAATTGGACGCTGCGTGAAGCCAACTCAAGGCCATGCTGCTTATCATTTGAAATATGTTATAGATACCACGTTAACTTGTAAGTCTCGTTTCATGTGAATTGGCTGATGAAGGGTGTGAGAAACCAAACAATAACAATACAACACAGAGGACATTTTCCAATGGTTAATACTATAAAGGAAACATTTGAAAAGAAATGTAATTTGTCACATCTAAGATACCATCTTAATACTTACCTCATTATCATAACTGTTCTGTCATCGTTAGTACTGTCCATTATTTGCCTCTACTAAAAAGAGTACGTAGATTACGTTGCACTGCAAATTTGCTGACGTAAAAATGGTCATTTCTAGTTTTGCAATATTTTTTTCCTCTTTCTTGTTTCATTCCACTATTCCTTAAAACTAAATCCTTAGAATAGAAACCCTTCTCAGCAGACAATGCGATCATTCCTTATTCTTCCATGACCTTAACTACTTCATTTACTTGAACATTTCTTAGAATATAATACATATTCTAATATTAGAATATAATGAATAAATAACTGAATAAATAACATTAGCTTAGAAGAATCTCAACTGCGTCGCGATAAATAACCAGAACATTTCTAAATAACAGGTAGGGATGGTACCGAGACCGAAACTATCAATAATTCGAGATGAGACCGAGACGGACTTTTATATACTGAGACGAGACCGAGACGGATTTTATTTAACTGAGACGAGACCGAGACAGACCTCTATAAACCGAGACGAGACAGATCAGTCTCGAAAGTCTCGGTCTCGTCTCGAACATTGATAGCTATTAAAATTGCCTTTACTCAAAATTTGTTTCCTGTGTTAGATAATGTGGGAAAGTTTGTCTAATGTACAGTCGCGTATTTAGGCGGTGGCTATCGAGCTCAAGCCCCTCCCGAAACAAAATCCACTGCTGATGTATGTAGCCTTCTCTCTCTCTCTCTCCATATATATATATATGAGTTGGGGTGTTTGTCTGTCTGTGTCCGGCCTGGGGACCAGACGAGTGGACCTAGAGTTGCTAAATTTTGGTCACGGGTACCTTGGTCCAGGCATCAGACCAAAATGAAATGTTTTCTACAAAATTCCAACCAATGGGTCTCAGGGGAGGGGTGTTTACCGGGACATGTAAAAGTAGTACAAAATTACCAATATTAGTTTCGAATTCATAGTTCTCACTGTCGCTGAGCTCAATGGTGAAATTCCGATCTCATTAACTTCCAAATTCACCTCATTCGGCTGCAGGCCGGGGATCATGGGGGGTAATATCGAGACATGTAAAAATAATCCAAAATTACTTATATTAATGTCAAATCTATACTTTTGACGGTCGCTTAGATCAATGGTGACACTTCCATTAGCGATGACTTCGAAATTCAGATCCCATTGGCTGAGAACCAGGGAGCTTTTGCTGGACATGTAAAAGTAGTAGAGAATGACCGATGTTAGTGTCAAATTCACAGTTTTCGCGGTCCCTGTAGGGTTAAAAGTGCGGGAGACGCCGTCCCCCACCTCGACAAAATATTACGGGATTCCCCAGTTTCTAAAAAAAATACTATGGGCAAAGATAGGCAGGGGGAAGGCGCTACCTACCGTCCCCCACCTTTTCAGATCTACTTTTACCCCTGGGTTCCTGACCATTGTATGCGGGCTGGGCTCACCTGCGGTAGGGGAGATGTAAAAATAATAATTGAAAATGACCGATATTAGTGACAAATCCATAGTTTTCGCGGTCGCTAAGATGAAAAGTGATACTCCTACAGGCATTGACTTCCAAATACAGTCCCTATCAGCCGGAAACCAGGGGGTCTCAGAGGTCATTTATAGGTATATGTAAAAGTAGTAAAAAATGAACGATATTTTTTTCGTTGTTCAGTTTGTTTACATAGATATTTTATCTGACACATTCTTTGCATGGATATCTCAGCTAGTATATATATATATATATATATATATATATATATATATATATATATATATATATATATATATATATATATATATATATATATATATATATATTAAAATGCTGAAATTTTGTACCATGTCGTGTAAAATATTGAAGGAGAAGTTCTTCTACATACTCAGCAATACAAGCAGTGTTGCCAACACAACGTAAATTTGTATTTTCTCAAATTGCACTACGTAAGGTATTATACGTATATTTCTAATTTAGATATTAAATAAAACCACAATAACACATACATTGTTCAGTGTAACAAAGGACAATACCGTCTCACTAACATCAACATTTTTGAGATCTCTCATAACGGTGCAATGCGCATCAATTGTATCTTAGTGTTAAATACTATGATCATGGTGTAACATATTTCGAATGAATGAAGAAAGAAAGTCACAAGGAATGAAAAATTTTACTTTTTCTAAAGACTTTACTTCGAAAACGAGCTGACATATGACGTCTCATCATGTAGATGCTTCCAAAAGACTTAAATGATTATAGTGCCATTTACAACAATTGTTGTTTCAAGCCGTTTTAGAAATACCAAACACATCGGTAGTGATTCTTATACTGCTTAAATGACCTATTTGTTAAATTTTTATAATGATTGTTGCTTTCCTTTGCTTCTATAGCATTACAACAATAGTTTTTGGTGATTTTAATTACAGTTACTGTTACAATATTTTAAGCAGTGTTACCAACTTAAATAATTGCTTAATGTAGTACAAATAACGTACCTAAACAGCAAAATATTTTAAAATTACTCGTAATTTGTTTCATGGTGCAAGAATGTTTCCAAAAGACGTCATTTTTTATATCCTTTGAGCAACTTACAATTTAATGTTCAAGTTTTCGTTCCAGCAATACGTATTGTGTTGATTTTTGGGTTGGTTTGTTTTAGTTTAACGTCCCTCGTTTATGCTAGGGCGGCTAAAGGAGACGTCGAGCTAGTGGTTATAGTGGAATTCCAAGCACTTCGGTCGTTCAACTGTACCTCCACCGGAAATCGAACTCGGGACCACGCAAACTGAAGTCAAGGGAGCTAGCCGCTAGACCAAATGAAGGTCCTCCCTCACATTGTGTTATTTAAATCATTAAGTCTATATTGCCTGATCCGAAGATCAAAAAGTAGCATGTCTGTGCTCCAGAAGAAGCGGATTTCAACTATTTGTAGCCCAAATATATAGAAATGAAAAAATACATAACATCAGGGACGAACAGGAAGTGGGTCATGTAGGTCTAAACTCCTCCTCCCTTGAAATCCCGATTTTTCTGTAAATTTTATCTTAATTTACGGGCGATTTTAAAACTTTTAATACAATTTGTCTTCATATTGAATTTCAACTTCCCCGAAAAGTTTTGAACTCTCCCCAAAATAAATTTCTGCTTACGTCTGTGCATGACATTATTGAAATTCTTTGGTTAATCAGAGCAAAAATATATGTATATTTAATTTTTAAAACCTTTTTATACTTCACATAAACTACTGCGAAGAATTGTATGAAGAGTAAAAGAAGATATTTCCGAAAGGAAATAAATTATTGTTTTGTTCTACTTAGTTGAGTAACAATAATAACTCTGTGGGCCCCAAAAGTTGATTTCTTCGCCACCGAGGGCTACATTTTTCCTGGTATACAAACGGATAGGTCTGGAGTATCCATGACAATTTATTTAAATTATAGCACTAAATTCTTCAATTTCTTAGGTATTATCCTTTATTCATTTCTCAGAGTAGAAATTTTATAAGCCTAACTGTTTTTTTCGAGGTCCTTATTAGTGATGACCTCGGGGAATTGTCCCAGTGGCTCCTGCCTTGTTACCACACTGGATAAATACTTATGGAATGCATTACAACCTTATGCACATGTATAAGAAACGTAATGTACTTCAACTGAGATGCGAACTATGCGAAACATCGGACTTTGAATCTAATTTGTTTGGTGATCCAACCCGAGACCACACATAGCAAAAATGAGTGCCGTAGCTTCCCCCACTTGCATAATAAATGAGAAATTGTAAAATTCCAATTTCGATACAATTTAATACATTCGTGCTGCTGTGTGTTGCATTATCCGTTAGGAAGTATTGAACAATTCTGATTCAAAGGAAGAAAATAAACTGCTGTATAGTACTGGAGTTAATTTTATAGAATTTAATTGTATAGGCAGTACTGAGGCTGCATGAGACAAAATCTATTGCTGAAAGTGAAATATGGGTTACTATGTATTAGGGTTTTATCCCAAGTATGATATACCATAGCCGTCTTAGAAATAGCGATGGATATACCCACTGATGATTGAACCTGCAATACATAGAAAGCATTAGCGCTAGCAAATTAGCTATGAAGAGGCACACCATACTATAACTCTTGTCAAGAGTGAAGGCAAATAACTCTAAGTCAAGAATGAAGCAAAACATGAGAAGCTGAAACGACAGATTGTACGATATCAATACTTCCACAATTTTAAGTTCACATTATTTATTTCGAGACTTTCGATATTTTCGAGACGAGACTGAGACTTGGGCTTCGAGATCGAGACAAGTATCTGTTAATCGAGACGAGACGGAGACCGAGACGGCGATTTTTGACTCGAGACGAGATCGAAACCGAGACCGCTATTTATCAACCGAGACGAGAAGAGGGTTTACAAAGTCTCGTCTCGTCTCAATACCAATCCCTACCTGCTTTACTTAGTTGGTGGACGTCACTGATTTTTTCCGGAGTTCACCCTTTTCCTTCCACTTTTTCATTTTTGTCAATTCTTTCATTATCATCCATCAGTTATCGCATAGGCACAAACATATGACGTACAACTAAATATTTAATTTCTTTTGCATTAAGCGTACCTTGTTGATAAAATGTATTTCTTTTACAATATATAAACAGTTACTTTATAACAGGATCGGTAGCTGTGTCATATTCTTTCTATTCCATTTCCTTTTTTCTTTTTTTAACTTCTGTTTCTTCGAATTTCCGTTTTCAAGCTTAGTGTTGTTCGAAGTAAATTATAAAGTGATATCCTACTTTATTCGATATCAATAAACTAGTTTCAAATATGCGATTTGACCTTCTTCAGTCCGTTTGTGTTTCTCTGTATGATAGCATCCCTAAAAATTATACGAGTCAAATGAAAATTGAAGATTTCAAAATCGGTCGAGGGTGAGGGGGTGAAATGTGCCTTCCTACTTGGAATATCACCAGAAGATGAATAAGAACATGTGCCCCACTGAAAAAGGCACAAAAATAAATACAAGTTGGATTAAAGCTGGAATCCTTCTACTTATTTTGATGGATCGTGCCAACTTGTCATTCCTGGTTCGAGGCTTCTGTTAAGTATCTTCTGAACGTTTCTGAACAAGTATCTTTTTCTATAGGATGAAAACCCTATTCACCTATTCGTTGTTAACCTCACGCCAAACTCCCAAGCTGGAGGACCAACCCTTTTTGTTTCTCTGTGACTGCTTATTCAGTATATTCGCAGCTAACTTCTATATCTAGAGGCCGTTTCCTTGAATCGCAACCTGAGGACGTGTCATGCTATGGTGACAGTAACCCAATTACATGACTAGTTAGATTTTTTATTATTTATTTTTATTTAACAATCACCAGATACAGCTCAGAGGCCATTTTATACTGGATATCTAACAACAGCAGCAACAAATGAAAGCATTTGGGAAGGTATCGGCCAGGGCCTGTTTAGTAAGTACGACTGAGGAAAACCCTGGAAAACCCCAGTCAGGATCAAATCCATGACCTTCCAAAGGCGAAGGTCTTGTCTTGTCTTGTCTTGTGGAACTTATCAAATTTATTTTGTTAAAGCAGCTCTTTTAACAAAATTTCAGTATTAACGTGTCAGATATTTCTATTTAAGGACAAGAAAAAACATATTATTTATTTTGTAACTAAATGATAGCTCTACCCACGTAGATTAGAAAAGCAGGAACAATGAAAATCGATACAATAGTGACTGACATTATTTTAACAAATATCGATTCAGATAATAGTTTGGGCTGTCACAAAACTATGAAAATTTAAAAAATTCCGATTAATTGTAACAACTTCATCAGTGGTGGACATTGGAGGAGGATGTATGCTATTAATCAGCCCATTTCATGGGCATCCAAACTCACGGACCCAACGCTCGCTAGCTCGAGATTCGCACTCGACCGTTCTCGGGTTCAATAATTAAGCGCTACTCCGAGCGCCAATGAAATAAGTCAGCGCGAGTCCAACTAAGGGAAGTGAGCCTGAGCACGATTCCCAAAGGAATAAATGGGCGAGAGCCCAGTTGAAAAGAATGAGCCCGAGTCCGAGAGAGTCCAGAGCAAAATGGCCATCTATGAACCAAAGTCATTCCATCAAGTCTTTTTCCATCTGATCTACTGCATTCTGATGGTTCTCTCATTAATTGAGTTTGTTCGGATATCAGCGCTCTTGTCATTTACAGCTGAATGACGTGAGTGACTGTCTGTCTGTCTACCAACACTCTTTAAACATGACAGTGTAGTAGACACTTCTTATCTAAAACGTCTCCAGCACAGGGAGGGCAACAATGAGGCACACTTACTTCTTAATGTAGCGCTATTTCTACCCGGAAACTTTCATGGGAAAAATCAAATATTATTTTTATTTGCATTATTATTTTTAATAATTATGTAAGTACACACGAGAAATTGTCTACTGCAATTAATTGAAAGGAAAAATACGACTAATGTATAACCTTGCTATGACACTAACTTTTCATCTATGGGACATGGCAGATGATATTTTAAATTTTGCCTCTCTCCAAAAGAGGTCAAACAGCAAACTCCATAATAGTTGCTTTTAAGGAAGCTTGTCCTCCTCCCTCGCGTGCCCTCGTTCTCTTGAAGGAAGTTGTCTCTAGCCATCGTGCACCCTCGCTCCCGCAGTAACACTTGGCCCTCACCCTCGTTCACCCTCCCCCTCTTCGTCGAAGCTTTTCCTCGCCCTCGCGCACCCTCACCCCCGCCATCAAAGCTTGTCCTCGCCCTCGCGCATCCTCACCCTCGCTGCCGAAACTTGTCCTCGCCCTCGCGCACCCTCGCCCTCTTCGTCGAAGCTTTTCCTCGCCCTCGCGCACCCTCCCCCTCCCCAACGAAGCTTGTCCTCGTCCTCGTGCACCCTCTCCCTCGCTGCCGAAACTTGTCCTCGCCCTCGCCCTCGCGCACCCTCGCCCTCGCCGTCGAAGCTTTTCCTCGGCCTCGCGCACCCTCACCCTCTTCGTCGAAGATTTTCCTCGCCCTTGCGCACCCTCACCCTCGCCATCGAAGCTTGTCCTCGCCCTCGCGGCCAAACTTGTCCTCGCCCTCGCGTCACTGTGGGCGAGGGAATTTGAGGGTGAGGATGCCCTCGAGAGGGCCACCCTCGCGAGGGTGAACATCTCTGGACTTGTGTGATCGGATCCTCATAGATCGTAATGGTGTTGGGTTATATACTGACGCTGAAGGCACTTATGAACTGCCTTTAGAATCGGCTTCTCACATGTTCAAATTGGTGAAAATTCAGACAGTTCCTATGGAAATTTCGGATGATCAAATAAAGCAAGTGTTGGGACAGTATGGCGAAATTATTTCTATGGACGAAGAAAAATACACCAAAGGTCATTATTGTCCTGTACGAACTGGTCGGAAACTCTTAAAATTGATTTTGAAACAGAACATTCCTTCCTATGTGACCATCTGTAATTTACGGCTTTGGGTTACCTATTTTGGGCAATCTAAAACGTGTGCTAGGTGTGATAGCGAAAATCACCTCGTTTCTCCTGCCCTCATCGGCAGGCCAAGCCAGTTCAGCCTCATGGGCATACGTCAACGTCAGTGGCTCCAGGTTTCCGTACCCTACTGAGGGGACCCCCTTCCCCATTACAATTTGACAGTGCACCAGACCTTACAAATTATAGTATTTTTCCTGTGTTGCAACCGAAACCTCCTTCAGACCCCCCCGCTAATACCAGTGTTGAGTGTGTTTCTTCTGTGGCAGCCCCCACCCCTGCTGTAACTGGGGAAGTGCTTTTTTCAACAGTAGTTCCTAACAGCTCTAAACTTCTACCTAGTGCTGAGTCTTTTTCTGAAGCTGAACCTTCTAGTGACAAATGTTCCCCCACGGATCCTGTATTTTGCAGTCGCAGCAACCGTCCCACTACTGTAGTGGAAGAATTGCCCGGCTCTGCGGTACCAGTTTCACTGCCTCCCACTGTTGAGACCCCTGTGGATACTCCTGTGACATGTTTGAATGCTTTATCTACCAAGAGTACGACTACTCCTTACGTTCATCCTGTTTCTACCACTACAACTTGTTCTGACCCTATAGTGCTGGACAGCGTTTCAACCGCACCTACTACCACGGAAGTCAACCGTTCATCTTCTGCATCTCCAGAACGAGGACGTCGAAAACGTAAGAAGCGAGATGAACTTGGTAAGTTAATCTTCTCTCAAACCGTTCAATTACAAAATGATATCAGTGCTCCCGAGGATGTCAGTGCTTCTCAGTGAACTCGCCGATCTTGTGTAATTGAAAACTACAGTGCCTAGTGTATACTGGATATTGTCTTGTTTTTATAATGAATCTCCTCCCGACCCGTTTTTTACTTTTATGGTCCCTCTTAATAGGGCTTTCATTGTGTTTGTTTCCGTTTTCGTGTGATTATTTCTCCATGTTTTTAGTGAATTTTGCTACAATTAATGTGAATGGTTTGTCTTCCGCGGTTAGAAAAGCTGCTTTAGTGGATTTTATTTCGGTCCATTCTCTTGACGTAGTGTTTTTACAAGAAGTAAAATTTTCTACTCTTCATTTACCGCATCAGTATACCTATGTTGCTAATGATACTCCTTCTGGTACCGGAACTGGTCTCATTTATAGGTCAGATTTGGCAATTGATAATTTATTTTCACATCTGGAAGGTAGACTGTTAACAGCAAAATTAGAACACTGTCACCTTGTTGACGTTTATGCTCATTCTGGAAGTAATCAAAAAGCTGTCCGAGAGTATTTCTTTGCTACTGATCTTGCAGTCGCTTTACATGATAGCACCGCTCCTATTATCTGCGCAGGGGATTTCAATTGTTCTCTTCTTGCGCAAGATCATCATCCAGGACGCAACTTTTCGTCTACCCTACAACAGGTAGTCACTTCATTTAATCTTATCGATGTTTGGAATTATTATAAGCCTACGGAACTAGGCCATACATTCTTTACTAGCCACAGTTCTAGTCGGTTAGACAGATTTTACATATCTAAATTCTTAATTCCTTGTGTGCTAGATATACAAGTTTATACTACTTCGTTCACCAATCACTGTGCTGTATTGTTAACATTGAAGTTAGCTGTTCAAAAATGTTATCAGTGTTCTCCAGTATGGCATATGAATACATCTCTATTAATGGATCCTGAGTGGCAACAACGCCTTCTCACTAAATGGTGCCAATTTTCCAATTATAGTGGACGTTCATCCTTGATTACTCGTTGGGAACTTTATATTAAACCAGCTTTAAGATCTGTATGTAGACATTATAGTAAGGAGCGTTGGCATGCTTATCATACCCAGTTTAATTATTATACTCGTTTACTTCTTGACTATTACTCTGCATATCCTGAACCTATGCCTCCTTCTGTGTTTGTCAAGGTCAAAGAAATTAAAGCGTTACTGATATCATTGTATCGGAAGCGCACAAAAGGTTTTTTTTGTCAGAAGTAAAATAGAAAGTTGTAATGCAACGGAGGATGCGGCACTTCAGCAAATTTGTAAAGAGCGCAAAGGCGGTCAACGTAAACTGATAAGTAAATTAGTAGATCAGACTAACACTGTGTATCAGGGTAATCAGGTGGTGCTATGCTTTCAAACTTCCTCTTCCCCCTTTTTTGCTATGCTTCCTAGCTTGGAGGCTGCCGATCGAGAAACTCTGGATGCACCATTTACAGAACAGGAAGTTAAAAATGCCATTCTTATGGCTAAACGACAAAAGTCAGCAGGTTCTGATATGATATAACACAACCAGCGAACGAGTGCGGACGGCCGGTTTTGGAACTAAAATGCAAGCAGCAGTGTTTCTAGCAGGACTACTTTTAATCAATCTATCACAGTTCTGTAATCAATCTATCACAGTTCTTTCTGTCCTGTTCGTAATAAACCACTTCACGCATATGCTCAAGTCAGGGGCGGAGCGATCGGGGTCTTGAGTAAGAAAATTCTTTTGCATTGACATCATATTCGGATGTACTTCAAAAATTAGGTGAGAGAGAGAACTGATAATCTTTCACCGCCTAACCGTCTCCCCAGGGGTCCTGGGTCCGCCCCCTGATTGAGATGGTACATAAAAATAACTTTGTCTAATCTCTGTCATTATTTAGCATGGTTTAGTAATTTTTTTAAAAGAAGAAGATATTTCTGCCACATTTTGAAAATTTTCCAATAAAGTTTTCAAAATGAGGCAGAAATATCGTTTTTTTTAAAAAAAAATACTAAACCATGCTAAATAATGACAGAGATTAGACAAAGTTATCTTTATGTACCATCTCAATCAGGGGTGGACCCAGGACCCCTGGGGAGACAGTTAGAAGTGTTGCATTGAGGGCGGAGGGGGAGCGATTAAAATGGGGGTGCTTGATAATTGAAGGTTCCTTATAGGCCTAACTCCAGTAAAATTCAGACAAAATCTCTGAATTACGTAAAAAAGAAAACATACAAAATACATTTTCAGGGTAACTCTTACAGTCATTACGTTATTCTAAGATTAATGTTATTTCTGAAATTGATTAGAGCGAATATGTATTTGAATAACAAAACAATTTTCATAAGTTTTTCAAAGTATCAGGTTTGAAAATAACGAAGTTTGTCTTCCATTGTTATCTCATTGCTCAAAGATACCGGTGATGAAGTAATTGGCTGGAAATCAATCGGCCGTTTCTTACATAAATTTATAAAGAAGACGAGTGCCAATGTTAGATATGTCAGTTCAGTGTTAAAAAAAAAAGCCACCCAACCTCTTGCAACCAAGCGTAGCGCATGTTAATACTTACACTTGAAATAAAAATACAACTGAATAAAGACGATTGACTTTGCCTTTGAATTTCATATGTGAATAACAATATAGGACTTTTCAGATATAGGACAGGGAGGAGCAGGTTTTATTAAACAAGACCGTACATCTGATACAGTATGTTTGAACTATAGGCAACTTGTGTTTACGGGCTAAACTCAGTCCTCTGAAGTCAATCAACAAATACCTTTAAGATGTTCAACAGAATAACGCATCATCATTATTATATACTACAGACACAAATATAATACTAGGCCCCCAAGTTTCAAAATTATATTGTGTGAAAACAGTTAGCAGATTTAATTCTTTGTGACCTGATAGCTAAAACCTGAGAGAAATTCAGAGTTAGTCCAGAGGTAATTTCTTTCCTCATAAATAAAATTTATTGTGTGCTGAAGCAATGATACTTACTCTTACACTACCCATACGCTGATGTTTTATCAATACTTTTATTCGAACTCTACCAAAGGGCTGGATTTCTATAATGATCCTAAAAGAAAGGTGCACTGAACCAAATTGTACAAATCAATCCCTAAAGGCAAGCTATCTAATCCCATAAATCTTTAAAAAATGAAGGAAAATTTCTTCACCTCCTTTTCCCCCAAAGCGTTCACATTTCTCGAACAAAAAAGGGAAATTTCTTTATTTTAACGTCCCATGATTATCTTGTTTATGCTAGAGGAGACAGATGATTAATGAAAGTGAAGGATTGTAAAATTAAGTTTTGTTCTCTCAATGGGAATCAACCCAGAACGACATACAATAAAAACACATGCGCTGGCCAATAGACCAGCGGAAAGGATTTTCACAGTTCTCGAGAGGAAATGTTTCGAGATTCCTCCCTGGCTAAAACTCGAAAAAATAATTTATTTGTCAATCGATAAACATACACTTAAATAGCAGCATCATGAGCCTTAACCTTAACTTGATTTAGACTTACAGTTACAAGATATTGCGCAAAACTCTAAGCTATCAACCCAAAATTAATATTTTAGTCACTGACATTGTCATTCCTGCGTTTTACAGGCTGCTACTGTTTTATAATGAAATCGAATAAAACTTAATCAATTTTATACAATTTTATACACGGCAGAAGCTCACTGAATTGTCAACTGTGCTATGTTGTTCTTAAATTGGTAATTTTCATTCATAAATCACTATTCACAATAAATCTGCTTTACTTCAGGGATGGTTCACTACAATACATACATAAGTTACGGCGTTTTTTATTAAGCGTAAAGAGATTAGACTATGCACAACATCTAAACAGCAACTTAAAAAAAAAAAACCGTTGGATACACTGCAAAGTGAAACTCTCCGCTCCCCTGTCCCACCGCGCTTGCCAAGAAACTGATGTAAACACAACACCAGCGCCATCCCCCCAAAACCGCACAGTTATCCTGGTCAGGTTATACCCAGTGAAATGTACTTAATGTTTACTGACTTGATGTTACCATTCCTCACTCAAATGTTTAATGAATTTTGGAGGCGGCCTCACTTGACAAGGCACATGAAAAAAGGTTTTTTGGTATTAGTTCCTAAACATGCCCATTCCACTCGCATTCAAGATTACCGCCCTATTACATTACTTAATTCTGACTACAAGATTCTTGCCCGTCTTCTTGCAAATAGACTGAGGCACGTCTTACACCGTTTATTGTCTCCATTTCAGTTTGGTCATGGCTCTTGCCCCCCCTTGTATGTCGCCTTAAGTAATATCAGGGACACTATTGCTTATTTTACTAATGTTCATGGTTCTACCACTGCATTACTCTCAGTCGATATGACACAAGATTTTGATCATCTTCATCTCGATTATTTATATCAATTACTGTCGTCTTATGGTATCGGATCTCATTTTATTTCTATGATAAAAGCGCTTTCTTCCGATCGCTTACTTCAAATACATTGTAATGGTATTTTATCTAAGCATTTGGTTGTGAACAGAGGTCATCCCCAGGGATCCCCCTTAAGTTCCATTTTATACAGTTTAGCTATTGCACCCTTAGTATACAAACTTAATAATCTTTTGCCTGGTGTCCGTATTGAAACAAGGGCCATTTGCATTCAAGCATACATTGATGATATCCATGCCATACCTAATTGCCCTGCAGATTTACAGGTGGTTCAGACGGAGCTTAATAAAGTTGCTAGTATTTCGGGTGCTGTTGTTAATTACCACAAAAGTAAACTTTTTTTGTTTTCACTCTCAGGCTGAGCAATTTTATCACACACCTTTTACTCTTCTTGATGGTTTTAAACTTTTAGGAGTTCACTGGCGACGCACAATAAAAGAAACCATAGATTATAATTATTCGCAAGTCACGGCTAAAATAATTTCTACTTTATATGCTAATAAGTTGCGAGACCTTACATTATATAGTCGTGCTTATTTTCTTAATGTATTTGCATTTTCTCAACTCTGGTTTCTTGCTTAAATTTTCCCATTACCGGTCAAATATGAAAGTAAAATCACCAGCCACGCATTATACTTTCTGTGGCATAAACAAATCTTCAGAGTTGCTCGTCCAACTATTTATGAGCCTCTTGCTCATGGAAGTTTACGTATTTTAAATATTCGCCTACAATGCCGCAGCTTATTATTACACCGAACATGTGCTTTACTTTGTGTGTATGATTCTTCAATCACAGCTGTGTTACTAAAACAATGTCTTTTTTTATGTATCTTGAGATTCGCCAGTCAGTGTTCTACCTTGGTCTCATATGTACCCACACCTTACTACTGCTATTCTTGATATAAGTTATGCTCTAATCAGTCATGATAATATTGAAACGTATACTGTTAAAGAATTATATTGTTATTATCATAGTAATATTCGATATGTTCCTAAAATACAGCAGCAATTTCCGACCGTTCAATGGTCGCAAATTTGGACCAATATTCCGGCGAAATTTCTTTCTTTTAGTCTTAAATCGCTTTGGTTTCTTCTTGTACACAATTTAATTGTTACAAATGTACGTAGATATAACATTGGACTCAGTAATACTATGTGTTGTGCTCGTTGCCCTACTGAGCATACAATTGAACATCATCTTTCAGGGTGTCATGAAAGCAAAGTAATCTGGTCCAAATATTGTTGTATTGTAAGCCGCATTCTCCGTTTGCACCCAAAATATGTCACTGTTACGTACATGTTGCTGCTTCCTGAATATAAACATTTTCCGCAACCAAAGCACAATCTTATTATCTGGTTAACGATAACTACAGCAGCTTTAATACTTGAGGACGATATCAAAGGAAATACTGATCCGTATCTAAAACTTTTAATATCTCGTCTGTCACTTTTTACATCTCCACAACAACGGAAATATTTTGCTATTATGTAAACGTCATTTATTAACGTTCAAAATTTGTTTTCTGTTTCCTTTTAGCTTCAGTCTGTGCCTAAGTATGTAATTGCAATTTTCTTGAATAAAGAATTTTAAAAAAAGTGGTTAAAGTTGTGCTTTTCTAATCCCGTAGTTCGGGTTCGATTCCCGTGCTCCCTCTTTACACAATTTTTAAAATGTTTCATTTAAAAGGCTGAGCTCCAGTTGGATGCTGCTAAATGAAAGATAATCTCCGGTGGAGAAATTTAGTGAGGATGTAATCCTGAAAATAAAGGAAGAAAAATGAATGGAGAAAACCAGTTACAGAGTTAATTCTTTTAATCGTTCTATATTTAATATTATCCGTTAATTTCCTGCATTTTTAGGTTGTTTATTGACACTGTATTCTCCTTCTTTTTCTCTGTCTCTCAATGTGTAAATTTTCAAAAATATTAAACAAATCATGAACCCTCAGTTATATCTGCCACCTACCGGGAAATAAGTTAATACAGATAAGTTCTCAAATTCGTCTGAGTGTTATCGAATTTTGCACTTTTAATATTTACAAATAAGTTACCAATAGTTAGCATTTTCAAAAATAGTTTAATAAATAATGAAATCAAAAATTCCTTCTTTCGAAGTAGTATTACGTATCAATCAATGGCGCCGGAACCTTGGAGCTCAGGAACTGTCAGACCCCAAAATTTTCATTGGGGGTTGGATTTTTTCCCTAATGATCCATCCATACTTTCTATTGATTTGCAGGTAGAATTACTGTTAATAATTACAAAACTTAGCGCAAAGCTTTGAGTTAGTCAAAAAAAAAAAAAAAAAAAACCTACTACACATACCGCATAATCAATCCACATATTATTTGATACGCACACATGTATAGTCATTTGAAGTAAGTTAACTTGTTTATATAGCCCTCATTTGAGTCAATCATAAGATCAACTAAGTCTCCCGACTGTTATCTACTCATCGGCGCCTCTGGTGTCTGTATGTTTTGTCAAATGCCTGTGTATAAGTTTACGTGTGTATCATACAAACAACAAGTACTGTCAGCACAGGCAGAAACAAAAGTAATTTCCCCCCTAAGCGCTCTAATTTCATAACTTGGTGTTCAGGTAATTTGCAGTTCTGAGAACCCCTAGACAGATGCAACCCAACTTACACGTAACTTTTCTCGTTACTGATAGCAGTTGGTAGCACTGAGTCAAGTCTGTATGGAAGTAAAATTGTGAGTAGATGACGCACGAAACATTTCTCCATTCTGAGAGCAATATCTGTGGTTCAGAGCGTTTTGTCCAATGAACATCATATATTAATCTCACTATTGCTTTGTATCTAATGCATTTTTTCATTATAGTCTATACTGTATAATCAAAGAAATAAAAAACACTGATCACATATGAATCAGAAAATGCTTGAAAGTAGCTGAAAATATCAAATATAGAACATCTACTGTAAATAAATTTGTAAATGGTTGCCTCCATTGAGAGACCTTCTCCAATTCCCCTCACACCAACATCTTCTTTCTGGAGGAGGGTGTTACGATAGCCCGTGCTTACGGGTTTCTTTACCTCTTTCATATTGCGCAACATATTATATATATATATATATATATATATATATATATATATATATATATATATATATATATATTGTTCCTCAACACATTCCTGAAAACACGCGAGAACTAAACAAAATTCGGCCCAGTAAATTTTGAAGTCGCCACCGCAACAACTCGCCGCGGAAAAGAAGAAAAAGCAATTTCCAAGTTCATGTGGGCGCAGGAGTATACAAAGACGATATACAAATCACATCGAACGGATTGTTAGGGTTTCCGTAACGAACTGACCAACAGCTAAGAAAGTATAGACTTATCTTAATACCAATTATAGAAATAACTTTGTAAACACTGAAATGTAATTTACAGAACACTAGATATACATGAAGAATTCAAACAAATTTTTACGAATCATAATAAGTACAGTAGAATCGAACCAGTAACGTTGAACACGGAGTTAATTCTGCTTTATATTTGCCATATTATCATCGTATAAATCATTCCATTCCACGCATTACAGTGTTTGAGAATCTTTGAGGTAAGTAGTAGTATTTAATAATATTTTTGAGGTTAGTAGGTAAGCATTTCTCTTTTCGTAGGCATAGTTGGCAGTAGTATCTACAGATATTTTAGGTTGTTCTTAAGTGTTTGTTTATTGATATATCGCACTGTATTTTTTACAGATGTTTCGACGAGGGTAGAGAGTCCACCTCTAGTGCTTGGGGTCCCGGGTTCGATCCCAGCCCTCGCCAAGTGAACTTTGTGGTGGACAAACATCGTGTGCGTGGGTTTTCTCAGGGTTCTCCCGTTTCCTCCCACTTTCTTCATTCCACCATTTCATTCATTACTCATCATCACCGTCTCCTTTAGCCTAACCGGCATAACCGTGGGACGTAAAACTCAAAGATTTCATTTCATTTTTGTTTCCTCGAGGTGATACGATTCCAAGCGCCACTAACCCCTTCTCTTTATTACAGGTAAGTATGTTTTATTTCTTTATTTTTCCTTTCTTCATCGTAGACTTTATTATATAATATTTCTTTATCATTCATTATAATTCATATTTCTTTCATAATAAATTAAATCATATTCTATCTTTCATTTTAATACGTCCGACATATGATACATAGTAAACATTCCATAAAACCTAGAGATGCAAGGGCTCGAAAAAAAAACGGCTTTTTTGGAAAAATACTCGGTTTTTTCTGCTTCGCTTTTTTGCTTGGGAAATTTTGGGCTCTTTTGAAAATTCTGCTTTAAATTGATAAACCAGAATTTGTTTCGCTTCTCTACAACAAAAAAGTCATTTAATTAGTGGTTGATGCCGATAATAATATAAAACCTCGAAAATAAACCAGGAATTTCGAAAAGATATTTCAAACAGTTTTACTTCTCAACATATTTACATTATGAATTCCAAAGGATTAACCAATGTATATAATAAGATTTTTTTAACCTCCTACATACAAAAGTAAGCAGGGTTGGCAAGAGCTATGGTTGTTTTTGAAAATGCCAAAAACCCGTTTTTTGGGGGGAGTTTAAACTAGGGTTTTTTGGTATAAACCAGTTTTTTTTTGAGGTTTAGATATTTTGCTTTATGTATTTATATTACATATTGACAGAAATAAGTTTGTTTCACCTTGGTGTTATTATGCAACAACGGGGTTATGCTGGAATAGGTCACATAAGCTTAAAGAAGTCCGGTCACTAAATTTTATAAATTGAGAAACTCCCGCCCTAGCCATTGGGAAAATCCCGTCATTACTCTAAATGTAAAACAATAACGGAAAAAATTATGTTATTGCTTTGCATGTAAAATTTAAAGGTCAACGTATCATAATCACTACGCTATAACTGAGGTATTAAATTACAAATTTAGTGCGTACATATCATTGAAAATACAATCCAAGCTAATGTTGGAAGCTACGTAGGCAATCGATAAATTTTGTCAATTTATATCAGTATATTTAAGCAACCTTGGCTTCTTTATAAAACAACAGGTATTCAGGCATGCAGAAATATACAATTTAGTTTCGTTTCGTATGTTCAGGCTTAACATCCTTACGTAATACCGAGGTTATCAAGGAGAAGACTTTCGCTTAAAGTGACATCCGAACCGCTACTTTGTTTACGCATGAAAGAAGGGTTGTGGTTCGACCGAGAATCGAACATGGGACGCCTTGATTAAAAGGTGAAAAGGAAATAAAACTAATGCAGATGGTTTGATGTATGGAAACGTCACCATGAAGTTCACACGATTCGCATTTTTCGTACCTTTTATTTTTTTTTCGGTTTAAACCAGTTGTTTATTTAAAACAAAAGAAGAAAAACAGCTGGTGTAAACCACCCAACCCTAAAAGTAAATACTTCTGTTTAAAAAAATACTCAAATAAATAGCAAAATTCTATGTAGTATTTTTACTTCAAAATATTCCATACCCTGTTTTTGGAACAAAATAAAATTAAAACTAGGAATGCAATGGATATACCCGATTGCAATGAAATGAGCTGAGCGAGCTTAAAGTACGTAATCAGTTTATTCTGATTTTTTCAAACATTTGTCTTTGATCGTTTGCGGCAATTGAAATGGTGCAAATTCAGTCACTGGCGTTTCAGGAATAGTTTTAGTCTCGAGAACTATCAGTGTGCTAAGTTTGGTTGAGATCGGCCAAACGATCTAGGAGGAAGCGTTTTTCGGTGATTATTCCTCGATGGTACATCGGATTTTTGATTTCGACCTATGTTGTCACTCAGCACGACATACTCTATCAGCGTGCTAAGTTTGGTTGAGATCGGCCAAACGGTCTAGGAGGAGTTCGCGGACAACCAAACGGCTAACCCGAGTATAAGAGCTTCGCTTCGCTCAGCTCAATAAAACATAAGAAAAATACTTAGATTTATATGATACACTTAAAGGCGTCACACCTAGAGTTTTTGGTTTTGTATATTCTTGAAATTCTGCAGTTTTATATAAGCACCATCACGGTTTATTCAGTCCTCAAGTTTTCTGTATTTTTAACAAGAGGGATTGAACATGAAGGGTGTGAGATAAGAACATGGTAACAAATAATTTTACTATTTTAAGAAATTAGAAATTTTCTGCTGCACAATCCATTTTGAAAGCCGGAAAGCTGATTTTTCGCATAAGTCTATACATGAGGGATTAAAAGAAGCGGTATGCGTTGCTGCCGATCTGATGCTGCGTAACTCAGCAATTGAAAATTTGTTAGTTACCATGTTCTTGGATCACACCCTTCATATCATTATGGAACTTTCCCCACCCCACCAACACACACAAAAAAAGGACTACGGAATATATTTAAGTTAAGATAAATACAACTGCACAACAAACATGATTGACTGGAGCTTTTGCGCTTCTATCGGGAAGTCCAGGATTCAACTCAGCATTCGACCATTCTGCCAAAACTTTTCTTCATTCCATCTATGAAGTAGAAAAAGTGCGTGTACTGTGAGTTGGCTGACTTCATTTCTTATTGTTTTTAAATCGTTATTATTACTAATTACCAGCAGTGACGGTTTTGCGAGGGTTAGGGGGGGCGGTCTTTCGGACTGAAGCCTGTTCCCCAAAATTACGGTATGTCTAAAACAAGCGAAATATCTATTAGTTAAGCCTTTACTCATTAACTTTAAGCTGCCGACAAATAAAATTTACGAATGTTTAGAAAAACTAAACATTAGTAAGAAAAAAACCCTCTCAAAATACTTTTCTAAATCCGCCACTGATTCTCAGTATAAAATGATTTTCAAGGTTGTATCCGGAAGATTATCGCTAAATATATAAACGAAACGAAATACAGTATTAGTTATGCCTGTACTCATAAACTTCAAGCTCCTCCCAAATAAAATTAGGAGATTTTAGAAAATGAAACAATCAGAGAAACCTGTCCCAAAGTACGTTTCTAAATCCGCTACTGATTATTTGTATAAATTAGTATTCAAGGTTGTATCCGGAAAATTATTGCTAAATCGTTGCACAGCTACAGTATAACAGAAATGTGGAAGTACGGTTAGACGGATATATTGAAAAACGTACGCTTTGACGGATATATGGAAAAACGTAAGTTTAACTTCTGCGTTAGAAGCTAGAGTACTAAGCTCTTAGAAATGAAACAGACGACAAACTGAAATGATATCGAGAAGAAAAAATATCGATAACTCAAAAGTTAAAATAAAGTTAAATAGTCTCTAAAATTGCCCTCAAATACTACATTCTTCATGTTAGCTTTAATTCGTAAAACATGTGCTCCATCCATCTTGATGGTGAATTTTAGAGCGAAATATGGCATTTAGGTCATGAAATTCTTATCTAAGTATAGAATATACTATAAGAAAGCTATTTAGATAGAAAAATCATGAAAATGAAAAAAGCCAAAATTTCCAAAATTCTCGTTTTTTCCCCAAAAAAGCCGGCTTTTTATGTGAAAAAAAACATCGATTCAAAAAAGCCGGCTTTTTTGCATCTCTATTTATTTAACAGGTATAATTATACTTTCCTTTTCAGAGGTTAACCTATGATGATGCCGGCCGTATTATTTCTACTCATCGAAACAAGTGAGTATGAATTAACTTTATCTATTAAGAGCCATCATTTCATTAATAAGCATATATCGCTTACATATACGTGTTTTTTTAATCGAAAACACTAGATATCAATAGCAGACGTTTCTCTTACTTCTTAAACCTCATAAACAACAAACTAATGATAATGGCGTTGGGACGTTTTGTTTATGTTGTTTATATCAAATTCCTTCATTGATATATAATAAAAAAGCATTATGGTATTGTAAATAAATACATCAATTTTTTATGTATAAATATAAGTTAATATAAGTACTGAGAATTTTGAAGAGAATATGTTGAAATATTAAATTATATTCATTGTTATTAGTAGGGGCCGAATGGAGTTTTGGGGTTATGAAACCCCCGAATCGCTAACTTTCTTAATAACGATACATTTTTAAATACTTCAGCACTTAACAAAACCAGAGATATTTAGTGTGTGAATACAGATAAGTCTAATTTATAACTTTCTGTTCCAGATAAATATTATCTGTATTTACCTGTTTTACAGCAAATATATTACTTCTTGAATCGTTCTTTTTTATGCGATGTCAATCCTTATTTTAAAAACAAAACTTCGTTGTGAATAATTTAAATTGTCTTCTCTTCTTCTTCAGCAATTATCAAAATTTGAATCTTTTTCGCCAACATTGAATATTTCAATGTAATATGTTTATACGAAAATTTGGGTACAGATTGAGAATAAGGTAGATATTGCATAACTTCTCAAAAACGTAAAATAATTAAAGTTAGGTCACTAATTACAACAGAAGATATTAACACAAAAAGAAAACAACTCAACAAAACCTAAATTAAAACAAATAAACTGTAGTGCCTAGCTGCCATGTGGGTCACTACAAGAGAAGATCTTTCTTATCACACTGAGTATGCATGAAATTGAAATTGAAACAAGAAAACTTGAAAAAGCTTCGGCCTGGCCGGGACTCAAACCGGGGTACACCAAATACAACTTCAATGCGCTAACCATTCACCCACCGCACCCTTTACACTTCCACCCAAACTAATACCTAGTTAAAATCGTTTCATGGAAAAATATAAACAAGATACTCAAATGTAACATAAACAAACAAATATAAACAAAATATAAATAAAAATATAAATTAGAAAATATAAGCAACTTGTGTGAGTGTCTTAATGACTTACACGAGATTTTCTTGTTTAACTCAAAAACAAGTTATATAGACGTTCCTCAATGAGGAAAATATCACGAAACGTTCTTCAAGTTGAGGCTACGCCACTGGCAGTGAAATAACTTGTGGGGCTCCATGCCGTTCGAGGGGCCCCATTTTCAGACAAAATTATCTTACTCCGTATACGATACGAACATGAAATTTGAAATGAAGCATCAAATAGAGTCGCTACATTACATAAACAAAACAGCACACAAAAGGGAAATATAACAAAAGTGACTTTTGGACCCATTTCAGAAAAGAAATGTCTACTATTAGGGGATCTAAAATAATATTTACTCGTATGCCTTTGAGATTTATCAATATTGTCCCTTTAATAACTTTGTCATGTATGCAAAAAAATGAAATCAAATCTTTAGTTTTACGTCCCAGGATTATGCCGGTTAGGCTAAAGGAGACGGTGATGAAGAGCAATGGTTGAAATGGTGGAATGAAAAAGTGAGAGAAAACGGGAGAACCCCGAGAAAACCCACGCACACGGTGTTTGTCCACCACAAAGTTCACTTGGCGGGGACTGGGATCGAACCCGAGACCCCAAGCACCAGAGATGAACGCTCTACCACTGAGCCGCCGTGGCCCCTTGCCATGTATGGAATCGGCCCAGGGTGTAACTAACGGAACCGAAGAGTTTGCCGTGCGGGAGGACGTACAGGCTCCACGAGGCCCATAAGGATTAAGAAAAAGTTGGAAAGGTGAGACCCCAAGTACCAGAACAACTTTTCCTAGGGGGCACAAATAAGCTTCTTAATTATTGCCTCCCGTCAGGAAATATCTAAGTTACGGCGCTGGTCATCGGTTGCAGGGATTGTCCCGATTTACATTACATTTCGTCTTTCATAACTTCTAATTTCCAAAGAAGGAAAGAATACAGATATTATTTTCAAATTCTTTAAATTCCATCAACACGTGTAGAAATAGACAGTTCTATGTTTATGTTGCAAAACTATTAGTATATTTTTTTCATGTTCACATGAGGAATTTGTGGCAAATTGAGGCTACATGATCTTGAGGCTGCTGATCATGATGCGCAATCCACTAGGGGTTTGAATTCGTCTGAAAAGCAAGGTGTTCGTATTCCTGTAGTGTTTGGAATACGTCGAAAGGACATGAGGTGTAAGGGCGAACAATACTCCGGTTCGAGCGAATTGTTTAAAACAAAATTTGAAATCAGGAAATTTCCATTGCAGCTACCTGGGTTCAAATCTTGGCGTAGGAATTATTAATTTTTCTGAATGGGAAGATAATGTTTATGTAATTGGTGTTATAATGTCATTTCTTTATTATTATTATTATTATTATTATTATTATTATTATTATTATTATTATTATTATTATTATTATTATTATTATTATTATTATTATTATTATTACCATAATGTAAAAAAAATAACATAGTCGAAGGTATTCATAGGAACAGAAAAGATATAGAGTATGTTAGATGTTTCTTAGGTTTACACATGAACGCAATAATAATATTACGTTTATGGATTTACAGATAGAATTATCATTTTATGGCATAAAATGGAATATAAAGATTTGTTCGCTGATAACAGTAATGCGTTTTGTTTCGCTCTTCTTCTAGGTAGAAAGGTGATGTGACATCTTAAATAGGATCATTCCCGTGACTAGCGTTGCAAGTTTGGTCACAATTTGCAATTTGTGCACAGCTACGAACATTTCCTTGGAAGTCGTTTTTGGCCCATACTACAGCAGTAAGGACGTGTTTAGCCCTTATGTATTCATCAATTCTTGTCCAAATCAGTTGCTTGCCAGACGGTTACGAATGAAGTTGATATGGATTATGTAATTTTGTGTTGTTGGCATTTAACCTGTGAAGGATGTCGTCTCAACTCTTAGACCCGGAGAAATTGATTATTTTTCATGTTAGTATACGGCAGAAGTATCAGTTTTGTAGAATGCAAAAATCTACTGAATTGCAACACCCTGAATCGAACTCGCGTCCCCAACAATACGAAACTAACGCTTAAGTCACTACTCTAAGACATCACTGGTCTGAAAGAAGGAAAATATGGAGCTGTAGTGAATTCAGTAATTATACACTTTTACGATTCCAGTGTAATAATGCTGAAACTTTCTAATTTCAGTCACGATAAAATATCAAAGTATTATGCAGAAAGAATAGTCCAGAGAAGTCAACTTTAAAATGACAACTCATGTGTCCGGAGGCGCTGCCAAATGCTCTCGCCCCGGACCCTGATTTTTCATGGCACGGAATTGGGCAGATGCTTATATTGATTGGAATCTGCAATTTCAGGGCACTGGATCATTTCTTTTAAATTAATTAATTTAGCGAACCTATCCCAGTACCTTGTTTCATATTTTTATGCGTTTAACGAAATTTACAGTTTTTCTAATAACTCTTTAAGAAGAGAGACAAAAACACAGAAACATTGAGGAGAATAAAAATCACAAACACTATTCGCGCGTTCTTCCCTTGCCTGAAGTAAAACAAATATATATATATATATATATATATATATATGGTTAACATGCAATTTTTGGTCTTCCATTATTTATGTGGTGTCAAATCTGTAACATCAAACCAAACAAAAAGCAATACTAGTACACAACACGCCCAACATCTTAGTTATTCATGACAAACTATTGCATGATCCGAATATGTCCAGTATATCCACAAATCTTCATTTGTCATATTTTCCCGAGATACGTCATGACTTTTCTGACAACCTGATACTTTAAATGTTGTTAATACGCAAAGTTCATTGATCTCGTCACTTATTCACTTATACTCTTATGATCATCACAACCTTTAGTGTACTTTCCGCAGATATAGAAAGGTGAAATGTAGCATCCAGGCTTGGTGTACCATGCAAGTAAACAAATAAAAAGCAACAGTATAATATTTCCCTCCGCCAAGTCCCCTTCAATGAAGTGTGTTGTTTATTCAACAAACGGACTTGAAATCCATTCAGAAAAATAATAAAATATAAAATATGTAGCCAAGTCTCGACTTGGAATAATAATAATAATAATAATAATAATAATAATAATAATAATAATAATAATAATAATAATAATAATAATAATAATAATAATAATAATAATAAGAAGAAGAAGAAGAAGAAGAAATAACAGAATTACAATATCAATTACGTAAACAATACCTTCCAATCAAGAAAAAATAATAAATGGCACATCGAGATTCGAATCCGGGTGACTGTAATGGAAGTTCTCTGCTATCACACTTTGCCATCAAATCCTCAGACAAAGATAAGAAAATAAACTAGTAGTTATGTTAGATAATCGTAGCACACACTATTTCCACACTTTTGATTTAATTCAGAGAATATAAAAGTAATGTCCATCGTCTTTCTTCTTTGGAAACTAGAAGGTAAAGAAGAATTGTAGAAATGGGCACGAGCGAGTTCGAGCGAGTTTTCACTCAAACTCGACTCGACTCGAAACAGACATCTTTGAGCTCAACTCGAGAACTCAACTCGAAAAATTTAAACCAACTTAACTCGAATTTGACTCGAGTTTCGATTCGAGTCGTGTCAAAACGAAGAAAATCGAGCCAAATGCTGTGCGAAGTTTCAAGTACACTCTTCAAGTATCCTACATAAACAATATAATTATTATCAAAGATGCTACTACTACTACCACTACTACTTCTACTTGTTATTATTATTATTATAATTATTATTATTATTATTATTACTTTTACTATGGATACGTATAGTAAAACTGCAAGTTTATTTTAATGAAAAAAGTGTCATGAAAATTTCAAAAAAATCCTTGGGCAAGGTTTGAACTCACTCCAAAAAGTACTTTCATTACTAGAACGTTGTCCTAGAACACTCCGCGACGAAGGTTGACAGCAGTTTGCCTTAATTTAATCTATATGTAGGTCATGACTCTCTACGTTCTATCTATATCGGCCAATAAGATCTGAGGACATCTGAAATTCTTGGAATCTTCCGCACACCAAGGTCTGCAGGGTCGGTCGTTAGTTACGCCTCTGGACCCGTTCCATACACGACAAATTAATTAAGGGGACCATTTTGACAAATCTGACAATAATATACGAGTATATATTAATTCTAGTGCCCCTCATAGTATACTTTTTTTTTACTCAAATGGGCCCACGGCTGATGATTGTTTTATTTACATTTAGTGTGCTTTTCTGTTTATGTAATGTAGTTAACCTGTTTTATGCTTCACTTATAATTTTAATTTCGTATCATATATGGATTAAGACAATTTCGTCTTAAAATGGGAACCCTCTGAACGGCGGGGAGCTCCCATGGGGTTGAGTGGAGTGGCCCCTCTGCCATCACAAGTTACGGTCCGTCGTCGTGGCAATCATTTTTTCTTAATTGGAAGGTATTGTTCAGGTAATTGATCTTGTACTTCTGTTATTTCTTTATTATTATTATTATTATTATTATTATTATTATTATTATTATTATTATTATTATTATTATTATTATTATTATTATTATTATTATTATTATTACAAGTTGAGACTTGCGATTTTATATTTTATTAATTTTCTGATTGGATTTCAAGTCCTTTTGTTGAATAAACAACACACTCCATTGAAGGGGACTTCGCGGAGAGAAATATTATACTGTTGCTTATCATTGGTTTACTTGCACGCTACAGTAAGCCTGGATACTACATATCATCTTTCTATATCTACGGGAAAAACCCTAATGGTTGTGATGATCATAAGAGAATAATTGAATAAGTAATGAGATCAATGAACTTTGCGTATTAATATTTCAAATATCAGGTTGTCAGAAAAGTCATGACATATTTCGGTAAAATATGACAAATGATGGTTTGTGGATATATTAGAGTTATTCGAATAATGCAATAGTTCGTCATGAATAGCTAAGATGTTGAGCGTTTTGGGTAGTAGTATTGTCTTTGTTTGGGTTTGGTTTTACAGATTTAATCAGAGATGGTGTGGGTCAATTAAAATTTGACCCACCACCCACCCCAACCCACTCTGACCCGTGATAAACCATGAACCATTGACCCATCAAAACACATCGTCATCAACTCTGACACATGATCCACGTCCTCTTTTCTACCGACTAAAGAGTTTATACGTGTAATAAAACGAGGTTGTCAAATTCTAACTAATCGGATTTTGAATTTCAACGGTCAATCCCTCAAGCACCGCTCTGTTACAATAATGATGGGTCTGACCTTTACGATATAAAATGGTAAAGTGTTTGTCATGTGCAAACTTACGATGAATTTCAATTAAATTATCATGGTCTAATTACTTCCTTGTTGAATTATCGATACTTCTCAATGGGAAAGAAGATAAAATTTGAAACTCCCAAATCAAGGTACGTAGACCAACATACTGAAGCTTACATTGCAAATTTTATGTCTATTTTTGTCACAACTTTCTGGGTGTCAGAAACACAATTTTAACTAGCTCAACATTTTTGTGCTACTGAAATAAACGAAAGAATAAATTTGAATGACCTATTCAATTTTGTACCAACGAGAAATACCATTTTATCTAGCTTAGAATTTTTTTATCATTTTGTACTACTCAAATAAACAAAAAAAACAAAGAAGGTTCATTTTAACTAACTCAGACTTTTATACCATTTTGTACTACTCCAATAAAACGAAGGAATAGAATATTTAGTTTTGTACCAACTAGAAAAAAAGAAGTGAAGAATGAATAAAAAATTGGGTGGATTATTTTCTTTTGGAGAAGAGAAGAAGAGCTACTTTAACTAGCTCATTATGTACTGTTTAAAGAAACGACAATTGACTATTTTAACTAGCTCAGAATTTATGTAACTTTTGAACTACTGGAATGTTCTATTTTTGTGTCAATCAGAAAAAAAAACGAGGAAGAGCCATTTTAACAAGTTCATAATTTCTGTAACGAAAGAATAATTTCGATGTTCTACTTTTTATACCAACGAGAAAAATGAACTAGCTGAATATACGAAAGAATAAATTTAAGTGACCTGTCCAAATTTGTACCAATGAGAAATGTCATTTTTAACTGGTTTAGAATGTTATACCAGGGTTAAATTTGAATGGCCTAAAAAAAGGGGAAGAAGAATTATTTTATATAATTTTACTACTCAAGTAAACAATGGAATATTTAGTTTTGTACCACCGAGAAAAACAAAGAAATACAATTTTAACAAACTAAGAATATTTTACCATTGTCAACTCTAAAAAAGGACCATTTTTACTAACTCAAAATCAATTAAACGAAGTAATGCATTTGAGTGAGCTATTTAATTTTGTAACAACCAGAGAAAAACCGAAGCTGAGTATTTTAGACCATATTGTATTTTTTCAACAAACAAAGGACTAAATTTATATTAACCAGAGAAAAGCAAAAACAAGGACCATTTTAACTAGCTTCGAATTTTATATCATTTTAAACCAGTCTAATAAACGAAGGCATAAATATGAGTGAGACCCATTCTAACTAACTGAGAATTTCCGTACCTTTTTGTACTATTTAAACAAACGATGGGGTAAATTTGAGTGGCCTGTTTTTTGTACTAACCAGAAAAATCGAAGAAGGTTCCATTTAGCTAACTCAGAATTTATGTACCTTTGTACTAGCCCAATCAACGAAAGAACAAATTTGGGTGTTGTACTTTTTTATACTAAACAAAGAATAAGCATTTTAACTAGCTGAGTATTTTTGTGCTACACAAATCAACAAATGAATAAATTTGTACTAAGCAAAAAAGCGAATTTAGTTTTGTACCAACCACGAAGGTCCATTTTAACTAGCTCAATATTTTTGTGCTACTCAAATAAACGAAAGAATACATTTGAGTGGCCTATTCAATTTGGTATCAACGAGAAATGCCATTTTAACTAACTCAGCATTTTATACCTTTTGTGCTATTTAAATAAAAGAAGAAAGCGAAGGAGGACCATCTTAACTAACTCAGAATTTTTTACCATTTTGTACTAATCAAACAAACGAAGGAATAGATTTGGGTGGCTCATTTATTTTTGTCCATTCTTTAACTAGCTCAATATTTCAGTACCATTGTAACTAACTCAAACAAACGAAAGAATAAATTTGAGTGGCTTAAGCAAAGAAGGTCAATTTGTACCTTTTTGTGCTATTAAGTTTTAGTGACCTATTCAATTTTGTACCAAGTAGAGAAAATTGAAGAATGAATAAATTTTGTTTGCAATTAGAAAAGCGGAGAAGGTCTATTTTATGTACATTTTGTATTACTCAAATTCTACTTTCTGTACCAACCAGAGAAAATACAAAGGAATAAGCTCAGAATTTCTATACCTTTTTGTGCTATTCAAATAAACGAAGGAATAAACGTATTCACTTTTATAGCAAGCAGAAAAAGTTCCTTTTAGTTTTGTACCAACCACGAAGGCCCATTATAACAAGGTCGGTATTTTTATACCATTTTGTATTACTGTAATAAATTTGGGTGGTCTATTTCATTTTTGTAAAAATCAGAAGAAAAGCTCAGAATTTTATACCTTTGTGAAGGATTAAAATAAACGAGTGGTTCATTTAGTTGTGGTGCTACATTTGGTATAGTTTTGTGTCATCCAGATCAGTTTATTTATTTCTCTTAAAGAACAAGTCTTAATATTGCAATACTACAAATTGATCCATTTATATAATAATATAGTTAACAGTTCAATTCTCAACTTCCATCGAAGTATTTAGCCCTAATATGTTCGTCTATTCATACACAATCAAACGCATACGCTACAATGGGCTCAGTGTTCATTTACAGAATTAAATAATTGTTTATCTTTCTCTAAAAACATTTCTACTATTTCTTTGATATAATAATCACACTCTGTAATGTATTCATATACCAGATTAAATATTTCCTGCAAAGTATAAGTGTTCTTAATATTACAACATTTAAAATGCTTCTTTAAATAAAGTTTATAGATTTTCTCTCTCATTTCACGTTTAATTAAAATCGTCCACACCTTTTGTAATAATTCGTAATCATACTGCAGCAAACAGTTGTGATCTTTTTCATTTTCATTATGTTCACAACATGCTTCACGTAAAAATACTGAATTTGGTATGTACTCATTAAATAATTCTATAACACATGTATCACTAATACTTTCACTAGTACACTCGCACTGATTAGCTTCCACTTCAAAACAGTTAATATTTGAAACACTTCTTCTATTTCTTGTGTTGGATATACGATTCTCATTTTATCACGTAATTCATCTGGCAAACAGGGGTCAGACGGGTGAATTAACAGTATAGGTTTTTCATTTTCACGCTGAATTTCTTTTTCTCTAGGTGAAACATAACAATCTCCATGCTCTTCAGCAAAAACAAATCAAATAAATAATTTTTTTCAAGTGTGATACATCTATTTACATATCTACAATAAAAGCATTCTATGCATTCTCCGTGTCTAATAATATGTTTCAAGCAATACAAAGAAACAATTCTCTAATATAACATCATGATGTATTTTCTATTATTTTCCAAATATACTCCATAAACTTATATTCCATTATAATAAAATACATAAACGCAAAAAGATATATTTGAAGTTTCATATAATTTACCTTAGACGAGGAAAGAAAGTTTTAAAAAAATAATTGAATCGTTGAGCAATAGGCAGTACCTTTAGACCTTCACAATACTAGCAATACAAATATATTTATCGCATTCGTAATGTTGCTTAAATATCTGCAGCAATCTTTACAGATGGTGTGGAAATTTGAAAACTTTTCATTTCCTTGATCAGCTGATTCTTACTTTGATATGATTTCTTATTCTGCTGTGATTCAAATTGGCCAAGCATGTTGTCACGATTCCCTTAAATCTTTCATAAGTTTTCTTTAGAACGTTTTAGTCCCTTAATAACCCTAATTGCTATGAAGTATCTTCTACAGAATTAAGTTATAATTGAGTTATGACACAACTATTTTAATCCTTCACAAAGGTATAAAATTCTGAGCTTTTCTTCTGTTTTTTTTACAAAAATGAAATAGACCACCCAAATTTATTAGAGTAATACAAAATGATATAAAAATACCGAGCTTTTCATAATGGGCCTTCGTGGTTGGTACAAACTAAAAGGAGCTTTTTCTGCTTGCTATAAAAGTGAATAGGTTTATTCCTTCGTTTATTTGAATAGCACAAAAAGGTATAGAAATTCTGAGCTTATTCCTTTGTATTTTCTCTGGTTGGTACAGGAAGTAGAATTTGAGTAGTATAAATTGTACATAAAATAGACCTTCTCCGCTTTTCTAATTGCAAACAAAATTTATTCATTCTTCAATTTTCTCTACTTGGTACAAAATTAAATAATTCACTCAAATTTAATAGCACAAAAAGGTACAAACTGACTGTTTGCTTAAGCCACTCAAATTTATTCTTTCGTTTGTTTGAGTTAGTTACAATGGTACTGAAATATTGAGCTAGTTAAAGAATGGGCAAAAATAAATGAGCCACCCAAATTTATTCCTTCGTTTGTTTGATTAGTACAAAATGGTATAAAATTCTGAGTTAGTTAAAATGGTCCTCCTTCGCTTTCTTCTTTTATTTAAATAGCACAAAAGGTATAAAATGCTGAGTTAGTTAAAATGGCATTTCTCGTTGGTACCAAATTGAATAGGCCACTCAAATGTATTCTTTCGTTTATTTGAGTAGCACAAAAATATTGAGCTAGTTAAAATGAACCTTCGTGGTCGGTACAAAACTAAATTCGTTTTTTTTTCCTTAGTACAAATTTATTCATTTGTTGATTTGTGTAGCACAAAAAAACTCAGCTAGTTAAAATGGTTCTTCTTTGTTTGGTATAAAAAAGTAAAACACCCAAATTTGTTCTTTCGTTCATTGGGCTAGTACAAAGGTACATAAATTCTAAATTGAACCTTCTTCGATTTTTCTGGTTAGTTTAAAAAACAGGCCACTCAAATTTATCCCATCGTTTGTTTAAATAGTACAGAAAGGTACGGAAATTCTCTGGTTAATATAAATTTAGTCCTTTGTTTGTTGAAAAAATACAATATGGTATAAATACTCAGCTTCGGTTTTTCTCTGGTTGTTACAAAATTAAATAGCTCACTCAAATGTATTACTTCGTTTAATTGATTTTGAGTTAGTTAAAATGGTCCTTTCTTAGAGTTGACAATGGTAAAATCTTCTTAGTTTGTTAAAATGGTATTTCTTTGTCTTTCTCGGTGGTACAAAACTAAATATTCCATTGTTTACTTGAGTAGTAAAATTATATAAAATAGTTCTTCGCCTTTTTTAGACCACTCAAATTTATCCCAGGTATAAAATTCTAAGCCAGTTAAAAATGGCATTTCTCATTGGGACAAAATTGAATAGGTCATTTAAATTTAATCTTTCGTATATTCAGCTAGTTCATTTTTCTCGTTGGTATAAAAAGTAGAACATCGAAATTATTCTTTCGTCACAGAAATTATGAACTTGTTAAAATGGCTCTTCTTCGTTTTTTTCAGATTGATACGAAAATAGAACATTCCTGTAGTTCAAAAGTTACATAAATTCTGAGCTAGTTAAAATAGTCAATTTTCGTTTCTTTAAACAGTACATAATGAGCTAGTTAAAGTAGCCCTTCTTCTCTTTTGCAAAAGAAAATAATCCACCTATTTTTTTATTCATTCTTCACTTCTTTTTTTCTAGTTGGTATAAAACTAAATATTCTACTTCTTCGTTTTATTGGAGTAGTACAAAATGGTATAAATGTTTGAGTTAGTTAAAATGAACCTTCTTTGTTTTTTTTTTGTTTATTTGAGTAGTACAAAATGACATAAAATTCTGAGCTAGATAAAATGGTATTTCTCGTTGGTACAAAATTGAATAGGTCATTCAAATTTATTCTTTCGTTTATTTCAGTAGCACAAAAATATTGAGCTAGTTAAAATTGTGTTTCTTTGATTTCTTTTTCATTAATACAAAAGTAAATAAGCCACTCACTTTTTCTGCTTGATACAAAATTGAATAGATCACACAAATTTATCCGTTGCTCTGTTACGAGTTATTTGACCTTTTGACCTCTATGGTCATTATTTTTTGAACTTGTAGTAGTTGATGAACTATTACTAAATGTGGAAACAGGATCTCAATATTTAGCTCCGTTTTCGAGTTATTAGGTTTTAAGTATTTTAACCTTTGACCTCGGTGGTGAGTACATTTTTAACAAGTACTAGTTGATGACCTATTACTAGATTTTGAAACAGCACCTCACTACGTTGCTTCGTTTTCGATTTATTAGGTTTTAAGTATTTTGACCTTTGACCTCGATGGTCATTATTTCTGGAACTTGCAGTGGTTGATGACCAATTACTAAATATGGAAACACCATCTCAATATGTGGCTCTGTTTCCGAGTTATTAGGTTTTAAGAATTTTGACCTTTTACCTCGATGATCAGTACTTTTTTAAAATGTACTAGTTGATGACATTTACTAAATGTGGAAACACCATCTGTATATGTGGCTCTGTTTCCGAGTTAAATAGCAAGGGGGTCATATGGGGCATTAAATAGCATTGGAATTTACTCCTGAATCCATTTCCGTAACCAATGTTTACATATCTGTTTTCAGTTCAGAGTTAAGAGCTCTATCGCCCACAGGAACATACAAACACCTTGCAAGTTAAATTTGTGTTATGGAAAACGGTCATGCGAGCAGTTGCAGGGTTTTGGCTAATGCAGTAGCAGTCACTTGATCTACAATAGTCACTATATCAATAAGATCTTCAGCATAGTGAGAGAAATCATTAATTAAATTGAAATGCCTGTACTGAAAAATGGAATAGCAGCACTGTAGCAAATTACAAGCACTTAACTGACGTAATATAATTTAGGTGAACGGCACATATGATTTTACAAGGATATGTCTTGAAGTTATTAGAAATAATTACAAAAATTATCAGAAAAAATAATATAAACTGGTGCACATAAACAGATATAAACCTACTGACCTTTTGCTCTTGAGTTGTGATGATGGAGATCCATTACGAAGTGATTAGCACACAGTATCATGGAGCAGTACAAACACTTAACAAATGCACTTTCGTCACAATATTAATAACCACAGACACTATTTCCTACTTGCAACATAGTCTCTAGAGCTTTTTGTAAATGAACCAACTATTGCTCTGGTGACGTACCCACATTTTTGTCATGCATATGCAAGCATGTCCTTTAGGACTGGCGCACAAAATTGATCATACACAACAGAATGCATGTTGATGATGAAAATTCTGTCATGTAACTTGTTCGGTGTACCAGAAACAATGAATTCATGTCGAAAATAATCCTCAAGTCTCCGAATTACCAGTTTATATTGAAGAAAAAAGTATACATCAAGTGGCTAAATAAATTTGGTGGTCATTGGGGGTATAATTTCAACACGAATGGTTTTCTCATGTAACAATTCTTGCACGTCTTCACTTGTCTCTCCACTCCACGAGTAAAGCAACAGCAGGGAAACCTCTTTCACATCAGGAATAAACACGTCCTTTAGCTACCGTTTGACGTGCTCGCGACTGAGTTTGCCTGATTTGCTCGCATCAATAACAATGTTGAAAGGTGTGTGTCTAGCTAACTGTTGTTTCACTTTGGGTCCGAACACGCCTTATGCTCCTGGAAATATATATATGTGTATGCCTAGCCGTACTGGGGAAATGTGAATTTGGATGGTATATGCGTGGGACACTGAGGCCAAAGGCTGATCGACTGCTGTGGTATGTTTTTCACCTATTTCTGACAAAGTTCTACCAGAGGTCATTTCATACTCAAACCTAGAATGATCAGTATTAAAGATGCATTCAGTGTTGTACGGTTCCTCATGTATTATTTTATTAATTTTAATCACCAAATTTTGGTCATTTTCAAGAAATTCACCTTCGTTTTCAACATCTTTCTTCGTTGCAAATTGAGTAATCCTTCGTGAACGAATCCTGTGCTCTTTCTAAATTTGTTAATGAAACCACGAGAAGTACGGAATGGATAGTTGAATTTCTTCGCTGTTAGTAACATCCTCGCTTTTAAATGATAATCATGTACCGTAAGTCCTTTAGTGCGATAAAAGTTGAATGTTTTTAGTAGTTCGTATTTTAGTAGTGACATGACATGAGAGCGAGGAGGTTTGTTACGGAATTTCAAAGCCTTATACACAAACACCATATTGCATTTGAATTTCTTCGCTGAAGCTGCAACAGTGTTATGTTTCCCATTCTTTTTCAATAATGTAACGTGCTCCTGAATTTGTATTTTTTAACGGCAGCTTCTGTTACACGTACAGATTTTGTCCGGCTTGGAGATGACATCTCATACTCTCTCGTAGAAGGATCACTTTAATCAATTGATGGACTAGTTATCTGTTCCAAATCAATTTCGTTTGTCCAATCTTCACGCTCACACTCTGTGTCAGTGTCTACATCTAATGTGTCACTCACTGTTAAAGAAATGTTACCATCATATTTGCTTGCTATCATTGCAAGCAATGTACCTGCAAATGTCTTATCTTCTACTCATCCTTACTCACAACTACAGATGCAAAAAAGCCGGCTTTTTTGAATCGATGTTTTTTTCACATAAAAAGCCGGCTTTTTTGGAAAAAAAACGAGAATTTTGGAAATTTTGGCTTTTTTCATTTTCATGATTTTTCTATCTAAATAGCTTTCTTATAGTATATTCTATACTTAGATAAGAATTTCATGACCTAAATGCCATATTTCGCTCTAAAATTCACCATCAAGATGGATGGAGCACATGTTTTACGAATTAAAGCTAACATGAAGAATGTAGTATTTGAGGGCAATTTTAGAGGCTATTTAACTTTATTTTAACTTTTGAGTTATCGATATTTTTTCTTCTCGATATCATTTCAGTTTGTCGTCTGTTTCATTTCTAAGAGCTTAGTACTCTAGCTTCTAACGCAGAAGTTAAACTTACGTTTTTCTATATATCCGTCATAGCGTACGTTTTTCAATATATCCGTCTAACCGTACCTCCACATTTCTGTTATACTGTAGCTGTGCAACGATTTAGCAATAATTTTCCGGATACAACCTTGAGTACTAATTTATACAAATAATCAGTAGCGGATTTAGAAACGTACTTTGGGACGGGTTTCTCTGATTGTTTCATTTTCTAAAATCTCCTAATTTTATTTGGGAGGAGCTTGAAGTTTATGAGTACAGGCATAACTAATACCGTATTTCGTTTCGTTTATATATTTAGCGATAATCTTCCGGATACAACCTTGAAAATCATTTTATACTGAGAATCAGTGGCGGATTTAGAAAAGTATTTTGGGAGGGTTTTTTTCTTACTAATGTTTAGTTTTTCTAAACATTCGTAATTTTTATTTGTCGGCAGCTTAAAGTTAATGAGTAAAGGCTTAACTAATAGATATTTCGCTTGTTTTAGACATACCGTAATTTTGGGGAACAGGCTTCAGTCCGAAAGACCGCCCCCCCTAACCCTCGCAAAACCGTCACTGCTGGTAATTAGTAATAATAACGATTTAAAAACAATAAGAAATGAAGTCAGCCAACTCACAGTACACGCACTTTTTCTACTTCATAGATGGAATGAAGAAAAGTTTTGGCAGAATGGTCGAATGCTTAGTTGAATTCCGGACTTCTCGATAGAAGCGCAAAAGCTCCAGTCAATCATGTTTGTTGTGCAGTTGTATTTATCTTAACTTAAATATATTCCGTAGTCCTTTTTTGTGTGTGTGTTGGTGGGGTGGGGAGAGTTCCATAATGATATGAAGGGTGTGAGCCAAGAACATGGTAACTAACAAATTTTCAATTGCTGAGTTACGTTTCCATACATCAAACCATCTGCATTAGTTTTATTTCCTTTTCACCTTTTAATCAAGGTGTCCCATGTTCGATTCTCGGTCGAACCACAACCCTTCTTCCATGCGTAAACAAAGTGGCGGTTCGGATGTCACTTTAAGCGAAAGTCTTCTCCTTGATAACCTCGGTATTACGTAAGGATGTTAAGCCTGAACATACGAAACGAAACTAAATTGTATATTTCTGCGTGCCTGAATACCTGTTGTTTTATAAAGAAGCCAAGGTTGCTTAAATATACTGATATAAATTGACAAAATTTATCGATTGCCTACGTAGCTTCCAACATTAGCTTGGATTGTATTTTCAATGATATGTACGCACTAAATTTGTAATTTAATACCTCAGTTTTAGCGTAGTGATTATGATACGTTGACCTTTAAATTTTACATGCAAAGCAATAACATAATTTTTTCAGTTATTGTTTTACATTTAGAGTAATGACGGGATTTTCCCGATGGCTAGGGCGGGAGTTTCTCAATTTAAGAAATTTAGTGACCGGACTTCTTTAAGCTTATGTGACCTCTTCCAGCATAACCCCGTTGTTGCATAATAACACCAAGGTGAAACAAACTTATTTCTGTCAATATGTAATATAAATACATAAAGCAAAATATCTAAACCCAAAAACAACTAGTTTAAACCAAAAAAGTCTAGTTTAAACTCCTCCCAAAAAACGGGTTTTTGGCATTTTCAAAAACAACCATGGCTCTTGCCAACCCTGCTTACTTTTGTATGTAGGAGGTTAAAAAAAAATCTTATTATATACATTGGTTAATCCTTTGGAATTCATAATGTAAATATGTTGAGAAATAAAACTGTTTGAAATATCTTTTCGAAATTCATGGTTTATTTTCGAGGTTGTATATTATTATCGGCATCAACCACTAATTAAATGACTTTTTTTGTTGTAGAGAAGCGAAACAAAATCTGGTTTATCAATTTAAAGCAGAATTTTCAAAAAAGCCCAAAATTTCCCAAGCAAAAAAGCGAAGCAGAAAAAACCGAGTTTTTTTTCCAAAAAGCCGTTTTTTTTTCAAGCCCTTGCATCTCTACTCACAACACTATATTTTTCCACCACTGCTTGATTTAAAATGTTGAGTACGTTCATTAGATTAATCGTTCGCATTTTATGCACGGAACGAATGTTTCACTGGTCCAACAAATGCGTTCGTACCGAACGTCACACGCCTGCCCGCACCAAAAATTGCTGTACTACTACCGTTTGTCATTCGGAGACAAACACCATACACATCACTGCACACCCATGTTGCTATTATTGCCTGTTGGAAAACTCTCTAAATTCTGCGTGCTTGTCTTAATCCCTAAACAATAGTCTAAAGTCAAGAGAACTAATAAGTCTACTTTGTTAGTTTTTAATAGTACGGAGTACAATATTGGGGAAATTCACCACATTCCTATTGAGTATTTCAAACACAAAAAAAGAACCATCACTGTGAGTGTTAAAGCACATGAATAAACAAATCCCAAAATGAATTTCTTGAGTTGTCAAGTACGTGATTTAAATAATAAATAAATCCTCAAAACACCTGCTACAATTAGTTATTTATCACAGTTTCGATATGAAAACTAGTCTTGCCCTTATTATAAGCTAGTGTTTTATCGTTAAAGGTGGAGAGATGCTGATATTTAATTATTTAATATTGAAGGAAAAAGCAAGAAGAGGCTCTTTTTATGGGTTGCAACTTGATATTGAATTTTGTAACAATTTTTATTGTCACCCTTCTTAGCAGGTGTGTATGCATTCTCTTATCACTAATAGCAGATCAGACACAAGGAAAAGTGAATTCTAACTCTCCAGGTGTATATTCTAAGAATAGACTGTGAACTGATAATTTAAATCCCTTAATTGTCCAATGCGTCAGCGATAAATCTATTTTATTTAGACAAACTGACAATAAATGCATTGAAGTATTTTAACTTCGTAATATGCACCGTAAATTATAGGTTGTCGAATATGAGTATTGGAAAGGAACGCAATATTCTGCAACAATGATGGTCTTTGCGTAAAGTTTCAAGATTGGAGAAGGAAACACAATATAATGGATCATGTAAAATTAACTAAAAAAGATTTTTGGTTTGCTTCAGTTCAACGTCCCTCACTTATGCCCGCTACGCTAAAGGAGACATGAACCTACTGATTATAGTGGATTTTCTAATATATATATAAATATATATCTGAACAATCCGTTTGGTATTCTCTGCTCTTCAGTACTGTTAAACATGTGTTTCATCGACCACCAGTCTATTCCGTCGCAATTTGAAATAGGTAAAATTTATTACAGTGCGTCTATTCCATTTTTCACTACAGGCATTTCAATTTAATTAATGATTTCTCTCACTAGGCTCACTCTTGTGAGTCAAAACCCTGCATTTGCTCGCACGACCATGTTTCATAACACAAATCTAACTTGCAAAATGTTTATATGTCCTGTGGGTGATAGAGCTCTTAACTCTGATCTGAAAACAGATATGTAAACATTGGTTACGGAAATGGATTCAGGAGTAAATTCCAGTGTGATTTGATACCCCACATGACCCCCTTGCTATTTATCATATTTGACCGCGATTCAATATGGCGCCTTTCAAGATGGGGATCACGCACTGGAAGTACTCCCACATATAGATGCCCTATCCTGGTTTACAATGTTGAAGTCAGATCTAGCAAAAGCTTTTTCATTTTTATGCCAAAAGGGTATTCTTAAACATTGCCTATGTAATTTCAAGATGGCGTCGATGTAGCAGCTCAACGAAGCATTTGCGCAACGAGTGACTATTACTACGTTACGTAGCATGTCGAACTGAATCTTGTCACTAATTTTCATCAAAATTCAATTCTCACGGTTTATGGACCATCCTCGTCAGTGAAAGACATTTGCTCTACAATTTACGAAATAAATTATGATGGTGATTTGGTGAGTAACTTGCTTTAATATTAAATGAAACAATTTAAATATTTTAAGTTACTTTATTTTTCAACATAGTGTCCTCTAAGTTCAACATACATCCCCCAACGTGTCTCCTTCGCGGAAATGATTTTCTTCGAGGCTTTCAAATTACTCGTTTCTTTCCTGTATGATTCCTTAATTTGACTCAAATGTTCGTCCGTCCAGGAAAGTTTTGAATTTTGGGAATAGATAGCAGTCCGAGTAGCTAGATCTGGTGAGTAGGCATGATGTAGAAGCAGTTCAAATTCAAGCGCGGCTAATTTTGCTAAGCGAAACGGCTTTTTCTCTGCTCTGTAGTTAGTAAATTGCACACACTAATTTTGTGGAAAAAATTCTCACTTGCAATTTATTATGCGAAATGAAGAAAACCCGCTAAGCTGAGATGGTTGTAGGTTCTGCTAATTCGAGCACTTTCACGCGTATGTCGGCCAAAACCAAATCGTAAATGTTAAGGAGATTTTGGCTGCCACAGGTGATTTCGAGGTTTAAGGACGTAGTACATAGTCAATTCATTTTCTGTCTTAAATTCCTTAGCCAGTTTCCCTCAAAAAAGAATCAGCACAAATTTCAATTTTATATATTTCTCACTGATTCTCGAAACAGTTCTAGTTAAGCAACTGCAAGACAAAGAATTAATAACAGAATGACTTGAGACTATAGATGATTTATTTATTGAAAATTAACTGAAATGAAATCTTTTAGTTTAATGTCCAATAATTTTGCCCTCTAGGCTAAGTGAGACGGATGATTAAGGCAAGTAAATGATGGTGGAAGAATCGGTGCAATGGGAATGTGGGAGGAAACTGGAGTACCTCAAGAAAACCCACGGACATGGTGTTGTCTACCACAATCTAACTTGGGCGGGGATCGAACTAGGAACCCCATGGTGTCTACCACTGAGTCACCATGCCCCCAATTCATTCATTGACATGTATCATCTGCATATATAGATTACGTTAGCACCATTATTAGTATGTAATTATATACGAGGAATAGAACATTTGCTACTAAAAGGTATACAATCAGCATGTATAGAACACCCAATAATGGTAACAAAGGAAAGAAAACAAAAGTAAGAATGACATTGCGCTTGATACATGATCGAAACCTGTAGAGAGATTACAGATTTGGTAAGAGAAAGAGAGTTGTTTTATAGAATTTTAATGTACTAAACAGCATCTCTCAACCGTATACAAACATTTATTCATACTCAATTAGTTATTTCGGAAGTTAATTCATGCTTATATAGCAATTGTCAAATAACAACGTTATTGGCAAATAGCGTACAAGTCTAAATATATTGGCCCTAATTGAGAATAAAAGAATATAAATACCATACAATCTATATTACAAACCATTCAACATTGTCTTTTCGGGAAGATGTTCATCTAATAACCTATTACTTCAGTGTTACACATTGCATCATGTGTCTAGGTAAGAAAATAATTCCACATCATATTATTTTATATGCACTATGATATGAGGATATAAGTAAAATATCTGGATCCTTAGGTTCAAACCTCCAAGTGTAAAGAAGAGAACTGAAATTGACTAGGGTGAGTTCGCCAATAGTCGACCGCCATCCAATAGTCGACCATTTTTGCTTACTATTGTGTATATAAAATATATCTTATGGTCTTTTGGAGCGGCAAGTGATTCACGACAAAGCTTGCATCATATACCACCAATGACAATCATTGTTTCCTTCTCCCTTGGCCAGCTGGTCGTCTTTCACCGATAAATTTCGACGTATCTGTAGAATTACGACTCAGGTGCACAGTTTACGACAGCGTGTAATGGGAATCATGTGCACCTGTTGTTTTTCGCTTTTCTGAGGATATAGATAGTACGTGAGGTAAGAAATGTTTTTGTTATATAACTAAGTTATTCTAGAAGCTGCACAGTATAATTTGTCAATAACTGGAAAGTATTAAATGAAAAAATAGACGTTAAAATGTGGTCGGAATTTGGCATTTTTTCTTTCCCATACAAACCAATTGTCGACCAAGGGTGGTCGATTATTGGATTATTTGAGAGTGCGCCAAAATGCTTCAAATTATTTCCTGTTTGGTATTAAAGTCTGTTTTCTCAACATGCATATATAAAATTTTTGATTTCGTGACAGATTCTAAAAATCAACCGCCTGTTTCTCGTGTTGGTCGACTATTGGAATATTTCTTGCCACCTGTCGACCGCACTGTTTCATACTATGTTTCGCGTTTTGCTGACTGGAATTTGTTCAGCAACTTAGTTGAAAGTTTCTTTTTATGACGATCTACTATTTCAATGTGAAACCAAGTTTTTTTTTTTTTTTTTTACACGAGAACAAGAAGCCCTTCTCGGTGGTCTAATGGGTAGTACCCGTGCCTTTGGTGCTCTGTATCCCGGGCTCAATTCCAAGCGAGAGAGCATAGAACGAATTGAAGCGATCCGAATATTACTATAAATTGTAGGTCCACGTCTCTACATAGTCTCGATGCTAAGAAGGGACGTTAAACCACAATAAACAAAGAAACAAGCAAACAAACGAGAACAAGAAGGGTTTCCTGTACGTCTACCACGTCTCCCTGATTGAGAGAAATAATAATAATTTCTTGGAGGCATGTACCAGACACGTTGTCCAGTTCCTAGCCTGCTGGATTACGAATTGGGAATGGAGAGATGTGCGGGTTGAAACCCCTATGCCGGCCCTTCTAACAAGTTTCTTAGGGGTTTTGTCAGTTATACCAGGCGCATGTCATGATGTTACCTACATTATAATTTCTGGCCGACACCTTCCCTCATCCTTCTCTCTCCCCTATCCCATCCTGTGGCACAAATGCTTAAAGGACATAAATAAATTCAACAAAATTCAGGTAAGTGTTAACGTATGCTGCTTTGTAATTAAGTCCTGGGTTTAATTTTTGCATGGGAATACAATTGGTTCGGAGCTCACGTTAAACTCTAGGTCTCACGTTCTTAGGACATCATCATCCGATTAATGGCAATAAAAAAATATCGATTCACTCGGCTCAGGTGTTTTCAGGTCAGAACCTTCTTTCGGGAAGAACACTGAAATATTGAAATTATCAATATTGAAAAACAGCTTTTGTTGATATATTCTTGATTACTTCTGCTTTATAATATAGCAATGCATTTTGTTGTTAGAAATATGGCGAAGATTTTAAATTTTGTGTATTTTTGACAGATAGCATGGCTCCGGGATATAAAAGAAAATTTTTCCGCTATTCGGAATTTGATATGCAGTACGCCTTAGAAGCTGTAAGAACAAAACAACTTTCAGTTCGTGAGGCCTGTAAAAGGTTTGGTGTGCCATTGACAACAGTTTTAGACAAACATGGATGGGTACCAAAAACAACTGGAAAGATGAGACGCTGTACTTATCTCAGTGAAACAGAAGAAGAAGCCCTTGCAATCTGGATTATTGAACTTTCTTAACGTGGTTTCCCCAGAAAGAAGCATGACCTCTTAAATTCAGTACAGAAAATAGTTGTAGACGACAAACGCAAAACACCATTTAAACACAACAGACCTGGACAGAAATGGTATGCATCTTTCTTGAAGAGACATCAAAATATTGCAGTGAGGACAACTGAGCCTATAAATGTCTGCCGAAGTTTTGAAAAAGAAGAATATATACGTTCGTGGTTTCATGATCTTAAGACCTACTTCACCAGTACGAACAATCTTTCCATTCTAGAAGATCCACGTAGAATTTTTAACGCGGATGAATCTCCTTTTCAGTTGTGTCCATAATCTGGAAAAATTTAGGGACCAAAAGGCTGGAAGTATATTTGTGAGGTTCAAAATAAGGAAAAGGAAACCCTTACTTTTCTAGGAACATTTGGTGCTTCGGGAGAAACCGTTGCTCCAATGATCGTTTATCCATACAAGTCGCGAGTACCCAGAGTTATTGTGTCCAATATTTCCTCTTCGATTGTGATAGGACGATCCGATTCTCGCTGGATGATTAGTGAGACATTCTTTGAGTGGGTCGCCAAGGATTTCAATAAATGGCTATTAGATCACGATGTACCTAAGCCTGTAATAATTTTCATCGATGGTCACAAAACTCACTTAACTTATGAAGTAAGCAAATTTTGTGACAACAAGATCATATTGTATGCCCTGTATCCTCATGCAACGCACATCTTGCAACCATGCGATGTGTCCGTCTTTAAGGCGTTAAAAACAAATTGGAAATTCATTGTTCGCAGCTATCTAACGGAACATAATTTATCTTCCATTACAAGAGTTCAGTTTGCACCACTTATTGGAGATGTCCTAGCAACAGCAACAACACCGTCAACAATAAAGAATGGATTTCGCAAATGTGGACTATATCCTTTCAATCCGGACGCTGTTGACTACACGAAATGCATCAAGAGTGTATCCAAAAACATAGAGAGTACTTCCACTCAGCCAAATGTTAGTGAAGAAGATCTTCGTACTGCAAGAAAAGTTATTACTGTGTACAAGGATGAACATCAAAAGGCTGCGATTGATTTCAACGCATTTCTTGAAGTTTTGAAACTTCCAGCAGAAAAGCCGATGGACGAAGCACTAAAAACTGATGATAAAAGTACCAACTTACCACTAGATGACGAAGTTGTAGTTGGTTAAATCCCTGTAGTTGATGACAACAATGAACACTTGTCTCAAGCTACTCTCACTGTTGGAAAGGATTTACTAAATGATCTTCTCCAGTCATTGGCTGTTGAAGCCAACCCAAGTGCAACAACTGAAAACAGAGTGAATGTAACACCTATTCTACCAACGAAACCTGAGGAATTCGACGCCATTGCAGCACAAGAGAAAGAGGAAATCAGTATTGTGTCAAACAAAGAATCAGTTATGTCTGCTCCAACAACAGAATCAGAGTAGCCTTTAATTATTCTGAGAAAGGAAGCATCTATTCCAGAATTTGTGCCATCAAATGAGAGGAAAGGAAACACATCAACTACACTGAATGAAACTGAACCTATGAAGGATATTCGGCAAGATATTTATTCTCCCAAAGACCCTCCAACTGAAGCTCTGGTTTCTATACCAGAAGCACAGCAAGAAACAATGGACATTGAAAGCGATGCTGTTACTAGACCAAGTGAATCAAGTCAGAAGAATATCGCAACAACACCTAAAACTATCAGATCAATATATATAACACCAACTTTTAAAAAGCATCTGTTCTGGCCTAAGAGTCCAATCAAAAAGCATAAGAAGAAGGTAGAGAAGATACCGTTTGCAATTAGCTCAGAAAAATATCACCGCGCACTGACTGCAACACAAGAAGAACGGAACACACTAGAGGAGAATAAGAAACGCAAAAGGGATGAAAGAACAGCAAAAAAGAGCAACAAACTGGATAAATGCAAGAAAAGATCGAAGAAGACGACCACTGCTGTTGTAGAAAAACATCACAATGAAGAAGATGTAATTGATTACGGCAGTGGAGCCATATGCACAGGATGTGGAAAGTGAGGATAAACCAGTGGGTTGCGATCAATGTGATAAATGGTTCCATCTTTGGTGTACCAATTTATCTTTCTATGCATAGGAAGAACTTGCAGATAAGCTGTTCCTGTGCGAAGATTGTACCATATAAATGATTTGAATAAACAATCAGAAACTTACTGTTATTACATGAAAAAATAACTCAATGTGCTCAAGTAAATCGAAAGAGAAACCTAACACGGGAGAGAAACCTTATCATATATGAGACGATAACTCGACGTGCTGAAGTAACAAAGGAGGGAAATCTTATATATGAGAAGATAACTCGGTGTGCTCAAGTAATACAGGAGAGAAGCCTTATCACATATGAGAAGATAACTCGATGTGCTCAAGTGACACAGGAGAGAAACCTAACACCGGAGAGAACATATTTCACACAGGAGAAAACTGAACACTTAGGATTTTCTAAATTATTAGAGACTCGTACTTCGTTTAGGATTTGTAAAACCGTAATATAAGTGATAAGATAACGTGTGCGTATAACGCAGGAGAGAAGTCTTGTTTCACATGGAAGATCTATTTAATATTTAAATCCATTATTCCAAATAAAGTAGCTATGCATCAAATCCTAATAGCGTGATTCTATCATTTATAATCACTAAGGAGAAAACCTTAATAAAAATTAAATAAAATCTATATATTCGTTTTGTCAAGTTCAAATCTCGCGAATAATACAATTTCGAAATATCACTTAAGGTAATCAGTTACTTCTACGTGATAGAAACGATAGAAATTGCGCGCGGTCGACTAATAGCTTGAATGCGGTCGACTACTGAGCGATGATGGTCGACAAGTGGGAATTTTGATGAGTTTTCGTAAAATGTATTTTTATATCACTGCAAAACTTTAAAAGTGAGCAGTTAACACACGGCATGGTACAAAAGAACCCAAATAAAGCAAATAATTCACTTTTGTCAAATACTATGAAATCATCACGTTTTATAAGTGCTTAGAAGTAAGATTTTTTTTCAGCGGTCGACTATTGGTGAACTCACCCTATCATAAACGTGAGGAACCACATCGTCTGGCTTCTTCGTTATTTGTTACCTGCTAAAAGAAACGATCACAATCTTTATGAGGAATAATGATAAAGAAAAAAAGGGGGAGCATTTCTAAACAATGATCCTTCTTTTCCTATACTGGTGTGGATGGAATGACATACTTTTGCAAACAGAGATGTGGGCGGCGTCCTGTTTGAAATTTCCATAGATGTAGGCAAGCTCAATATATATATATATATATATATATATATATATATATATATATATATATATATATATATATATATATATATATATATATATATATCTTTCTGGTTGAATATAGTTGCCACGTGCGTCGCTGGAAGGGAGGACTGGAGGAACGCGCTCATCTAAAATTTTGTGTACTAGAGAAAATAGACGACGGCTGAAAGTAGTTTTATGGAAGAAGTAAAGATAGAAGAATTAGTTAATTGTTTATATATAGTGTTAAGTAGTAGCCTAGTACTACGTTGTGTATATACTTACATTGAACTTCTCTTCTGCGTAGGAACTATCTTCTAAGTGTCGTGGTATGAAGGAAAAGAAACAAGAGAGGTAGATGAAAATTACAATTAATAAAAATTTCAATTTCTTTGCAACATGTATCCAAACTAATTTGCCTTCTTACGAAGGATGCTGGCTAAAAGTGCCATCTTCTCTCCTATCCGTTTTGTAACATCTTCGTTTGTTACTCTCTCTTTCTATTTTATCTTCTCCATCTTCCTCCAACGCCACATTTCGCAGCTCTCTAAATATTTATTTTCTAACTTCTGAATGTCCAAATCTCTGAACCATACAGTACAATACAGTCCAATAGCATTTGACCAATTTCTTCCATAGTCTAATATTAAGCCTGCTAGTTAAGAGTGATCTTTCCTTGTTGAATGCTTCTTTGTCTATGATAATTCTTAATCTGATCTCTTTGTGCAGTAAGCCTCCTTCGTCAAAATACTTTCCAAATACTTGAAATTATTGATCTTTTCACATTCTCTTTGTTCCACTCTGACTCCTAAGAGCAAATTCCCAAGGGATATTCTCATGAATTTCGATTTTTTAATTTTGATTTCCATTCCATATAGATTTCCAGCGCCAACTATTGTGTCAATCATCACCTGTAATCATTCTTCGGCTCCAACTATAATAACCGTATTATCTGCATGCCTAATCATTAACAAGATCAGGCATGCAGATAATACAGTTATTATAGTATGGTAACAAAATGTAGAAATATTCACCCCGTAGGATTCTCATTGCCAAAAGTGGCAACTATTTTATCTTGATAGACATTGCTACGAAGAGCTAGGAAAGTGATGTTGCCAACCTCGGGAATGTTGGCTTAAAGATGGTGTAAATAATGACAAATTACGTAATGACAAGTTAATTATAATTTAACCATGTGGAGTATCAAATGAAAGCTCACGATGCCAACAAGCATATGAAAATATTTATGTGTATTGTTTCAGCCATTTATTTTGTGTTTAAGGTCATGATTATTAAGTCACCTTACTGAAATTCATAATTAGAGGTATTAATATTACTGTTCTGGTAATGTTTTAAATTGAAAACAATTTGAATCGAATACATTACATGAAAGCGAACTGAAAGTTAACTATAGCACTGCAAGTGTAAAGCGAAAAGAAAGTTTCATTTCTGAATTTTCACAGTGTCATGTATAGTAAGTACGACTCTTAGTCATTCACTTCAGTTTCTGAGTCCGATAAGTTGCCTTGCATACTCATAATAGCACACTTGATTAGAATAGTCACATGCTGGAAAGCATGAACGTCTTACATATTTAAACGAACAAGATGATGATTTACGTTTTTTTTTTCGCTTACAGCTTGTGATACGCAAATACTCTGTAGGAACTGGTAGAAGCGTTGTCATAATTGGTATGTAGAGTGTCGCTTTCGTTTGCCAGCCACAATCTCTATGTGTTGGAAGGTCTCGATATTGCTGAAGTGCTCCCTTCCAAACGATCGTTTAGTAGCTTGGTCGATTGACATGATGGTGCCACGTGGTATATCAGACACTATCTTATAGATTGGCAACGGCGCCGACTTTCCAAAATTTATGTGGGTGCATATCAATGGTTGGGCATGTTAACCTATATGTTGTTTTAGGGAAGTCTCGATATTTGATTGATTTATTTTTAGTTAAAATATTTTATGAATACTGCATAAAGAGCTATGCTATGATAAAGTAAAATATACAGGTACTATAAGAATAAATTGGGCTGCCTTAGCTCAGTCGGTAACACGGCTGACTTAAACACACGAGAAATGGGTTCCTTAATCTAAAGCATGTTTGCCATGCAACAACATCCTTGTGTCTATTTCTTGATCTAAGTGTAGGTCGGGGATGGCTCCAGCTGCAGAGTGTACTGCTTTACGAGATGGAAGGCCTTCAAAAGTCATTACTTTGTTGTCCGGTAATATTTTTGAATGTTTAAGAGGTTCCTCACTGAAAAAAACTAACAAGGTTCTCTTTGTTCCACGGCAGCGCCATAAAATGCATCCATTAAGCTGGAAGTGGCAATCCTGTTTTGAATAATCCTTCTAATAAGTAAAGCGTTTCCAGATCTAAAGTTTCTTGTACTTGATTTAATAGACGGAAAGACACTTATCAAAAATAACATCAATCCTAGTGCATGTTGTTGAAGGTAAGTTCAGTGAAAATATCTGCAAGGTCTCGAAATGTTTTACCACTCTTTGGTTTATCAATCTTGTGCATACAAATCATACCGTTGATAATCAGTGCTAGTGAGCCATGAAGATCATTTATGTTTGCAGAGGCTACTATATCCTGTGTTAGAAGCTGAAATAAAGCAACCTTATGACCAATGATAGGTGAAAAATCCTATCTGAACAGGGATGGAGGGTATTCAAACAACTCATCTTGTAGGAGAAATTGAACACCAACATTTGTATATTTGTCTATGTACGTAATTAGTCACTTACACGTACTAGGTAATTATTTGGCTATGTAATGAGATTAACGTGTGTGTAGTAAAGACTTACTTTTGTCTTAATTCGTTGTAACGTTTTGTCTCTAAATGTTTTTTGGTTTGATTTTGGTATAGTCTCAAATAGATTAACTTCGGATTCAGGAAGTAGACGAGTCATCAGGAACTACAGGCAACGTTCTGTCTTTTCCAACTAGATTCGGAGCCTCGATGGTTTTCTTTTCCTGTAGCGGACTCTTTTGAAAAACTACCACTTGTGTAGCATGAAATATTTGTCTTCCAGCTACGGCGTCCTCTACAATATCAATGTTGGCTACAGCAAATGGGCGAAATTGATGAGGTAGAAGATTTTAGGGATAATTACACCGTTTTTCAGGAATTGTTCGACATTTTCTTTCGCTGCACATGTTGCAATTTGTCTTACCACAATGTATGGTATACTACAGCTTGCAGAATGCAATAACTGTACCAACTTCTTAAATCTTGCTGCATGGTGTACTGTCATACTTATACTAAAATGCTTTGGTCTAAGCTTCTTACATTTCGAGTGGATGTAAAGCATATCTTTGCCAATGCTGAATATATCACTTTCTCTTCCAGCACTTTCTCTGCTTTCATCTCTTAATAAGCATTGTTCAGTTTGTTTAAAAATAAAATTTAGAAACGTGTACATTGTGTCTGGAACATTCTTATGCTCACCTTCTTTTGAAAGATTACTGTATTCGTTTACAAGTGCAGTGTGATTTACGTTTTCTTTGATCATTAAAGTCGTGTGGTACAATATTCGTATGTCAGAATATTCTTCTCTCCACTTGCGGTTATCATTTTCTTGTTCGTTCTGTTGGGACGTGACAACAGCTACTACTGTTTACTTACTTTGTTTGATAGAAATATCAGAAAAGAAGGTTAGGTCGTCTTTGCTTTTGAAATGTTATACTTTCTCCATAGTGATTCCCAAGTATTTGCTTCATTTCTTAGAGATATGTCTGGTTTTCAATGCCACTTTTTTCACATAGTTTGCAGTACCTTTCACAAATATCTTCCATACTGAAAACAAACTTTTTAGCAAATACAGCACCAAGTTCATTAATAAGGTCGTACAACGAATCTTCCTTTGGACTGTCATTTACTTATTCCTTGTTTCCTTTTCTTTGCGCTTCAAATCTGCACTCGATTCCACTATGATTAGATCTACAGAACCAACGCGAAACCTTAGAACATCGTTCTTTTAAGCTAATTTGCGTATTGCTTCCATTGGCTGCAGTATCTGGACTTCACAAACCTTTCTTTTGTGTACGTGCTTTTGACAAAAGATATCCAGTCCACTGCGGGCACTGTCGATGTGCGCAAAGAATCTGATATTTCAGGTGATTTTTTGTTGTATTGAGTTTACATCTATGTTCACACTGGCATTTGCTTTTTATTAGTCTTTGAATGTGTCCTTTATGAGTGTTGGAACTGTAACATGTGCGATGCCAAAATATAATGTCTGCACTATCACAAGCATGAATTACTGATCTTTGAAGTCTTTCTAGAATAGGACCATACTCAATATCATATTGCAAAATTTCATGCAGCTCTCCTATTACTTCCTTTAGTCTCGCTATATTACTAGCAGTATTTCGGCTGATTGGATCCTCCACATCTGACTGCGAACATATATCATAAACTTAATAATAATAATAATAATAATAATAATAATAATAATAATAATAATAATAATAATAATAATAATATTCTTATTATTATTATTATTAGTAGTAGTAGTAGTAGCAGCAGTAGTAATAGTAGCTTTATTCAACTACACTCTACAAAATTATAAATAATAATTATCATGAAATTAGTTACGCGCTTAAAACCTAGGTCGCAAACCAGACAATATCAATTTAACTATTACTTTATGTTGTCTTGAAAATTGGATTTTTCTATTTATATTATTTTGCGCTTCAATTATCTTGTTGTATACTGATATTTTAGATTTTTTTACCTCACTTACTTTTGCTTTGAAACAAATAGATTTGAGGGAGAACACCACGGAAAACTGTTAATATAAAATATGTGTGCAATAAAAATGAAAATAATGATATCAGAACAACTGCTTTCGTTACTTGCTTTCCCGATTTAACGCACTAGTAGTAAAATACTTCAGTTAAATTTTAGAAATGATTTGAGAGATTAGCTGTGAGAAGAATATGTAAAGGAAAATAAATTGAGATATTTTTGACGTGGTTTTCAATTAAATAACTAATATATTCTATTTTATATTCTACAGAAGAACAATCTACAGCGTAAACAATTGCTGCTCTATTGAATGCATTTGCATATTTCTAAAATAAAATACATGTGTATAATGAGTATGGGTTTCGATCCTTACTTCTCACTAAGAGGAGATGGCAAATGGTGTTCGTTCGATTCTCATTTGATTCCACACAAGAAACCATCTTTGTTAGACATACGGTTTTGTCACTGTTCGTCACTGCGAGGAGAAGACGTTTTATTATAGGAATACATTTACTAACGGTGTGCCCTGGAATTTGAACTCAATTACCGTAAAGCAAAACATTCCATTGTCCAAGGTTCAGTATGCCATTTAAGTCAACGAAATAATGTACTGTCACTTATCAGTAATTTTAAATTACGGAACGGTTATCAGACTACATGAAAGAAGCAGGGGGAACGAAGTACCACCGGTAAGTACGGGGTTCGACTCCCTCTTATGTACTTAATAACTTCGGTAAACAAAAAAGAATTATACTACATTATATTTCGGACCTGAAATTAAGGGGCACTAATGCTGTGCAACAAACAAAAATAATTATTACTGTAATGCAATTTGTCAACTGCAAAAGAATATGTTTTCCAACGCAAAATATAATAACAACAACACTTCAATAACACTTAAAAACACTCAGGAGAACACTAACGTAAAATATTGAAATATTAGAAAATGAAAATTTTCTAAATCACATTCTATTACTCTTTACTTTTTCATTGAAATAACACAAATGATATTTCATATTTTTATGTCTAGAATATTTAGCCCTATATAGTTGTAACACGAACCGATTTTGACGGTACAATATTTTGGAAACGAGTAAACAAAACCCCAGGTAAAAGGGGCTTGTTTTGGGTTGATTTTCAGCGAAACAAAATAAAGTTTTCACAAAACTTAAAGATGACGAATAAAAATTCTTATAGCTGGTCCATCCATTTACATGTGGCTTCTGTCAAGACAGTAGAAAATAAGTTTTCCTGAGGAATACTGGCAATAAAACCACTGAATTGTTTCAATTTGCTGGAATATAGTTATATATTGTTGCAATGGCTCGCAATATACATGTCTCGGACATAGTTGTATCTCCGTAAAATTGCTAAATCAATAATACGCGAAGGGACATGTTTCGAAGCACGAGGTTCTTTTGAAAAAAATGTCTTAATATTTAATATGTTTAAAGAATGTTCTGTTTAATATTTTAATTTTGAAATTTTATTTCAATAACACAATTTTAAATGAAATGACACAAAAATAATAAAATTTTCAAATATACTCAAAATAGCAACACTATTATATAATAATTCACTATAACTTTGCTTTTAGTATCCGACAATACAAGTCGAACCCTTGCTAGAAAAGTGTTACAACTCAAAATTTGTCAATTTTACGTTATGTATATGTTCGGATTTGTGAGTCTGTCGTCTATCCAGCAACACAAGAAGCATAGCTCTAGATTTACTAGAAGTTACGTGAGAGCGCTAGTTTCACTAGTGAATAACATTAAAGTGAATGTATTACAAACACTTTCAAATGTGATTCACTCAAAACTAAATTGTTTGAGCTGTGGCACTTTTGTAACAAGGGCGTGAAGTTTTCATAAAATGTAATTGCTTTAATTTTGTTTTATGTAGTACTTTATACAAACATAATACTTTCACTTCTACGATTCATTTATGCCGCTCGCTTAGTGTCATCTTTGATACAAATTCTTAATACTACATATACAATTAAACAAATTCAGAAAATAACTTGGAGCAAACATCTCACTAAAAACAATATTTTTTTTAAAAAAAAAAGATCACTGACTTGTTTCAGTATCATTTACTTATTCTTATACACAAAACACGCAAAATATAGTAACACAAAAAACACAATATTGTAATAAAAAACTTACTTATTGGATACATTGAAGTGTCGAATTTTTTAAAATTATATAGTTTTGACGCATTCAAGAATTACATTTATTTCTTTTTACTTGGTAATAATTTGGCTTTGACTCTTTTTAGTCACTGGATAACGACCTGCCTCGCTAAATACAGAAGTTCATACCCACAAAATATGTATTTGGTCGCCCAATCCCGAAGTGAGGAGAAAAGAACAGAACATAGGTTTAAAATTTAAAAGAATATAGGAGATGTAATAATAAAATAGCCTACGCCGGGCTTTACATATATAAGGATCCTCTTCACTTGTGTAATACATTACACACAAGTGGAGACGATCCTCACTCCATAACAGAAAGTACATCTTAACATATTTTTCCACAAAGTAGGAAAACAATTGCCATCACCTGAGTTTAGCATAGCTTATCACATACATCTTTCGAACTTTCCAAAATCCTCACCATGTCTCCGACTTTGAAATGAGGTTTCGAATTACGTTTGTCAAAAATGTTTGTTGCCGTCTTGTGTCTCTGGAGCCATTTATCATGGGCTTTGTCTCGTATTTCTCTAAGTTGCCGTAAACGTTGAACATTGTACTGAAATTGACAGGGGGTGTCCAAAATTGCTTCGTGTAGCATTATACATTTGAATCCATATAAAAGTTCAAAAGGGCTGTACCTATAGGACAAATTGACAGTTAAATTGTGAGCCAACATGACAGATGGCAGCAGTTCGACCCATTTTCCTTGATCCTTATTACACAACGCAGATTTCAGTCTCTGTTCTATGTTTCGGGTAGCTACATCAGCAATCCCGTTAGCGTAATGAGCTTGAACATTTAAAATCGAATCTTAGCTCCAATCATTGCACACAATTAATTGGATAAGTTACAGTAAAGGATGGACTTTTCTTTGTGGCTATTTTTAAAATCATACCGTATTTCAAAATTACGTTTTCATAAAGAAAACTACTCACAGAAGACGCTGTTATATCTGCTAGTGAACCACAAATAGTATAACGGGTAGCAGCACCGACAACGACAATCAAATATTTGTGTCTCAAAATATTACTCGGGGTTTGCACCCTTCCGTAAGGCGATAGAAGGCAGTACTTTGGGATATGTTTGCAACGTACTATAAGCAGAACCAGATTTGTTTTTGCTTGTCTGACAAGTTATACATTCCTTGCATTTCTGATAGATGTATTGTTTCATATTAGGAAATTACACAGATTTCACTAAAAGGTCAAATGTCTTAAAAAAAACCTCCGTGACTTCAAACAATGGCAGAAGTATGAGCCGCATCAAAAACTTTATAGGGCAAAGAAACAGGTACAGCAACTATAAATTTCATACCACTAGATGTTTTTTTTTTTCTAAACAAAATTCCTTCTTTAACCGTGAAATAAAATGCTTATCTTTCAGTTATCGGATTTTTCTTTTCCTTGTTTTCTAAACAATCAAAAATATCTTTATAAAACGGATTCTTCATTTGTTCATCTCTGAGAGAAGGCTCACTTACTATGCATATCGTTACAATCAGTAACAGTGGAAGAAAATACTCGAGGATCTTCCTCATTCTGTTGCTCGTCAGAAATGTCTCTGGGGGCACGAGAAAAACGTGAAAGCGCATCAGCCTCTACGTTTTACAACCCGGATACATGTGCCACAGTAAAATTATATTGTTCAATTAAACTAAGCCACCTCCCAAATTTACCTACATTTTTTTGTCTGTTTCAGAAACAATAGACTCTTACAATCTGTTTTCAAGAAAAAGTGACGTCCTAGTAAAAATAACAAAAGGATCAAAGGGCATATATAATACTCAAAGGTTCAAGTTCATCAAGATGTTTAAATTTTTCACTTTTATTTAAGCTACGACTACAATAAGCAATGGGTATTAACTCTGGGTTATCTGGAGAACTTATAGATTGCTTGAGCATGGCAGCCAGACCGCGAGTTGATGCATCACAGAACAAGTACACAGAGAGTTTCGGATTATAATGCATTAAATATGCGATTTTATGATAAGTTCTTTAATTTTCTCAAAAACATCTTGTAGTTTTTGTGTCCACTTAATCGGTACATCTTTCCTGAGAAGCGAGTTCAAAGGCTCGGTGATTTCAGAAAAAAAAGTCAATTTTTCTCTGGTGGAAGTTAAAGACAACGTTCTCTAATTCGTTAAAATAACTTCTTTTTGAGATTGATAACATCCTCAGAAGTGTTTCCACCCCAGAAAAGATCATCAAGGTACAGAAAAACATGTTCAGATTCTAATCTTTCCAGTCATTTTCACTAATCTGTTTAAACCAGCAGAACTAGTGATAAGAACCTGTGTGAGGGCTGTAAAACAAACAAACAAATTTCCGGGATTGAGAAGGTAGTGACATGTTGATATTCTTTAGTGATCTTCACCTGGAAGAAACCACTGAATAAATCAGAGCAGTACAGGTAGCGATACCTACTAAGACGCGAAATAATGTCTTCTATCGAAGGTGTTGGATAACTCTCCAGTGCAATATAGAAGTTAATGCCCCTGGAGTTCAAAAGAAATCTGAAAGATCCAGACTTCTTTTTTTACGAGAAGAATATGTGAATTGTAACTAGATACACACCTTCTAATGACCTTTTGTTTGAGCAAAGTATCAACCTGTTTTTTTTAACTTCTTCTCTTAAGTGGAAGAGAATTGGAAGCTGATTGATGTGAACTGGGACGCCATCTAGCATTTTAATTTCATGTACGTAGCCCTTGGCCACTCCAAAATCATCCTCCGACCAAGAAAAAAACAATGCTTATACTCCTCTATAACAGAATAAAACATTTGCTTCTGATCGTCACACGCTAAGTTGAGGGTTAATGTCCACACGCTTGACGTCAAAACCAGCAGGAATGTTACTGTTGTTTACTGGCTAAACCATGATTTTGAGCACTATCTGTATCGTTTTGGTTATATGCATTCGGCCTAATGTCAATAGCTACACCTAAGTGATTTTTTTTCTCTAAACACAAATTTTTGCTGGTTGGGTTGACTACTCTAATGACAGGATTAATATAATTCACTCTAGACTCATTGAGAGAAAAATTCAGCTTTAGAACAGATTTTCTCATTGGGTTGCAAAATATACTTAACTCGCGCTAAATCTTTAATTTTACGAACAGTTACTGAAACACTAAATTTTGTTGGTAAAGTAACATATTTCGCCGTTGTGAAATACGCCTACATTAAGTTCGCTGTTTGTTCGGAAACTGTGCCTATAGCATAACTCTCAGGTAGCGCAGAATCAGTGGGTTTCCTAAACATAATTATGTGAACTATGTGAATATCCTTGTTAGTAGCAACATGCTGAGGATGTAACTAATCATTCTCCAAGAAAACAGAAGATGCAAATTTGTTTACAACTCTAAAAGTATGTGTAAATGAGTAACCGTCAATTTTGAACTTGAACACAGCTAACGTGTTAGTTTTAAGTCCTTCACTCGAGATGCCACGAATGACAGTACGTCTTTAGGAAGTCTAGTGTTAGGAGGAAGAAGCTCTGCAGTACAAATAGAAATTTGAGTACCAGAATATAGCAACGCTTTATACTCTTTATTTCCAATATTGATTTTGATACAAGGCAGAATACTATAGCTAACAATAGGTGTGGTTATCGTGTGGGTCTTAAAAACAGTCTCCCACAATTCCCTGAATTATTGTCCCTATTTAAAACATTAAAATTATCATTTCCCTTGAATTGTGCCATATTGCAAACTAATGTTTAACCTGACAGAGTATATTATTATTCGCCTGAGACGTACTATGATTTTCTTTGCGCCTGTTCTGTTGGCTCTTAGCAATAACATAATAATATTAATTGTAGAGCTCATTCTATTGTGCATATTATTATCCATGTCACTCTTACATTCAGAAGAACAACAAAAAGAAAAAAGAGTTACCTTTTTGTTGACGAAGCTGGATAGAATCTACAGACTGTTGATTACTGCCTTATTTTCCAGCGGATATCATGATGCAAATCTGCGAGGTTTTCTTTGCTCTGTTGTTCTTCGAGAGGAAATGAAACATGAGATATTGTTTTTCTTTGTGTTAATAGTGAAATATGCCGAAGAATACACGAAGCATGAACACCAGCACTCCAAATGCACGGTCATCCCAAAATGTTAAAATGATCTAGTGAAACATATTTGTAGTGAAGTGAAATCGGCCGTTCAGCCTCCGGAGGTAACGAAGGTCATAGTAGATTCCATTATTGTAACTATAATAAAGGTGGTGATTGAACGTTTGGGGGAAACTGAAATTTAACTCTGATGAGGTTAGCGATCTGAAAACAAATATGCACAACATGAAGACTTGACTAAAAAATGTGACAAAACAATTGTCGATCTAAGTGACAAAATTGTAGAGCTAGAGCAGTACCAACGGAGGAATAGTATTCGAATTTTTGGTTTACCGAAACGTTAAGGAGAAGATAAGGATGCAATTGCTTCGTCTCTGTTTGAAGATAGTCTTGTAGTCAAACCTCAGAAATCTGACGTGTGTCAAACACACAGAATTGGCTTAGTGGTTTCCGGTAAAAACAGACCTATAATAGTGAAATTTAAAAATTACAGGATCAGATAATTGGTATTAAAAGCAAGAGGAAGTTAAAGAATTCAGATACCAAAATCAGCGAAGCTCTTTGTAAGGCTCGGCTGCAACTACTCAAAAACGCGACACAGTAGTTTGGTACACTCCGCCTCAAAAAATTGCGACAGCTAACACCGTGCAGCTAGGCAACCGAATTTTTCACCTTCTTATCCCATAATCCTGTCTGGTAGAGAGACTCACTCCCTCTTCTCCATTCTTCTCTCCCATACTAAAATTAGCTAACTACATGAACGCAATTCTAATTTCAAACTACACATGTATTAGTATTGATAAAATGAAATAAAACCGAGACGAAACAAGTTTCATAAGTTATTTTAGCGAGAAACTGAAACAAACACAATGAAAAATTGAAACCAATGGATATCTATTACACAGGGGTTCAGAAATGAGGCAGAGAGGGAGAGAGAGAAGGCGAGAGAAGAAGAAACAGAAAAGAACAGATGAAAATGTGGAATTTTAAATGTAGTAAGAAAACAACCTAACATTATAAAGTTCCGTTACTAGAAATCCAACAGTAATATAGAAATAACGATAGTTTTTTGTATATTTTTTCAGGACTATTCGAATATATAGAGGATGCATGAAACATTAATTAAGTCACTTTCAAAAAGGATAGCATACTGAATTTCCAGTAGAACTGTAGATTTCAGTTTCTCGCGTCGAGTTTTCGTGCTCTGAACATAACATCTCCATCCTGGTCATCTCTGAAAGAAATACAGTTTAAACGCAAGGGAATAAGCAAAACATCTTTTTTTATCATCTGAGTTACCGAGTCTCAGTCGAATTACCGCGTCACTACGGGTTTGAATCCTCGACCCAGTGGTGGTCCATAAGCGAACCAACATCATCCGACTGACACTATGATCCGTTTGAGCTCTAGCATGTTCAATCTCTCTGTGCAAATTACAACGTTATATTCGTAAGAGATGCAAGTGATGCTGGATGTTCGGTACAGATAAATCTTCGGAAAAGACTAGAAAATGGCAACCTCTTTGTTTATTTGGAAACATAATTTTATGTATACTAGTTCAACACAAATTTGTTTCCATCTTATAATTCAATGTGATTTATTCACGTTGAAATTTTAAACATGCACGGTCTGCTACATCTATAAGGAACATCCAATTTTACATTTGAATATTTGTAACTTTTCATTATGATACGGTTTGGACTTTTAATGTAGGATATTTCAGATAAAAATTTACCAGTGAAATAGCACTCATTCAATTTTATCTTACTTTCTTTCTTCCTTTTTCTTTTCTTTTCTTTTGTTTTTGTTCACTTTGCATTAGTATTCTGGAAGGGAAGATATGACCTACGCTAGCTACTGGGTTAATTAGAATGTAGTATGCATCAGTACGTCCAATGAACATTGCCGAATTTACAACCGAAGCAGCGAAAACAGAGCATGTGTTAAAGTGTTGACATTATCTTAGATGTATCTGTGAGATCTGCAGCTCTACTGGAAATTCAGTATGCTATCCTTTTTGAAAGTGACTTAATCAATGTTTCAAGTATCCTCTATATATTCGAATAGTCCTGAAAAATATATAAAAACAAACTTTATTTCTATATTACTGTTGGACTTTTGGTAACGGAGCTTTAACATGTTAGGTTCTTTTCTTACTACGTTTAAAATTCCACATCTTTATCTGTTCTCCTTTTTTCTTCTTCTCTCGCCTTCTTTCTCTCTCTTTTTTCTCTCTCGCTCTATCTCTCTCTCTCTCTCTCTGCCTCATTTCTGAACCTCTGTGTAATAGACATCCTTAGTTTCTATTTTTCATTGTGTTTGTTTCAGTTTCTCCCTAAAATAACTTATAAATCTTGTTTCGTCTCGGTTTTATTTCATTTTATCGATACTAATACATGTGTAGTTTGAAATTAGAATTGCGTTCATGTTGTTAGCTAATTTTAGTATGGGAGAGAAGAAAGGAGGAGAGGAAGTGAGTCTCTCTACCAGAAACGATTATGAGATAAGAAGGTGTATATTGTTTCTCCTGGCTGCACAACGTTAGCTGTCGTAATTTTTTTGATGCGGAGTGTACAAGGGTCATTTTTACTCAAGACGGTAAAATAGTTCTTGTGAAATGGAAGCAAAAGCACTTCATAACCACTGTAAGTGAGCTAGAAACCATTTAAACTCAGCGTAGTGTACTCTGTCAACATCAAATGTGGGCTGACTTTCGTCTATTGTGAAAGTGTAGATAGATTTTTTTAAAAAAATATTTGTGTTATGTTGATTAGTCTACTGAACACTTCTCTTAGTGACTGCTTCATTATGATTTGTACAATACAGTGTTACGATATTTTTATTAGTGTCCATTGTGTTTTTGTATATGTCAGTATTCAGAGGTGTACTTGTAAAGAAATTTCTGTTCTTGCAAAACGTAGGTTACTTATTCTCTATGGAGATGATGGATCAGATTTGTATTACTGTTTTTCAAAGCCTGAGACAAAGGTAGGTACCACTCTACCTTTAAAGGGTTTATTGGTTGGTACATTATCACTATATTGTAAGAAAATTGTTTAACAATATTTATGAGTAACGTAGGCATAGTACAAGGGAGCATTCATGACCACTGGCATGGTACAAGGGAACATTTAAATACTTGTACCAACAAAACTTTTCAGGAAAGGTTTGAGTTTACGGCAGGACAACAGTCTTAATTTTTAATTATGCATGCTAATGTTCGTTCCATTTTACATAAAATAGGTTAAATACGTTTACTAATGTTAGAATCACAGTGTGCTATTTTTAAAGTTAGTGAAACGTGGCTTGACAATTCAACTGATACAAGGCTCATTAATATACCTGGCTACTTCGTTCTTCGGCAAAACAGAGAACACCATGCTGGAGGAATTTTAATGTACACTGCTCCACAAAACTTAAGCAACCAGAGAAAACCTGGTATAAGTGACGAGTGGGGCCCACTCAACACTGGTTAGTGGCATGCACATACACAGAGACACACAGGCAAGGTGAGCACCCACTCTATCGCATAAGCAGCACCGTTGCAAGCGCGGTGAACAACTTATGCCATGAGGCGTACACAACAATCCAGTAGTGTCCGAGGCTCCAAGCATTGAGTTAGTGGTTCTTATGTGTGGTACACACCTTGCAATGCCTGGTAAACGACATTTGAATGACTTTGATCACGGGCGAGTAATTCGGCGGTTGGAATTGGATCGATTGCAAGTGAAAGTGGCGAAGGAATTCAACGTGAACAAAAGTGTTCTGTCGAGGCTGTGGAGTCGCTTCCAAAATGGAGGTGAAGTCAGTAAACGTCATGGAGGAGGCCCTCCGAAGAAGACGTCGGCCGTCGATGACCGATTTCTTACAATTTCTGCCAAACGTAACCGTCAATCTTCATGCTCTCAACTGGCCAATGAGTTGTTTCAGGCTACAGGAAAACGCGTGAGTCGTGAAACTGTTCGTCGGTGGCTAAATAGAGCAGGACCGTATGCAAGAAAGCCTTTGCTGTGTGTGCCATTGAAACTGGAGCACAAGCGTGCGCGTTACACATGGGGTCAGGAACATGTTGCATGGGGGGAGACACCAGTGGGCGCGTGTCATGTTCTCCGATGAGTCGAGATTCAGCCTTTCGTCATATTCTGGTCGGACTTTAGTGTGGAGAGAGCAGGAACACGCTATCATACCAACTTCATTGCTGAACGGCCGTCCTATGGCGGTAGTTCCAGTATGGTGTGGGGTGGAACTATGCTGAATGGGAAAACGGACCCATACTGTGCAACATGGCACTTTGACAGCACAACGGTACCGGGATGAAATTCTCAATACACGTGTGCGCAACTTCTGCGGAGCATTTGGCCCAGACTTCCTGCTCATGGATGACAATGCTCGCCCACACCGTGCACATCTTGCGTCCGAGTATCTGGAGAGCGAAGACATTACGCGTATTGCATGGTGTGTATATTCGCCGGTCTTGAATCCCATCGAGCATGTGTGAGATGCTCTTGTTCGGCGAATAGCGCAGCGCCGTCCACCAGCACGCACTATCCCTCACCTGCAAACAGCTCTCGTCGAGGAGTGGCGCCATCTGCCGCGATACTTGATCAAAACTCTGATTTGCAGTATGGAGGCCAGGTGTTTTGCCTGTGTAGCTGTTCGTGGTGGTCACACGCCATATTGACTGTCTATGTCCTCGCCCAATCCAGTTTGACCTGTTGAGGTATCGTTGTGCTGAACTTTTTACTCACTCTGTACATCCTAACTGTATTGTTCGTCTTCACTTGTGTTGCATTGTGAATTTGGACCGTCTGTTTGTTCATTATACGTGGTGAAGTGATCCTGTCGTTTTATTTTCTGCCACTTCCTTCAAGTTGTTTAAGTTTGGTGGAGCAGTGTATTATCTTGAAAATTTGGATGTAAAACTGTTTGAAATACCTAACACAGATCAAGTAGAATGCCTTACGGTAATGAGAAAATAAATTCGCTACGCATAGGTATCGCGTATCAATGTATAGACCACCAAATATCTCCTACACCAAATTGTATATTCTTGAGGATCTGATTACACATGTATATCCACAAGTTGATTGTCTTTATATACTAGGTGACCATAATTGTGATCAGCTCTGTCTTGACATAGCCAAAAAAAAATATTTGAACCATTACCTGGATATGTTTGGGCTTGTTCAGCTCATTAAAGAACCAACCAGAATAACAGAGTTCGGAGAATCATTACTCGATCACATTATTACCGATAAAATTGACATGATAGCATCAAGTGGCGTTAGTTCACCCATTGGATCATACGATCACTGGGTGACACATGCTATCCTGAACATTAAAAAAACACAAGAAAGTCATTTTATATTATTCGGTATCGCAACTTCAATATATTTAATCACGACGCATTTCTACAAAATGGTGAAGCCTTGAACTGGAAACAAATTGTATCTCAGGAATCTATAAATGGTAAAGTTAGTTTTCTTCAGACTTCTTTAAAACATCTGTTAGATCAGCACGCGCCAATAAAAACATCTCAAGTTTCGAATAACAAATTGCCTTATGTATCTAGTAATACGAAGCTGCTAATGAAAATACGCGATCGTGCGCTCCGCAGGTTCAAACGCACTAAGTTGCAGCAACACTGGGATGAGTACAAAGACCTTCGTAATTTTACTACGGCAGTTATTCGACAAGAAAAGATTGCGTATTTTTCCTTTCGTATAAATAACGCTAAAAGCAATAAAGACACTTGGCGGATTTTATATAATTTGGGAATAGGTGGAAAAAGTTCAACGTTGAACCTCCCTGAAGAACTAAATTGTCCTGGTGAAAAAAATCGTCATTTTGATAAGGTTTCCGACATCTCAGTAACAAGTGATGATACATTTGATAAACAAATAAATCGGTATAGTTCATTGAAACACACTGCTTGTGGAACTCCTTTCATGTTAAGACCTGTTCATGAACATGAAGTTAGAAGAGCAATTGTTAACATCAAATCCAATCCAGCGGGCTTTGATGAAATAACCCCACATATGCTTAAAATAGCTTTACCTGTTATTACATCTCCCTTAATTAATATTCTGAACTGCTCTTTATCGAATGGTAAATTTCCTGATCGCTGGAAACTAGCTAAAATTCTGCCATTACCAAAGAAGCCTAGTATTAAATCAACTAGTGAACTTCGGCCAATAAGTATATTGCCAGTTCTTTCAAAGGTAATTGAAAAGTTAGTGCTTCAGCAAATGATTTCATATATTGATAGCTCTGGTATATTTCCATGCGAACAATCTGGGTTTTGTAAATTTCACAGCACTTCTACTGCTTTGTTAGGTATTAAAGACAATATGATTCATGCACCAAATGACAAATATGTTGTTATACTAATCTTATTAGTCCTCTCAAAGGCACTTGACCTTCTACAGCATGGTGTTCTCTTCGCAAAAATGAAACACTATAACTTTTCAGTAAATACCATAAAATGGTTCGAATTCTATCCACATAAGAGAAAACAGCAAGTTACTTTACGTAGTTCCTCCCATTATAAAATTTCTGAAGCTGCAATACTTGATAGAGGTGTTCCACAAGGCTCAATTTTAGGGCCAGTTTTGTTCACCTTATACACTGCAGATCTGGTATCTGTTGTACAGCATTCAAAGATGCACTGTTACGCAGACGACACTCAATTGTTTATAACAGCCTTGCCTCAGGATTTACCACAAGTTGTTCGACTCCTTAACAAAGATCTTAAGGCTATCAGTAACTGGTGTATTCATAACAGTCTTATTATTAATCCCTTAAAATGTACTTATGCTGTTCTAGGTTCCGCTAATCAACTTAATAAAATTGCTCCTGACAAATTAGAATTACAAATAATGGAGTCAAACATTAGCTATTCACCTTGTGTTAAAAGTCTTGGAGTACAAATTGACGATAAACTTTCTATGAATAATCACGTCTTTACTCAGTGTTCAAAAGCTCTAGGAATACTAAGAAACTTGTATAAAATACGAGACTGTCTGTCCAAACATACCAAGCTATTGCTGACACAAACGCTGATACTGTCTTTGTTTGATTATTGTGATGTTGTGTATGGCCCGCTTCTAACAAAAAGCAATGCCATCCTGATCCAAAAGGTACAAAATTCGTGCATCCGCTTTTGTTACAACATACGAAAGTTCGATCATATTTTGCCTATTCGGAAAAGCAATAGCATGGTGAGAATGTCTAGAAGACGACATCTGCATTATTGCTCTCTCGTTTATAAAATTCTTAAAACGACACGTCCCGCGTATTTATACAAGAAACTCACTGCTAGCTCAACTATTCACACTCACTTAACACGCAAAAGAAATACGTTTTATATTCCACATCATAGACTCAAGCAAACCACTGCTGCATTTTCAGTATTAGCACCAAGGTCATGGAGTGCTCTACCAAATACAGTAAAAGAAGCTAAAACATTTAATTCTTTCAAGAAAATGTTATAAATTTATTTACTCAGCCAACAAAATTTAAGTTCAAGTACCCATGATTTGTATTCTATCACTTGAACCAGATAAATGAAATCAGACTTGACTTGGTACATATTCTTTATTAAATAATCATGCATTGTAAAAATATTTCATCACCCACCTCTCTGCATTGTGAATCACAAGCATAGCTTTTTTTGTCTCTATGTTATTGATCGGTATGTGTTTGTTTTCATGTTTGTATTTGTATGTTTTTTTTCTTTCTTCACTTGTACTTGTGCGTGTTTGTGTGTTTTGTTAAAAGTACCACTTTTTTCTTTTCTTTTTTGCCATCTTACTGTATACATGTACATTTGTTGTATATAACCGTATCTTTTGACTCAATTGATTGTATGTTTTTTGTATAACTCAATGTACTTCCTTGACAAGGGTTAGGTGGTAGAGCAGTAATATGCTGAACCTCGCCCGCTTGAATAAAGCCATTTTCAATTCAATTGAATATTGTGATTGTGGGAAAAGGTCTTAATGGGCATAACCACTAATAACTGACCGTTTGGCCACTACGAGGCCAGTTTTTGAAAGTAACCGAAAATGTAGATGTTCTGGACTTCGGTAAAAGTGACTGAAACTGTGATATGTTGTAGATATGGTGATTCTGAGGATAAGTATCAATGGACACATCCAGAAATCATTAATCGTTTGGTCACTGCAGAGCTACTTTCCTGAAAACAGCTGAGTATAACGATTTCTGAATTTCGGTGAGGTTGAGTAAAACTATACTCTTTCCAGCCTTAGATGCAAACAAACCTACCTGACTACCAGTAGGTCGATGACCAGTGCTTATTTGTTTGACTCACTACACTAGTATCTTACCACAATATAATCCCTACTAAAATAATAATTTCAAATAAAGATGTCGGAATTTATCCTGCATTTTGTGATAATAAACGCAATATATATAATATTTAATAACAGATGTAGCTTTGCTTCAACCTCACGCGTATTTGGACATATAGTATTTAATGCACATGCGTATGCGTTCGCGCGCCTAGCCCACTCATTTAAAATTATAGCAAAATGCAGAGTTTCGTGGCGACGATATGTGACAATAATCCATTTTCGTCTCGTGTTATAAAACATAAAAGAGGACACAGGAACAGCGGTAAGCTCGTTTATATACGGATTTAAGAAAATACATATTTCCATTATAGTGTCAGTGCGTTAATTATTTACCAACCAACTATAGCCTTAACATTGTGGAAATTATGCGACGACAGTAAGCTAGCAGACGATCTTGCTGTTCATGTCTCTGGTTGCCGAAGCACGTGTGAGCCGCGGAGTAATACATTTCGCCTTGTTTATGTCTACTTTGTTCTAAGGCTAGAAAGAGTTTAAAATATGTTGATGGTCTCATCATGAGAAAAAGTCTTAAAGGACACAATCATCGAATTATGAGCGTTTGGCAACCACAGATCCAGTTTTTTTAACAGCTTAGTATAACGATATTTTGATTTCGGTGTAAATGAATGAAACTGTGATATGTTGTAGATGTCGTTACCCTGAGAAAAATTGTCTAGGGCTTTCCAGGGTTTTCCTTTGTCCCGCAAGTTGAATATCTGAATGTTGTGTATTGTTAAATGATATTGGTCGCTACTCTCCCGATCTCTTTTCCTGGTTGTAGGGTACTACTTTTGAGGATTTCATACAATTCTACCAAAATTACAGAGTATCCTTACCTTCTGCTGTTTTAAAAAAAAATGTGGCTCCGTGGGTACTGAATGGTCACTGATTGGTGGTTGTATCCATTGAGAGTTTTTTCTCAGGATCACTATATCTACAACATATCACAGTTTCAAGCAATTGCACTGAAATCCAGAGTATCTTTACCTTCTGTTCTAATTAAAAAATAATAAAAAAAAACAAATGGTCCTACAGTGGCCAAATAGTCATTCATTGGAGGCTGCGCCTATTGAAACTTTTTTTTAAGGGTTATAGTATCTAGAACATATCACGGTTTCAAGCAATTCCACCCAAATTCAGAATACCGTTACATTCAGCTCTTTTAAAAAAGTGATTCTGTAGTGGCCAAACGGTCAGTGTTTACGGTTATTTATAACGTCCAAATAGTTTTTGTCTCAAACGGTACATGGCGTCACCGTCACCAATGTTAACTTATAAAACTAATAAAATTAAAACAATCAAAAATAAAATTAACAATTCAAAAATTAAGCAAAAAAATATAATCTGGTTAATGGACGTTACAAAATCTAGGGAATGGTACGTGCCGATTTCTCGTATTGTTATTAGTTTCATTGCTCAAGGACACCATTGTTAAACAAACAATCGCTGGATTTTTCAATTGTTAAATAAACAATTAACTTCGTCTGCCATACTTTCTACCAGAAACTGACCTAACCTTGCACACCCACTTGCGATTGAACTATCTAGAAAAATATATGTGTTGATTTCTCATATTGTTGTTAGTTTCATTGGTGAATTCCACCATTGTTAAATACATAATCGTTGGATTTCTTCATTATTAAATAAACAATCATCTTTATCTGTCATATTTTCTACCACAAGCTAACCAAACTTTGCACAATAATTTACGATTGAGATATCTAAGGAATGGTAAATGCCGATTCCACATGTTGTTGTTAGTTTCACTGTTCGAGGCCTCCATTTTTAAACAATCGGTGGATTTCTCCATTATTAAATAAACAATCAACTTTATCTGCCATACTTTTTACCACAAACTAACCAAACTTGGCATACTTATTTATGATTGAGATATCTATGGAATGGTATGTGTCGATTTCACTTATTGTTTTACTTTCGTTGTTAGAGGCCACCATTGTTAAATAAACACTCAACTATATCTGCCATACTTTCTACCAGAAACTGACCAAACCTTGCACACCCATTTCAGATTTAAATATCTAGAGAAAGATATGTGTCGATTTCTCATATTGTGTTAGTTTCATTGGTGAAGGCCACCATTGCTAAATAAACATTCGTTGGATTTCTCCATTGTTAAATAAACGATCAAATTTATGTGCCATACTCTCTACCACAAACTGACCAAACTTGGCACAACCATCGGATTACAACTCAGGTATCTAGGAAATGGTACCTACCGATTTCACATATTGCTTTTACTTTCATTGTTAGCGTCTACCATTCTTAAATAAACAATCTACTTTGGCTGCCATACGTTCTACCAAAAAAATGACAAAATTTTGCACACAAATTTAAGCTTTAAATATCTAGGGAAGGCTACTTGTCGATTTCGTGTATTGATGTTAGATTCGTTACTGAAGACCACCATTGTTAAATACACAATCGATGGATTTCTAAATTTTTAAATAAACAAACGACTTTACCTGCCATACTTTCTACCACAAACTAACAAAACTTGGCACATTCATTTTCAATTAAGATGTCTATGGAATGGTACGTGTCGATTTCACATATTGTTGTTAGTTTTGTTGTTAGAGGAAACCATCACTAAATAAAGAATCAACTTTATCAGGCATGCGTTTTACCAGAAACTGTCCAAACTTTGCACACCCATTTAAGACTAAAATATCTATGGAATGAATGGTACGTGTCAATTTCACATATTGTTTTTGTTTCATTGTTGAAGGCCACCATTGTCAAATAAACAATCATTGGATTTCTACATTGTTAAATAAACGATCACCTTTATCTGCCACAATTTCTAACAGAAACTGTCCAAACTTGGCACACCCATCGGGTTACCACAGGCACATCTACTGAATGGTACTAATCGATTCAGTACCACACGTTCTACCAAATAGTGACCAAATTTTGCACACAAATTTAAGTTTTAAATATCTATGGAATGCTATATGTCAATTTCGTATATTGTTGTCAGTTTCGTTGCTGAAGACCACCATTGTTAAATACACAATCGTTGGATTTCTAAATTGCTAAATAAACAAACAACTTTATGTGTCATACTTTCTACCACAAACTAACAAAACTTGGCACACTCCCTTACGATTAAGATGTCTATGGAATGGTGCATGTCGATTTCACATATGGTTGTTAGTTTCATTGTTAGAGGAAACAATTATTAAACAAACAATCAACTTTATCAGCCATACGTTTTACCAGAAACTGGCCAAGCTTTGCACACTCATTTAAGATTGAAATATCTATAGAATGGCATGTGTCGATTTCACATATTGTTTTTGTTTCATTGTTGAAGACCACCATTGTTAAATAAACAATCGTTGGATTTCTCCATTATTAAATAAACAATCGACTTTATCTTACATACTTTCTACCACAAACTAACCAAACTTTGCACACTCATTTAAGATTGAAACATGTAGGGAATAATACGTGTGAGATTTCACATATTGTTGTTAGTTCCATTGTTGAAAGCCACCATCATAAAACAAAAATCAACTTTGTTATATTTTGTATCAGAAACTGACCAAATTTGGCACACCCATCGGATTACCACTGAGATATCTATCGAATGGTACCTGTCGATTTCACAGATTTTTGTTAGTTTCATTGTTGGATGTCATCATTGTTAAATAAAGAACCAGCTTTATTTGCTATGTTTTGTACCAGAAACAACCAAACTTGAAAGAAACATCGGATTACCACTGAGATATCTAGAGAATGGTACTTGTCGATTTCAGATATTCTTGTTAGTGTTATCGTTTAAGGTCACCATTGTTGAATAAACAATTGTTGGATTTCGCCATTGTTAAATAAACATTCATCTTTATCTGCCATACTTTCTACCACAGACTAACCAAACTTATCACACTGACTTACGATTGAGATATCTATGAAATGGTACTTGTCGATTTCACTTGTTGTTGTTAGTTTCATTGTTAGAGGCCAGTATTGTTAAATAAACAATCAACTTTATCTGTCATACTTTCTATCAGAAACTGACCAAACTGTGCATACCTATGTAAGATTAAAATATCTATCCCGTGGTTCATGTCGATTTCACATATTGTTGTTACTTACGTTGTTAGAGACCACCATTGTTAAATAAACGATTCACTTTATTTTCCATACTTTTTACCAGAAGCTGACCAAACTTGACATATTTACGATTCAGATATCTAGAGAGTGGTACATGTCGATTTCTCATATTGTTGCTAGTTTCATTGTTGAAGGCCTCCATTTTCAAGTGAACAGTAAACTTTATTTTCCATACTTGCTACAAGAAACTAACTAAACTTTGCTTACCTATTTACGATTGAAGTGTCTATGGAATGGTACATGTCGATTATCAAGGGCTAACAAAAACTAGCCAAATCGTGTGTAATACATTAATATGCGTTGGGATCAAACGATAATTATTCGTGATCAAACAAGCTGGCCAAATTCCTATTGAATTTGTTTTCATGGTGGCTGTGGTGGAGGGGCTAACAGGTCATCGGTAAATGTTATTGTTCGGAAAATGGAATAGTGAAAAAAGATAAACATATATCATTCAGAAATTTGTTGCGCCTGCTTTGTTACCAGTGTCAATTAGTAGTGTGCTGCCAGATTTTTTTTTCTCAGGAGGAGCGGGATTGCCCCCTACAGCGTTCCTAGAATTACACTCTAAAAGCCCCTCCCATACAACTGACCTTTGTTTCACAACAGACACCTCACATTTGAACTCTTTTGAGATTCTGTGTAAGTTTGTTGGCTGTACGTACAAATTGAGAGAATAAACATGTATTAGGGAATGAGAAGTTTTCGAAATAAATTTGCAAGCTGAATATTTTTTCGCGACATAAGTGAAGAGTAATTGTGTACCCTTGAAAAGTACCCTGGGAGTAAAAAAGCTCTAAGCAAAATAATCATTGAATAAATAGCAATGTAATCACAGTAATGTATATATGACATGTTGTATTTCCATCAGATTGTCAGAGCACTAATTCACTCATTTTTAGATGTGAGCGATCTCGCTATCGAATCTCCAGAAGAACATTAAAAAAAAAACAAGTTGTATTTAGGTCTATTCCATTTTAAACAAACAAAATACGTTGCGTAAAAGAACTTTCAATGTTAAAATATTTAACGGGTAGAGTAGTTTGGTTCAAAATCTTTTGTCGTCGCGAATTCTGTCGAGGAATTTGAAGCTTAAATATACAACATGATATCATGCCTGTTGTTCTGTATGGTTGCGAAACATGGTCGCTTACTCTGAGGGAAGAACATATCCTGAGACGTATATTCGGAGACAAGAGGAACGGGAATGGGGAATGGCGGAAACTTCATAACGAGGAACTACATAATTTATACGGTTTACCCAACATTGTTAGGGTCGTCAAGTCTAGGAGCCTTAGATGGGCAGGTCATGTAGCTAGAATGGAAGAAAGTAGAAACGCTTTCGAAGTCTTGACTTGAAGAGCAATCGGAAAACGACCATTAGGAAGACCTAGACGCAGATGGGAGGACAATATTAAGATGGATCTCGCAGAAATTGGAATACAAAGTAGTAACTGGATGCAGTTAGCTAAGGATAGAAGTCAGTGGAGAGCTTTTGTGAACGCGGCATTGAACCTCCGGGTTCCATAGGCCATAGAGTTAGTTAGTTAGTTTGTGTGGGATTTGATTGCTATTGCATGTATCTATTGCATGCTGAATGGGTTGCTGGGAAAGCAGCCAGGATATTCATTCTGATGGCTGCAAGCCCGTGAAAATACAGAGCAACAGCTACTCCAAGGGAGTAGATAATATATAAAAATTCTTAAAACTACCGTGGGGGAGAGAGCCGAAAGAGGTATAGTGTGAAATGTTGGGCCGAACCTAGGAAAGTTCCGCCAGGAACGCAGGATCACCTGTATGAGGCTCTCATTGTTGACACACTAGAATTTTTCAATTACTCGTATACGGAAGATAAACATTACAAAACTATTTTATTTATTTATTTATTTATTTACTTATTCCTGGGGGGGTAGTCTGTCTCACAAGGAGGGTGTCCGAAGTGTAAATCTCAGATTTCAAAAATGTTTTTGCAGATCGTTAGGGGGGCTCATGGAATAAAGATCAGCACAAGAAATTTCGGCGGAACCCCATATTTGGGGGGGCAGTGCTCCATTTTCGATTTTCGGCTTTCGTAGTAAAAATCAGCCTTTTGATTTGAAAATTCACTTATTGTTGTAGACAATCGTTATTATTCGTCTTCATTTGCATAAAGATACTTTAATTGTGGGTGAGGGATCCTATGTATGGGGGGATCCGCCTCACAAGTGTAATACATTTTCCCCCTTCATTTTGACGAGCTGAATTCAAATATGTCATTAAAAGTTCTTTCTGGAGCACATGTGCGACACAGGTCTCTACCTAGTTTCTGGGATGCTGAATCACAAGTTGAAAGAGAACTGAAAGGCTTGAAATAGAAGTTTGGCAGAATCACTGCTTACTGTATGGATTGAAGCCAAAAGAGATTTCATGTTTGTACATGACATAGATGTTCGGAAATGGGCAATTGAAAAAGCGAAAGAAATTAATCTTGAAAATTTTAAGGGTTCCAATAGTTCCTGCACGCGTTTTAAACGGAAACATAATATTGTGTAGCGAGAAATAACAAAATTCGTGTCGCGAGCAGACGTTGACACTTCACAACAAATAGAAACTTCAGCTATATCTTTCCAGCTAGAAGTCAGGGATACGTTACCGGAATTCGATATAGACAATACCTGTAATTCCGATCAAAGTGTTTTTACAATGAAACTGCACTATAATCGTATGTTAGGCATACAAGGTGGGAAAAAAGTAGAAGCTTCTGCACAATCCAAAAATGCCTTATCTCTTAGCTATACAATAATACCCCTTATGTCTGCCAGTGGAAAATTAGTTGGGCCATTATAGATTGTATTCCCAGAACCGACAGGAAAATTTGGAGCACAGGTCATGTAAACTTTATTCCAGCCCCCAAATGTTAAGGTTTCTGCATCAAAATGTGGAAAGTTGGGTAACCTGCATTTGGAAGAGTGGATCCGTGCCGTTCTGGTTCCTAACATAGGGGACAAAAGTGTCTTGCTCGTAGATTCATGGTCACCTTTTAACGAGAAAGAGACACAGCAACACATTCCGGACGAAAAAAAAAACGTTATGTAAACAGATTCCACCAGGAGCAACTTTGGCTGTACAAATCACTGGATATTTGGGGCTTTAAAATATGGAAGAATTTTGTACGGAAAATAATAGATTTCGTAATTTTACACCAAATTGATATACAACTCCACAACATAAACACATTATTAAATTGCACTCGCTAGTTTATGAACAACTATCATCTCCAAGTAACCATGATGTGTTCTAATATAGTTGGTATAAATCCGGATATGTAGATGCGAGGCCGCCAGAATATGTTAATCCAGTGAGTTTCTCATTTTCCTTAAACGACACTATCATATGTGATGAGTGCGAAGATATAACTCTCCTGAAATATAGTTGGTGCTGCAAAAGTCTTTGCGCGGAACACTTTTTCGAACAGTTTCATTTCTGTAAAACATACAATACATAAAGTAAGCACGAAGTCTGCCAAACTTCAGCCCTTCAGTTCTATTTCAGGCCCTTCAGTTCTCTTTCAACTTGTGATTCGGCATCCCAGAAACTACGTAGAGACCTGTGCCACACATGTGGTACTCAAAAAAAAATTTATTGATATATTTGAATTCACCTCGTCAAAATGAAGGGGGAATATGTATCACACTTGTGAGGAGGACCCCAGTGGCGGATCTAGCCCGGGGCTGGGGGCAGCTCCCAGTTCTTTCAGTGACAAAAATAATTGAAGAATATTATTTATATATTCTTGAGAGTTTATAGTAAACTCATGATATAGTATCATAGCCTGGGGTCGGCTTCCCCCAGTTTTTACCTTCTATATCCGCCACTGGGGACCTCCCCCCACACACAGGGATCCTCGACCCACAATTGAAGTATATTTACGCAAATGAAGACGAATGATAACGATTGTCGACAACAATAGTCAATTTTCAAATCGAAAGGCTGATTTTTACTACGAAAGCCGAAAGTCGAAAATGGGGCACTGCGCCACTCAAATATGGGTTCTGCCAAAATTTGTTGTACCGATCTTTATTCCATGAGCCCCCCTAACGATCTGAACAAACATTTTTGAAATCTGAGATTCACACTTCGGACACCCTCCTTGTCAGAAGATTACAATTAGCATAACTCTATGTTTCAGGGGTGCGCTTCCAACCCTTCTCCCAGAGGTGTTTTTTTGGGCAGGCGAACCGGACCTTGTCCGTAGGTCCACACATTAATTAAAGTATATGTAACACACATGTACGTATATATATATATATATATATATATATATATATATATATATATATATATATATATGTGTGTGTGTGTGTGTGTGTGTATGTATGTATGCCAAATGTAAAATATTTTTGAACCAACGATTCCAATCCAAATAATAGAGCCCCACCGCTCCAACTCGCAAAGGGCTCCATAAGAACAAATTCCGCCTGTGTCACCTTCTACACATCAGTGGCTATGCCATAGTATGCAATAACAATTGACTGTATGTGCTTTTCAAGTTTCTAGCTCATTTTCTTGGAAGGAGAATGCGTAAGACTCTCTTACTGTTGCAACGAGACGAGACAGGACTCTTTGAAGCGAGACACAATACAATAGGAAACGTTTCATGAAATGTCTCGTCTCGTGTCTCGAAAAATACAAAAACAGTTTCTGAATTTGCTTAAAAATTTATTAACTCGGAATAAATTATTTGCCTCCGAAATGTATACCATATTTTATTATTTTAAATGATCCAAATGATGTTTCAAATCCTAAAAAGAACAGGGAATACCTAAAGCATTGTTTTAAATGATTCTTACAAACAGCTTTCACTTCCATTTTTCAATCGATTCAAGTTTAATTATTTTGTGATAGTGCTCCAGATTCAAATACAATGTAAAGCGTTCATTGAAATCAGTTTTTCAGAAGATTTTATTTCGGGGGCTGGAGGAGATATCTACGTAGAAAAATCCTGTTATAGAAGTACAAGGAGAAGTGGCATTTTTATCAGTAACTAACTATTGTTTCATGGTCTTTCTCGTTCTGAACCAAGACAGAAACGTACCAGCCTTTCTCGAAACTGAGTTTTGAAAAGATATTGATTTGACAATAAAATTTATCTCTTTTTTATTGTTTTATGATGTTATTCGAAGCTAAACCATTTTTTAAATGGGAAAGTTACTTGGGCCTCCTTATTTGTTGAAGTGGCGCCAGGGGTTCTGAAAAATCGATATCAGAATCAATGGGGAAATCTTGCCTTTCGACTGTACTGATGGTATTGACAAATGTTCCTATCGAAGTAATTACTGGCTCAGTCGAAACTAAGCAGTCGTTTCTGGAAGATTGCAGTCGTGTTGTGTGTTGTGCTCTGTTAACCAAACCAAACTTGGTTAAAATTTGTAATTTTAAACACTTGGTATAACAGCTCTTTTTGTGGGCTCAGGCTTTCTGGTGTTGCCACGAGACGAGACAGAACCATTCGATACGAGAGGAGACTGGCACATCTTTTCTAGACGAGACGACACAGCCAGAAGTCTCGTCTTGTCTCGTCTCGTCTCGTGGTACACTAGACTATCTACATATATCAATAAAAGAAATGGCAATGTTCCTCACGGAGCACGTGTTAGCTCTCAGCCTCTTTCTTTCACTGATGTTTGTTTACATAGTAGGTGAATATATAGAGAGTAACAAAAGGATGAGAAATGCCGATTCTCCTGAAACCACATTAAAATTGTAGCAGTATTTGGGGCTTGTTATAAATGGATTTACCAGGGAACTAAAAAAATTCTGGGAATTGATCATACAGTATTGATATAAAAAACATTGAAACAAGTAAAAACAAAGAACTGAAATCGTGAAACTGTTTTCAAAATACAGAAAACTCGAATGAATATCTATTTAGCCCACTTTAATTGTAAAGGAATTTTGAATTAATTTGCATTCCCTGAATTTTTATACATAAAAAAATAGAAATCTTTCTTTTAGTGTACGAATGAGAGACTTTAGGAAATTAGATCAAGATAATTAAAATGATACTGTCCTTTACAAAATTTAAGAAAAAAGACTATGATCGAAAAAGCATCAGTCAAACTATAAAGGTCAATGGTAGCTTTTGCCATTTCTTACGACTACTATATGCACCTTATTGCAAAAATTTATTCGTATTATAAAACCGATATCGTTCAATAAATGCCAAATTTAACAGATCTTGAGAGATGAAATGACAAAAATTGTCATAACCTCTGTCGCTTAATCATTCTGGCTTTGGAACCCATGTCATTATATGACTTTCACGATAAGTGACAAGGAGAAAATAAATCCCATGATCAAAACGTAAGGAAAGAAACCGACTGCTCACCCTTCAAATTACAAAAAATGTACCAAAATTGTTGAAATTATGATTTTGTATTTCTTTATGAGAAATAAGAATAAAAATAAAAATTGGAGGAATTCTAATAATGTATGTATAAGTCCACTATCTTCTTCAAGTTACTAAACTAACTTCAAGTGTTTTAACCACTTTTGACACGTATCTCGAAAACTTTTAGAGATATTAGAGGCAAGAATACGTGGTTGATTATGAGCTTTTTAATTATGTCACAATACTTTTGAACTTTACCTTGTGAGAAATGGCATATTCCAAAAATAATGCAGTACCACCCTAACTTGAATTTTATCAAATGATTAGCGAAAGTGACATGGTGTGAGTCGTCCAGGGTTTAATTCCCGGCGTGGCACTCAAACATTGCTGTGTTGACCAAACATCGAGAGAAAAGTTGGGAAACTAAAATATAGCGGTCTTCAACCTAGACAGCCGCAGACTCAGATCACAAGAGACTGTTGCGCCAGGAGTTTATATAGTTTATATACATATATATATATATATATATATATATATGTGTGTGTGTGTGTGTGTGTGTGTGTGCGTGTGTGTGTTATCTTACATTTTCTCAGTAGTGTAAGTAAGGACGAATGGGCCTCTCTGCAAAAACGGATCCCCTTTTTCCACATTCATGAGTCACATCTAGTGAGTCACAACTTGCTCATATGCAAAAAATGCACATTATTATTATTATTATTATTATTATTATTATTATTATTATTATTATTATTATTATTATTATTATTATTATTATTATTATTATTATTATTATTATTATATTGTGCAATAATTTTCGTCTTTTCTGCTGTACCAACCTCGAGAGTGTACGACATCCGACAGTTTTAATGAGGTGTGGTCGCCCCACTTTTTGTTGTTTGGTTTGATGCTGGTTTCACTGTCCTTTTCCCACCTTTGAAATACATAAGCACGGCAGATCGCGAAAACTCGACAAGTCGCGCTGTTTCCGAAATGAAGCTCCCAGCCATTTAGTCACTCTGATATATCGTCGTCCTTCCCCATTCAAGGTACAATCACCACACTGACTAATCGAGTGAGATTCTTGTCACGTTTGGCGCGCGGTTGTGTTATGCCTTGTAGCTCTTATCGCAGCCCGCAGATTTCGTTCAAAAAGTAGTGAGTGCTAATAATGTCTTCGCTGGTCAGTATAAGTTTTGTTGGCATTTAATTTACTATATAATCGCTCAGTAGTCCAGGAAATCTAGAGCAATTTTTCCCTCAACCTGGGCAAAATTGCAACACAAGCTTTTAAACAGTTTTCGATTCAGGAATTACTACTGAATAACATATTCAAAATCGGACAAAATCGGACCACGGGAACACCCCCCCAAAACGGTTTCAAAATGGCGGACTATGGTTTTTCGAAAAAATCGTAGACCTTTACGTTGGCGGCTCTAGTAGCCCTCCTAACTGACACAGAGACATGAATGATACCTCGTAGGAACGCTCATGGACAACAAATTCCAACGAAGTGACTTTTTTACCCATCATGCCCAACCCGTAGAAGAAGAAGAAGAAGAAAAGAAGAAAGTCGATTTTTTGTTTTTTTAAATTGATATTTCTTGGACGCTGGCAACACTGTACGTCCTCATACACCGGCAGAAAAATTCCCACGCGTAGATCAGACATTGGTAACAGTAATATAAAAAAATGAAGGACGTAGGTACAACAGTAAGGGAGATAAAAATTCGGAACCGCGGACCAAGGGGGATCACTCTGTATATTTTTTACTGTGGTCTAACTTCTGTTTCTTAGATGTAGCATCCTCCCTAATTGTCACAGAGACCTGAAGAATACTGCGTTTTAAAGCTTATGGAACCCCGTATTGTTTGTGCCCCTTGTGCCCAACCTGTAGAAAAAAATAAGAAGAAACTTTGAAAAAATTGGGAAAATCTACACTTTTACCTTTCTTGGGCTCTGGCAACCTTGATAATCGTTGGGTACACGGGGCACAAAGGAGGTCGTTGGAAAGGGGGTCCGTAAATTTTTCTACATATCATAGTCTTGCATGAACCTAGGCACTGCAGAACCATGCCTGATTCCCTTACACGTTTTTGTGTCATCTGCATTGTCTTAGATCCTGACGATAACCACATCACACTTCAAGAAAAGGGAGCTGAAGGAGTGAACAATGCAAGTAAGGCTCGCGGTAGTAACATTCTTGCCGATGCTAGTATGGTGGTTCATGTCTCTTGTCGCAAACGTTACATTGATAAAAAAAAAGATATTGCGATTGCCCTAAAAAGAAAAACGTCATCGCCAATTGAAAAACGAGTTACTTGCTTGTCGGATGGGTCCTTCAACAGCAACAGTGACTGCCTGTTTTGCGGTACGCCTGTCTTATTTGATTACCGTCACGTGTTGAAATCAGAAAATGTGCTAGTGAAAACACAAGCATTACCACACAGTATTTTAAAGCGTTACAATGAACGAAACGATACCTGGTCACAAACTGTCCGAGGTCGAATTGATTACTTCTCATCTGATCTTCATGCAGCAGATTGCGTCTATCACAGATCATGTAGTATCAACTTTCGAACAGGTAAAGCAATTCGTCAACAATACTGAACCGATAATCAGTCAGCGTCAAATAAATTCCGGGATGGCCGACCTACAAATGATGAGAGAATCCGAGCATTTCAGCGCATCTGTAGTTATTTGGAAGAGCACGATGATGAGCAACTAACTGTGGGAGAACTTGTTACAAAAATGGGCACATTTATTGAAGGGACTGATCACATTGCATATGAAAGACGGCACATGAAGTGTCAACGAATGGAGTACGTCGGTGAAAAAAATATAATTTCTAGTGACAGTGGAAAAAACGATTTCATTACAGAAACTGCCAATCACATTCTATGGGCATATCGTGATTTACCACGAGAGTATGATGAAGAAAAGGAAAAAAAAGAGAATAATAGAAACCGTAGCTCGATTGATCAAAAGCGACACAAAATCCAAACTACAAACTGGAAGTGATACATATCCTTCACCCAGCTACTTGACCATTCAGGAATCCTTTCAGTACATTCCATATAGCCTTAAACTATTCTGTGGCACACTTTTTGCCGAAAAGGGTAATGAAACCAAAATAGCATCGATTGGCCAGTGTTTGATGCAATCAGCCAGACCAAGAGCTATATTAGCTCCTCTACAGTTAGGTGTTGGTGTGCATCTGCACAACCACTATCGATTGAAACACCTGATTGACACGCTGCATCACCTGGGATTTTGCTCTTCATACGCGGAAGTGCAGCGGTTTTAACGCTGTGCTGCAAGTACATTTGGTAATCGTGTGGTCGAAATGTCAGCAGACCAGACCCTCCTCTTTGCAGCGGATAATGTAGACCATGATATCCAAACGCTGAGTAGTTTAGGCACATTCCATGGTATGGGAATGTTGGCGGCCATTACACCATCCACTACTACCAGTCTAACCATTCTTCTGAAGCCCGTCTCTGATGCTGATGTGAAGTCCCTTGCCAGTGTTTCCATTCATGCATACACTGAAGCCAGGGCTATTCTTGAAAAGATCAACTGTGAACTGGTAACAGCACCATCACCGAACGAAAGTTCACTGGATAATTTGTGGAAACTTTCCTTTCACTTTCCGTCACGCACACCAAACTGGTTAGGAATGATGCGGGCCATTCACGCAGATCCATCTCTTCATCATCCAGGGAAATTCACTGTTCTCTGCTTACCGATTATTGACCTCCATCCATCTGATATGTCATGTATCTATTTCACTTTAGTGTACCTGAATAATCTTGCGAGAAAATATAAAATCACACCAATCATCACCTTAGACCAACCACTGTTTCGGAAAGCTTCACGTATCCTGCATGACAGAGCACATAACACCAGTATTAAGGACACGGTTGTCCTGTTGGGCTCATTTCATACTCTGATGAACCTTCTAGGATCAATTGGTTCCCTGATTGGTTCAGGCTTACGTGAAATCTTCCATGAGGTTTATGAAGAAAATTCGGTTGTACATATGTTAAGTGGCAAGTCCGTAGCAAAAGCCTTCCGTGCGAATATGATGGTTGACCTGGCATTAAGTGCATTGCTTGTGGAGAATGTTTTTCTGGAGACCGATAACGGAACACACAGAACTATCAACGATGCGTACTCTCTCTACCAGAGAATGATCTCGGGTGAGATTACTGTAACTGGAGCTAGTGCTTCACCTCTTCTTCAAGAAGCCCGAGAAAAAATAGAAGAACGAAAGTCAGAACTTATTAACACATCAAAAACAAGTCAGTTGTGGCTTGCATACTAACGTATGTTGACTACAGCAAGGAAACTTGTGGCAGCAGACCGAACAGGAAGCTGGGAGGATCACCTTGATGCTATAGCAGAGTGCATTCCCATATTCGCTGCAGCATGTGCCGTGTCGTCTTCGGAATGAGGCCGACTGTGGAATGAGGCTGACGAGTGTGGACACGACACAAGAAGAATCAATCCAAAGAAGGATAAAAATAATGTAACATTAGATTGAGTTAATCAATAGTTATTGTAAGAGTCACTATTGGTTGTTAGATTAATTGGTATTGACATATAATGTTTTCTTTTTAAAAAAAGAAAAAGTAAAAAATGTTGGAAGGAAGGAAGAAAAAATATTGAAACTGTTAAAAGTGTAAAGAGAGTTGGTAAGACTGTTAGAGGAAAGATTGCAGTCGCGAATAGTGGGCGTGGTCTATAAAATCCAAATCTACAAGCTAAAGTGGGTCCCGTGCCTACTTTACTTGTGTTCGTAATTACTTAGCCGGAAGGTTCCTCTGTCGTATTTATTTAACCGGAAGGTTAAATTCTTCTGTTTCGTAGTGGTATTGCCAGATGATTACTCTGTTCGTTTTGTATAGCTGGAATAGTGTCAAAACGGAGTATTGGTTTAACAAGAGGATTGTGCAGTCAATGGAGTTTTGTTTCGTTTCGGCAGGATTTCTCTTTTGAGAATTTGTTCACCGTTTTTATTCCTGTTTTGTGTGATGAGAGTATTATCGTCGACTGTCGATGAAATCACATTGGTGTTAAGTCAGTTAAATAACGAAGTGATCAGTAAAAAAAGGAATGTTTTATTCCTCGTCTATTCTATTCTCGCAAGCAAACTTAGTGGCAAGTCAAACGGGCTCTTTTTGTTTCCTCGTTTTGTGGTCGCTAAGTAATGAAAGTGAATAGTAGAGTGAAAGTTTTCTTTCATAGTGAATTATATGCTTGTGAAATAGTAGCACAGAGTGTTATTTGCTTTATAAGCTTATTCTTGCTTTTTTTGTTACTTCTGTGCAGAGGAATAGTGAAGTTTTAAAGGGCAGTGCTTGTGGGGCCTATTGTGCCGAGTGAAAGCCCGCTTAGATCACCTTATTAGTAATTCCTATCGGGCACTAGCTGGTGTGGGTAGCTTAAACATCAGAAATATTTCTTTCTTGCTTTTATTTTTCGTTCGGAAACTAAGGCATAGAAAGTTTATTGCAAGGAATTACTTTACTTTCGAAAAAAGATGTCTTTACCACCAATCTGATTTCAATCGAACATCAGAAAGCTCAGACGGAAGCCTGACTATCGAAAGAGAGCGAGCATTACACATAGAAGGTAATCCATACTATAAACAAGTCAAGGTGAGTGTAATTTTTGAATTATTACAAGTAGTGACTGTGACTTTTCTTATTCTGTGTTTTGTGAGGTTGTACGCTTTGAAATCCACTTCAGGTTGTATTGCTAAGGCAATTCCATCATTTTTTCACCCTTACGAAAATTTCTAGAATTTTATGGAATTTTCCACCTTTTCGGAGTTAAGTAGTACGGGCGACAAAAGTGACCAATTATTAAAAATCCTTAAGAATTCCAATATTTCCAGTTTAATTTGGTTTCTTTTACAGTATTTGGTTAAGATTTATTTTATATGAGAAGTTCCGAGTATTTTGCCGTTAGAAAACTAGAATGCAAATATCTTTTCCTCTAACATTCTCATTCCACTTGATTGAAAAGAGTAATGAAAGAAATTAAAAAGGTATTGATTAAGAATTGTGGGAAATGTTGAATAATATATGTTTAAATTAAGAATTGAGATTCAACATTTGCATTCCACTTTTATAATATTTTGAGACTGAGAGTTCATATAATAGATGCATTGTTTAATACATCATAGAGCCATATTGTATAGACTTATTTGCTTGAAATTGAATATTTCAGTAATAAAATATTATTAGAATTCTTAAAGAAAGAGAAATTTAGATGCGCGCTTGTAAATTGTTAGTTTGATTATCTTTATGAATTCAGATAATAAGTAACGTTTATAGAATAATTGAGAATCATTGATATTTAGAGGAACTTAACGTATTGCATTTGTAGTTTCTTGCATAATAGAAGATACATTTAAGAATTTTTTGGATAATTACTAGTTAGTTTTCAAGTTTATTAAAGAAACTTTTTGCCTATAAATTCACTCAGGTTTTTTTTGATAGTATATTTTTTTAATATAAAAATTTTTTGATTGTATTTTTTTCAATAGTATATTTACACTATTCTAACGCAATAGTGCAAATATACAACTCAATATTGTAAATAAAATTGTTTTTGAAAATTGAATTGTTGTTGTCGTCATTTATTTAATATTTAATAATTTGTTTCCTAATTATTTTTCAATTTAATTTTGTGTGGAAATATTGGAATGATAATTCTCTTTCACACTGACTAGATGTACGATGCAGAACTAAATCTTCTGGTTCAAAGTCCCATCGACTAGGCGTTAATCGGTTTGCATTCGGTCTGACGATTATTATTATTATTATTATTATTATTATTATTATTATTATTATTATTATTATTATATCTTTGAATAATAATAGTTGTTGGACTGGGAGCTTTCTGTGTATGCTAGGTGGAAGGGGCGTTACAAGCAGGACACTTCAATTATTTGAAGTCGACGTGGTTGTACCTGCAAACAATGTTAACGCAGCCATCGGTTAATCCAACAGTTCACGAAAGCTTTCAAAATGGGTTCGGAGTTATTAGAAGAAGCAACCGTTATTGGGTTGGGTGTCCTCTGATCTAGTCATAGAGCAGGTCCTGATGAGATCGCTAAAATCCACTGGAGGTCTAACGCATGGGAGTGGAATGTCGGAGATGCAACGATCTTTGTGGGTGCTCTCAATGCCAGCATGCTCCGAATACAATCTGGCGATGCAAACTCTTACTTACACAGCATATGTCACTAGCGAACAACATGAAGAAGCCGAAACGTCAAGAATGTCACGTGGTATCAGTGACACACGTCGCATTCTTGCACGACTGCAGCCCATCTCACCATTTGACGGAGACAAATCATTGAGAAACATTGCCACTGACGTCACAGCAGATTCCTCGGTCAACGTCCATAATTTATTTTCAGTTGGGGAAGAGCTTGTGAAGAAACTATCTGGCAAAGACCTGTTCACTGTGAAGTGGAAACGTGCAGATAAAGTCAAAACTCTAGCATCCCCAAGTAGTGTTAAAATCAGCAGCGATATCTCCATCGATTCGAATCTTTTGTTTCAAAGACTGTTAGTTGTCGCTAATGCAGGCAGCACATCTTTAGAGGTCCCTTAGCGCATGGATTATGTGCCTACCCACCAGCTTTATTTGAGTCACCCAGCATGATGCGTAAGGCAGACAAAGCCTCACTGGGCCATGCGATACTAGAGTTCAGCAAAGCAGCAGACCGCACAGTTTGAGGAAACGGAGCCAGACAATATTCTGTATTTCTTAGACGGAGAATCTCTGTTACATAGACTACCATGGTGTAAAGGCAGTTCGTACGACAATATCACTGCATCATTTGCTGAGTATACGGTTCGTAAATATGGCATATCAACCATCGTGTTTGATGAGTATGGAATTTGCTCACCATTGTTCATTGCAACTGTGCTACCGGGTGTGAAATAACGTATTTTACTTGCAGAAAGCATGGCCTTCCATGTGCTATTGCTTGTGGTGAGTGCCATGAAAATGAATGTTTTAACTGTTTAAATGAATATGGTGAGGACAGTGTTAGCGTAGGCGATGACGATGTAGATTTGTAATTTGCCTCCCATAGATTTGTAATTTGCCTCCCAAAGTGTTTTGTCTTTACATTATTTTGCTTCAGAATATTTTTGCTTTATATATAGGTGTTATGTTTCCATAAAACAAATTGTCTTGTACATTGTATTATGCTTCTATTTGCTATTGCTTGTGGTGTGCGCCAGGAAACCGAATGTATTAACTGTTTAAATGAATATGGTGAGGACAGTGTTAACGTAGGCAATGACGATGTAGATGTGCAATTTGCCTCCCAAAGTCTTTCGTTATTCCCATTCTTTTGCTCAAGAATATTTTTCTTTTATGTGTAGTACTTATATTAAAGCGACCTTTGATTTAAAGAAAGAAACAAGATTTTTCCATGCGTAGAACGACAATCAGGGTTGCCAGAGCCCAAGAAAGGTAAAAGTGTAGATTTTCCCAATTTTTTCAAGGTTTCTTCTTCTTCTTTTTCTGCAGGTTGGGCACAGGGGGCACAAGCGATACGTCGTTGACAAGGGGGTTCCATAAGCTTTAAAACGCGGTATTCTTCATGTCTCTGTGACAATTAGGGAGGATGCTAGATCTAAGAAACAGAAGTTATACCACAGTAAAAAATATACAGAGTGACCCTCCTTGGTCCGCGGTTCCGAATTTTTATCTCCCTTACTGTTGAACCTACGTCCTTCGTTTTTTATATTATTGTTACCAATGTCTGGTCTACGCATGGGAATTTTTCTGCCGGAGTACGAGGACATACAGTGTTGCCAGGGTCCAAGATATATCAATTTAAAAAAAATCGGCCTTCTTCTTCTTCTTCTACTGGTTGGACATGATGGGTAAAACAGTCACTTCGTTGGAATTTGTTGTCCATCAGCATTCCAACGAGGTATCATTCATGTCTCTGTGTCAATTAGGAGGGCTACTAGAGGCGCCAACGTAAAGGTCTACGATTTTTTCGAAAAACCATAGTCCGACATTTTGAAAACCGTTTTGGGGGGTGTTCCCGTGATCCGATTTTGTCGGATTTTGGATATTTTCATCAGGTGGTGTACCTAAACAAAATACATGTGTAAAACTAAAGGTTGCAATTTTGCCCAGGTCAAACCGTATTTTGACTCGACTACAGGTGTTACCGTCTTCACAGATAAAAGTGATATGTTTGGAAAATCACATAATTTTTAACATCCTAACATTATAAAGTTTAACTTCGAAACTGAAATGGGCCTCTTTCTGTTCTGGGCCTCTCAATGTTGCGGGCCCTGCAGGCCCTTTAGTAGCATTCTCTCTAATCAGAAGGATAGGGACAAATAGAAAAGTAAAAATTCATTATGTCCATTTTTCATGCATCATACACTCAGAAAAAAAAAATCATATAATACTGATATGTAAGAAAATATCAGTATTGTTTGTTTGTTTTCTGTATACAAAGAACCATTTAGGTTTTTTTTTATCTCATATTCTGGTAATAATCGAAAAGAAAAGAAAAGAGTTTCATGCGATAAACAGACAAAAGAAAATTTGTGAACGCGATGGGAATGAAGTTGTCTGCAACCTAATTCCCGTTTTTTGTACAAAAACTCTATTCCTACCTGCAAAAAGAAAAGATTTATGTTACCCGTCAATGGTTGAGGTTTTGCTCTGCGGCTGAACAACACGGCTTGTAAAAATAGACTCTATGACTGACTTCATGTGCACGAGAAAAGAAACCTGTTGGATTCCTCTCCTCGCTCACTTCAAGTGCGGATATCCTGAACACATTCAAACTGAGCGGTACGATCTTTCAGTTCTTCCCAGTAGATGTGCCAGCAGTGATTGCTAAATGAAAAAGTGAGCAACTGGTGGCGAAAAGGCGAAGTGCTCCGACAAGGGGAAGGGCACAGTAATCTTAATGGTTGTGCAAATTGAGTCTCTCTCTCACGATCGCAATATCTACAACCAGTGTGACCACTCAGCAAACATATTTCGTACTAAAATATGCAGAGAAAAAGTACTAGATCTGAGGAGGAAGTAATAACATTTTATGTTCTCCGGTTTCACTCTATTTACGATATATTTTTACGATATTAATATCTTATTAGAAGGTTTCAGGCAGCTCCCTCTCCCCTGTGGGTGGGAGAATGACTCCTACATTCTTGAAAGAACGCCCAACATTTTTTTAAAGTCAAAATTCAATACAAACCGTACAAAACCACTTACAACTTCCCAATCCTGATTTTACACCTCCAAACTAAAAATCCTGGCGGAATACCTGTTTAATTGTCTGATAAGAACTCACTGTAAAACACTAAAGTAACACAAGTATGACAAATATGGACGATGTCGGGAGAAAACAAGAAATATCATAAAATGGGCTCCTTGAGAAAATCGAGTTTTAATTTCTTAATAGCCTATATTTAAACGAATAAAAAATACATAATATTGTTTACCGTAGTCATTTATTGGTTGAAGGAGGCGACCGAACGGCACCTATGTCCTATTCCCGCTCTTGTAAATATCATTGTTGAATTAAAATAACCGGCAGAAAAATGTTACAGTGAAATTTTCGTACAATGCCTATTTTTTATGACACTCCTTTTCTTTCCCAAATGTGTTTATGAGAAAAGAAGAGAAGGGGAAAAGTGCTAGGTTTGTTGGTGAACGTACCAGAACACTAAAATATTATAGAAGGTACTATAACTAGTACGAAAGTACTAGCGTTGGTCACACACGGTTTCAAGCAATTCTACCGAAATCCAAAATAACGTTTCCTTCTTCTGTTTGTAAAAATGTGGCCATGTAGTTGCCAACCGGTCAGTGATTTGTGGTTGTGCCCATTGAGACTTCTCAGGAACACCATATCTACAATATACCACGGTTTCAAGCAGTTCCACCGAAATCCAATTTTCGTCAGGATTGTGTGGGGTCTTTGGCATTTTGAAGGGACATTGACTCTGCAACCCTTTTCTCGCAAAAACGACAAAACCCATATCTTCTACTTTGAAGTCATCTGTGCATCGGCAACGAAGCAAACCGGAAGGTGAAACTCCTGTGATATTGGAGTGGAATATTCTACAAAATATTCATAATTCACTGTCCTTATTTCTATCAGTACTTTTGCCACAGACTCAGAGCTACAAGACTAATAGAACTATAAATGAAAGATTTCATTCCTTCTTTTCTCTCAGACTAAAAGACTTATGCATTTTGCTGAGAATGTCATTCTATTCATGGTAAATTATTGAACTTATACACACCTAAACAAAACAAAGCAAAACAAAAAAAAACAGTGTGACAGCTAACACCGTGCAGAATTGAACAAAATCAGCTAATTCTTATTGATTTTGTGGTGCTGATCACGAATTTGAAAGTTATTTTCGAATGTTGGCTCTACTTTTCGTTTTACAGGCATGTCTAATAATAACGCTTTTAAAATAAATATATTCGCTTCGTTTGGGTTAAAATGTTACACTGATCCGGCGACACTGATGAAACTATATGAACGCTTGGTTTCATTGTGTTCCTTATCTCAGTAGTGTTCTGCTATTGTCAGAAAAGACAGGTTTAGTGCAGTTATCAGCGTTTTGGGTGTGACGTTTGTGTAGTGCAGGACATAAAAATACAACTACAAGTACGCAAAAATACTGGTATTTCGAATGTATACTTTTAAATAGTTGTCGGAACTATTTCAAGTGAAATTTTGAGATTTCAATAAACAAAAATGCCGCGAAATTGTGTAAACAGTGCGGATAGCTTCTGCTACGTGTGTGGGGAAGTGACATTTTCCTCACAAAAGCAGACTATAACACCACTAATAAGAAAAGCCTATCAATATTAATTTGGTTGTAAAATCGGAGACCAAGATAAATCTTGGGCACCCCACATTGCGTGTAACACTTGTGCCAGCAATCTAAGAAATTGGATGAATGGGAAGGGGCGTTCAATGCCTTTTGCAGTGCCCATGATTTGGAGGGAGCCAAGCGACTACATCAGAGACTGTTATTTTTGTATGGTTCCTTCCGTCAAGAAGGGAATTTCCACGAAGAAGAAGCGGGCCTTGATCTATCCTAACATTCCTTCTGCAATGCGCCCTGTTCCACATGGAGAAGGACTACCTGTTCCTGACCCACCTAAAGAATATGATCTTTTTTCTGATGATGATCAAGAAGTTGAAGCTCCTGAATCAAGTACTTCGAAGAACCCTACGTTTGTTGTAGAAGAACCTCCATGTGAACCACATAGACTTACTCAATAGGAATTAAGTGATCTAATGAGAGACTTGGACCTCTCGAAAAGCAAAGCCGAAATTTTAGCGTCACGCTTAAAGCAATGGAATTTATTGCAGGAAAAAGTAAATATTTCAGTGTATCGGAATAGGAAGAAAATGTTCACTTCATTTTTTACTATGGAAGTCACACTTGTAGCATGTACAGATGTAAATAGTCTCATGAGGGCACTTCAAATTAATTACGAACCTACGGAGTGGAGGCTCTTTATAGATTCGTCCAAGGTGAGTTTAAAGGCAGTGCTTTTACATATTGGAAGTGAACTTCCTTCAATTCCTGTAGGTTACGCAGTTCATATAAAGGAATCTTGTGAAAACTTAAAACGTTTACATCAAGCCATTAAATATTACGATTTTCAGTGGCTCATTTGTGATGACCTTAAAGTAATAGCAGTATTGCTAGGTATGCAGTTAGGGTATACAAAGTATTGTTGCTTTATATGTGAATGGGACAGTAGAGATCGTGGATCTCATTACCGCAAAAGTGATTGGAGTACCAGAGAAACTCTTCAGCCGGGAGTGAAAAGTGTGCAGCATGAACCACTGGTAGATCGTAACCGAATTTTGCTTCCCCCTCTACATATTAAGTTGGGTCTTATGAAAAGTTTTGTTAAGAGCATGAACCTAGAGGATGAGGCCTATAAGTACCTAAGAGGACAATTCCCTCGATTAAGTGATGCCAAAGTTAAAGAGGGTGTTTTCATAGGGCCACAGATTAGGCAACTATTCAAAGATCACAAGTTCGACGAAATTCTCCAAGGTGAGGAGAAAGCTGCGTGGGAAAGCTTGAAGAGTGTTTGTTTACAGTTCTTGGGAAGGCACCGAGCAACAAATTACAAACAACTGGTAGCAAAGTTGTTATTGTGCTACGAAAATCTTGGTTGCAATATGTCTCTGAAACGTCACTATCTTCATTCACATCTAGACTTCCTTCCCGAAGATTGTGGAGCAGTAAGTGACGAACATGGTGAGCGTTTCCATCAAGTTATTGCAGCCATGGAGAAGAGATATGAGGGAAAGTGCAGTTATAACATATTGGCCAACTACTGTTGGACTATTGCACAGGATGCTCCAGATTTAACCTACAAAAGGCAAGCCAAGCGAAAACGCTCAAAATAAAATAAACATATCCTGTACAAGGGATCACTTGAAACTTTTGTCTACATTGCAGTGTAGTTCTTGCACAAAAAGGCATTTGTACATATTTTTCATGTTTTGATGTTAATATTGATTTTTATAACGGAATTGTTAATGTTTAACTTGACCATGTTTAGTTTATTTTCTGTATCGCTGTGAAACTGGTATTTGCGCAATTTTGAAAAAGGAAGTACAAGGGTATAAAAACCTATAGGTTAGGGTACTTCTTAACTCCCCAGCTTATCACATCACAGTGAAATAGATAAAAAAAAGTAAAATGCAGGTTTTTACAAGGATTTTGCTTAAATGTTCTATAAATATTAATGCATATGTATATATACAGCTACTGTTGTACAGGGGCGTTTCTTTCACAACCTGAGCTAAGAAAACTATTCTATTATCATTCCCGTTCATATTATGCTTAAATGAATGTAAAAATCGGAATTTCAAAGAATTTACATACTTTCGATCAAAATTTGTTGAATAGTGCAATTTCAAAATATACATGCAATAGTATCAACAAAATGAAAGAATAAAAGTGAGACTGAACGAGATGCATAATTAATGTAGAGAGAAACTTGAACACTTCTCAATGAATAATTGAAACGAATAGATATCTGTTAGAGGTACAGAAATGTGACAGAGAGAAAAAAGGAGACAGAAGAAGAGAAAGAAAAAGGACTACAGATAAAAATATTTGACGTAGTAAAAGAACTTAACATTATAAAGTTCCGTTTCCAGAAGTCCATCAGTAATATGGAAATAGCGTTTTTTTTTTTCAGAACTATTGGAATATATAGAGAATGCTTGAAAGATTCATTAAGTCACTTTCAAAATGAATAATAAACTTGGTGGTCGAATTAAATACTCAATTTCCAGTGACACTGTAGAGTTTCGAGACACATCTAGGATCATGCCAAAAGTTTAACACACACCTTTTCTTTCCGCGTGGTTCGGTTACAAATTCGGTAGTGTTCATTAAACGTACTGATCCCAAAATACATTATAGTTAATCTAGTTGGACTGTTCCTTGGACAATCACCCTAGAGGACGCCAGTTCAAATCTTTAATAGAGGTGCAAAATGTACTTGATACCTTCTTCGCTTCACGGTCCACCAAGTTCTACCGCGAACGAGTCCATGGCATTCCAGAACTTCGTCAATGCTGATGGGGACTATTTTAGATCTTCCAGGTACAATTGTGTTAAAAGGAAAAATTGCTCGTATATTGTAACATATTTTTCCGCAATAACTTTGTTTCATCACGTATATTTTTCTTTGAGTGTTCCTAGGAAAAAGAAGGTAGTAATTAATATTTGTTTAAAATTTTATGCAAAAGTAATGGGAAATAAAGATGAAATAAGCGAAAAATATAAGTCAATAGCAACTTTCATCTCCTACCAACATAGTACTGCAAAGTGCTGAAATGCTAATTAACTCAGGATTTTACATTCAAATGAAATGAAATGAAATCTTTAAGTTTTACGTCCCACATTTATGCCGGCTAGGCTAAAGGAGACATGATGAGAAACGAAGAAAATGGTGAAATGAAGAATGTGGAAGAAACGGGAGTACCCCCGAGAAAACCCCCCCACACAATGTTTGTTCACCACAAAGTTCACTTGGCGCGAGTTGGGATCGTACCAAGGACCACATGCATCAGAGGTGAACGCTCTACCACTGAGGCACCGCGGCCCTGTACATCCAAATTAAGTTGCAATATAACAATTCTCGTTAGAAAACCCAAATTGGCAATGTATGATTACCCTATACATTAGATAGCATGAAAAAGTGTAAAGAACATAACCTAACTATGTGGCCGAGTGGGAGTCCTCCCCGCTGGTCTAGTGACTAGCACGTGAAGCCTTTGGTATACGGGGTACCGGGTTAGATTCAGTGTGGGAGAGCTTACGAAATTCAACTGTCCTCGATGCTTTTGTGTGCGTGTCCCAGTCGTTCTAGATTACTGGAAAATTAAGTTAAACACGTAAAAAGCGAGTAAAAGTAAGTAGAAACGTACTAATAAGTAGATAAGAAAGTTAATGAGGCACGTTCGGTGCATGAGTTAACTTTAGAAAAAAACGTGGATTGCGAGACAGGTTAATAAATTACATGTCTTCTACGCTGCAGTTCTAAACATTAGCACAAACTACATGAGTAACAATTTATATTATGATAGCCTATACCTTTAGCTTTAAAGGAAAATGTGCAATCACTGATTAATTATTAAGTAGTAAGTTTTCAATAGGTTCAGTACTTGATCGTGCCATTTGTGAATGTTATGAAATATGATATTTATTTTATTTTATGATGATCAAGGATGCGAATATGTGTGGTCACAACTTGCGCTTACAGAAGCCTCGAATTCACTTGCGATAAAATAGCATTTCTGCATTACGCACCGTTTTCAACAACTTGCAATAGGTTTGTTTATCATGATAGAAATCTTCCACGAAATGTTTGCTCTATTGTATACTGTATTTCTGACGATGTTTCCATTATCAGATATGTAGTTTCAAATAACGTAGAATTTCAAACGCCAAAACAGTTGAAAAATTTATCATTTAACTTTACTTGAGTTGAGTCCATTTCGAGCTATACACCCCTTTCAGCAGCGAGGCTGTGTGAGACGTGGACCTACATATTAACGTGGGATACGAATCGCATCAGGTCCCACTGGGAATAGAACTCGGCTCTCCCACACTTTAGCTTTACTCGAATTTGGACCCAAACGCTCTCAAGCGGATTTAAGAGGGTGCAGTTACTACCCCAGAGTTTTTCAATGAATGGGAGTTTAGTAGTTATTCTAATTTTTCTTTTAAAAACCTGCAATCTATACGTTTCATTATTTAATACGCAGTCATTGTTGAACAAATTTCTCAGTTTTATATCTGGCAATAAGATCCCCTCTCTTCTGTCTTTAGACCCAGTCATATTACTATTAATAAATGCCAAATTACGATTTTCATCAACAAAGAGAAGCTTTTCTACTAACTCCGGTAAATAATAATAATAATAATAATAATAATAATAATAATAATAATAAAGATATTTTCACCCTTCTTTAAAAATTTTTTGGGCTTCTCAGAATTTCGAAATGTTGTTTTACAATGTATAATGTAAAAAAGACTTCAAACAGCAATTGGGCAAAAATTATTTGGGTAAAAGACAAAAACGTCTTATCAGTTGTTCTACAAAGAACTAAGCAACTGACCTTGTTTCTGTTTGCCTTTAAACACAATGTTTGGATTTACATGGCACAGAGAAAAGTAGAGAGCCACGTGATATTTCGCCTAAGGGCAGCTTCGTTGCTAAACTGAAGACTGGCATTCTGTCAATATATTTGAGAGCTATCAATAAGTCACACTCATAGGTTCTTTCCAAACATTTTAGTATAACAGGTAAATCAAACTACGTTGTTGTAGGCAAGGAATGAGACTGAAAGGCCGATAAGTGTTGGAGGTGGGAGCCGTAGCAAGAAATTTCGTTGCCCGGGGCGAAGTAGAATTCGGTGTCCCCCGACACTCAACTTACCAAGCTTTTACTTTCCCTTTCTGTGCTTTTATTTTTAACATATAAGAGAAACATATTTTGTTGTTATGCTCGCTGATTTTTTTACCATGATGCTTAGATAGACCATTGCAATAGCCCAAAAGTGATCGTTATTTATTCTTTAACAAATAAGAGCCGCTCTTAAGAGGCTTATTTTAGATCTGCTATTAAACTTGAAAAGCTATCTTTTATAGGATCCATTTGGAGAATAATTATGAAAAAAGCATGGATCCGATTTTCCTACGTCAGGGGGACCGCGTTACACATGGAGTTGGTGGACGCGAGTGGTAGCGTTTGAAAGGTGCGTTTCACCTGAGTGCAGTAATAATGTTAGAAATCAGGCCCAGGCCACGAAGCTCAAGGAATGGGGTCCTGCCGTTATGGGCTCGGGTCCCTTGTATTCACCTATTATACATGAAGTTGTTGGACGGAGTTGTTGGCATTTGAAAGGTTTTGATCAGTTGAGCACAATTGTGATGTTAGAAGCCCCTAGCCTTGAAGCCCAAGAAACGGGGTTCCGAAGTTTTATGCGCGGGTCCGTTCTATTCCCCTTTTAAACATGGAGTTGTTGGGCGCGGATGGTAACATTGGAAAGATCCTAGTCGTTTGAGCAAAGGGTAATGTCCGAAATCGGTTCCTGGCCTGAAAGCTCCAGAAATGAGGTCCCGAATTGGCTCAATCTCAATACCTGGTTGCGCAAGATAGAACAATATTTATATCTATTTTGATGGTTTTACCTCGCGTAATCAAATACTGAGATTAAACCACAGAAAAGGTTTATATCACAACCCAAATGTTTGGTAAATGGATATGATTTCTGACATCACCGAAATGCTTAAGGGACCAAGACCTCTCCCACGCCACCACCTGCTTCCACAAACACCTTGCTTCATGGATGAATATAAGAGACCTGAACCCAAAATTTCGGGATCCCATTTCCAGGGCTTCGAATCCAAAGCCTGATATCTGACGTTATTGCTGTCCTCAATCGACCCTGAGATTACAAACGTCACCAACGTAGTACAACAACTCCGTGTTTAATAGGCAAATATAAGAGACGCGAGCCCATATTTTTGGACCTCATTTCTGGGCCGCAGGTTCCGGGTTCCATCTTTGACGTCACCTATGTGCTAAGAGGGTCTAGAGCTTTCCAATGCCACCATCTGCATCCAACAACTTCATGCTTAAAAGAGAAATAGAATGAACCTTAGCCCAAAGATTCTGAGGCCCATTTCCGGGGTTTCGATGCAATGGCCCGATTTCTAGCACTACCGCTGTGCTCAAACGACCCAAACCTTTCCAACACCACCACCTTCGTGCAACAATTCCCTGTTTAATAGGCATATAGAAAAGACCCACACTCAAAATTTTGGGACGTCGTTTCTGGCGCCTCATGGCCGGGATCCGATTTCTTACATCACAACTGTGCTCAGGAGACCCGGAACTTTCTAAAGTCACTTGCAGAGTGCACCAATTCTTTGTGTAACACGGTTTAATTCTACAGGAAGATTTTAATATTATATTCTCCATGCTGTTTAAACTATTTACAACATTTCATACTATCGACAAAAAATGAAATTTCAATATATTAGAAACTATGGTCTTTTAAAATGTTCGAAATGGATACACCATTAATTTCCAGAAATAATTGTAAACTTCTGTAATTTTATTCTGTATGTGACCACAGAAATATTTTCATTTCGATTCTTTTACGATAACAAATATTTTGTTAAATGTAACGGAAATTCAGAAGAAACCTTCTTTGGGAATTTCTCAATATTGATCAGTGAATATGAACAATATTTTTAATGTTTCTAGTTAAAATCCAAAATACAGTTTGGCTACTGCATATGTTTGAAATTTTAGTAATTACTTTTTAATGAATGAAATTTCTTAGTGAAAAATCTAAATTTATGGTCACTTATTATTAATTAACATTAAAATACACTAACACACATATACGCACACATGTGTATATGTTTTGTATGTATGAATATAGATAAAAATATCACATAACTAGATACATATGTACAAAAATGTCCTGATGACACAAGTAGTTGTTGCAGAAATGATTCAATAAATTCATTCAGATCGGAAGCATTTCATATACCAACGGAATAAAAAAAATCACTGATAGTGACCAGTCTTTCAAAAAGACGAAATTCGTTAAGTCGTGACTAGTAGCGTAGGCTGAAATTTATTTCGGGGTGTCCAAACTCAATATGAGGGTATTTCATATTCAAATTTCTAAATTACCTCCCAAATTAGGTTAAATTCACAGAAAAGTCGAAATTTCGAGGGGTTTGAAACCCAGCACCCGCCCCTGTGTACTTCCCTGATTGTGACCCCTGAAGCCCCTATTCTACAGCTGTTTCAAGTTCGAAAATGTTATCATTCCTCTTGTTTACATTCAATTCTAACATTCCAGCGCAAATAGAAGTTTACGTATATGTCTTCACTGCTTTCATTTTCATATTTTCATTCTCACCGTCGTGATTAATCCGATAGGATAGAGAAATGTGATTAACTAAGCAAAATCATAACCATGAAGACGCCGAACATGTATTTCAGACTTTAAACGTTTCTGATTTTGAGAATTCTTCTGCGTAAAATATAAAATTTACTCGGCACCTTGTATATCACATCATCATTAACAAATCATATATAACTACTTTCTATAAATAAAAAAAGTAAAAACTTATTGTGACTCTTAACGTTTGGTTTTGGAGCAAAACGAGCAAGAAAATTTTTAATAAAGCTATTTCTTTGCAAATCGACAACAATATTGATTTAATAGGGCGCCAATATATTTTTGAAGCGACGCGTCGTTTACTCATTTCCAACACTTTTCTTTTCTTTTTGCTCGTTCGGCGCTCCTCTGGTATTAGCGCCGGGAGTAATCACCCAGCTCGAGTCCCCTAGCTACAAAGACTGCTCAACGATGCATACAGCGATATTGCGAAACTGAAGAATCGGCTAGACGTACAGATAGCGAAGGAGACCTACCATAAAAATGTAACCCATTTGACCATTTGCGTTTCATATGAAGTCTAATTTTAAGTGAGTGAAGAATAAAAACAATAAATAGGATTGTCTTGTCCCATGCGAATAATTGTAATGACAGGCGCTATTATTATTATATTTATTATTAATAATAATATTATTATATTAAATATGATTTCACCAAAAGTAACGACGAATAACTTAGAAAAGTCAAAGTAGCGATGCACAATGCGTTTTCAAAAATATCCCATTACAAGATTTGAACTAACGATCTTTAGATTTAGAATCCCATACATTACCGATTATACGGAGCAATCACACTGTCATTCTTATAATGTATTATCTTGTATTACTTCCTTTAATGTCCGGAATAGATCTAAAAGAGGAAACCAGACCTTGGTAAATGAACTTCCAGGAAAATAAGAAACCTGTATTCTCTGATGTTATGTCTACAATAACTGTGCACAATTTAATTCACTTCGACTTACTTCTTCTTGCCTCTCGGGTGTCAACTTTCAAAATTTTGGGGTGGGAGCTTTTGCTTCTCAGAAAATAAAAAAAAGTATTATTTTATTTTTCTGCCTATTGCCCACACACAAAGTTTCGTTCCAATTTTTCATGTCCTTTACACACATCTGACACTCTATTACAAGCACTTTTCATATTTCGTGATCGAAGGTTTGAGGGGACCTTGCCTCACCCAGTCCTTTTTCTCCACGAATATATGAAGCCCGTATTCCCTGACTCTATGTCTACAATGTCTGTGCGCAATTACATTCGGTTCACTTCTTGCCTTTCGTGCGTCAACATTTAAAATTTTGGGTTGCGGCTTTTGCCCCCTAAAACCGTTTCTACGCTGAAAATAAAAAGATCTGTATTCGTATATTTTTTTGGCGTATTGTCCATACATAAAATTTTGCTGCTATTCTTCATGACCTTTACACACATCTGACATACTGTTAATAGAAATTTTGATACTTCGTGATCAAAGGTCTGGAGGGGTCCGTGCTCCACTCAACCTTCCTTTTTCCAGGAAAATATGAAACCCGTATTTCTTCATTCTACGTCTGGAATATCTGTACACAATTTCATTCACTTCGGTTCACTTCTTCTTGCCTTTCGGGCGTCAACTTCCGAATTTTGGTGGGGGCTTTTTGCCCCTTAAACCGTTTTAGCGCAGAACATAAAAAACACGTTTTCGTTTATTTTTTGCGTATTGTCCATACGCAAAGTTTCGTTGCAATTCTTCATGTCCTTTACACACAGCAGACATAGTGTTACTAACACTTTTCATATTTCGTGATCAAAGGTTTGGAGGGGTCCGTGCCCCATCCAACTGCATTCTTCCTGGAAATTACGGAACCTGTATTCCTTCACTATGCACAATTTCATTCACTTTGGTTCACTTTTTGCCTTTCGGGAGTCAAATTTCAAAATTTTGGGTGAGAGGTTTTGCCCCAAAAATATTTTTTCCCGCATACAATAGAAAAACTGTATTCGTTTATTTTTGCGCATTATCCTACACAAAGTTTCGTTGCAATTCTCATGTCCTTTACAGACATCTGACTTACTATTACTAGTACTTTTCTTATTTCGTGATAAAAGGTTAGCAGGGGTCTTTCCACTTCTTCTTTCCTTTTGGCCGTCAACTTTCAAAATTTGGGTGGGGGATTTTGCGCCTCAAACCGTTTTTCCGCAGAAAATGAAAACCCGTTTTCATTGATTTTTGCGTATTGCCCATGCACTAAGTTTCGCTGCAATTCTTCATGTCCTTTACACACAGCAGACATAGTGTTACTAACATTTTTCATATTTCATGATCAAAGGTTTGGAGGTGACCGTGTCATACCCAACCGCTCTCTGCAAGAAAATACGAATCCTGTATTATTTCATTTTATGTCTGCAATATCTATGCACAATTACATTCACTTCCGTTCACTGTAATTTGTCTTTCGGACGTGAAATTTCAAAATTTTGGGTGAAGGGCTTTTGTCTTTTAAAAGCGTTTTTCCCCAGAAAAGAAAAAAATAACGTATTCGTTTAATTTCTGCGCATTACCCATTCACAAAGTTTCGGTACAATTCTTCCTGTCCTTTACACACATCTGACATAGTGTTACTAGCACTTCTGATATTTCGTGATCAAAGGTTTGGAGGGGTCCGTGCCCAACCCAACCGTTTCTTCCTGGAACATACGAAACCTGTATTCCTTCACTATGCAAAATTTCATTTACTTCTGCTCACTTCTTTTTGCCTTTCGGGCGTCAAATTTCAAAATTTGGGGTGGGAGGTTTTGCCCAAAAATCGTTTTTCCTCAGAAAATAGAAAAACTGTATTCGTTTATTTTTGTGTATTGTCCGTACACAAAGTTTCGTTGCAATTCCTCATGTCCTTTACACACATTTGACAAACTGTTAGTAGCAATTTTGATATTTCGTGATCAAAGGATTGGAAGGCTCCGTGGTCCACGTAACCATTTTTTCCAAGGAAAATACGAAAACCTGTGTTCCATCATTTTACTTCTGAAATATCTGTGCACAATTTCATTCATTTCGGTTCACTTCTTGTTGCCATTCGAGTGTCAACTTTCAAAATTTTCGGTTGGGCTTTTGTCCCTAAAACCGTTTTTCCGCATAAAATAAAAAAAGCACCTCTTCGATTATTTTGTGTATTAGTACTTCAATGCCAAATTTCATTAAAATCGAAGTGTTACACTTCGGATGTTTTACTTGTATGTTCCTTCTCTCATGAACCCCCCCCCCAACAAATACATAACAGAAACAAAGTTATTGCGGTAAAATGTATGTTACAGCAAGTTACTGTACTTCAATTGGATAATCTTTTTCGAGTCGAGTCAAATTTCAAATTTAAGCAGGATCAGCAGCGTCAGGAGCAGACACGAACTAAATGTCTTCAAAGTCTGCTACACAAGAGCAGAGGCGGACAGGGGGCAAACAGGGCGATTTCCCTTATAAGGGGAATCTTTCTTATTTTATACATAAATAAAACCCATTCCAGAGTTTGGAACTCTTAAAAGTAGCTCTAAGTAGCAGTATTACAAACCACCGAGCCCCCAGAAGTCCATCGTAGATCCGTGTCTGGACAAGAGTATCGGTGAATAAACACTTATTATTCAGATTGAGTTTGCACATCTCAACAAATAAACAATATTTTCATTCACTTCCATGTACTACTGCATTCTACTGAACTGTAACGACTTTTTATGTTTAAAATTATTCATTTTTCAATAATTGTAAATATTTAAGGTCAGTAATTCACCATGACTAGTCAACTAGAAGTGTTTTTGTAACGAAGAAATAACAACATGAACTGTCAAACCTCTTTTCACAAACAGTTGAGGTTTGAGAGTCGACAAACATTACTATTTTTCGTACGGATTACCTCGAAACCGCGGTAGCCAGAATTAGCCCAGGATAGGGGACTTATATTAAGAAAATGATAATCTCAGGAAAATGCAGAAGTATTTTAGTCTAATAGAAAAAAAGAATGAGATCTCTAATTTCTAGTTCTGTTAGTCTTGTAGCTCTCAGTCCATACCAATGTACTGATAGAAATACGATTAATGAGTTAGGTAGAACATTCCACTTTAATATCACAAAAAATTCGTCTTCCAGCTTGCTTGGTTGTGACAAGTTAAAGAGTGTATTGGTACACTATGTAAAGTATGTGTACTGTCGCTGATTTGTGATGACAATCAGAAATAGAAGTAAAAGGTAAATTACAGTAATAGTTTTCTTTTAATTGTTTTGTATTCAAGGCGAAACGGAAAACTTACTTTCATCTTAACATTTTTTCTTAAAATTTCTATTCGGGTTCACACCCTTCCCCCTCAACATTGGATACAGAAATGGAGAACTTATTTAGAATTTGGTTGCTGATTCTAGTATATTTCAAGCATGACTTCTCGGACCTGGTCCTGTGATATGTCGGTATATCGCTATCGTCGATATCTATATTTTCATATATCAACATTCGATATCGCAAATATATGGACATGAATATATCATTCTAATTTTTGATATCGATATTCGGGGGGTGGGGCTGCGAAGTATAAGGGGCCCCTAAAACTTGCGATGGATGAAGAAATTAAACTTACTTTCTAGAATATTGTTTTCTAATCATAATATCTTTATTACCACAAATTGCAATGTAAATACATCAACTTGCAAATTTGCAATATTAAATGGTGTAATTTCTTAGGCGCTAGAACTTTTCTATCCCCTGAAAAAAAGAAAAAAAAATCACCTGCAAAAGCAAGTGCTTCGAACTTTAAACTAGAATTATCATAAGAAAGTTATTTGTTTCTCTCTCTTGGAGATTTTCCATCCTTTTAGCCTTTGGGACCGCTCATTCACAAAACGTGCACATGATCACTATATGTATTCATCCTCTTAGGCAGAGTCAGAGATTTTGAAAAGGAAACGACTTATTGGTAATAATAATAATAATAATAATAATAATAATAATAATAATAATAATAATAATTATTATTATTATTATTATTATTATTATTATTATAACAATGGGGTTTACAACTAGGGTTCCATTCTTTATCTTGCATGGGAGGGCCGCAAGTCTGCTACACCACTGATGTCCCCTGTTCTGTGCTTGTCCCTTTTTCGTTTCGTGTAGATATTTGTTTTTGTGCTGTTAGGCTTTTATATAAAACCTTTATATTATGTAACTTTTTCTTTTTACGAGTTTCTTTTTTGGATGGGGTTGGGGAAAAGAGAGAAAGGCTTTCTTCTGACATGTTTCTTACCATTCATCTTGTTTGAACTGCTTAAGTAGGTCATTTTGTAACTTTTGATGTCATTCAACTCCGTCACAATAATAAAGTTGCCATTCTTAACAATTTGTTTTATTTTCTTATTTGCAGTTTGCCACACTGATATATTTGTGACAAAATTGAGGTTTAGTCCAACGTCTTTCGAATTTGCAACCAACCCAACAGCCGAGCTTTTGAGGTTGCCTGCTATTGCAGGAAAATGAGAATTGCAAGTGGTAATGCTCTTTTGGAGTCATGTATACATATAATGTTATAAACATGGATTGCATTAAACAATATTTTAAAGAATGTTAACTTTTTTAAAATTACAATTGTATTTGTAACTGAAATATTGAAATTTGTAAATATATTTTTTTATTATTTTATATTACTTGTTTCTACTATTATTTCCTTACATGAAGTTTTACATTATCCCACCTGAAAGATTCTGGAGAAAAATTACTTCTTGCAATTAAAAAGAACTTTAACATATGTATATGAAGAATTACTTTCTGCTTTTTATATCGTAAGTATATAAAGAATAAAAATCACAATATAACATGACACAATTTTTAATGTTTGGTAAATGATCATTTTCGTTTTTTTTTCAAAGAATATTCGTTCTTAAAACTAATTTCATTTCTCCCAACAGAACACGCTTTGAGTGTGAAAATATATTCATGATGAAGTTCGGTATTAATTATTTATTAGATTAGTTTCCGTGAAACCTCAGAACAATCGTAGATTTTTGAAAATTGTAAAATACCCCACGGCCTCTCTTCAGCAACGTACATTTTCTCGTTGTAGGAGATACATTTGTTGTTCAATGTCAATCCAAGGAAAGCATTTATAAGGAACATTATGTGTACAGTTGTCCTGGTTATATGTAACCATATCTGCAACTATTGCGCACAATATAACTTTCACTACTAGATTTGTAGCTTAATTTTGATGTTGGGTTTCCAGATACCCCACCATCACACAAACGTGACCTTTTTACCAACACAGTTAAGGTTTAAGGCAGTAATTTCTCCCGTGACACTGACTGATCTGACATAATGTCCAATCCTCCGTTCTTCTCTTGCATCTGCACAAGCTCCATTACTTCATATCTCCCCCTAAAATAACAATGCCACACTTGTGCCATAATCTTTCATGGTCGCCTATAGTTCATATTAAAATACATATATGAAACATCAAAAATAATTTATAATTTATTCAAATGTAACACTTCATCATTGTTATGTATTTACAGCAGAATCGTAGCTAAAGGGCTGAGCAAGCATAGCCGTGGACCCGGGTGCTGATAGCAAGAACCTCATCAGGATCCCGCCGCCTACAGTCGGACAATTTTTCCATGCCGACCAGATGCTGTAGTCGGATTTCCGGTGCCGGACACCGGCGTCTTTCTGTGCGATTTTCGACTACGACGAGCAAAAACAAAGTCGTACACAAAAAGAGAACAAAGAAAGTTACAAGGTAATTTGACGCTTTAAAATACGAATTAGGGCTTATATTACCCTCGTATAAAACTTTCTCGAAACAGCCGGCAGTCGGACAACGACTGCAAAAATACATTGCCGGCAAAATCTTGAAAAACACGTCGGCATGACGTCGGGGAAAGTTTCAATATCGCGTATCATAAGCAACGAGTCAAATTTTAGAAAATGAGTACAGCCTGTATCTTCTTTAATGATGAAGTAGAAATTGAAACTGTCCAGAATTGTTTCTTGTGGGTGGAAACTAATTTCATTAGATATGTCTTCTCAATAGGGAGTCGGCAGAAAGTCGGCATACGGCTGACGGAACAACCATGGCAAATGATGGTTGTAAAGGCGTCGTAACCCTGACGGTGTGCCAACCACAAAAACCTAAATGTATGAAAAAATGTATGAAAAAAGTGTATGAACGTATGAAAATGTGAAAACCACAAAAACCTAAATGTATGAAAAAAACTAAATGAAAAAGGGACTGGGCGTAAAGGGTACATGAGAGGTAAATTTTTAAAATTAAATTAGAAGTACAAGAGGATTCTTGATAAATATTTTGATAAGAGGGCAAACAGCGGACGGGCCGACGGCGGTAAATGTTGCCGGAAGGACGCCGAAACTCTGGCGGTTCGCCGACTAGTAAGATAATTCTTGTAGTGTAGGACCTGCAAGCAGAACAGTATATGAAAATTAAGTTTCACAGCTAACACAGTAAGCTGATGATCCTTTTAAAACAAGTCGGTTAAGGGTCGGCATACAGTGGACGAAACGACTGCGGCAGTTAATGCTCGTATATGCATCCCCCATTGACAATTTGCCGCCGTCGATGGCAGAACGCCTCCTACTTCAGCGGCCAGGCCCCCAACGCAGGCGGTTTCAAGGCGGGATGTGGGCATTTTCCGCTCATGCCGTTTTGCAACTCTTTCCCGATAGCGGCCCGCCAGCGATGATAACACCTTTGCCGCTGAAGAGCTGATTGGAGAAATCATCATGTAGACGTGGTGCCTGTATGATCGGTTCGCGTTCTTCATTTGTCACAAGGTGATAAACTATGGGTGGACTGTTTCAAACAAAGAGTGTTGTTGATTCTGCGACCGAACAGGACACGAAATAAGAATAAGTGGGTAAGACTACAACTCAAGGTACTAAATTTGGGTTAATTGCTGTACCGTCGGACCAATTTTAGGAAATTTACCGGGTCTATTGGAGAATTCGTTTACTTTTTTGAGGAAGAATGGGTGAAATCACGTAATGGGAATAGTAAAAGTTAAGAAAGTAGTTGTTTTCGATGTAAGCTTCACTGTATGTGAAGGCGGATGGACTATTTCGCGGAGAGGTATACTTGTTACGATATAGTGTCGCGAAAGGCAGTGTGGAGGGGAATGTGGAGGGGACTTCGTGTATGCGAGGGTAATGACATCATGTGTCAGTAATATAGAACTATTAAAAAATAGCGAGCGTCAGTTAAGAAACTGTAGTACACGATTTTCTTCTTGAAATTGCAAAAGTTTACAAGCCTTAGTTTTGAAGTTAAGTTGCTTCTAACTCAACGGCAATGTATTTCTGCACAGTGTACGAATGCTGTATTTTATGTGTACAACTGAAGCGTCACTGGTATGAATCCATGACAAGTGATATTGAAATATGTATGATTATCGAAGCCCACATATTTTAAGTACCCTCGCTGACGCACCTGCTCCCTTCGGACACCCCTCCCCGGTGCTACCGCGCGGGCTTGCCAGCGTCGTTCTGCTCTGAATCAGGTTTATAGCATTTGAGCGTTTTAGTGGCCAACTAGCACAGGTTGGTTTCTGTTTTTTGCACTGGAGTTTTTATCACTCTAACCTAATGTAACGTAATCGAACGTAACTTAATCTAATCCAACCAAATATAAGCACTCGAGTAAGTTTTGGTAAAGTTTTTTTTTTCATTTTCAAATTGGTCCTGCGATACAGCAGTATTTCCATAAATTTAGGTTAGGTTAGTTTTGGTAATTTTTAGATTAAAGTCTCTGGCTTACTGCTAGGGGTGAAAACTTTATTTTATCTTTTTGTGAATAGTTGTTGCCTAATAGAGTCAAAAAGTGACCCGCAAAGTTTTATTAGGGCAAAAATACTTTATAAAGCGAGATGGTATACAGGCTGCACCGCCACCGCTATAATACAATCAAAAGAACGCTATTTCCAAGCAGAAATCAGTACTCCAGGGGAAAGATCGTCAGCGCGGTGAGTGGTAGCCCGGTTTGAATCTTCCCGCCACCACATACCTTTTATTACAATATTTTTATTTATAATTTTTATTTCATTATTTTTTATTTCAATCACATTTTCTAAGGGGAGTGTGACCCTTGTACTTTAAAAATTTAGAAAACTACTTTTCGCCACATTTTTCTTTCCTTCAATTTACATGCTAGAGTGCTGGAACAGTGGTGCGTGTCCTCTGGCGAGATTATAAAATTAACAATTACGAAAAGATCTTTAAAAAATAATGCTTTTCTTAGCTTTTTAAGTACAATTTTGCAGAAACCCATTGCATCAAATAACAATAAATGCACAAGTTTGGTTATGTAAAGAATCAAACAGTTGTTTTTTTTTCTTATTTGGTTATTTAGATAAAGTTCATCAATTTTATTTCTTTGCCTTCTTTCAAACTAATGTAAAGTAATGTAACCCAGTTATTATTCTTATTCTTATTTCTAATTTTAAGGCCTCTTGTACTTAGTCAATTGTTCTTGGGATCTTCCTACGGTCTCAGAACTACAGAGATTGATTTACTTCTTTGTATTGTGTCCCTTCACTGGTTTCTCCTCAATTACTATAGCTACCGTAACACATGTGTTACTGTGTGTTAAGGGGCCTCATAAACCAAATTAAAGTACCACTAATTTTATCATTTTTCTGTAATCAAACTGAAAAATATTCGAAAAATTGCTTTGTAGGAACAGTAGTGTTCATGAGATAGAGTTATCACTAGTCGGCTAGCTGCTTTCGTTAAACAGAAATTTGTGGAATTCGCATTAACGAAAGCAGGAAAAAAACGTGACATGAGTCACTCCTATATAATTCATGGAATCTTTTGAATATGTTGAGAAAGATCCCATCATAACATTTTATGTTGAACCCCCTTGTATTTCCCGCTCCAGGGCCCCAATGGTCTTATTCCGGCCCTGTATATTTTCTATAAGAAGACCAAGGTGCTGTAAAATGTAAATTATTATTTAATTTCAAGTTATGGCATTATTTGGGATTCAATATTAGCAAAAGTACCAGGTTACCATAAAATAAGTATCGGTGTTCAGAGATATTTGGAGACGCTACCACTTGAGAGAATGCAACCAAAGTTGGAAGGAGTACATTTGGAAACAAGTAAAACCGATTGAAGTAGAAAACAAAGTTCCAGTTTTCACCACTAGAGGTATTTGTAGCACTGTACAACGTCTAGTAAGTGCAGCGTGGAAGAATAAGCATACTAATGATGCTAATTGATAAGAAGGGCTGTAATTACCTTTCCTCTAAGTACTGTGGCATTGGTTACCAATGCAAATAATACTCCGTATTCAGTTGTGGATTTGCGGGGGCTTTTGAGCTGAAGCTCCCCTTAAAATTCCGGGACGAACATCGGCATCTGCGGGACACAATTGATGTTTTACTGTGAGCTTGTAAGGATACCAATGCAGCACTTCGCGAAGCATTTTCCACACAGTTGCATAGGACATGTTCAGATGATTTGACACTGCCTTCGCACTTACCACGCCGCTATTAATCACGGATTTCTCCACGAACATTTTGAACTTCTTTTTGTGTTACGCTGTTAAGTCCTCTTCCTGGTCTCAACCCTAACGTGCCGGTCTCCTCAAACTTTCTCGCTATTCTTTTAACGCACATTATGTAGTAAGACCGTGACGTAACCCCTATCACTGGCAAATGAAAGGAAATTAAATCTTTAAGTTTTACGTCCCACGGTTATGCCCGTTAGGCTAAATGAGACGGTGATGATGAGAGATGAGTGAAATGGTGGAATGAAGAAAGTGGGAGGAAACGGGAGAACCCCAGAAAACTTATGAGCACGGTGTTTGTCCACCACAAAGTCCACATGGCGCGAGCAGGGATCGAACCAGGGACCCCAAGCACCGGAGGTGAACGCTCTACCACTGAGCCACCGCGCCCCCATTGCCCTATCATTGGAGATATTCACGAATTGTACGAGCATTATTGTTCAACGTATAGTAAAGTTTTACTAACAAGTATCTTTCTGGCAACTTCAGTACCATGGTTGCTCTCTTGGTACCCCATTCTTAACCTGGTCTTGAACTATGCGACAACTCAGGTGCTTACTCACGCCTGCATGCGTTTCAGTGATACGGGTTCGAGCCCCACTATGTGCCAGAAATGAACTACTCTGGCCTTTTTAATGTCCGATATTTGCTTCTCTTTTCTTCCCACACCCTTTGGCTTATGATCAAGAGGTCCCTTGATCGATTCCGGTGAAGACACATGAATCGGATCCTATGTTAACCTGTAGGACCCGTCCTTAGAACGTCATCATCATCTTATACGATACTAGTTGCCATGTGTTTTTTTGCCCACGGAACTTCACGTCAAAGACCTGCTTTCGGACAGAATTCCCCATCACCATCATCGCCCGCAACACATCACTACACCACGGGGTTATTAGTAGGAGTACAAATCGATTCCACGCGTCGCACGGGGGCATTATTACCCCTTTCATTCATTCAACATTAATAATACTTTTTGTCTTCCATACTGCACATACCATACTTAACACTGAACAGGAACACAATAGCCTCTGAAAGTGAGATTTAACACTAATCTTTTCGAGGAATTTCGTGGGGAGCTTGCAGTTTATGAGCATAGGAAAGACTAATATTTAACTTCGTTTTTTTGTAAAACATCCAAGAAGCTCCCACCCCGTTAATCCGCCACTGACCAGGGAGTATTAATAGCATCGGTAATCAATGCCACGAGATCCATAGGAGAGGTAATTATAGCCTTTCTTATCATTTGGCATGACTAGTGTCGTTTTCCATCCACACTGCACTTACATGGCGTTATTCAGCGCCACAATTACCTCTGGTGACAAAAATTGGAAGTAATTTTGTTTTCTACACCAATCGCTTCTGCATGGGCTCAAATATACTCCTACCAAGTTTGGTTGCATCCTGTCAAGTGGTTACGTCTCCAGAGTTCTCTGAACAGCCACACTTTTCTGGTGATAACCTGGTATAAAGCAGAGTGGGAAATAGGGAACCATTCAATGGTTGAATTACGAGAAATGTGAAAGCTATTTTTGCAACACCATCGGCTATCAACGCTGGTTTGAGATTAGCTGACTGTATTGTCGGTACTTGAGTGTTATCGTCCTTTGTTCCTTTACTCTCGTAAGTGAGGAGTGCGTGAAAAAATGAAATGGAATCTTTGAGTTTTACGTCCCACGGTTATGTCGGTTAGGCTAAAGGAGACAGTGATGATGAGTAATGAAGGAAATGGTGTAATGAAGAAAGTAGGAGGAAACGGGAGAACCCCGAGAAAACCCACGCACACGGTGTTTGTCCACCACAAAGTTCACTTGGCGCGGGCTAGGATCGAACTCGGGACCCCTAGCACCAGAGGTGAACGCTATACCACTGAGCCACCGCGGCCCCAGGAGTGCGTGACATGTGCCCTTTTGTTCATATATCGCTACTCACGATACAAAGCGAAGGTTCCACTAAAAGTTCAGCGTCCAGGGCCCACCGGGAAATTTCCCGGTTTCCCGCCTGGCCAGTACGGACCTGTTCATGAGTGTGCACGTAAGTCATGGCGGAACGTAAACATTGTTTGAAGGTGAGGGTGATTGAGGACGAGAGAGACAATTTTGTTTGACGGAGAGGAAATCAATATCATTTGAGTGTGAGTGTAAGTGAAATTCAATATTATTTGATGGTGAAGGCGAGTAAGGTTTAAGGTATTGATATTATATGACAATGAGAACGAAGAAGAATTGAGGATTGATTTGTGTGTAAGAATGAGTGAGGTTGAAGATATACATATTACTTCATTGCAAATGAGAGAGAGGGAATTGAGTGAAGTCGAGAAAATATTGATTTGATTGCAAAGGATGGTAGGAAAAATGTATGTTTCTGGATACGACCTATAATAAAAATCTAGGATTTAAGATTTTAAGAATTATATTTCTGGACCTTAGGTATCTATGGGCATGTTTAAGGGATGAGGTAACTGAGCGATCACACCACCGGGGAAGTCGAAAGAGGAAAAGAAGGAGGAAAGAAAGAACAGGGACCTTTATATTAGGAACCATCCCTTCATTTGCCTGGTGTGAATGGGAAATTTCCAAGAAAAAATCACTACAGGATGGCCAGCCTAAAAAAGCTTTTACACCTTTCCGATCAAGCGTTTCTACCGGGAATTCAACCCAGGACCGCTCGCACTGAAGGCGAAAGCGGTAGCGACTACGTTATACAAGGCCACAGTAAAGTATTGGAGTTACAAATTGATTTTGTTTATTCCTTTTCGTCAAAACTTATGAGAACCGATTCACAACAGCTGTTAAAGGTTTCTTCTTTCTATACATTTTCACACTATGCTACGCATAAATGCTGAAGGTCTTGTAGAAAGGCTTTGTCAATCCGTCCGTCTGTCGACAGGTATCAGAGTAAAAGACGGTAAGTGATATCGAGAATAGGTATTTTGCAATTGCTTTAGCGTCCCAAGAGTAGGCCCCATCTCCTCCATTAACCCTCTATTCAAACCGGAAATGGTTCAAATTAGCAATTTTCCGTTTCAACTTTTATTGCCTTAAAACAGAAACGGAAACAGATAGGAAAAAGAGGTTTTCTGCGATCGATTCGGCGTCTCTAAGCAGCATAGCATGAATATCTGCAATACTCTACCAAATATGAAAGTGGTTGAAATTCACTATTATTTCGATTTCATTACTGATTTCCACAGAGAAAAAGGGTAAGAGATACCGAGATGCACTTTTCTCAAATCGATTCATTGTCCCAAGTATAGCTTTCATTTTTCCCATTAATCCTCTATTCAAACCGAAAGTGGTTTAAATGAGCCATTTCTAGTTTCAACCTTTATCGTCATAGAACAAAAATGTTATTGATAGCAACAAGCAGTTTTCTGTGGATTCAGGGTCTCAAGAGAACCCGAAAACGCACTACCAAAATCGGAATTGTTTACAGTTTACTAGTAGTTCCGGTTTCAATACTGATTTCCGTAAGGGAAAGCTGTACGAGATATCGTGATACGATTTTTTTGCAATCGATTCAGCTTTCCAAGAATAAGTTTCACTTTCTTCCTTACTCCTCTTTGCAAATCGAAAGTTGTTCAAATTAAACATTTCCGGTTTCAATTTCTATTGCTATAAAATAAAAAAATGGTAATAAGTAGCAGCAAGTGATTTTCTGCAATCGGTAGAGGGTGTGAAGAGAACACAGCATAAGAGCCTACACTGCACCAAAGCAGGAAGTAGTTCAAATTGACTACTGCTTCCATAGAGCAAAAAGGTTAAGAGATATTGGAATGCAGCTTATTTATTTATTTATTTATTTATTTATTTTTCAATCGAGTCAACTTCCAAAGAGTAGGCTATATTTCCTTCCTTAACGCTCTATTAAATTCGAAAGTATTTCAAATTGACGATTTACAGTTTCAATCTTTATCGCGATAGAACAAACTAAAGTAAGGGATAGTAAGTAATGGCTTTTCGATGTAGAATCCGTATCCGAGGTACAAGTTCTATCTTTGACATAATTAATCTATTGCAACCAGCAGTTATAGATATACTATTTCAAGTTTGAGTATTAAATTCACATAGTTTTGAAATGTGCCATAGTTTCGCAATGTGAAGTAAAATTGACTTGTTGAACTGAAAAACTGTACCTAAAACATTATCTTCTTTTAAAAGTCTCTTTCCTCCTTGAAAATATTTAATAAAATACTTTTTGATGGTTACGGTTTAAAGGGCTTGTGCATCTCTTACACAGTAAAGTAATTTTGTGCGCTTGCTTTGTTGACGGAAAGCATATTTCCCACACGGAATTATCTCTTCTGCAATAAAAGTTGAAGTTTTTGAGTTCTGCCGTTGGGCATCCAGAGTATTTCATGTCTATCAACCAGAAGTTTCTGTCAATGGGACAGAATTATCATGCTGGATTTTTATTCACTCATTGTATCCAATCGATCACCAGATACAAGTATAATGTAAACCAGAACGATGTCCCACTGAGATTGTGTAGCTTGAAAATGCAATATCGTCATGCAGACAACTGACCAGCTTCAACAGAATGAGTAAGTTGATAGGAACATTCATTCCAGCAGGCAGTGCATATGATATACGGTAATAACAATAACCGTCAAATATCCAGATAATCGCTGATACAGAGTTGCCGAAATGACTAACGGACCTACAGGATATTACGTCCGCAGCGGTTGTTGCAGATTTGCTAGTTATGGAGACTTTTATGTCAGAATACCGAAATAGAATGCAGCGTTAGGAAACTCAAATAAAGAAGACATTCTGCGGCTTAATTGCAGTCTCCTTATGATAAAGGTATTTCAATATCCCAATAGCAAGATAATTCAGGCAATATGGTTTCATTTAGTTCATTGTGTATGTTTAAATCCGTTTAAATATTTTATTCTATTCAATTACCAATTATACTTTATATACATTTCAAAGAGAAATCTTTGTGAAACAAACACAGATATATTTTAAAATAAGCATGGAATATTTTGAAAATATTTATAAATGAAATATTACCTAAATAAAAGTAATGCTGCAACTCTGTTCCAACACTCATATAGGAAATCCACATAACCAACACAACACTCTAGCTTAATTGTTTAGAAAATATATTACTACGATATCAATAAATGCAATGTCGATAAATAAGTGGATATATGGTTTAACACCATAGATGTAGTGTTGGTGAAACCATGAAAGCCATGCTACAATGAATTTAAACATGCATGATCAACACATACTTGTTTTCAGCTTCCAAAGCAGTTTGAGTGATTTCCCCCACCTTCAGGTGTAGAAGTGTCAGGAGATGCTGTATTTTTGACCCAACATCAAAGTAATTGTATAGCCATGCAATCTGAAAAGAAAATTGTTACTTTTTTAAAATATCATTTTTCAATATGGCTGCCAACGTATGTTTTATTAATAAATTTGGTAACAATTATCTTGGTCAATATATTACTGTATCAGTCAATATTGTCTAGTAAGCAAAATAAACAACTAATGTTCTCGCTTCGAAGTGCAGATAATGAACAGAAAGTGTTACATGATATTATTAAGGACCTAGGTTTTATTCAGAATGTTTCTCTTAGTTCTTTGAGACGCAAGGTGTAATTTTAATATAGACCTTTGACGATTTCATTCACTACTTTGCCATTTTACATTATTGGTTTTAGTGTGAAATGATTTCAAGCTGTATTCGGAAAGTTGTTAATAAATACTTTATAAATATATTAGTAAATAGTGGTAAGAACACAAGGAAAATTAAAAGTATTGACATTATTTATTCATTCATTTTTGTTCACACATTACGTACTAAATAGAAGAAGCAATTCTATTTGTACATCTTAGAATAGCCAATTATATGTAATATGTGAATAATTGAAAGCTAGAATAATATTTAAAATTATCTCTGTGGAATATCACCACCACAGGTTTCAAACTTACTGGTTTATCGTAATCGGGTAGCCATATGAAGCGAAAAAAACATTTCCAGCAGTTGTAAAGACAGTAGGTTGGCGAAATAATATTAAGGGACGAAGTTAGGAAACGAATTTAAATTTATGTTTGTAGTGGGAAAAAATATATACACTACATTGACGTTAAGGACTGGACACCACTAAGAACATTTTCGCTTTGAGCTGATTAGGAATGACTATGCCGTATGTCCGCCATTCGCCATGCTGACAACTTCGACCCCTCTAGGAAGACTTTCCACAAATTTGCGGGAGACTTCGGCATATATTGTCTTCCATTATTGCTTCAAGATGACGAACAGCACGGTTGTGGTTTTGGGATATGTTCGGACGCTCAACCGGACTCCAACTAATTTCGCAGGTGTTAAATAGTGCTGAATAAAGGTTTTGGGCCCGCAAGTCGAGTACTTGCGCAGTCGTCTTCTAAAACTCTTGTGTAATGGCGTGCGCTATGATGGCCCACTAACGAACAGTTGCCAAGAGTAAGTAACGCAGAATTTCTTAGGAATACTTAATATGAGTCTGCTTTTATTGTTCTTGGCACTGACGCCAGGAGTTCCAGTCCAAATCATGCGAAACAGGCCTAGTCCATGGTTCAACTTTTTTTTTAATTCATAGTATGGGCAATGTACTACGGTAAGTAGCTCTCATGTCCCATGCACTGTGTTCACAGAAATACTATGTAGTATGAACCATCACTCCAGACGATTATTTTCCGTTAACCTACTGTTCATACTCCTCGTTTTTAGCACCACTATAATCGACGGTGCTCGTTCACTTACGTTTTCCTTGGCTTATGTTCTGGAGCTCACCCATTGAACTCCATTTATAACACATCACGAGAAATAGTACAATTACTGGCATCACTCCCAGATGTCAATTAGAACTCTGGCTAGTGTGTCCAACGACTTTCGCTGGTTTACGTTCACTACGCACCTGAGATATGACCGTACACTTTGAGACAACTTTTATGTTCCCCGTTTTAGAGCTGCAGTTTTATCAGTTCCTGTCGTTCCCGTTTCACTTCTAGATTAGAACTAAACTTTTTGCTAGAAACCTCACGTATTGAATGACCTAACAGGTGGGCTCCAATGATGCCAATTTAATCTGGTGGCTGCCAACTTCATCAGTACTTAACTCTAGCTGTCGACTCATTCTGACAACAAGTGCTTCTCACGTACATTCACTTTCTTTCTATTGCGACTGGTGATGCATTTGTAATGTCTGAACGAGTCTGCTTGTCTTTCGGTGGTTTCTATTCATTAACGGCAATCCAGTGTACAATCAGTGGCAAAATTAGTTGAAACCCTGACTGCTAAAACTCCATTATGTCGAATCCAGTATTCTTGCTAATAACACAAATGCTTGAAGAGGTGCAACCCAACGTACACGTAAATTCGCAAGCAATTGGTAAGCCTATGTAGAACTAAAACAACCTTTGCAGTGAGAGTGATGAACGAAAAAAAAGTTATCCAGGTTAGGGTTAATCTCTATTGTTCGCAGCGTGTTGTCGAATGAGTGCCATTGATCAAAAATATTATAAATCGTTGTGTGTGTTATGTATTATTTCGCTACATACTGCATATGAGGAAAGAGAAGGACACTGATCATACATGACTTAGAAAATGGTTGAAATAAACTAAAAATATAAAATTTGGAACAACTAAAGGAAAAAAATTCGTAAATCTTTGTCTTCATTCATGGATCTATTCAGTGCAGCTCTACATGCATTCCTCATATCCTACATTTGACCTCAATCTCTTACTCATTTCAAAATTAACATGGCATTTCTAGACATTTTCTACGTTCTATCTTTGAACTTTTCCCTCATTTATCTCCCACTCTGTATATGGTCTGCTACTAAACACTTTCTTTTTCTGTTTCTTTCGGTACTGAATCCAGTGTTAGCAATCATTTTCAGCATTTGGATTGACCAAATCGGAATCTCCCTTTGTGAGAAAATTTGTTTAAATAGTCCTATATTATTTTTTTCTTAAATTCGATAATGAAACAGTATTACATGAATTGTAAATGTAAAATCTACTGTTTTGTTCTAAAAGTATCACTACGTTAAGTGACAGTAGAGCCAAATATTTCAAAAATCAAACTGTGAGCTGTGTTCAGAGGTCTAGTTATTTTTTCCTATCACTTCCGCTCCTGTTATTTGGAATGCATTGTTACAAAACAGATAATTGTAGGAGACTGAAAAATTTAGACGAGCAATTATGTTTTGGAAAAGTGTACATGAGGACAAACGGAAGAAGTGACGGACAGATGTCGAAAAATCAATTTTTCGGTGTCTATGTTCCATGGAACGATTTCCGATTTTATCATGATCACCAATACATATATAAAGGTAACAAAGAAAGTTCTGTCGCTTTTTGTAGAGGTCTGTATTTTATTGGTCCTCACACCGTGAGTTGAACGCGAATGGGGATAAGGCGAAGGTCAGTATGTTGGTGTATGTTGGTGTGGGTATATCCAACATACTACCTGGTTGTGGAAGTTCAGTTACACCGTGAACTTGGGTTAGGACAGAGTGAACATGGGACTTCAACAAAGCGTCATAAGGGCGTGTATACTGTACGAGTTCAAACTAGAGTCAAACGCCGCTGCAGCGGGGCGGAACATGTGCCAGGTCTTTGGTGAGGGTATCGTAACTACACGGACAGTGCAGCGGTGGTTTAACAAGTTTAAGGAAGGTGACGAAACACTCGAAGACGCACCACGTGCCTAAAGACGAACACATATGTAAAATGAAGATCTTCAGGCAGCAATTGAGGCGAACAATGGCCGTACATGTGAGGAACTGGGACTACAATTCAGTGTGAGTGTATAAACCATTTGGCAGCACCACCATTAACTTGGGAAGCATTACAAGTTGGGTCGATGGGTCCCACATGATTTGGCTCCGGGCCAGAAGGCAACGCGAGCAGACCCATGTGTTTAATGCTGTCTCATGTAAGGAAGGAGCCATTTCTGGACAGGGTGTTGACATATGATAAGAAGTGAGTGTTATGTGAAGCTCCACGGCACCGTCATCACTGGTTAGCATCCCATGAACCGATTCGAAAACAGCCGAAACCAGCACTGCACCAGAAGAAGGTTCTCTTGTTTGTTTCGTGGACTGCTCGTGCCATTTGCGTCGGGAAATGCTACTGGCTGATCAGAGCATTAACGCAACTGTGTAGTGTCAGCAGTTGAGCCACGTTCAAGAAAAACTCAAAACTCTGGAGCCAGCACATCTGAATCACAAAGGGGTCCTCCTGTTGCAGGACAACGCTAAGCCCGACGTGGTAGCGAATGACCCGCGACACCATTCTGCCGTTGGATGGGAAACAATATTGCATCCGATATACTCCCCGGACATTGCACCGTCCGATTATCACCTGTCCCTTCCTTAGGCAATCAGGTTAGGGGACGCCAGTTCAAATTCCTAGTAGAGGTGCAAAATTGCACTTGATACATTCTTCGCTTCACGCCCACAATATTCTTCCGCAATGAAATCGATGGCCTTCCAGAATGTTTGCAGAATGTCGTCGATGCAAATGGGGACTGTTTTTGATCTTCCAGGTACTTGTTAGGTGACATATCTATGTTTGAAGGTAGTGGGTGTAAAAGCGACAGAACTTTCTTGGTTACCTTTATATAAACAGTGATTCAATGATAGAGTGCTTACTTCTGGTGCGTGGGGTCCCTGATCGATTCCCGAGCAAGTATTTTTCTGTGGACAATGTCGTATCCGTAGGTTATCTGGGTATACTCTTGTTTCGTCCCGCATCCTGATTCCACCAATCATTCCATCATGATTCGTTTGTTTTAATCATCCGTCTTCCTCAGCCTAAAGAGCAGAATCGTGTATGTCAAATTCAAAGATTTCATTTTATTTATTTCGAAAGTAGAAACATCAAGAAATAAATGTGGTTCGGTCGAATTTTGAAACCGAACTGTTTCTTTTTCTTAACACCGCATAGAAAGAGAAACAGTAGTTAACATACTTGTTCGGTGAACGGGTTCCCGGATTTTATTCCTGGTTAGCGCATGTCTTTAGTGTTTGAGATAGCTTGTTTGATTCATTGTGAGAGAGCCTTGAAATTTGAATGCACATTACAAAGGTTAGAACTACACCTTAAAGCACACTGTGATACTTACTTAACGTCTTATAGAAGTTTTGCAGTGTACGTGTTTGATGTACGACGTCTTCGCTTCGATTTGCGTGTGTTACTTCCTAAAATTGGAACATGTGATATGCCCTAGTGGAAGGGTCTCAAGAAAGCGGTAATATACTGATTACGATTGGTTCTTAAATTTCGTTGTCTTATGATACAAAAGGAAGATGGATGGTGCCCTGTGTTTAGCTTCCAGTGGGAAAAGCCCGATAAAACAGCATTATAATGTTTGGGATTGTTCTTAAGTTGCGTTGCCTAGTGTGCATATCACCTTATGAAATAGATATAAGATACAAAATATTAATTCTGGTGGGGCAAATTTAGTACCAGTGAGATACTTTCTAAATTAGAACGCATTAAATCGTACGTTGGGTGAAATCCGGTGAAACAACATTATAGTGATTTGAATAAGTAATTAAATTGCGTCGTCATGTCTACATATTGTCTTATGGAAGATATTAAAGAGAGAACGAACGTGCTTATGTTTGAATTCTGGTGAGAGAATCGCAGAAGAAGCAACATTACTTTGTTTCGATTTTTCTTAAATTATGTTTGTGTGGATATTGCTTTATGAAAAGATAAAAGAGACGTACCGGTTATCGTAGGACGCACGTTGTATTGTTGAGGAAAGTAGTTAATAATATTGAAATGTCTGAACATGAAAAACAATGAAAAAAAGTTTCCAATAAGCATTGTGTATTATGTCATTTTAAAGTGTAACCATTTTCTTACTTTGTGACCACGGAATTACAATACGAATAAAATTCTGGTTGGGGACTTGAATGAATGACAGAGAAAGAGGAGAAGAGAGCAGGGATGTAATGGAGGGTATACGCGGGTATACGGCGTATATCCACCTCTAATTTTTGGAAACTATCGTAGAGCCACCTAAAATTTACAGTACGCGGGTATTCGCTACATTCGATTCATAGTATACTCTTTTCACTGGAACAAACCAGAACTGATTTTAATGTACTGAATTTCCAAACAAAAAGTCTCACTAAACAGCTGGTCGTCAGGATTTTACCGCGAACGATGTCTAAATTGTTTAAAAATATTTGCGTTTTTGGATTGTGGGAAACAAGTTTCCCAAGAGTCCTTCTATAATGGAGAACAGCACACCGAACCTGCAGTGGTTTTTCCTCAAGATGTCACATGCGCTGTCCCTATCTTCTGAAAGCTGATCACTGGTATTATAATAAAATAAAGCCAAGCTGTTTCCAAATGTTTTTATTTTCTTGGAAACTCATCGAAAATCAATTGTTTCTTAAGATCAGTGGGAGATAGAGTTTAGTGGTCAGGAGGGACGAGGGTAAGAAGTTAGGGCCTATATTCATATGGTGACATCAAAGTTGTTCTGTTTTGACATTGCAATGACTACAGTTTTCACGCCCTCTTTGATCTAAATTCAAAGTCTGCAGATTGGATACAATTTGAGCGAGGCCATACGGGATGGAACCAGTTTCCGTTTAACCGCAGAATGAGGTCCTAAAAATATGTGATTTTACTTTAGTTCAAGGGTTAAGAAGAAATTAAATGAATATATTTGCGCCAAGAAATCGTTGACCTACAAAAAAATAGCAAAATACGTGACTTATCGTCAATCTAGTTTGAAATATTTACCGTCGATCCGAATACTAGTCCAGTAAAGATAGCCCATTTATCTGCCAAGAAAGGAACAAATTAGTAACAAGCTGAAAATTGGTATGGAAGTAGGGGGATGTGTCAGGAATAACATACTAAAAGTCCCCTAAAATCCTACTGTAGCTTTTCCTGCAATTTTGAAAAATGTCCGTCATCTTTAGACGACGACAAGGAATTTATGGAAATCGTCACCCTTTATGTTTATTCCTCTAGCCACCGTTCTAATTATCACAAAGCCATGAGTCATATATGGTTGGAAAGCTTGAAAGACAGAAAATCTAAGTGTACAACATATATGCCCATCGTGCTAAATTTTTAGAAGAAGAGGAAGAAGAAAACAGCTTTTTTATTTAAAAAAGATACATTTTCAGAAATCATGAGAAGTTTGCAACATTGTCAGTTATTGCACACCAACGAAACACCACCAACAGATGTCCTTGATATTTGTCTCAATCATAGCCAACAATGACACAATTCGGTGCAATACAAGCCGAGAAAAAAATATAACTTATGTTACTTTCTGACCTCTTTGTACAAAAGTGCATAAGGTGACATACACTTTCACGGTCCTAGTCACCTTCTTTTATCACATAGGACCAAGAGTTATATATCATTGGGAATCTTGAGAAACGTAAATTCGAACGAGGTAACACATACTAATCAAGCCTAATTTGTGGAAGAAGTGCAAAACTCAAAAATTCGGGACAAAACGTGATTTTGGCAATATTTTTTAAAAAATTTGCAACACTGACAATTATCGTGTGTTAACAAAACTCAGTTACCGTTTTCACTATCATCATTATTAATTTACTCTTAAAATAGCCAACGTTTTTCCCAATGGAGTAAGCTTTTATGATACATAGTTTTACATCATTTAAATATATCACAAAAATCATTTATTGACAGCATTAGAAAGTAGCAGAAATTGGTAGTCTCCTATTCATAGGAAAATCGTAATTCACACACTAAAAATAACTCTCAACTACAATAGTCATTTGAATGAATTTTTTTAAAAAATGTCTTGTTTATAACTAGAATGCAATTTTTCTCCTAGTATTCTTCAAATCAACTTAATATTTACATTACACGTTAGTATGCACTTTAAGAACATTCGAACTTAGTTTATTAGAAATCGTTGAGGTTATCATTATCTCGTTCATCTCTATGGTCTTCATCATTTGGTTTTGCATTCATGCATCCAATTCCTCAACACTGACATAAAGCACACAATTCCTGCTTTTCGACAACCGTACATGCTTTCACAGCCCTTTTTACAGTTACATGGTATTACACGGAGAAGGTTCCTTGGTCATTCTTGCTGGTACGAAAATACCTCCTAATGTTGTCCATCCATATTCAGTCGCTCGCAGATTATTTCCACGGTACAATTGAACCTGATGATATGGTGTTTCGCAGCATCACTGGTGGGTGGCAATTTTGCCAATTGTATTTCGTTCTGAATGGGGAGCGACTTACTGCAAGGATGTATGAATGATACTGGAATTAATCTAGTAAGGTTACTATTGCTGGAGAATCGTAGTGTGTTAGTAGAAATAATGTGCCAGCTTCATAGATTGTACACTAGCATTATCATGGTTCAAAACTTCAAGTGATCGGCATAAATCTTCCCGTTTTTGAAGTAATCACAATGGCTTTTTCTTTCCCTGTCGATACAAACCACATGATGTGTCGCATCTAGTTAAAGCATGGTAGCTGAGCAAAGCAGTTAATATATTTGCCTGTGTATCATACAACTTCTTAGTACTAAATTCCTTACTCACGTCTTGTAGACGTCCAAGCTTTCGAAATGTGATGTCGTACTGGTTATTACCTTGTTCTAGCAAAATGATTAAAAGGTCAACATCCTCGCGTCAACATCAGGTCAACATTATCACGACGTGCTTACAAGGATTTAAAGACTTGGCCACAGCAGTTTTAGCTATAAGTGTGCCAGCATCACTTCTTGCTTGCTGGATTTGAATTCCAGCTTGTGTCAAATGAACCATCAACTCACGGGCGAAACAATCCTTATTTTTGAAATTACCTAAGAATTTATCTTTTTTGTTAATAATGTGGTTTCATTTGTGAATAACACCAAAGCTGATTGAATTGACTCACGTTGCTCCCGCTCAGCGGCTTTTGTACAGTTTTCAGTGCAATACCCATAAAAAAATAATTGTTGCTTTCGTTCCTGAGTTTGTGAGTACATACGACACATACGAGTTATGCACGTCAAGGTATGTTCCATATTGTGGCCAAACAACATGATGTAGCAGCCAGCCTCCATCTATAACGTACAGTGTTTTCAAATTGAGTTTTAAAATTTGTCCGATATTCAAACATGTCGTACAAAGCGGACTTTTTCGTTTTTCTCATGGACATTTCTGTGAAAAGAGAAAGTGAATAGGGTGCAAGCTCGTAAGCAAAACACTGCTGGAGTTCTTTTTCGGACTTCTACTCATATGATTCAGTTGAAGTATGGTGTTTACAGCCAGTGTCTCATTACAGATACGCATCTTTTTGTTTAAGTTTCACATTTCCAAAAGTCCGTCCAAACATTTCTTCCATAGCAGCCAATCCAATTTCCTTAGATTTATCAGTTGACCATTTCATTACTTACCATGCCAGTGCTTAGGGACGCGAGCTCCGGATATAAAGGGAATGGAGAATTCTGGCAAAACCAACGCAAGAATTTCTTTAGATGTAATATATCACGCGATTGACTGCTTTAGTACAGGTCCACATGCCGACCAGTGTGAAGTTCTTGCCTATCTTTGTTTCATAATTTTTCAAGACATTCTCGTAAGTGGCACGCTGCTGGCATACTTAACCGCCACCTAGATAATATCTTTTCAGTTATGCCTCTTCTATTGGTCAGTCCACTGCTGCTCTTCATTGCTCTCGCTAAAACCTGCTCAATCATCATATCAGAAAATGTGCCACTCCAAAATATATCTTTTCTACGAATAGTGAAGTAACCGTCTCCTGTAAATAGCTGGAACTCATTAAGATCCATTTCATTCTCCAACCGCAACATTTCTTGTAAGTACAGATGTGCGTACTTGGCATAGAAAAGATGCTCAGCTGCATAGAAGTATGGTAACATTTCGCACATGCAGTGAAGATGACGATTCAAGTCTCCAGTTCTTTTGAACTAAAAGACGCATAATTTCTACAAGCTGCAAGTACAGAGCAAATAACTTAGAGATACGGCTTGTTTCTGAGCAGCGTCAATGAACTTCAGGTCATTTACAATCTTGGTTGACTATGTTTGAATGTTGAACCACTACATCAGTATCGATATCTTCTTCAGTCCTCAGAGGAATACAAACATCTCGCAATTGACGCTCAAACTCCTCAGTGGCGTCTGATACATTAAATAAACAGTATATATTGCAATTTCTAACTATGTTTTAAAAAATTAGCTCGCAAAGCAAACGCAACAAGAATAGCCTGGCTTTATCTGTGGCATGGAGTAAATAGCATACACACAAGACCAAAGTTCTTCAATACCACTACCTTTAATTATATATGCAACTGTTTCCATAAATGACATTATAGTGTGGAAAACCCCCAAGTCTAACAATCACTGACGGTGATTCATCAGAATTTCTACATTCTGCTACAAAGAGACATGCTTTAGAGTACAAAGGTTGATCCAACGTGACTAAGCACGCTTTTTTGCTTCTTTTCTGCACATTCTTTGCTGGCAAACATAAGCGCCGAGTATACAGCATCCACGCTTATTGGCTGAAGATTGATGAAAAGTTGAATTACTACTTAATATGCTTGGTACTTATGGTTGTTGCTTCTCACCAGCTGCATAAATTCATTCCAATTCGGGCAAGTTGGTGTCTTCAACCACTTGAGAATTATCATGTTACATCGTACAGAAGATGAATTCCAGTTTGGATATTCAGAATACGAAGGTATCTTATATCTTCAAAGATTAAATCCGAAAGATCATTACCTTTGCGTGTGTACGTTAAAAGTGGTATATTCCATTCATTCTTTGACAGTGTACGTTTTTTGAGCCCAGGTATTGCTCAATGATATGCGAGCGACTGAATATGAATGGATAACATTAGGAGGTATCCTCGTACCAGCAAGAAAGACCAAGGAACCCGCTCCGTGTAATATCCTGTAACCGTAAAAAGGGCTGTAAAAGTATGTACGGTTGTCGGAAAGCAGGAATTGTGTGCTCTAATTTATGTCAGTGTTGAGGAATTGGATGCATGAATGCAAAACCAAATGATGAAGACCATAGAGATGAACGAGATAATGATAACCTCAACGATTTCTAATAAAATAAGTTCGAATGTTCTTAAAGTGCATACTAACGTGTAATGTAAATATTAAGTTGATTTGAAGAATACTAGGAGGAAAATTGCATTCTAGTTATAAACAAGACATTTTAAAAAGAAATTACATTCAAATGACTATTGTAGTTGAGAGTTATTTTTAGTGTGTGAATTACGATTTTCCTATGAATAGGAGACTACCAATTTCTGCTATTTTCTAATGCTGTCAATAAATGATTTTTGTGCTATATTTAAATGATGTAAAACTATTTATCATAAAAGCTTACTCCATTGGGAAAAACGTTGGCTATTTTAAGAGTAAATTAATAATGATGATAGTGAAAACGGTAACTGAGTTTTGTTAACACACGATAATTGTCAGTGTTGCAAATTTTTAAAAAAATATTGCCAAAATCACGTTTTGTCCCGAATTTTTGAGTTTTGCGCTTCTTCCACAAATTGGGCTTGATTAGTATAAGTGTTACCTCGTTCGAATTTACTTTTCTTAAGATATCCAATGATATATAACTCTTGGTAAAATGTGATAAAAGGAGGTGAATAGAACCGTGAAAGTTTATGTCACCTTATGCACTTTTGTACAAAGAGGTCAGAAAGTAACATAAGTTATATTTTTTTCTCGGCTTGTATTGCACCGATTTGTGTCATTGTTGGCTATAACTGAGATAAATATCAAGGACATCAGTTGGTGGTGTTTCGTTGGTTTGCATAACTGTCAGTGTTGCAAATTTCTTATGATTTCTGAAAATATATCTTTTTAAAATAAAAAAAGCAGTTTTCTTCTTCCTCTTCTTCTAGAAATTTAGAACGATGGGCATAAATGTTATACACTTAGATTTTCTGTCTTTCAAGCTTTCCAACCATATATGATTCTTGGCTTTGTGATAATTAGAACGGTGGCTAGAGAAATAAACATAAAGGGTGACGATTTCCATAAATTTCTTGTCGTCGTCTAAAGATGGCGGACATTTTTCAAAATTGCAGGAAAAGCTACAGTAGGATTTTAGGGGACTTTTAATATGTTATTCCTGACACATCCCCCTACTTCCATACCAATTTTCAGCTTGTTACTAATTTGTTCCTTTCTCAATCCTATCTTTACTGGACTATACCATCGATCAACTACAACGGCCAACCTTGGATCAGTAGTGCTCATTTGTAGCAGCAATTGACATCAAAGAAAGCAACAGTTGATTTCGATAAATACACAGCAGCTAGTACTAGTAGTAGTTTTCCCACAATATACTGTGCAAAAAAAAAAGGTAAAAATAAATATTTTTCTTTCTTGTTTCGTTTCAGTTTAGGTAGAAAGTACTTGAAGAAAATTTGTTAACGGGAGGGGGTCGAAAACGAAAGTCAGGAAATGTAAGCAGCGTATAATCAAGTCACAGCATTGCACGCTTTGATCATTTCAGTACAGCCATCACTTCGGAAATATTTGCTTAGTAGTGTATAAACTTTCTTCGTGGATTGATGAATTAAAGAGTTGCCTCGCAATTTGCAAGATGTCCAAGAAGGTGTTAGAAAATTGGTTAAGAAGAAAAAAGTCAATACCTATGTAAATTCGGTTGGCAAAAATGTTAAAGGGAAGACATCGAGAAATATGGAAGAAAAATCCAAAGAACATCTTAATTTGCTAGCTACTACTTCAGAGAAAGACCTAAATATATTTATTTATTTCACATTATACAGGTTGTTATGGCATCTCCAGTTTGATGACAAAGATGTCAGAGGGATAACGTCCTTCATTAAAGACATTGGAAAGGAGACTATCGGAGCCTATAAGTAAGGTATTATTCCCACATTTGCCTAGTGCGAATAAAGAAAAACTTCCCTTAGAATAGCTTATCTGCAAAGGCTTTTTCATATCTTCTTGACCGATTTATTGATATTGTTATTATTATTATTATTATTATTATTATTATTATTATTATTATTATTATTATTATTATTATTATTATTATTATTATTGGAGTTTGCATTTATGTGAACGGCCCAAGTTTAAATTTAGCTGGAAACAGCTGTTTGAGTAATTCTATTTAAAAAAAAATCGATAGCCAGCCGTTCTCACTGGTCTTTCCAAGCTTTTCTTTGACAGATGAACTGAATAGTACATCAGCGTCTTTTTTGAAATCCTTTTGTCTGACAGTGTGTTCAAGGTTTAATAATTAAATAAAACAGTGATAAAACATCTTTCAATATCTGAGATAATATCTGATTACAGAAATTGTAATTTAACTAGAAGAGCTAGTCTTATGGGTTTTGTTGTTTGCTTCCTCTGTTTTAATAAAATAAAAAAAATCAAAGAGTTTATAAAGTGGAAAAGCTACCATCTTTTTTTATTTTACAAGTGTTATTTGTTTTAGGAAACTCTTTTAGACGGGGAGCATTTTTTGTCTTATCTGTTTTCATTTTTATCAGGGTGCGTATTTATTTTACTTTATTTTATTTAACAATTATCGGATACAGCTCAGAGACCATTTTATACTGGATACCTAATGACAATAATAACACTGGAAAGGATTTGGGAAGATATCGGCCAGGATTTGTTTAGCAGTACCATTCTGGCATTTGCCTGGTGAAACTGAGGAAAACCCTAGAAAACCTCAGTTAGGATATTCGGCAGCGGAAATCAAACGCACAACCTTCCGAATGGGAACCCAACGCTCAACCACTTGAGCCATTCGACCACTTTCAACAAGTGGAAACCAGAATTATATGTAAAAACTTGGATGCGTAATCACAGACGTGCTGAGATCAACTAATCCTAAAAAAAAAAAGCCAGTATCTTAAGAAGACAATGAGAAAGCCACTCTTATTGTAGAATCTATTTGTCCCAGCAGAAACAGTGTATATATTATTAGAGTGAGTGCTTGTGAATAATTATATATTAGTGCTTATATTGTCAAAAAACTACTCGATAAATATAGCCACTCTCCTAGATTAGAGAAATACCCAAAAGTACTAATTTCTATACAATATAAATTATGTGTGTTTGTGTATTATCTGCCAAGAAAGTAAATGTACACCTGGTTTTTGAGTCTGGCATTCCTGCGCTCCATTCATGGAGAGTATGAGAATTAAATCAATCAAATGTTTACTAAGGGACAAGAAGAAAAGTCCAATCTGAATAATACATTTCAGAGGGGCACAAGCTGTGAATACGAATAGTGCATAGAGTAAATAAAGGGCGACACCGAAAGAGAAAGCCAGAAACAGCTGCTAAACGGAGAAAATAGAGTAAAAGTTGTAGAAGTGGGAACATAAAATACAATTACTACAAATATGCCAACAACTAAGCGTTTAACAAGCAAGGAGCTTGGTGTACTGGTTAAGACGCTACATTACAAATCCAAAGAACGGCGGTTTGAATCTGCTCCAAGTAGTATACTTTTTATTATTTTTTTAATAATGGATACAGATAATGAAAGATGGTAAAAGAGAGCGTAATACCCGTTTAATATGTTAAGTGAAAACGAGTTAAAAGTTTCGGTGAAATTTATTAGAGAAGTGGGACAATGAAAATGAGGAAGCAAGAATATTCAATCAGGGGTTGTATCAGAGGGTGGTGTCTGAAATTTTCCCGAACTTCGCCCATGTGAGTCTCTACGATAGGCAAATTTATTCAGAAATATGCCTATTGCAGAGAGAGAGAGAGAGAGAGAGAGAGAGAGAGATGATCCCGGAACTGAGAAAATGCTGCTTCCATTCAACTCAACGAGATGACAAATAGACGCTTACATAAGGATGCCGAATACAAACAGCCATAAAACAGCAAAGTAATAATTGCAAGCGTTATCACCTAAGGTTCCAAGATCCGAACAACTTATCACTAACATCCCGAATGACAAAAGATTGTGACTTACACAACTCCCCCTCACCCCAAATATGTCCTGTGAAAACAATCTCAAGTTTTATGATGAGGGACCATATTGAGACTACAATATTAAACTATATAAGTAGACTTTTAGCAGATTCGTATTCAGTTATTTTTTTCCACAACGAGTTTTATTTATATTCAAGACAGCAAAAGCACAATATTTGTTAACGACAAAGCGAAGTGATTGTAACACTGCGTTACACAGCGAGTCATACATATTACACTCGTGAGTTTTGCTATGCAGAGTCTAGCCCCCGAGGCACGCTGGATAACGCCTGAAGGAAGCAGCGAGGAGAGATAGCGATGCAGCAAACGGAACAAGCAATGCATTACAGACATTTCAAGAGAAAAAAGAAAGATCCCTGTTTCCACACTTCATGCTGTAGTTTTAACTTCCATTTTGCCATCAAAGTTACATGCCTAGACTATTATACATTTCCATTACACTTAATCCAGGGCCATCAAACAACTTAGAGAGGTGAGAAAAAGCCTGTGTTTTGTCTTATGTAGTGGCAGATCTAGTTCGGGCGCGAGGGTCATAGGCCCCCACTTTCAGATTGACAAAAAATATTTTAAGCTATTATTTATATAGTTTTGAAAATTTATAGTAGGATCATGATATACTTATCATAGTCTAAATTCAGGCAGCCCCCAATTTTTACCTTCTAGATCCACCACTGGTTTCGTGGCTATCCCGGTGTCATCTCGTGTTTCCGAAACTAGACAAATTGTTATCTAGTCTCCTTTCGTCTAATTTTCTTCCATAAACCTCATAATAATAAAAGTAAAATTGGAAGCCATGCGTTTAACAACTTTACGAAATAGGTTATATTTGTATCTAGTTCACATGAAACATTGAAAAGTTTTACAACTGATTTAAAAATTCCTATTGCTTCATGCATTATAAATATATGGTGAATTAATATTTTACTTGTAGTTATAAATGACTACTTTAGTGGTAAAAGCAAAAACAAGTTAACTCCAACTGGAATCAAACTCGCGATCCTTTACGCGTGAATCGTGAATGCTCCTCACTCTTTCACACCCTCACTTGGGAATTTTACGCGTCGTATCATATATACGGCGAGTCGAAACTTTAAGATGCATTTTCTAGGCTACTTCTGGTTATTGCGCTCTCCCAGTTAGTAATATTAACATCTTAAATATGCACTACTACCTCGAAAAAGTTCATTTAACAAAGTCTGTTTTTTCCTTTTAAGATATAGTCATCTCAGGTAACTAAAAAGAAACAAATGCCAAAAAAGAAAAAAAATAGAGACCCTAAAAATAAAATATAGACATATTCACCACTGTTCAGAGGATGCTATATACAATGCACTAAGCAGAGTGTGTAGGTGGGTCGTAGTGAGTCTGTAGGTTATGGTGGATCGCTGGTTTATGGTGGATCACGATGGGTGGTGGATTGCATGGGTCACATCCTGTTGACCCACAACCAATTGACCGACTTATACATCTTGACCCACATGCCTTACTTGACACAAGACCCACTTCAATTCTGGTGAGAGAAACAGCATGGGAGAAACAATATAGGCTTTGTTAAATCCGAGACGTGACATGTGCTTGTCTGGACTCATCACGTTTTAAATGTCTCGAAAGCATTCCATAGCCCTCTCTTCTCCGATTATCAATTCTAACTTGTAAACTTCCTTACATTTCGAAGTCGCATGGCTTCCAATTTTACTTCTATTAATATGAGGTTTACGGAAGAAAATTAGAGGAAAGGATACGTGATAACAATTTGTCTCGCTTCGAAAACACGAGATGACACTGGGATAACCACGAGACGAGACACAGGCTTCGTCTCGCATCGCAAAAATGAGACAAACATGAGGAGAAGAAACAGGCAATCATGTTGTGTGTAGTGCATCATAATAATTTCTTTTCTAAAGTTCTGTTTTCATTTCATTATGAAATTATTTCTCGACGTCCGACATCGGATCATGTTTCACTGACCGTCACGGTTCCGTAACTTTAGGTGATAATGCTTGCAATTATCACTTTGATGTTTTATAGTCTTTTGTATTCCGCATTCTCATTATGTAAGCGTCTATTTGTCAATTCGTTGATTTGAATGGAAGCACCTCACTCTCGGTTCCGGGAACATCTCTCTCTTTCTTTCTGTCTGTCTCTCTCTCCCTTGCCGTTTCAAAGGTGATGATAGACAAAAGGGCAAAATTGCATAGAAATTTTGCGCCATTTCTGGCAAGATGGTCTCTGCAATAGGCACATTTCTGAAGAAATTGCCTATCGTAGAGACTCACATGTACGAAATTCGGGAAAATTTGCAGTTTCTGAGATTACCACTCTCTGATACATACAGCTGATTAAGTATACCTGCTTCCTCGTTTCCATTGTTTTACTTCTCTAATAAATTTCATCGAAATTTTAATTCTTTTTCACTTAACGTATTAAACAAATAATACGTTCTCTTTCACGACCTCTCATTATTTTTAAAACCTAAAAAATATACTCCTTTAGCAATTCGAACCGCCGTCCTTTGGATTTGTAATCTAGCACCTTAACCACTACACGAAGATCGTTGCTTGGTAAACGTTTAGTTGTTGTAATATATGTTCGCATTTGTATTTTATGTCCCCACTTCAACAATTTCTACTTTCTTTTTCTCCGCTTTCTCTGTATTGATTTAATTTTCATATTCTAGATGGTTAGAACGCAGGAGTGTAGTGGTTAAGACGCTAGATTGAAAATACAAAGGACGTAAGTTGGAATCCACTACAAGTAGAATGTTCTTTTTTTAAATAATGCATACAGTGGTAAAAGAGAGCGTATTACCCGTTTGAGATGTTAAGTGAAAACTTGGTAAAAATTCCACTGACATTTATTAGTGAAGTGATACAATAAAAATGAGGAAGAAAGTATATCTAATATGGGATATGATTCAGAGAGCGGTGATCGGTAAAACGAAATTTCTCCGAATTTCACAAATGTGAGTCTCTACAATAGGCAAACTTCTACAAAAATGTGCCTATTACAGATACCATCATATTCCACCGATTGCGCTAGCCGAAGTTTAACAAAAACAAATGGTGTAGTGTTTTTTTTCCTTATAACAATTAATTAAAAAGTGCATACTGCAGATGAACGAAGTGTTTCGAATCTCCTAGAGCAGTAGAAAAACTATCGATCTGGCTCATAGTAGTTCAATTCAGGAGCCCATGGGAAATTGAACACCCTGAACTGTCCACCCACGGTCCTTTATGACCTCCATTTTAGGGGTGTATTTTTTTCCTTTTATGAGCACTTTCTAGGGTGTGTGCTAGTTCTCTTTTATGAGTAAATTTTAAGCGGTGGACTCGGTCCCTTTTATGATCACTTTTTCCACCCCTTATTTTACCATAGCAGAGACTACGAACACATAGTACAGCAGATAATCTTTTATGAGTACATTTTAAGGGGTGGACTCGTTCCCTTTTATGATCACTTTTTCCACCCATTATTTTACCATAGCACATAATACATAGAACTACGTAACATAGCAGGCATGTATGCGTTCCAACCAATATTTGAATACAGCAGATAATTCATAAGACTACGTAACATAGCAGGGACAAACCTTATTTTAACATAGCAGAAATTACATAAGACTACGAACACCCTGAACCGTCCAGCCATCGTCTTTTACCACCTCCAGTTTAGGAGGTGTAATCGTTTCCTTTTATGAACATTTTTAGGGATGTATTTGTTCTCTATTATAACATAACAGAAATAGCAGACAATGAGCACATTGTAGCAAATAGTAAGGGGTGTACTCGTTTCCATCACTTTAGCAGAAATTACATAAGACTATGTAACATAGCAGGGGTGTACTCGTTCCAACCCCTATCTTAACATAACAGAAATAGCAGACAGTCAGCACATTATAGCAAAGATTACAATCGAACACCCTGAACCGTCCACCCACTGTCTTTTACGACCTCCATTTTAGGGGTGGACATAGCAGTTGCACAGATAGTCATTTTAGGGGGTGAATTCATTCTCTTTGATGACCACTTTTTCCACCCCTAAGAACATAGCAATTTCGTTCCACCCCTAATTGAACAAAGCAGAGATGTATTCGTTCCACATTATCCACCCCTTATAATGTTGATGGTCGTTCACTTTTATGATCACTATTTCCACCACTTATTTTACCATAGCAGATAATACATAAGACTAAGTAACATAGCAGGGATGTATTCGTTCCAACCCTTATTTTAACATAAGACTACGAACACCCTGAACCGTCCAGCCATGGTCTTTTATGACCTCCAGTTTAGGGGGTGTACTCGTTTCATTTTATGAGCAATTTTAGTGGTGTACTCGTTCTCTATTTTAACATGAAAGAAATAACAAAGACTACCAGCATAATAAGGGACTACTCGTTCCCTTTTTCAACCCCTATTTTAACATAGCAGATCGATAAAAGACAATGAACAAATCTTCCAACCCCTATTTTAATATAGCACATATTACATAAGACTATGTAACATAGCAGAACTAATACAAGAGTATGGCTTATTTTCCAACCCGTATTTAACATAGCAGAAATTACATAAGTCTATGAACGTTCTCTTGTATGCTCAACGTTTCAACCCCTATTTTAACATAGCAGAAATTACACAGAGACACCTATTTCAACAGCACTCCTGTTTAATAAGGGGGTGTACTCGTTCGCTTTTATCAACCCCTGCGTAACATAGCATTCGTCGATTACTGCATGTCCCCAAAAGTACTGACCATCGTGGTCAAAGGTCAAACTCGTAAACGGAGCCACATATTGAGGTGGCGTTTCCACATTTAGAAATAGGTCATCAACTACTACAAGTCCTAAAACCACTGACCAACGAAATCAAAGGTTAAAATACGAATAACTCGTAAACGATCAACATATTGAGGTGGTGTTTCCACATTTAGTAATAGGTCATCAACTACTACATGTCCGAAAAGTACTGACCATCAAGGCCAACGGCTTAAATCAGAATAACCCGTAAACGGAGCAACGTATTGAGGTGGTGTTTCCAGATTTACTAATAGGTCGCCAACTACTAGATGTCCCAAAAGCACTGACCATTGAGGTGTAAGGTTAAATATTTAAAACCAAATTACTCTTAAATGGAACAACGTATTGAGGTACTGTTTCCGCATTAAGTAACAGGTAATCAAATACTACATGCTACAGAACTACTGACCATCGAGGACAAACGTCAAATATTTAAACGCGAATAACTTAAACGAAGCCACATATTGAGGTGCTGTTTCCACATTTAGTAACAGGTCATCAACTACTACATGTCTGAAAAGTGCTGACCATCGAGGTCAAAGTCAAATACTTAAACCCAAATAACTCGTAAACAGAGCAACATATTGTGGTGGTGTTTCCACATTCAGTAATAGTTCATCAACCACTGCATGAACCAAATCACTGATCTGCGAGGTGAAATGTTAAATATTTAAACGCGAATAAGTTTTAAACGTACCCACATATTGAGGTGCTGTTTCCAAATTTAGTAACAGGTCATCAACTACTACATGTTTGAAAAGTACTGACCATTGAGGTCAAAGGTCAAATATTTAAACACAAATAACTCGTAAAGGAGCAACGTATTGAGGTGCTGTTTCCACATTTAGTAATAGATCATTAACCACTACATATCCCAAAAGCACTGACCACCGAGGTCAAAGGTCATATACTTAAACCCAAATTACTCGTAAACGGAGCAACCTATTGAGGTAATGTTTCCACATTTAGCAACAGGTCATCAAATACTACATGCTACAAAAGAACTGACCATCGAGGTCAAATGTCAAATATTTAAACGCGAATAACTGAAACAGAAAAACATACTGAAATAATGTTTCCACAATTAGTAACAGGTCATCAACTAATACATGCACCAAAAGTACTGACAATCGAGCTCAGACGTCAACTCGTAAGCGGAGCCAGCAAGAAATTTCTGTGACCTATTCAATTGTTTGTACCAACAAGAAAAAAGTGAAGAAGGTATAAATTTGAGTGGTTTATTTACTTTTCTGTTAACGAGAAAAAAATAAAAAAACGCCACTTTAACTAGCTCAGAATTTTTGTACCTTTTTGGGTTATTGAAACAAACAAAAAACATGAATTTGGATGGAGTATTTATTTTTGTACTAACGAGAAAGAAAGGAAAGATATGTCATTTTAAATAGCTAAGAATTTTATACCATCATGTACTATTTAAACAAACTAAGGGATAAATTTGATTGACTTATTCATTTTAATACCAACTACAAATGCCATTTTAACTAGCTCAAAATTTATTGTCCTAACCTAAAAAAGGCGAAGAAGGTCGATTTTAACTTCTGAGAATTTTATGTCGTATTGTACTATTTAAATAAACGAAGGAATATATTTGAGTGCTCAATTCAATTTTTTAATAACGAGAAATACCATTTTAACTAGCTGAGTATTTTAAATCATTTTGTACTATTTAAATAAAAAAACGGATAAGCAAACAACTCAGAACTTATGTATAACTTTTGTACTGCTCAAATAAACGAATGCATAAATTTGGATGTCCTACTTTTATGCCAACGAGAAAAAATGAACGTCCGTTTTAACTAGCTGAGTATTTTATACTATTTTGTACTATTCTAATAAACAAAGGAATAAATTTCTACTAACCAGAAAGGACCAGTTTACCTGGCTCAGAAGTTCCAATACCATTTTATACTATTTAAACAAACGAAGGGATAACTTTCGACTGAGCTTTATAATTTTGTAGCAAGAAAAAAAGCGAAGAAGAGCCATATTTTAACTAACTCAAAATTTTATATCATTTTGTACGAACCAGAAAAAAGTGAAGAATCTATAAAATTTGAGTGGACTATTTCCTTATGTACCAACTGGAAAAAGTGAAGGGCCATTATAGCTTTTGAATTATTCAAATAAACGAAGGAAAAATGTTTACTTAAAAGCAAAGGCGAAGAAGCTCTATTTTAACTAACTCGGCATTTTATACCTTTTTGAGCTCTTCAAATAATCGAGGGAATACATGTGAGTAGTCTATTTTATTTTTGTACCCATCAGAAGAAAAGGAAAGAAAAGCCATTTTAACTAGCTCAGCATTTTATACCTTTTCATGCCATTTAAAGAAATGAAGAAATAAATACGGGTGTCCTATTTCCTTTTGTACCAACGTGAAAGCAAAAAAGCGAAGAAGGATCACTTATACCTTTTTGTAATATTTAATCAAACGAAGGGTAAAATTTCTGTGACCTATTTCGTTTTGTACCAAACAGAAAAAAGCTACACAACTAAGCAAAGGAATCAATTTGTACTGACCAGAAAAAGCGAAGAAATGCCATTTTAACTAGCTCAGAATTTCTAGACCATGTTGTACTATTTAAACAAACGAAGGGGTAAATTTGAGTGGTTATTCAATTTTGTAGCAAGAAGACCATTTTAACTAACTCAGAATTTTATATAAATTTTGAACTGATTGCAAGCACCTGGTAGATTTTGTCGTAGATTTGGCAGCTCCAAATCAATACATTCAGTGAGTGAACTAAGAGAGCAATGATACCGGTACTCTATTTTCTTTGATTGGTGTTTTTTTTATAAAGATGGAGAACGAAAATATTTTACCGTTCGAAAATTTGAAAGAATACTTTTTTTCTTAAGAGCTGAGGATGATGGTGGACAAAATTTAAAAGTAAACAGTCTAAACTGCCCCGGCGGAAAATATTTATCAACAACTAGGAAGCCATAATTAACGATTTATAGTAAGAGATTAATATGAATAAACTGTGTTCTGATGAGCAGGCCTACTTTATTACTAGAAAATAGTTTGCTGATGGTATGTAATATTGGGGTTCTTTGAGATCAGTTTGCTTATCCTAGAGTCCCGTTCATTATAGATTTTGAAATTAGCTTTAAAAAGCATGTATCGATTTTAGAGTTACTGGCAAGTTTTGATTCACTCCCAGTTCATGTGTTCTCATTTTATTAGTTGTATAAATAGTGTAATGTTTCTCTATATTCTGTATTTTTAATTTTACATAACAACATTGTTATTATTATATAATTAGTTTAGCAGAATAATAATAAGCATCAATTTCTTCTAACGCATAGAGATGAGCACGAGTCGAGCTAAAACTCTACTCGACTCGAATTCAAATTGAGTTTCGAGTCAAGTCAAAGGTAATAACCTCGATTCGAGTTCCGAGCTGATTTAGTTTTACGCGTCGAGTTCAGTCGAGTTTGATAATTGGTTCGTTCGTTTTAACTCGTCTTGAAATCATGGCCTGATTACAATGGAAAACGAAAGCCATGAGAAATGTAAGCTAAACAGTAATATGGAATACTTATAATGTTGCTCACGAGAGGGGACACTGCTCGCATCTCGTCTCGTCTCGATAGCAAAACCACAAGAGATTTTCCATAACAAGCTCAGCTCGGCTCGGCTCAACTGAGAGGATGGCTCGAGCCGGCTCACTTGGGGTGAACCATCGGCTCGAGCTGGCTTGGTAGGGATGAGCCATCTGCTCGGTTCGGCTCAACTGATTCGAGGGCTCTAGCCGAGTCGTTGGGTGAGCTGTTGGCTCGGCTCACTTCTCGGTTCGGGTCGATAGTGAATAAGCTGTGAGCCGAGCTGCTCGAGACGTTGACAATTCTAAACCCGGACCGAGCAGTTTTGAAGATATTTGGCCACTGCCCTATAACTTTTAACACTGTTTGGCTTGAGCCCAAATACTCAACCTAGACCCACAACTCAAATTCAGAAGCTAGTAAACAATGTCCTTGACTCCTAAACTTCACGACTACCGAGGTTCAAATGCAACTAGTTTTGTAGTATTCAAATATAAATTGCCAATCTTTCACGGTTGCATACAGAGTTGTTACAATTAATAGTAATAATAATAATAATAATAATAATAATAATAATAATAATAATAATAATAATAAAAGTTGTAGTAGTAGTAGTGTCATTGTTAATAAGTATACTGTCTATGTAATATACTTGAAGAATATACCAAATTTCACAATACTAAATCCCCACGTTAAGGGGTTTCCATATCCAGGCTTCTAACTATGAAAACATTTACGATCACTTCACCAATCATTTCACAGATTCAACCTGTTGCATATAAGTTATTAGGACGTAAAATTCATTATAGTTTATACGAAAAAGACCTTTATGCATTGCAGGACCTGTAACGCCCAAATATTCACCGCAAACTTATAGTGATATCGACATAAAAAAAGTGCGGGGCAGGAAACTACTTTAGACGAAAGTCTAAACAAACTCCGTGAAGACGACGAACTGGTAGAGCGGTTTGGGTCAATGGTCTATCAATTATAAGTTTATTTGATCAAATCCTGTAGGAAGTATTCGTTTTTGTTTTTTTTTTCCTTAGAAGTGTGTACCTTATTTTCATCAGAGGACTGAAAACATTTCTTTGAATAAATCTTTGGCAACTACTTTTCTCTTAAATTCAATTAGAAGTGAACGTTATATGAATTGCAAATTTAAAATCCAAAACTGAAAACAAAATATTAAGTATGTTGAATATTTCATTATTATCTCTTGATTTGTAATGAAAAACTAATGATAAGCATTGATGATTTCAGAAGATTCTCCCCGTGTAATGGTAAATATATGAATGAGAGGAAATTGATAGAACATTATTCGTCCACTTTGATCATGATCGAAGATATGGCCACGAATTTATGTCCACTGAGTCTCAAATTCTGCCACAGGTCATGCCCTGAAATCATCACTGTTTCAGAGGTTTCCTTAAGAAATACCTAGGTAGAATATTACATTTATTTCTCGTTCTACGTTTTGAAATGACAAAATCATAATTTTAAAGATAATCATAATACGATAAGCATAAAGGTTTATAGAACCAATGAAGTAAATAGTATTGTGTAAGTTATCGGCTTCTAATCGGATTAAAACTAGAATATTCATTTGCATCGCATTTTAAAGTAAATGTTCTCTATATATAATTCTTACTGGAAAGCATGTTTAACTTCAATTACTTAATCAATATATTTAATAATATATTTTTATTATAATATTTTTACTATTCAATGTCGTATACACTTCATTTCCCAAAGCAAAACCTCACAAATGTATAGTGGGCTAGTGAATATTATCAAATTAATTATCATTTAGTTTACGTGAATACCGCATCGCCTGATTTGAAACATCGTACTTTAACTAATAATAATAATAATATTAATAATAATAAAATCATAGCCATATTTTATAAGAATTTCAGGCTTACTCAATAAATGAATTCAACGTTGTCTCTATTCGAAGTTCTATTTATTCGAATCCGATAGAAATACAAAGAGAAACTTCGAGAACAGGTAAAAGAAAATGTTACCTTGGTGGGACTGAAACTAACCTTTAAGAGTTCCTTTCAAGTTACAAATGCCTTAGACACTTTGTTTCTTGTCTTTAAGTTAACTGATTAACTGAACGTATCTGAGTAAGTTGTCTTTATTTTCTACTGGGTTATACACGTTTTGCAATAATTTCTTTTAAGCTTGAACGACAGGAACACGAATGCAGAAACATTTAGGTCAATTAAAATTCCCGCACCGGGAATCGAAACGAGGTCCCCGTACACCAAAGGCACACGTGCTAACCACTAGACCAGCGGTAACAACGAACGAAATCTGTTTGGAAGTGTCTGAAATTTGTGCCTATTTCGCCGTGATGTAATGTCTACTGATGTTTTTATGTTTACCGTATTCGTTACTTTGAGAAAATGAAAAAATGAAATGAAAACTTTGAGTTTTACGTCCCACGGTTCTTCCGGTTAATCTAAAGGAGACGGTGATAATGAGTAATGAATGAAATGGTGGAATGAAGAAAGTTGGAGGAAACGGGAGAACCGCGAGAAAACCCACGCACACGGTGTTTGTCCACCACAAAGTTCACTTGCCGGGGACTGGGATCTAACCCGGGATCCCAAGCACCAGAGGTGAACGCTCTACCACTAAGCCACCGTGGCCCCCTCGTTACTTTGAGAAACGATATATGTTATTTATATAGGTTCTATTACGTATTCGTCCATAAATACTATATAAATTATCAGAATTATTCATGATCTTTAATGGAAATTCGCTCGTGCATGCACAGTAGACGGACAGTGTAATGGGAGGGTGAGTTCAACAGAGATTACGTATTTCGCCGACATTATTTATTAGCTATATAGAAGAGATATCGAAAACGAGTCTACATAATGAAGATGGAATTTCGGTAGGAGATGAAACGATGAGGTGTATACGGTTTGTGGTTGATATAGTTGTTGTTGCAGAATCTAAAAAGAAAATTAATAAGATGTAGAAAACTTGAGAAAGACTTCTGAAGAATATGGGATGAAAATAAATGTTAGAAAGACAAAATCCATGGTGATTGAAACGAAGCGATCGGTGTCAAATATAGAAGTAGGAACGGGAAAAAACAACAAATGACTAGTTTTCGATATCTGAGTAGTATTATTAGTGATGGTATGATATGCGAACGTCAAATAAAAGCAAGGATAGAAATGGCGAAAGAATCCTTTAGGATGAAGAAAATACTATTTTGTGGGACCTTGAATAGAGTTGAAAAAAACTCATATAATGCTTCGTGTACTGTATTTTACTGTATTTATAAGGCAGAATCATGAACATTATGCAAAAATGATGAGAAACAATTAATGGGTTTCGAAATATGTGCGTGGAGAAGAATGGAGAGAAATAGCTGGGTCAAGAGGAAAACGAATGAGAGGGCGTTAGAAATGGAAGGAGAAAAATATTATTAAGAAGAGGAAGAAAAATTGGTTGGGATATTGGTTAAGAAGGAACTGTATCATGAGGGATGTGCTAGAGGGTATGGTGGCAGGAAAGAGAGGGAGGGGATTAATTAGACTATATAGAAACAGAATTAGGCTATTGGCGATATCAAAACAAAAAAAATCGTATGTGAATATGAAAAGGTTAATAGAAGATTGCGGAGCATGGCAATTTCTCAGTCGCAGTAAGTGACTCGCTGGTAATGGCGGAATACTTTTGATGTAATGATGCCGAGGATGCACAGTAGAAACAGAAAAATCCACTTTACTACCATTACTAATACGAATCACAATGCAAATTTCTACAGGCTGTCAAATGGAAGAAGTGGTTTCCAACCTGAGGACGCCTAGCTTCCTTCTGGTTAAGCATGAAGAGGGAGTAAGGGGGCGAAAGGTACTGGCAGAAATGAATTGTGAAATAAATAAATAAAGCACCACTTGTAATGTCTCTTTAAAATTTAGCTTGACAATTTTATAATGACCGTTTAAAAAATAATACTGTACTACGAGGGTATGCTAAAGACTTGCTTTAAATAAATGTAAATACCTGACATTATTATTATTATTATTATTATTATTATTATTATTATTATTATTATTATTATTATTATTATTGGTCTCCCACTTCTTGGCCGAGATGTGAAATATTCACCACCTTCTTCATATCACTACATCAATTTCTTCACTGTTTTCTTCTCACAGCCCATATCCCTAGCTATGTGAATGGCAGTTTGTCCCATATTTACTCAACCTATGATTTCCCCTCTCATAGTAACAGATAGTTTTCTATAGCCTTTAGAGCAAGGCATTTCGACAGCCTGTAGAAATTTGCATTGTGATTCGTATTAGCAATGAAAGTAAAGTGGATTTTCTATTTCTACTGTGCATCATCGGCAAAATTATATCATAAGTATTCCGCCATTATCAGCGGGTCACTTACCGCGACTGAGAAACTGCCATGCTCCACGATCTTCTATTAACCTTTCCAACTTCACATACGATTTTTCTGTTTTGATATCGCCAATAGCCTAATTAGTCTAATTAATTACCTCCCTCACTTTCCTGCCTCCATACCCTCTAGCACATCCCTCATGATACAGTTCCTTCTTAACCAATGTCCCAACCAATTTTTCTTCCTCTTCTTAATAATATTTTTCTCCTTCCATTTCTAACACCTTTTCGTTTGTTTTCCTCTCGACCCAGCTATTTCTCTCCATTCTTCTCCACGCACATATTTCGAAACCCTTCAATTGTTTCTCATCATTTTTGCATAATGTCCATGAAACTGCCTTATAAATACAGTAAAATACAGTACACGAAGCATTTTATGAGTTTTTTTCAACTCTATTCAAGGTCCCACAAAATAGTATTTTTTTCAACATAAAGGCTTCTTTCGCCATTTCTATCCTTCCTTTTATTTCACGTTTGCATATCATATCATCACTAATAATACTACTCAGATATCGAAAACTAGTCATTTTTTCTCTTCTCCCGCTCTTACTTCTATATTTGACACCTATCGCTTCGTTTCAATCACCATGGATTTTGTCTTTCTAACATTTATTTTCATCCCATATTCTTCAGAAGCCTTCCTAAAGTTTTCTACATCCTATTAATTTTCTTTTTAGATTCTGCAACAACAACTATATCAACCCCAAACCTCATCACCTCATCATTTCATCAATAAATATATTACATCAGGGCGAAATAGGTACAAATTTCAGACACTTCAAAACAGATTTCGTTCGTTGTTACCGCTGGTCTAGTGGTTAGCACGTGTGCCTTTGGTGTACGGGGACCTTGTTTCCATTCCCGGTGCGGGAATTTTAATTGACCTAAATGTTTCTGCATTCGTGTTCCTGTCGCTCAAGCTTAAAAGAAATTATTGCAAAACGTGTATAACCCAGTAGAAAATAAAGACAACTTACTCAGATACGTTCAGTTAATCAGTTAACTTAAAGACAAGAAACAAAGTGTCTAAGGCATTTGTAACTTGAAAGGAACTCTTAAAGGTTAGTTTCAGTCCCACCAAGGTAACATTTTTCTTTTACCTGTTCCCGAAGTTTCTCTTTGTATTTCTATCGGATTCGAATAAATAGAACTTCGAATAGAGACCATGTTGAATTCATTTACTGAGTAAGCCTGAAATTCTTATAAAATATGGCTATTATTATTATTATTATTATTATTATTATTATTATTATTATTATTATTATTATTATTAGTTAAAATACGAAGTTTCAAATCAGGCAATGCAGTATTTACGTAAACTAAAAGATAATTTATTTGATAATATTCACTAGCCCACTATACATTTGTGAGGTTTTGCTTTGGGAAATGAAGTGTATACGACATTGAATAGTAAAAATATTATAATAAAAATATATTATTAAATATATTGATTAAGTAATTGAAGTTAAGCATGCTTTCCAGTAAGAATTATATATAGAGAACATTTACTTTAAAATGCGATGCAAATGAATATTCTAGTTTTAATCCGATTAGAAACCGATAACTTCCACAATACTATTTACTTCATTAGTTCTATAAACCTTTATGCTTATCGTATTATGATTATCTTTAAAATTATGATTTTGTCATTTCAAAACGTAGAACGAGAAATAAATGTAATATTCTACCTACTTATTTGTTAAGAAAACATTTGAAACAGTGATGATTTCTGGGCATGACATGTGGGAGATTTTGAGATCCTGTCGACATAAATTCGTGGCCATATCTTCGATCATGCTCAAAGTGGACTTATAATGTTCTATCAATTTCCTCTCGTTCATATATTGACTATTACACGAGGAGAATCTTCTGAAATCATCAATGCTTATAATTAGTTTTTCATTACAAATCAAAAGATAATAATGAAAAATTAAACATACTTAATATTTTGTTTTCAGTTTTGGATTTTAAATTTGCAATTCATATAATGTTCCCTTCTAATCGAATTTGAGAGAAAAGTAGTTGCCAAAGATTAATTCAAAGAAATGTTTTCAGTCCTCTGATGAAAATAAGGAACACACTTCTAAGGGGGAAAAAAACGAATGCTTCCTACAGGATTTGAACACATAAACTTATGATTGATAGACTATTGACCCAAACCGCTCTACCAGTTCGTCGTCTTCACGGAGTTTGTTTAGACTTTTGTCTAAAGTAGTTTCCTGCTCCGCACTTTTTTTTATGTCGATATCACTATAAGTTTGTGGTGAATATTTGGGCGTTACAGGTCTTGCAATGCATAAAGGTCTTTTTCGTATAAACTATATTGAATTTTACGTCCTATTAACTTATATGGAACAGGTTGAATCTGTGAAATCATTGGTGGAGTGATCATAAATGTTTTCATAGTTAGAAGCCTCGGTATGGAAATTTGGTATATTCTTCAATTATATTACATAGACAGTATATATATTATCAATGACACTACTACTACTACAACTTTTATTATTATTATTATTATTATTATTATTATTATTATTATTATTATTATTATTATTATTATTATTATTATTAATTGTAACAACTCTGTATGTAAACGTGAAAGATAGCCGGTTTGTATTTGAATACTGAAAAACTAGTTGAATGAGAACCTCGGTAGTCGTGAAGTCTAGGAGTCAAGGACATTGTTTACTAATCTTCGGGAAAGCTTTAAAGGGCTCTTTCCCCAACCACTGCTTCTTTTCACCCGCTTAACCCTCGGTTATGTCCTCGCGAGCATGTAAGCTGTGACTTCTCTCAGTGTTGCCGTACTTTTGTTCCGCTTGGATAGTTAAAGCCCGGTACAAATAAGAAAAAACGTTTTTTTTTCCTATTTTCAGTTAAAAACAACAACAACAACAACAATAAAATGCCAATTATCAGCTGACAAACTATGAAAACCATAAAAATAAGGAAAGAAACCGAGTTGGAAGTTCCACGTAGTTCTAAAATAATTAATTACATAAGCAAATAAGTTGTGTTTTTTTTAAATATAATATGCTGTACGCAATTATGACTAGAGCAATCAAAATGAGTTTATTACATTTGACAATTTCAAGCACAGAGAACACAAGAGTGGCTCAGGCCCGTATCCAAGGGGGTCTAGGGGGTCGTCCCCGAAATTTTTACTGGCCCCTCCTAAAATTTTCATGGTAGCCTTACAAGTGAAATATAATATAGTGATGAAATATAATGTGGTTTGATCGGCCCCTCCGAAACTTCGACCGGGTCCCCCCTATTTTTTTTTGGCTGGCTAAGGGCCTGGAGTGACTTCTATCGCCATTACTGCAGTTTTTAATGGATTTTACTATTCCTGAATTTAATTTTGGTCCAATTTATTTACGATTCTAAATCGACACTAAAAATTGAATAACACAATTAAGAACAGAACCCACTCCTTGTGCGTCGAAAGAACCTGCTAGTTTTAGAAAACGATTGGCTGGAAGATCTGGTAATTAATAAATAGAAAAATAGAAACTAATACTCTATTTGAAAATAAAGAAGACAGTAATCACCTTTTACTCCGATTCTGAGTCAGAATTTGTTTGTTCACTTTCTGACGTGAAGTCTTCAATTTCCACTATGAAAGGGGTAGTGTACGCGTCATCAAAAATATGCTGTAGGTCCCGATAGCTGTCTTCGATTTTTCCTACATGTCTTATGTAGTTAATCCATTTTTCACTATCAACACTATCACACGCAGATCGCAGTATTTCCAGTAGTTCGTTGACAGGTCGTCCTTTGAGGTTTTGTGCCGCGAATTTTTGCTTAATTTGTGACCACACCATCTCGATAGGATTCAAAATGCAATGATGCGGAGGGAGTCTCAACACTATATGCCCGTGAGATGCAGCCATTTCGTCAATAACGAAGCGCTTTTCATGCTTCCCCATTTGTTTAATTATTTGAAGAAGAACTGGTTTAATTGGCACGGGACTAGGGACTTCAATATTATGAGATATCATATAATTGATAATGGATGCTTTGTTACAGGAAGAGTTCGGCTTGGGATCAATAATTCGTGAGTGGTACGAAGCATTGTCAATGACTATCACACTCGGTTCCTCCAAACGCAACAAAACAGAATTTAAAAACCAGTTTTCAAAAATATCTGAAGTCATTGTTCCATGAAAGTCTGCAGAGGCTTCGACCATTTTTTGTGGGTCACGAAAAGCGCGTCTTGAAGAAAACCAGACCGTCCCCCACAATGCAAAATGACAATTCGTTCTCCTTTCCCCCCGGAAGTCGCAGTTGTACAATTTTCAGTGTCGTCAGACCAGCTCTTCATTTTACAGGTGTTAGTGTCATACCAAGTCTCGTCTAGGTACAAATCACAATAACCTTCCCGTCTTAGTTGTTGGATCATCTCTGGATATCGAAACCGCCACGCAATGACTTCCTGAGATTCAGCCCTGGCAAGTTTCCTTCCAATAGTCTTGTACTTAAAACCCATGCTGTGCAGAAGTCTGCTTAGTGTTCTGCTGCTATATGGGAACTCGTAGTCCGTTCCGGCTGTCTTTTGCTTCATAGCATGGGTCAGTTTTTCTCTTGTGTGGGCTTCTCCGTTCTTATAAAACTCATATATTGTACGACGCAACAAGTCCCTGTAAAAGTCGTCGATTTTATCGAAGGAAAATTTAGTTCTAGCTACACGATTTTTTGTGGGAGTTTCATACTGCTCCAAGTCCAAATGAGAAACTCTTTTCACTGTATTAACACTGACTGACACCTGTTGCCTCACTAACTAATTTGTGGAAGTTCTTATGATATAACATACCGTTGTTACTTTGCACGATATCACGAACAAAACGTCTAACATTCTGCACAATTTGAATGGTTTGCTTCCGTAACTTCCCTCCCTTCCCGACAACAGATCTCTTTTTCTTCGGCGTTCTATCCTCAGAAGTACTTGCAGTAGGCAAGTCGTCAGGCATCACTTCATGTCCCGAAGATTCACCGATCAGCCACGGCCTGAATATGTTCGCCATTAAAAAACGAAATAAATAAGAATAAACACGAAATAAAAAAATGAATATGGGACAAAATAAAGAACAAAAGGATGGAAAAAAGACAAAACAAAACACTCGCAAAAGTATACAGACACTGTCACTCAATATATTTTCTCACGCAAACTGACCAAGTATTTCAAAAAAGAAAGAAAGAAAGAGAAGGAAAACAGAAGGAAAGGAATTGAGGCAACATTGGTTTTTAGCCAGGAAGGATCAAATATCTTTACCACGTGTCGCGAATACTAATAGGGGAAGGTCCAGAGGGGTGAACAAAGTTTTTAGAATTCCTGGAAAAGGAGCCCTCTCTTTCTTTCCCAATGTATAGCTTCTGAATTTCGTTTGAGGGTCTAGGTTGAGTATTCGGGCTCGAGCCAAACACTGTTAAAAGTTATAGGGGACTGGCCAAATATCTTCAAAACTGCTCGGTCCGGGTTTAGAATTGTCAACGACTCGAGCATCTCGACTCACAGCCTCATTTACTATCGACCCGAACCGAGAAGTGAGCCGAGCCAACAGCTCACCCAACGACTCGGCTAGAGCCCTTGGCTCAGTTGAGCCGAACCGAGCAGATGGCTCATCCCTACCAAGCCAGCTCGAGCCGATGGTTCACCCCAAGTGAGCCGGCTCGAGCCATCCTCTCAGTTGAGCCGAGCCGAGCTAGGCTTGTTATGAAAAATCTCTTGTGGTTTCGCTATCGAGATGAGACGAGATGCGAGCAGTGTCCCCTCTCATGAGCAACACTATAAGTATTTCATATTACTGTTTAGCTTACATTCCTCATGGCTTTCGTTTTCCAGTGTAATCAGGCCATGATTTCAAGACGAGTTAAAACGAACGAACCATTTATTCAACTTGACTGAACTCGACGCGAAAAACTGAATCGGCTCGGAATTCGAATCGAGGTTATTACCTTTGACTTGACTCGAAACTCAATTTGAATTCGAGTCGAGTAGAGTTTTAGCTTGACTCGTGCTCATCTCTATGCGTTAGAAAAAAAATGTTGCTTATTATTATTCTGCTAAACTAATTATATAATAATAACAATGTTGTTATGTAAAAATAAAAATACAGAATATAGAGAAACATTACACTACAACTAATAAAATGAGAACAGATGAACTGGGAGTGAATCAAAACTTGCCAGTAACTCTAAAATCGATACATGCTTTTTAAAGCTAGTTTCAAACTCTATAATCAACGGGACTCTAGGATAAGCAAACTGATCTGAAAGAACCCCAATATTACATACCATCAGCAAACTATTTTCTAGTAATAAAGTAGGCCTGCTAATCAGAACACAGTTTATTCATATTAACCCCTTATTATAAATTGTTAATTATGGCACCCTAGTTGTTGATAAATATTTTCCGCCGGGGCAGTTCAGACTGTTTACTTTTAAATTTTGTCCACCATCTTCCTCAGCTCTTAAGGAAAAAGTATTCTTTCATATGTTCGAACTGTAAAATATTTTCGTTCTCCATCTTTAAAATAACAACGCCAATCAAAGTAAAATAGAGTACCGGTATCATTGCACTTCTAGTTCACTTACTGAATGTATTGATTTGGAGCTGCCAAATCTACGACAAAATCTTCCAGGTGCTTGCAATCAGTTTATGTGATTTCCCTAAGGCTGTCTTCATCTTCCAAAAACAGCAAGTGGCACTACGAACTTGGGAGCACATGGTATTTGCCTCCATCCAGCTATAACCAATGCCCTCAATTTTTTTTCGTGCAGTTGAAACCGATTTTCCTCCAAGCTCTTACACAACGACAATTAGCCTAGTCGTCTACCTGTCCAACTACCGAGCCAAAGGACGAGGAATCGAATCTCGGAGAAGAACATGAAAATTTTTATTACTTGCAGAATTATACATTTCACCCATAATAAAATGAGCATTCAAACAGTTTGTGTTTCCGTGGAAAAGTAAGAATTTATTTCAAGTTAAACTTGTGAGCAGTGAAGCAAAACGAATTGGGTTCATGCTTGTCCGAATACCTGGCGGTTTGAATAAATCATACGACACGTCTTTAGTATGGAGTTAAAGAGCTTTCTGATACGTATAAAGGGGTCTAGGTCAAAACCCCCACAGCCAAAACCCCCACATTCAAGAAATGTCAAAACGCCCACACGATCGGTCATAACTCCCACACAAATGGACAAATCCCCCAAACGTACGAACGGTCAAAACCCCCACAGCCAAAACCCCCACACTCAAGAAATGTCAAAACGCCCACACGATCGGTCATAACCCCCACACAAATGGACAAACCCCCCAAACGCACGAACGGTCAAAACCCCCACAGCCAAAACCCCCACACTCAAGAAATGTCAAAACGCCCACACGGTCGGTCAAAACTCCCACACAAATGGACAAAACAGCCACACATAGCAACGGTCACAATCTCCACATAAATGGACAAAACCCCCACACAAATGGACAAAACCCCCACAAAATCGGACAAATCCCCCACACTCTGAAAATACCGTGATTTCACGTCTTTGTTGCGGCTCTTTACGACGCCCACTTTAGTGTTTCTGTCATTACAAAACAGTGCAAAAAGAATAGTTGCAATATCGGTTTAAGTGGAATAAAAAATGTTATTAAAAAGTACAAGGGCAAGACATACAACCAGGATCATTTCAGAGTGTGGGAGATTTGACCGATTGTGTGGGAGTTTTGTCCATTTGTGTGGGGGTTTTGTCCATTTATGTGGGGATTGTGACCGTTGCTATGTGTGGCTGTTTTGTCCATTTGTGTGGGGGTTATGACCGATCGTGTGGGCGTTTTGACATTTCTTGAGTGTGGGGGTTTTGACCGTTCGTGCGTTTGGGGGATTTGTCCATTTGTGTGGGGGTTATGACCGATCGTGTGGGCGTTTTGACATTTCTTGAGTGTGGGGGTTTTGGCTGTGGGGGTTATGACCGTTCGTGTGTTTGGGAGATTTGTCCATTTGTGTGGGGGTTTGACCTAAAATCCATTACGAAATAGGACCTACCAGAAGCTTCAACACCACGTCTGCGTCACTTCGGTGAACGCTGTATCGAAACTTCCTACATAAATTTCACTCACGTGTCGTCTAGTCAGTCGATCGTACTTGGTTTGTTAGCTAACTATATTGAAGGGGTATAGACGAACAATATGCAAAATCCATTTTTCAATTTCGTCAGGAAACGAATAAAATATGACGCAGAATTGTTGAACTTTTTTTGGGGGGGCGAGATTTCACTCATGTGCTGTAAGTAGTGACTACTGCTGTTAACCATTGGTTTCTTTAATTTTTCATTTACATATAGTATCCTCTTTCAAGTTCAGTTACACATGCCATTCCATTTAGTTTCATATACTCTGTTCGATTACATACACATTCTTCAATCTCTTATAATATGTCCAAATTAACAAAACGGTTATCTTGCTTTCTTTCTAATAATGATTATTTAGATTTCAAGAGTGTTAATTTTAAATAAACATGCAACCAATTTGTTAATTACTACGAGCATTGAGTTCCTCCTCATTGTGTGTTAATATATATTCTTCAGTGTTTACATTGTAATAATAATAAATATTTACGCCAAACTTAGATATAATTGCAGTATACGAAGGTTAAGTGGGTAATAAAGCAGTTCAAGCCAATATCTTACTTCAATCTGTATCGTAGATTACAATTATCGTTAAAAGAAATTGAATACTCGTATCCAAAATTGATTTTATGTAGGTAGAATGGATAGGGATGCGCTAGACAAGATTTGAGGTCGTCTCGTCTCGACAATATGCTGTAAAATTGATGTCTTAACTCTATAAATGTATATTTTTCTATTGGAAGAGCTGTGCCTCGACTTGTCAGGAAAATTCTGTCTCGACTCGACTCTGCGCATCCCTAAGGATGGACAGTTTGAAGAGCCCAGTATTCCAAAACTGGCGGGGTAAGTATTTCAACTACACCATTACGCAACATCTATTTCAGATAAAACCATTATTATACACTTCATTTTCACAAGTTTCTTCTTATAATAACTATATCGATTTCCTACTTAAATTCAATTATAGGATAAATGTTTCTCATGTAGCAGCTAATATTCATGCTATACAGTATAAAACAAGTACACATTCAAAGTAAATAAATACAAATGTAAGATATTACAGATTACTGGCATTGCGATTTAATCCGATTTTAAGCAGTACATATTTTCTAAATAATTGTTCAAATTGCTTTATAAGAATCCAGATTATGAGGTACCCTAAGGTTTTGTAATGCAAAAAAAAAAAATAATAATAATGCATATATATAGGTGTATTTTAGGGGACTTCCGGGCTTGTTCCCCCAAATTTTATGTTTATTCAAATAAAATATTGTAAAGTGAATGAAATATCTTGTAGAATGTTCACATTTTCAAGAATGAAGTTAGCAAAGCCCCCCGAAATATATATGTGAATAATTTTCATTTTGGACGTGTGGTTTTATTTATTCAACTGTTTTCACACTTCTAATTTTTAGCGTTTTCATATATGAATTATGGACATGGCGGGCTAGTAAATGGGACAGGGATTTGAAAAGTGACAGTTTGTCGGATAATGTGTCTCCAACCATTTCACAATAGAAATTTATATATATAAAAAATACTCATATATTTAAAAAAAGAAGAATAACTTTAACTTTCCGCACGGAGGCTCGAACCGTCGCCCTTCGTTTAAGTAGTGTGAATTGCAGTACTAAACCCGCTTGACCACAGACGCAACTTGCAAGAGCTTGTATTAAAATATTGATAATAGAATCGCTCCAGCACAGGTTTCTACTTGGATGTTTAAATATCCATTTTCTGTCGTTTTCAGCAATTTCTGCTTAAGATAATGGTTGATTTTGCATTTTGGAACTGTCCATGAGGTGTGCAATCAATATTAATCTAAAAAAAGGGGGTTTGATTTTGTTTTTACATTTTCACATCGCTCGGATGACTTTACGATTTGTAGCTAGTGTCTATATAAAGAACGGCGGGAACATGCAATTTTCTGTGTATAGATCTCCGGGAATTTTGACGGATCTAGGCTCACTTTTTTGGACTTCGAAAAACAAACTCGGTTTTTTATCATCGCGACCACTGATTCACCCTCGCAGTCGACCTATATTTCCCCCTTACACAAATGTTTTGTAAGTAACAAACGTTCTGTGTCTGACGTATGACTGCCTAGCGTTCAGTGTGGCTCCGTGGATGAGTAAGTAGAGTCGTTGCTTAGTAACCAGAAGGTGCCTGGTTCGTGTCCTGCTCATAGCAGTGCACTTTTTTCATTATTTGTTTCCCATAATTGAAGATGTTTCTCCCCCTCCGTAGTCATCTGATTTTCTCAACTGAGTTATTCACTTGAATTCAACAATTGGTAGTGGGATGCTCTCAGGTTTGGGTGAGCTTTTACATGTCTACTTACCAAATCAAAATTTTCGACAAAGTATGGATGCTATCCGATCATTTTGCCTCAAATTCTGAATTTGCGCATGTGACTGTATCTCTCTTTCATCATATTTGCATCTCTCGTTTTCCAAGGTCATCAGCTATGACATAAGATGGCTTGGGAGCAAAGATTGAAATCATAAAAGTGCTATACCAATGGGCTCACTCTCACTAAGCATTTGATTAAATGCATGTGTTTTCACACTGATGGAGGGGGGGTATCCGCTCTTCCTACCCTCCTGAAGTGACAGAATATTTATTCAGAGTCTGCAAAGTCATTTCAGATCAAACGACAGAAAGAGTGTTCATTCCAACAGCAATAGGATTGGACTTCAATTTTTTGTTTCAATTTATCTCCAGAATTAGAACAAATATCAAGTAATATGTTTGCCATAAGAAGTAGATTAATTTCATTTGGAGAAATGATAGTGGGAATTTCGCCCAAGTGTACGGGAATTTTCAGTGCCTGGCGTTTATTCCACCCGCCTTCTTTTAAAGTTAATTCGGTTGCAATACTTCCCGGCAAATGCTTCGGACTCAACAGGTGGAGCATTTTAGCCGTAAACCTCCATATGGCTGTACCATTTAGAAGTGTCCCTCGCTGTACGTCCTTTCCGAGCAACGAGCGCGGAAAAATGCAGAAAATTGAATTTTGAGCCTCAATAACATAAAGACTAATAGTATTAGAGGAAAGGTGAAGTGAATTTCAGAGGAAACCACACCTGTGCTGTCAAGAAATACGAAGTTCAAGAGTATGGGGAAAGTACATACAGTATTTCGCAAATTAAATCAAGGTCTCATAGATAATTGTGGATTGAATGGAGCAAGGTTTACTGAAATATTGCGTAATTCCCGATCATTCTGAATGTATTTTTCGGAAGCATAAGAATGATTTTCTCTTAAATTCACCATACCTTTCTTCTAACACTATTATCCTTTGACGCTATTAATGCTCAAACTTCAATTATCTGCACATTCCCCGTGCTCATAATTCGGAAAGATGGCGCTTTCGACTTCGATGTAATATTTTTTTTTGCTTGTTTTCATGTCTACTTTCAACCTCGAACCTCCAAAGAAATTATGAAACACAGTATATATATATATATATATATATATATATATATATATATATACAGTCGCGGATTCAGGATATGATCTACCATAGTTTCCTTGGATCCTATATATATATATATATATATATATATATATATATATATATATATATATATATATATATATATATATATATGTGTGTGTGTGTGTGTGTGTGTGACAAGAGATGGAGCGTATACCCACCTAAAAAATTTGGAGGAAAGGTAGATGGTACACATTAGACTCCTGCTTAGGACCACGAAATTGTAATAGCTTATGTATCAATTTAAACATGTGTGGTTCGATGACTGTCAGAAACTTCAAATAAAATACGTATATTATTTATGTTAGGGACGATCATTAAAGCTTTTATTATAAACCAGCTGAAAATACCCATTCTTTGCATGCGGGCTGTATTTTTAAATCAACGCCTCTGTGAGTATCACCATTTATCTCAGCGACCGCAAAAATTACGGATTTGACACTAATATCGGTCACGTTGAATTATTTTACATGTCTCACTATCCCCCTCCAGCATATGACCCCCGGCCCGTATACAATGGCAACTGAATTTCAAAGTCATCACTAATGAATGTGTAATCATTGATCCCAGCGAGCGCGAAAACTATGGATTTGAGACTAATATCGGTCAATTTGGATTATTTTTACATGTCTCGGTACCCTACCTTAATCCTCTAGGTGACCTCTGGCATGCGGCCGAATGGGGTGAATTTGGAAGTAAATGCTGTCGGAGTTTCACCATTCATATCAGCGACCGCGAAAACTAACAATTTCACACGAATATCCGTCGTTTTCTACTACTTTTGCATGTCACGGTGAACGCCCTCTCTGAGACACCCTGGATTAAATTAAAAACACGCTTCGTCTTGGTCTGGGGCCTGGACCAAGGTAACCGTGATCAAAATTTGTAACTATCTGTCCACTTGTCTGGTCCACACACAGACTTACTGATTAACGTGGACTCCGAATCACTTGAGCTCCCTCCGGGAATCGAACCCGGGTCTCCCACGCAAAAGGTGTGTACAGTGGGCCACACAAATTTCTGATGTACAAAGTCCGTGAGTTAGGCAACCCAAATAACGCCCCCACTAAGGTTAATTACGCCTGGTAGAGTAGCTAGAACAGCAGCGTGAAGTTGTCTCACGTTTTAAAAGCACAAGTGGAATGAAACGCTGGCCGACGAAATGAAAAAAGGGAGTATTTGGATACTTGTACTCACAGTACTGCTTGTTTGTATGATACACATGTAAAACTATACACAGACACTTGAAAAAAATATCCGGATACCAGAGGCGGTGATTAGAAGTTAACAGTCGGGGGACTTAGCTAATCTTATAATTAACTCAAATGAGGATTATAACAAACAAGTTTACCTAGGTCATATAACGATACATATCCGCGTATCAAATAATATACGAATAGATTATGCGGTATATATGAGTAGGTTATTTTCTTTTAACTAACCCAAAGCTTTGCGTTGAGTTTCGCGCTATTCCACCTGCAAATCAATTAAAAGTATGGAAGGATCATTTGGGAGGAAGAATCCAACCCTCAATGAAAATTTTGGTGGTCTAACAGGGCGTGAACTCCTAGGTTCCAGCGGTGCTGATTCATATGTACTACTACATTGTTGATTTCATTATTCCTTAAAAAAAATGAAAATACTAATTATTTGCTATTTATTTGTAGATATTAAAAAAGCAAAATCCGATAACACTCAAATGAGCTGGAGAACTTATTCCTTATTAACGTCTTTAAGTTAGGTTACAAATATAACTGAGGGTTCATGATTTGTATAATATTTGTGAAATTTTACACATTGAGACACAAAGAGAAAAGGGGATAATATGGCGTCAATAAACTACTTAAAAATGCACGAAATTACCGAATAATATCAAATATAGAACCATTCACAGATTTAACACTGTAACTCGTTTTCTCCATTCATTTTCTTTCTTTTAGTTTCAGGATTACATCACTGAATTTCTCCACTGGAGATTATCTCATTCTGCAGCATCCTACTGGAGCTATTCCTTGCAAATGAAACATTTAAAAAATGAACGACGAAGACGGAAATCGAACTCGGGAAACCAGACTAAGAAAAGCTCCAACTCTAACCACTCACCTAAGGCGTTACCTCTTCCGGTTCGCCTAAATAAAGAGCGTTTACTCTTCGCTCAAAACTGTAGCTTGTTAATAGTCAGATTGATTGGCAAAACACAGGATCGGAGGGAATTATAACACTGTATTCACTAAATTATCAACATTACAGATTTTGTAAAAACAAGATGCAAAACTCCTTTATTTTGAGTCAAATACGGCGCGTGTATTATACTCGTAAACAAATTAAAAACAAATCCAATCCTGCGTAGTAATCGTGCTTAAGTGGTCAAGGAGCAAGACCAATAATCTGAACACTGGCGTCGTAGCTTTTTAAATCTGGGGGGGAGGTGGTCGGATGAATCAAAATCAAAATCCTCTTTCCGACCAAAGTTACATATAGAAAGTAGTATAGTTTCTTTAAATATACTTGAATAAAGTCTGGGAGTAGGCAAATCCACGATCCTCCCGCTAACGACGCCCGTGATCTTACATTTTTTTTTACTTTAGAATTTTTGGTGGCGATTGATCGCCGATGACACACGTTTTATTTTCTTCTGATATTTGAGTACTCGGATGTTTCAATACTTGATCTATAAAATTTTCACGAATAATAATAATAATAATAATAATAATAATAATAATAATAATAATAATAATAATAATAATAATAATAATAATCTCATAGAAAATTAAAAATTAGGAGCTCATAGTCGCTCAGGGCATAACATTACAACCAGAAATGTAACATTAGGTAAGAATATTTCGGTTTTGTTTAGTGTTGCTCACGAGAATAGGAATTTCTCATCTCGTTTCTGAAACTAAACATAACAACGCTTTGGTTTAAAATATTGGTTGTTGCAGAGGTATGTCCTGGAGGGCCAGACGCCCTCCCGAAATCCCGGCTTATCTGTAAGATTTTTCTAATTTTAGGCAAGTTTAAAAATTTTAATGCCATTATTATTATTATTATTATTATTATTATTATTATTATTATTATTATTATTATTATTATTATTATTATTACTGAAAATTTACGACCTCAATATTAGGACCTATTGCAATGTAAATAAGCGTACTGAAGTTGATAGGAAAAGAAAAGGAAAGGATGAGAGATAGTGATAGAGAAAGGATAAGAGCTATTAGTATCCGAAAGGAAACGAAAGGTGAGAAAGGTGTCAGCTCCCGAACAATATTAATATCGAAACTTCGGATGCCTAAACAGAAATTAAGTAGGATTTGTCTTCACCACGATACATAGTAACACGCTTTCTTTGGCTAAAAGACTTTGGATTATATATGCGTTATATTAATGTTTTAACAAAATATAATACAAATATAAAAAAGAATAGTTCCTATTTACGAATTTTGGTTGAACGGATATATGCAACGTGTTGGAAATGGCGAACGAAAATATTATTATTTCTAGCAGTCAGAGTAATAGTGAAAGACGTTCGGAATAATTGCTCGGAAACAATATTGTTTTAGACACATTTATGACTCATATTAGGCCCTAAGCATGCCCGTTAGGGGTCGTATTCATGAATTGTTTGCTAGACACGTTACGTTTTCCACAACACTACGAATCAAGGTTGTAGACCGACATGTGACGTCATTTTGCTACTATTTCTCCTGTGAAGAAAGCTGTCTCCACTCTAAATCGTAAGACCGAAAGAAGTTCAGCATTTTTCATTTTATTACACATGAGAAGTATGCATATTGTAGTTCATAAAAACAACTTACCTCACCGAGAACCGAGCCCTGGACCTTTGAATTACGAAACGAATGCTCACGCCACTTCGCTAAGACTTCTATGTTAAATAAGAATCAAAAACACTCGTTTATGAAGAAAATTGCACAAGTTGACGATAACGACGAAACACGCTGGTTTCTGTCATGATAAAACACTATACTCGAGAGACTTCAAATTCAAATTAAAAAAACAAAAATAGACTTATAGAGCAACACACCATTTTTTTTCTGGTTCACCGAAAGTATCCCCATATCTTGCTATTATTGCAATTACAAATATCAACATCCAAAAATGCCTGAAGTTCTTTTTTCACTTACAAGGATAAAGCAGACTTTACTAAATTAACATCGGGGCCATTTTTGCAAGGTGATTGTGAAATTTAAAGTGCTCATATTACAAACTGGGAGAGCGCAATGGCCTAATATAGCATAGAGAAAGCGTCTTAAAGTTTTCGACTCAACGCATATGCCGTGGGTTGCGCATTTTTTTTTAAGTGACGTCGTGGCAGAGTCAGAAAAGTTTGTGTCTCACGTTCTAAGGGTTACGCGTTCAATTTTCGCGGGCGTCAACTTTTTATTTTTATTTTTTCTTCAACAAATATAGTAACCACTTGTAGATACAGATAAAATGTTAATTCTCCATATGTTTATAAGGTAATTGTGGGGAACTCCGACATGGTAAGTGGTTTATTTGCAAAAACAGAAAAGTGCAATTATTTACAATAGTGTTTTATACTTACAGTTGAAGTACATTATTAAACAAATGGATGACAGGGTAACCATACATGTAGCACACCCACAACTGTGGGGAGAAGTATAAAAGTAAACCACGCAACATGTCGAAGTTACCAACAATGGGTAACTGCGACAGCTTCTCAAGCGAACACCGACAGCTTAGAAAGTTTAGTTTTAATGTAATACAGGCAGCATATGAAATAATCTTAATGTATAGGAAAAAACAACAATTTAAAATAAAATAATACAAGTATGCTATAATGCCATTTTTACGTTTTTGTTTTTAAATCAGAAAGATACAAATGTAAGTCAAACGAAAGTTCGTCCTTTCTGGATCTGTTCTAAGCACTTGACAGACAATCGTCACTTGTAAAATAAGGGTAAACTGCATTAGAAACACATACTCCATGATACCAGTTACTGCAAACCATACTTTGTACCCGGTCCCCACCGTTAGGGCTCTTGTTGTATTGAACTTTACATTTGGGACAAACGTAGTTGTCATTGGATTTGCGCAAGGATTGGGGTGCTTTGAAGGTTCGCTGGCTCCGTCTAGAAAATAGAACTTTTCGAGTGCTCTTCTGGTTACCATTAGGGCGCAATTGTATTTTTCGAGGACCATCCATATACCCTGCAGACGTGACTATTGTTCTACCTGCATTTAAACCTGTTTTTGCTGTCTTTCTTTTTGAGACGAATCATTGTTTTTTGTAGGTGTACGGGTCAAGTCATGGAAAGTAATAGACGGAGTTGCCTGTGAAGTTGAAGGAATACTGCTTCCTTGTCCTTCAATGGCGTCTCTTTGAAGATTGTCATTTAATGCATGAGGTATCGATGGCATAAGGTCATTATCTGCAATTTTGAATGGATCTAGTGGGTAAATTCCTGTTGATTCGAATCCACTCACACCAGTATCAATACACGCAGCTTTAGACCAAGCTTTGTTGAGAAGATATCCAAAGTGTATTTTTGAAATTGGTTTTCCTGGATGAGCATATACGAACAGCTTACATGCATCATTGTAATACTGCTTAAGGGGTTTAAAAATGCAACGTCTAGGGGCTGTATTTTGTGCATAGCATGTAGAGGAAGGCAAATCATATGAATATCATTTTCCAATGCATATTCAAGAACATGCCCATCCTTGCAGTGGGCCCCATGACCGCCTAACAGAAGCAAAATTGGTCCTTCTGGTTTGTGAGAGGCTAGGTGATCCAGAAATTTGGGGAAAATATCGGATGTCATGTAGCCTGTCTCTGACATTCCTACTTTTGTTCCTGGTGGCATTCCTAGTAGAAATTATTTCTTCTTTCTCTTCCCTTTCATAATAATAAAGGGTGGTGAGAATTGTCCAGTGGCTGATACACAAGCTGCAAGAGTAACAGTTTTCCCCTTCTCTGCATTTGTTTGAGAATGAACGCCCTTCTTTCCCCTTACTGATATTACCTTTCCTGGTTTATAAACAAGCTGGAACCCTGACTCGTCACTGTTGAAGATTTTACCTGGTTTCATCCACAAATGTAAATCATCGTACCACATACTTAATTGGGAGAAGAATTTACCAACAGTTTCCTTTGTTGTTGCGAGTTAATGACAAAGTTTCGGCTTTCCGTACAAAGTTTTGGATGTCTAGACAGGAATGAATGAACCCACTCATATTCTGCCATTTGCGCGATTTTGTTAAACCGGTGTGATATCTTATGTTTATCTGCAAACTGATAAACTACGTGACGTAAATCATTAATCTTTAACCCATAGTCACATGAATTTAATGGACAAAGACGTTCCTCGAGTTCGTTCTCTTGTTCAATTGTAAAGGTCATGTGTCCTCCTAAAATTGGACGTGAATATCCAGAGCGTATTTTGTCTCTCAGTGTGTTCCTGGGAACATCGTATGCACGAGCAGCAATAGCCAAAGGCATACCATTTTTCACTGCGTCGATAGCAACACTGATTGTCTCAACAGTCCACTGGCATTTCGATGATTTTCTTTTATAGTTCCCTACCAAATTCGCACCCTGAAAAAACACAACATACACGATTTTAGGTGTGTTGCTTAATTATATACATCTAAGGCACAAAAACATTGCCATTCACGAAGTGTCGAAGTTCCCCGATTTTCCTATGTCGGAGTTCCCCTTATAGCACATCTGCAATTTAGTACATTATAGGTACAGTTATCAACACTGCACGGGCAAATGGTGTGTACCACATTACTCAGCATGGAGCGTGTGCCACCACACAATGCTCAATAAACAACAACTCGCAATGATCTTGATATCACTACTTACCTTTCAGTATCATAATTTTATAATACACACATATTTCCGGATGCATTAACTCACTTCTGCTATTTTTGTTCCCTCTTCTATCCCAGTAAATTCAACTGTAATGGCGAGACTTTCCACAACACGTCTTAAAGATTTCCTGCATCAACCTCGATAATCGGTTATCTTTTATTGTCTTTCAACTAAAAGTTACAGTGGGGGAGTGTTGGATTTCAGCCTGTGGGGGGACCAAACGGAGGTGGGGGAGGGGCTAATCCCAGGAATCTGGGTAACGGTTCTGATCCCGCTAAAGGGAGGGAACTCTGTGGAATATGGGCGGCACCAAACTCAAATGGTGACTTAACATATACCATTGGGTCCGGGTTGAGATACGGGAGTATCCCGACGTGTGCGTGGTACCTCTACACGACAAGGCGGTTACCAGTTGAACGATAGAGGTAGGCAGGGCCGGGATTGAACAAGCCCCTCCAGGCATTGCCTGGGACCCTGGATTTGGGTTGGACTCTGCCGGGCTGTGGTCATACCGTGGGATTCGGTACCATACGGGAGATAACCCCAGAAATATGGGTAACGGTGAGCGTATGGGGAAGGTGAGCTTGCCTTGAAACGCTCGGGCGCCATGCCTGCAGAGCATGGTAGGAATGGCTCGCTAGCAGCCTGCCTCAACCAGTAGGTCTATTGGTAGGCTCTCAGGACTTCGGTCTGGCCGCGCAGTGGGCGTATCCCACTCCCTCAGTGAATGGGGGTTACATCGCTTAGGCGAGTCAGAATTAGGGGACAAATTTTGACTGTGCACATTGTGTACGTGCAATCAATAGCGCATTGAGCAACTATGGGCGGGGCGCGATACATTTTAGCGGTACCCGTCCATTAAATAGACTGAACGGTCGCGGGCATGCTTCCCACGCACGCAACTAAGCGTGGAACAGTAGACCATGTCGCAGTTCCAAAGATGCCGGAGTTCCCCACAATTACCTTAATGAATTAAAAAAATAAAAATATTAAAAATCAGTTGTATAATCTTTCAATATTTCATGGTAACTAGCAAGGGCGCTGATCCTGAGTCCCGCTCAAAACTTATGTGGGCCCAATATATTTTTATGAATATGTATTTTTTTATTATATGCATTGTTGTATGTATTTTTTAGTGAGTGGGCCCCCCAAATTCGTAGAGAAATCGGCGCCATTAGTAACTGGCAAAAATATAATCTATTTCGTAAAAATATTGATATCACGAGTCATATTGTGGTTACTACAGTCGTTGTGTAAAAAATGTTCTTATGCTTCGTGTCTACATCTGTTTACAGTGTGTGTATTACAAACACTGGCACAAATGGCACGGGGTTGAGTGGGACATGTCCCCTCCAATCTTGAAACCGAGAGATTGCGCCCCAATAATCCGATTGGAAATGTGTTTCTTTTTTTGGGGGGGGGGATGTGATGAATTGTGTCCGATTGCCAAAAAGAAAAATGAGATGAAATTGATATTACCCCAGAATAACCACCAAATCTGCCCGTCTCACAATGTTGAAGACAACTCTGCTCCCCTGATTCTCCACAGTATTGTTTTCAAACATCATAAATATTTTCAACATCGCTTTATGGGAACGGTATTACCCTCATATGCAAACATGTGTTTTTAGCTTGTGCGGAGAAACAGTGTTGGGGCTAAGGCCTCTTCCTCAAAAAGTAAATATTATCGTAGAAGTACGGGAAGGAGTGAATCGAAGGGATTGAAATTGTGTGTATATGTTGTATATGTAAAATAAGGCAATTCATGTTTCCCAATTGTCCCCATGTAATCTATTTCGCAAATATATTGATATCACGAGTTATATTATAGTTACCACAGTCATTGTGGAAAAAAATATTCTTGACGCTTCGTGCCTACATTTGTTGACAGTGTGAAAATTACAAGGGTGATGAGAAGGAAATCCTCTTTGGTAATACTGGATGTTACTATATCCAAAGGAGATTACCACTTATTCCCCTTCTATTAAGCGGCGTAAAATCTGTCTCCAATATTGGGTGCGGGGCAGACGGGTAAGACCGTTTCCATAAAGCGATGTTGAAAATATTTGTGATGTTGAAAAGCAATGCTGTGGAGGATCAGGGGAGCAGAGTTGTCTTCATCATTGTAAAACGGGAAGATTTTATGCTTATTCTGGGGGAATATCAATTTCATCTCATTTTTCTTTGCGGCAGTCGGATACAATCCATCACATTTCTCCATAAAAAAACGCATTTGCAATTGGATTATTGGGGGCACAATTCCTCAGTTTCAAGATTGGAGGGGGCATGTCCCCCTCATCCCCCGTGCCATTAGTGTCAGTGCTAGTGACACACACACTGTCAAGAGATATAGACACAAACCGTAGAGCATTTCCTACACAACGACTGTGGTAACCATGATATAACTCGTGATATCAATATATTTGCGAAATAGATTATTTTGTTTCCAGTTACCAACGGCGTCGATTTTTCTGTAAATTTGGGGGGCCCATTGATAAAAAATACATACAACAATACATATAATAATAAAAAATGCATATTCATAAAAATACATGGGAACCACATGAGCTTTGGGGGTGTGGCAGGATCAGCGTCCTTGCCAGCTACCATGAGATATTGAAAGATTTCACAACTGATTTGAATATTTTTATTCTTCTAATTCATTATAAACACATGGAGAGTTAACATTTTACTTGTAGCTACAAGTGGCTACTTTATTGGTTGAAGCACAAAAAAATTAAAAATTGACGCCCGCGAGAATGGAACCCGTAAACCTTAGAACGTGAGCCACAAACGCTTCTGACTCTGCCACGACGTCACTTTGAAAAGAAATGCGCAACGCACGAGATATGCGACGAGTCGAAAATTTTAAGACGCTTTTTCTATGCTATATTAGGCCATTGCGCTCTCCCAGTTTGTAATATGAACACTTAAAATTTCACAATCACCTTGCAAAATATGGCCCCGATGTTAATTTACTACAGTCTGCTTTCTCCTTGTAAGCGAAAAACGAACTTCATGCATTTTTTTGATATTGATATTTGTAATTGCAATAATAGCAAGATATGGAGATACTTTCGGTGAATCAGAAAAAAATTGGTCTCTTGCACTATAAGTCTATTTTCTTTAAAAAAAAGTAAAATTGAAATCTCTCAAGTATAATATTTTATCATGACACAAATCAGTGTGTTTCGTCGTCATCGTCAACGTGTGCAATTTGCTTCATAAACGAGTGGTTTTGATTCTTACTTAACATAGAAGTCTTAGCGTAGTGTCGTGAGCATTCGTTTCGTAATTCAAGGATTCCGGGTTCGATACTCGGTGGCCGTGAGCATTCGTTTCGTAATTCAAAGGGCCCGGATTCGATTCTCGGTGAGGTAAGTAGTATTTTATGAACTACAATATGCATACTTCTCATGTGTAATAAAATGAAAAATGCTGAATTTCTTTCGGTCTTACGAGTTAGAGTGGGGACAGCTTTCTTCACAGGAGAAATAGTAGCAAAATGACGTCACATGTCGGTCTACAACCTTGATTCGTAGTGTTGTGGAAAACGTAACGTGTCTAGCAAACAATTCATGAATACGACCCCTAACGGGCATGCTTAGGGCCTAATATGAGTCATAAATGTGTCTGAAACGATATTGTATCCGAGCAATTATTCCGAACGTCTTTCACTATTACTCTGACTGCTAGAAATAATAATATTTTCGTTCGCCATTTCCAACACGTTGCATATATCCGTTCAACCAAAATTTGTAAATAGGAACTATTTGAACTATTTTTTTTCTACTTGTATTATATTTTGTTAAAATACCAACATAACGCATACATAAGCCAAAGTATTTTAGCCAAAGAAAGCGTGTTAGTATGTATCATGGTGAAGACAAATCCTACTTAATTTCTTTTTAGGCATCCGAAGTTTCGATATTAATATTGTTCGGGAGTCGGATACTAATAGCTCTTATCCTTTCTCTATCACTATCTCTTATCCTTTCCTTTTCTCTTCCTATCAACTTCAGTACGCTTATTTACATTGCAATAGGTCCTAATATTGAGGTCGTAACTTTCAGTAATAATAATAATAATAATAATAATAATAATAATAATAATAATAATAATAATAATAATAATGGCATTAACATTTTTAAACTTGCCTAAAATTAGACAAAACTTACAGATAAGTCGGGATTTCGGGATGGTGTCTGGCCCTCCAGGACATACCTGTGCAACTACCAATATTTTAAACCAAAGCGTTGTTTTGTTTAGTTTCAGAAACGAGATGAGAAATTCCTCTTCTCGTGAGCAACACTAAACAAAACCGAAATATTCTTACCTAATGTTCCATTTCTGGTTGTAATGTTATGCCCTGAGCGACTATAAACTCGTAACTTTTAATCTTCTATGAGACTATTATTATTATTATTATTATTATTATTATTATTATTATTATTATTATTATTATTATTATTCGTAAAGATTTGATAGATCAAGTATTGAAACATCCGAGTACTCAAATATCAGAAGAAAATAAAACGTGTGTCATAGCCGATCAATCGCCACCAAAAATTCTAAAGTAAAAAAAAATGTAAGATCACGGGCGTCGTTAGCGGGAGGATCGTGGGTTTGCCTCCCCCCAGACTTTATTCAAGTATATTTAAAGAAACTATACTACTTTGTATATGTAACTTTCATCGGAAAGAGGATTTTGATTTTGATTCATTCGACCCCCCCGCCCAGATTTAAAAAGCTACAACGCCAGTTTTCAGATTACTGGTCTAGCTCTTTGACTACTTAACCACGATTACTGCGCAGTAAGTGATTTGTCTTTAGTTTGTTTACGAGTATAATACACGCGCCGTATTTGATTCAAAGTAAAGGAGTTTTGTATTTTGTTTTTACAAACTCTGTAATGTTGATAATTTAGTACATACAGTGATATAATGACCTCCGATCCTGGGTTTTGGCAATGAATCTGACTATTAACAGGCTACAGTTTTGAGCGAAGAGGAAACGCTCTTTATTTAGACAAGCCGAAAGAGGTAACGCTTTAGTTGGGTGGTTAGAGTTGTAGTATTTATAAGTTGGTGGCCCGGGTTCGATTCCCGCTTTCGCCGTTTAATCTTTTTAATGTGTTTCATTTACAAGGTTGAGCTAAAGCTGGGTGCTGCTAAATGAAATATAATCTCCAGTGGAAAAATTCAGTGATGATGCAATCCTGAAACTAAAAGAAAGAAAATGAATGGAGAAAACGAGTTACAGTGTTAAATCTGTGAATGGTTTTATATTTGATATTATTCGGTAATTTCGTGCATTTTTAAGTAGATTATTGACACCATATTATCCCCTTTTCTCTTTGTGTCTCAATGTGTAAAATTTCACAAATATTATACAAATCATGAACCCTCAGTTATATTTGCAACCTAACGGAAATACATTAATAAGGAATAAGTTCTCCAACTTGTTTCAGTGCTACCGAATTTTGCTTTTTTTAATATTTACATAAAATTGGAAATAGTATTTTCAAAAAATATTTAATGAATAATGAAATCAAAAATGTCTTCTTTCGAAGTAGTATTACGTATGAATCAGCACCGCCAGAACCTAGGAGTTCGCGCCCTGTTAGATCCCCGAAATTTTCATTGGGGGTTGAAACCTTCACCCCAAATGATCCATCCATACTTTTATTTGATTTGCAGGTATGACTAGCGCGAAATTCGGCGGAAAGCTTTGGGTTAGTTAGAAGAAAGTAACCTACCATATAATATGCCACATAATATATCCGTATATTATTTGATACGCGGATATGTATAGTTATATGACCTAAGTAAACTTGTTTATATAATCCTCATTTGACTAATTATAAGATTAACTAAGTCCCCCGACTGTTAACTTCTAATCACCGCCTCTGGTATCCGGATATTTTTTCAAGTGGAAGTGTATAATTTTTGAGTGTGTATCATACAAACAAGAAGTACTGTGAGTTCAAGTATCCAAATACTCGCTTTTGTCATTTCGTCAGTCAGCGTTTCATTCCACTTCTGCAGTAAAATACTTTTTACGATTTGTGCTTGTAATAGGTGGGGGCAACTTCAGCTGCTGGGCTAGCTACTACCAGGCGTAATTAATCTTGGAGTAGGCGTTAGTTGGGTTCCCTAACTCACGGACTTTGTACATCAGAAATTTGTGTGGCCCACTGTACACGTGATTGGTACGTTTCCGGATGTTCTGCTTTCTTCGCATGGGTAAGTTCTACCGCATTGCCTAGCGTCGACTATGGGTAGTATTTCGTACATTTAGCATTTCCCGATATACCTTCTGTTCTCGCTATATTCTACACAATCCCATTGTGACTACATTTTTATGCTCCTATTTGACCCTTTTGGCCGATATAAATAAAAATACGTTACACTTTTCTTTTAACGTTCTCTATGTCTGTGCAATCGTATCACAATCGGCGTGTAACATTGAGGTATCCTGCCTTGTTAGAGTAGACCCAGGCTGTTTCTATTACCTCAAGGTGCATCTTAAATTAATAGTAGGGTAAAAATAGCTGAAAATTTCTCACAACCCAGAACTAAATACTATTGAAATGCTTTTTTGCTCTAACGTTAATGAGTATTGGTACTCTTCATATACGAAATGCTAAAGCATGGCACTTTGCGAAAATTGTTCTATGAGTGCTTGAATTTTGGACCACAGTTTCAACAAATTTTGCTGTTTGGATTTATGTAACACATTTGATATAACCACAATTATTGTTTATGTGTATATCTTACATATTTATTTTGTCTCTAATAATGTTTTAAATTATTAATTTGAAAATAGTAATTATATTGCAATATTTTCCTTATACAGGGCGATTTAAAAGTCAGGCACCCTAGGACAAATTGGTGAAATATACATGAAACATTCGTACATAGCAAAAATATTTTGTACGTTTAATTTATATATTTATTTTACTTCTTTGCTGCGACAGGGCCCAATATGTATGCTAAGTGTGGACAGATATACCGTCAAATGATACAGCAGTTATAATTTACACATCCGTTCATATACGATCAGTTTCAAAACCGTGGAAATCATGTCATCCGTCGGCCATCAGAAAACCAGAAAGAAATTCTTCGGAATTTGCAATTGAACAGAGTATGATGCGTGTTATCAAGAGTAGAAAAGGTTTAACCCACGGTTGTGGGTTGATACTAAATACGTGGGACACATGGACTTAATGTGGACATATATTTGGACAGATGCATTCTCTTATGACATCTTTAACTGGAACAGAACGCCAACAGAATGCACAATATTGTGAGCTAGTACCATCACGTATGAAGAGAGACCGGAGTAATGGAAGATTTATGACAGTGGCTGAATAAGCATCAACCTTTTTCAGTGTACGACTCGTCGTTGCGCAATGTTGCCACTGACGTTATAGCAGGAGTTGATGACAAAGTGAACTGTGAGTAAACGTTGTTGGTAATGGAATACATCAGAAGTTGGATGGCAAACGTTGGAATGCTGTTTGAAGAAGTTTGACGAAGCAAAAATATCATAGCATGTAGGAAAAGGGAGTTCGCATTGGTAATAGTATTCACTATTTCGACAATTCAACTTTCTCCTGACGACTTGCAACTCTCGTTAAGCTCGGACACACACCATCCCAGTATTTCGCACATGAACTCACTCCCACACCATCAAAAACTGCACTATTTCATTCACTTATGAAAGGATTTGAGAGCGTTACACCGCAGGCATCTGAGGAACCTGAGCTATCAGAATCATCCGTTGTTGATGGCGGTTGTTGCTTCAATACGTAGTATGGTCTAAACTTCACTTATGGATGGATGCGCTTCAGTCATACTGCAAATTTTTATGTCAGCGTTTTCATGTTCCACGCATGGTAGCATTTGACGGGTAAAATTTTCATGAAATGAAAGGGAAAGAGGCACGAGCAGAAACCACTCTATGATGTCAGAAATATCCAGCGTCACTATGGACCACTAGTTTATAGGCATCTCCTGTTCAATCATGCAGTTAGCGGGTGTGATACAATATCAGCACCCCACAAACAAGACAAGGCAAAACTTCGGAAGACAATTCAAAAGACTGTAACAGCTCAAGAATGCAGAAGTATTTCTTTCAGATAATTCGTCAATGGATTCAATCTCATAAGCAGGCAAGTAATTCTTCGTAATTTTGTATGGCAGTACACAAACTGACATCCCTCTAGCTCGTTACACAACCTACATGTGAATGACAGCACTAGCGCCAAGACCAGTTCCCGAGTAACTCCCACACCGAGCCATGCATTTTTATTTTCTAGGAACTCATATGCAAGTACAGCAATGGAAAACTTTATCAACGACAGAAATAGATGCTCTTGAATGGGGTTGGGTACTCAAAGATCAGCATCTTTATCCGAAAACTATTGATGAACCTGCAGTATCTGATTCAATCTTAAAAGTTGTACGTTGTCAGTGCAAAGCACTGGGATGAAAATTATGTAGTAGCACGAGCTGCTCCAGCAGAAAACATACATTGAAGTGTATGTCTGCATGTCGATACTGCTATGGCGACGGCTGCACTGATGGTCGTGAAAGCATATGAATTTCCGTAGACTATTCATCGTGCGAAGAAAGCTTCTAATTAGAGAAGAAACGTGAAAAACTGCCCTTAAATTCACGATCAAACGTTGTGCTAATGTGCGTTGGTATACCGGAGCACTGAAGTGTGAGTACCGTAAACTCGGAATTCGTGAACAAATCAGCAATGAACGCAGGGGGAATGTGTAAATGCGAATGAGTACTGTATGTAATACAAAAGGTGTGTATGTGGGAGGGACAATAAGAATTCATAAAAAAATGGTGCTTATATTAAAGTAAATACATAATTAAACTTAGAAGCCTCTAGCAAGAAAAGTGATCAAAATGTGTTTAACTAGTGAACCGAACACAGGACAGATTATTAGGACTCGCCTGTACAGAGATGAAAGAGGAATACATACTGACAAGGAATGCAATTAAGACAGCATAGAGAAAATAACATTCACAAACAAAATAAACAGTAACTTACCATTGGGTTGCAGTTACTTGCATACAGGTTTCAGAAACAAGGAATTAAACATTGAAATCAACGAAACATAAAGTTATAAAAGAATGCATATAAGTATTTTGTGTCTAAATAAAATGCTAAAGAATGCATATAGGATAGATACAGGTTATGGAATATAAATTACACTGAAATGGGAATTCATACAGATATATTTTAATTATTTTTAGAGTAAGGAATCAGAAAACAACAATTCATTTTTTTTTAAGTTGAGTCAGGGGCAATACGGTGAAAGCGCTGGGGAGACTTTATTTTTGCAAAATTGCAAATTGCGGTTGAAAATATTGAACTTTTACTCTCATCCATTTTTACCTTGTCTTATCGTGCCGGATTTTTGAGTCACCCTGTGTGTAACCATCTGTACCAGTATTGAATTTTCAACACATTTTGACTATAAGTTGCCACTGTCTTATTACGTAAGAAATATATATTTTTATTTTATTTTATTTGTACCTATTACAGGAAATAAATCCCAATTACAATAGGCTTACATATTAGTAAAACATCAGTGAGTATAATACAAAAAAGGAAAAGAAAAAAAGAGAACAGATAAATAACAGTTAAAAAGACACTAATAATGTAACTCCATAGCGTACAAGATAAGTTGAAAATATAATATTCAACTTAAATATTTTTGAAGACAAAAAATAAACAATGAAATAACTAAATGTTGTAGCGCTCACTTACTGTTTAATAATCAGAATGCTGATAGCATTGATGGTAATTATAATTATATGTCCATATCTTATACTGTATTTATTTCCCAAAGTTTATATGTGATGATTCACAAATCACTGGATTGTGTGACAAAATTGACATGAGCTGGTAACATAGTTCGTATGAAACTTTTCTATAAGGCAGGTAGCAATCCTGCTAATGGTTGTTTACATCCAGGATCGAACGGAATACGCACAGTAAATCGAGTTGTTTCAGCAAATATATTAAAAAACAACACAGTCAGAAAAATATAAACAATCCATATTACTTACTGATGCTTATCCATATGTCCAGTTCCGTCCACCATCAATACTACTAATGAATATTAAAAAGTTTATCGGAGCACTTCTAGCACTATTACACCTGTAAGCAGGGTTGCAGACTTTATGGCACTGCATGCTTTAAAACAACTTTTGTGTATACTAACTGATATTACTTCAATAGCAGCATTTGTTTCAAAACACAATTTTGAGTTACAACTTGAACCCGGAATATCTCGAATTTCCCAAACTTCCAGATTTTAGCATTCTCTGGTTAATTCACTCATAGCTACCTGATCTCATATCCCAAAGATTATTTCAATAGTATTTAGTTCCAGGTCAACCTCTAATTTTATCCTACTATAATTATCTTGCCAATCTTTGCTATATGCACCTATAATTAGCCTTTGAGGTACTTTCAGGCACTCTCCACCATCGTTTTGAGTCTACAAAAAAGAACCGTATGTGTGAATGGGAGACACAATTAAAGCAGTAATTAATATGTAGTTCGTATCATACTTAATGTGTATAAGTGTATGTTTGTGTAGCGAAATATCAGATATGTAAGTCAAGGTGTACGACAATTCTCAATGTAAAAGAGGAAGGGTGAACCGGATTATACCTGAAACGCAGATGACGATGACAAAGAAAGTCAAGATGTTTCACTGAGCAAAATGCAGCAATCTTTGAGTAACCACTACTAATAGTCTATTTGAATATCTTCCTGAATACTAGCTTCATAATGCCTCACAATAATGTAGTAAAGATCGTGATTATCAAACTTGTTACTTTCAATGTTACTCCAACTTCGACTGTAACCTCAACTGTCGTTATCCGATTTCAACTGACTCTGACAAAATAGACTGAAGTATATATACAACCAAGATGCTTGCATTACAGCCTATGGCTCCCAAAATTCGGGTAAAAATTATACAAATGCGTATGAGATTTCTCCGAAGAAATCTTAGTCAACCAATGCCTCCTAAAATTGAGCGTCATGTCAGCACTCTACATTTTATGTAACTTACATAACGCTGTCCGTTGCAATGTATTTGTTCTAACATAGAATTTTTTTTAAAAAAATCTTACATTCATAACATCTTTTCAGACAATTTACAACATTAACAACATTCACCGACTACCTTTTATGAAATTACAAATTACAAAATCAAAACCAAATAAACTTTGATATTTGTACACTCCGCATAAAAAATTTCGACAGCTAACGCCGTGCAGTTAGGCCACCCAATATACACCTTCTTATCCCATAATCGTGTCAGGTAAAGAAACCCCATCTCTCTCTCCTCCTTTCTTCTCACCTATACTAAAATCAGCTAACAACAAGAGCAATTCTTATTTCAAACTACACATGTATTAGTTTCGATAAAATGAAATATAAAAACCGAGACTAAACAACATTCATAGGTTGATGTAGGGAGAAACTGAAACACACACAATGAAAAATTGAAACCAATGGATGTCTATTACACATAGATCCATAAATGAGGCAGAGAGAGAGAGAGAAGAAAAGAGAAGAAGAAAAGGACAAGGGAGAACAGATAAAACTGTGGAATTCAAACGTAGTAAGAAAAGAACCTAACATTATAAAGTTCCGTTTCCAGAAATCCAACACTAATATAGAAATAACGTTTGCTTTTACATATTTTTTAGAACTCTTTGAATATATAGATCATGATTTAAACATTCACTTTCATAATAGATAGCATACTCAATTACAAGTAGAAGTGTAGATCTCTGAGACACATCTGGGATAATGTCAAAAGTTTAACACACAGATTTTGTTTCCGTGTGGATCGATTGCAAATTCGGTAATGCTCATTGTAAGTACTGTTCTAAAATACATTCTAATATACCCAGTAGATAGCGTTGGTCATATCCTCCATTTCAGACTACTAGTGCATACTGAATAAAACAGAAAAAAAAAAGAAACAAAACGAAAAGAAAAGAGAAATAAATAAAGATAAAACAGAAGACAGTTTTATTTTACTGTTATATTTGTATCAAAAATACCCTATTTTAAGAGTCCAAACTATATCGTAATGAAAAGTTACATATAAAGGAACAGAAAAGTTTATATTCCTCATAGATGGAGCATGTTGTAAATTTCATCGTGAAAAAAACACATTGAATTATAGGATGAGAACAAATTTTGTGTCGAATTAGTATAAATAAAATTTTGTTCTCAAATTACCAAAGAGTTACCATTTTCTAGTTTTTTTTCCGAAGATTTATATGTTCCGATTATCCAGCATTGATTTCATCTCTTCCGGGTATAACGTAATTTACACAGATGGAATGAACACGCTAAGAGCTCAAACGGATCATCGTGCCAGTCGGATGAAATTGGTTAGGTTATAGACCACCACTGGGTCGAGGATTCAAATCCCTAGTGACCATGCAATTCGACTGAGACTCGCTAACCCAGAGAATAAAAAAGAGATTTTACTTATGCCCTTGCGTTTAAGCACTATTTCTGTCAGAGATGACTAGGACTGCAGTTGCTATCCCAAGAGCACGAAAAACACGACGCCGAAGTTAACAGTTAATTAGATACTCCAGACCAGGTATATCGGGCTCTGGCTCCGTTTTAACTTTGGAACATGAAGTGCGTGTGTGTGTGTGTGAGGGAGAGAGGGGGAGAAGTGAAAGATGCAAAAACAGGATAGGGAAACGTGAAGACAGAGAGAGGGGGGGCGAATATAAATATGAAACATAGTTATCGTTACAGTGTATTATATGGAAAGCACACACTGTTTATTCGAAATATTGCCAGTGATGCCTTGTAAGTTCTCTGTCAGAAGATAAATCTCTACAGCCATTATTTTGTGCGAAAACATCATACTACCTGATGGGGAATCGAACCTAGATTTACCACTTGTAAGTCTGGCACGTTACCACTACACCAGCGATTGCTGTAGCCAAACTTTGTTTAACAAAAGCTGTAGTGTTTCTTTCTGAGAACGATATCACGAAAAGTGTATAGTGCAGATGAATGATGTCTTTGGAATATCCTGGTAATTCCCTTGCCCTTTCCCAACCAGCATTCGTAAATCGTCTCTATCATGATACAAGTGTTTGCTTCCAGATTCTTATGTATTGCTTGTCCAGTATGATAAGTAGATTCTTCACAATCACTTTGTAAAAAGTTTATATTTGGGCTAAACAGGTTTTGAACCTAAGTTTGATAGCTCTATCATAAATAAGGCCATTATGTTAGCCCTACACTATCATACCATCTGGAATTACAAGACAAATATTACTTACTTTAGCCCTGATCTTTGGAACGAACCGGCCTCTTCCTGTAACGTTATTTGTACCAAAGTGCACAACGAAATTCATTTATTCGACGGCCTAAAGTGTCCACTGATAAAGGAAAAACATACAATCGAGAAAAAATTAAGAAATAAAATATATTTTGGAGTAATTTCGTCATGCAAGTTCAAAAGTACGCAAATAATAATAATAATAATAATAATAATAATAATAATAATAATAATAATAATAATAATAACCTATATTATAATATTGAATGTAACTATGTTTGTGATTCCTAATCTCTTGATCCACCCGACGGATCTTTACCAAATTTTCAAAATTGATAAGATTTGGGCCTGGGAAGCTTTTTATCATTTCATTTTAACGGTAAAACTTATTGGAAGGAGGAGGGGTGGAGGGTTGATATATAAATATGAATAAAACGTAACAACTCTTGAACCACCAGATCGATCCCTATCAAATTTTCAACATAGATAAGGTTCGGATCTGGGACGACTTGACTGTGCAACGTAGGGGCCGGAGAGTGGGATATATATATATATATATATGTGTGTGTGTGTGTTTGTGTGTGTGTGTGTAAGATAATGAAAATAAAACTGACTGTCTTTGTGACTTCATCACTCTTGAACCACCCGAACAATCTCGATTAAATTTTCAACATAGATGAAGTTTGGGCCTAAGATGGTATTTATCTATTTACTTTGACGTCATAGCTTAGGGTTTGAAGGGAAGGAGGAGTTAAAAAGAATAAATAAAACTTGAAAACTCGTGAAACATCTGATCAACCATGAGGTTAAGACCTGAGACGATTTTCATCATTTCACTTTCACGGGAGAACTTAGGGAGGGGAATGAAAGAAGAAGATATATAAAACTAAATAAAACTTAATGACTCTTAAATAACCAAAAGAATCTCGATCAAATTTTCAACATACTTGAAGTTGGAACCTTAGATGGTTTCTGTCATATCATTTTGACGTGATACTTAGTAAATGGGGGGGGGAGCGACATTTAAAAAAGAACGAAAAATATCCGGTATAAGTGGTGAATCTATAATTTTTGGAGTCGCTGAGATTAACAGTGGCACATCTGATGCTGTTTAAATCCAAATTCAACCACTCAACTTGTAGGAGGGGGATGCATATAAAAATGGTCGAAATAACCAACATCAGTGTCGAATTCATAGTTTACCGGCTTGCTGAAATCAACAATGACACTGCAGATGCCGTGCCCTACAACATAGGGGGGGGGACAGGATATATAAAAACATCGAAAATGACCGATATCAAAGAGCGCTTTTGTAATCCTAAACAGTGACTGAGAAACGGATCATATTACTATGTTTTCTCAATTTAATCCAACGAAGCGGATAATTGATGTTAATAATAATAATAATAATAATAATAATAATAATAATAATAATAATAACATACAGCTATACTGTGAATGAAAACATTTTTTCTGCTTCTTCTTCTTCTTATTATTATTATTATTATTATTAACTTTTACGTACTTTTGAACTTGCACGGCGAAATTACTGCAAAATATGTTTTATTTCTCTAATTTTTTCCTGGATTGATATGTATCCTTTTCTAATGGGCACTAATTTCTCTCTAGGACGCCGAATAACCCAATTTTCTTACTTTAGTTCGTTCCAAAGATCAGGGCTAAAGTGGGTAATATTTGGCTTGAAATTTCAGATGGCATGACAGTGTAGGGGTAGCGTAAGGTCTTGTAAATGATACAGCTACTTAACGTAGGTTCAAATCCTGTTCACGTCACAATTAAACATTTTACAAGGTGATTGTGAAGAATCGACTTCTTATACTGGACAAGCAATACATAAGAATGTGGAAGTAAACACCTGTATCATGATAGAGACCATTTACGAATGCTGTTTCGGAAAGGGCAAGGGAATTACCACTACATTCCAAAGACATCATTGATCTGCAGTATACATTTTCCGTGTTATCGTTCTAAGAAAGAAACACTACACCATTCGTTAAAAAACAGTTTGGCTACAGCAATCGCTGGTGTAGTGGTAACTTGCCAGACTTACAAGTGGTAAATCTAGGTTCCATTCCCCATCAGGTAGTATGATTTTTTCGCATAAAATAATGGCTGTAGAGATTTATCTTCTGATGGAGAACTTACAAGGCATCACTGGCGATAATTCAAATCAACAGTTTGTGCGTTCTATATCATACCCTGTAACGATAAGTATGCTTCATATTTTATTCGTCCCCCTCTGTCTCTGTCTTGACGTTTCCCTATCCTGTCTTTGCAGCTTTCACTTCTCCCCCTCACTCCCTCTCACACATACACGCACTTCACGTTCCAAAGTTAAAACTAAGCAGGAGCCCGATATACCTGGTCTGGAGTATCTAATTAACTGTTAACTTCGGCGTCGTGTTTTTCGTGCTCTTGGGATAACAACTGCAGTCCTGGTCATCTCTGACAGAAATAGTGCTTAAACGCAAGGGAATAAGTAAAACCTCTTTTTTATTCTCTGAGTTACCGAGTCTCTGTCGAATTACATGGTCACTAGGGATTTGAATCCTCGACCCAGTGGTGGTCTATAACCTAACCAATATCATCCGACTGGCACGATGATCCGTTTGAGCTCTTAGCGTGTTCGTTCCATCTGTGTAAATTACGTTATAACTGTAAGAGATTAAATCAATGCTGGATGTTCGGAACAGATAAATCTTCGGAAAAGACTAGAAAATGGTAACCCTTTGGTAATTTGAGAACGAAATTTTATTTATACCAATTCGACACAAAATTTGTTCTCATCCTATAATTCAATGTGTTTTGTTCACGTTGAAATTTGCAACATTCTACATCTATGAGGAATATAAACTTTTCTTTTCAAGTATTTTTAACTTTTCATTACGATACAGTTTGGACTCTTAAAATAGGGTATTTTTGATAGAAATGTAATCCTTATATAGAACTGTTTTCTATTTTATCTTTATTTATTTCTCTTATCTTATCTTTTCGTTTCGTTTTTTTTTCTATTTTATTCAGTTTGCATTAGTAGTCTGAAATGGAGGATATGACCGACGCTACCTACTGGGTATATTAGAATGTATTTTCGAACAGTACGTCTAATGAACACTACCGAATTTGCAATCGAACCACGTGGAAACAAAGCATGTGTGTTAAACATTTGTCATTATCCCAGATGTATCTCGGAGTTCTACAATTCTACTTGAAATTGAGTATAATGAATGTTTAAAGAATAATCTATATATTTGAATAGTTCTGAAAAAATATCTAAAAGCAAACGTTATTTCTATATTAATGTTGGATTTCTGGAAACGGAACTTTATAATGTTAGGTTCTTTTCTTGCTACGTTTGAATTCCAGTTTTATTTGTTCTCCTTTTTTATTCTTCTCTTGTCTTCTCATCTCTTCTCTTTCCTTCTCTTCTCTCTATTCTCTCTCTCTGTGCCTCAGTTATGGATCTCTGTGTAATAGACATCCATTGGTATCAATTTTTCATTGTGTGTGTTTCAATTTCTCCCTACATCAACCTATGAATCTTGTTTCTCTCAGTTTTGTTATTTCATTTTATCGGAACTAATACATATGTAGTTTGAAATAAGAATTGCGCTCATGTTGTTTGTTGATTTTAGTATAGCAGAGAAGAAAGGAGGAGAGAGGGAGAGAGAGAACGTCTCTTTACGTGACACGATTTTGGGACAAGAACGTGTATATTGGGTGGCCTAACTGCAGGGCGTTGGCTGTCGCAATTTTCTTGATGCGGAGTATACAACTGAAAATTAAAATGTACAATATGCCTATTTAATCAAAATAAAATGTTAAGATCCTTTGGCATAATTATTAAGGGGATTTGAGCGTCAAAAACCCACTGGCAATGTGTAATTAACACAACTCCAATTTTTGTTTCTTTATTTTCCAGACAGAAATTTCTTTTTCATATTTCAAGAAGGCAGTCATAGTTGTATCATGCGAACGGCAGTGTGTTGAATGCTTATCCTATCTTTGTTTACTATCAAATACATCTTCTAGTAATATCTACGGTTATGCCATATAAGCTAAAGGAGACAGATGATTAATAATAGTAATATATTACGAAAGAATTGGCGAAATATGAATGTGAGAGGTAACCTGAGAACCTCGAGAAAATGCACGGACCGAGGGTGCGTGCGCTCTTCATATGCTCCCTTGTCAACAAAGTTGTGGATGGATGTTTCCTGAGCAACTTCTGATCAACATATTAGTCCCATTTCCGTTTATCGATTTCTAGACCAAAGCTTCCTACTGGTTAATTCAGCAGACATTCCTTTTTGCATCACTATGACATGTTAGCTGTGTTGACCACTCTCGCCATATTTGTTTTCTGTCACATGAAATCACTAGTTAACGTCATATGCAGATGGTGATCAGAAAAATGGAAACACCTGTAGTTGGCAACAAGTCAGGTGTATGGGTGGTGTCGTGGCGCCCGCAGCGCCGGACCGCTGGTGGTGGTGTGTTAGGTCGGTCTCCATACTACGTCAGGCGCAATAGAACAGCAGTGTCCAGTGGCTGCAGCAGACGGAGGTAATGGAAAATGGGAGACCTCTCAGATTTTCAAAGAGGGCAAATTGTTGGTGCGCGGTTATGTGGAGTGAGTGTGACGGCAGTGGCTACTGTGTTAGGTGAGTCGCGTAGGACAGTGTCGAAGATGATGACGGCCTACACAGCACACGGGAAAACCACATCGGGGAAGCGGAACAATGGGCGGAAGAAAATCATGAGTGACAGGTCACGCCGGGTATTAAAGCGCATTGTCACGCAGAACCGTCGTGCCACTGCGGAGAAAGTGACGGAGGAACTCAATCAGCACCTCCCTTACCCTGTTTCGACAATCACAGTCCATCGCGAATTACATGACATGAACTTACGGGGTCGTGTTGCACGGGCCAAACCGCTCATCAGGGACCATAACGCTTTTGCACGCCGCAAATGGTCCTGCGACCATGCAACTTGGACCGTTGAGGACTGGAAACGTGTGATATGGCCGGATGAGTCATCCTTCACCCTATTCCCAAACACGGGCCGTGTTTATGTGTGGAGAACGCTCAAAGAAGCTTATGATCTGCAGTGTCTCCACTCAACTGTGAAACATGGCATGGGGCTCGCTGATGCTGTGGGCCGCCATATCATGTTTTTCATTGGGTCCTGTGGTCACACTTAGCGGACGAATCACTGCCAACAATTATGTCGCAATTTTAGGAGACTACTTGCATCCTATGGTCCGGATGTTGTTCCCGGACAATGACACCATCTTCCAGGATGATAATGCACCCATTCACACAGCTGGCGTTGTTGCAGCCTGGTTTAAGCAACATCGGGATGAAGTTCAACACTTCCCCTGGCCCGCCCAATCCCCAGATCTCAACATAATTGGACATCTGTGGTCCGTCTTGGAAACACGACTCCGGCGACGATTTCCACCTCCATCCTCTCTCACAGAACTGACCGATGCCCTGCATGAGGAATGGTGTAAAATTCCACTTGCTACCATTCACGACCTCTATGCCTCCATCGCACGTCGCATCAAGGCTGTCCTGAAGGCGAAAGGTGGCCCGACACCATATTAATCTGGTAAGTTGCAATTTCGTTCAGGTGTTTCCATTTTTCTGATCACCATTTGTAGCTATGCCCTTTAGGTATGATATGAAGTAAGTTTGGAGTTAGGTCCATTTTAGAAGTGAGTGAGACACTGTATCCGAATCACGCGAACTCCACCGTGGTATCTAACCCGGGTCTTTCACGCCAAAGGCGTGTATACTAACTCCTTGGCCACGAGGGAGCTCGATTATACCCTTTAGGCTAAAAGAGACATTTGATTAATTAGAGTAAATGATTATCAAAGTTGTGGGTTATTAATTGCTGGTCAAGGCGTGGTCAGTACTTTCGCTCGAATTCATGTTCCATGTTTTCTAGGCCACAGTCAGTTATTTACTAATTCAAGAATCTAGTCCCTGTTGGATCATAGTAATGGGGCTATAGGTGTTGGAAATATCCACCATATTCTTTTCTTGAGGTGAAGTTTCTAGTAATACATCCTACGTATATGATTTTATGTTAAAAGATATGGACGATTAATGATATTAAATGATTGTGAAATTGTTGGTAAGTTAGAATGAGGAGATGAATAAAAGAATCTCGAGAAAACCCACGAAACTAAGGAGCGTATCCTAACCATAAAAGTTTCTGGAACGCACATTGGCAATTATGGTAGGAATGTACCAAATCAACTCGTGGTGAATAATATAATTTCAACGGGTGCAGAACATCCTCTTTGTTCATAACGCCGTGTTTGACAAAAGTTTTCAACGTTTTTCCTTCCTTAACTTGTGAGTTGTTAGAATTTCTGAAAATATCCGCTCTTCATTGCACGTTTCATTATCCTCTTTAAGAAATTAAGGTCTCATAAAATTTCTGAAGATGCTTGCGGCCATCACCTCGCTTATGTGCTTGACCTGAGGTCAGCTTGTGAGGAAAAAGCTCCGATGCTGTGTCCAATGTCTCGGACGAATTACACTGCACTGTTTACTCAGCTCAACCTATAATCTTGAAATTGTAAGAGTAACCCATGTTGCTATGACTTAGCGAACAATCTCGAAATTGATGTTTTCTTCACCTACTGACCTCAATTAGACATTCCTGCAACTACAGCAGTAATTTCTTAAATCCACCTGTCGATACCTGAGAACCATTGTTTCTTCACTTTTATCATGAAAAATGGTTCGGGTTGCTTGCATGTCATTACTTGAACTCTTAAAAGAAAACATCAACGAATTAAATATTGATGGACCTTCCTATCTTGTGGTTATCAAAACACATATGGAATACTACAATGTACAACCTTTCAATACACAATCTGCTACTATGTATATGCATGCTAGTGGTCATATTCGGCAACTTCAACTGCTTCTGTTGCATGGCATACTCAGAGCATGCATTGTATTTAAGCAAACTTTGCAAAATTTATGATTGAACTTTGTAAAAATGTATTCATATATACTCACCTTTGTATAAACATCCATTGATAGTTGAATAGTGTAATTAATTGCGGGTTGTTTCTGTAGTTCTTTAGCATCTTCCCATAATTCACGTAACAGATCATCAAGTTCTCTGCCTATAAAATTTTAAAGAAATCAAATATAATAGTTACATCGAAACAATTTGCATTGCATAAAAGTGCTATAAATAAATAACATTTCTGATTATCTAGAAATCTTGCCTCTGATGTTAAATAATAAAACAAAACACTTTTCAGAATTGTTAGTATAAGTTGCCAGGAGATTAAATATATATATATATATATATATATATATATATATATATATATATATATATATATATATATATATATATTGGTGTTCGCTGTTAAATCTTGTAGAACTAGCAATTCACGAGAAACTTTCTTCGTCTCGTCTTATTGATTCATAGTAGTCTGGCAGGAATATTACACGTAGTAATAGGAAATTTAATTACAATGTAGTTAGAACAATGAGTTAAAATACATACTCGTCACCCGGCTCCCTAATCAATGTTTATATCTAAGCAAACATAAAAGACGTTCGAGGTACAAAACTATTAACCCGGCAACGGTCGACACTTGAGCGCAGCGCTCACTCTGGCATATTAGTAGGGGAATGAATAAGAGAAAAGTTGCAAGCCATAGGCTTTTCTTTGCTACAAATGGTAATTATTGTTTTATGATTCTTAAAACTAGTTTTAACAGAAAATTGCGTTTGCCACCCGTCAATTCCTTGGAGTTACCAGAAATCAAAGATGGCGGACAAGATGGCCATTCAAAAGAGAAGTAAAATCACACCCCTTGTGGCAATCATTGTTCTTATGATTCTCAAAACTGGTTTTAACAGAAAATGGCATTTACCAGCCGCCAATTATATGCAGTCACCAGAAATCTAAGATGGCGGACAAGATGGTCGCCCAAATGGCATATGTAAGTTCAAATTGACATATGGCATCAAACCTAATGTCGATTTTAATGCTTTTGGGGCTGTTGAATTGAAAAAAAAAAAACACGTTGAAAATGTTATAAGGCATACACAACATATTTACATGATTGACAAGGACATTAAGGAAATTATCATACCGGTATATACATACGAAAAATGTGACCACATTTGAGTAAAGTAAAGTGAATGTAAGTATTTATAAACATCAAATATCAGCAATAGCATGTATTCCAAACACATTATAACAAATTTTCTTTAATAAAAGAAATACTGTAATTATGTTGTTTATTCTTAACAATGTTTCTAGTTTTAAATTTCCAATATATACAGAGTGGTCCATTTATAACGATAGTAGTAAATATCTCAGAAATCGTAAAAGGCAGAGAAGCGAAATTTTGCATTAAGAAACTATAGGGAGGGATACAACGTCCTAGGTATTTTGAGATATCACCGGATGAACAGTGTTGCTAACCCAATATAAAGTTTTTTTTTCAAATAGCACAAAGTCATATTATTACATATTTCAAATCAGCATGTCAATCGAAAACATAAACTACCACATTTATTATTCAGCGTTGCAAACTAAGGATGTTATAGTATTACAAATATCTAAAATTTGGAAGTCTCTATCACACATACAGCAGAACGGAGATGGTCAAGATAATGCACATCAAAAGTACCTTAGCGTTGCAAACCGTGGGTGTGTAATGACCTGTTTCAAATGAATAGGAAGGAAGGTATAAGGAATTGAAAAGGAGATATGATAAACATTGATAAGGTTTGCAATACTTCTGAAAACGGCGTATTTATGGAAATATTTACAATGATTGTTGTTTTCCTTCTCTTTTATATCATTACATGAACAGTTTTTAGTAGTTATAATTACAACAAGTTCTCGCAATTACATGATTTAAGCAGTGTTGCAAACTTCAGCGATGTTTATCATATCTCCGGTACGGTTTGTATTAACAAAGTGCTGTAATTTGAAAATTCTTTGCTTGTTAATTGTAAACCATGAAAGTAACTACATATAATATTTATCTAGGTATTTTCGAAATAAAACCTCTCGAAGAAATTTAAATTTTCAAGTTCTTGTAATTTCGTTCCTATTCATTTGAAACAAGTCATATAATGATCATGGTATCCGACAATAAGATATTTTTGATGTGCATTATCCTTACCATCTCCGTTGTGCTGTATGCGTGATAGTTTTATCCAAATTTTGGATATTTGTGATACTATAACATCTTCAGCTCGCAACACCACATTATAAATGTGGTACTGCAAGATTTTGTTTGACATGTTGATTTGAAATATGTAATAATCAGATGTAGTGCCATTCAAGAAAACATATCTTTATATTAGGTCAGCAACACTGTTCATCCAGTGATGTTACTAAGTACATAGGATGTTGCCCTCCTTTCTATAGTTACTTGTTGCAAAATTTCGCTTCTGATTTTTACGATTTCTGAGATATTTACTATTATCATTATAAATGGACCACCCTATATACAGTATACATATATTATATGAACTGATGTAACAAGCATTCTGATAAATTTTGAGTCGTTGGATTCATACTTCAAATTTAGTTATGTGCCGTGAGGTTACTAAACAGCATCTGACTTCTAAATCTTAATCGTATGAATAGTTATGAAGTAATTAATTGTGTAACTCAAAGGTCCATCACATTAAACATAAGAATACGTATCTCTAACAATATTTATTCAATACGATACATCACCTCAATCTTTCTATATAATTAGACCCCCAAGTACCGGCATACTTGAATCATAACGAGCTTAATAATATAACTTCACTTATTTAAAAGAAACGAATTCACTTAAGTTATTTTTTAAAGTAATTGTATTCAAGTCATCTGCATATCAATCTTTACAAATATACCTTTAAAACGGTATAATTTTTCAATTTTGCATTGAATTCACAGAGCACCAAACACTCTTCAATACTCCGTATAATTAACGAATAATGTATCTTAAAAATCACTGCATCTCCATATTAAAAAAGGCATCTAAGTAGAATATACATAATATTTGAACCATGAACTAATCTAATATTTGAACCATCATCTGTAAAGCAACAGTGGTTTCAACAGTATTTTTCAATTTAAATGCCCTCTCTTCATTCCTACGACAGCTTGGGTGCTGAGTGTGATTCCACTGCAATAAGGTCTTCTGTACCTATTCGACATCGAAGTGGTTTATTGGAGCCACAAATCTGCGAATAGTAAAACACACTCATAGCATTTTGCCATATTGTCTTTTCTCATAGAAAATACAAAGCATCCAATTAACTATATGGACTAATGATGGTATAGAAGCTTTCGCGGACTGAAAAATCTCTTCACCTGTAGTTGGAAGCCCATCGTCTTGACTCCTTACTTTCACTGTTCATTTTTCCTTGTACCTTCATCATTCGATGATATATTGCCTTAGTGTGTGAATAACAGATGATAACTGTTTTATTTTCTCTAAACATTTATTCATTTATTTACACCAAATAATATTGCTTTAATTAAGTACTTTTTCTTCTCACTACTGTCGCATATGAGGCACAATACATTAATATCTTCTTCAGAACGAGGTTTCTTGGTAGAATGAGAAATTGAAGACTTCGGGGTAAAAACCTGTCAAGTCCAGAAAGTGAAAGTGTAAAGGAGATAGCTTCACAAGGGTTTCTCGTCATCCGATTTTCTTCAAACTTGGCATGTATATATTAGAACAAAAATAAATCGACAGGTATTTTTCCCCCTTTCGGAAAATAGGTTGAGAGGCAAAGGGCCCCTTCTCAAAAAAGGGTCTCCTTGAATAAAAGTGCCACATTAAAGAAACGAAATTCTGCCGATGCAAAGATGACTTCATAGTAGGAAATATGTGTTTTGTCGTTTTTACGAGAAAAAGCTTGCAGGTGGCTATTCCCCTTCGAAATGACAAAGGATCCCGCACAATCCTTACCGTAGTTGGATTTGCGTAGAATTGCTTGAAACCGTGATGTGGTGTATAAAATATGCTGATAAAACATCTGACTTTTAAGTGGCATGGGTAATACAACCTAAGACACATAATTAGTCAAATATTGGATAAAAATGTTCAATTAAAAATAGTTCATGTAGAAAGTAGGATGTCTCTTCTTTAAACAGGGAAATAATTTCCTTGATAAAAGAAATGTATATGTCGCATCGACGTAACAAATACGTTGTACTTAATTTTAAAAGTTTCATGGAACCATATCCACGAAAACAATAAATGCCGACTGAAAGCACGAAATTCCTGCTATTATTCAGTTCAATTTTTTTGTCTTCTGTATTGTGTCGAAGAATTTAAAGCTTAAAATATATAAAACGGAAATTATGGATGTCGTTGTGTATGGTTGCGAACACGGTCGCATAGTTTGAGAAAAAAAGCAAACTATAAAAATTTGAAACTAAAATACTCATGCGAATATTCGGACCCGAAAGGAGTACCATTTTGTCATCAAATATTGTACACAGCACTATTTCATTATTTGTATCTAATGATTTCAAATTGCCGCATCCAATCATTTTAAAATTAATCACTAATATGGTCAACTAGAGTAAGTAATGTTTTCCAATCTTCAATGTCCAATCGTACAACAAACTGTTCTGGTTTTTCAAGTCACGTGACAGATTCGAACGAGGTACCATTTGTACCAACAATAACTTCATTTCCAATGTATATACTGGATACATCGTAGGATAGTCAGCAAACGCGAATTCATCGGAAATTTTAATGATATCGGTGCAAAACTTTCCAACCAAAATGCACTTACATCAGTGATTTCATGATAAATCTGATTGCTGTTGTTTCAAGGTTGATGATGTCATGTCGACATAGTAAAATATATAATCGTTGTCATTGAAATAGAATGTTGCTGGTGTAAGATCCAATGAGCACAAAAGCACATTTAGTAAGTATAATTTTCAACACTAACAAGGGACATGTTTCAGTTCGAACGAACGCGAGGATCAACATAAAACTTGGTAGATATATACAGGGCTAAGTACTGACCACTGTATGGTATGTCATTCCCGTGTAAACACGTTTTTCGCCGACAGCGCCACCTATCCTTCGAAACACTAGCAGTCAGATTCCACGTTATAAGTGGTGAGTGAAGATCAGTCAGGTGCGTCAGTGTGTGGTAGTAAGCTCGAATTACTGTTAGGTGTGATAGTTAGTGTGGAAAAAATGGGGCGGGCTGCTGGCATTAACCCCCTTCATGTAGTTGAACTGTTAAAATACGAACTAAAGCGCAGATTTAAGAATCAAACGTCAGTTGAAGCGGACGATGAGACATTTGCGACATTTTGGTGCAATTTAATTATCAATGAGTACGAAAATAAATTAGAAATGATACTCACATCGACACTCGACAGAGATGATAAAGAAAATGTCACGGCACAGAAAAAAATATCTATTATAGCAGTTCAGAGCGGGATGAAGACAGCAGTCCAGAGCGGGAACCGAGAATCGGGAAATGAAACTCCAAACAGTGAAATGTGAAATAATCTGATTATTTGATAAAGGTCGTAATTATTCGTGAAATAATGCCAGCTTGTTTCTGAAGATTTTCAATGAAAGTCGGCTCCGTTTTGAAATGCGATAAGCCAACTTCTTTTATAGCTTGGAGAGCCCAGCACTGTAAATACCAGTAATGCACTGATGTTCCATGCTCTCGCGCCTCGTCAAATAATCTGATGATTTCGCACTTCATTGTTTGGAGTTTCATTTCCCCATTCCCTTTAAATGAAGCTGAGCTCGTAGACAGCGCATGTTCATAATCCAAAATAGGTTTGCAGTTACTCAAAATAATAATAATAATAATAATAATAATAATAATAATAATAATAATTTTCTTGTGTCGTGTCAGAAAGTTCCTGTGCGAGTTGTATTCTCCTTCATGATAATCTTTGTATATACTCCGGATTTCCTCGTCCGTAAACCGCGATAAAATATCTACTCTTTTCAGTTTTCATGCTGAAGATACGTCGTATTCGCTTTGACTAATGCTTTGTTCCCGCTCTGGGCTGCTGTGTTCTTCCCACTCTGGACTACTGTGTTCTTCCCACTCTGGACTGCTGTCTTCTTCCCGCTCTCAACTGCTATCATAGATATCTTTCTGCGCCGTGACATTTTCATTATCATCTCTGTTGAGTGTCAATGTGTGTATCATTTCTAATTTATTTTCGTACTCATTGATAATTAAATTGAACCAAAATGTCGCAAATGACTCATCTTATACTCCAACTGATGCTTGATTCTTAAATTTGCGCCTTAGTTTGTCTGTTAACAGTTCAACTACATGAAGGGAGTTAATGCCAGCAGCCCGCCCCATTTTTTCCACACTGGCTATCACACCTAACACTAATTCGAGCTTACTACCACACACTGACGCACCTGACTAATCTTCACTCAGCACATATAACGTGGAATCTAACTGCTAGTGTTTCGAAGGATAGGTGGCGCTGTCGGCGGAAAACGAATTTTACACGGGAATGACACACCATATAGTGGTCAGTACTTATTCCAGTATATGTCTACCAAGTTTTATGTTGATCCTCGCGTTCGAACCGTAATATGTCCCTTGTAAGATGTGATGACATTTCTTGGGATTGTGTGCTAAGTAGAAATTAATGACACATTTCAACTAATCCATTGAACAATGCGTATACAGGTCTGGTGCTTAAGAAGTTTAATAGTTCTTGTTTTGTCGATTTCATTGGTAAATATTCGGAAGGTCAGTTTCGCGGAAGGGGAGAAAGTAGACGTGGCCAAAAGTTAGATGCTCAGAAGGATATGTGGTATTACTAGGTTGAATAATATAAGAAACGAAAGAATAAGAAGAAGCATTCAAGTGACTGAGACGTCAAAGAAAGAAGAAGAAATAAGATATTTTTGTAGTATATATATATATATATATATATATATATATATATATATATATATATATATAGGGTGTTTCAAAACAACGTCGATAACGTTTGGGAGGTCATTCCTGACACCAAGACAAGACAAAATGTATAGACTAACCTGGGTGCACAAATACTTCCTTTCCTGTCGAAAACATGAAAAATTGAACTTTAAGATCCATAGCTCCTAAACTATAGACCTACCGTAGTCGGCTCAAGACTTCACTTAGGAACTAATGTGTGCACTATCCAAAAATGCGTGTTTCAGAGTCCTAAGATACCCAAGCAGCAATTTTTGCAGAGGGAATTTGGCTACGGGCATATATCTTGAAGTACTCAAACACTATCTCTATAAAAATTGTTGGGAAAGTACTGCAGGATTCTGAAACATGGATATTTGGATTGGGCACATACTAATTCCTAAGTGAAGTCTTGACCCAACTACGGTAGGTCCCATACTTTTTTAGCTATGGACCTTTAAAGTTTATTTATTCATATTTTCGGCAGCCTATAACTCCGAAAGGAAGCATTTGTGCACCCAGGTTGATCTATACTTTGTGTCTTCTCTTGATGTTAGGATTCACCTCCCAGACGTTGTCAGTATTGTTTAGAAGCACCCTGCATATATAGGGCGAGGCATTTAAAATTGTTTTTGGAAATATCTGGAAAACTACAAATTGGATTTAAAAAACGTTTTAACAATAGTTGTTCATCTCAGAGAGGGACATCCAATGATACCACACGCTACCCCCTGCCCACCCTTCGGGGGCAGGAGGGGGTCAACTTAGAAATCTTAAATTGGAACCCCATCTTTTATTGCATACTCGGATACTGATGGCAAAAATACGTAACTTCTGTGTTGAACATTTTTTCGTTGGGTGGTAGATTGGGCTGTAATCAGCAAAAATCAACATGGGTTACAAACGGTTGAAAAACGAGTCATTTAAAACTGTTTTTGGAAATATTTGGAAAATCACAAATTGGATTTTAAGAAAGTTGTAACAAAATTTTCCCTCCCGGAACTGGACATCCAATAATACCACGCTCAACCCCCTGCCCCTACTCCAGTAGGGAGGGGGTAAACTTTAAATTTTTTTATGGGAACCCCCATTTTCTATTGCGTATTCCAATTATTCGGGCAAAAATACGTAACTTTTACATTGAACATTTTTTTCGCCTCTCACCCCCTGGAGGTGGGGCAGGCGGATCGAACGTCCTCTTTCGAGACGAACAAATTTTGTTTATTTTATTTATTTATTTATTTAGTTTTATTTTACATGGCGAAGTCAAGGCTAATCATTGCTTGTCTCCCATTTGACCATGCAATGATCATGATTAGTGATACATTAATCATAATAAAATATGTATAAAATATATAAAACACTCCCAATCACACACACACACGCATCACATCACATGCACAGATGGATTATAATAAATAACCACATAATATAGTCACATACATTTAATGAACAAAAAGAACAAATAAAAGGTAGGAGCAATAAAAATCAGCATTTTTTCAGATGTTGGTAAGCCTTGATAGAGTTATGAAGGTTCTGTTCAGCCGACTTCTTAAATAGATTGTTTGTCTGTGATTGCCTTGTAATGGATGGGGGGGAGTCATTCCATGCAGGGACAGTGGATGCAAAGAAAACATTCGAGTAGAATTTTAACGAATGTAGAGGAAGAGAAAGGAGTTTATTTACACCTGATCTTGTATTGTGATCGTGGTGAACATTTAGTGGTTGGAAACGTTGAAATAAGCAGGAAGGTTGTTGAAACCGCAAAGCCTTAAAGAGAAGTGTGAGACGATGCAAATAACGTCTATCGGCAAGTTTCAAAAGGCCCAGCTTTCGGTAGTATGGAGTTAAATGATTTCATCGTTTGAGATTACAACTTTTTAAAAATTCAATTTGCAGTTTCCAAGTATTTCCAAAAAGCTTTAAATTACCCAAAAATCTGGGTTTTAAATGCCTTAATTTTCAACTCTTTGTAAGTCATTTTGATTTTTATTGATTACAGCAACATCTATCACTTAACGGAAAAGTGTTCAATACAAAAGTTACGTATTTTCCCCAGAGAATCTGAATATGGAATTTAAAAATGGGGGTTCTCATTAAAGATTTCAAAGTTGACCCCCCTCCCGGTAACGGTGGGGTGGGGCACAAGGTTGTGAGTGGTATCATTGGATGTCTCCCTTCGAGATGAACAAGTTTTGTTACAACTTTTTTAAAATCCAATTTGTAGGTTTCCAGATATTTCCAAAAAAAAAAAAAAAAAAGTTTTAATGCCTCACCCTCTAATATATAATATATATCCTCTAATTATGGACTTAAGAAAAGGGATTAATCGATAATGATATTTAGAACTGAGCAAGATTGAAGAGACTCATGAAAAATGCAGACTCCGTGTAAGCGGGATAAGACAGTTAAAGAAGAACAACCTGACGTAGTGCCATTTAAAAATATAATCTGATGTTGGGTTGCCAAAACTGTTGAGTGGTATTCCGGAGTACGTCAAACAATGCCTTCCTGTCGATATTTGCATAGGTCTATTATAAATTTTTTCGAACTTTATGTAGTAATTTATAAATTACATGGTGTTTGAAAATAGATCTATCCCATTTATATGCTTACTGTTATTTTTTTTTTCATAATATCTTAAGATATGGGTCAAAAATTGGAGAGCCCTCTTTGAAAATGAAATCTTTAAGTTCTACGTCCGTGGGTTATGCTGGATAGGCTAAAGGAGACGGTGATGATGATAAGAATGGTGGAGTAAAGAAGGGGGGAGGAATCTTGAGAACACCGAGAAAGACAACGCACTCGGTTTTTGTGCACCACGAAGCTCACTTGGTACGAAAAATCCCTCTTTGAGAACTCACTGCAATCAAATATGTTTGCATATATTTAACATTCTTTCTGTGTCCGTGTATCTTTCGCACTGCTATCTTCACATGATTCTAGAGCCTTCTTTCCTCTCTATCTCCTGTTTCTTCGTGTCGGCCGTAAAACTTTAGATTTCTGCCTTTTTTTCTCTTCTCTATCGATTGCACATTGTTTGATTTGGCGACGCTACTATCAATATAAGATGTTCCCTTGTTAGCATTTCCAGGGCAATTCCTCATTCACAGCAGAGATGCCTAAAGGCATTTAAAAAAATTCAAATGTATTGGTAATTGCTGGTGCAACCCCCGTCAGAAAATCCCGGATCTGGCCTTGGAGTGTTTATGTGGTTATACCTATTTCCCTTTATAACATTTTCCCATCTGCATAATGTTTTGGTGAAAATGCTCACCATGTTCATTGCTTATAGCAGCTAATTTTTTTCAGAGAAATAACTCAAATGGAAATGCAGATAGGGAATTAATTTTAAAATACATATTTCACCTTTGTGCCTCGCAATTTTTGAAGAAGGTTCTATACCAGTATTTCATAGTTTTCTTCTCTTGCAAGTAAACTTATCTACGTCGAAATCTAGTTTCTTCACCAAACTTGGCAGGGAAGTGTGTGATATCAAGGAACGAGTGTAAGCAAAATTTAAAGTGTTTCCGCCCATAAAGACGGCTGCAGTGGCCAAAAACATGATTGATCAGAATAAGCCATAACAACGTGTTTCAAGTTTGAAAATTTCATTTTATTTGTAAAACGGTAAAAAGGTGAAAAAGAAAAGACATTAACCGACACCGGGAGGAAGCAGATATCTATTTGAGAGTATACTTATCATGGTTGCTACTGTCTTGAAGTCGGCCATCTTATTGTATTTCGCTCGACTTTTTTAAATAGGAAGGGGGTCATGTAATATATCAAACTGAGCTAGAATTTTGCGAGAAATACAATGGTGGATTCTATATTTCCATAAGTTTATATTTGTAAGACATAATGAAGTGCACATTAATATAAATTCGTTGGTTCAAAGATCTCTTGGTTCTTTTTGAAAAGAATTCAAGTCAGGGAAACCTAATGTACGCTACTGAGAACATCGGAGGTAGCTACTTATGATAGGTATAATCACCTTGAAATCGTTATAGACTGCAGACAAAATGAAATGGTGATGAGACGATCACAGACGTTAAGGAACTGATGGAAGATCGATAACATATTTTCAACTGTATTATTGGAGTTAGATGACAAATCTTCATAAGCAGCAACCTATTCAGTGCGCACTAACATACATTCTGTTTCTCTGACTTGATTTAAAAATAATAAATCCACGTGATTTTTCGCAGGAGAGGGCAAACTTTGTCCTCTGATTTTGTACTTTTAATATAGCTATAATAAGAAAAAAGATATGGAAAGAAGTTGCTGATTTATTTGATACCATCTTGGTATTCACAAATCACATGACATCAGTATGAACACCAGGCACTTTTACTTAGTGGGGTGTTCAAAATACAAGAGGGTGTGCACTCAGAATAATGATATACATTTTTACACAAACTCAAAGAAAACAATACGTTTACGCCCAAGGGTGTGAGTAGGGAAATTTCGGGGAGTGTTAGGGGTGTTGAAGGTGTGAAGAATATTCCCTAGACATAATATCAATTTTTACAACAGAAGTTGTAAGCGCAAAAAGAAAAAAAAATACTGTAGCATTAAAGTCAGATAATATTTGTTCATGCCCGGAAACTTAAGAATCTGCCTTACTAAAAATAATGCAAAATTTACCATTTTTCGTTTTGCTTGTTTATTCATAAGTAAAAGGAGATAATGAAATGCAACTTACCACAATCATAGATAATGTTATTCTACAACAGAAAAAATATGAACCTGAAGAATATTCAGTGTTGCCATACATATAGATTAGTATTGCCAGAATAACAACGCCCCTAAAATCTAAGTTAAGGCAGTGACTAGAGGAACGAACTCAACTGCATTTGATTACGCATCATGTTGTTTTGGTATCCTGTGAAGTACTTTTTAAATAATAATTAGTGGCATTTAGTTTGTAATAAACAAAATAGTTTTAACATACAGTTATTAAAACTAAATAATGTTATTTAGAAAGTAGTTCATAGGAAACCAAAAGAACGTGATACGTAACCAAATGCAGTTGAGATCATTCCTCTAATTGCTGCCTTAACTTAGATTTCAAGGGCGTTGTCATTCTGGCAACACTGTAATTTCTATGGAAGGCAACACTGAATTTTCTTCAGGTTCATATTTTCTGTTGTAGAATAACATTATCTATGATTATGGTAAGTTGCATTTCATTATCTCCTTTCATTTATGAATAAACAAGCAAAGGAAAAATTGTAAATTTTGTACCGTATTATTTTTAGTAAGGAAGGCTCTTAATACAACCTATTCATTTATTTGTTAGGGAGACGCCATACCCTCTCTTCTGGAGTCCATAGATGTCACTGTATTGCAATATAATGTTGTCTGTACTTGAGTAGCAGAGTAGCAGAGCCATCTTAAGTGCGTTTGCACACGGCAACGATAATATCGGTAGAAGCACCGATAATGTCGGCGGTGAAAACGACTTCAATGTACTAAAATCGTAGCTTGCACACGCCACCGATAATATCGACCGATCCTCCGACACGCAGATGCTGTAGAGAAGCCCCCGATAATGTCGGCGGTACCGCCGACACCGATTTTGTCGGAGGCAATTTTATTTTTATGATTGGATACTTATGCGACCGATAATATCGGCCGGCCAGTGGGTTAGATGAAGAGAGTGAGTGACAAGGCGCTGTGTATTTTTGTTTTGTTTCTTGTCTTTGAAAAGAAATGTAATTTGTCAGCATCTAAAATACCATCTTAATACTTATCTCATTATCATAACTGTTCTGTCATCGTTAGTACTGTCCATTATTTGCCTCTACTACAAAGAGTACGTAGATTACGTTGCACTGCAAATTTGCTGACGTAAAAATGGTCATTTCTAGTTTTGCAATATTTTTTCCTCTCTCTTGTTTCATTCCACTATTCCTTAAAACTAGTTTGTTTACATAGATATTTTATCTGACACATTCTTTGCATGGGTATCTCAGCTAGTATATATACTGTATATATTAAAATGCTGAAATTTTATACCATGTCGTGTAAAATATTGAAGGAGAAGTTCTTCTAGATACTCAGCAATACAAGCAGTGTTGCCAACACAACGTAAATTTGTATTTTCTCAAATTGCACTACGTAGGGTATTATACGTATATTTCTAATTTAGATATTAAATAAAACCACAATAACACATACATTATTCAGTGTAACAAAAGACAATACCGTCTCACTAACATCAACATTTTTGAGATCTCTCATAACGGTGCAATGCGCATCAATTGTATCTTAATTTTAAATACTATGATCATGGTGTAACATATTTCGAATGAATGAAGAAAGAAAATTACAAGGAATGAAAACTTTAACTTTTTCTAAAGACTTTACTTCGAAAACGAGCTGACATATGACGTCTCATCATGTAGATGCTTCCAAAAGACTTAAATGATTATAGTGCCATTTACAACAATTGTTGTTTCAAGCCGTTTTAGAAATACCAAACACATCGGTAGTGATTCTTATACTGCTTAAATGACCTATTTGTTAAATTTTTATAATGATTGTTGCTTTCCTTTGCTTCTATAACATTACAACAATAGTTTTTGGTGGTTTTAATTACAGTTACTGTTACAATATTTTAAGCAGTGTTACCAACTTAAATAATTGCTTAATGTAGTACAAATAACGTACCTAAACTGCAAAATATTTTAAAATTACTCGTAATTTGTTTCATGGTGCAAGAATGTTTCCAAAAGACGTCATTTTTTATATCCTTTGAGCAACTTACAATTTAATGTCCAAGTTTTCGTTCCAGCAATACGTATTGTGTTGATTTTTGGGTTGGTTTGTTTTAGTTTAACGTCCCTCGTTTATGCTAGGGCGGCTAAAGGAGACGTCGAGCTAGTGGTTATAGTGGAATTCCAAGCACTTCGGTCGTTCAACTGTACCTCCACCGGAAATCGAACTCGGGACCACGCAAACTGAAGTCAAGTGAGCTAGCCGTTAGACCAAATGGAGGTCCTCCCTCACATTGTGTTGTTTTAAAACATTAAGTCTATGTTGCCAGATCCGAAGATTAAAACTTAGCGTGTCTGTGCTCCAGAAGAAGCGGATTTCAACTATTTGTAGCCAAAATATATAGAAATGAAAAGATGCATAACATCAGGGACGAACAGGAAGTGGGTCATGTAGGTGTAAACTCCTCCTCCCTTGAAATCCCGATTTTTCTGTAAATTTTACCTTATTTTACGGGCGATTTTACAAATTTTAACACAATTTGTCTTCATATTGAATTTCAACTTCCCCGAAAAGTTTTGAACTCTCCCCAAAATAAATTTCTGCTTACGTCTGTGCATGACATTATTGAAATTCTTTGGTTAATCAGAGCAAAAATATATGTATATTTAATTTTTAAAACCTTTTTATACTTCACATAAACTACTGCGAAGAATTGTATGAAGAGTAAAAGAAGATATTTCCGAAAGGAAATAAATTATTGTTTTGTTCTACTTAGTTGAGTAACAATAATAACTCTGTGGGCCCCAAAAGTTGATTTCTTCGCCACCGAGGGCTACATTTTTCCTGGCATACAAACGGATAGGTCTGGAGTATCCATGGCAATTTATTTAAATTATAGCACTAAATTCTTCAATTTCTTAGGTATTGAAATGAAATGAAATATTTAAGTTTTACGTCCCACGGTTATGCCGGTTAGGCTAAAGGAGACGGTGATTATGAGAGATGAGTGAAATGGTGGAATGAAGAAAGTGGGAGGAAACGGGAGAACCCCGAGAAAACCCACGAGCACGGTGTTTGTCCACCACAAAGTTCACTTGGCGAGGGCTGGGATCGAACCCGGAACCCCAAGCACCAGAGGTGAACGCTCTACCACTGAGCCACCGCGCCCCCCTTCTTAGGTATTATCCTTTATTCATTTCTCAGAGTAGAAATTTTGTAAGCCTAACGGTTTTTTTTCTTTTTTTTCTTTTCTTTTTTTTTTTTGGTGATCCAACCAGATCCCACACATAGCAAAAATGAGTGCCGTAGCTTCCACCACTTGCATAATAAATGAGAAATTGTAAAATTCCAATTTCGATACGATTTAATACATTCGTGCTGCTGTGTGTTGCATTATCCGTTAGGAAGTATTGAACAATTCTGATTCAAAGGAAGAAAATAAACTACTGTATAGTACTGGAGTTAATTTTATAGAATTTAATTGTATAGGCAGTACTGAGGCTGCATGAGACAAAATCTATTGCTGAAAGTGAAATATGGGTTACTATGTATTAGGGTTTTATCCCAAGTATGATATACCATAGCCGTCTTAGAAATAGCGATGGATATACCCACTGATGATTGAACCTGCAATACATAGAAAGCATTAGCGCTAGCAAATTAGCTATGAAGAGGCACACCATACTATAACTCTTGTCAAGAATGAAGGCAAATAACTCTAAGTCAAGAATGAAGCAAAACATAAGAAGCTGAAACGACAGATTGTACGATATCAATACTTCCAAAATTTTAAGTTCACATTATTTATTTCGAGACTTTCGAGATTTTCGAGACGAGACTGAGACTTGGGCTCAGTGTTGGGCAAAATCAATTGAAATCAATTGCAATTGATCAATCAATTGAAAGTAATTGCTCTGAAAATCAATTGCAATTGATTTCAATTTGTAATTGACAATTAATTTCAATTGCAATTGAATTCAATCATAAAATTTGCAATTAAATTTTCGTCAATTGTTAATTGTTAATTGGTCACCAGGCAATTGAAACTTTTAATTGTTAATTGTCAATTGCAAAGGGTGCAATTGAAACATTAAATTGTTAATTGCAATTGACAATTGAAACTTCTAATTGTTAATTGTAATTGTTAATTGCAATTGAAATCAGCAATTAAAACTGAAGATAAGAAGATGTGTGTATATTGTGTTGTCCACTTGTTACTGTTTTACATATTTCAAATAAGGTACTTATAAGAAATGCTGGATACCTACCATCCCTTCCCCCCCTGGGAAGAAAGCCAGGAAACTAAGTTTTTTTTTAAAATATATTATGTTTATGGTTCTATCCCCCTCGAAAGAACTCTATATGCCCGTCAGGCATACAATAGTAATGGGCACCAGCGAGTTCGAGCGAGTTTTCTTTAAAACTCGACTCGACTCGAAGCAGACATCTTTGAGCTCGACTTGAGATCTCGGCTCGAAAAATTTCCCCCAACTCGACTCGAATTCGGATCGAGTTTCCAGTCGAGTCGAGCCAATTCGAGCTAAGTCCTTTGTGTAGTTCCAAGTACTACTATCTTCAAGTATCCTACATAGACAATATAATAATCAATGATACTACTACTACTACTATAATTAATTATCATTATAACACCGTGTACCTGTATAAAGATGGAGTATAGGCGGTTTGTATCGGAATACTAAAAATTAGTTGACTGTCGATCTCGGTCGTCAAGAAATCTTCAGGAGGCAAGGACATCGGTCACGAGGTTCTTGGTTTGAGTTCAGGAGGAGCAAGTATTCGGGCTCGAGCCAAAAATTGTTAGAAGTTATGGGACTCCAGCCAAACATGTTCAAAACTGCTCGACCCGGGTGTAGGTCAATAGCTCAAGCGGCTCGCTCACAGCTTATTCACTTATCGAGCCGAACCGAGAAGTGAGCCGAGCCAACAGCTCATCCAAGCGAGCGAGCTCCAGCCGATGGCTCACACGAGCCGAGCCGAATTGAGCTGATTGCTTACCCCAACCGATCCCGTTCGAGCCATCGGCTCAGTTGAGCTGACTCGAATCCAGCCTATGGACTCGTTTCAACGCAGCTGGTTCGAGCCATTGGCTCCAATCGAGCCGAGCCGATGACTCGTCTTTACCGAGCCGGTTCAAGCCATTGGCTCAATTGAGCCCAGTCGATGGGTAATCCCAACCAAGCCAGCTCAAGCTGTACGCTCAGTTGAACCAAGCCGAGTCGGTTGACATCACTATTCCGGTTGGGCTTCTACTTTGGCTAAAAAATTGGACCGTGCAGTTCTCAGCCTTGATGGTAAGAACTACAAAAAATGATAAGAAATCTTTAGTTTTACGTCTCACGCTTATGCCGGATAGGCTAAAGGAGACGGTGATGATAGGAAATGAATGAAATGAAGAAAGTGGGAGGAAACGGGAGAACCCCGAGAAAATCCACGAGCACGGTGTTTGTCCACCACAAAGTACAAACTGCGCGAGCTGGGATCGAATCAGGGACCTCAAGCACCGGAGGTGAACGCTCTACCACAGACCCACCGCGTCAAATGGTAAGAACTACAGTATATACTTATATTGGTGCTCACGGCGTCATTAACTTGTTCCGCCACCAACGAATTTCAAGGTACATTGTTTTGCATCTTTTGTGCGTGTTTTGTGTCGCTTTATGCGCCTATTCCCACATTTTGTGCATCACCGGAAGTGGGTCAAAATGGGCCTACAAATATGGCGGAACAAGTTATTGCTCTTCCGCCACCAATGAATTTCGAGATTGTTTCCTTCACATCGTTTTGTGCCGTTTTGTGCGTCTACTTTCGTTTTGTACGTCGTGGGAAGTGGGTTAAAATGAGTCCCCAAGGTGGGACGAAAACGATCAAGAGTTCCGCCACTATTAAATCTCGAGGTCGCTAATTTCACATCGCGTACCCTTTTGTACGTCTATTTCGACGTTTTGTGCGTCACTGGAAGACGGTCAAAATGGGCCTCAAAGGTGGGACGAAAATGACCCACTGCTCCGCCACTACCGAATTTCGAGGTTCTTCCTTTCGCATCAATTAGTGAATGATTCGTACCGTTTCGTGCCCTTATTTCCACGTTTAGTGCGTCACCGGAAGTGGGTCAAAATGGGCTTCCAAGATGGGACGAAAATGACCGAGAGTTCTGCTACTATCGAATTTTGAGGTCGTTAATTTCACATCGCGTACCCTTTTGTGCGCCTATTTCGACGTTTTGTGCGTCACTGGAAGACGGTCAAAATGTGCCTCGAAGGTGGGACGAAAATGACCCACTGCTCCGCCACTACCGAATTTCGATATCCTTCCTTTCGCATCGACTACTGAATTTTCGTGCTGTTTCGTGCCCCCATTTCCACGTTTAGTGCGTCACCGGAAGTGGTTTAAAATGAGTCCCCAAGGTGGGACGAAAACGATCAAGAGTTCCGCCACTATTAAATCTCGAGGTCGTTAATTTCACATCACGTACCCTTTTGTACGTCTATTTCGATGTTTTGTGCGTCACTGGAAGACGGTCAAAATGGACCTCAAAGGTGGGACGAAAATGACCCACTGCTCCGCCACTACCGAATTTCGAGGTTCTTCCTCTCGCATCAATTAGTGAACGTTTCGTGCCGTTTCGTGCCCTTATTTCCACGTTTAGTGCGTCACCGGAAGTGGGTCAAAATGGGCTTCCAAGATGGGACGAAAATGACCGAGAGTTCCGCCACTATTAAATCTCGAGGTCGTTAATTTCACATCGCGTACCCTTTTGTACGTCTATTTCGACGTTTTGTGCGTCACTGGAAGACGGTCAAAATGGGCCTCGAAGTTGGGACGAAAATGACCCACTGTTCCGCCACTACCGAATTTCGATATCCTTCCTTTCGCATCGACTACTGAGTTTTCGTGCTGTTTCGTGCCCCCATTTCCACGTTTCGTGCGTCACCAGAAATGGGTCAAAATGGGCTTCCAAGGTAGGACGAAAATGACACACTGTTCCGACACTATCGAATTTCGAGGTCGTTAATTTCACATCGCGTACCCTTTTGTGCGCCTATTTCGACGTTTTGTGCGTCACTGGAAGATGGTCAAAATGGGCCTCGAAGGTGGGATGAAAATGACCAAGAGTTCCGCCACTACTGAATTTCGATATCCTTCCTTTTGCATCGACTAGTGGATTTTCGTGCCGTTTCGTGCCCCCATTTCCACGTTTCGTGCGTCACCAGAAATGGGTCAAAATGGGCTTTCAAGATGGGACGAAAATGACCAAGAGTTCCGCTACTATCGAATTTCGAGGTCGTTAATTTCACATCGCGTACCCGTTTGTGCGCCTATTTCGACGTTTTGTGCGTCACTGGAAGACGGTCAAAATGGGCCTCGAAGGTGGGAAAATGACCCACTGCTCCGCCACTATACCTACCGAATTTCGTGGTCCTTCCTTTCGCGTCTAGTAGTGAATGTTTCGTGCCGTTTCGTGCTCTTATTTTCACGTTTTGCGCGTCACCAGAATTGTGTGAAAATGGACGTCTAAAGTGTGACCAAAATGACCCATTGTTCCGACACTATGGAATTTCTAGGTCGTTTCTTTCGCATCGTTTAGTGATTATTTTTTAAAAAGTTTTCTGTGCCTACTCCCTCGTCTTGTGCGTCACCGGAAGTGAGTTAAACGGGCCTTTAAAGTGGGAGATAAATGGCTCACTATTCCGCCACTATCGAATTTCGGGGTTGGTTCTTTCGCATCGTTTAGTGTGTATTTTGTACCTTTCTGTTCTCCTACTTCCACGTTTTGAGCATCACCAGAAATGCGTCAAAATGGTCCATCAATGTGTGAGAAAATAGAGCCATTGTTCCGCCACTATCGAATTTGGGGGGTCGTTTCTTTCGCATCGTATAGTGCCTGCTTTGTACCATTTTGTGCTCCTATTTCCACTTTAGTGCGACAACAAAAATGGGTCAAAATTGCCTACAAGTATAGCGGAATAACTTAATGCTGTTCCGTCACCATCAAATGAGGTCGTTTCCTTCGCACTTTTTATACATGATTTGTGTCGCTTTGTGCATCAGTGGAAGAGGGTCAAAATGGACCTTGAAAGTGGAATGAATATGTCTTTCTCTGCCATATTTGTAGGTCACCTTTGACCCACTTTCGTTGGCCTACAAAACGTGAAAGTATGCGCAGAAACGGTATAAATATGCACTAAACAATGCGAAAAAGCGACCTTGAAATTCGATACTGGTGGGAGAGTGGATCAGTTTCCTTCCCACATTGAATGCCCATTTTGACCTACTACCATTGATTCACAAAACGTGGAAATAGGCTTACGAAACGGTAGAAAACATGCACAAGACGATGTGAAGGAAACGACCTCGAAATCGTTCCTCACGGAACAGCATTAACTTGTTCCGCTATATTTGTAGGATAGCATTGACCCATTTCCGGTGACGCAGAAAACGAGGAAATAGGCGCACTAAACGACACAAAAATGGAAATTTACCTTAATTACATGGAAATTTTAAGTTTGTAAGCTTAATTATATGGAAAATTTTATACATTTTTCCTTTACGTTGGTCTACTTTACGTTGATTTGGGATTTTTAAATTGTATTCATTTTTCCACTGAAAAATATGTATAATTCAACAAGTTGATTTGATTTTGAGTTGCTTTTGTGGTTTAACGTCCCGGTCAGCAGCGAGGCTATATGAGACGGACCTACTGATTAACGTGGAATCCAAACCACATGAGCTCCCGCCGGGAATCGAACCCGGGTTTCCCACGCCAAAGGCGCGTACGCTAACCGCTTAGCCACGGAGGAGCTCTATGATTCAACAAGGAAATATTTATTAGTTATAATTATAATAATTATCTATATAATTGAATTCATTGTAATTAGGTCCATAACAAACACTTTACCATTTCGTACTAGCTGTTATGCCCGTTCTTCGCACGGATCAGATAAAATATCAATGTAAACAAACTGAACAACGGGAGAACAATTAAGAAACATTTCTAACATTGGATATATTTTGTGTGAATATATATCCAACAACGTACATGTGTTTTCATTGGGAAGGCCGATGGGGCTGAAATTGAACGTAAACTCTATCGGGGGTGTCACTATACGTCTGAGCAACCCCGATAAATATGGATTCGACACAAATTCTAATACTTTTACATGTCCCGGTGAACGCCCCCTCAGACCCCCTTGGTTCGTATTGTGAAACAATCTCCTCTGGCCCCCACCAACCCCCAACTAATACCACGAAAACTATGAATGTGACACTAACATCTGCCATTTTCTACTACTTTTTACATATGCCGGTAAAAATCTTTATAATCCTCTGGTTCCAATTTTGAAAAAAAAAAAAAAAACAATGCCTCTGGTCCGCAGCCGATGGGGGCTGTATTTGGAAGTCAACACCTGTGGAAGTATCACAATTCATCTCAGCGACAGCGAAAACTATGGATTTGACACTAATATCGGTCACTTTCCATTAGTTTTACATGTCTCGCAATTCCCCACCCCCGGTGACTCCCGGCCCGCATACAATGGTGGCTAAATTTGAAAATCATCTTTAATGAAAGTATCACCATTGATCTCAGCCACCGCGAAAACTACGGATTTGACATCGGTCATTGTGGATTATTTTTACATGTCTCGTGATCCCCTTCATAATGCCCCCGTTTCTTATCTGATGGGGGCTAAATGTGAAAGTAAAAGCGGTCTTGAGTTTCACCAATGAGCTCAGCTACCCCGAAAACTATGAATTTGACATTAATATCGGTCATTTTCGATTATTTTTTTACATGTCTCGGAATTCCCCCCTCTGGTGACCCAAGGCCCGCATAAAACGGTGGATGAATTTGAAAGTCATCGCTAATGGTAGTGTCACCATTGATATCAGCAACCGCGAAAACTATGGATTTGACACTAATATCGGTCATTTTGGATTACTTGTACGTTTCGGTATCCCCCCCCCCATTGACCCACGTCCCGATGCAGAATACGTTGAATTTGGAAGTTAATGCGATCGGAGTTTCACCATTGATCTCAGCGACCGCGAAAACTATGAAATCGACACTGATATCGGTCATTTTCTACTACTTTTACATGTCCCGGTAAACGCCCCCCTGAGACCCCCTGGTTCGAATTTTTTCGAAAAGCTTTGCCTTGGTGTGTGATCTGGACCAAGGTATCTTTGACCAAAATTTGGTAACTCTCGGTCGACTTGTCTGGTCCCCAGGCGGTCCCGGTAAACGTCTCCTGGAGACCCCATAGTAAGGAATTTAAAAAAAAAAAAACTTCGTCTTGGTCTGGGGCCTATACCAAGCTACCCGTGACCAAATTTTGAAAAGTTTCGGTCCACTTGCCTCGTCCACAGGCCGCACAAAGATAGACACACAGACGCACGAACAAACTATTTTATTTATATTAGAAAGGTCAGATCCGCCGTTATTGTATTAGTGCGATGCTTGAGCGATTGATCGTAGAAATTCAAACTCCGATAAGTGATAATTTTATAGGCTTGTTTTATTACAAGTTTAAACTCCTTAGTCACTAGAGAAGAGGGCGAGAATCATGGGTCACAGTTGATGACAATGGGTTTTGGCGGGTCTATGGGTCACAGTGGGTAAGAGTGATTTATGGTGGGTGGTGGGTCAGAGTGGGTCACGACGGGTGGTGAGTCAATTGGTCGTGGCTAAAGTTTTCATTGCCCCACGCCCTCTCTGAACTACAGTGTTGAAGGGGGCGCGGTGGCTCAGTGGTAGAGCGTTCACCTCTGGTGCTTGGGGTCCCGGGTTCGATCCCAGCCCCCGCCAAGTGAACTTTGTCGTGGACAAACACCGTGCTCGTGGGTTTTCTCGGGGTTCTCCCGTTTCCTCCCACTTTCTTCATTCCACCATTTTCATTCATCTCTCATTATCACCGTCTCCTTTAGCCTCACCGGCATAAGCGTGGGACGTAAAACTTAAAGATTTCATTTCATTTACAGTGTTGAAAATTAATCAGTGAAAATCAATTGCAATTGATCAATCAATTGATACTAATTGCTGTGGAAATCAATTGCAATTGAATCAATTGCCAATTAATTTCAATTGCAATTGAATTACAGAATTCAATTGCAATTACTTTCCACTGCAATTACTTTCAATCAATTGATTAATTGCAATTGATTCTCCTTTTTAATGGCCAACTGCAATTAACAATTAACCATTACTTATTTCAATTGTTAATTGCAATTAACAATTAAATTTACAGATTAATTGTTAATTGTTAATTCAATTGAAATTTGCCCAACACTGCTTGGGCTTCGAGATCGAGACAAGTATCTGTTAATCGAGACGAGACGGAGACCGAAACGGCGATTTTTGACTCGAGACTAGATCGAAACCGAGACCGCTATTTATCAACCGAGACGAGACCGAGACTGTACAAAGTCTCGTCTCGTCTCAATACCAATCCCTACCTGCTTTACTTAGTTGGTGGAAGTCACTGATTTTTTTCCGGAGTTCCTCCTTTTCCTTCCACTTTTTCATTTTTGTCAATTCTTTCATTATCATCCATCAGTTATCACATAGGCACAACATATGACGTACAACTAAATATTTAATTTCCTTTGCATTAAGCGTACCTTGTTGATAAAATGTATTTCTTTTACAATATATAAACAGTTACTTTATAACAGGATCGGTAGCTGTGTCATATTCTTTCTATTCCTTTTCCTTTTTTCTTTTTTGGGGGCGCGGTGGCTCAGTGGTAGAGCGTTCACCTCTGGTGCTTGGGGTCCCGGGTTCGATCCCAGCCCCCGCCAAATGAACTTTGTGGTGGACAAACACCGTGCTCGTGGGTTTTCTCGGGGTTCTCCCGTTTCCTCCCACTTTCTTCATTCCACCATTTCACTCATCTCTCATAATCACCGTCTCCTTTAGCCTAACCGGCATAACCGTGGGACGTAAAACTCAAAGATTTCATTTCATTTTCAGTTTTTTTCCTTTTTTTTAACTTCTGTTTCTTCGAATTTCCGTTTTGAAGCTTAGTGTTGTTTGAAGTAAATAATAAAGTGATATCCTACTTTATTCGATATCAATAAACTAGTTTCAAATATGCGATTTGACCTTCTTCAGTCCGTTTGTGTTTCTCTGTATGATAGCATCCCTAAAAATTATACGAGTCAAATGAAAATTGAAGATTTCAAAATCGGTCGAGGGTGAGGGGATGAAATGTGCCTTCCTACTTGGAATATCACCAGAAGATGAATAAGAACGTGTGCCCCACTGAAAAAGGCACAAAAATAAATACAAGTTGGATTAAAGCTGGAATCCTTCTACTTATTTTGCTGGAACGTGCCAACTTGTCATTCCTGGTTCGAGGCTTCTGTTAACGTTTCTGAACAAGTATATTTTTCTATAGGATGAAAACCCTATTCACCTATTCGTTGTTAACCTCACGCCAAACTCCCAAGCTGGAGGACCAACCCTTTTTGTTTCTCTGTGACTGCTTATTCAGTATATTCGCAGCTAACTTCTATATCTAGAGGCTTTTCCTTCAATCGCAACCTGAGGACGTGCCATGCTATGGTGACGGTAACCCAATTACATGACTAGTTAGATTTTTTATTATTTATTTTTGTTTAACAATCACCAGATACAGCTCAGAGGCCATTTTATACTGGATATCTAACAACAGCAGCAACAAATGAAAGCATTTGGGAAGGTATCGGCCAGGGCCTGTTTAGTAAGTACGACTGAGGAAAACCCTGGAAAACCCCAGTCAGGATCAAATCCATGACCTTCCAAAGGCGAAGGTCTTCTCTTGTATTGTCTTGTGGAACTTATCAAATTTGTTTTGTTAAAGCAGCTCTTTTATCAAAATTTCACTATTAACGTGTCAGATATTTCTATTTAAGGACAAGAAAAAACATATTATTTATTTTGTAACTAAATGATAGCTCTACCCACGTAGATTAGAAAAGCAGAAACGCAGAATAATTAAGCGCTACCCCGAGCGCCAATGAAATAAGTCAACGCGAGTCCAACTGAGGAAAGTGAGCCCGAGCACGATTCCCAAAGGAATAAATGAGCGAGAGCCCAGTTAAAAAAATGAGCCCGAGTCCGAGAGAGTCCAGAGAAAAATGGCCATCTATGAACCAAAGTCATTCCATCAAGTCTTTTTCCATCTGATCTACTGCATTCTGATGGTTCTGATGGTTCATTGATTGCGTTTGTTCAGATATCAGCGCTCTTGGCATTTACAGCTGAATGACGTGAGTGACTGTCTGTCTGTCTACCAACACTCTTTTAACATGACAGTGTAGTAGACACTTCTTATCTAAAACGTCTCCAGCACAGGGAGGGCAACAATGAGGCACACTTACTTCTTAATGTAGCGCTATTTCTACCCGGAAACTTTCATGGGAAAAATCAAATATTATTCTTATTTGCATTATTATTTTTAATAATTATGTAAGTACACACGATAAATTGTCTACTGCAATTAATTGAAAGGAAAAATACGATTAATGTATAACCTTGCTATGACACTAACTTTTCATCTAGGGGACATGGCAGATTATATTTTAAATTTTGCCTCTCTCCAAGAGAGGTCAAACAGCAAACTCCAAAACAGTTGCTTTTAAGGAAGCTTGTCCTCCTCCCTCGCGTGCCCTCGTTCTCTTGAAGGAAGTTGTCTCTAGCCATCGTGCACCCTCGCTCCCGCAGTAACACTTGGCCCTCACCCTCGTTCACCCTCCCCCTCTTCGTCGAAGCTTTTCCTCGCCCTCGCGCACCCTCACCCTCGCCATCGAAGCTTGTCCTCGTCCTCGTGCACCCTCGCCCTCGCTGCCGAAACTTGTCCTCGCCCTCGCGCACCCTCGCCCTCGCCGTCGAACCTTTTCCTCGCCCTCGCTCACCCTCGCCCTCGCGACCAAAACTTGTCCTCGCCCTCGTGTCACTGTGGGCGAGGGAACTTGAGGGTGAGGATGCCCTCGAGAGGGCCACCCTCGCGAGGGTGAACATGTCTGTTACCAACTGCTAAAATGTCAATATTATCGCCAAACTGCCTCATTATTATGGGCGAAAAGATGCCAACTGTCTATTCGGTTTAAGATAGATTATATAAAGTCAAGTACGGTTATGTATGTTTACAATTTCGTCTCTTCCTTTTAAGATACATTCCTATCTGTTTACGTAGTCCAAAAGTAGGCATACACCTCTGCATTGATCAACTATAACATTCTAGTTTATGAGTTTACTTGCTTTGACTCTTCTGAGCTCAAGATGTAAGTAAAAAACACATTAAAACAAATAATATAGAAACTAAGTCTACCTGATAGATAACAATAAGAAATTATATAAAGTGCAATGAGCTGATCAGTACGGTACTGTATACCTATTTTTAGTCTACTCTGTATGTTATTAATAATTTATATCTTGCATTTATTAATAAGTAGCTGAAATACCCACTTTTCGCATGGGTCAGATAAAATATCTATGTAAACAAACTGAACAACGAAACGATAAAATATCGGCAATTTTCTACTACTTTTACATATCACTGTAAACGCGCCCTGAGACACCCCAGTTTGAAATTTAAAAAGAACGTCTCTGGTCCCCAGCGATGGGAGTTGTATTTAGAAGTCAACGCCTCTGGAAGAATCACCATTCATCTCAGCGACCGTGAAAACTAAGGATTTGACACTAATATAGGTCATTTTGGATTATTTTTACATGTTTTGGTATGCCCAGGTGACTCCGGACCGCATACAATGGTAGCTGATTTTGAGTACTCGCTAATGAAAATGTCACCATTGATTTCAGCGACCGTGAAAACTATGGAATTGACACTAATATCGGTCATTTTGGATTACTTTTATGTGTCTCGATGTCGCCCCCCGTGACTTCCGGCCCTTAGCCGAATGGGGTGAATGCGCTCGGATTTTCACCATTGAGCTTAGCGACCACAAAAGCTATTGACTTGACACTTATATCGGTCATTTTAGATAATTGTTACATGTCTCGGTAATATCCCCCCACATGTGAACCGGCCCGCATACAATTTCACCTGAATTTGCAAGTCATCGCTAATGAAAGTGTCACCATTGATCTCAGCGACCGCGAAAACTATGGATTTGATACTCATATCTGTCATTTTGGACACACATGTGACCCTCGATCCGCATACAATGGTAGCTGAATTTGCAAATAAAAGTGTCACCATTGATCTTAGCGACCGCGAAAACTATGTATTTGACACTAATATTGGTCATTTTGGATTACTTTTATATATTTCAATATTTCAACCTTCCCCCGGTGACCCCTGGCAAGGAGCCGAATAGCGTGATTTTGGAAGTTTATTGCGAGAGGAGCTTCATTATTGATTTCAGTGACCGCGAGGACTATCAATTCGACACTAATATCGGAAATTTTCTACTACTTTTACATGTCCAGATAAACGCCCCCCTGAGACTCCCTGGTTAGAATTTTGAGAAAGACGTTTAACTTTGATCTGGAGCGTGGACCAATGTATTTGTGACTAAAATTTGGTAACTCTCGGTCTATTTTTCTGGTTCCCAAGCCGGTTCCGGTAAAAGCCCGCCTGAGACACCCTGGTTCGAAATTTGTATAAAACGGCTTTGTCTTGATCTGGGGCCTGGGCTAGGTACCCCTGACCAAAATTTGGTAACTCTCGGTCCATTCGTCTCGTTACCAGGCCGCACACAGACTGACAAACAGACATACAGACAAACACACAAACAAACTCTTTATTTTATTTATATTAGATAAAGAATTAATATACTGAATATCAGCTCTCCAACTTGAACGGCTTGCGAGATACTAAATTTTTCGCAAAAATTCGGACCCTCTTGGAATATGTAATATAATAAAACCGATACATGTATGATAACTTCCTAGTTGAGATTGAGGCTTAAGTATATACCAAAAATCATTTCATTTGAGTTTGCAATTTGGATATGATAATCATGCACACATAGTCACATTCAATTTTTTTCATATAATAATTCATATATTACACATGATTCAAACATTTTTCCCAGTAGTTAGCTCCTCTACGAAATCACAGGCTGCGTCTCAAATAAGTCCTATTGCTATTATTACAATTGCAAATATCAATATCTAAAATTGCCTGAAGTTCTTTTATCAATAGAAACAAATGAAAAGAAAATGGATGCCTTGAAAGTAGACAAATTCACCAGTGTTCAGAAGCTGCCTACAATGCACTGAGCAGAATGAGTCTGTGGGTTGTAATACTTTGTTAAGTCAGAGTGGGTCCTGGTGGGTGGGGGGTCGCAGTGGATCACATTCTGTTGACCCGCGGCCCCCCGACCCGCTCCATCTCTGGACTGTACATACGGATAAAACAATCATATTTATGTATTTTAACCTTCTTGATTTTACTGAATCTTCACTAATTCAAGATAATTTACAAAAAGTGCAAGAAAGCAATTATTAATAACATATATAAAAATATAGACATGTATTTTGAAGGAAAAAGTAATTGGTGTACTCGAGACTCGAGTTGCCTACTCAATAAACAGACACCTCACCGACTTATCCACGTGCAACTTGTCGTTTCGAAGCTTTATTTCTAATGTGCGTTACGTAACACCGCTACCAGATGTCAGTAGTGGTGCGATCACCGTCTTGAAGACCCATTTCGAGGTTACGAAATCACTGTTTTAACCCCCCATTAATCCGATTTTTATATACCCTCTCTCTCTCTCTCTCTCTCTCTCTCTCTCTCTCGCTCTCTCTCTCTCTCTCTCTCTCTCTCTCTCTCTATATATATATATATATATATATATATATATATATATATATATATATACTGACAACAGTAAGTAAGAGTATAGATTAAGTTATTCTTGATTTTAATCTACAAAACAAATGCTTTTAATGAAAACATGGGTCCTGTTGCCATAAATAAAATTCAAAGTACAAGTGTAACTGGTAACTCCCGACAAGTGCTGATTTAAGACGTTTGATAACAGCGCGGGTAATGGCTGGTTTATAAACACAGTTGCTATAGTGTGTGTAGGTAAGTGATTACAGCGTCTGACTGTCATACTAACGGTCCGGGGTTCGAGTCTCGGCCTGGACTGAGTGAACTTCTTTCAAGGAATTAAACACTATAATTGATGTTCGCGTTTGATGCTGAATGAGATTTATAATACGAAGGGGGGAAAACCAGGACGGATACAGGGGGCAGGAGGAAAGAGGGACACTGTTTATCCTCAAGTGTTAAAATTTAACTTATTCCCATGTCTTTTGCTCTTTCCTTTCCCTCTTTCCTTCTTTTCTCATTTTGTTTAGCTTTCCATACTTTTTCGGTCTCTGCATGATGCGTATTATTCTTTTCGTTTCCTTTCCATTCATTCCTATCTATTTGATCTTAAAGTGAATGGAATTTCTGCAGATTTATCTCGTGGTTGTTTCTCTAAGTTATGCTCTCAGATAGTAATACTTTTTCTCCAAATGGAGGAATATCCTGGCATGTTATGTTTTCGGGCATGTATTTGCTGCCATGTTGGTTGTCCAACTATCAGACATACAGTGAAACTATTCTGCTACTGGAAAAAGCTATCATTTCTTATGTATCCAACCTCCACTTATTACTGTTGCTGACTGTACATTGGGATGTCATTTTGCTTAGCATGGCTGAAGAGTAGCAAACACTTTTCTTCACTCGATACCTTTTTGTCGTATTCTTTCTCTTTTCTTTCCCACATTCTCACTTTAGAAGTCTAAAATTTTTTAACAACGACAACTTCGTCAGAAACATTATATATATTTATCATAGCTTTTACAACATGTTTGTGTATCTTTTCTGCGCCTTTTTCTATATAATCCCAACAGATAAATTTTCGTTTATTCGCGCAAATTCATTGCCATCACCAAAACTGTACTCCAAAAGTTCTATGTAAGATATGCACCGATCATAGAATGCCTTAAGTCATTTTGTATGGTGATGTAATCTACCTGAGTTTTTAAAAACTTTTTTTTTACCAACAGGAAAAAAAAATACAGTTTCTTGTTTCTTCCTGATTTTCATTCAATATTTGGAGTGCACCAGCAACTTCAGTGGCATTTGATTTGTCTCTCTCCATGGCTAAAACAGTTGTTAATCAAAGATAGCTGGCCGTGAACAAACCATAGGTACAACTAACCTCGTTCATCATCAAAAATGTTTTTATTAGAGCTGTATGCATTTCTTGTGAGTTAAAATACTCTTTCAGGTCTTCAAAAATTTGCAAAATTATCTCAATTCCCAGTAAAAGAAATCTTGTATTACCATGCTGCAAAGCCTTACGATATTCTATTTCAGCATATTCACAGATTTCTTTCAGCTGTGTCACACGTAGAATGTAGATGTGAAAGTATTTATTTATTTTAACTATTAATTCTTCCAATTCAATAAGAAGGACATCAACTGCTGTTTAAATAGAATTATGTAAAAGATTATGGCAACCAATTCCATTAATAGATATCGAACTCGTTCTTGATAAGAGTGAATACTGTACGTTATTTCTTCATCCTCTCTTCACTTCCCCAAAATTTGTATTGCAATTGTCGCCGAAAAACAACAATTTTGTGTTGCAAGTCCCCATTTTACTATGGCAACATTATGCATCTAGCTCCATCTGGGACGCCGAAGAGATTGTTGTCATTATAGGTAAAAAGTATTGTGCTATGCACGTTAGAAGCTCTGCGCAGAATGTTTTCCTTGTACTGACCGGGACATTTCAGCAACCGGACGGGACACCGGGATTACACTCTGAAACCGGGACGTATGGCAAGCCTAATTATAGACAGCTTCCGACAGACAGCTTCAATGGAACGGAGTATGACAACTATTTTTATGCTTCTCAATACAAAAGACTGCTGATTCCTGTTCAGAAGAATGCTATAGATCTTTAAAACACTCTGGTTGAAAGAAATTTCGCCTTTCGGCATCTTCGCCGCAGATCGAGTACCCATGTTCAGTATAGGTCACGGACGACTGACTGAAACCATACAGATGTCTGCCTTTCATTGTCACAGTTTGCCCTAATTCTTGTTTGATCCCGTGACACATTGAAACTAAAAACAAATATACGAAGTTTTCCTGGAATTTCTTAACGCGGCAGCAGCATTTTTTTCATTTGTAACTGTGTGTGTGCTTCATTTATCCTGCTTTTTACCAGTGCAACTGTTCGTGCAGTTTGTATGAGAGAAGAGTATGTAGAACGGAAGTATGTATATCCGTTCTGAGTGAGTATATATAACCCGTCTGGTGGAACACGAAGAGTGTTGTATTTTGCTAAAATTCGGCGTTCATTTACCTGCTAAGTAAATACAATTCTATTATTGTGTTATTCAATATTTTTATTACATATAATTAACTCTTAGGAAATGAATGACAATGACTCAGATTTATGTAATGAGGAATTTAAAATTGGTTAACAGGTTTCTCAAACTTCGACTATACAAATCACTGACTTGCAACAAAATTGTAAATGTCACTTTTGGATTTGCCACCTTCCCAGATTCTTCAACATCCTCCGCGCAAATGAAATTAAAAACTAAATCATAAAGAAAGTAATGATTACAAGGTGGTTCTATATCTTCAGGAGTACCGCCACAGATTTGCCGCTCCTAATCCAAGGGTCTTCGCACGCCTGTGATTCATAGTGCGTTAATTCATTGGCAATTCATCAAATTAACTCTTCAAAAATGTAGGATTTTTTAAAAATTCTAATTTATCATCAAAGGCGTATCCAGGGGAGCGAAGGTTCGTCCGCCACTTCCAGCGGCACAGGCACCAGTGCTTCAAAAGCCCGGTGAGAGAGAAAACTGAAAATCCTTTACTATTCCATCCCATCACCACCAGTCAAGAATCCGTCCTGGATCCGTCTCTCGCTCATCATTGTATTGCCTCAAGCACGCAGATAATTTTATAAGTGCAGTAATATCTATTACGCATTACCAATCTGTCTAAAGAAAGTTACGAATTTTCATTTATATGATCCTGAAATTATGATTCGAAAGTACGGAGCATACGTTATCCATATGCTACATAGTTTTCCCGCTTAGATGTTAGGTCATGCTGTTGCAGGATGTATGACATCTAAATGTCTTCCGTATATTACATACATATAAATATGTTACATACGTAAGCTATATGTTACATACATACTGTGTGTGAGATCCTTACCGCCAATATTTATTTTCTGTTTCCGTCAAAGTTGAATCTAATATAACATAAATATAATTTAAGCAGTATATAAAATGAAATATTGCATTTTTCACAGATTTCAAAAACGAAAACTAGTACTCACCAAATGGAACGATATCGAAGTACTTTTTCTTAATGAAGTCAAATACTATTTTTGAATATTTTCTAATATTTGTCATTGTGTCGTTCTTTGTAAAGTCTTTGTACAATGTATCCAGATCTTGAGTGAAATTGGCTAATTTTGTATAAAATGGTGATTTAACAATTTCGTTTTGCTTGTCATAGAGAATATCTACAAGGAGGAAGAAAAGAAGGTAAGTTAATGAGTTCTGTATTTATTATATAACATAAAATAAGTTTATATATATATATATATATATATATATATATATATATATATATATATATATATATATATATATATATATATATATGCGATTTAGTACATTTTCTGCATTTGCATTGTGAAATTATTTTACGATATATTAAGATATTTCATATCCAAAAATGTAAGTAAATTAGTATTACTTAGCTGGGAAAAAAACATCACTGCGTGGGTTACAAACAAGTTTCAACAGTCATATATTTCGTATAACCCGAGGCACCAAGAAAAAAAATATCGACCGCTAACATAAGTCAATTCGTTCCTGGCACTACATTTGTCAGAACTTTAAACATTCCATTGTTCGTGATCACTCTCGTCGAGTTCTGCACAGAAAAATCTGTTATCCGGACAGCAGCATATTCTACAAGTATACGGAATCCTTATGTTACTACGGAAATCAGTACGGAGCATACGTTATCCATATGCTACATAATTTTCCCGCTTAGATGTTAGGTCATGCCTTTGCAGGATGTATGACATCTAAATGTCTTCCGTATATTACATAATATAAGTATGTTACATACGCAAGCTATATGTTACATACATACTGTGTGTGAGATCCTTACCGCCTATATACAAGTTCTTCCGTTCATACCGAAAATCTGTATAAATGGAACACTTATGCAAAAAATACGTATAAAATACACTTTTTCAGTTATACGTCTGTTGTACGTTAAGCCCAAAATCTACAGTATTGACACATGCATCCTACATTTTTTTCTTACGCCACATACACTTTTTCCTTCAGTGTGATTGTTTGTAAGACATATGTTCCACTTCTGATAAGTTAAAGAAGCTTTACATTTTAGTTTGGGTATTTAGTTGAAAGATTGAATTGTAAACTTAAAACTAACTTGGCTGTTATACTACGATAAAGGCCATCTAGAGACCTGAGTGAAGCGTACAAAAATTAGTGATGGGTACGGTAGGGGGTTTAATGTTCTTTTCAACACCGAGGTTATAGAAGACCTGGACTTATTTTTTAACGTGGAATTTGAACTACATGAGCTCCCACCAGGAAGAGAATATGGATATCCCATGTCCGAGTAAAGGTTAGACAAGTGGAGAAGAAGTTGTGATTTTGCTGAATATATATGTTCTAATGTATTTTATTCCATGGCTGTGATATATATTTATAATTTTCTTGCATTCAAACATGAATGTTCTTTGTCAGTAAAATGTAGATTCTTTATTTTCATAAAATCTTGTCTAGCTAGGATTGGAACCCATGTTAAAAATAAACATTAGGACGCAAATTCTTTAGGTTATCTACTACATCATGAGCCCATAACTACATCATGACCCTTTTCAGTTTGTATCTGTCATTGTTCTGTTGATGTTGTATATTCCATAGACTCTCGTTCCATGTAGTATACCGGTTTATATTTTTATCTTCATTTTTGTCATATTTTATGGTTATTTTCTTAGAGGCAAGGTTCAGATGGTATAGCTCTATTAGGGAATACGCGCATTGCTCTGTAACAGAATGGAGGGAAAAGATAATTTCCTTGTAAGGAGATCAAAGGAACGTAAGGACCAAGGTGAATTTTCTGAACTTAATTTCTGGAAGACAGTCCCGGTTTTAGTGACTAAAAGTGTATTTGTGTGCGATTTAAATGTTAACATATTGTAATTAGGAAATATGTTATTGTTAGGCCTAGATATGCGCACTGTAACGACCCATCTTTCTTATGAATCATGGAACCCACGAAAAATGGACTCGTTCAAGAATGTTGGAAGAAAAACGAAAAAGAAAAGTATTTATAAAATAATTATTATATTTATTATTGAGGTTGAAGTTGTTTATTTTCAAAATTGAACTGTAAATCTATTTACTCCTATGTGATATTATTCTCTTTGTTGATTTAAAAAAAAAAAGGAAAGAAGAAATTGTAAAATGAATGTTTGAACTGTTCAAAGGGTTAAACTGCTGAAGCAAGAAAAGAATTGCGTGATTGGAGGCGTGGCTTCTCGCTCGAGGAAGGCTACGTGGCAGCGAGCTTCCCGTTGCTCGCTGACTGTTGCCTTGTTGGATCTGACAGGAAGGAACGGATTGCCTTTCTGTTTCTTCGTTGTAGTTTAAATGTACCTCGTTGGTAGTGATACTAAGGGGAAAATTCACGAGTGTTTGGTTGTTAGTGCCAGTGAAGACAAAAAGGAAGTTTTACAAGTGCTTATAATACGAGATGATATGCCTAGTTTGTTAAATGTCGTGAATTTAATTTGTTAAAAAAGGCATTCTCTAAGATTGAGAAAAAAAGCTGGATCAAGGAGTCTTCTCGGGGGACCTATTTTATGCCAGCTGAAGAGTGAATTCAGAGTATCTAATCGTGGCTATTCTAATTGATAACGTCTTTTTGAATTATTATTATTATTATTATTATTATTATTATTATTATTATTATTATTATTATTATTATTTGCATTTGTCACGTGTTTCTGCGAAGTTTTACGCCTACAGTGAAAGCTTTCACCCATGAGCTCCATCATTGATTTGCTCTATTTCTGGCCAGTTTAAATTGGGCTCACTTTTCCTTGTTTAATGGTTTTAGAGGAACCAACTTATTGCATAAGATTTCCATCACTTGTGTTTGGAAGTCGGTTGCTTGTTGTTGGTTTCTTCTGTGAAAAGTGGGTCAAATTACGGGGAATCTTCCGTCTGGCATTGAGCAAACAAATTAACTCGTTTTAATTGTTAGGAAGGTCCGGACGAAGGAGCGTAGTTCAATGTGTAACTGCTACGTTATTAAAGGTAACAAAGCCCATGTTATTTGATTGAGGTGAGTTGAAATTTTTCATTTATAGATAAAAAGTAGTTGTGTCACGTTTGATTGTGTGTATGTGGGGTTGTGTTGTCGCTTCTCGCTGTTGTGGTTAGGAATCCTTTATTTCGCTCCAAATTATTATCGTTCGTATAGTAATTTTCGTGGATTACAATTTAACCGGATATACGTGAATGAGTTTTTGCCGTGATTTAATGCGAATCTTGATGGTGGAAAATTTGAGTATCCAATATTTCCAGCGAATCATTTTCAGGTGTATTTTTTTTTTTTTTTTCACGAAAGAGTATGTTTGGTAATCAGAGTTGTTTGGACTCGTAAAGATATGGCTTTTGAATATTCTTTTCTTCAGGAATGAAATCCTAGGTTAGTAAAAATATTGAATTGAGATCTGGTTCTACTCATTTTGTCTTTGATAAATAGTAGAGAACTTGTATAGACAAGAACTGATTAAGATTATCTCTTGCCGACTTTTAAATATTACGTAATTTAATCATATTAGTAAAATCGTAGAAATTTGAGTGAATTGACTTTATTCTCGAATCTTTGTAATTTATGAATTACCTGATTTTCGACGTTATATTAATTCTTTATTATCTAGAAAGCGAATGCAGAGTAGGAAATATTCTTTGAAAAGGGAAGTCAAGGATTCTAGTAATTGCTGTAACGAAAAGAATAGGATATTTATTGTTGTTAAAAATTAAAATTTCGCATATATTTGCCAAAGAAATTTGAATTATTCAAAATCAAATTCTTTAGATTATTCTACATTAATAGAGTTGCCATATTATTATGTTGTTCTTAATGTGTATCTGTATTATTCTAACGCAATGATACACATACACTGCCACCCATTTGTTTCAATAAAGTTGTTACTGCATATTTGAAATTTTGGGTATTTATTTGATTAATTATATGTGTTTCCTTTCTTATCTTTGTGAACAATTGGAAATATTGGATCAAAACTCCGACTTAGAGAATTGAGTGAGACGATCTGATCCGTCCTATAAGACCCTTCTATTAGGCTTGACTTACTTAGTTCGAATTGACAGTTTATAAAAATAATTTATTATTATTATTGAAAAACTCTCGGTTCGAATTATATCCTGTCTGTCCGGATGGAAAGGTGCGTTACAGCACAACTTGACACACTGATTCAACCTTCTGCTTCTTTGGTCTCTGCCTGTATTGACATTAACACCTGGTCTAGAGAGCAAATATATATTTTAAAATATCTTTCAAGCTGGTTGGATGACGTTCATATGTTCAAGCAAGTCAAACTGAGTCGACCAGCGTTTGTTCTGTCTTGATACTATAATTAGAAACGTCCATATCCCACTTTAACCTTAGCGTCATTACTATGATTTTTCGTTATTCTAATACCTAGATGATATGCAACAACAGAAACACGTACTATTTTTTTATAACATATTTCCTGACAAGAAGTGTCTATATGGCTCGCAAATGAATTGCAAATTTGTCATTTGTCCAGCCCTGACTAGTTTAATGCTGGTTGCATAAGTTCTGCACAGGTGACAGATTCTCCATAAATGCATTGATCTATAGCCATAGGGTGGTCTGAAATATTTGCATTAACTATACATTAATAATCCTAAAGAAGTGCTGCAAAAGGTAACATATTTACGAAGTTATATATTTTATATGCGATAGAAAGTGGTCTCTTAAATTAGTGTATACCTATGAGCATTAAGAATCATGAATGATGGAATTTACTGTGAAGTTGCGATGATAAAGTAGTGCCGGTGACTTTGGCCGAGAAGTTGCAATCTCTATGTGATTTGCGCCTACACACTCTCGTGTGGAAAGTGTTTAGGACAGTCACTAGGCTACTTGGAAATGCACTGAGAACTGGGATTTGTTTGATAATGACGTTATTAAATTTTCTGTTACTTACCAAGAATCTCTTTTCCAGCATTCCACACACCAGTTTCTAAATAGTGAATAAATTTAAGGAAGAGTGGATGAATAGTTTTGTGAATATTCTCCCAGTGATGATGCATGTAATCAGACAAATTTTTCCATACTTCCTCCATGTATTTTGAGAACGATAGGTGTAGTCTCTTCATAAGCTATGTAAGGATAAAGAGTATAAAATATAATAGTAGGTTATTTTAGAACATATATCCAGCGACAAATAACTTTCAATTAGGAATAAAATAAATTAGAACATATTCAATATTTTAAACATAACCTTGCGAGTAGTGTCAGGAAGAAGATACATATTGTATCGAGTTATCAGTATCAGTCATGAGCTTATAATAAATAACTAGTTGAAATTTTATTCGGTATCAGAAACAAAACACAAAATCCGTTGATGGAAAGTATGCTAGGAAACGACTGTTTTTACAGACTCAAAGTCATCAATTTTAGCTCCCAGCTTAAACATGCATACTTTCCTCGATGTTTGTGTGTGTGGGTATGCGTTGCTTTATTGCTTGATAAGTACTTCCCGGATATAAAGCAAATTTGGTGGGCAGGTAGTCCATTGCCGAGGGAATAAAGATCGATATACATGGTGGGTGAGTTTATCCAGGGACAGGTTCAACTCGCCTCTGCTTGTTTGTGTGTGGTACTTTATTTCTCACAAGGAAGGGTCACGCGGTGGCTCCTCTGAGATCCGAACGAGATAATCGTATTTGCATTTGGTATGTCATAACTAGATGAATCCCAAAGTTATACGTGCCACCGGGTGGAATATCGCGAGTTACAACATGTTTTGTAATGTAAGAACTACAAAAAAATACCCGGCGCAATAGTTTGAACCGAGTTATTTGTTCGGAAACGGTTGGGTAACTGGAAAACTCGGCCAACACGTATCCCATCAATTTCAATGACAAACTTTTTGGGGTGAAAAACTTTGTCCCAGGGTCTCCCGCAGGGTCCCAGACGAGGTCCAACTCAAAATTTTGAAATGACAAGGGGATTAAGTGGCACATCATTTGAAAAATGTTGTAAAATAAAAGGAAATGCAGCAAGTTTTGAGTCTCTTCAACAACCCTGTGCAAAATGGCGAAGGGTCAAAATGTAAACAAAAACTTAATTGAAAAGTCCATAGTCACCCCTATAAATCGGAAATGGTGAGACAAATGTGAAAACAGGAAAGGAAGTGTGGTATTATTTTCAAAATACAACGATTTAAGTGAAAACGTGTTGTCCCAGGGTCCCCACATGGTCCCAGATGGGCTCCAACTAAAAAGTTTCAAATGGCAAGAGAGGTAGGACATCGTTTGAAAGCTCTTGTTAAGTAAAAGAAGATGGAGCACGTCTCGACTTTCTACAGCAACCCTGTCCAAAATTGCGGCAGGTCAAAATGTAAACAAAAGCTTAAGTGAAAATCTATTGCCACCTTGAATCCAAGATGGCCGCTTAAAACCTGTATCGAAAGGATAAGCATACCAAACTGAAGCTAGAAAAACAAATTTGGCATTAATGTTGATTAGTAAGTGACTAAAATATGCAAAATGTTCAAAAATGCGACATCTTGAGTTCAAAATGCTGCACTATGTATCGAACGCATATCCAGCTCACACAACTGATGTTGGAGAAGCAAACGTTTATGGTTCATACTAGATATCCACAAAATATCAAAGAGTATAATTTGTAATCCAATACAGCTGCCAGCGTGAAAAATGAGTTTGTATATAAATATGTTATTTCTTGGAATACTGTGACCAAACCAACAAAGTTTGACGCAGCTCGATGTACTGAAATGAGTGACACATGTTTGGTACTACTCGCCAATCTTGTGAATGATTTTTTTTTTGTATATTTTGTATAGCTTGAATTATTGCGATCAAACCAACCAATGACATACAAATGTAACCATCATAAATACGTTACAATAGACCCACCAACCTACTGGTGCAGCAAGTTCTTTCCGTATGAACCATGTGGTTCGGATTCCACGTATATCAGTAGATCTACGCCTGATATAGCCTCGCTGCTGAACTCAAAATCCCCCCTCCCCCTCTTTCTGTATGAACTACGTATGACAAAATTAGAAAAAATACCAGAAGGTATTCAATTTTTGTATAGCAGTATGAGTAGGAAGTCAGAGTTGTGTGTTCATCGCATATTCGTTATATTCAAGTAAATACTGTCGAGAGGACCGTGACGAACGGGCATTAAGAACAAAACATATGTGTGTTGTTAGCGAATGGAATAATAGTTTAAGTGTATCGAAATTCAATTGTTCTTTAGTCTTCCTATTATTTCTAGATGTATAATAGAGAAAAATAGAGATTTAGATTTGTACTGTTATGAATGACATATTTTTTAAGGGGGCATCTTGGATTCAAGGTGGCCATAGTTTTTCAATTAAGCTTTTGTTTAAATTGTGATCCGCCGCAATATTGGACAGATTTGTCGTAGAAAGGCAAGACTTGCTCCATTTACTTTCATTTAACAAGATCTTGCAAACGATGAGCTTCTTAATCTCTCTTGCCATTTGAAACTCTTTAGTTGGAACCCACCTGGGACCCTGTGAGCACCCTGGGACAAGATGCTTTAACTTAAATTGTTGTACTTTGAAAATAATGCCAGACTTCCTTCCCTATTTTCATATTTGTCTCACCGTTTCCGATTTATAGGGGTGAATATGGACTTTTCAATTAAGTTTTTGTTTCCATTTTGATCTCCGCCAATTTGCACAGGGTTGTCGCTAGAGAGTCGAAATTTTCTGCATTTTCTTTAATTTTACAACAGCTTTCAAACGATGTGCTACTTAAATGAAAATGAAATCTTTGAGTTTAACGTCCCACGTTTATGCCGGTTAGGCTAAAAAAGACGGTGATGATGAGTAATGAATGAAATGGTGGAATGAAGAAAGTGGGAGGAAACGGGAGAACCCCGAGAAAACCCACGAGCACGATGTTTGTCCACCACAAAGTTCACTTGGCGGGGGCTGGGATCGAACCCGGGACCCCAAGCACCAGAGGTGAACGCTCTACCACTGAGCCACCGCGGCCCCGACGTGCTACTTAACCCCCTTGCCATTTAACAAAATGAGTTGCACCCCGTCTGGGACCCTGCGAGGACCCTGGGGCAAACTTTTTTATTCAAGAAAGTGTGCCTTTGAAAATGATGGGATACGTATTATCCAAGTTTTCCATTTACCCAACCGTTTTCGAACAAATGACTCGGTTCAAATTATTCTGCCAGCTTTGTAGCTTTTATATTACAAAATATGTTGTAACTCACGACATTCCGCCCGGGATTCGTTTAGTTATAACATATCAGATGCAAGCACAATTGTCTCGTTCGTATCTCAGAGGAGCCACTGCGTGGTCTTTCCTTGTCAGTAACTATTGGCCGCATCTGAACCAAAAGTCCGTCCAGCTTTAGCCCCAATTTTGTCTTCCCACGAATTTGCCCGAAGGTGATTGCAATCGACAGCTTCCGATGCGTAGAACATGACTGTGAAGGAACCAGAGTGGTCATGTGCACCGTTCCTGAGATATTGCTTTTCAAAAGGGTAGGATGCCACGAGTTGGCGCCAGCATCGAGGTTGAAATCGACGTGGCACTTTATTTTATGAAACTCATTCATAAACATCCTTATCATCGGAAGCATTTTCAATGCGAAGAGAAACGTTAGATTGTCGATGACCGGACATGACAAACTCATAGTTGTGACCGTATGAGAAGTACCAAATAATAGTAACCATGTGTGAACAACATCCAACTGTACGTGCTTCCGGTGTTGGAGTTCGTTCAGTCTCCAACAATGAGCTTGAATAACGAGTTTAATACGATACGGAGTTATATCTGTGATCACTATAATGTGAAAGCTTCACATTTCATACAATTACCCTCGAGGTGTTAAGAGGCGATCTCGCAGCTGCGCCTCAATACTGGTGCCATCTTGTAACATCCCACAATCTGGAACGCGATAACGCAGGGACGGTGCATCTGACCACTCTGGTTCATTCAGTCGTGTTCTATGCATCGACGCTATCGTTTGCACTTAAGTTCTAGCAAATTTATAGGGAGATGAAATTTGGGCTAAAGGCTAATGCTTTGTTGGCCGCACTCTTTGAGCAAACTTTGAGAAGCACTAATTGCACGGAAAAAACAAAAGAAGGTATTAACGTAGATCCATACTAAGAACTAACAAAATAAACACCCAACCTTATAAGATAAAACTATACCTAATGAAAGACCCAATATGTCTTTATATATTCTTTACCTATCGGTGATACGTACATATGTGCAAGTTGGTATGTCAGTATGTAAGTTGGTATTCTTATATTTAATTTAAATGCATAAAATAATAAAGGTAAGAAAAGAGAAGCAATGACAGAGGTCAGGTTTAAATTTTAAGTACCGGTCTAGAATTGTGTACGGTTCCCCATCGCATTACGTTTGAATAATAAAACTGGCCCTAAAGAAGGTAAGTAAATAACGAAAAATATAAAGGATGAGTGTCGCAGGTGTACGATTCTGCTAAAATATCCCCAAGAAAGGCGTAATGGCAGGAGAATTGGAGGAATGAAAGAAAATATAGTTTATAGGACGCCCACATCTGCATAATATACAGAGCTTGGAATGATAAAGAATTGGCTAGCATGAGAACGGTGTGACGGATATGTCATCTGGTGACAGTAAGTGGAGGCCAGCTAGAGAGTCACAGTTCAGTGATAGACGAAGGTCAGTGTGCCGTGAATTTGTGCACACTGTCAGTAGATACCTCGTAGCCGAAACCGATAGCCTTTCCAGCAGAGTTCGGCCCCTGAAGAAAGGTGGCATGTGGGGAATTTGTAGGTGCTATATACTTTAGCGATGTTCCTACTAGATGTAATGCAACCACAGTGCAGTGCATATGGAATCGATGACTTTACGAAGGGTACAATCACATGCTAGATCACAACGATTGCTTCATAACACGGACATAGTTTTTCTTTATGGCCCTGAAGGATCGGACAGTCAAATACCGCACACTAATGCAATCATTGGAGGAAACACGAAAATGCAATGTTTCTGCATACAGTTTACGTCATTCGACAAACTAGCAAGTATTTTCACAGTGTCCATTCCTCATGCTACCACCGATAATACAAAATAAGTATGAGAGATTAGAATAGTGTCGCGAACATCGCACATGGAGCGACGAATGGAAGGACATTCTACTTTCCGACGAATTCCGCTTTTGTCTGCAACATCAATACTGCTACATCCATAACTCGCGCTACCATGGCACCAGGTTGGACGACGCCTGCAATTTGAGTCATCACGTCGTTCCGCCGCCAGGTGATATCAAATTTCTTGCCCATTTCTGTTTTCTGATCATTGACGGACATTTTAACCAGCTAACAGTAAATTCGTTGACGATGTGGTGGAAAAGATTTTTGGTCCCTTTAATGCAGCCAAGGATTACGTTCGAGAGAGATAAAACATGCTTAGATGTTGTACGTTCTGTCTTAAAATTCCTGGCTGGACACAATGTCACCCGATTCTTGTACAGTATGTTCAAAGTGCTTCCGTGATTAAGATCTCTTCCACCCGTAAGACCATGACTACTTTGGGTGACTGCACCGGTTATTCTTTGCAAGATGGATTCAGAATGCAGATTAAGTGATACCTCACAATGCGGTTATGTAATAGGTCCGAGTGTAGTATAACCGAGCCAGTTCCATCCAAAGTTTCAATGTCTACTCCGGCTGAGCTTGTGGTTAGTGATTTACCTAAAACCCTGCCTACCCTTCACTGATAATATGGTTGTGTTTTTATTTATAATCCTTTTTATTGATGCTTTCTTTAAGCTGCCAATGATTTGTTTGCGTATATTGCGCTTCATATAGAATCATTCATTCCAGTCAACAATATTCTCTTTGAAAATAAAATTGCCGAATTTTAATGATTTCACCTTTTGTGTCAAGTCAGGTTTTGTTTTAAATTATATTAACTCAAATTTGATTTATACGAGGGTAAGTCAACTGAAAACCATAAAAGTAGAAATAAAAATCCGCATATGGCGCCAGTGAGCTGTAAGTTGGCATGCATGTTATGTATGCCGGATGTCTCCTAGGTGGCAGCAGCCGGCAGATGCACAAACACCGGCGCAACAACAGTTCCAAAATGGCAGCCCCACTAGCCACATGCACCGTTGAAGCCATCGTTTTGGAAAACCGCCGTGTGACAATAGACGAAATTGCAGCATGTGTAAACATGAGTCATGGATCGGCACATCATATTGTGAATGATGTTCTCCAGTTTCATAAGGTGTCTGCAAGATGGGTGCCCCGACAACTGACGCCTGAACTGAAACAGCGACGTGTTGATGCGTGCGAAGACCTTTTGTGGCGTGCTGAACGTGACGGTAATGCCTTCCTGTCACGAATCGTCACTGGTGACGAAACATGGGTGCATTACCATCAGCCTGAAACAAAGCGAGCGAGCAAGGAGTGGCGGCAGGAAGTTCCACTCCGATGAAGAGTTACGCAACGCGGTGCACGAGTGGTTGCGCCGTCGTCCGAAAGACTTTTTTCTGCAGGTATTCAGGCTCTTCCGAAGCGCTGGCGGACTTGCATTGAACGAGGAGGGAACTATGTTGAAAAGTGATTTACTTCTGTACCCTGTGTGACCAATAAATAATATTAAAAAAAATAATTATGGTTTTCATTTGACTCCCCCTCGTACATATTTTGGCCTAAGAAGTGACCTTAATGCAACTTTAAGCCATTTGTCAGGTCATCTTTTTCTCTAAGATCGAAAAGGTGCTGCGATCATTCACATTGATTTAGACTTGCAACAGCACTATAAACATCCCACCGGCAGAATTATTAGAGGAGATGTGAACAATGGCCGATTTTGTATGTCATATGCGCTCTCGAGCTCGCAGAAACGGCGCGGCTGTCATGACTTCCTTAATTGTGATGTGGCTTATGTTTTATATGATAGTCATCGTTTGATTGTTTGGGGTTGATTTCATAATAGTATAGTTTCGGCTTAAAACACCACATCTTTTTCTAACTTTTCCCTCGCCTAATTTCAGGTGATTAAACAATTTAGTTGAAGTGATATCTCACATCATTTTCATTCCTAGAATTTTGGACACACGTTCTTCTACACAAATGGATCTTATCGTTCAGATTAGTTTTATATGTACATATAAACTTCAACATGTCCATATATTCGGGGTCGCGACGATTCAGTTGTAGAGCGTTCACCTCTGGTGCTGAGGTCCCTGATTCAATATCAGCTCGCGTCAAGTGAACTTCGTGATGTGCAAACACCGTGTGCGCGGGTTTTCTCTAGATTCTCTAGTTTTCTCCCACTTACATTATTCCATCGTTATCATCCGTCTCATTATCACCGTCACCCTTAGCCTGGGTACATAATTATGGGACGTTAAACTAAAATAATACTGTCAAATATTAAAAGAATCCATGTTTGCTTTTCTGATCACATAAAACTAGTTATGACAATTCAATTGCCGCTTCGAGAGCTCCTGAAACATAACCGATTATGGCATTTAAATACCAGCATCCTTTCTGAGCTCAACTTTCAGCAGCTACTACGCCAGTGTTGGTAGAAAATGAACAACAACTTAATTAAACCAATTTTATACACTGGTGCGTACAACACAGCACTCCAGCTTTGAGTGAAAAAATATGCAAATAATACTGCAGAGACCAGATACAGCAATTTATTGAACAATGTAACTAATACTGCAAGCTTCTACGGGAGTATCGCACTGCGTTTATAAACAGAACACCTGTTTTCCCACAAATTAAACAAGTCAAACTTCCTTGTTAACACTATATCGCAAAGAACGCTCCGATACTGCCATACGCAGCAAAATATCGCCAGTGTCTACAATATAAATTCCGAGTCTTGTATAGTGGTTCAGCGTAGCGTAGTCGCTAGCGCTCTTGCCTTCGGTGCGACCGTACCCATGTTCGATGTCCAGTGTGCTCTCTGTCGGAAAAGTGTAAAGGCTTTTACAAACAAGTTTTCCTTAGTGAGTTTTCCTGGGTTTTCCTCATTCATACCAGAAAAATGCTGGGATGATAGCTAATATAAAGGCTAAGGTTTTCCCCTTCATTCCTAATTTCTTTCTCCCTTCCTCTCTATCCCAGCTTGTGTAATCACCGAAGGACGTTACTACTTATACGTGACGAGCTTAAATGGTTAAAATGTCGAATGCACATAAATATAATTCTTAATTCCGAGCCTTGTACACATCAGCGTTGAACATCGGACAGGCAAGTAATAGATTATTTGCGATGTAATTGATCATAGAAGTAATTTATAAGAATAAACTAACATTATTCCATACTTTACGCAGTGCTTCTAATATTTATATAGCAAACAATACGTTCAATTTACTGAGAACGATGTGTTCAACAACTTACACCCTTTCCGACTGAAGTCCAGGCGGATGTCTTCGGATGTTGACATTAAACGTGCACTCCAACATGCAAACACGCAAAAGAAATAACGTGGCATTGACTCACTCCCATAAGAAGTTTAACAAGCTTTATCAGCTATTTCCTTTACTTTCTTTACCGAATTTTTTGATACCTTCCGATTTACTTTTCGAGCTGGCAAGACATTTACACGTAATATTGTGATGGTCGTTTCTATGTATCCCAAAAGCGCTTGGGTTAGCTATTCTCGTCCTATCAGTCTTGCATGTTGTGATGACAAGATTCTAGCTAACGCCCTCGCAGTAAGATTAGGTCAGATTTTAAGTTCCATTCTGTTATCGAAACAATTTGTTCACAATCCTCAGCATCCCATATATATTGCCTTAACAAATATTAGAGCCACGATACCCTCTTTGACAGTCGTCCAGAAACACAGGTCGCGGTTACGAGGCCTCCGATAAGTACTTGTTTACAGTTCTTGGGAAGCTTAACTTTGGCTCAGTTTCTTTAAATATGTTTAAGGGGCTTTCTACCCAGCACACTGCTCACATTAAAATGAACGCAGTCTCAACAAAGGCCTTTCCAATGAAGTAGTGGCTAATTCATAAGTGTCACGTGTCCCCGTTACTGTAAATCATCGCTATTATGCCGCTTCTGCTAAATATCCGTACAGAAATAACTGAAATATGCGCTTTCCAGTTGCCATTAAATTTACACTTACATATACGAATCTTTCCTTTCTTTCGTTTGAAATCTGATTCAGATATGAACACCATGCCGTAAGCGTCTGTGGACCACCGATGGGTAACTAGCAACATCTCGCTAAACATTGGCGGCCCCACAACGACGATCCGCGTGAGCCCAACCTCCGTTTTGAAAAGTATACCAATAGTGGCAGAGATGTGACGAAGCGCCAATAAGCCACAAAATTACTCGCCCAAAATATGTGAAATCGCCTATACGTGTAATTTGTTTACATCAAGGCGAGTCTAAAAGAACTAAAAACGTGGGCGTAAACCACTAAACTCATAATAACTAGGCGCTTGTTCTTCCGACATCGTCGCAAAGGCGGTGAAGAAAGTATCGCTTGTAGACGGATAAATCATTGAGGTCTTTTTAATTTGGCTAATCACAGTGCGCGTTTAACCGTGTATATTCGACGATAAACGTTTGGAATCAGATAACATGTGTTTGCCATGTGATTTTATAAGAAAATGACGCGTGTCCCTATACTTTATTTCATGGTTCTTTCATATTAACTTTCTAATGATCGGCGACAGTTGCCACCTAATTTCATACGCACTCATCACAAGATTTTTCGTTTTGTGATGTAGAGACAGGGGTTACTCTTGACCTCCGAAGCTCACTTTAGTAACAGTTCGCCAGGAATATATATATATATATATATATATATATATATATATATATATATATATATATATATATATATATATATATATATATTATTATTATTATTATTATTATTATTATTATTATTATTAACCACATGCACATGATTGGCGATAGTTCGTGTTGGTCCCTTCGCGGTTTTCCATGATGAATCGAAAGAGTGCGGACCAAAATGAAGTCCTCACTGGTACTAGGTGGTAACTTCAACATCCCGACTGTAGATATCTGTTTCGATTCGAGGACCCAGTGACGCATTAGCGGCAATCCTTCGATGCGTCGCTATACTGACGATCGGCATTTAGCGGCAAATGGGCCACTAAGTGTTGGCGACGTTTAGGGCATGGGGAATAATTTTCACATATTTAATGAAATGCCAGATGCGGAATTGCACGCAACGAAAATTAAAAATTCTGTTTGAATGATACCTCCTCTCGTAGATTCGTTTTCCTATTTCCTATAGTTAAAGCCTATAATATTTTTGGTATTAGAGGGCATTGGGATAAACTATTGAGATATTGTCACTAATGCCATTAAGTTACTATATAAATTCAAATTGCTGAATCTTTCAATGTAAGAAAACCGTGATATTAAGGCTTCTACCCTATCAACATATATCAAGAAAACGTGAAGTACGTTGGGTATCAATATTCATTAAGGAAGATACATATTAAAAATTATAGAGCTCACAAAAGTAAAACAATAGTATATTTATGCAAGAAGTACAAATTGTTGGGAAATTAAATCTACAAATTCCTGCAAATTCTGCAACTGGGGTAATTTCGTGATACTACGCGGCTAAAATCGTGGTATTACAAATATAAGGATTAAATACTAAATGATATGTTACTTACTGGCAACTATAGTTTGTTTCGTTTATAACCTGTTTCAGTTTGGATATATTTTACGTGATACGCTGGAGTTCGCCTTTATGCGCATCGAATAATAAGACTGTTTTTTGTAGCTTAGAGTAAGATAGGACAGGATTGGGGAGAATAGGGTAGGGAAGAGTAGAGTAGAGTAGATTAGGACTAGCTTAGAGTAACGTAGGGTAAGTCTGAGCCCTTTCTGTGAAAATTAACCCAGTGTCATTTCCCATATCTACGTAAGGATACCAAGTGAAGAGGACGTTGTAAAGTTGACCCAGTCATCTTTCATCCAGCATACAATGCAGATAAACTTCCACAATTTTGTCAAGTCTTCGCACAGCTGGTGAAACCAGTTATCACATTGTAAACACTCAATCCAATGTTCACCGTGAATATCATCGTCTTAAAGACCATACCTAAAACCAGATGAAAGAAAACGTTGTCCGTTGCCATAGAAACCGCCGTTTCCAGGGCAACAGGTCCTGTCACGGTTAGCCAAAAATTGAAAGAAAACAAGTTTAAAAAAATATATATAGTAGTAACCGAAGATAAGGCGCAATGTAGAGGAGTCGCTAAAAATTAACTTTCTTTGAACGAGAACGATTTACGAAACATCATCTACTAATCGAAATCATGATTATTCTTCAATAAAGTAACTTCCAATAAACCTTTTGTTATTGTTGATTATTCCATATCGGACTCCCGAAGAAAACTCATTTAAACAACTTATTGACCGTGCCAATAGCGACTACTCTGTCATGACTCCGTTTTCTTTCATTTAGAAATAGAAAAGAAAGAGAAGAAAGTAGAAGGGTAAAAGAAGGAGGTAGGAAAAGAAGAAAGAAAAGAAATAGGGTATTTTAATAAGAAGCAGATTACTGGATAATTCCGGAAATATAGTAAAAGGTCGGGAAAGTCGTTGAAAGATGAATCATTCTAAATGTTATTAACAACTAATCAATTTTGGAATGCTTCGGAATAGACACATGTTCCCTCATACCACCCAGACCTAGCTCCAGGCACCACGATCGTGGGGTTGCCCAGACCTAGACCTGGAAATGAGAAAAGTGAAATCATTCTTTGTACTGTTATTCCAACCGGTGATTGATAACCATCCAGCATCTGAACTCTGTTCTCTAGGATCGACCACACATATGAATTAGCCAAGAGAGAAAAAAAAAACAAACTTATTAACTCAATATAAATTTATGTATCGTATCAATAAAAGGTTCGACTTCCTAGAAGAAAGATGTCGGATTTAGGCTCATCCTGCTATTTTTGTTTCACTCCTAGAGCCGATTTAAACCATTAGTAGCGGTCCTTCATGACCTAGGTTATTTACCTTAACACATATGTTAAAACATGACACATATATTGCAGATGTTAATATGACAAATGATATCATGCATTCACACGCTCACTCACTCAGGACAGTGTATATATGTTTAAAGGAAACCAACTAACTACAAAGATACAAATAGTTTATTACATTCATAGTGAAAAAAAAGAAAAATAATTACAAGGAAAATCTTAAAAGCACAAGTTCTTGGTTATATATTAATAAAATACATAGAGTTATATTTTAGTAAATTTTTATATATTCAATCATATTGACAAATGGAAAGAAAAAAAATTACATGTATCATATCTTAGGCATGCTAAAGCCAAATTATGATTTGCGACATACACAAATAAGACACTTATTTCACTTTAAAAAAAAATTGGACAAAGAGGAAAGAAAAAAAAACTTTTGGTGTATTAGAACTTATATGAGTCTCTACCTCACATTGGGTAATAAAATATTAATGATTTTGAGCGTTCAAATCACAAATCACGCACTACTCGTAGTGTCCAAAACATTTCGCTCCATTTGACTTAGTTTGTGGTCATTTATATATCTATATATATATATCTAACTATCGGTTTGCAAAAACCATTTATCGTCTATATTTGGTTTATAACTTTTAACAGTTTATATCTGCAATCGCACACTGCGACGCTTTATACCCATCCAGGGATTTCGAAAAATCATTATCGCTAGAGGACGTTTCTCCTCTTAGACGGTCCATTTCCAAACTTATTAATTGAATAATTTTAAGTTATTTATGGAACACTGGGACATGTCATGAGGCCTTTCCTTAGGATCACTTTCGTATATATGTGTATATAATTCGGATTTTTAAATCGATCTCCCGCAGGTGTACGGAGTATAAAGGTTAAAATTTAGGATAAAAAAAAAAACTGGTCAAGTCACAGGATACATATGCAGGTGAGAAGGATTCAAGGTACACTTTCCACAATGATTTTTGGTTGGTAGTTCAGGGATAATATTCGTTATGATGTGGGTTACGTTTAGACCTGCCGTTACTTTTCAATACATGCCATTACATAATTACATAAGGTATCATTTACATTTATTCAAAAGAAAAGGAAAATTACTTAAGTGCACGGCGGTATTCTTAACAAAATCTACATTCTTACATTCGTCGGAGAACTTACTGGTAAACTATAGCAACCAATACACGTTTAGGGGGACAGACACGAGCGCTCTCACATATATTCATAATACATTTAATATCATACTTTTACTTTAAAATCATATTCACATATTAAGTACATATACATTTCGACGTATTCATTTCTCTCTCTCTCTCTCTCTATATATATATATATATATATATATATATATATATTTATATTCAATAAATGCGCACACATTTAAATTAATCACCCCAATAATAAAATTTTTTACAAGGTTGCAAACATTGTCCAAAACAAATGACTTCCGACATTACATATGAAAAAGAAAATTGCTTTTCTATCTGATACCGCGCATCTATAAATTTTTCACTTTTATATAATCAATTCGTGCTTAAATCATGAAAAAAAACTGTGAGGCAGGCACGTAACACAGAGCATTTCTAAAGATATAACTAGATAAACCAAAGTACAATTTCTGGGCCCAGGTTAACTACAAGGTAATTGAAAACCAAAACAGAAAGGAAAGTGACCAACGGATTACAAAAAAAAAAAACTTAAGACGAACGACGGTGAAAGAACGTAATCGAAGTGTCGTCAAATACTAAGTCTTTGTTCATTTCGGCGATAGGTCAAAATGTGATGGAGGACCCAATCACTATCTACTTTATCCATGAATCGTGTCTTGCAACGTCTCAGCTGGTAATTTCAGATCAGAGTTGTACGTTAAATAAATCGTAAGTGACAAGTTCAAAATCGGGGGGGGGGGGAAGGTTGAAAATTCGAAAAAAAAATCTTGAAGTAATGAAGACAGAGAGAGGGATAGAGAAGAAGGAAGACGAAGAATAGGGGCGCCAAATACTTAAGTGAGAAATAACTAACGCTACAAAGATAGAAGTCGAATTTCGCTCTCAACAAAATCCATAGCCAAAATATTCTTGACATGCCAAAAAGGGTGGTCTACTCAAATACGTAGACTCAAGGGGCGCCCTGCTGCCAAGGATGCAAGTTCTGTGTCCATCAGATCCCAATCCCACAAGAGTTTGCTTGTAAGATTGAAATCCGATCCCCGTATCCGGCCCAGACCAGCAGGATAAAAGGAGAGGGGGAAAGGGACCAGGTAACTGCGTCCCCAATTTTGAAATCTCTAAGAAAAAAAAATATTCGACCCCTTAGAAAAACTAAGAAGGTTCGAGGACAGTAATGAAACTAGAATAGAAGTATTATCTAAGATATTCCTAACTAATGATTTGCCGAAAAAAAAAATTAAATAAACTGAATTTTGGATCGGTGATTTCTATGCCAAACCTCACCGATAGCTACCCTGCGCAGACACTCCACAGTCTGGGATGTCGTTAATTTCCCTCGTCTAATTAAACTAAGAAAAGAAATGAAAATACTTAAAGGGACTAGGGGTCGACATCCGGGTACGCGAATAAATTTCAATAATTAATTGTTTTGATTCTGTAACCCTGTCAGAGCTGTCGCCTCCATGAACATTGTAAGCTAGCCCGAGTAGGTAACGTGAAGAAAAAAAAATCTCACGGAGCAGGATATTCTATTTTTAAAAACCGACCAGAAAGTATAATTCACTACAGCCCCGTTCTATAGCTACTATTGTCTTTTCATAATTTATTATTCAATATGTCTAGTCAACGATTATATGATGCTACCTATTCTATCAGATGGTATTACTATGGTTGATTATTACTATAACACATTAAACTACAAAGTATTACCATAGTCCGACTATATATTGCCCTCCGGTCCGCGTGATATCATGGTGCAGGGGTCAGAACTTGAGATGTTTGTAGCTACACGTATCTATTCAATATCTATATATCAACACACGGCGAAGTATTCACTGGGCTACTATATATTTAACTATATGGGTGTCCTATATTCTATATTCATTTACTACAATATTCATACACTTTATATTCATATTCACATTAATATTCATTTGCCACGACGCTATATTCTACAAACACCCTGTTTCCTCTATCTACGCCCAGCCTATTTACACATTTCATCATAATACTTTAAAATCTATAGTCACTACAAACATTTCCCATTCCGATCACCGCACGACAACCTCACTCGAACTCAAGACTCTTTCACACACACACAATACTATGTAATACTCGGTAGCTTTATTAAGAAGAAAGAAAAAAAATCCTACGTATGTTCACTGAAAATAGAATTATCCGCGATAATATTTAATGTTTATAAAATTCTGCAGTAACAATGAACTTCTGCAGCCACGAAGAAAAATGAACATCTAATATAATTCCAAAGCGAAGAACTAGCATCATATCGCCCGACTTCTGTTAAAAATTACGTATTGTTTATTTACTTAAATATCTCGATTTCTAGACTATGCAGAATGTTGAAACTTTCAGAATATATTAATTTTGGGTCACTTGACCTAACTGTACATTCATATGGGCTGTGAATTATACCTTCTAGGTTTTATTTCGGAAAGAAAGGTCAATTTCATGAAAACTAAATCACTAAGCATCTCGACAGAAGAATGGCGGTTAGTACTGACTTTTGACACTAGGGCTAGCGACGATATAATCAACCCTTGAACAACTGAATATGACCTTGTACACGGAATTATTATACTACATTATGTTCACTTTTAAATATTGTGTATGAGTTCACTTAATGACGGAATAATAAAAAAATTATCGCATAGTAAATACTACACTGTCCACATTTAATTATCTCACACACTCTTTCATCACTTAACTACCACTACCACTGATACTACATTACAAATATACACATACTACTCAAACTACAAGACACATCATGCCAATACACACCAATCATCACTATCATTAATACATGTTATACTAATAAATATACACAGAAAACATTCATATTTTACCATTTTAAATCGGCTCGAAAGGAAAAGGAAAGAAAGGGACAGGGCCAACTGGCCCTTGTATTCACTGAATCACATTCTTAAGTGTTTAATCAATGCCCCCGAGGGGACGTATCGAAGTATTGGCTAACAATAGAACCCCTGCCCTGAAGGGGCAGGAACCCGGAAACAAACTAAATGTTCAACTCATCCCGCTGGAAGCCGTACTCCCAATTTGGGAGTCAGATAGGAGCCCTTATTGTAAATTTACACGTGCATTATTCTACCTATCTTAACTACAAAGAAATTAAATACCGCCATGTATGTAATAAAAAAAAAAAGAAATCACTCGCTAACTACATAAACAAATCTATAATGGACAGGTCTTGTAACCCTCAATTAGTAGGAAAATTGGGAGGTAGAGATATCAAGGGAAACACTGATCTTCAGAACCAGATTTAGGAAGAAAAACAGAAATCACAATACTTCGGGATCCTGTCCATAGCCATCGGTGGATGCAATCATGGCGTCACTATCTTGCACTTACTATTCTCAGTTTTTTAAACCAGTGTTGTTCGAAAAATTTAATAGTTTATGGCTCCTTGAGACTTCCAGTGATTTTTCATGTTAATAAAATCCAAATATTACCTGAATTTTGATGTTTACCACTGCAGGAATCAGTCCAGTTACGAAGCAAAAAAAAAAAAAAAACTAATGTCGTCGACCACAATTTCAGGCATGGAATGGAATAATTGCGCCCTAATATCATAGCGTGGGTTTATCAGCCAATCAAAACTAAGCATTTTGGCGGAGGGGCTTTGAAACGAATAAAATTTGGTAAAATCTGGATTAAACTAGATTTTAGAAGGACCTAGGTATCTAAAAGAGAGGTGAAGGGTGGTCCTGAAAATTCTGTCGAATTTTAGATTGGTTATTTGATCTGGAAAGTTCCGTCCAATAGTGGATCTATATTTTCGGATAGCACTGACACCGCAAGAATTGTAATAATCCATTTACACATCCATATACAAGACTTATAACTAATTTAAAATATAAATAAAGATATTGATTCCCAAAACTATAATTCCCAATAATTTTTTTTACAGTTTTCCATGTTAATTTGAAATAGAATAATGAACAATATTACGAATTATATGAACAGCCAGAAATTTTTTGTTAAACGTCAGGTACAGTCGGTGCAAAAATTTCGGGCACCCTCCTATTAAAAACATAATCTCATTAGACTGTAATGGCATATTACAGTTCCCCGGCGTCGTTAAAAAAATTTTGTTTGAATAACAAAATTTTGTTGAATAGAATTAACATGTATTAATACTAATAAACTAACTACTCACTCATACACTCATGCACTCAAATGAGACAGTGTAACATTCACTTTGGGCATTGAGATAGAAGTTCCCGTTTTTTGTCCTCAGTACAGTTGAAAAGTTTAAGATTCTGGAAATTGTGAGTTCATCTTTTAGGTAGCAGGAAAACACTAGGTAACCAGTTCGCAATGTTCCCATCGAAAGTGGGAAAATGTTCAATATCCCGGAGGGACACTTTAGAGCTCATACTAACATGAGTAGGGGAATAATTACTGGGAATTAACATATTATCCTGCACAATCGGAGTTGTCACCGGATTTACCACCGACGACGTCGTAGCAGTATTATAATTACCCATGTAATTAAAAGGGATTCTATTGGTCGTATTAAATATGTTGGGCTCCATCCCCGGACCAATCGCACCCATGAACAACGACTCAGAATGGCACCCATCTCCTCTTCCCGGCAACACGCTATGTGATTGTATACCTCCATGTAAGGAGGGAGCACTCACGCTAGTGACCGTAGTCGTCACAACACTCGACTGATTCGGCACACTATTGGAATTGAACCACGACTTTGGTTCTGACTGATGCATGGGGTAGTGCGTCGCAATATCCCGTGCATCAACTGACACTAAATTTTCTTTTCCTGCGCCACAGGTAGTTGTTATAGCGGGTAATATTTCTGAGGAATCGCTACCGGGGAAAGGATAATTTACCTATGATTTTTCGCGACTAGATTTCGTCATTTCCTTTTGAATATTTGCTATCTCGTTTTGAATTTTCGAAATTTTTTGGTCAGTCATTTCCAGTTTGGTTTCTAATGATAAATCTGACAAGGTTGACTTTAAACTATCAATTTCGGCCTGCTGTGTTTCTAATTTATTGTTAATCTTGTGCAATTTGGTATCTATTTGTTCGATTTCAGAATTTACATTATCTAATTTACCCTCAGTCTCCTGCTGAAGTTGCTTTAGGGACTGCTGAGCTTCGCATCTGACCAAATCAATTTCAGTAGACGTTTGCTCCCTCAATGTGGTTATTGAGGAAGCAAAGTCCGAACATATGTTGTCAATTTTCTGGGTTAATACCTCAAATCGAGATTCGGTTTCTCGTTTCGAGGTGTCAAATTTCTCATTTATTTCGCGTCTTATCTCCCGGCTATTCTTGTCTATTTTTTCATTTATTTCGCGGCTATTTTCATTCATTTCGCGTCTCATCTCCAGGCTATTATTATCTATATTTTCATTTATTTCGCGTCTCATTTCCTGTAGCATTTGTTGCAATGAAAGGAGGAGAGCATCATTATTAGACGGCCCAGTCTTCCTTTGCTTTTCTTTGGGTTTATCACCAATCGGATCCCCATCTCTTTCATCATCATCGAGGTCAGATATCTCCACTGGAGATATTTGGCCTCGGTTCTTCGGGGTACTATACCCTCGCTCACCGTCCGAATCGGGATGCTCATTTTCTTTTTCAGAGGATAAACTCATGGGTTCACGCGACTGGTGGAGCTTCCCCTCACATTCTTTCAATATTGGCGACCGTTGACATAGGACAGTTACCATGGAAACAATTGTTTTCCCTGGTAACGAATCTGAAATTATTTATTAAACACTGTTTAGGATCGAGCACATATTGACTTAGCCACAAAAAGTGCATATTTAAAAATTACAGTGAGATTAAATAATTATAGTCATTGGCTGTTCTGCTATCTTTGTCTCTCTCTGTAGAAAGGGGGAAATGAAGGAATTTGCTAAAGTGACTTCTAAAATTTGAAAATGCTGGAAGTTGACCCAAGGAGGGAATTAGATAGGAGTCCTTATTGTAAATTTACACGTGCATTATTCTACCTATCTTAACTACAAAGAAATTAAATACCGCCATGTATGTAATAAAAAAAAAGAAATCACTCGCTAACTACATAAACAAATCTATAATGGACAGGTCTTGTAACCCTCAATTAGTAGGAAAATTGGGAGGTAGAGATATCAAGGGAAACACTGATCTTCAGAACCAGATTTAGGAAGAAAAACAGAAATCACAATACTTCGGGATCCTGTCCATAGCCATCGGTGGATGCAATCATGGCGTCACTATCTTGCACTTACTATTCTCAGTTTTTTAAACCAGTGTTGTTCGAAAAATTTAATAGTTTATGGCTCCTTGAGACTTCCAGTGATTTTTCATGTTAATAAAATCCAAATATTACCTGAATTTTGATGTTTACCACTGCAGGAATCAGTCCAGTTACGAAGCAAAAAAAACTAATGTCGTCGACCACAATTTCAGGCATGGAATGGAATAATTGCGCCCTAATATCATAGCGTGGGTTTATCAGCCAATCAAAACTAAGCATTTTGGCGGAGGGGCTTTGAAACGAATAAAATTTGGTAAAATCTGGATTAAACTAGATTTTAGAAGGACCTAGGTATCTAAAAGAGAGGTGAAGGGTGGTCCTGAAAATTCTGTCGAATTTTAGATTGGTTATTTGATCTGGAAAGTTCCGTCCAATAGTGGATCTATATTTTCGGATAGCACTGACACCGCAAGAATTGTAATAATCCATTTACACATCCATATACAAGACTTATAACTAATTTAAAATATAAATAAAGATATTGATTCCCAAAACTATAATTTCCAATATTTTTTTTTTTTTACAGTTTTCCATGTTAATTTGAAATAGAATAATGAACAATATTACGAATTATATGAACAGCCAGAAATTTTTTGTTAAACGTCAGGTACAGTCGGTGCAAAAATTTCGGGCACCCTCCTATTAAAAACATAATCTCATTAGACTGTAATGGCATATTACACAGATTGATAATGTTGTGTGTTTCGGCGTGTATCACTGATGCTTTCAGAGCAGAAAGGAGTAAAATCAATCGTCTGGTCTCAGTACTTCTTTATTACGATGCTTTTTACAATATCTCACTTGACGCATAGAGCACCCTGAACGTCATGTTAAATTGTGTTTTTTACTGCGTATGCTTATTTAAATTTCTCCCAGTAGTGTTTGTCTGTGCGGGATTCTTCTAAAAATGTCTTGCTGTGTTTGTTGCTAATTTAAGTTTCCACATTGAAGCCATGGAGCGCAATATTTCTCATCTCAGTGATGATAAAATTACAAATACCACTTATCGTCCTTATAATTGAGTGAAAACACTAAGAAAATAAGCACTCAACTTAAGGATTTGTTGGAGAACCTATCGCCATATATTGATAAAATGTACATCGATTGAAACAGGGGTCCTGTCACTTACATTTTATACTAATTTCACCCACAAATTGTTTCAAATACATAATTATTCACTCAGCTATTACAGCAATAATAACGTTATCTGTTGAATTACTTCCTTCTAAATTCACCAGAGCTCTGTTATAGATGCATGGCTTCTACTACATGAATTAGCCTCATCTGTCACCTATGAGAATTAATTTGTACTCGTATCGTTATAGGGTAAATTCGTAACCGCCAAGTGTATAATTATCACGAAATTATCTGAGTCACGAAATTACACGAGTTTACTATACAGGCGAGTGATGTTACTAAATATGCAGGCTATAGGCTTATCAGCTTATTGTATGCACACGAGCAAAAGTGCCTTCACCCTTCCAATTATCCATACCTATCCTGCAACGTTAGACAACCCACAATAATGTTAAGGTTAGTTGGTTGACAACAACACAAGGCGTTCTACAAGTGCTCTAGTTTGTTTGAAATATGTTGCTGTAGCAAACACCAAAAAAACACAAAAAGAAAAAATATCCATGCCTTTCCAACAAATAAAAATATCAGGTAGAAGAGTCATCTAAGTATCTACTGAGCGATTGATATCTTGAGAAAGTTACAAAGAAACCTAATCTAACGTTAGACATACCAAGGAAAAATCAATGTTGGTCAAACATTCATTTTATTTCACAGGTTACAGTATTTTGTAAAATCTCTGAATGTTTTACATTATTCATTTCAACGTTACCTTCACTTTTGTTACATATCAGTTTTAATATCTCTAGTAAACTTTATGAAAAAAAATCAGATCAAGCTGATTTGACTCACATCTTGGTTTCGAGAGATTATTTTTATCAGCAAAACCATCGTAGTTTTCATTTTTAAAGTATTATTATTATTATTATTATTATTATTATTATTATTATTATTATTATTATTATTATTATTATTATTATTATTATTATTATTCATTGACAATTAAAGCAAAAAAGAATATCTTTTGAAGTTATACTACTAGTTTTCAGTGAGTTCAGAAAATGAAAGAAAAAAAAACGAAAAAGAAAAACAGTCTAAGAGAGCAAAAACAAGATATGCAGTGCGTGCCACTTCAATTTGCGAAAACCATTGCATCAATATAAAACATGCTATGCGTTTCAAATATGAGAAATAGTCATATTTTGTGTGCATGTAACATGAGTTTATGCCATTTAATCAGCAGGTAATTATACTAGCGTGTTTTTATTAGAAAGATATACGATATCAAAAGAATACGAGTTCTCTCTTGTAATACACCGTAATGTATCATTCGCTATCCCTTATTATATTTTAAGTAATTGAAAACTGTAATTTAGTAAAGAAGAATAAACAAAAATGAACTAAAAGATAACCAAATATGAATATCGATGAATGTTTCGGATAATATTTCAATTGGAGATATCTCCACTCTCTTTTTATCTCGGTTAACATGTGCATGATTCTTGCATCTCAAGTTTGAGAACTTTGAGTAAAGAGAAATCATCATACAGGTTGCAAGAAAAAATAAATTTTAGTGTTAAATTGATTTACAGTGGACTTGAACCCGCGTTCTCACGATTTCTAACCTAGTGTCTATAATATCTCGGCTATTCTTTCACTACTGCCGTAGTCTCCTAACTTGAGAGTAGTGTCATGAAATGATGGTCGGAGGGAGAAAAAGATGGAAGGAAAGTTTGCTCAAAAAAGAAAACAGAAATAAACACAGAAACTTTCGGTTTGCCGAATGAATTCTTAAGTAGCCAAGTATCGGTTAGGACAACCCTTTTGAAGAAATCTTGAGTGTGGCACAATATTTCTTTCTTACTATAGAAACCTGTGTGTATAGGTATTCAATTAATTACGCTAAAACCTAAAAAAAATGTATTGAGTTTTAAAATAATACATTATTATCTGTTAAAAAGATTTTTGCAGCGGGTCGATGTTATGAAGAATCGATGTTATGAAGAATCGATGTCAGTCCATACACTACGCATCCACTTCGTAATTTAATTATGTTTGACAAAGCCTTTCAAGTAGAAAATATGAATAAAATAGATATTTACATTTATTTTACTTCTGCAGCTCACAGAACAAGCTGAAAAAAGATAAAGATCAGGAAAACTGGTATCACTGAATTTTTGATTCCATCGGTGCTACGGTCGAACACTGGTCCACCAATTTGGCAAATTTGGGAAGAAATTTGTAATTTTAAAGAGAAATAATGATATTGCTCAGTAGTTATGCCGACTGATATCGGGAAACTTATACAATATATGCATTCTCTTGGCTTCTTGTTAAATTAATAGCAGTGCAATTTATACTCACATTTAGATGTCCGATATTCAGTTTTATGAACATCTTGGAGAAGAAAGTATTATGATCGTTAAAATAATTGAATTTGAGATTTTAACAAACTTTCATGTTTTATGGCTATTACATGTCACTATAAGAATTCTGGATGTATGTGTGTTCATCGCGTTGTATGTAAGAGTACACTCGCATGAGGCCACACCATTCAAACTATTCAGACCCAATTTTAAATCTGAAGTTTTTATAAGATTGTACTACGGCGGATCTTGTAATTCTGTTTCTGCTCCCAAAATTAAAGATGCATTTTTTAAAAAACACTATATTTTTTAAAAAACACTATTTTCTAGGAAACAGTTTAAACTATTTTCGTAGCATTTCAAAATCAATATACTGTGAGCAACCCTAAAATATGGTACACGTCATTTCCGTAGGAAATATTGGAAAGGGACAGTTCTTTCTTGGGAGTAAATTCTCTTTGGGCGATTGTCTCAAAAAAACGACTCAGGTAATTTTGTTTAAATTTCATAAATAAATATTATTTATTGCCCTATGATTTGGTGTAAGTAATTTCAATTGAACCCATCAATAAGAGGCAATTAATGACTTTTTTTCTTTTTTAAAAAAGCTTCCCAGAAGCATTTGAGCCAATTTTGTTCATTTTTCATAAATATTGTGTGTATTACATTAACAGAACTGCAACGTGGCGTGAGATATATATACGTCCTTCAGAATCAAAGTGTCAATAGAGCTCCTTCGTGGCTAAGCGGTTAAGGTACGCGCCTTTGGCGAGGAAGACCCGGGTTCAATTCCAGGCGGGAGCTCATGTGGCTCGGATCCCACGTTAATAAGTAGGTCCCGTTTCATATGGCCTCGCTGCTGAAAGCGATGTTAAAATCAATTCAACTCAAAATCTCAATAACTACTTGATGGATCACCATCAGTTTTGGCCAGGATGTAAGTAGACGGGATAAATAATTTGGATTTAAGTCAGTTACTGAATGTAATATTCACTGCGGAAGTGGTTGAAAATCAACAATATCCGGTTTTAGCATTGATCACTGCACAGTAAAAACGATAAAAATTGGCGAGTATTGGTTTCCCATAATCTATTAAATGTCCTCACTGCCACGCTTAACTCTGTACTAAATGAGGGGCACTGTGGTTCACTGGTAGAATGCTTACCTTTCGTGCTTGGGATCCACGGTTCTATCCCCGGCCTAGTAAGTTAGTAGTACCTAAAAACATTGTGTCCGTGGACTTTCCTGGGTATTCCTGTTTTCTCACACATTATCATTCCAACAGTTCTTCCATCATCATTCGCTTGCCTTAATCCTCTCCCTTAGCCTAAAGGGTATCATCGTCTAACGTTAAACTGAAATATTTCATTTAATTGTTTGTACTAAAATGGCAAGTGACAGAAATCTAAAACTTCCAATTTCAATATTGATCGACATAGAGAGAAAAAACAAAGATCTTAAATTTCTATTGATAGCGAAAGTGGCAGAAGTGAATTGCTTCCGGTTTTAACGTTAATAGTGATAGAGTAAAATCGGTAATAGATAGGGAGAAGAGGTTTCCTGCGATCAGTAAAGCGCTCGAAAGACATATTTCATCTTTACCCGATTCTTTCCACTAAAACTGGAAGTACTACAGCTTTCAATTTTCTTATTAATTGCTTAAATATGACCATTATTAAATCTTAAGTATAATAGTAATAATAATCGATGATGAACTATCGTTTTCGCTCGTAGATTTGTGTAGATTGTCCAGTTCTATTCGAATATTAAAAAAAAACGTGACCGATATTCTTTATTACATTTTTTAGGGGTGCACCGGAGGGGTTGATTTTTTAAAAACAACAAAATCATGGTATCCTAAGAGCTATAAATTCCAACACCGCGTTCTTTTATATATATGGGTTTCATATGCCTCAGCCGTTTGTTTCATGTCCAAATGATAATGAAAAAACGAATGATATATATTTCTCCAATCTAAGATGAATCTTTATTGTTTGGAATGTTTTGCCCAGTCAACACGCCATATCATTGACATTATAATTAATTGTGTATGGAATGTATTTGCTTATTACATACTGCGTGCAAGAAGGAAGAAAACGCTGATCATACATGAATTAGAAACTCCAACCAGAAGTAGGCTCAAATCTTGCAAACGGTGCGAGATATTGAAGAAATGATGGGAAAAAAAATCTCTTTATGATACCCTTTTCGATTTGTATCAAGACGTCTTTCACTTATGTATGTAAAGGAACATGTACAGCTGTAGTGAGAAAGGACAAGGAGATTCATGATCGTATGTGAATGTTGCGCTGTATTTTCAATTAACTACGCTCAACATCTAAAAGAAGCGACTTGAGTGGTAAAATAATACATTTTTATCTGCCAAAAACATTTTTGTCGCGGGTCTAAGTTGTTTAACCCTTCTTGGAATCGATGTTATGAACAATCAGTCCATAAACTACACATCCACTTCATAAGTTAATTATGTATAACAAAGCTTTTCAAGTAGCAAAGATGAATAAAATACATATTCACAATTATTTTACTGTTGCAGTTCACACAACAAGCTCTAAAAAGATAAAAAGAAATCAGAACAACTCTTCATAGCTTAGCACTTAATGTTAATACAAGAAAAGTATTAGAACTAGTCCCAGATATCGCATTTGTTACATTAACTTATATTCTGTATTGTTGGGTTAGTTGATATCGTACTTAACAAATAAAATAGCCATTAGGTGCCTTACGTTCGAATTTCTGCAACACCAGAATCATGACTCTTTTTTTCTAATGCTTGATAGAAAAAAAAACATAAATAGCAACAGCAACACTTCAATAATTTTCATTTGGAGCTGACCACGTGATCTTTGTGCTTTAAGAGTACGTCGAACATACGTTTGTCCAATGGCGGACACAAATCGGTGACCAGGTAATGGCGACTGCTTTGAAACCAAATGCGACTGCCTCTATCTTTAATCTGTCATATCTGTAGTTTGGTGTGGAGAAGATACAAAATTGAGGGCCAAAATTAAAAGAACAACTCAAATTATTAATACAAACTATGCCAAAGATTTTTGACTTCTATCATCATACAATAAATACGAAAGACTTTTTAAATCGAATAGAAATCACGTAGAACTTTGTAAGCTGAGGCAAAGAAACCTATCGTGAACACACTTAGGACGAATCTCTCACCGTGTGCTGATCGTGGTCCAGTGGTCAAGGCACTGGCCAGTGATCTGAACTTCCTCGAATCGGATCCGCGAAGGCAAGTACTTTTATTTACTTTAGAATTTTTGGTGGCAATTGATCGGCGATGAATGACGTTTTATTATCTTCAGATGTTTGAATACACGGATGTTTCAATACTTGAACTTTCAAATCTTCAAGTATAATAATAGTAGTAATAATAAATTAATAATAATAATATTAATGACTATCTCGTATAATATTACAAGCTAAGAGCTTATTATCGCTGAGGTCATATCATTACAAGCAGAAACGTGGCTTTTACAAGAATATTGCGATTTTGTTTAGTGTTGCCCACAAGAAGAGGAATTTCTCATTTTGTTACTGAAACAAAACTGTCTCAATCGAGATGAAAACGGACATTTTACATTCAAGACGGGACAAGGCTTACTCAAGTTATTGTCTAGCTTTCGAGATGAGAATAGAGATGAGAAGAAAAGTACTGTAAATATTTCTTTTCTTATCTCGATTCTCGAAATAGTGTATGTCCACTCTTTAAGCAACAATTGCTCTGTAGACTGAATATTATACAGTATTTTGTTACATTGTATTTCTGAGCTCATCGAATTACGGTCTATGTGGGTACTTTGTAGCAAAGTTTTTATAATTATTTCTTTATATCCTAAAAGTTAGTTTATTATTAGGCTTACTGTTCACTGATATTCAGTTATCTTTATTACAGTTATATTCCTTAAAACGTACATTACAATGCTTTGTACATGAAACTTTAGAGGAACACTTTCGTTTAAAATTTGTATAGTAGAGCTTTAAATCACTGCATACATAATTCCTCACAAAGTATTATATAAAGTTTTCCTTTGTAAGTTCTAACGTTTAGAACGTTTTGGAATTAACACCTTTTACGCAGCAAACATAGGTTTGTTATTTTTTTCATGACGTTGTTGCTGAACTGAGCTCCGAGGGTAACCTCTCCTCTGCATCATGAAGGAAAAGTCTTGATTTGAGTGCGTAAACTTCTCTGAATTTAGATGACAACTGTCGCTGATCATTAGAAAGTGAATATGGGGAACTATTAAATGAAGTAAAGAGACGCGTGTAGTATTGTTATAAAATTTAACAATTATATTCTAAACTTAGGCAAATGCATTTTATCTGATCGCAAACGGTTAATATCGAATATACACGGTTAAATGAGCACTCTGATTAGCCAAATTAAAAAGACTTCAACGATTTATCCCTCTAGAAGCAATGTTCTCTTTATTGCCTCCGTGGCGAAATCGGAAGACAACGCGAATTGTAATAAGAAGGTTGGTGGTTCAAGCCCATCCGGGAGGACATTTTTTTTTACTTTTTAAAGTGTTTTTAGACAAGGTTTAACGTAAACAAATCAGGCACATTGACGATTTAACGTATTTTGGGGGAATAATTTTTGATTCATTGGCATTCCGTCGCGTCTCTGCCGCTTTTGGGGCAATGCTGGTATAATTTTTGAAACGGAAGTGCGGCCACTGCGTACAATCGCTTCAAGGCCACAATTTTTTTTGGTGAAATATCACTAGTTGTCCATTGGTGGTCAATTATTATTATTATTATTATTATTATTATTATTATTATTATTATTATTATTATTATTATTATTATTATTATTATTACTGAAGATTTGATATCACCATATTACGTTCTATTCCAACAAGATCGAGGATAGTTTCGGGCTGTTTCAATGGTACATTCCTGTTCACATTAACTTGGAAACTTATTCGGACACTTAGTCCAAAAAGGTGAGCCTATATCCGTCTCAATTCCCGCAGATTTATACATAGAGAATTGCATTTTTCCTCCCTTCTTTAAATATGCGCATAAGCATAAGCAAATAAGCATACTGAAAATGATAGGAAAAAGGAAAAGTGATTCTTTCTTTATAGGGTCTAAGGGTGAATTGGCTTATAGAAGATACTTTGGAGGGATTAGTGTCTAAGCCCTAGGTCCTAAAAATGAGCCTTATGTATTCATGAATTGTTTGCTTAACACGTTACGTTCTCACTGTCAGACAGTACGAATCAAGATTATAGACATGTGTCGTCATGTTGTTAATATTTTCCCTGTGGAGAAGGTCGTCTCTAGTCTAAGACCGAGAGAAATGGAATGTTTATCATGTAATTATACATCAGAAGTATCAATACTGCAAATGATAAACGTTTTCCTAATTATCTATGTGGAATCGAACCTAAGACATTTTCATTACGAAACCAACACTCAAGCCACTACTCTAAGACGAGTCTGTTAAGTAAGAGAGAAAATCACTCCTGTATGTGTCGAATTGCACACGTTTACTATTCAAATGTTTTAACACTAGCACAACTGGCAGTAGTGAACTATCTAGAAGGAATGTTACCGGTCATTTTGACCGGTGAAGTTTTTTCTATTTTTTTAAAGTTTAACCTCTTAAGTTAATTCATTACGGTGTCTTTATACGTCAATACTGCATTGTGCTTGGCTATATAAATTGCATTTAATTAAAGAAAAACTGATCAAAGTAAAGAATACACTGTAAATAAAAGTGCATTGAAACTAAACTTACAGATGCAAGTAAACATATATAATAGTTTTTCTTATCTCTGACTTTTTTCAATGAAAGCCCCAGCAGGTAATATATATAATGAAATCCAAAGAAAAATTGATATAAACTGCAGTGGAAATTACGAGAAAATAACATTTTTCTTTGTGACATCTTCCTAATCGAAGCCGCAATCTTAGTCACCGCACTTAGCACATTTGTATAGAACACTTCCAGAACATGGACCAAATACGAGTTTCTTGCACTGTACACACAAAATTTAAGTTCTGTTGTAGTATTTGCATGATCTTATCTGGCATGTCTTCCGTCTTTGTACCTTAGGAGGTCACACTGAGTGAATGAACAGACCGTTTTCTTGATTGTACAAAAGTAGAGGGAAGCTCTTTTGCTAACTTGAAAAGAAACATTCGCCGAGTAACTTTTTCTCCTGTTGTCTCTGCGAAAAGGATCCAGGCGTTGATTCCTGTGATGTGTAGGACGTTGAAAAGCACATGCATAGGCCACCTGCGGTATTCAAACTTGACGGTATACAGACGACACATCTGGTCCAGAATACCAACTCCAAATTTAGTGGAATTGTAGAAGGTTACTGTTTCAGGAAGTTTATTCTGTGTTTGTTCGTACACTGCAACTGACTGGTGATTTCTGCTCAACAGGAGAGCATTTTTCTTGCTCTTCCCCTGATAGGAAGTAATTGTTGTGTCACCACACTTGTATAATATAGTACCATACAACGATCCAGCAGTAGACTTTGCTGATGGAGGAACTTCTCTTTGTGTTTTCTTCAGTATACCAACCATGGTTGTGTTCTGCTTCAGCAGCTCTGCAAGACGTTTGGCTGTGAAGAAATTGTCGCATGTCACATTTCTTACTTTCGAATTGTAAGGTTGCATGAGACATGTGACATGTTCTGCAACAGGTATGTTAGTGTGCCTTTCATCTTGTTTACCCAAGTAAGTGAATTCATTCACCATGTATTTACTACTGGCATCTGCTGCAAGCCAGAACTTCAAATTTATCTGGTTTGTTACTCAAGTATTGTATATTGCGGTATCGAGCTTAGCATGGATAGAGTTGATGAACTACAGTTATAAATGCACCTGGTTTATAGTTTCCAATATAATTAGCAACAAATGGATTCCAGATTTGTGAAGCTGCTGCGAAGCCATCGGTCTTGAGTCTTTCGGCACGAGTGTGCTTGTCATCAAATCTTACAAATCGCACGACTTCTACGAAACTGTCTCTTCCCATTGTGCGAGAAAAAATTGGCGCTCCCAAACTTGTGACCACAGAAGTTTCAGGGGGAAATTATTTGCTCCGTACTCTAAACGTACTTACATTATACCTATGGCAGCTTCCAATTGGTCGATATCAAGCTCCCATGTGTCTTCCTGGAGAACATCTCGAGCTGTAATTTGTGTACAGTTTCTTGTGATTTGTAGAATACTACTGTCTATCAATAGTCACCATGCACTCAAGTAAGTCCTAGCGATTATGAGCTTCTTAGCGTTACACGTTGGTCCAGAAGTTTCTGCGAATACGTTGTGGCCTCTTGTCTTCCAGGTGCGTGTCCCGGTGCAGTTCGAGTCCACACTGTTGCGTCGACTGCAGACTCTTCATTCCCAACATCCGGATGTTGAGATATATAGTTTTTTCCTCGGATGCGTGTAGAAATTTCTGGAGTCACTGAAGTCGAACTTGTAGGCAGTGTCTCTTTTGAGTATTCATCTTCCGACTCTGATGATCCGCCTAGTTCCGTTGCCTGAGGTTTATATTAAGTGTCCTCTTTAGAATCTTTGTCATCTCCATCCAACTCATCACACTAAAATATATCTTCTCCTTCAGAAACTTCTTCTGGTAAACTACTCAAATAATTCACTAATTCTTCATCGGAACGAAAACACGGGTGTGCCATAATAAAGAGGAGAGCAAACTTCTACAGAGTACAACGTACTAATAAAGAAACGCCAATAAACAATGTTTTCTTCAACTAAATGAAGTATACTGGCGAGAGAAGGACGGGGAAATGAAATGAAATAAAATATACCTTTTATGGCAACAATGAAATAAAATAAGCTAAACGTATGAAGAAAACACATTATTGCGGCTTTACAGACATAAAACGCAAGAAATATGTTTGTTACCTGACATAATGACCGGCAGCAGTCCTTTAAGGTAGAAACGTTTATAATTCGTTCAGTTCTTTTTTAATAGGGGATACGGACAAAATCTCGGGGCCGAAACATCGCCACCCAAAATCTTGCCGGCCAAAACCTCGCGGGACAAAATCTCGCTGGGCCAAAACCTCGCATGGCCAAAACCTCGCCGCCCAAAACCTCGCGTGGCCAAAATCTCGCCGGGCCAAAACCTCGCCACCCAAAACATCGCCGCGAATGAAACTTTTCTTTAAAATTTACCCAATGAGTTTTTAATATGTCATTTCACATTACAAATAATAATAATAATAATAATAATAATAATAATAATAATAATAATAAGAAGAAGAAGAAGAAGAAGAAGAAGATACAAAACATCGTGTGCGTGGGCTTTCTCGGGTTATTCCCGTTTCTTCCCACTTTCTTTATTTCATCATTTCCTTCATCCTGGTCATCTGCGTCTCCTTTAACCTAAGGACATAATCAAGGAACGTCGTAAAAACTCAAATATTATTTCATACTTTCATAAATATTATTAGATTTTTGTTAAAATTTTAAGTTTTTGGATGTTCCAAAGTTCACGGAACTAACCCCGTTAGTTGTCATTACTTTCCTTATGCAGACTTTCTTTCCTTATAACTAGTTTAAAAACATCCTGTCACCCTACCTTCACATTGAAATCCTCTAATACAGAAATAAAATTTTCATATGGTATCGCGGGACTTGGTCAAATACCCCTGATACTTCTTGTGAAACAGCGTCTTTTATACCGTCATCCTTATCATCTGTTGGAACATTTACATTTTGGTCAGGAAAGATTTTGGGTATGGCAATATTTTGGGGCGCGAGGTTTTGGAAGACGAGGTTTTGGCCCGGTGAGATTTTGGCCCGCGAGGTTTTGGGTGGCGAGATTTTGGCCAGGCGAGGTTTCGGCTCCGCGAGGTTTTGGGCGGCGAGTTTTTGGCCAGGCGAGGTTTCGGCCCGGCGAGATTTTGAGCCGCGAGGTTTTGGGAGGCGAGGTTTTGATCCGCAAGGTTGTCGCCGCGAGGTTCTGGCCGCGAGGTTTTGTACCCAAACCTAAAAATAGACGTTTGTCTTTCGAGAAATGTTACACGAAAAGTCATTAAATATTGGCCCTCAAAATTAAAACGTACGCTACTTATTAAATGTTAGACAAAGCTCACCGGTCAAATTGACTGGTTCCGTCCTTCTAGTGTTAATAAGTAGGAAACACTCTGATTTCGGTCATGATAAAATACGATAGTGCAGAAAATTCTAATTTAAATTACAAAACAAAAGTAGACACACAAACATACAAGGACAAGAAGGAGAAAGTAGTCTTGAGACCTTAACTCGAACCTGGTGCTTGAGACAACTTTCTTTTTTGTTTTTTGATTATCCGAAAATATCCCTGTAACTTGTCACTAGTTTCTACTCGGTTACACTCGTTTTACAGTTCCATTAACCTTGAACGACAGGGACACGAATACAGACATCGAGAACATTGAACATTTCAAAGGCTCTCCCACAGGGAATCCAACCCGGGACCCCTACTAGTGAACTATTTGGTGGGTTGTGTACTTGGTTCGTTCCCAAGGCAAGTAAGCTTGAGATGGACAACATTGTACACGTGGGTTTTGTAGGGGCACTCCCACTTTCTCATTCCACCAATTCGTCCTTTATAATTCACTTGTTTTATTAATGGTCTTGCCTAACCTAACAGGAATAATCGTGGGACATTAAACGCAAAGAATTTATTTCATTTCATTTTCAAAAGGTTAACCGAAACCAAACCGAACCGAAAAAGCATGTTAGAGAAATGAAAACATGTTAAATCGTAATTCCATTCATAATATCTTAACCTAAAACGAAAGCATTACATATCATTTGGAACTTTTCCAAAATATGTTTGGATATGTCGCTTATAGCAGCAATATAATGTCTACTTTCATACAAAACTGAGTCACATTACACGGAAACGTTGCCAGTTTATCGGGTTTTGGAACGCGTCTAGTAGCTACAGTGTAGTTGATATGTCTATTTATTATCTTGTGAAATCAACTGCCATTATGTAATCTAAATTTGGAGATAAAGGCCCTATAATCCACTATTTCCGACCACACACACACACACACACACACACACACATATATATATATATATATATATATATATATATATATATATATATATATATATATATATATATATATTGTAATATCCTATGTGATGTTGTAAACAAACAGTTCCACGCATCAGTGTTTACAAACAACACCACGTGGTTCGGCAAGAGGATCTACAGGCACATGTAGACGACGGCTTGTGGCCCCTCCCACGGAGCAGAAGGCGACATCGGAGCAGTAGCGCCACCGCCACCCTAGGAACCCTATAAATTAGATGGACGAAGACAACTCGAAACCAGTTTTCTTGTGACCCTCCTCTAATCTTCTACGGGACTTTTGGAGTAACCTAATTCCAGGTCTCTAGTCTGCTACGGGACTGCGCATATCCTATCTCCTGGCTTAGCCTGCTACGGGGCTCTGTTGTGCACTTAACTTGCCTCTGCTTGCTACGGAGCATTGGTTCCTCAATTTCCCTCTGCTTTGCCTGCTACGGGGCTCTGTGGAGATACTGTCTGCGACCTTACGGTCAAAGACTTTCTATTTCTAACCTTTCATATTAGAGAGATTATTTTGTATAGCATTTTGTGAAAATACTTTTATAGTGGAAGCTTTTATAATAAAAGCGGTAATGGAAGTCGATTCTGGACGCTCCTTTTATTAAATGCTCTCTACCTATAACCTATATGAGACAAAGTTTTACTATATATATATATATATATATATATATATATATATATATATATATATATATATATATATATATATATATATATATATTTGTGTGTACGTGTGTGTATAGCCTGTTTCACAATTCGTGTAATTTTCTACAACGCTGGAAGAAGATAAAAGTTTCACACTATTAATATAAAATTCACCATTCTCTTTGACAAATGTCTAGTTTTTTTAAATTTTAACAGTAAATAAGAGAAAGTCATTGTTTGGCCTCTGTTTTGAGTTCGTAAGCACAAAACTTCATTTTCCTTATGAGATATTCTATGTAAACTTTTGAAGCAAATTTTCCCAATCATTATTGATATTTTGGGGCACATCGCTATTATTTGTTACGAAATACAGTAACACTCATCTGAAATGATGATATAGTCATCTCGAACATTATTTCTATAACGCTCCTCTTTTGGGTAGCAAAGGGCGTTAAGCGGTGGTCGGTGGAGTGTCACCAAAATCCCAAATTGTATTTTGGGAACGCCAATAAGCGCCAGCTTTATCACAAAATGTCTCAGAATTAGTGCTCTGATGCTCCTTGGATGTGTCAGTGACTGATATGAGGCTATATTCCAACTTCTAAAACTCAGATACAAAATCGCCATAATATCCTTGGTATGGATAATCAGAATGTATTTCCTGTGGATCAATTTATATGAAAATCGGTGTTATTGTACTAGAAAGGTATGCGTATTTTAATGTAAGATGTTAGTTTGATAACTAACCGCCTTAGGAGAGCGCAGGGAGCGAAACATATGATTATGAATCTTTATATGATTTCCACATTTTATTGTGGGAATGCCAATGAGCGTCAAATTAATCATAAATTTCACAGAGTTAATATTCCGCTGCTTCTCTCATGTGTCAGTACCTAGTATGGGGCTACAGCTCTCGATCAAAATTCAAATAAAAAATTGGTATAAATATGCTTAGCAAGGAGATGTGGGAAGAATTTTTTTGGTCAATTAATGTGAAAATTGACGTTCTTGTAGCATAAAAGGTATACGTTTTTGAAGTGTGGATTGTTTTTTTTATTAAGAATACGCCTTAGGAGGCACAGGGTCGTAGTATATGGTGTTGAATCTTTATAAAATCTCCAAATTTTATTTTGAAAATGAGAATGAGGCCAGAGTAATGACAAATGTCACAGAATTAATTCTCCGATGCTCCTTAGATGTACCACTGACTAAGGTAAGGCTACAGCCCCTTTTCTAAAAATCACATGAACAATTTACCATAAATATCCTTAGAAGCAACATACCGGAAGAAGCTATCTTTTGTATCAATTAATGTGAAATTTGATGCTGTCCTATTAAATAGGTATGAGATTTTCAAGTTTAGAATGCTATTTTGGTAACACGCCGCCTTAGGGTGACACAGGGGGAAAGGAGGTGATTTTTTTTTTCGAAAAATGTCCTTTTTTCTCTAGAAATGAAAATGAGCATCAGATTAATTACATATGTCACAGAAGTAACATTCTAATGCTCATTGGATGTGCATATGGGGCTACGCTCCTCCGTTCCAAAATTCATATCAAAATGCACAATAAATATCGTTAGCATGGATATACAAGTACAAGGTAGATGTCTTATGAATTTTATCATTATTGCAGACAAATTTTGTGATTTGTTTAAAGCATCTCAAATCTACTATAAATAATTATATTCTTTCACTTTAACAGACTATGCATATAATTTTGTTTTTATGGTGTCACTGGAATACAATCAGAAAATTTGCATTTGTTAAAAATCAGTTGGGACTCTTGTTTTAGCACAAGACGACACATACGCGTTACCAACGTATTTTCTGCACACTTAAGCAAAACAACTCGAAATAGAACATAAAATGACAATGGAAAATGTCGTAGGAACCACAAAAATATGTTAATGAAAAGGAACATTTTAAATGTTACAAGTTTATTAGGTTAGCTTTACGTTTCAATATTGTTTTCTTTATTCGTAAATAGAGTGTAACTTTTTCATACTTCTTACACAATAACTGTATGATCGCACTTTCCAAATAATAACCTACTTGTATGTACTGGACACGTAGACACGTAAATACATCAATAAATTTCATATTATGGACACACAGTTGTAGTAGAAACAAATGCTTCGCGAGGAATAATAATCTTTTCTTCAAAATTATTCCTTCTAAGAAAACAATAATTTGCGCCTCAATCATCATTAATGTTTAAAAATATAATTAAGCTAAGTATAAGACAGATAATATCATCTTACTTTTATTCAGCATGTTCTCATGAACGAGCAAGACAAAATAATGTGATTTACTACAGTCATTGTGAACACCTTCTCCAACGTATCTGGGGTGATCATCTTTACACTCTGTACAATCTCTGTTTTAAGTCATCTGGTAGATATGTTGCAAAATGTGTTGGTGTCAAATGCCCATATTAGTAACTGGCACATGCAAGAAGCATTGGAATATTAATTGAGCGACATTTCTGATTAATCTGGCAATCACTCTCATTTCCTAAATAAAATGTGGAGTTTTTTTATAAAGATTCAACATCAATGGTATGCACTTTGTGCCCCTTAAGGCACTGCCTTACTAAAAAAGCAATCCAGATTTCTAAAATGCATAACTTTATTTACTACAAGAACGTCAATTTTCACATTAATTGACAAATAAATGTTTTTACCGTATGTCCCAGCTAAGGATATTTATGCCGAATATTCATGTGAATTCTTAGTAGGAGGACTGTAGACCCATATCAGTCACTGGCTCATGCAGGTAGCATCGGAGCATTAATTGTATGACATTTGTCAATAAGCTGACGCTTACTGGCATTCCCCCCCCCCAAAAAAAATTGGGATTTTGGTGACACTCCAACGACTACCTTTTTACGTCCTTTACCATCCAAAAGAGGAGCCTTAAAAATAATGTTCGTGATAACTATAATATTTCGGATGAATCTTATTTCATTTTATAACATATAATATTGATGGGCCCCAAAATCCTTACCAATAATCATTGGAAAAAATGATTCAAAAGTTTACATAGAATATCTCATAAGGAAAATAAAGTTTTGTGCTTACGCCCCAAAACAGAGGCTAAACAATGACTTTCTCTCATTTACTGTTAAAATTTGAAACTTCAGATATTTTTCAATAAGAAGGCCGAATTTCATATTTATTATATGAAACTTTTCTCTTCTTCCAGTGGTGTGGAAAATTGCACGAATTGTGAAACAGGTTGTATATATACCCAGGAATATACAGGGGTTCGACAAAAAATCTAAAACGTTTGCAAAAGTGTGAAAATCATACCTAGTATGGTGTGAGGCCTCCTTTTCCGTCCAAAGCAGATTGGACCCAACGTGAAATGGACGTATACTGCTCCTGAATCGTGGTGTGTGGAATTTTGTACCATTGTTCCTTCAAAACATGCTCCAGTTCCTTAAGAGATGCTGGTGGAGGGTAATGAGAGCGAACATGCCTTTCTAACTCAGACCATAATGGCTCAATGATATTCAGAACTTGTGATTGTGGGACCCACGGGAGGTGTGGTAGCTCCTGGTCATGCTCTTCAAAGTATGATTTCTCCGTTTTTGCAGCGTGACAGGGTGCCAAATCATCTTGGTAGATGCCATCACCATCGGGGAACAATATTTGGGCCATGGTAGAACATGGTCCCTCAAAATGGTCTCATTCGCCTTAGCATTCATCATTCCATGCAGGGCTATGACGGGACCTGCAGGAAACCAAGATATCACTGTCCATACTGTAACAGAACCACCCCCATACTTTACAGTTGGGAGCAGACAGTCTGTATCATAGGCCTGAAACGGTGTTCTCCATACGTAAACACGACCGGCGGTTGGAAACAATGTGAGATTGATTCATCGGACCACATTACGTGTTTCCACTGCTCATGAGTCCACGTCTTGTGGTCCTTGCATCACTGGATACGCTCCTTCGCATTTACTGCTGTAACCAGGGGTTTGGCGATAGCGACCCTGCCATGAATTTTCATTTTATGAAGTTCCCATCGCACTGTTTTCGTTAAAACCGGGTTTCGTAGGCCGGAATTGAGTTCAGACGTTTATTTTCATTGCGGTGGGCTTTATTTTAGCTGCTACAATCCATTTTCATGCCCTCCGGTCCCTATCTGACAGGATTGTCTTTCGACCACTGTTGTTCTTTGCAGACGTCGTTTGCCCATGAATGCCCTCGTGACACTGGACACAGTGCCTTTCGATACCCGCACAATGTTTGCCACTGTTGCCACTGAAGCTCCAACCAGATGGGTACGAAAAATCATGCCTCTTTTTCAAGTATGTCAGGTAGCCCATTTTACCGCACCACTTTCACACCACGACACTCACAGTTGAACTGGTTACTGCTGACGGAAGAGGAAGATCCTCTTGGCACAATGAAAACTAAAAAACGATCGGCAACCGCAACATGTGTTGTACTGTGGAAGGCAAAACTTATGTGTCCTGTATGAAGTGTTTTTAGATTTTTGTCCACCCCTATATGATCGGAAATAGGGGATTATAGGGCCTTTATCTCCAAATTTACACTACAAAATGGCAGTTGATTTCACAAGATAATAGAAACATCAACTACAGTCTAGCTACTAGAGGCGTTGCAAATTCCGATTAACTGGTTTCGGTTTCGCTTAAGTTTGAAACAGAATGTGTCAGCATATTTCAGAAAACGAACTGTAATATAATTCAGTTTTGTTTGAAAACAGACATTATGTTGTCACATTTTAGCATATCCAAACATATTTTGGAAAAGTTCCAAAAGATATGTCATGCTTAAATTTCAATTTAAGGTATTATGGGTCTGCTATTTACTTCTGAATGGAATTACGATTTAACATTTTTTTCTATATATATTTTTTTGAGAACACGTTAATGAACAAAAGAAAATGAAACTGCTTTTTTCGGTTCGGTTTGGTTTCGGTTAACCGTTTGAAAATGAAATAAAATAAATTCTTTGCGTTTAGTGTCCCACGATTATGCCTGCTAGGTTAACCGAGAACATTATTAAAAGAAATGAACTATGAAGGACGAATTGGTGGAGTGAGAAAGTGGGTGCAAACCGGAGTACGGAAGTGTCCAGGGAAAACTCACTTGCACGATATTATCCGTCTCAAGCAAACTTTCCTTGGGAACGAACGAGTTACCCCACCCATCAAATAGTTCACAAGTCAGGGTCCCGAGTTCGATTCTCTGTGGGATAATCTTTGAAATTTTAAATGTTCTCGATGTCTATGTTCGTGTTCCTGTCAATCAAGGTTAATGGAACTGTAAAACGAGTCAGAAGTAGTAGAAAATAGAGACAAATTATGGTGATATTTTCGGTGGATCAGAAGAACAAAGAAAATGGTCTAAAGCACAAAGTTCTATTTAAGGTTTCGACTGACTCTCAAAACCAATTTGTCCTTCATGTCCTTGCATGTTTGTATGTCTGCTTTCGATATCAAATTTAAATCAGAACTCTCTGCACTATAGTATTTTATCATCAGAGAATCAGTGTGTTTCGTCCTGTTTAATCCATCGAGTGCTAAGACTGGGTCAAATTGACTCAGATGACCTCTTGTAAAGAAATAAAATAATTTTCAAAAAACATTTTTAACTTCTGGAAACTATTTTAGTAAATTTCATTTATAAAATAAACACAAAGTATCCCAAAAATATAGCAGAAATTGTAGCTGGGTAAATTTGACCCAGCCTTAGTACTCCGCGCCACTGCACACAAAAATTAAATGAAATGAAATTTTTGAGTTTTACGTCCCATGATTATGCCTGTCAGGCTAAAGGAGACGGTGATAATGACAAATGAATGAAATGGTGGAATGAAGAAAGTGGGAGGAAACGGGACAATCCCGAAAAACCCCACGAGCACGGTGTTTGACAAAAATAGAATGTTTTATTATTATTATTATTATTATTATTATTATTATTATTATTATTATTATTATTATTATTATTATGCTGATTGAAACGGTATTTTTTCTTTTACCTGCAATCACTTACCCATTCTACCGAGCTTTGATTGGGTTAAAAGTAATAGATTTTTTTAGCAAACTCTTTTTTTCCAAAAGTTTCCCCCCTCTGCACCTACCGCTGTACATTTTTTCTCAGCAATTGCTACATTGCTGTTGAGTTCCCTACAATATCTGGTAGGTTGGAACTGCAGGTTGGAACTGCAATACAATTGCAGGTTTTAGCAAGCCACGTGATTCTTCATCCCTTCCCTGTCACCACTTATCGCTGTAAGTTTATTTCTGGGTAACTTCTTCATTGCAATTCAGTTCGAGTGTCCTATGTCCCTAATAATATGAATCGTCGGAGGGAATTTATGTCTGGAAATATATTGGATTTATTGTTTGGCGCTGCTCTGTGTTCAGACGCTGAAGGAAGTGAAGTATAGTGAAAACGAACCTGAATGTTTACGTGAGAGTGTTGAACCTTCAGACGCCAGTGAAGAAACAGATAACAGAAATGTGGAGATTGCTGAACGCAAGTGGAGATATGTGCATCATTCTTCGAAAGTTCCCTCACATAATATTGTCAAGCAGTCACGTGGTGCAACAAATCTGAGCAAAACTGTTTACACAGAAGCAGAAGCATTTTCTTTATTTATTTGCGAAGATACTATAAGTGCAATAGTGAAATATACAAACGAAAAAGGACAAAGTGCTACTGAATCATTGAATTAGATAAATCCAAATGCAAGTCAGCGTATCTAGATCAATATTTATGTGGTTGAGATTAAAGCTTTCCTGAGTTGTTAATCCTCATTGGTCGTTTACTTGAGTCACGCGAGAGTGTAAAACTCTTGTGCAAAGAAAATGACGGACGTTCACGCCCCTTGTTTTCAAGTGTCATGAGCCATACTTGATTCCAGACCCTCCTAGCCACAGTACGTTGTGATAGCGTTAGTTCTAGGGAAGAGAGAAAAGGGGACAAGTTAGCTCCACTTCGGAAAGTGACCGATATGTTTGCAAATTAGGAAAATGTACAATGCATCTGTTTTCGGGGCAATTGACGAGCAACTTACGAAATTTAGGGGGCGATATTCATATGCCCAACAAGCCGGGTTAATATGGTGTCAAAATGCTGTGCTAGCAGAAACGTTCTACTTCTGCAATTTCCAGGTATATCTCGAGCGAGATGGCAAAACTTCCGAAGTCACCAGGGTGCACGTGTTGTGAGAGACCTTATACATTATTGGAATAATTCTGACCGCAAGATAATCACCGACAATTTCTTCATAGACATCATATTAGCGGAGAACTTGCTTACAGACGAATTGACTATTGTTGGGGCTATACTGAAGTCCAGAACAGATCTACCAAAAGTTCTTACTCGTACCAGAAACAATGCACTGCATTCTAGTGAACTAATATTCACGGATAATCTCACATTGGCGTTATATACAGGGTGAGTCAAAATAAGTGTTACAAGCCAATATTTCGCGAACTATACATCATATAAAAAAAAATATTAACAGACAATGTACAATACAGAGGGGCCTCAGAAACGAGTCGAACATTAGGTTTCCCCCGCCCCCCTTTTTGGGGGGAGGGGGTGAACGTGAAATTTTCAAATGAGAACATAGGTCGAGTGATACCTCGTTCGAAAGAGCTTAAAAAATTGAACAATTTTTGTAGGAAACAATTTTTGACATGGGGCACCGTTTTCAAGATGGGCCCCAAAAATGGTCCTTATCCGGTAAAATTTCCAATACTTATAAATTAGTGTTACAAGCCAATATATCGCGAAATATACATCATATAAAAAAATATTAATAGACAATGTACAATACAGAGGGGCCTCAGAAATGAGTCGAACATTAGGTTTCTCTCGCCCCCTTTTTGGGGGGAGGGGGGTGAGCGTGAAATTTTCAAATGAAAACATAGGTCGAGTGATACCTCGTTCGAAAGAGCTTGAGAAACTGAACAATTTTTTTTAGGAAACAAATTTTGATATGGGGCACTGTTTTCAAGATGGGCCCCAAAAATGGTCCTGTATCCGATAAAATTTCCAGTACTTATAAATAAATGTTACAAGCCAATATATCGCGAACTAAACATCATATAAGAAAATATTAAGAAACAATGTACAATACAGAGGGGCCTCAGAAATGAGTGAAACATTAGGTGCCCCCCGCCCCTCATTTTGGGGGCAGGGGGGTGAACGTGAAATTTTCAAATTGGAACATAGGTCGAGTGATACCTCGATCGCAAGAGCTTGAAAAATTGAACAATTTTTGTAGGAAACAATTTTTGATATGGGGCACCATTTTCAAGATAGACCGCAAAATTGGTCCAGTAGCAGATAAAATTTCCAGTACTTATAAATCGGAAACGGCTAAGTAGAAAACATGAAACAAAAAATGAAAAAGGTAAACGCCATAGGCAACGGGGAATGGTGTCGTGGTGCCCCAGGGCCCCATCATGGGGCCCCGGGACCAAGTTTAAAATTTCAAATCTGAATATAGGTCGAGTGATACCTTGTTTGATAGATTATGGAAAACCAAACAGCCTATTAAAAAAAATATTTTGATTTCGGGCAAGCCTGTTTCAAAATGACCGCCGGAAATGGTTCCACATTCAGATAGAAAGTGCAGTGTTCAAACTGAGTGTTACAAGCTAATATCCCGCGGATTATTGCATCAAATAAAAAGTGTTAATAGTCAATGTACAATACAAAGAGGCCCAAAAATATGTCGAACACGAATTTCCATCATCATACTGTAAGTGAATAACAAGTAAAATGTTCGGGGGCAAAATCGACCTATAAGCGTTAACGTAATAATAATAATAATAATAATAATAATAATAATAATAATAATAATAATAATAATAATAATAATAATAATAATAATAATAATAATAATAAGAAGAAGAAGAAGAAGAAGAAAAAGAAGAAGAAGGAGGAGGAGGAGGATACTACGAAAAATAATAATAAAACTAGTAATAATAATAATAATATGAATGAAAATAATAAGACAATGAATAATACTAATACATATGCGCAAAGAGACGTCGTTTCTCAATCACTACAATCCTATGAGAAAGGGATAGGAGGGTACCTATTAGGCCCTACTTGTAGGCAACATCTCAACATGTGCCCTGTTAGAGTAAGGAAAGCCCGTCAACGTCATTGCCTGGGGAATGGAACCGATGGCCTTCGGAACATAGTACAATGATAACGTTGTATATTGCATTAACAATCTGTACCATCTTATAAAAAAAGGATCAAAGGCGAATTATTTGAGCCGTTTTATACAAAGAAAAGAAAGTTGCAAAGAAATATCTTTAGATTATGTTTGATCGTCAACTATTAATGTAATCGCTATGGAAACGTAATAAATGTAAGTGTAAGTGTGCAGACATCTTGTTAAATATGTCAATGTGGAATATAAACGCTTCTCAAGATTAAGTATTAAAACCAATTTAAGAAAATTGTAAATTGTGTTTGTCACGTAGTTTAAGAATCGGGATACAATCTAGATACTACGTAGAAATAAATGTAGTAAAATTAGTGGTGTCTCAACTCCAGAAAATAGACATTTTAAGGTATTATAAATTGGTGCCGGAAACCCGAAAATAGACATTAGAAACGTAGCAATAGCTAGTACTCTACCATGTAAAGTTCATTATCAAATTCATAAAAGGAAAGATGATAGACGCAAAACTTTGAAGGACGAGTTTATTTCCAAATCACAGGCAACTAATAGTGAAGGTAAACTAAGTCCATCTCCTTTAGAGTTGGAGTTTGACTACGGTCAGAACTATCGAAGCCATGGTTAGAAGCCATCATTACCTGTCGACAGAATCCATGTCCTTTTGAACTGACAACGGATAAAAATTTTATTAAGGATTTTGACACAGCTCTTGTCCCTTCCTTTCGTTCCAACCCAACACCAAAAACTCCAACGTATACCACTATGCAGTATGTAATGATGAAGTACACTCTATCAGGCGTTCTGCTGTATTCTAACACGTACATTCCAACGTGTATCCCATTTTCTTATCTTTCAAAAAGTACCCTTAAATTGGAGTGAGCGAACATAAACAGAAAGATGTTCGGTCCTTAATGAAGTTTTTGTCAGCTGAAGACAGCGACCTGATTCAATGCATATTGAATGAGTACGAACAGGACTAAATCCATAGCACATTTATTACCACGTGTAATAGCTTATATTTGATTTATTTTAGAATAAAGTCATTAATGTGATGCATTAATAGTATGCTGTTTCTTCAACCAACCAGGATTTTCGAAAAAAGGGCACATAACATTTTATACAAATACGTTTATAAATATGTAAAATAGTATGTTTTTCATTTAATACAGCCTATTTATTAGTCAAATAGGTCTTCCTTATTGAAAAACCGGTTATAGGTATTTCCAAGCGTATGTTATTGTTATATACTCTGATAAAATCTTTAAGGCTCTTTTTCTCCATTCACGGAAACGGTCTATGTGCCCTTCTTCCGGAATAGGCCTCATTTATCAGTGATGTACTATACCCGGAGTTGTCAGAGAATATTCCTTTCGCTGAACGTATAAGAATGTGGTATCAACATGATGGTGCTCCAGCACACAACGAACGCCAGGTCAGAGCCTTATTGGACCACCGTATGGCGAATAAATGGATTGGGCGTCGAGATCCTATTCACTGGCCTCCACGATCTCCTGACCTAAAACCACATGATTTTTTTCCTCTGGGGTTATGCTAAGGATCGGGTAATGTGATGATATGCTATGATCACTTCATGAACTACTGATGATATAAAGGCGCGTATCCAAGGTGTGTGTGCATCTATCACTCCAGAGATGCTACATGATGTACGAACATCCCTATGCCGCCGCTTACGGAGGTGTGTGGAGCAGGATGGAATGGTAAGTGTTGAAATTATTTGCTTTACAGTGGTTGAAATTACAATTTTTAACATCGCACATACCCGTAGAATTACTAAACGTTATTTTACTACTTTACAGGATATTAGGTTGTGGTAATGCTGTTGTGACAGGCTTGCCTGGAATCAAAACAACTTTTGTAGTAAGCTGTTTGGTATTTCACGATATATCAAAGAGGTATCACTCGACCTATGTTCCCATTTGAAAATTGCACGTTCACCCCCTCCCCCCAAAATGGGGGGCGTGGGAAACCTAATGTTTGACTTATTTTTTAGGCCCCTCTGTATTGTACATTGTTTCTTAATATTTTCTTATATGATGTATAGTTCGCGATATATTGGCTTGTAACACTTATTTATAAGTACTGGAAATTTTATCGGATATAGGACCATTTTTGGGGCCCATCCTGAAAACGGTGCTCCATATCAAAAATTGTTTCCTACAAAAATTGTTCAATTTTTCAATCTCTTTCGAACGAGGTATCACTCGACCTATGTTCCTATTTGAAAATTTCACGTTCACCCCCTCCCCCAAAAATGGGGGGCGGGGGAAACCTAATGTTTCACTCATTTCTGAGGCCCCTCTGTATTGTACATTGTCTCTAAATATTTTTCTTATATGATGTATAGTTCGCGAGATATTGGCTTGTAACACTTATTTTGACTCACCCTGTATATCACGAAAGGTAAAATGTGTAGTTTTACTTTTCAGTATGCACTACGAACACAGTATTTCTGATGTAAATGATTTCAAGCCAGAAATCATATTGATGTATAATGCAACAAAAAGTGGTGTTGCTGTCCTTGATAAACTTGTTCGAGAGTACAGTTGCGGAAGAAGCACAAGAAGATGGTCATTCTCTCTTTTCGTGAACTATGTGGACATTGAAGCATATAATGCGTTTGTGATATAGAACATGAATAAGAAAATAAGAGTGGATGTACATACAATCCAAACTAATCGCAAATGATTTCTTGAAGAACTTGGAAGATCTTTGGTGATGCCACAGCTGGAAACTCGAACTACTGTGTCCGAAAACAACATGTTATAAGAGCAGTTGAACTCTGTGGTAGGAAACTGAATGTGACGAAACCATCTACAACTTGTCACACACAGCGAGCTAAGAAACGTGGCAAATGTGCGTATTGTGTAGGAAATGACAACAAGTACTCTGAAAAGTGTACAATCTGCCACAACTTGTATGTAAAACATACTGCACCAACGAACTGATATGCAAGGACTGACATGTGAAATCAAAATACTATGTGTGACAGTGATTATTCCTAACAAATATGGCATATTTCTATGTATAAATTTCTAATGTTATAATACTACAATTCAGGTACTGTTTGAAAGTGTCACGAGCCGCCACTGTCAGTGTATACCGCGTATAAAATATACTGTAATATTTATAACCATCAGGTAGATTGCCCTTTTTATTGTAAGTTGTAAGTTTTAACTCCCTTCAAAATAATCCAGGATTAGTACTTTACGTAACATTTTAGGCTTGGTACTCTGAGGGTTAAAACGTTTCAATCGTAAGCGTGTGCAATTTGATACATACACGAGTGTTATTTTTCCTCTAGGAACAAGAAGGAGAGAACTAGCGGAATGAAGAAAATGGAAGGATACAGAACCCCGAGAAAACCTACACACACGGCGTTTGTCCAGCACAATGCTCACTGGGTGTGAGGTGGGATAGATGCTGGGACACTCCAGAATTGAGCGGGCTACAACCAAAGCAACTATAAAGAAAGCACTTAACCTTTTTGGAACAGGGTAAACCACTAAATTCACGAAACAACTTCCCTAATAATAATAATAATAATAATAATAATAATAATAATAATAATAATAATAATAATAATAATAATAATAATAATAATAATAATAATGGCATTAAAAATTTTCAAGTTTGCCTTCAAATTGGGCAAAACTTACAGAAAAGTCGGGATATCGTGAAGGGGGTCTGGACTTCCAGAACACACCTATGCTACTACCCAAATTTTAAGCGTTCCACTAAAATTTTACGTAGAAAGTATTCTACTGTACGTTTGAGGGAAATAACTGTAATGAAAATAACAGAATATAACTGAAACGTAAGCTATATATTAAACTAACTTTTAGGATATGCAGAAGTACTTATAAAAGCTTCGCTCCAAAAATACGTACACAGACCACAATTTGATAAGCTCAGAAATACAAAGTAACAAAATAGCGTTTAAGATTTAGTCTACAGAGCAATTGTTACTTAAAGAATGCACATACACTATTTCGAGAATCAAGATAAGACTAGAAATGTTTACGATACTTTTCGTCTCGTCTCGATTCTCATCCCTAAAGCAAGACGATAATTTGTGTTAACCTTGCCCCATCAAGAAAGTAAAATGTTCATTCTCGTCTCGATTTTGGTTGTTTTGTTTGAGAAACGAGATGAGAAGTTTCTCTTCTCGTGGGCAACACTAAACAAAACCGAAATGTTCTTGCCAAATGTCACGTTTCTTCCTGTAATGGTATGACCTGTGCGATAATAAGCTAATAACTTTTAATCTACGAGATAATAATAATAATTATTAGGTTATTATTATTACTATTATTATACCTGAAGATTTGGTAGTTTCTGTTTATAAGGAAAGTTTGTTTATTTCTATTATATTTTTTAAATCAAAGTTTTGTTTCCGTTCTTTCTCCCTCTGACCATTATTTCATGACAGAACTTTCTCCATCCGACCATTATTTCATGACATTTAAGAGACTTCGGCATAGTGAAAGAACAGTCGAGGTGTTATAGGCTCTATGGCTGAAATCCGGGGGTCTTGGTTTCAAATCTGCTCTAAGTCAACTTAATATTTTTAAATTTGATTTGTTCTTGCAGGGTGTATGATTATTTCTCTTTGCTCAAAGTTCTCCATTCAGAGATGAGATGCAAGAATCATGCACATGTTAACCGAGAGAAAGAGAGAGAGGAGCTATCTCCAATTGAAATATTATACGAAACATTCATCGATATTTATATTTGATTATGTCTTAGTTAATTTTTGTTTATTCTTCTTTCCCTATTTTCCCTATTCCCGTAACTTACGACGTCACTATTAACTAACATATATCAGTCTTTTTTCTGGTGTTATCCTAGAACTATTCGAACCAGAAGGCAAGTACAAGAGTTAGGTGTTATAGAGTGGGTCCTTAATAGGATTGCTTGATAGTACATCTATCATACTACTCCTAATTTCCCTCTCTGCTTTCTCTACCTAGGTATGTACCATATTACGCTGTCATGAACATGTGGCTTAGTATACCAATTTGTATTCGCACGTGGTCCCAAGCTTACCAGCACTTTCGCACAACAGTTTTAGACATTGCGTATGCTTTTACCACCTACACAATTCTTGTATATATCACCTTCAAGCAACTCAAAAACTTTTGTGCATTTTTTCTTTAAAACTCCTAAATGTATCACTCAAAATGTAAATTGTTCTTGGGCACAAATTTGGCATAGTAATAATTCCTCTTTTTTATTTTTATTTTTTTACTAAATGAAGGAGGGTGCTGTGGTACATCATATAACATTACGTACTTTTTACTAACAACAGAGCATACGAATTGTTTCAAGGCAGGACTCTCAATGTATACAATGTGGAAAGCTAATGCACTTACATACGTATTACATGCTTCTGTAGAAAAGCAACATCTAATATAGCTACGCTCAAATTTTTGCGCATATTCTTCGAATTGACCCACATATTGCTAATTGTGAGTTGCTCTTTACTTTTACGTATTTTTTCGTTCCAAACACAGCTGTATTCTATGGTTATCTGTTCACAAAGCAGCTATATTAGCTATGGGAGACAAACTGGAGCCAAAGAAAACTTATTTTTATAGGCTAAACTCTTGTCCCTCCAGATCAACGCATTCGTCATTTTACTCACTACCCTATAACAGCTTTGTAAGACATTATTTTACTCTATATGATTGGTTTTCTATATTATTATAGTCGCGACGCTTGTGTTTTGTGATTATTCCTCTCCTCACTATTGTTCCTTTTGTTAATCTACAAACATTACTACAAATTTTACTTGCAGGAATTTCTTGGAAGCATATTGATTTTTAACAAATTTAAGCTTACACGCTATTGGCGCCGGAGATCCGGGTTTGATTCTAGACGGAAGCACAAGCGATTCGCGTCCCAATTTAAGCTGTAGCTTTGCTGCTGAACGGAATGGTAAACTCAAATCTAAATAACAAATCAAATCATTAGTAATACAGACAATATTCCTGATTTAAAATAATAGTGTACCGTGGGAATGCGACATACAGTGTTGTTGCTGAATCTGATTATTTGTAATGCCTAACCCTTAATTTGGTGTAAATACTTATCACTGTTGATAAAGTGGCTGTTCTGGAAGCTGTACATATAAATAAGGAGTAAATGAAATAATACAAACAACAAAGTGTAATCTTACCTTATCATAATGCGACAAAATTTCTGCTAATAGTTCACTCATCTGAATGGATGTTTCACCTTTCATTAAAGTCGTAATGAACTCAGCAATTCTTTTGTATGCTTCTTTCAGCTGAAACAGTTATTAAACGTCAGTTAATAGTATAAAAGATATTTGTTTAAAAAGCAATGTACTGAATAAATCACGATTCGGAAACTAATACAGTAAATAACTGCAAAGCATAACACATACAGGTAGTATTCCGTCCGTTACAATTCGTAGTTGGAAGCAGGTTGAGCAAAAGATCATAATAATAAATTATTTATGGGAAACAAAATTGCAGCGGTGGTGAAAGTGAAATGATGTACTCGAGCCATAAAAGATATTAGTAAATAAATTAAAATATTAGTATAAATTAATGTATTTATATATACATTTAATCGAAGGCCCATTTTAATGTTTCCATGGAAGTATCTCGTAAACGGTTGAACATAAATGAATCAAACTAAACTCAAATAGGAAACACTATAGGGTACATAGAATGGGGTTATCGTTGTGCCCCCAGGACCGCTATCCATGGGGGCCCAGAACCCAACTTTAAAATTTTAAATTGAAACATAGGGCGACTGATACCTCCTTCGATAGCTCTTCAAATCCTAAAACGCACTGTGGCAAAAGACTTTTCAAATCAGTCACCGTATTCAAAAGGACATCTGCCTGTATCAGATAAAACGTCCAGTACTACTAATATGAAAACAGTTAGAGATAAATGAACAGAGTAAAAAGTAAAACAGGAAAATGGCATGGGGCATATCGAATGATTTTTGTCGCGGTGACACTCAGGGCCCATTTCATGAGAGCCCAGGTTCCGACTTACAGAGACATCTCTTTTAAAGACTCATTTCAGATAATTTTGTTGCGTAGATTAAATTTGCAAAACCTAAGGTTTTAATTTAAAATTTCACAGTTCAATCAAGCTTCACCCACTTACGGAGAGAGGTTGGAGCGATAATATTCTAGAAATTCAGTCAGATTTTCCCCTTTGCACTATGGGACTCTTAGTCTAGTCATCTTCTTCTCTGTTGAGACATTCTCGAGCCGTGGAATGATAAGTACCCTCTGTGATTACCTATTCGAATGTTTGTTCTGTTTATTTATCTTTAACCGTTTTAATTCTGTGGGCACTGGATATTTTATCTGATACAGGTACCATGTCTTTGAAAAAGGTGGCCCATATGAACAATATTTTGCCACAGCACTCTTTAGTTGTTAAAGACCTATTGAATTAAGTATCAATCACCCATGTTTCCATTTATAACTTTGAAGTTGGGCCATGGACTCCCATGAAGGGTGGCCGTGGAGCACCGCGACAATACCATTCAATAAGCCCCATGGCATTTTCTATTTGAGCTCTTGTTCGGTTCATTTATGTTCAATCGTTTCCATATTAGTAGTACTGGACGAGTTGTCCGACACAGGCACAATGTATTGGCGGCTATTTTGAATACGGTGACCGATATGAAAAATCTTTTGCCACAACTATGTATAGTTTTTTAAAGGTCTATCGAACGAGATATCACTTGACCCATATTTCCATTGATAATTTTGAAGTTGGCCCTGGGCTCCCATGCAAGGCTGCCTTTGGGGTCACGCCGACATCATTCGACGTGCCTCACGTCATTTTTTTGTTTCACTTTTAGTTCTGTTTATTTATCTCCAACTGTTTTCATGTTAGTGGCAGCGGCGTAGCGAGCAATACAAGATTGGAGGAGGGGATGAAACTTGAAATTCCGAATTCTATTCACAACGGAAGCGACGTCAATTAGCCCTAACACCCTGATTTGAATGCGAATCGAGATAAGGCGAACGTCAGTTGGTGGTGTCAGCTGGAACATCTTCAGGTAGCAATTGAGGCAAATAGTAGACAGATATGTGAGGAGCTGGGACTACAATTCAGTGTGACTGGAGAAACCATTCGACAGCACCTCTATCAACTTCGGAACCGCTACAAGTTAGGTCGATGGCACCACATATCTGACTCCGGGCCAGAAGGCAATGTGAGCAGACAGTGTTTCCTGCTATCTTGTGTGAAGAAGGAGCTATTTCTGGACAGGGTATTGACATGTGATGAGAAGTGGGTCCTGTACGAAGCTCCACAGCGCCGTCAGCATTGATTAGCATCCCATGAACCGGTTCCAAAACAGCCGAAACCAGTACTGCGTCCGAAGAAGTTCCTCCTGTGTGTTTGATGGGCTGCTCGCGGCATCGTGTATCGGTAACTGCTAGCAGCAGGTTAGAGCATCAATGTAACTGTGTACTGTCAGCAGTTGAGCAGTGTTCAAACTCTGAAGTCAGCACTTCTGAATCGCAAAGGTGTCCTCCTGTTTTAGGACAACGCGAAGCCCCACGTTGATAGGATTGACCGGGGACACCATTCTACGCCCTGGATGGGAAACACTGTTGCATCCGCCATACTTCCCGGACATTGCACTGTTTGGTTATCACCTGTTCCATTCCTTTTGCAATCACCTTAGAGGACTCCAGTTGAGATCCCTAGTAGAGGTGCAAAATTGCACTTGATACCTTCTTCTCTTCACGGTCCACCAAGTTCTTCCGCGATGGAATCAATCACCTTCCGGAACGTCGGCAGAAGGTCGTCGATGCTGCTGGGGACTATTTATGACTTCCAGGTACGTCTTAGGTGACATATCGATGTCCGAAGGTGGTGGGTGAAAAAGCGACAGAACTTTCGTGGTTACCTTTACAGAAAAGACTTTTTTTTTCAATTTACATACTATACATAGCAAAAAGCTTTTACTAATCAGTGATTACTTTCTTCTTGTTTCATTATTATCAAATCTTATTAATCTCGACGATCTGCTTGTTGTCTTGTATACGCTCTTGTATCAAATGTTTTTGTGCCCAATGCCACGGAAAAGCCACCTTACCGAGCTTTCTTTTTCTTTCTTTTCTTTTTTTTACGCATAACAGAAACAGTTTTTGTTATTACGATTCGCCGATTTTTTACCAAGCTGCTTAGACAGATCATTGCAACTGTCAAAAGCGATAATTATGCATTCTTTTACAAATAACAGCTGTTTTCAAGAGGTTTATTTTGGAATTTTTGAGAAACTTTTCAAAATTACCTTTTGTAGTATACAAATACACTTAGAGAATAGTTATGGAAATTTACAGCTATTTACAACATTTCATATTATTGATAAGAAATACAATTTCAATACATTACAAAGTATGTGCTTCTAAAATGTTCGAACTCCATGACAGCATTAATTTCCAGCAATAATTGTAAACTTCTGTAATTTTATTCTGCATGTGATCACATAAATAGCATTTTAATTTCGACTTTTTTTACAGTAAAAGATATTTTGTGAAACGTAACGGAAATTCAGATGAAGCCTTCTTTGCGAATTTCTCAATATTGATCAATGAAGGTGAAGAATATGTTTAAAGTTTCTATTTAATATCCGTGTAGTTGACTACAACATATATTTGAAATTATGGAAATTACATAATTTCTTAATGAATGAAAGTTCTGAATTTAAGATTACTTATTATTAATCAACATATTAAAAATACACTAACACACAAACACAGTATATATGTGAATATGTTTGGTATCTAAAAATATGACACAGCTAGATACGTGCTCATAAAAAAAAAAATATCCTGGCACTACAAGTAGCCTTCGAGAAATGATCCCAATAAATTCATTCAAATTGGAAGCATTTCATATGTCAATGGATAAAAAAAATAAATAAATAAATCACTGGCAGTGATCAGTCTTTGAAAACGACGAAATTCGTTGAGTTCTGACCTTGCTGCTTGGATCAGAACTACCCGTTTTCTACTACTGCCTGAAGTTCGAAAATGCTATTATTCATCTAGTTTACCTTTAATTTTAATATTCCCGCGCCAATAACAGCTTGCGTGTGTCTTCACTCCTCTCATTATCATGCCTTCATTCTCACCGTCGTTATTAATCCGATTGGGTAGAAAAGCATGATTAATTCAACAAATTCATCACTATCAAAACGCTGAACACGTATTTCATACTTTTGACCGTTTATGATTTTGAAAACGCTTCTACGTACACTGAAGTCATTACTTGACACCTTCTATATCGCATCGTCATTAACAAATTATATCTGTTAAAACTTGTGACTCTTATGGAAACGTTTGTGTTGCAAGCGAAGCGAGCAATAATATTTTTAACGATTCTATTTCTTTGCAAACCAACAACAATATTGATTTAATATTGTGCCAATGCTTTTTCGGAGTGATGCGTCGTTTACTCATTTCCAACACTTTTCCTTTCTTCTTACACCTTCGGCGTCCTCTTATGTCAGCGCCTGGGGCAACCGCTCCCATAGCTACGGCTCTGCACGCCACATCTATCCTACTTTTGTCAGGGTACAATTTCCCGAATTTCATTAAAGATGCTTCAAAATGTTTAGGAATATTAAATGAACAAAAGTGAAGTGTGATCATTTGTAACAAGGAAAGAAGCTTTAAACGAATATATCAATTTATTTCAAGATAGGAAACTACACAAAATTTATGTCAAGTCTATAAAAAAAAAAAAAAAAAAAAAAAAGAAAAACCTGATAATAATTCACAGCAACTGGATACCAAAGAAAATGTTAAACCAAATAAGTCAATTGAACAAAACGGCACTCTTCAAGTTGCCAACTAGGTATTTAAATTTGCCAACTTGTTAAGAAATTGGTAACTTTGAGAGGGCTCCCCCTTACCCCTTTAACGACGCTAGTGATTAGTGGTGCTGGTCGTTTTGTCTGATACTGGGACCATGTCTTAGGATACGATGCTTGATATCAATACAATGCTTGATATGGAAAATCTTTTGCCATATTTTTTTTAGTGTTTGAAGATCTATCGAACGAGGTATCACTCGCTCCATGTTTCCATTTAAAATTTTAAAGTTGGGCCCTGGGCTCCAATCAAGGGCGTCTCTGGGGGCATCGCGATAACATCATCGATGTGCCACATGGCATTTCCTATTTGAGGTTTTGTTCGTTTCATTTATGTTCAACTTTTTTCGTGATATTTCCGTGGAAAGATTAAAATGGGCCACCATTAGGCTCGTCAAGCTTGAGGAATGACGTACTTCGGCGAATATACTACCCGGGAAAAGGAGAAGGAAGAAAGGAGTGGGAAAAGAACGTAGCGGCCAGGAACTTGTATGTTAGGTACCATCCTGGCATTTGCCTGGTGTGAATGAGTAAACTCCAGGAAAAATTTCATTCCGAATCGCATGTCTTAAGAAGCTGATACACCTTTATGACCGATTGTCTCCACCGCGAATCGACCTCGGCACCATTTCACTAAATTAAGCTCTTAGCTAACTGAAATAAGCGTTGACCAAAAAATCATTTACCCTTCTTCGAAAATTGCTCAAACAAGTTATTAGCGGTCTCTCTAAATAATGTTGGTAACCACATCATTTGGTGAACGAAATTAACTTGAAATTAACCAAAAGCGTTTAGGAGACCGATTAACGATTGTAAAGATAGACTAGTCAAAATTAATATTCCAAATGCTAATTGGGAGTTGACTCATAGTTTATTTTTGTTTGAATATTTCCTTTATATTTCGGGGGCCGCGGTGGCTCAGTGGTAGAGCGTTCACCTCTGGTGCTAGGGGTCTCGGGTTCAAACCCTGCTCCCGCCAAGTGAACTTTGTGGTGGACAAACACCGTGTGCGTGGGTTTTCTCGGGGTTCTCCCGTTTCCTCCCACTTTCTTCATTCCACCATTTCATTCATTACTCATCATCACCGTCTCCTTTAGCCTAACCGGCATAATCGTGGGACGTAAAACTCAAAAATTTCATTTAATTTTTTTCCTTTATATTTCTATTCTATAGACGTTTGCTATGCATTCAAACTTTCTGCAGTGGTAATAGTTTTGTACTATTCATATTTATGCCTTAAGTTTCTTATCATTAGATTTTTGTTTAATGGTTTCAGACACTGAAGTAACTGAAGTCTGCCATAAAGAATGCAGCTCATTTTCGATATGTGGGAAACCTTAGGTACCCCAATATACATGTATATATCAGCGTGCGCGACAGGGCACGCAGCCAAATTCCAACTCCGCTGCGAGCTTGCTTTACACAAAATAGTGCATACACCAAAATGATCATTTCAAGACGTCACTGCTGAGTAACTAATAAAGTCAGCAACCGTAAATTACACAAAGTTGCTAACAGTGACAAGTTTTACAAAAATACAAATTTTGTGTGTGAGGAGTCCACGGGGCCTTGAGATATGAACCCCTCAAAAATGTTTTTCGTGGTTTCTTGCTGACGCTCACTGTTATGAATGTTTGGTATGCTCCCGACGAGCTAGGAACACAAAATTTGCACATTTATAGGTGGTAACACGTATATTTTCATAAAATTCCACTTTGGATAACACTGCTAAGGGAGTCAAACGGCCCATTAACCCCCAGATAGACCGAAATGGTCGTTTTCAAGACATCGCTGTTGAGTAGCTACTAATGCAAGAAACGGAAAATTACAATTGGCTATTAGTAATGATATGCTGTGAAAAATTTCAAATCTTGCGTCTGACTGACATAAATGTTTGATTGTTCCAGACTAGAAAGACATACGAAATTTCCCACATTAATAGTGGGTAACCTATACATCTCCAGAAAGTACCAAGCATTTAGGATGTAGCTGCTAGTGGTTCAAAACAGTGTCATCAACCCTCCCTCCACCCAGAAAGACGAAAATGATCATTTTCTTTACCAACATGGTATTTATACGGAAATATTTCTGGGCACTACCTGCATCTATAACCTTAGAAAGGTCGCGAATGAGGAATAACGTCCCTCTGCAACCACATTACCTGGGGAAGGAAGGAAAGAAGGAAGCAGATTGGGACCTATTTGTGAACGAGGAAAACCCAGAAAAAACACTCATAATTCCAGAGTACCCCTTTGCTAGAGGTGAAGTAGAAAAAAGTACAAATAATTCCCACAAATATGATTTCTGCCTGCTCTTCCAATCAACACATTAAAAAATATATATCACGTGAAATCATTTCTCCTCTGCCGCCTTGAAGAAATAGCGCCGAAATTTAAGAAAGAAATACAAGAAATCATATGGAGTATCAAGTTTCAGGGAATTTAATGCTAAACATGAATGTGTGTTTGTTCTTTTAATGAATCTTCTCTTAAACTACATCCTGCAAAGTATACTGAAGTAGGCTCTATGAAATACAAAAAAAAAAACAACAACAACAACTATCAAATTAAGTTACCTACGTAACGTGGTTACCTAAGGGTTACCTAACGTGGTAGTTAGCTCTTCAGTACCTCATTGGTTTCTCGTAAGGTTCCCTCGCAAGTAATGAATAAATAAATTGGTATTTTTTGATACAGAGACGGTGATACCAAAGTATGTGTCAGAGACTGTGGTTGATGAAAAATTATTAGAACAAAAGAAGCGTACTTAATTTGCTACCATCCTCATTATTATCCAAAGTGGATGATACATTTATATTTTCTAAAATGCATAATTAAACATAAATTAAAATTTTGAGACATTATGTCAATATTTAAGTATGTTTTGTTGAAAAAAAGACAAATTTTTAACCATTTTAGGGGCTGGTATACTTAAATCTGACTTTCCTACTGAGAATATCTAAGCTAGAAATAATATTCAAGTGTAATTTCACCCTTTTTAGCGAGAGGATTCCGTCCAAGACAGCTATTTTCTGAACGCACAGGCTCTTCGTTCATGCAAATGCCGGTCATCTGTCAGTAAATATTTTGTATCCTGTATTTACTTTCACTACATTCGTTATCTGAGCTTTGTTGAATACTTTCAAGTAAATAACGTAACGCACGAATATACGTATCATTATTATTTTCGTGTCTTAAACATATTTTAAATAATAATAATAATAATAATAATAATAATAATAATAATAATAATAATAATAATAATAATAATAATAATAATAATAATAATAATAATAATAATAATATAATACTCGTAATTTTCACTCTTTCATTAGAAAGTTTTTTTTTTTTTTTTAACAGCGTATTCTAAGGATACAATTAAGACAACATTTCAATTGGTGGTATGAAGTAAATGTTTATAATGACGAATAAATATATTCACTTATGAAAAATGTAGATTACATATTTGCATACTTAATTTTATTTTGATAATATTGGAAAATGAAAGAAACATGATAAACTCTACATATTTAGAAGAAGTAAAAGGAGAAAGGGAATGTGAACTTACTGTTTCTATGATCCACACAAGTGATTTCCTGAAAGCTTCACCAGACTCTCCCATAAACTTCCAAATTTCTTCAAATACTTCAGGTAATGCTTCAAAATAATCCCTAGAAAATGCATTTCATGTAACAGATGAAACAATAATGAACATAAATATGCGCTGTATTGATTAGAAGTACCTTGATTTAAAAAAAAAAAAATACGCCTTTATGATTTATTGAAGTAAAACAGGGTTTTATTTGGGAAAATATTCATTAAATAATACTATCGTAGTCTAACAATATTGTATTGACTAAAAATAGTGTGTGCATCTAAATAAGCCCACCTGAAAATTCAAGGAGTAAAAGGTGAAAACAGTTCTTAAATGCAAGCTACTTCATTATAATCAGGGGGAGAAAAAAGGCAGTCAAGGAATAAATAGTGAGTTTGTGTTGGCATTAAAAATATTGCGCCTTATTCTTCAGCCAATAAGACAGATAGATAAATAAAGACAACGAAAACATGTCCTAACATGTGTCACTATATCTATATTAAATAAAAATGAAAACTGTCTTGTTTGTAACCTAGCACAGGGAAAGAGCCGGCATCTTTAAAAATATAATCAGTACTTACCTCGAACTGGGATTTTTTCATGTCACTTTGACAGACGTGCAAATGCGTGTCTTAAGTGACTGGAGTTTCAAAAACGAGAATCTCAGGAGCTATGCAAGGAAAATGAACCTTGGTAGGCCTATATGAACTACTCATTAAAAACAAATGAGCGTGTGTCACTGCGTTTTCAAAAATCGCACTTCTATCGAAAACATGATAAATTTGTATAGTGTTCATTCACATTCAAATCGTTGTTGACTGTTTTATCATCACGAAAAATCGGCTGAACTGTTTGAAACAAATTTTCGAACATAGTATTTGATTTAAAAAAAATATCATGTTACTTTGATTAAACCAAGTGTCATGAGGGGGAGGAGAGGGTTTGAAATGTAGATCTATCTCTAGAATAGAGTATCTCAGGAAACCTTGGTGTTTCGAAGATGAAATTTCATGTATAAACACATTACTAAAACTAGGTTAAAATGTGCCCTAGCTTGCCAGAAAATTTCGGTTGTATAAGTTGAAAGGTAGTAACTGTCTCAGCTTATTCGTATGTTAGGACGCTCCCGACACTGCAATTCGCCATCATTTGCACTCTAATGTCTTTTCTCGGCTTTCTTATTTTCATTATATGTGGAACTATTTAATAGTACAAGAGGTGGCAAGTATTTCAGCAACGTAGTCTTATCATCGGGGCTCTTTTTTATATCGAAGTTGAAAGAGACCATAAGCAATCTTTTTACATCTGTCTTTACGATGACAGGAATAAAAATGTTGAAGGAATCAGACCTTTCACTAATTTTGATACAGGTTTCATTGTGAAAAGTGTTCAGAAAGTTAGCGTAAATGACTTCGAAAGTGAATTAAACAGTAGTATTCAGGAAAAGTGACCGAACTATTTTTTGTAAGGGGGATAGGCAAAAAGCCGAATCACAAGCGAACTCACAAATATACACACCTAGATACACATAATACTCCATGTAAAGCTATTATTGATGAACTCTTCATGAATTTGTTAACTACAGAAAATATATTAAATATTGTAATGGGTGAATAAGCAAATAATATGTTTGTCATGTATTTCGAAGAACCGTACCTCTTACGAATATCCAGGGAAGGGCAACTGCTTCTGCCTCCTTCTTCCCCTTTCGGGTACCCATTGTAGGCTGCATATGTATTATGAAAATGAATAAGGAAACATCATAGGAAATAGAAGTAGTAGTGATGTACCGTCAGCAATTACATAATGAAGACGATATTCAGGAATGATCTTCAAATCACCAAATTTCATGTTAGTGTTTCAAAGCCAGATTTCAGTTAGGTGTAAAGAATAACAGAAAAAAACGAGCTAAATTATAAGTTTGATATTTCCATCACTATCAATATATTCTTGGTTTCTTGGAGCATGCCACTGTCGAAAATACGGGAAATAATAATAGTTGGATACTACGTGTGTGGCATAGAATTGGAGCACAAAGACTATATTTTAACTTGTTAGTTGGTACTGTACAATTTACTGTAGAAAACACTGAAGAAAGAAAAAAAATATCTTAAATGCTGGAATGGTTTTGACAGAATCGTCGATCACCCATTTGCCTGACTGTAGCCTATTTTATTAATTTAAAACATCAACCTTACTTAATTTAAAATACTTACAAAATAGTTGGTTAATTCTGTAAATTGTCCATTAAATAATACTGTCGTAGTCTATTACAAACAAATAACACTCATGATACCTACAGTACCTCTTTCAGAAAAAAATACAGAAAGCTAGTTATAAGGTAGCGGATTTTATTCGAAATTCGACGAAACCACACACGATAGCTGAAGCGTTAATAATGCCTGCTTGTAAAGAAATGGTTGAGACAGTCCTGGATTAAGAAGCTGGTACTAAGATTTGAAAAACCTTTCTCCGCTGACACTATCAGTCGCCAAAACATCGACATATCCTGTGACAATGAAGACATTATAAAGGAGAAAGTCGACAGCAGCCAGAAGCTCTTAGTTCAGATTGATCAACTATCAACTAATAGAAGATAGCTTATGGACGACGTCGTTGATATGTACGGTTACGGAGTGCCAGATTCACGGTTTCTCGTGTTCGAAATAAAGTGTATTGCATTTTTTACCTTTTATGGCCTGCTTTTGGTGCAGTAAGATTCTTACTGCACTTCTATGTTGTAGCCGTATGACTTTCCTCAGTACCGATACCACTGCAAATAAGGCGATGAGCTACCGTTGGCTTTGAACCTCTTGTAACACCTAGGAATCGAACTCGGGATCCGTTGATTACAAGGTGATGCGTGATATTATTCATTCGTTATATCCAATCTATGTACACCAGTAAACAACGAGTTTTCAATTTATTTGCAATATGTTTTCATTTTTCCTGTGATAATCTCCTATGTCTATACATCAAAAAATGAAGGGAGAGGTGAAGAGAGAGAGAGAGATTACTTTCAGTGTAGATTCTGCTATTTTTCTCGAACATGTCCGGCAGCTTTCCAAGTCGCTGTATAATTGCTGGAGTGGTTTGTCTCTGACTCATTCAATGACACTCTCACCATTGTGACTGTCTGGCAGTACTATGTGTCCTATTTCCTATTACTAAAGACACTTCTGAATGGTACAGTGAGGGACACTTCTGGATGGAATAGCCACATGGAGATTTACAGCTAAACTGCTCCACCAGCTGAGTCCGAAGCATTTACCGGGAAGTATGCAACCAAATTGTTTAACCATAAGCTTTTGTAATGCAAAAAATACAAATATATATATATATATATATATATATATATATATATATATATATATATATATATATATATATATGGTTGTGTGTGTGCGTGTGTGTGTATTTTGGAGGACTTCCGAGTTATCCCAGCCCCCCGAAATTTTATGTTTATTCAAATAAAATATTGTAAAATGAATGAAATATCTTGTAGAATGTTCATATTTCCAACAATGAAGATAGCAAAGACCCCCGAAATATATATATGAATAATTTTCATTTTGGACGTGTGGTTTTAGGTATTCAACTGTCTTCACATTTCTCATGTTTAGCGTTTTCTAATATGAATTATGGACATGGTGGGCTAGTAAATGTGAAAGGGATTTGAGAAGTGACAGTTTGTCGGATAATGTGTTTCCAATAACTTCACAGTAAAAATTTATATTTATAAAAAAGTTCTCATACATTTAAAAAAAAAAAGAAGAAAACTAACTTTCCGCACTGAGGCTCGAACCGTCTTCCTTCGTTTCAGAAATGTCTCTAGCAGTACTAAACCCGCTTGACCACAGACGCAACTTACAAGAGATTGTGTTATAATATTGATAATAGAAACGTTCCAGCACAGGTTCCTACTTGGAGGTTTAAATATCCATTTTCTGTCGTTTTCAGCAATTTCTACATAAGATAATGGTTGATTTTGCATGTTGGAACTGTGCATGAGGTGTGCAATCAATATTAATCTCAGAAATAAGTAGTTTGATTTTGTTTTTATATTTTCACATCGCTCGGATGACAGTATGGTTTGAAACTAGAGTCTATATAAAGAACGGTAAAAACAAGTAATTCCCTGTGTATAGATCTGCGGGAATTGTGACGGATCTAGGGTCACTTTTTTGTAGTTAGTTTCTGAGCGTGTTTCCAGCTTTTTCTGAACAGGTGAGTACAGTTATTTCCAGTAACTTTCAACGACACGGGCACGAACACAGATTCATCGGGAACATTTAATATTTCAAAGGCTCTCCCACTGTAGAAGGCAGAGTGTCTTCTCCTTCATCTGCATATCAAAATGCAGATGAGTGCACATTTCCCTATCAATATGTAAATTTGTGTTAATTTGTGACTAAATTAATTGCTGATTAATTAGCATTCATTTTACTTATTATGTAACTTTTATGAATATTATTGGGTAAACAGCGAGCGTAATACGATATTATTAATACTCTTTTGATGTATATTCTATTCATGTATGTATTTTATTCCTTTATAGGCTATGAACATCATTAAAGTTTGCGTGCATCTCATTAATGGGAATTTAAAATGTATATATTTCATGCGTTATTGGATTTACATATCCTGCATACATATCCTACATATGATAGAATAAAGAAGAAATCATCTTATATTCATTTTCTTCATGTACAGAAGTTTTAGCTTCGTTGTTACAGAGAGAACTTGGACAGAGAATTTTTTTTTCTTGGCGACAGCAGTCTGAGCTGAGAGTTTGTGTGAGGCCTTTGACTCCTAGTGGGTGGAGAAATCCCTAAAGAAACAAGGAAGGATGGAACATTGTGTATAGGAAGAATACTGGTAACTTCCTCCGTATAGCAATGTCTAGGTGGAAACATTGCTTACAGACGCTCTCCAGGCTTTGTTTCAAAAGTCATAAAAATTTTAGCGTCAACACGATAGATTTCCAATTTCTATACGTGTTAAATTCACACCTCTGAAAAGAATCTCACGAGTCCCAAGCTCATAGTGTGGTTTGGAAGAAAGTTCGTTAGCGTCAGCGAACCGACCTAGGTTTTTCTCCCATGATGCACTGCGCTTTTGAAAACTTGTATTTTGTTTTGACTTATTTTATGTGTAAATTATTAATATTACCGTATTACGCTCACAAGTTCTTGGAAAGGCCGTTTAAAATTCATGATTTTTATTCTCCTCGTGTTTCCCATCGTGCAAGACATTTAGATCTTGTGTTATTGTCGAAATGTAATCAAACCATCAAATGTTTCTATCTCTCTCTCTCTTGAGATAATGGCTGCTGGATCTAGCAGACGTTTCCAGGGAAGCCAGTGGAAAAGAGACTTCCTACACATACAATGAGTGTTATCACCTCTGTATAATGATATAATTGCATTCTATGTATATTTTACTAACTTGATGTGTGTATAATCAAGCGTGAATATTCTGTGTATTTATAATATCAGTGAAACAAGTAATGTATATGTAGTTCTTGTGTTGGACTTCTGTTTAGACAGGAGCTTTCAAAACTGCCGCTTACAACGGTGATGGCACCAGCAGGCTGGTGGCTGGTATCTGGTCGTTGCACCAGCAGGCTGGTGTTTCGAAGTGCTGTTTTGTGAAGAGACCACCCACATTCGTAGCCTGAGGCATCAAAATTCTTTGTAGTGGATTCTAGGAAGAGCGAGTCCCTGCTTTTCCGGGAAGTAACAGAGGTTACTACCCTTTTGGTGGTGAGTGTGCAGTTAGTTGGTTCTGAAATTCGGTAGTAGTTGGTTCTGAAATTCGGTAGTGGTTGGCTCTGAAATTCGGTTTAGTTGGTTCTGAAATTCCAGAGTGGTTGGTTGTTATAACCCAGGGTAGTGTGAAGTCGTTCGTTCTTCCCTAGGAGCCCTGATGATTATATACATGGACACCCATGTATCGCGCCACGGGTGTGTTAGTGGACAGTGTACAAACATATAAAATTATTGTGGTTCTCATCAGATAGTGTTGATATATATATATATATATATATATATATATATATATATATATATATATATATATATCCCTTGATGTGCTGATAGACAGTGGAATTTCATCGAATACTAAACACTTCGTGTTAAATTTTTTAATTAACAAAACTTTTTCAACCAATACATCAGAACAGTGGCTATTTTGACCATGCCTGTTCCAATGTTTTAGAAGTGAGCAGTCTATTTGTGGACATAAATTTTGTATAGTGCAGTGGCACTATCATAACACCCTGTTATGGCATATTAGCATCAATATTACAGATCTCAAGGGAGATCACTAGACCTGTCTTGCTAAACGACAGTGCCCTTCTGAACTTTTAATCAAGGAGACCACCAAAATGAAGAAATACTGAATTTAGACTGACATCGTTGGGTCAGTTGTGACTTAGTTTAACGTCAAAAGTTTATATTTTCTCTCATCACCATCCGGGAACAGTCACATTCCAGTGGAATGAGAATGTTGGAAATTGCATCCTGCGTGTGATTTCATCAGAGACACTTTCCAGTCCCTAGTGTTAGCAGAGACTTTCCATGAAGTGGACATTAAAACACCATTTACCACCATGAAGCTGTATCACCTATTTTGAAATTGAATTTTAACTATATTTGTTTTTTTTCTTTTCCTCCTCTCTGAGCATAGACGGTCAGAGACGATAAACTCATACACATGAGGAGAAATATATATATATATATATTAAGAGGTCAGACAGATCTCTGGTGTAAATAAAATTATCTGTAATCTACCAATTGAGATATGTGTATATATGAAAATTTAGTGTGATTGGTGCACCAGGAAAAGTAATTTCTTCAGTGAGTGTATCTGTAATATGATATCGGTGAGTGTTGTCTTCAGTCAACAAATGCTTTACACTGGAGAATAAATATCTATCTTCAACCAGTATAGTGAGGGTGTCTATTTTCCTGATTGGTGAGTACCCAAAAGCTAATCCATATGTCTTTATTTCAGGATTGAGAGTTAAGGAAACATTATTCCTTACTTTAGTACTTCGTACCACCTTCCTGAATGGGGCCCAGGAAGGCATACGCCCAGAGAACAACTGAGACACAGCTATGAGTGTAAAGGATAGGTAACAGGCTGCTAACTGTTGTTTTGGGATCATTTTTTTTAAATATATATATAACCTTATTAAAAGTTTGAAAATCCTTTACAAGTAGCTGCTGAGACCATAGCTGTCGTCAGAAAATCCCTCAGATATCTATTTTGTATTTTAAAACCCTGAGATTTTGTGTTTTTTATTTTCTTTTATGCTCTACCGTATTAAGTGTAGCAGTGGCGGCTCCCTCAGGAGATCACATTTATTCTCTAAAAAGGTAGTTACATATGCAAAAGCATTTTCATTAGCATTTTGGCTTTATTTACATAAATTTGAATATCCCTCGCCATTCTACCGCTTTTTTAATTGTAATGTTGTGTCGCTGTTTTGGCTGGTGTGCATAGATTATATCTATTGCTCCCTGCACCTCACACCACCGGGAATCGAAACTGAGACTCCGCCTAGTGAACAATCTGATGGGTGGATTACCTGGTTCGTTCCCAAGGCAAGTAAGCTTGAGACTGACAACATCGTGCTCGTGGGTTTTCTTGGGACCTTCCCACTTTCACATTCCACCAAATCGTCCATTATAATTCACTTGTTTCAACCATAGTCTTCCTCAACCAAACAGACATTATCGTTGCACATTAGACGTAAAGATTTCTTTTTCAAGGTCTTAACAGAAACCAATAGGAAACGAAAAACAGCTGTATTTTCTATTGCTCATTAACGTGTTTTCACAAAAAAAAAAAAAAAATAGAGAGAGATAAACATGGGGAAACATAATTCCATTCAAATGTGAAACAACACACTTAGAATAACTTAAACTAAAACGAAACCATCATATATATCGTTAATTAGTATGTCGTTAATTATATTAATATTTTACGAGATAATTATTATTACTACTATTAGTCCTGAAGATTTGATTTTTCAAATATTGAAACATCCGAGTATTCAAATATCTGAATAGAATAAAACGTGTGTTATCGCTGATCAATCACTATCAAAATTCCTTAAGTAAATAAAAAATGCCCGTTGTGGATTTGATGAAAGAACCTCCAAATTACTGGCCAAGCGTGTTGACCACTGAACCACAATCATTACAGTGTAAATGATTTGTCTTTAGTTTGGTTACGTTAGGTTTCTTTGCCTCCGCTTGTAAAGTTCTATGTTATTTTTCTTCGTTTCAAAAAGTTTTTCATATTTCTTTTATGATGATATAAGTTAATAATCTTAGGCAAAGTTTATATTAATAACATTAGATGTTCTTAAACCTTTGGTTCACAAATTTGTTTCTTCGCCACACGAAACTACAGATATTACAGATTTCATTCTCCTACTCTGCATTTGTTTCAAAACAGTCGCCTATACCTGGTCAAAGACTTATGTCCGCCACGATACATTTGCCTTTTCTCATTATGAGGTACACTTGCAAACAAAATGAAAACAATATATGTTGTTAGGGAGCCCCTCAACACAAAATTGGCAAAACAATTGTGGGTGTCCCTGTTAGTCTTCCACTATTTGTTTTTTTGAAAATATAAAAAAATGACCAATTTTTAACCCCAAAAAACTTCAAAAAATATTTTCCGACTTTTCTCTTGTTGAGAACCGTCAAATGGGGTGAATAGAAACACATTTTTGGCTATATGAGTATATAAGTCTGGTGATGTTAAAGATTTCGCGTATCAGATTATTCCAAACAAAAGGTCTTAATATGCTAATGAAGTTCAGTAAACGTCACATTAATTTATCAATTCCACTTTCCTTCACCTTGATTTTTCTTAATGTTTCTATTCACCCCATGGGTAGGGGTGAATAGAAACAATGACTTTGTTTTCATTGTTGTTTGTTTTATACTATTGGAAAGGTAAAAAGAAACAGCGTATTTGTTGAAACGAACTCTTTATTTAATACCTGCAAGATATAAGTTCAATAAGACCAGTATTACCTAAGTTACAAACTTATAAAACAATGCAATGCGCAATATAGGTACAAACGGCCATACAGTTTTGATGATATTTGAATAAGATTTAAACCACTGAAATCACCAGGGAAACTTATCATGAGTTGAGTTGATTTTGAGGTTATCGTCCCGTTCAGCAGCGAGGCTATATGAGACGTGGACCTACTGATTAACGTGGAATCAGAACCACATGATCTCCCGCCGGGAATCGAAGCCGGGTCTTCCACGCCAAAGGCGCGTACGCTAACCGCTTAGCCACGAAGCAGCCCGAAACTAATCATATACTTAAAGCATGTTGACGAACTCCTAATAAAACCCAACAGTTTCGTAACAATATCCTCATGTAGTAAGAACGATTCTTCAGAAGTTTCTGAAAATTTCATTGTTTATGTGCTCTCTTATAAAACACTCCCACATATCCATCATGTTCACATTTTTGCACTTGGGTAGTGAATAGTCTCATCGAGTTTTAGCTTCTCATAAACCTTTACCACAGCAAAATCACCAGCTTTAGAAAACCATCATCTAGTTCGTGATCGTTTGGAATGTTGTCTTCTGGAGTGTTGTCTTTCTCCTCTTCCGACAATACAAGGGTAGGCTGAGTTTCGTTGTGATTTGATGAAAATGTATCATTTTCAGAAAACAAACCAAAACTCTTACCAGAAACATCTATTCGTATTCTCTTCTTCCCTTGTTTAATTTTTTTTATCTTCCCTCATGCTCTTGAGAAGATGCATAAGGGAACGGTTTACAGTCTGAGATGTCTTTTGCTGTTCTGTTTCTTCTCGTTCATTGTCTCTTTTTGGCAGCATCCTCAGTATTTGGTCTCCACAAAGGGGAAAAATTCCACACTTTTCAAATCCAGCCCTAATATTTTCCTCCTTCAGTTTGTCACACATTTTTTTTTTTTCAGAAGACTTGGAAATTTGTTCTTAGAGATGGTTGATCCATTTCTATCAGGCCCTTTTTTCCGCTTCCCAAGAATTTCCCATTCCTCAAGAAGTGTTTCTATTCACCCCACTAATTCAAAATCATAACAATAACCCAGTAAAGTTAAATTTTGATTAGAAATAATTTACAAAAGGAAAACTCTTAGTATGAACGTCAGTAAATGAAACAACAAACTACAAAATAGGCATATGTTCAAATGCAACAAATATGAAAATGTCATACTTACCAAGAAAGTTTGAGGAGCCCTAAAATACCGTGTAAGATTTCAGTAACACATTAATGCTACTGTCGTCTACCTCAGTGTTCCCAACTCAGTAAAACATTTTGCCTTTGTCCTGAACACTTTAGCCGTATAAGACTATGTTAAGAAATTTCAGTTTTCTTGATTAATTAATCGTCCAGATGAATCCAAAACTAATCTGGGAGTTTTGTTTCTATTCACCCCCATGTTTCTATTCACCCCATTTGACGGAACATCTAACGTATTTTTTCAATAAAATCGGTTGAGCCGTTCAAGAGAAAAAAAATAATAATAATTTCAATTTTGATTCCCCCCCCCTCCAAAAGTGCTGGGAGGCTGAAAATTTTGAAAACTGAATTTCTCATACATGTTAATCGATACTGTAAATTTAGTGCAGATATTCTGGGAAGCAGTTTTCACATGCTTACTCCGCTAAGTCTTTTTCTATAATGACGGACTAATCAAATTATTTGAAACTATGTGGGTAATATTGTTTACAGCCAACTGTCCAATAACGTTTCTACAAAGAAAACATGGACAAAAAATGACATGAAAGTACTGTTTGCCTCTGGTCATTTTATGTCATTTTCACCATCGTTGTTAAATAGAACACTTCTGAATACTGCATTATTATTTTTCAGCATGGAACAGACGGATTTCTACATTACGTTGCGTTGCAGCTGTTTTCAAGAATGATGTCTTTTTGTTGAAGAAAATTTCAAGCTACACTGCTGTGGATTCGAAGCCGAGTTAGCCGAAAAGGAGTCACGTGGTTTAGCCACTACACTACATACATATTGTGTTATGTTGCGAGAATCTTCGTTTCTATATTGTGAACGGTAATAGTTTGCAATAGCTACTTCTCATCTCCAGTGCACGTAGATACTTCTTACTCTTGCACTACCTACAGAAATGATTCTATATCATGTACAAGTGGTAATGGAAGATACAAAAAAAAAAAAAAAACAGATCACGTTGTGTTCACACTCCAACATGGAGTGTGAGTACACTGTGATCTTCCTTTTTTATATGTTGTATTACCACTTGTACATAATATAGAATTATTTTTCTACGTAGTGCAACAGTAAGAAGTATCCACATGCACGGGGCATGCGATATGTGTTTTTCAAATTCCCCACTGACATAGTCGTACGTTAAGTACAAGGGCACATCATTATCCTTCTCATATAAAAAAAACAGGTATTCCAAGAAAAACACCTGAAGTACAAGGGAAAATTTCCAGAATGCAAAAAAAGAGGAAGTGCCAGGCGCAAACGCTAACACATGAAGTACCAATATAAACCACCGTAAAAGTTAATGCTAAAATGACATACACAGGGGCATACAAGTGCTTACCGTTATTACCTTTTAAAATTCACAATCCGATATGCTGCTTGCATTTTATTGACATAAAAAATAATTCGTAACATGTGAAGTATAATGTAATTTTTCCTTTATAAAGAAATATCCCCAAGAAACCAATTTGAGAATTATTACTCACAACTGTTTGCAGTGACGGTAATGCGCACATAAAGCAAGTCATGATTAATGAAATAATATTCAACACTGTATGTACAAAAATCATCACTGTTTACGTTCTATAGAAAACAATGAAAAGCACCAGAATGGACACACACACATAAAAATCGGACTTTTTATCACTTACGTTACAGATGCTTGTATAATGACGACCACGGCATTCTATCCGTCCAACAACTGCTGCCATCTAAACATGTCCAACAACATGTGCACAGATCCACTATAAGTTCCAGTCGGTGACACTCTTCACTACCAATGGCAGCTCCATGACGACCGCACTTGTGGCTCTAATTCCAAGATGTCATCGCACCCGCACGGAAATAGTCCTATATTTCTATTTTTTGTGCTTCCTACTAAGCTTTCCTACTGCAAACAAACGCAAACTTTGATTTTTGTTCACAAAACCCGCTACGGAATGACGTCCAAACTTTCCTTTCTCTGCAGAAAAATCGCTAAGTAATGACGCATAACCTGGTACTACTCCACTCACTTCAAACATTTGAAAATCACAATACGTCAATAAAAACAAAACGACGAAAACAAAGAGCAAAGCTGAACAGGAACGTTCTTCTTTCCTCTTCAATGACTCAATAACTAAATCGAAGTCACTATTACCTACTTTTTACCATCCTCGATGGTCAATGAATAATTCCTAAAAGTATGACGATTTCCCTTCTCCCCAGACCGAAAGTAGTTGTCGTATACTTCAACCCGTATTTTTTCCCTCGCAGCAGAATTCAGAGTATTCTAACAGTACGCGTGTATAGTATGATAAAATAGCTAACACGGTCACTGTAAAATGATCCCTCGTTGTTTGTTATGTGAAATAGATAATTTTGTGGTTGGAAATAATTGAATAAGGAGGCTACGAAGTAGTTGTTTCGTAGTCGTGTGGTTAGAGTGGCTGTCTTAATTTCAGAAGGTCCTGGGTTCCGTTCGGGATGTGGGCCTTTCTGTTTTTTCTAATCATTTCCGACATTGTTCATGTTCGTGAAAAAATATTATACGTTTCAACTTGAATTGAAATTTTGAGGCAACAAGTAATGCGATTATGTTTGTGCGAAAGTAGTACGATATTTTTAACAAACTACAACGATTATAAATTAAATGTGACGCGGAGTGTCGTAATGGCGTATTGGAAAACTGTCGTAATTGGCGTATTTCCACGCAGTAGTCTCACGTTCGACTTTCTATTATCATTTTGCAATTGAGTGGTGATATTTCACTTGCTTTTAGTGTGATGCATATTTCTTTCTCATGAAATTCAATGAAGACATGAATTAGGAAGTAGGGTCACTGAAAGTGCTTTTTTGAGAAACGTGACGTAACCTAAGTAGCGAATACACAGAATCACATAATATTTAAAGTAAAATTAAATCTTGAAGGTTTACGTCCCACGATTATGCCGAGTAGGTTAAGAGAGACAGTGATGATGAAAATAATGAAATGATGGAATCAAAGGAGTAAGAGGAAACGGGAGAACCCCAAGAAAACCCACCATACCATGTTTGTCTACTACAGAGATCACTTGGTGCGAGATGGGATCGAACTAAAAACCGAACTTGCAAGAGATGATTGCTCTATCATTGTGCCATAGCGGCCCGCAATACTTAATGTAAAACAGCTATTATTTAAGCACATTGCATAACTACAATGAATACGTTCAATACTATAGTATGTAAGTAAATCTAATGTGTTTTGACACGTATCTAGAAAGAACCGAAATTTTTTTGCAAACCCAGAGTGGGGCCACTTCGACCCCCGCAGTGGGAAACCATGGTCCCACTTTTACCCCTTTATTTATGCTAATTCCGTAGGCATGCCTAAGCTATTCAAGTGTTGTTGCTTCACAGATTCTTATTATTAATTATCATATTAATGCAACACCAATTTGGGGCACTTTGTGGTATTTGTTATAAACGTGCTCCCTGGAACTTGTGGATTTTTAATCCATTTGTCTCGGAACTATTCTCAAGACAGAAAGTGCAACGGAACCTTACCTCAATTCTTATAAATATTTTTACAAAGTTTGAGGTCCACACACCCCGAACCCTTACCCTGGTTATCCCCTGCTCCCAAAGATTCTTTTAGTGTCTTACCACTTCAGTAAATTTCTCCTTGGTAATATATACGTATGATAAATTTGCATGACATTCCTTGAGAGGTCTGTGGTGTATCATACGAGCTAACAAACTTGTTTTTCTTAGTTACGTTTCGGCACTTTATTTAAACGTATGGCAGTAGGAATCAAATATTATACTACCACACGACTGCCGTTGCTGTGCAAAATTTTATCATAATCTGACGTAGGGCAATGAGTGGAATAAACGTTGTATGATTTGAAATCAAATTTGCAATATTGCAAGTAAAAGAAAAACACATAATAAGAAGTCTCATATTTGAAAATAAATTATGCTCAAACTGCCTGCGATTTCATATAAGTCTTAGCAGAACTTATGGAATGCTCAGAATGAATGTTGCTAAAAGAAACAATGTCCTTTGCGTGGAGTGCAGCCCGTGATCCTCTATGTAGAAGTCCAGTACGCTAACCACTCATCTAAGGAACATAACGGAAAGTGTTTCTTTTGTTTCAAATTATAACCGAAGGACACTATTATGTGCAGTACTAATTCTCTCTCTTTCTCTATCTCTTATGTTTCACAAATATCACATGCTTCAGACATTTTTAAATATTAGTTATGCTTCATGTCTGGTTATTTGGTAGTATTTTTTAGCAGACGGTTTTTCCAGATAAATCTTAACTAATACAGTAGTGACCAATGTTTTGTTTACTAATTATCTGGAGGGGAAAGAACTTAGACTCTTGGCTAGCTCTTGGCAACTTAAAAATTGCGGTTCCGCTCCTGGGCCAGGGGCGACCATCCCTCCAGGTGCTTGAGAAAAACAGGTATGTCTTCAGGTTTCGGTTTGGAGCCGGTATTAACTGTAGCAAATGAAGTTTTCGTCACTGCAATTCCATTATTCGACATTTTCTCTGTATGGATATGTGCCTGTCTTTACAGGTAGTTTTTTACCTTATAGCAGTAACGAATTTACAAGTAACACTTTTTTTTTATTTATCTCGGAATTGGGGAAGAGGAGTGGAGATTTTAAGCATATATATAATTAACAGTAGCTTCTTTTGTTTCTAATAAGCTACAGTATAATTCTCAAATAAATATGAATAACTTACCAGACATTCATATTTCAGTTGCTATTTTCTTCCATTCTCTATTTAAAATGTGATATTATGATGTTTTTATGTTTCATTTCCTATATTGCTGGAACTTCTATTAATAGTCTTCCTACACCCTATTAATAGTCTTCTACATCCTCTCTAGTTCTATTAATATGTCTTTCATAATCAAATTTAACAGTGCAGCAAAACCTCTCGAGTATAGAAATTCAGAATCCTCTGCAGACGAAATTTTAAACAAATGAAGACTTTATTCCTTGCAGCACTTCAAGGAGAACCAAAGAGGACATGAGTCACAGCGATGCTTCCGCTGATCATCGCGACCACTGTTTCACCCTCGCTGTCGACCTCTACGTCGCGATGTAGCGTACATTTTCCGCATGAGGATACCCATTTGAATCCATGTGTTTGTGCCAGTATCGAGAGTGACACCTCGACCTGGATTGCTAGGTTTCTTCGCTATGTTTCTACCCTCTGGCCTTATTTTAACAACTTGTGAGATGTCCGAAGGTTCCACACCTCCTGGCTACCTACTACTTGGTAGCATATATTCTTCCTAAACATCGTCAGTCTCTGTTCACTTTCACATTCAGCCATAATTTTATTATTTCAAGCCAAAGAGAATACATTCGTTCTCCTTCGCATTTTCCGTTCTTAAAAGTAAAATTATGTTATAATTAAACATGAGATTTTACTAGTTTCAATGTAAATTTCGGTCCCCTCCTCCACAAAACAAACCTAATGGTCTCAACTTGCATGTATGGCCCCCTGTTCCAAATAGAAAAATTGAATTTGGATATTTTCTGCAAGACTATTGGTAAGATATAGAATTCCATAGCCAGTATTTCTGTTTACTTGATACTGGAATTAATATAATTGGAAGTAATTGTTTTGTGTATATATAATTGTGCAGAACAGCCGTGGATAAATGTTTTCTGCTGCTATATATAAATGTTTGAAAATTATTAGGATAATTTATGTAGGGGTAGAAAATACTCTTCCCAGACTGCGACAACATTAATTAAGTTAGTGCCAGGGATAGAAAAACTAGAGACGGGGAATTTCCTTAGCTTTCCCCCTTACAAAAATGTTTTGTGTGTAACAAAATTTCTGTGTCCGACGTATGACTGCCTGTCGTTCTGTGTGGACGGGCGGTGTTCTAGCAGAACGATGGTTTGCAAGCGATAATGACGTCATGGCAGCTGTGGAGGAGTTTCTAAGGTCACAACCTAAGGATTTTTTTTTCTACTGGGCTAAGAGCACTGTAGCACTGTTGGAGCAAGTGTGTTGCTGTCCAAGGGGATTATGTTGAAACATGAAGGTATTATCAAATCCGTACGTCTTATAGTTTCACCAAGGCTCAAAACTTTTCAGCCAACCCTCATACATTGAGTTCCTGTTGTAGTTACGAAAGCACGCATAACACACCAAAAATCCTTCACCATCTTGATTCTGTTCAAAATATCTTTGGTCTGTCAACGGCTTTTTGTTACTTGTTGGGCCGTCGTGCCATCTGTCATGAATTGGACGTCTTTCCTGCCGGATTATCCTGTGGAAACTCTATTACGCTGCCACTGAACGATTCAGAATCGTTTTTTTTTTTTTTTTTTTTTGGAATAGAGAGGATTACAAATCTAAAACCAAACTGCCGCCTCAACTCAATGGCTAATGGTTTTGGAAATATCCGCCCCCAAAATTCATTTTCCCGCTGGTTTAGACAGCCCTATTTTTGAAACTATTATATGCACTTCTGACCATAGGCTCATATGAATTTTTCTTATTTTGGTGTGAGGGATCGCCTGTTTCAGTTTTTCGGTCTAGTTCATTAACACCATCTATTTATCTATCTATCTATCTATCTATCTATCTATCTATCTATCTATCTATCTATCTATCTATCTATCTATCTATCTATCTGTGTGTATGTATGTTCTTGCAAACAGTGTTGCTTCCTGTTGTTTTCAATATCATACTGCAACACTACCCTGTAATCTGTATGTATGGCTCAAGGTTCACCTATCTATGCCACTTGGGTGTGACACAGCATTGGAAAACATACTTTCTTCCTTAAGATTTGCACACTAGTGTATAAAATAACACTTGATGTACTCGTATTTTTCTCTAAACACTGCTTTAATAGGTATTTCCTGTACTGAAAATCACATTGCTTCGATACTAGACGACACACCATTCGCATGATTTAGAGCGAGCATGTTCTCACCCTAGCATGCAACATGCTGCGAATGGAGTATCGTGCGAATGGAATGTTGCATGCAACAGCATGTTGCGATAATTCACATTCGTAAGTTTTGGTTGATCGTCGGAATTGACAGGCGGATATACTGAAGGCAGTTCAATTCATTTATACGTGTTAGGTAATTGACATTCAGATCTAGTGGATACTCACACTTTGGAAAAATTTCCCAAACCATGGTGGGCTAGGAGCATAATCGAAGGACAAATCATGTTGAATGTTACATAACCCAATGCTATGTCATCAAGCGGACAAAAACCAATGTTATGTGATCAAGCTAAATCCATAACGAAGGTAAACAAATTTTAAACTGTTAAAGCTAGAGTAAAAACAAATTTAACTTTTGCACATGCAAGCTCAGGTCATGAACTGCTAAGACGAATTGGTTTCTTTTCGTAAACACAAGTCATGAAATCAATATGGCCATTTCTAATGTTGTTATCACACTTTTATTTTGTTGAAGTTACGACATACGTAAGTTATAAGGCCAATGGCTCTTTTTTTTCTTTTTCAACATATCTCAACAGAAGTTTACGTGAAAATTGTGTTTGATCATGGCTATTAGCCGAAAACAAACTGTGATCATAATCAAATATATTGATGTAAGTTTGCAATATGTCTACGTCAACCCGCTGAAGTAATAATATGATTTTTATAGGCATATACTCGACCGTTTAAATAATATATGTCATATACGAAACCTCATATACGCTCTTCTTTCGAAAATTCGAAGTAAGTATACATGAAATCATATAACAATTTAGGTGAGTATACGCTGTATACACTCGTATACGCACCACAAGGTCCCTCTGTCAAACTATCCAGCATTCACTTGGGCCAAAGGTGCCAGAGGTTACACTAGATTATTAATAAATATCAATAGCCGATTTCATGGTAAAATGCTTTCTGTTACCTTTACTACTACTAAAGAAGGGTCCGTGGGAAATCCAAATGCTCTAAAAAGTATACTAGTATAGATTTACGTGGTTCATCATATGGAATTATTATTATTATTATTATTATTATTATTATTATTATTATTATTATTATTATTATTATTAAATGAGACTTTAATTTGCATAGTTCTTTTAATCGTATATTTTGAGACTGACAGCTTTCTTTTATTTTTTGTTTTATATATCAGTTTGAACCTTATAATTTTAATATATTACTCTTCTGACAATGGCTTTAACCTGGTCTAATAGTAATTTTATGTTATATAATTTCTGGTCTGTTTAAAATGATTATATAATGATTTTAACGTAGTGCTGTATTTTTGCTTATGAGCTGTTCATAGCACCTAAAATAAAGTTATTAAATTATTATTATTGTTATTATTATTATTATTATTATTATTATTATTATTATTATTATTATTATTATTATTATTATTATTATTATTATTATTATTATTGAATTTAGGAAGGTGTGATGCGAATATTGTTACTGTATTTTAAGAATTCTGATTATAAATAAATGTCATGTCAATAAGTGCTATTGTTGAAAATGAAAATCCCATGTGCGTCTAGGCCTTCCTAATTATATTTTAATGATTGGGATTCAATTTTAAATTTTGAGAGTGCTTTTACTTTGTCCACCTGACTTGCCTCGACTTCGTCAGTCTAGCAATATATGGTAAAGGATATATAGTTCCTCGTTATGAAGTTTCCGAAATTCCCAAGTCTAGTGTCCCTTGTGTCCGAATATTGGCCTCAGGATTTTATTCTCCCGCCATATCGCAAACACATAACATTATATATATATATATATATATATATATATATATATATATATATATAGTGTTTCAAAACAACACCGACAACGAAAAGTATAGACCAAGCTGGGTGGACAAATGCTTCCTTTCGGGGTTATAGGCTGCCGAAAATATGAAAGAAAAAAATGAACTTTAAAGATCCATAGCTCCAAACTATGGGACCTACCGTAGTCGAGTCAAGACTTTACTTAAGAACTAATATCTGCTCTGTCCAAAAATACATGTTTCAGAATCCTAAGGTACTCAACCAAATACTTTTTTATACACGCAGTTTGGTTATGGCTATGCAATCTGAAGTACTCACTAACTACCTCTATAACAATTGTTGCGGAAGAACTGCAGGATTCTGAGGCATGTTTTTTTGGATAGAGGACATATTAGTTCCCTAGTAAAGTCTTGACCTGACTACGGTAGGTCTCATAATTTTGGAGCTATGGACCTTGAAAGCTCTTTTTTATTCACGTTTTCTGGAGCCTGTAACTCCGAAAGGAAGCATTTGTTCACCTAGGTTGAACTATACCTTTTGTCTTATCTTGGTGTCAGAATTCACCTCACAAACGTTGTTGGTGTTGTTTTGAAACACTCTGTATATACAGGATGTTAATGAACTATACCGACAAAGTGTAAGAGGAATAGCTCACATCAAAATAAAAGAAAAGTTTCATATGGACCCGTGGGGAAAAGTGTATCGTTTCAGAGCTATTGTTGTCCGAAATCGCGAAAAAGTAAAATTTTAAGAGGCCTCTATTTCGAATTCAAGAAACTATGGGTGGTGGTCTTTATAACCGTAAAGGAAGTCATGCATACGCAGTCCAAAAATGCACATTTTAATAATGTTCAATGGGTGTACTAAATTCACATAAGTAAATCCCCACGTTAAGCGGGTTTGCATATCCAGGCTCCTAACTATGAAAACATTTACGATCTCTCCAACCAAAATCATTTCACAGATTCAATCTGTTGTATATAAGTTATTACAACGTAAAATTGAATGTAGTTTATACAGAAAAGACATTTATGCATTGCAAGACCTGTAACGCCCAAATATTCACCACAAACTTATTGTCGTATCGACATAAACAAAAAACAAAGTGTGGAGCAGGAAACCTGAAAGACTATAGAAGCTCAGTGAAGGTGTCCGAACTGGTCGAGCGGTCAAAAGTTCACCGGTAGACGTGAAGGGGTGCGGACGTTGGCTCCTGCTCGTTGTGACTACCGAGTCTCCAGTTAAGTGCGGCTAGCTAAGTGCTATTTCAAGTGACTCTTATTAGTGCTATTTTGCTGTAGTGAACAGCTTTGATACTTGTAGATTATCTAGTTATTGTTTGAAAAGTTTTGTTTTGTTTGATTTGGTGCGCATCATGTTTCGTGGTTTACGGCAGAACACAGTGAAACTTGCATTCGGTAAAAGTACACGACATATACGCCCAACTGCTTTGGATATCCATGTTTGGCTGGATGAACAGGTACTCCCATGCGCAAAAAAAATTGCGCGTATACTGTAACTCACGATTTTCCGCATTTATTCCTTTTCCTTACGTTTATGGGTAAAATTGAGTTATTAGTATGTGGAGATAATAGAGAGCAATCCATCTAAGGAGATATTTCCAAAAAATATAATAAAATAATAAAAATATAAACAAAAAACAAAATTATGCTCCGTTTTGTGTATACTGGCAACGATGATTTCTAGGGATTTTTTCAGTAGCACAGCACGATCCCGGAGGGAATTCAGTAGGGGAGTCGAGGAGATGGATCAAGGAACTGGATAGTGGACTAAAATGTTGCATTTATTGGTTAAAATCTAGTGTGTAGATTGCCTGCCAAATATAAAGTAGCTTCTGTAACTAAGATGTCGTACAAAAATATAGAATTAAACAGAAAAACTCTTATGTTAAGGTTCGAAGCGATACGGACCATGGTTATGAAGATTATTTCTTAAGGAAAAAGAACAAACACAACGTAGCCTCTGTGGTTAGGTGGATAGAGTGGTGGACTCGTAGATATTTTATTATTTTGACACCACATCGAATCCCATCCTATCCCATCCCATTTTTTTAACAAAACATTATTGGAAGTGTATAACTTTGATGTTAATAAGAACTGAAACAGTATAATAAGGAAATAAATTATTGATAGTATCCTTTAATCGACGTATTTATTCAGTATTAGAATACGTGTACTATTGGAAACAGTTATTGTTTTCAGTTTATGGTCTTGTATGTTACCTGCCCGTTCTTGAACAGCAGACAACTCACTTCGGATTTGTGTGTCAAGAACAGGAAAAATAACATACGCGACCTTGACAGTCTTCCCAAGTTTACCCCTTGTTATATCGACATGACGTTACATCGAATGATGCTTGTTGTCGTGAAAAAAAGGAAGAAAGGAAAAACCTGATGTCAAATTATCGTTTGTCTGTGTGTGTGTGCGCTTGTGTTTTTTTCTTTTTAGAGTATTGACTTTCTCCCTCTCTCTCTTTTTTTCATATCCACAATTGCAAGAAATTATGACCGACCTTTGTGGGTTTATTGGGAATAGGACGATTTATTTTGGATTGCTAACACACGACATTTTTTTAACCATTTGCTTTAAACTTTGGCTTTGTGGCTCTTAGCACCCACGAAAGGTCATTATAAACTATATAAGCAGTTCCCGTTTTCACCGGCCGCTAAAAAGATATTGGGGAAGAGAAAAGTGCTTGCCGTAAAGATAATGAATAAAAAAAAACAAATTAAAACAAATAATTTATAAATCTTTATAATACACTGTAAAGTTACGAGCGATTACGGCTAAGAATTTAACGTGAGATTAAAATTACAAGTATTATGTATTATGATTAAACAAATAATATACAATAAGTAATCTACAAGCAAATTATATATTTAACAACCTGAGTACTTAAAAACAATTACTTTATTTTTAATTTTTATTTTTTTAAAATTATTTACTTTGATTAGATGGCCTTTTTGATTTATAGGAATGATTTTTTTTTTAAATTTATTTATAATTTGCGCTAGCGGCAACGTATAACACTTGCGTTTTATTATGCATCGCACAAGGAGGGTGGAGATTATGGCAGCCGCAGTTTTTTTCTTTTGGGCTTTTTTTTTTACAGAAATTTGGTTTTCTGTAAAAGTCAAAAACTAATTTGAGTGTTATGATTATATTTACTAAATTCTAACGACGACAAAAACACGATTTCAAAATGCAATCATAAGTCTGTGTAAGGAATGTTTTCGTTGAACGAAGCTAAATTATACAGATCTATGTATGCGGAACACGAATATTTCCAAAAGATAGCATGAATATGAACAATAATCATACCATATTTCTACATTATATAGTAGCGTGAAAAACTGATATTAAAATGATATAACAAACAGGCATAAGGTGTTTTTTTCTAGCACGGCAACACATTAAACTTAACTCATTAAATTTTGGGAATTACAAATTGTCACCTTACGTGTCGTTGTATTCCTATTCGTTTTCACGTCCGAGCGACGAAAGAAGAAATTGTAGTAATAGTGATAAAAATCGAATTCGAGATTTCAATGAATTCAAGTTTCACGCCCCCACATATCGAAAAAGTAATTTTGATGTCTGTCCATCTGTTCGTCAGTCGGTTCGTCACGCTTTTTCATGTATTCAAATAGAGGCCATACTGTTCGACGTATCTGGACCGAATTCTAGACATGAAGTTTTTATAACACCTTAAAAAAACTAATTAACTATATGGCCTATGGAACCCGGAGGTTCAATGCCGCGTTCACAAAAGCTCTCCACTGACTTCTATTCTTAGCTAACTGCATCCAGTTTCTACTTTGTATTCCAATCTCTGCGAGATCCATCTTAATATTGTCCTCCCATCTGCGCCTAGGTCTTCCTAATGGTCGTTTTCCGATTGGTCTTCCAGTCAAGACTTTGAAAGCATTTCTACTTTCTTCCATTCTGGCTACATCACCCGCCCACCTAAGCCTCCTAGACTTGACGACCCTAACAAAGTTGGGTAGATCATATAAATTGTGTAGTTCCTCGTTATGAAGTTTCCGCCATTCCCCATTCCCGTTCCTCTTGGGTCCGAATATTCGTCTCAGGATCTTGTTCTCAAATACTTTCAGTCTATGTTCTTCCCTCAGAGTAAGTGACCATGTTTCACAGCCATACAGAACAACAGGCATAATAATCGTTTTGTATATTTTAAGCTTCAAATTCCTCGACAGCATTCGCGACAACAAGAGATTTTGAACCGAATAGTAACACGAATTCCCTGCTTTGAGTCGACATTTAATTTCTTCGTGAATATGATTTTCCTCTCTTAATATTGATCCTAGATATTTGAAACTATCCACTTTACCAAAAGTATTATTTAATATTTTAACGCATCCATAATTTGCTGTATTCCGGTCCCGACGCACTTCCATGTATTTAGTTTTCTCTGCATTTACTTCTAAACCCATGTCCCTGTAAGAGTTTAATAAGATCTCTGCATTTCTTTCTATTGTTCTCCTATCATCCGCTATTAAATTTACATCATCAGCATATGCCATAACCTGGTCAATACCATTCAGCTGTAGGCCCTGGTTACTATCTTTGATTTTCTTTATAGCGTATTCCAGAACAAAGTTAAATAATAATGGCGACAACGCATCTCCTTGTTTCAGGCCATTTTCGACCTGAAAGCTCGTGGACAAAAATTTTCCTACCCGGACTTTACTTTGGGATTCATTTAAACATATCTTAATTAATCTAATTAGGTTTCTCGGTATTCGAAGTTCTGTAAGAACGTTGTATAATGTTTCTCTCCTAACCGAGTCGTACGCCTTTCTAAAATCAATAAATAATTGATGTACCGTTGTATTGTATTCCCACTTTTTTCCGAGTATTTGGCGAATGATAAATATTTGGTCGATAGTTGATCGATTTCGTCTAAATCCGCACTGATAATCTCCAATAATTTCATCTGCGTATGGGGTCAGTCTTGCTAACAGAATATTTGAAAGGATTTTATAGGATGTTGATAGAAGATAAATGCCTCGATAACTATCACAGTCAGTTTTGTCGCCTTTCTAGTAAATTGGAACAATGATTGATTCTTTCCACTCTTGTGGCAATTCTTCCTTGTTCCATATAAGGAGAATGAGTTTGTGTATCTTGTTCCACAACTTTTCGCCTCCAACTAAAATTAACTCAGCCGGAATTTCATCTACACCCGGAGATTTGTGTTTATAACACTATCGTTTCGAATTCTATATCCTCCGACACCTAAAAATAAGAGTAGTTTACTGAAGGATGAACATTTAAAATAATTAAATTGTCTCAAAAACGGCTGTAAAGATTTTGTTTGTATTTTTACAAATATAGTATGAATCATTGCTCTGAAAAAAAAATAAGTAAGTTGTAATTTACTGTATGGGATGCATTTTTTTGAACAATTTTCTCAATCACATTTTATAAATAAATTATCATTAATAACCTGACAATATGATACAACTCGTTCGTCCTGTAAACATTCAGAAGAGGTAGTTTAGCCTACTCTTCGACGATTTTCCCATTAACGCCTGGCCCAATTTTGTTCATATTTCATAAATAAATGTTACATAAATAACCTAACGATATGGTATAATTCCATCATCCTAAAAAAAGATAGAAATGGTATATTACTTTTCGGAGCAAGTTTTACTCTACGATTGTCCTTAGTATATTGCTTCGGTTCTTATTAACATGAAAATTATAATGTTTTGTAAAAAAAGAATGGGATAGGATGGGATTCAATGTGGTGTCAAAGTAATAAAATAACTATGAGTCCGCCACTTTATCCACCTAACCACAGAAGCTGTGTTGTGTTTGTTCTTTTTTCTTAAGAAATAATCTTCATAACCATGGTGCGTATCGCTTCGTACCTTAACATAAGAGTTTTTCTGTTTAATTCTATATTTTCGTACGACATCTTAGTTACAGAAGCTAATTTATATTTGGCAGGCAATCTACACACTAGGTTTTAACCAATAAATGCAACATTTTAGTCCACTATCCAGTTCCTTGATCCATCTCCTCGACTCCCCTACTGAATTCCCTCCGGAATCGTGCTGTGCTACTGAAAAAATCCCTAGAAATCATCGTTGCCAGTGTACACAAAACCGAGCATAATTTTGTTTTTTGTTTATATTTTTATTATTTTATTATATTTTTTTGGAAATATCTCCTTAGATGGATTGCTCTCTATTATCTCCACATACTAATAACTCAATTTTACCCATAAACGTAAGGAAAAAGGAATAAATACGGAAAATCGTGAGTTACAGTATACGCGCATATTTTTTTTGCGCATGGGAGTACATGTGAATTTGAATCAGATTGATGGTATTCAATTAAACAGTGAGGAATATTGCGTTTTCTTAAAATTTAGTTCTACAGAAAAATTTGAACAAAATTATCCTCAATACACCTAGTGAGCTTCCCTTTCTGCATCAAGATGGCTCCCGGAGCCTTGTTTCAGTTCAAAATGTTTCAGATACTCTTACACGTGTGCGTATCACAGATCTCCCCTTGAACTAGATGTTCCCCTACATGAACTCAGTAATTACGGAAGTGTGAAAAAGGTCCCACAAGTACCGCTTTCCTCTGTTTAATGGCGTACGTATAGCGTCTATGGAACTCCAGAAGCATATTCCTTCGAAATTACTCATCCAAGGTTATCGAACAAGTGTTACATATTCTGGACAACTCCCAACTTGCTTCGCATGCCACCAGATGGATCACGCGATTAATTCATGTCCCCGAGCCTACAGTGCTCCAAACATTTGAGTATAGCTCCTCTTACGCTCAATATGTCCCAGTTATCTGGAAAAACTCTTCCTATAACTCCTCGTTACTCAGCCGATCAGAGCTTTCAACCTGGTAACAGTACATTAACAACGACCTTATCTGACTCATTACCCAGTGCCCAAAGAGCTTCATCGCTACAGGACCTCAATGAGTTTCCAGTACTGACTGTGCCTACTCCCATGGATTGACCCACGGATACCGGGATACAGGATTCAATAAGTAGTGCGTCCCCCTAAGATATAGGAGATCCGCCCATGGTGCCTGATGTCAATGACCAGTGTTCGTTAATAAGTGTGTCGGCAATAGAGGAGGCTTCCAACATGAGTGCTTCTCAGATACCACCTACTAAAGTACTTCACGACATTCCGCCTCCATTTTCTGAATCAGAAGATGCGGAAAGCAGCAAGACTGTGAGAACGGTTTATATAAGTGAAAAAGCAGGTAAGATTGCCTTGTCAACACACAAGAAAGTCAAAACAAACACAAGTAAAGGAAAGGCTGTCGTGACACGTGACTCACTTGAGCCGGTTGTTGGTGCTTCGATTACATCATCGCAACCTAGCTTCTCTACCGTCCTTGACGATTCACTACAAACAGACAGTGTAAAGAATCAACCTGAATAATGTTTTTTTTTCTGTTTGTCAGGTCTCATCATGCAGTTTGTTTATTTTGCAGCTCTAATAACTTTATTTACCTTCTAACAGCTGTGTAAGTCTTACCCTATTGTAACTGTTCGTAAAGAGGGTACTTTAAATTTAAATGGTATAACTAGTCCTACTAAACAAAACTTGTTACATAACTTTATACGATTACATGACTTTGATATACTCAATTTGCAAGAACTCAAAACTGCCGATTGAAGTTTCATAGATCGGTATAATTGTTTTGTTATTCTTGGATATAGTGGTAGAGATACTGCAATATTAGTAAAGAAAGGAATCCATGTGCAACACCTTACTCGTTTAATGTCTGGCAATGGGCTCAGCCGTGTATGCGATAACATTCTGTATGTGAATGTGTATTGCCTGTCCGGATTTTTACACAAAACTGACCGTGAAATTTTTTTAAACGCTGATATCGTGCCTCTGTTTTCTATTCCACATGCGAGTATTATCCTTGCTGGAGATTTCAATTCCATTTTGTTTTGTGACTATTCTACTGGATATTTAATAAATGCTTAGCGTTAGAAAGACTGGTCCACGGATTCCGATTAGTTGACACCTGGCGGTCCAAACGAACTGATATCATTTATACGCATGCCACTCCATCAGTGAAGTCAAGAATCAACAGGATCTATACCTCCTTCGATCTCGTACCTCGTGTGTCTGACATTAGTGTTCTTATGGCTCCGTTTAGTGATCATAGTGCTGTATCTATGTTGCTCAAATTCCCTCCCCCTCACCTGGGTTTGAACCCAACGTTCGGTCCGTCTAACTAGAAAATTAATCCACAGCTTCTGAAATCTGATGATATTAAAGAACTGTTTCGAGAGAAATGGGATTACTGATGTCGACAAGAAAGATATTTCGGCAGTTTAAATTTGTGGTGGGTTCAATACGCTAAGCATAAAATTAAATCCTTTATCCAATGGATGCATTGTGAAAACCCTCAGAACAGCAAACTACAATTGACTACCTTTGCAAAGTGTTACATGAGTTGTGGCAACAGCCTCCCTCTGCGAACACGTATATGTATATTAATAAAATAAGAGCAAAATAAATTCGATTAGGAAATGACTATTTACAGACTATCAATAAATCATTCGATTCCAAATTATTGTTGTCCAATGAACGAGTTACATTTTTCCACATCATGCGGCAACATAAAAGAAGGAAAACTAATTTTATGGAACATATTGTATTAGAAAATAGCCAAGTAGTAACTGCATTACCCGATATTATGTCTAATTTTACACAGCATTATGAACAATTGTTTGAATCGCATCCAGTTGCTACTCAGACATGGCCCACTTTCTTTTCCAATATATCTTGTAAATTAACAGATGCTGACAATGCACCATAGTTGGCCCCAATTACTAAACAAGAGATTTATGATGTGTTAAATACTACCAAGCATTGTAGCAGTCATGGAAGGGATGGAATCATTTTTCTCTTCTATAAACAGTATTGGGATGTGGTAAGAGATACTTTCACTGCTGTACTTAATGATATGTTTCAATCTGGCAATGTTATGCAAAATGATGGTATCATTATTTTAGTTCCAAAAAAGGAGCCCAAGCTCATATTTCTAATTTTCGACCCATTACGCTGTTAAATACTGATGTAAAATTATTGTCTAAGATATATATAAAGTACGCATTGAAAAAGTTCTCGAGAAACTTTTAAGTGGTAAGCAGGCAGCGCTATCAAAAGAATGTAATATTTACTATGCACTGCGTAGCCTACAAGACATCATGGGATATTTACAAGTGCAATAGCTCCCTGCCTGTGTCACTTCTATAGATTTCAAAAATGCTTTTGATTTTGTCGAGCATAACTACCTTTACGCTGTATTACAAGCATGTGGTTTTGATTCACTCTTTATTGATAATATTCAAATTTATATCACAATGCAAAATCCCAGCTCCATATCAATAGTTACTTTAACTCACCCATATCTATCAAGAGAAGTATTCGCCAAGAATGTTCATTATCAATGTTGTTATTTGGCTTAGTTCTTGAAACTTTATTACAAAGTCTGTCCTGCTTTCCAGTCTCACATTTACATGATTTTCAAAATATTGTTTGTTTCGCTTTCGCTGATAATGTCTCAATCAGTTGTACCACTGCTGCTCAGGTCAACTATGTGCACAAGTGCTTAAATAGCTATTGTAATGCTAGTAGAGCAAGTATTAATGTCAATAAAACGAAGAGTTTAACCTTAAATAATTGGGCTACTGTCAATAAAAGGTTAACTATCTGTCACTCAAAAATTGTGAAGAAAATTAAAAATTTTAGGCGTTAATTTTACGAGTAATCTTGATCCAGACTCTGAGGCAGTCCGGACGTCAATAATCAACAAAATGAGGACAGTTGTTCTGCACAATCGTCATCGACACCTGAATTTAATCCAGAGAGTATGGTATGTAAATACTTATATATGTTCTCAATTATGGTATACAGCACAACTATGTCCACTTCCGGACTTATTTGCCAAAAAAGAGTGCAATCGACCATTGGTTGGTTTATTTGGTGCGACTTTTTCTTGAGAGTTCCACAGGTAGTAATGTTGTTACCAGTAGACAATGGTGACCTTCCTTTAATCAATGTACGACCCAAGTGTAAAATATTATTTTTAATACGCAGCTATAAATTGTATCATTTGGACCATAGTCATACACAACAATGGCTACAATGTTGGACGCCCACCTTACCTGCTCCAAATCCACCCAATGTTCCTTTCCTTCATAAGCACCCTTATATATATCTCAATTCGTCATAGCCTGGAGTTGTCTATCTAAACATGATGAGATCAGAGAAATTTGTTCTCGTGGTCTTTGTCTGTATTTTTTACAAATGACCTCTACTACAACTACGATACGAGTACAGCGGACACATAATGGTAGAAACTGGAATCGCATATGGTTTAATATTCATAGAAACTTTCTTCCGATACGTCGTGTACGTAGTTCATGGTATAGTGTTGTGCATGATATTCATGCTACTAATCAACGTTTGTTCGACATCCATCGCCTACCACATAATTCGTGTTCCCACTGTGGCCACCCCGACACCATTCTCCACAGATACACCTGCTGCCAGCTAGTATTGTATGTGTGGTTAAAACTGTGCTCTTCTTGCTATCGTATGTTGGATACCTCTACGCCATCTTACACTTGATATTATTACCTTACCCGATTATCATTGTACCCTCCAACCTGTAATAATGCAATTACTTGGCTAATAGCACACACCTTATACTATATTGATTCCAGTCGCAGTCACGTAAGTTTCACGGATTATCATGAATTCTTAAAACGCACCAGGTGAAAAACTTTTGGTATGGTACCTTTCCACAAGAATTTTACAAACTTTCTGACTGCGTCATTTTAACACGATATAACTAGTGTAATATTTGTAAGATCATATTTGTAGTACCTCTAAATTTCTATATAACACTGTCTCTATTTTACAAGTTCTTGTCTATTTTAATAAGCTCCAAATATGTAATATGATGAAGTGATTTGTATTGTTCTTAAATAACTTTTTCATGTGCCAACATTCTACTTGTATTTGTCGTCTATGTCTTATATCTAAACGACCAATTTCTTTCCGGTGTGCAAGATGCCTTGGGAAATAACGATAAAGAAAGCGGTTTGGTTCAATAGTCTATCAATCATAAGTTTATGTGGTCAAACCCTGTAGGAAGTATTAGTTTTTTGTTCTTTTCTTAAAACTGTGTTCTACTTTCATCACAGGAATAAGAACATTTCTTTAAATAAATCTTTGCAACTACTTTTCTCTCTAATTCGATTAGAAGGGAACATTATATGATTTACAAATCTAAAATCCACAGCTGAAAACAAAAGATTAAGTATGTTCAATATTTCATTATTATCCTTTGATTTCTAATGAAAAACTAATTATAAGCATTTATGATTTCAGAAGATTCTCCCCTTGAAATGATGAATATATGAATGAGAGAAAACTGATAGAACATTATTAGTCCACTTTGAGCATGATCGAGCATGTGGCCACGAAGGGGGAAATTCATGTCGACAGGGTCTCAAATTCTTCCAAAGGTCATGCCCTGAAATCATCACTGTTTGAAAGGTTTCCTTAACAAATACCTAGGTAGAATATTACATTTGTTTCTCGTTCTACGTTTTGAATGACAAAATCATAATTTTAAAGAGAATTATGATACGATAAGCGTAAAGATTTGTACAACTAATGAAGTAAATATTATTGTGTAAGTTATATTTCTAATCGGATTAAAACTGGAATATTCGTTTGCATCACACTTTAAAGTAAATCCTCTCTATATATAATTCTTACTGGAAAACACGTTTAACTCCAATTACTTAATCAATATTTTTAATAAAATATTTTATTGTAATATTTTTACTATTCAATATCGTATACACTTCATTTCCCAAAGCAAAACCTCGCAAATGTATAGTGGACTAGTGAATATTATCAAATAAATTATTATTTAGTTTACGTAAATACTGCATCGCCTTATTTGAAACTTCATACTTTAACTAATAATAATAATAATAATAATAGTAAAATCATAGCCACATGTTATAAGAATTTCAGGCTTACGTAATAAATGAATTCAACGTGGTCTCTATTCGAAGTTCTATTTAATCGAATCCGATAGAAATACAAAGAGAATCTTCGAGAACAGGTAAAAGAAAAATGTTACTTTGGTGGGACTGGAACCAACCTTTAAGAGTTCTTTACAAGTTACAGACAAATGCCTTAGACACTTTGTTTCTTTTCTTTAAGTTAACTGACTCATCGAATGTATCTGAGTAATTTGTCTTTATTTTCTACTCGGTTATACACGTTTTACAATTTCCTTTAAGCTTGTACCACAGGAACACAAATACAAAAATATCTAGAACAGTTAAAATTCTAAAGTTCGCACCGGGAATCGAAACCGAGACCCCATACACCAAAAACACATGTGCTCGCTACTAGACCAGCGGTAAGAGCGATTGAAATATATTTTGTAGTGTCTGAAGTTTATATATATTTCACACTGATATAATGTCTGGTAATTTTTTAATGTTGACCATATTCGTTACTTTGAGGAAGGTGTATGTAATTGATATATGCTCTATTACTTATTTGTCCATAAATATAACGTAAATTATCAGAATTATTCATGATCTTCCATTTAGATTCACTGGTGCATGCGTAGTAGAAACAGAAGAATGCAATTTACTGATATTATTTCCGATGCAAATTTCTAACAGGCTGTCAGAATTCCTTAATGGAAGCAGCGGTTCCAAACCTGAGGACGAGCAACTTACTCTTGGTTAAGCATGAAGAGGGAGTAAGGGGGCGAAAGCTACTATCAGAAATAAATTGTGAACTAAATATATAAAGCACCACTTATAATGATTCTTTAAAATTTAGCTTGACAATGTTATAATGACGGTTTAAAAAATATTACAGAACTGGGAGGGTATGCTAAAGTCTTGCTGGAAATATATATATAAATACCTGGGATTATTATTATTATTATTATTATTATTATTATTATTATTATTATTATTATTATTATTATTATTATTGGTCTCCCACTTCTTGACCGAGATGTGAAATATTCACCACTTTCTTCATACCACTAAATCAATTTCTTCACTGTTTTCTTGTCACAGCCCTAGCTATCTGAATGGCAGTTTGTCCCATAGTTATTCGACCTATGGTTTCACCTCGCATAGTAACAGACAGTTCTCTACAGCTTTTAGAGCAAGGCATTTTGACAGCCTGTAGACTTTTGAATTGTGATTCGTATAAGCAGTGACATTAAAGTGGATCTTTCTGTTTCAACTGTGCATCATCAGCATCATTAAAGCAAAAGTATGCCGCCATTACCAGAGGGTCATTTACCGCGGCTGAGAAGCTGCCATGCTCCACGATCATGTTAACCTTTCCATCTTCACATACGATTATTCTTTTTTGATATCGCCAATAGACTAATTATGTTCATATATAGTCTAATTCGTCCCCTCCCCCTCTTTCCTGCCGCCATACCCTCTAGCACATCCCTTATGATACAGTTCCCTCTCAAACAATATCCCTACCAGTATCTCTTCCTCTTCTTAATAATATTCTTCTCCTTCCATTTCTAGCACCCTCTCATTCGTTTTCCTCTGGACCCAGCTGCTTCTCTCCATTCTTCTCCACGCACATATTTCGTAAGCCTTCATTTGTTTCTCATCATTTTTGCGTTATGTCCATGTTTCTGCCCTATAAATACAGTAAAGTACAATACACGAAGCATTTGTTTTTCAACTCTACTCAAGGTCCCACCAAATAGTATTTTCTTCATCCTAAAGGCTTCTTTCACCATTTCTATTCTTGCTTTTATTTCACATTCGCATGTCATATCATCACTAATAATACTACTCAGATATCGAAAACTAGTCATTTGTTGTTTTCTCCCGTTCCTACTTCTATATTTGACACCGATCGCTTCGTTTCAATCACCATGGATTTTGTCTTTCTAACATTTATTTTCATCCCATATTTTCAGGAGCTTTTCTCAAGTTTTCTACATATTTTTAATTTTCTTTTCAGATTCTGCAACAACAACCATATCAACCCGAGACCGTATACACTTCATCATTTTATCTCCTACCGAAATTCCATTTTAATTGGTAGACTCGTTTTCGTTATCTCTTCTACATAGCTATTAAATAATGTCGGCGAAATACATAATCTCTGTTGAACTCACCTTCCAATTATACGCTCTGTCCACTGTGCATGCATCAGTGAATTTCCATGGAAGATCATGAATAATTCTGATAATTTACTTAATATTTATGGACAAATAGGTAATACAACCTATATAAATAACATGGATCATTCCTCAAAGTAACGAATACGGTAAACATAAAAACGTCAATAGACATATTACATCATGGCGAAATAGTCGTAAACTTCAGACACTTTAAAATGTATTTCATTCGTTCTTACTGCTGGTCTAGTGGCTGGCACGTATGGCTTTGGTGTACAGGTTCGATTCCCGGTGTGGGAAGTTTATAATATTTTTAATTGTCCTAGATGCTTTTGTATTCGTGTTCCTGTCGTACAAGATTAAAGGAAATGATTGTGAAACGCGTATAAGCGAGTTGAAAATAGAGACAAATTACTCAGATACGTTCAGTGAATCAGTTAACTTAAGGAAAAGAAACTAAGTGTCTAAGGCATTTGTCTGTAAATTGTAAAGAACTCTTAAAGGTTAGTTCCAGTCCCAGGAAAGTAACACTTTTCTTTTACCTGTTCTCGAAGATTCTCCTTGTATTTGTATCGGATTTGAATAAATAGAACTTCGAATAGAGACCACGTTGAATTCATTTATTAAGTAAGCCTGAAATTCTTATAAGATATGACTATGATTTTATTATTATTATTATTATTATTATTATTATTATTATTATTATTATTATTATTATTATTATTATTATTATTAGTTAAAATACGAAGTTTCAAATAAGGCGATGCAGTATTTACATAAACTAAATAATAATTTATTTGATAATATTCACTAGCCCACTATACATTTGCGAGGTTTTGCTTTGGGAAATGAAGTGTATACGATATTGAATAGTAAAAATATTACAATAAACATATATTATTAAAAATATTGATCACGTAATTGGAGTTAAACGTGTTTTCCAGTAAGAATTATATATAGAGAGGATTTACTTTAAAGTGCGATGCAAACTAATATTCCAGTTTTAATCCGATTAGAAACTGGATAACTTACACAATAATATTTACTTCATTAGTTCTATAAATCTTTACGCTTATCGTATCATAATTCTCTTCAGAATTATGATTTTGCCATTTCAAAACGCAGAACGATAAATAAATGTAATATTCTACCTAGATATTTGTTAAGGAAACCCTTCAAACAGTGATGATTTCAGGGCATGACCTGTGGGAGAATTTGAGACCCTGTAGACATAAATTTGTGGCCATACCTTTGATTACTCTCAAAGTGGACTAATAATGTTCTATCAATTTTCTCTCATTCATATATTGAGCATTACACGGGGAGAATCTTCTGAAATCATAAATGCTTATAAATAGCTTTTCATTTGAAATCAAAGGATAATAATGAAGTATTGAACATACTTAATATTTTGTTTTCAGCTGTGGATTTTAGATTTGCAATTGATATAATGTTCCCTTATAATCGAATTTGAGAGAAAAGTAGTTGCCAAAGATTTATTCAAAGAAATGTTCTCAATCCTCTGATGAGAATAGGAACACACTTTTAAGAGAGAGAGAGAGTAAAAAACAAAACGATTGGTCCCTACAGGATTTGAACACATAAACTTATGATTGATATACTATTAACCCAAACCGCTCGACCTGTTCGTACATCTTCACTGAGTTTCTTTAGACTTTTGTGTAAAGTGGTTTCCTGCTCCACACTTTTTTTTATGTCGACACGACTATAAATTTGGGGTGAATATTTGAGCGTTGCAGGTCTTGCAATGCATAAGTGTCTTTCCCATATAGACTACATTCAATTTTACGTCGTAATAACTTATAAACAACAGGTAGAATCTGTGAAATGATTGTGGTTGGAGTGATCGTAAATGTTTTCATAGTTAAGAGCCTGGATATGCAAACCCGCTTAACGTGGGGATTTACTTCCGTGAAATTTGGTACAAAGTATTGCATGCAAAGTAAAATTACCAGACACGCCACCAACCCAATTTTGAGATATGCTATGACTTTATGATTGGTCCAAAGTAGGCAAACGATGAGTCTTGATAGTATTGAACACGGAAGCCTTTGGCACGATGTCAGAAGTGTTAGGGATAGTCTGCAGCACGGTCTCTAGTACTGGGAAAAATGCAAGTTATCTTTCACATTTGAAAATGAAGAGAACTTGAAATATACCGTGACGAAATACATCGCATCACACGTTATTATGAATACAAGAAAACATGGAGCTGCCGGTTTCTAACACTTCCTGCTTTCCTCCGAAGCATTAGATGTCCATTGTTGTCAAGGCTTACCTCCTGCCTACTTTGGACCCTCCTTGAAATCAGGGCATATCTGAAAAATCTATTGAGAGCATATCTGTGAACTACACCCTGTAGGGAATACTCTGTACAACTATTGAAAATAGATTAAGTATGCACTTTTGGATTCTATATGCGTGGCTTCCTTTACGCTGATAAGGACACAATCCACATTTTCTGGAATTCGAAATAGAACCTGTTGAAAACTAGCTTATTTGAAATTTTCTACAGCCCTAGCTCTGAAGCTATGAACTTTTTCTCTTATTTTGATGTGAGGAATCGCCTCTTACAGTTTGTCGGTATAGTTCATTATCACCCTCTATATGATTTTGGACTTAGAAAGTAAGTGGCTAATAATTAAAAAAATATGTTAGAGTCCAAATATTTGGTGTTTTAACATTTTTACCATTGGATTAAGTAGGAGTCTCTGTAAATTAAATATGGTATCACACAGTTTACTAAAGACCTGAAAAAAAAGTAGGCAACCTATATGACTTACAACAGTGGATACCATATAAACATGCATTAGTTTATTAAATGCGATGGATTAACGTTAATGCTTTCTCTCACACCACAATCACCATCACACACAAACACACACACACACACACACACACACACACACACATATATATATATATATATATATATATATATATATATATATATATATATATATAACTCTAATGATTGTTATCGACGTATTTTTTCTCTTAAAACTTTACCTAAGTGACAGTTCATTTATTACAGCAAGGGTTAGTTGAATGATGTCCTTCATATAGAACTCGTTTTGATGATATGAGTTGTTGATGAATATTTTCAATTCTTCGAGATCCCTTTCAAACTCTTTTATTTCCCTGAAAGAAAATTAAAATAACTGTTATGTACTATATAGCATTTTTTGTTGTTGTACAATGTTAAGTTGCGACCAGTATAAATGCTAGAGCAGTGACCGCCAAACCTCGATCGCGAGAGCTACTAGTAGCTCGCGGGGGCATTTTTGGTAGATCATGTTAAAGCTCCGGTTGGCTAACCTTGAAATATAACTTTATAGGCCATAAAAATGTATTTTTTTAAAATGGTAGTTAATTTGGTCGGTAACTCACAGTGGATTTGAAAGCTGTACGGTAGCTCAGAAGCTTCATAAGTTTGGCGACCACTGTCCTAGAGTATGGTTTTCAAATTTGCATTCTACTTACAGTTATAGTTCATTAATTTACTAAAGTGATGCACAACATTTGGAACATTGAGTTAATTTATTCATTATTATATTTAACTTTAAAACTCTATGAAAGTAATTTCAAGAAAATATAATTCAATATTCGGTCTGAGTGTAGGAAATAAGCAGAAATATCCATTCTACTGGATTTGTCGCCTTTGATGTAAAGCAAATCTGGTACGACAATTGGCAACCGGTTAGGATACTGATTTGACCTTGATTGTAATCCAGTTCGATACTCCAGACCATCCAGTGGTGTTAGTCTAATTTTCAACAACCGGTACAAGATGGTATGACGTAAGCAGTACTGCGAATATTTTGAAAACGAATTATCCAACATAGATGGTTGTCAGAAAGTATTGGATAAACCTAAATCCAGCAATTATTGATAATGGAATGCATGCGTTTCAAACTTAAATAACCCTCAAAATATGATCGTGGCAAGTTATGAACCAAAATGTTTTTTATCCTTTGGAACAGTTATAGAGGTATATAGGGGATTACGATACCTTCTATGACCTTAAAGGGGTCTTTTTACTTATTTGTGGACCTATAGTGACTTGATTTTACCCATAATTCACCTACCTTTTTATTTAAAAAAAAACACCATTAATTTTTTTTGTCATTCCTTAGAAACGTGGATTTGTTTTTTATTTCTTCTCAGAAAGCCCTGTTCAGTTTTATTAGGCATTGGAAAGCCATGTTTATTTTTTTAGCAGTCCATAGAAAGACACGTTCATTTTTAACAGTTCATAGAAAGCTCTGTTCAGTTTTAACAGTCCATAGAAAGCCCTATTCATTTTTATTAGACATTAGAGAGCCATGTTCATTTTTTACAATCCATAGAAAGCTCAGTTCATGTTTTAACAGTCCACAGAAAGCCCTGTTAATTTTTATCAAGCATTAGAAAGTCATGTTTATTTTTTTATTAAGCATTTGGAAGCACTTTTTTTCTTATTTTCCTTGTGACGCACGTATGGTCTTTTCCGCTGGCGCTATTACCGTTTTGTTCCGTCGCGGCTTTTCATTTATACTGACCTGCTAAGCGAAATGGCCTTATCTCCATTTCACATAGTTTCGAGAAAATAAGCAAAATGCGTTTAGGCTTAGGCTCTACGTTCCAATTTGTTGTATTTCAGTAAAACTTTATTAAATATATTTTCACGATCTAAAATTTGTGTGGTAATACAGTTAAATATTTTTTTCTTATGAATTGCCACGTAAAGTCTTTTTGCTTACTTTCAGTTACAGTTTTGAACATAAGGTAAACACTCATGACCTCACTACCCCCTACCTATTGGTCAAACCACGTCAATGTCACTTTAGATAGATGCAGAATTGCACTACGAACATACCCATACTAATATCTCGATTTTCGAAAAATGTGGAGTTAAGGTCTTTTCGTTTAGGACGGCAGTATAGATACCGGCTCACTTTGTATGATCGTTACCCGCCAGGCTTGCTGGGACTAGCTTTTACAAACTATGGATTCTCGGCTCTTTTATACTTTAACTCAGGTAGGAAGAGAAAATTATTACATACCTTTTCACTTACCCTTGATGACATGCCCGCTATTCCGTGAATATATGAATTTGATAATGTAATTTTATAAAGAAAGTATAACTATTGTGCATGATTTATTGAAGAAATGTTTATAAAAAGTACTAAAACTATATTATTACAATATGGATATTTCTATGATGCGTGTCAGGCATACGGATACTATCCGGAACTAGGTATGTTTACAAGCTGAGGTTGCATGCTGGTACTTGTATGTCGCTATTTTGCCGGAAGCATGGATTATTTGAAACTGATTGCGGGCCCAGCATTTGACTGTACGATATTTGCTGTTCCTTGCAAGTTTGAACTATCTTCTTTATATGCAGCACTCTGCATTGTTAATACAGTTTGTATTATAATTATCGTATATTTCCATGTATTATTATTATTATTATTATTATTATTATTATTATTATTATTATTATTATTATTATTATTATTATTATTATTATTATTATTTGAATTATGAAAATAAGTATTATCTTACGTAAATAGGATTGGAACTTCAACTCTTTGAACTAACAGTCTGTCATGATATTTACTATCTGTCATGATATATATAGCCGGGAGAGAGTTAGTTTTTTGTATGTTACAGGAAATTACTATAGCTAAATATGTGATTGCGTTTTTAAGTATATGAAACTGGAGATAGAAATACCAGCACTTACCATGTAGACTCGATCGTTTTTGTTGCATGTCCTATTGTATTAATGTGAAATTAGACGTTACACTAATTGATGTGTATGATAAAGTTAATATTTTTATTACAGTTTACGTAGAGGATGATTTTAGTATACTTTGGAATTGTGTTATTTATATTTTTAATCTTTACTGTGTGTATTCCTACAGTTATATAGTTGGTAACAAGGAACAAACAATTTGAAAATGCGTAGTAGTCTTGCTCAACAACCTAATTCTGTTCTGTTTAGATTTTATGTTGCGCATGTATAAAAAAAAGACATTTCATACATAGGATGAAGGTATTTGAAACTGAAATTGTAATTTAGGTATTTTGGAGGGCAGAATTTATAAAGATAAACTTTTTTGTTTTGTTAGGTACTTATTCCTTTCTATTTAATATAGAAAGGGTGCTGTATTTTCTTATTTACCATTTTAATGCGTATACATTTAAGGTATAAGGCTTGAATTTAATAATTTTATGACTAATTTAACACAACTTGTATTCAAAATATTGACTACACTACGGATTATGTCAAGCTAAGAGTTTTTTACTTTTAGGTTCCCATTTCCTCCTTCTTCATCTATTGTATTTGTTTCTATTTACTTACCTTTGATGAGTATATATAACAAGGAAAAAGCAGACTTTGTAAAAGAACTTCTGGGCAATCTTTCGCGAGGTAGTAGCTCACATTTAAAGTGTTAATATTACAAACTGGGAGAGCGCAATAGCCAGACATAACCTAGAAAAAGCGTCTTAAAGTTTCGACTCGCCGTATATATGATACGATACCTAAAATTACCAAGTGGTGCTGTGCCAGAGTGTAGAGCATTCACGACTCACATGTAAAGGGTCCAGCGTTCGATTCCGTGTCGAGTAAAATTGTTTTTGCTTTTTACCAACAAAGTAGTCATTTATAACTACAAGTAAAATATTAATTCACCATATGTTTGTAATGAATGATATAATAGTAATTTTTAAATCAGTTGTAAAACTTTTGAATGTTTTATGTGAACTAGATACAAAATATAACCTATTTCATACATATATTGATACCACTTGTTGTATTACGGTTACCACCGCCGTTGTACCCAAAATTTCGTGTCTATATCTGTGGACAGTGTGCGAATTGCAAGGGAGATGTGGGGGAAATCCGCTTAGGAATACTGGATGTATGAGATTTTCGAATTATCTCCCTTGCAATTCGCACTCTGTCAACAGATATAGACACGAATCGTCAAGAACATTTTTCATTTAACGACTTTACGAAATAGGGTATATTTCGTATCTGGTTCACGTGGAACATTGAAAAGTTTTACAACTGATTTAAAAATTACTATTGTTTCATGCATTTAAATATATATGGTTGGTTAATATTTTACTTGTAGTTATGAATGATTACTTCTTGGATAAAGTAAAAACATGTTGACTCGAGCGGGAATAGAACTCGGGATCCTTTACGCGTGAATCGTGAATGCTCCACACTCCTCCTCACCTTCACTTGATAAATTTCGGCGTCGTATCATATATACGGCGAGTCGAATCTTTAAGACGCCTTTTCTAGGATATTTCTGGCTATTGCGCTCTCCGAGTTTGTAATATTAACACCTCCCATAGTATCGTTGTAGGAGACTACAGCAGCTGGTTTCAATTTATCTTTGTCTCTCTGTTGCACATTCTGCATTTCAGCATTGCGTATGGTACTAAGAACACACACCTGTCTTTTGTCCTTCCATCTAAGCACAGTAACTTTGCCTCTTTGGAATGCAACCATTTCTCCCTGCCTGAGTTTTTTATTACGAAATGTAGGTGGTATGTCCTTTCGTGATGGTCGAACAGTTCCGTATATATCAGTTCTGTTAGCAATAAGATGATCAGCCAGTGCTGGACAAGTGTAATAGTTGTCAACTGTAAGACAGTAACCCTTCATCAAAAAGGGTTTCATGAGCGCCATCACAATTTGCATTGACTGCGGCAACGAATGATATTCTTCGTCAAAGTTCCTTTTCCTGTATATATGATAAATGACCAGACGTATCCACTTTTGGACTCACACAGCATAAATGTTTTTATCCCAAAACGTGCCCTTTTCAGTGGCATATATTGTACCCATCCCAGTCTTCCCTTGTACAACATTAGACTCTCGTCAGTCGTAATATCTTGTTCCAAAATACACGCACTTTTGAACTTTTCATTTAGATCGATGACAACTGGCCATATTTTGTTCAGTTTAGGTTGGGGATGACTGTCTGGATCATATGCATCATTATCTGAGAAACGAAGGCTTTTCTTTATTGCCAGAAACCTCTGGTAGGTAAGTATTTGGCGGAATATCGGTGTCGCGATAGTTGGGTTTTTAGACCAATACATCTGATAGTTGGGTTTTTTGACAATAAACTGTAGCAATATAACAGACAAAAACACACGCACTTCATCACTGGTTGTATCGCGCCACGGAGACACATTCTTTTCTTTAGCATACTTGTTAGTCTCGGTTACAAAAAGATTCACCAAATTGTCATCAACGTAGTAGTTCACATATGTCAACACGTTTTCTGGATCTCCTTGCATTTGGATACCGGGATTCTCTGTGAACGGAAATCGTGGAGGTGGCGGCGGCAATCGACATGTTAAGTCCACTTCTATCCACTGTCGCACACTAGATAAACCTGTATCACTATCTTCGCTTTCATTGCTAGACGAACTGCTGGCATACGATGTGGTTGAAGTGTCGGAACCGCTAACTTCTAAATCGAAGTCACTTTCACTGTCCATCTTGACAAAACTTCAGTGGGTGAAAATGAGCTCAATATAAGTCAATATTGCAATCAATCTACCACGAATTATTGTATTCTGTTTTGCAAAAGATACCATTATTTCAAAGAGAAATAAGAAACAAATGAATTCTCGGTACAATGTAAATATGTTATTTCAATTTAGTCATTTCGTCAATAAGCATTGGCCTTCAATGCAAAATATTAGCCAAAAATAGTTAAATGAATCTTACCGACATCTAGAGAACACCCATACACTCAGCTGCGTATGGCGAACGTAAGGATTCGTCGTTTAAATTAATATTTAGATCTTTTTTCTTTGCACGAATATATTCGTGTTCATAATTTTAGTGCAAAACAAAAATAACGTAATAATTCGTGGTTTTAAGTTAAGCGGTTAACTCGTTTTCACTTAACATATTAAACGGATAATACACTCTCTTTCAACACCTCTTATGTGCTGTATGCCTCATTTTTAAAAGACTAAAAATATATATATATAATCCTTGGAGCAATTTGAACCTCCCTCCTTTGGATTTGTAATGTAGCGCCTTAACCACTATACCGAGATCACTGCTTGGTAAACGTTATTTTTTGGAATATATGTTCGCATTCGTATTTTATGTTCTCATTTCGACAGTTTCTACTCCTTTTTCTCCGGTTTCTCCGTATTGATTTAATTCTCATATTCTAGATGGTTATAGCGCAGGAATATAGTGGCTAAGACGCTAAATTGAAAATACAAGTGACGTCAGTTCGAACCTACTACAAGTTGAATGATTTTTAATAATGAATACAGCACGTGAGAGGTGGTAAAAAAGAGCGTATTACCGGCTTGAGATGTTACGTGAAAATGAGTTAAAAATTCCAGTGACATTTATTAGAGAAGTGATACAATGAAAACGAGGAAGCAGGTATATCTAATCAGAGGGCGGTGATCGATAAAACGAAATTCTTCAGAATTTCACACATGTGATTCTCTACAATAGGCAGAAATGTGCCTATTGCAGAGACCATCTTACTCCACCAATTGCGCTAGCCAAAGTTAGTGTAGTGCTTTTTGGTGGAGTGCAAATGGTGTAGTGCTTTTTCCTTAGAACGATACATTAAAAACTGCATACTGCAGATGAACGAAGTGTTTCGAATGTCCTAGTAATTCCCTAGTCCTTTCCCAATTAACATGCGTAAACCGTCTCTATCATGATACAAGTGTTTGCGTTCACTTTCTTAAGGATTGCTCATTTAGTATGAGGAGTCACTCTTTGATTCTTCACGACTCCTTTGAAAATAAAATAACTTGAAAAGGATTTGAAGCTATATTGATTAGCTGTATTACTCAGGAGTCCAGCACTTCACCCCTACATTATCTTCTCATGCAACATCATAAGCTAAATATTGCTAAGTTTAGCACTGATGTTTGCAACGAACCGGCAATGTTCTTCCTGCAATGATATTTCCAGCAAAGTGCAAGCCGAAGTTAATTTATTCGATGATCTCGAGACAATTTAGTGCCCATTAATAAACTAAATAATATACAATAGGGGAAAATTACAGAAATGATAGCGTATTATACATTAATAATAATAATAATAATAATAATAATAATAATAATAATTTTTTCATCGCTCGTGCGCGGAAAGCAAGAAATAAATCAATCACATGTGTAGTCAAGGTAAGGAGAAAAGCCTAAACTGAAAAGACATTGAAGCGGGGCACAAGGTGGGAATAAGAATAGTGCATGGTGTAAATAAAGAACGACACGGAAAGAGAAATCCAGAAACAGCAGGTAAACGGATAAAAAAGAGTAGAAATTGTTCAAGTGTAAACATAAAATACAAATACGAATAGGGATGAGCACGAGTCGAGCCTAAATTCGACTTGACTCGAATCCAATTTGAGTCGAGTCAAAGGTAACTTTCTTGAGTTGGGTTCCGAGCCGAGTCGCTGTTTTCGAGGTCGAGTTTCGAGTTGAGTCGAGTTTGATAATGGCTCGCTCGCTCGTTCAGTTCGTTTTAACTCGTTTTGAAATAATGGCCTGATTAGACTGGAAAGCGAAAGCCTTGAGAAATGTAATGTGGGTACTTTTAGTGTTGCTCAGGGCAGAGGTGCATCTCGTCTCGTAATTTTAGTGCATCTCGTGGGGTAATTTTAGTGTACCTCGTCTCGTCTAGATAACGAGAGGACAATTGTTTTCTTTTTATTACGAGACAGCCCAAAATGTCGTGATCACCAATATAAGTATATACTGTAGTTTTCAAAAATCAAGGCTGAGATTTTCAAGGTACTCCGTGCGATAGGCGAGTAACTAAAACCAAGAAATACGTCCTTGAGGTATGGCACAAGGGAAATCCAAGCTTGTGTATGCAGGGGAGGTTGTAACTCAATATAACGCAATGGTACATCCAGCCACAAAATTAATTCCCCGCATAAGCGCTCTAATTCCATTATTTGGGGCCCAGGTCTGTTCCAGTTGTGAGAACGCCTAGACAGATGCAATCCAATTTACACGTAACTTTTCTTGGAACTGACAACAGTTGGTAGCACTGAGTCAAGTCTTTATCCAAGTAAAATTGTGAGTAGATGACGCAAGAAACATTTCTCCATTCTGAGATCAATCTCTCTGGTTCAGAGCGTGTCGTCCAATGAACATCACATGTTAATCTCAATATTGCTGTGTATGTAATGTATTTTTCATTATATAATGTTTATTCAAAGAAATAAAAACATTGATTACATATGCATCAGAAAATGCTTGAAGGTAGCTGAAAATATCAAATCTAGAACAACTGCTGAAAATTATTTGTAAATAATTGCCTCCATTAAGAGACCTTCCCTAATTCTCCTCATTCCAACGTCTTTTTCTTTCTAGGGAAGAGAAGATCTTGCTTATCACAATGAGTATGCATCGAAATTAAGATTGAAAGAGGAACACTTAAGAAGTTTCAGCTTCGCCGGGATTCGAACACGGGTTTACCGAACAGAAGTAGAATGTGTTAACCACTCACCTACCGCGCCACTTAACTTTCAACCAAAACTAATACCTACTGAAAATCGTTTTATGGAAAGATATAAACAAGATAATCAAATATAACAAAAACAAACAAATATAAGCAAAATATAAATAAAGATATAAATAAGAAAATATAAGCAACTTGTGTGAGTGTCTTAATGACTTACTCGAGATTTCCTTGTTTAACTCAAAAACAAGTTATATACACGTTGCTCAACGAAGAAAATATCACGAAATTGTCTTCAAGTTGATCCTACGTCATCGGCAGAGCTGTAACTTGTGTGGGCAAAACTGCACCTAAGAGAAGCTCCCGCCGTTCGAGGGGGCCCATTTTGACAAAAATTTTTCTTACTCCATATACGATAGGAACATGAAATTAGAAACGAAGCATCAAATAGGGTCGTTACTTTACATAAACTAAAAAGCACAAAGAAGGTAAATAGAACAAAAATGAGTCGTGGACCCATTTGAGTAATATTTATTCGTATGACTTTGAGATTTATCAATATTTTCCCCTTACTAATTTCGCCATGTATGAAATGGGCCCAGGAAGTAACTAACGGAAGCGGAGACCTAGTCGTGGGGGAGGGCCCACAGGCTCCGTTCGGCCCACAGGGATTAAGACAAAGTTGGAGAGAGGGGAACCAATAATTAGAAATCAACTTTTTCTAGGGGCCCAAATAAGCTTTTTAATTCTTGCCGCCCCCCGGAAAAGAGTTGAGTTGATTTTGATTTGAGTTGATTGTGAGTTTAACGTCCCGTTCAGCAGCAAGGCTATATGAGACATGGACCAACTGATTAACGTGGAATCCGAACCACATGAGCTACCGCCGGGAATCGAACCCCGGCCTCCCACGCCTGAGTTGATTTTGAGTTTAACGTCCCGTTGAGCAGAGAGGCTGTATGAGACATGGACCTACTGATAAACGTGAAATTTTAACTACACGAGCTCCCGCCGCGAATTGAACCCGTGTCTCCCACGCCAAAGGCCCCACAGAAAAGAATCTAAGTTACGGCGATGGTCATCATTTGCAGCGATCGTCCCGATTTACATTTCATTTCGTCTTTAATATAACTTATAATTTCCAAAGAAGAAAAGAAGACATAAATTATTTCCACATTCTTTAAGTTCTATCAACACGTGTAGAAATAGACAGTTCTATGTTTATGTTCCATAACTAGTAGTTTGTTTTCTTATATTCATATGAGGAGTTTGTGGCAAATTGAGGCCACATGATCATGAGGCACAATCCAGTAGGGATTCGAGTTCCTCTGAAGAGCAAGATCGAAATTTCAATTGTCCTCAGTATTTCTGTGTTCATGTTCCTGTAGTGTTTGGAATACGTCGAAAGCACATGAGGTGCCAGTGGCGAATAGTACTCCGGTTGGGGCGATTTCTTGAAAAAAAAGTGAAAGCAGGAAATTATCTTTGCTACTACTTGGGTTCAATAAAGATTTGTTGGCTGATAACAGTAATGCATTTTGTTTCGCCCTTCTTCTAAGTAGAGAGGTGAGGTGAAATCTTACAAAAGGATCAGTTTCTTGACTAGCGATCCCTATTGTAAGTTCGATCATTATTAGCAACTTGTAAACAGCTAGGAACAATACCTCGGAACTCATTTTTAACCCATACTACAGCAGTAAGGACGTGTTTAGCCCTTATGTGTTCATCAATTCTCGTCCAAACACGTTACTTCCCAGACAGTTACGAAGGTTGATACAGATGACGTAATTTTATGTTGCCAGCGTTTCATCTGTAAAGAAAGTTGTCTCAACTCTTAGACCCAGACAAATTGAACATTTTTCATGTTAGAATACATCAGAAGTATCAGTTTAGTAGTTTGTAAAAATTTACTGAACTCACACACCCGGAATCGAACTCGCGTCTCGAATATTACGAAACTAACGCTTAAGCCACTACTCTAAGACACCACTGTTCTGGGAGAAGGAAAAAATGGAGCTGTCGTGAATTCAAGAATTACACACGTTTACGATTCCAGTGTCATAATACTCAAACTTTCTGATTTCTGTCATGATAAAATAGTATAGTATTATGCAGAAATAATAATCCAGAGAAGTCAACTTTAAATTGACAACTCATATGTACGAAGGCGCTGCCATATGCACTTGCCTCGGACCCTGACTTTTCACGGCACGGCATTGGACAGATACTTATATTGATTGGAATCTGGTGTTTCAGGGCACCGGATTATTTTTTAAATTAATTAATATAACGAACCTGCTTCAGTACCTTGTTTTCTATTTTTACGCGTTTTACTCACTTTTACAGTTTTTCCACTAACTGTTTAAGATGAGGGACAAAAACACAGAAACATGCAGGACAGTAAAAATAACAAACACTATTCGCGCGTTTTCCCTTGCCTGAAGTAAAACAATAAAATATGGTGAACATGGAATATTTGGTCTTCCATTTTCTATGTGGTGTGAAATCCAGAGTTGGAGTTGATCAGTGGGTCGTGGGTCAACAGTATGTGAATAACTGCGACCATCTACCGTGACGCACTGCGACGCACCACACAACGTGACCAACCACTCACTAAGACGCACTCTGAACCACCGACCCTCTCTGCTCACTGCATTGTAGACAGCATCTTCTGACGCGACAAAACGCCAATATACCATAAAATTGCTCCCCCAAAATATGTTAAATCGCCTATATGTGTGATTTGATTACATTAAGGTGAGTCTAAGAAACGCTAAAAAAATACCAGAAAAGTACCCCAGAGGAGGCTCGAAACACCAACCTTATGATTCCTGGGGGGTGTTCTTCCGACTTCGCCACGGAGGCGATGAAGGAGACGTCGTTTGTAAAGGGAAAAATTGTTGAGATCTTTTTAATTTGGTCAATCAAAATGCTATTTTAACCTTATATATGAAACGATAACTGTTTGGGATAACATAAGATGCGTTCGCCATGTAAGTTTATAAGAAAATGACCCGTGTCTATTTACCTTATTTCATAGTTCTCCCAGTCACGTAACCAAGGAGGGTCCGGGGGGGTTGGACCCCCCGCCATCTTCGACAACAGAAATGAAGAATATTAGGAAATCATCATCATCATCATAGGTATTCTGCCTTTATTGGCAGGTCACTTGCCGCAGCTGAGAAGCTTCCATGCTCCACGGTCCTCCGCTAACCTTTTCGTCTTCGCGTATGATCTTTCTGTTTTAATATCATCCATTAATTGTAGTCTCTTTCGCCCCTCCCTCTCTTTCCCGCCACCATACCCTCTAGGACGTCCCTCACAATACAATCTCTTCTCAGGCAATGTCCCAACCAGTTTCTCTTCCTCTTCCTAATAATATCTAAAAGTGTTCTTTTCTCACCCACCATTTCTAACACTCTCGCATTCGTTTTCCGCTCGACCCAAGTAATTCTTTCCATTCTTCTCCACACCCACATTTCGAAGGCTTCCAGTCGATTTTCGTCACCTTTACGTAATGCCCATTTTTCCGCCCCATACAGTACAACACTCCACACGAAGCATTTTATGAGTCTTTTTCTCAACTCTTTGTTCAAGGTCCCACAAAACAGACTTTTCTTTCTTTTAAAGGCTTCTTTCGCCATTCCTATCCTTGCTTTTATTTCACGTTCGCATTTCATGTCATTACTAAGAACAGTACCCAGGTATCGAAAACTATTCACTTGTTCTATTTTCTCCCCTCCTACTTTTATATTTCCTACTTTTTTCTCCCCACAGACCCCTTCGTTCCAATCACCATGGCTTTTGTCTTTCTAACATTTATTTTCATCCCATATTCTTCAAAGCCCTTTCTCATTTTTTCTAACATTTTATTGATCTTCTTTTCAGATTCTGCAACAAGCGCCATATCGTCTGAAAATCTTATACATCTAATCATTCTACCTCCTACCGAAATGCCATCATCATCATGTAGGCTCTTTTTCACTATTTCTTCTAGATAGACATTAAATAGTGTTGGCGAGAGGCAGCATCCTTGTCGAACTCCCCTTCCAATTGCACTCTCTTCCGTCAGTTCTTTCCCGATCCTAACACTTACTTGTTGGTTCATGTATAAGTTTCTTATGAGTCTTCTATCTTTCCATTATATATATATATATATATTAGGAAAAGATGAAACAAAATGAAATGAATAAAACAAGGATGAGCGTTAAAAATACATTACAGGAAGCTTTTGGTTACTCTTTCTTACGAATAAATTTGTATTACTTGAACACAGGATTGCGAGGTGATCGATTTATCCTCTAGGAGTCACGGAATTTGAAATTTATAGAAAAGGTGCGGAATTCTCAGAATGTCTGCTACTAGTCATGGAGATTTCAAGCTTCCGAAAGCACACTGCCGTTGTTTAACATTTTTTATCATAATTTTTCGTCATCGCATTTTTGCAATATCAAACATGTTATTTCAAAAACAATTTCTACTACTCCTTTAACCTGTCATTTGCAACAGACAGTAGTTGACGGAGTAATAAAAACAAAATTATGTGTGGAAAGAACGTTCTATTAACCTTTGATTCAACAGAATAAGGAACGCAGATATTGCAAAATATTTTACAACACATTATTGAGTATGTACTTTTTATAATAATTGAGGTCATAATGAAAGGAAAATCGTTATATTTGAATAAACCAAGGAAGGATGTAAATATTGTATAATCTTTTTCAGTAAGGTTTATTTTTTAATTTTGCTTGAGATTTATTTATAGTTCATTAAAATACTTACCAACATATCCTCAGAAACCAATATATGTTGATAGTAAAGTAGTTTAGATTGATCGATCTCCTGTGTCTTCAGAATTTGATTTCACTCTCCCCCCATTACGAAATCCTGGCTAAACGACCCAATATATATTCCAGAAAAATTATTTGGAATGATCGAGCCCCTCGTAAGATGACCACAGTATTTCATGTCACTATCCCCCCTTTTTTTCACGAAATCCTGGTTACGTACCTGGTTCTCCCATACTCATTTTCTAATAATCGACGACAGTTTCCATCTAAATCATACAATTATCGAACTAAAGATTTTTCACTTCATGATGTTGAGGCAGAGGTTAGTCTTGACGCCCGGAGCTCACTTTAGAAACAAATCCTCAGGAAAATATATATAATAATAACCGCATGCCCACAACTGGCGATAGTTCATGTTGGTCCCTTCGCGATTCTCTGCGACGAATCGAAGGAACGCGGACCAAAACGAAGTCCGCGCTGCGACGCGGTGGTAACTTCAACACCCCGACGCGGGATATGTGTTTCGACTCAACGAAACCCTGCAGGCAGTGGGACACTAACGGCAATCCTTCGACTCGTCTCTATAATGAAGATCGACGTTTACCCGCAAGTGGGAAGCTACGTGTTGGCGACGTTTACGACATGGTGTAGTTGCGTTTTCATATAGCCTCGCAACTGAAAGGGACGTTAAACTGAAAACCAACTCAACTCAACTCAACAAAAAATACAGTGCTTCGCTTCATATATCCATATATGCTTACCATGCGCTTTATAATAATTGTTAAAAGATATGGAGCGCTTAGAGCACAGAACAATCCACCCATAAAGTTGTGAGAAACATAGACATAAAACTTGTAATGTAGGCTTCTGTATGTTGGTCTACGTACCTTGATTTGATAGTTTCAAATTTCATCCGCTTTTTCACTGAGAAGTATCGACAATTCAACAAGGAAATAATTAGAGCATGATAATTCAATTGAAATTCATCGTAAGTTTGTCCATGAGAAACACTTTACCATTTTATATCGCAAAGGTCCGATTCATCATTATTGAAACAGAGCGGTGCTTGAGGGACTGACCCTATTAATTCAAACTCCGATTAGTTTGAATTTGACAACCTGGTTTTGTTGCAAGTATAAACTGTTTAGTCGGTAGAAAAGAGGACATCGATCATGTGTCAGAGTTGATGACGATGTGTTTTAGTGGGTCAGTGGTTCATGGTGGGTTGTAGGTCAAAGTGGGTCATGGGAGTAGTGGGTCAGAGTGGGCCAAGGTGGGTGATGAGTCAAGTTTTCATTGACCCACACCACCTCTGATCAAATCTGTAAAAATAAACCAAGCAAACAGCAGTACTACTACACAAAACGCTCAACATCTTACGTTAGCTATTCATGACAAACTTTTTCATGATCCGAATAACTCTAATATATCCACAAACCATCATTTGTCATATTTTACCGAAATACGTCATGACTTTACAGCCTACCTGAATTTGAAATGTTCTTAATACGCAAAGTCCATTGATCTCACCACTTATTCACTTATTATCGTATGAACATCACAACCTTTAGGGTACTTCCCGTAGATATAGAAAGGTGAAAGTAGTATCCAGGTTTGGTGCAGCAAGCAAGTAAACAAATGAAAAGAAACAGGATAATATTTCCCCCTTCCAAACCCCCTACAGTGGATTATTCAACAAAAAGGCTTAAAATCCGATCAGAAAATTCATAAAATATAAAATATGTAGCCAAGTCTCGACTTTGCAATAATAATAATAATAATAATAATAATAATAATAATAATAATAATAATAATTATTATTATTATTATTATTATTATTATTATTATTATTATAAGAATAACAGAATTAAAAAATCAATTACCTAAACAATACCTTCCAAGTAGGAAAAAATGATTGCCACGACGACGGGCCATAACTTGTGGGGACAGGAAGCCACTGCCCCCCACCCACAGGGAAGCTCCCCATCGTTCAAGGGTTCGCATTTGAAGACAATATTGTCTTACTTCATATACGATACGAAAATAAAATAATAAGTTAAGCGTCAAACAGGTTCACTACATTGCATAAACAGAACACCACACTAAATTTAAATAAACCAATATCACGGGGTCATTTCAGTAAAAAAAAATGTCTACCATTAGGGTCACTAGAAATAATATATATTCGTATATTATTATCAGATTTTTCGGTATTGTTTCCTTAGTTAATTTGTCGTGTATGGAACGGGCCCAGAGGCGTAACTACCGATACCACAGACCTTGCTGTACGGGGGATTCCAAAAATTTCAGATATCCTCTAATCTTATTTGCCGATACAGATAGAACATTAAGAGTCATGAAGTATATATAGTTGATATTAACTAAAATTGCGGTCGATCCTCGTGGCCGAGTGTTCTAGAGCAAAGTTCTACTAATGAAAATACCTTTTGGCATAAGTTCAAACCCTGCCCAAGGATTTTTTTAGGTTTTCGTTACCCTTTTTTCATTAAAATAAGCTAGCAATTTTACTATACGGATCCATAGTAAAATAATAATAATAATAATAATAATAATAATAATAATAATAATAATAATAATAATAATAATAATAATAATAATAATAATAGTAAGTAGAAGTAGTAGTAGCATCATTTATAATAATTATATTGTTTATGTAGGATACTTGAAGAAAGTACTTGAAACAACACACAGCATTTGACTCGATTTTCTTCGTTTTGACTCGACTCGAATCGAAACTCTAGTCAATATCTGTTTTGAGTGGAGTCGAGTTTAAGTAAAAACTCGCTCGAACTCCCTAATGCCCATCCCTACAATTCTTCCTTACCTTCTGATTTGGAAACAAGAAAACACGATAGAAATTATTTTCTCATTCTCTGAATTATATCAACACGTGTAGAAATAGTGTGTGTTTTGATACCTAACATAAGTACTAGTTTTTTTTCTTATCTTTGTCTGAGGAATTGAAGGCAAGGTATGAGAGCAGAGAACTGCCATTACGATGTTGACCATTGAGCAAAGATGTTGACCATTTTGGGTAGTGGTATTGCTCTTCGTATGGTTTGGTTTTACAGATTTGACTCAAAGAAGATGGAAGGCCAAAAATTCCATATTCTCCATATTTTATTGTTTTACTTCAGGCAAGGGAAAAACGTGCGAATAGTGTTTGTGATTTTCTCTCTCCTCAATATTTCTGTGTTTTTGTCTCTCTTTTTAAACTGTTAGTGGAAAAACTGTAAAAGTGAGTAAAACGCGAAAAATAGGAAACAAGATACTAAGGAAGGTTCGTTAAATTAATTAACTTAAACAAATAATCCAGTGCCCCTAAACATCAGATTCCAATGAATATAAGAATCTGTCCAATGGCGTGCAGTGAAAAATTAGGGGCCGAGGCGAAAGCATATGACAGCGCATCCGTACATATGAGTTGTCAATTTAAAATTGACTTCTCTGGAATATTCTTTCTGCATAATACATTTTTTCACGACTGAAATCAGAAAGTTTCAGTATTATTACACTGAACTTGTTAAAGGTGTGTAATTCCTGATTTCACTACAGCTCCATTTTTTCCTTCTTCCAGAACAGCGATGTCTTAGAGTAGTGGCTTAAGCGTTAGTTTCGTAATGTTGTTGACGGGAGTTCGATTCCGGGTGTGGCAATTCAGAAAATTTTGGTCTACAAAACTGATATTTCTGGTGTATTCTAACATGAAAGATATTCAATTTGTCTGGGTCTAAGAGTTGGGACGACCTGCTTCACAGGTGAAATAACTAGAACACAAAATTACATCATCTGTATCAACTTTTTTCATAACCGTCTCGCAAGTAACGTGTTTGGACAAGAATTGATGAATACATAAGGGCTAAATACGTCCTTACTCTTGTAGTATGGGCCAAAAATGAGTTCAAAGGAATTGTTCATAGCTGGGTACAAATTGCAAATTGTGATCGAAATTACAACGCTAGTCACGGGAATGATCCTATTTAGGATGTCACATCACCTTTCTACCTAGAAGAAGTGCGAAACAAAATGCATTACGGTTATCAGCTAACAAATTTTTATATTCCATTTCTCCTTGTCAAAAAATGATAATACTATCTGTAAATCCAGAAACGTAATAGTATTATTCATGTGTAAACCTAAGCAACATCTGACATACTCTATATCTTTTGTGTTGGTATAAATACCTTCGACTATGTTACTTTTTCTCTCCATTGTGGTAATAATAATAATAATAATAATAATAATAATAATAATAATAATAATAATAATAATAATAATAATAATAATAATAATAACGGAATAACATAATTACAACACCAATTACAAAAACATTATCTTCCCATTCAAAAAAATAATAATTGCTACGACGGGATTTGAACACAAGTAGCTCCAATGGGAGTTTCCTGCTTTCACAATTTCTTTTAAACAAATTTCCTCAACCGGAGTATTGTTCGGCACTCGCACCTCATATCCTTTCGACGTATTCCAAACACTACAAGAACACGAACACAGAAACGCTGAGGATAGTTAAAATTCCGGCCTTGCACTTCAGATGAATTCGAAAACCTAGTGGATTGCTCGTCATGATCATGTGGCCTCAATTTGCCACAAAATACTCATATGAACATAAGAAAATAAAGTAGTAGTTATGGAACATAAACATAGAACGGTCTATTTCTACGCGTGTTTATGCAATTTAAATAATGTGAAAATAATTTCTATCGTTTTATCCCCTTTGAAAATTAGAAGTTATGTAAAAGACGAAATGTAATGTAAATTGGGACAATCCCTACAACGGATGACCAGCGCCCTAACTTATATTTTTTTCTGAGAGGGAGCAAGCATTAATAAGCTTATTTCGGCCCCTTAGAAACGTGTTCTTCTGATTGTTGGGTCCCCTCTTTCCAACTTTCTCTTAATATTTATGTTCCTTTCGGAGCCTGTGGGCGCTCCCGCACGGCAAGGTCTGTGGTTCTGTTAGTTACTCCCTGAACCTATTCCATACATTACAAAATTATTAAGGGAACAATATTTATAAATGTCAAAGCCATACGAATAAATATTAGTTCCAGAGCCCCTAGTAGTAGACATTTTTACTGAAATGAGTCCAAGACTCATTTTTGTTCTTTTTACCTTTTGTGTTTTGATTTGTTTATGTAATGGAGCGATCCTATTTGATGCTTCATTTCTAATTTCGTGTTCCTATCGTATATGAAGTAAGAATTTTTTTTTTCTCAAAAAGGTCCCCCTAGAACGGCGGTGAACTTTTCTTAGGGGGAGTTTCCCCTTGCCCCCACAATTTATGGCCCTGACAATGGGGTATCGTCAAATTGAAAAACGTTTCGTGATTTTTCCTCATTGAGAAACGTCTATATAACTTATTTTTGAGTTAAACAAGGAAATCTTGAGTAAGTCATTAAGTCACTTACTAAAACTAACTAACTCTATGGCCTATAGAACCCGGAGGTTCAGTGCCGCGTTCACAAAAGCTCTCCACTGACTTCTATCCTTAGCTAATTGGATCCAGTTTCTACTTTGTATTCCTATCTCTGCGAGATCCATCTTAATATTATCCTCCCATCTGCGCCTAGGCCTTCCTAATGGTCGTTTTCCTATGGGTCTACCAGTCAAGACTTTGAAAGCGTTTCTACTTTCTTCCATTCTAGCTATATGACCTGCCCACCTAAGCCTCCTAGACTTGACGACCCTAACAATGTTGGGTAAACCGTATAAACTATGTAGTTCCTCGTTATGAAGCTTCCGCCATTCCCCATTCTCGTTCCTCTTGGGTCCGAATATTCTTCTCAGGATCCTGTTCTCAAATACTTTCAGTCTATGTTCTTCCCTCAGAGTAAGCGACCATGTTAAGTCACTTACACAAGTTGTTTATATTTTCTTATTTATATTTTATTTATATTTTATTTATATTTGTTTGTTTATGTTATATTTGAGTATCTTGTTTATATTTTTCTTGAAACAAGTTTAACTAGGTATTAGTTTAGTTGGAAGTTTAAATGGCGCTGTGGGTGACTGGTTAGCGCATTGAACTTCTACTTGGTGGACCCGGGTTCGGGTCCCAGCCAGGCTGAAGCCTTTTCTTGTTTCGATTTCAATTTTAATGCATACTCACTGCGATAAGCAAGATCTTTCTCCTCCAGAAAGAGAAAGATGTTGGAATGAGGAAAAGTGTAGGTCTCTCAATGGGAGCAATCATTTACAAAGTTATTTCCAGCAGTTCTTCTAGATTTTATATTTTCAGCTACTTTCAAGCATTTTCTGATTCATATGTGATCAGTGTTTTTATTTCTTTCACTATACAGTATATAATGAAAAATTACATTACATACACAGCAATAGTGTTGAGGTGAGTGTTCAGTTGAGGTGATTTTGAGTTTAACGTCCCGTTCAGCAGGGAGGCTATATGAGACGTGGACCTACTGATTAACGTGGAATTCGAACCACATGAGCTCCTGCCGGGAATCGAACCCGGACCTCCCACGCCAAAGGCACAGCAATAGTGAGATTAACATACAATGTTCATTGGACAACACGCTTGGACCAGAGAAATTGATCTTAGATTGGAGAGATGTTTCGTGCGTCATCTACTCACAATTTTACTTCCATACAGACTTGACTCAGTGGTACCAACTGCTGTCAGTGACGAGAAAAGTTACGTGTAAGTTCGGTTGCATCTGTCTAAGCGTTCTCACAACCGCAAATGACCTGGACCCCAAGTAATGGAACTAGTGCGCTTAGGGGGGAGTTACTTTTGTGGCTGGCTGTACACACAATTCTTAGTTTAAAAGAATTGTGAGTAGGAGCAGAGTATTTGGCAGACGCGACGAATCACCAGCGAGTACCTCTGAAGTTCAATTTTTTTAAGACCAAGGCCACCATCACGTTTTAATAAACAAGCAGTCTCGTGACTTACCCGTAGACAATGATTATGCCACCGCAGTTCTCATGTGTGTGTTCGTATGATACTGAGGTATTTCTTCGGGAAGGAAAATAATTGAGTCAGAAACCAAAGGCGACTAAAAATTTAAAAAAAAAAAACGTTTAAAAGGTAGACTCAACCTGCAAGACTGACATACCGGGCTTTACTTTGGTGAATACATGCAACCAAAGTACATATTGTGGTATGAAAATTATAGTCTATAGTGTCTGCTATGTGACGTTGCCAAGTTACGCCTAAGATTTTCATGGAATCAATAAAAGGAATCGCAGACAAGTACGCGTGTTAGTCAGCCGGGTTTATACACATCGGTCGTGACGTTTGTTTATTGAGAACAGCACCTGAAACGCACTCATAATTCGATATGAGGATTTCAACACATGACATTTACTGAGGACTGTTAATAAAATAATGTATATCGTCTGTAAATTCTTGTAATTTTAAGAATGTTTCACCAATTTGTATGCCTTGAATCTGTTGTTCCAGGGTCAAAAGAAAGGGAACAAGAACCAAGCTATATAGAATGGAAGACAGGGGGCAACCTTTTGCAATATCACGACATACATTGACAGGATATGTAAGTGCACCTTTAACTTTTAATCTTACATATCGTTGAGTATAAAGAAATTTAACGAAATTAAGAAAAATGTCTCCGAAATCATATTTTTCAAGTACTTTAAACATATAATTATGTGACAAACTGTGAAATGTCTCATGGAAAGCAAGAGCTAATAGAGAGACCTGCGGAATATTAGTTTTCTAACACCAATAAATACCTTCTCGTATATTACTTAATGCTACACATATAGGTTTTGTATGTTTTAAGCCATACGCATCATTGTGTAAGATCTGATTTGAAAACGGTTCTAAACGAGGGCAAGGCAGCGAAATAAAGTTTTTTGGTCAACATTATAGACGGTAATCCGTCTAAAATTATGAAAATCATGCGCACCTACATGTTTAGGTACACTCCGCATCAAAAAATTGCCAGAGCTAAAGCCGTGCAGTTAGCCCACCCGACATACACTTTTTTATCCCATAATCGTAATTCTAATTTCAAACTACACATGTATTAGTTCCGATAAAATGAAATAACAAAACAGAGACGAAACAAGATTAATAAGTTGATGTAGAGAAAAACTGAAACACGCACAATAAAAAATTGAAACCAATGTATGTCTATTACACAGAGATTCAGAAATGAGGCATAGAGAGATAAGAGGGGAGAGGAAGAGAACGAAAACGGAAAACAGATAAAAATGTGGAATTCAAACGTAGTACCTAACATTATAAACTTCCGTTTCCAGAAATCCAACAGTAATGTAGAAATAACGATTGTTTTTACATACTTCTCAAAACTATTCGAATATATAGAGGAATGCTTTTAACATTCGTTATTTTCATACTCAATTTCCAATAAACTAAATATCTCTGAGACACATCTAGGATAATGTCAAAAGTTTAACACACATGTTTTGTTTCCAGGTGGTTCAATTGCAAATTCGGTAATGTTCAATGGACGTACTGATCCAAAATACATTCTAGTAAACAAAGTAGGTAGCGTTGGTTATATCCCCCATTTCAAAGTACTAATGCAAAATGAACTAAAGAAAAGTAAAGAAAAGAAAAGAAAAAATGAAAGAAAGAGAAAATTGAACAAGTGCTTTTTACTGCTAAATTTCTATCAGGCATGCCCTATATAAAAAGTCGAAGCTGTATCGTAATAAAAAGTTACAAATGTTCGAAAGAAAAGTATGTTCTTTATGTTTCAAATTTTAACGTGAATAAAACACATTCAACTATAGGATGGCAACAAATTTTGTGACCAGCAAGTATAAATAAAAGTTTGTTTTCAAATAACCAAAGAGGTTACCATTTCTTAGTCTTTTCCAAAGATTTATCTGTTCCGAAGACCTAGCATCGGTTTCCTCTCTTGCGGATATAACACAATTTGCACAAATAGAATGAACAGACTAGAGTTCGAACGGACCATCGTGTCAGTCGGATGATGTTGGTTAGGTTATAGACCACCACTGGGTCGAGGATTCAAACCCGTAGTGACTCGGTAATTTGACTGAGACTCGGTAACCCAGAGGATGAAAAAGAGATTTTACTTATTCCTTTGCGTGTAAACAGTATTTCTGTCAGAGATGACCAGGACTGGAGATGTTATCCCCAGAGCACGAAAAACACGACGCCGAAGTTCCCAGTTAATTAGATTCTCCAGACCAGGTATATCGGGCTCTTGCTCCGTTTTCACTTTGGAACACGCACACGCACATGAAGTGTGTGTGTGAGGGATAGAGAGGAGGAGAGAAGTGAAAGACGCAAAGACGATAGGGAGATGTCAAGATAGAGAGAGAGGGGGACGAATATAAATATGAAACACACCTATTACTTAGTATATTATGTAGAATGCACACACTGTGTATTGGAATTATCGCCAGTGACACCCTATAAGTTCTCCAATAGAAGATGAATCTATGTATGCAGCCCTCAATTAGTGTGAAAAAAATCATACTACCTGATGGGGAATCGAACCAATATTTTTCATTTGGAAGTTTAGCACTTTACCACTACACCACCGATTGCTTTACCTAAACTGTGTTTTACAAATTGTGTGGTGTTTCTTTCTGAGAATGATAACATGAAAGTGTATTTAGCAGATCAATGATATGCTTGGAATGTCTTGGTGATTCTCTTGCCCTTTTCAAAGCAAAATTCGTAAATCGTCTCTATCATGATGCAGGTGTTTGCTTCCTCAATTTCATGTATTTCTAGTCCAGTAAAAAAAAGTCGATTCTTGACAATCACTTTGTAAAGAAAATCAGGTTTGCGTCAAGGGGATTGGAACGTATGTTAGATAGATGTGTTATTCATATGTTCATTACCTTACCCCTATGCTCACATATATCGCTTACCCAACTTGCAAGCCAGATATTACTTACAATCCATCCTTCATTTTTGGAACGAATCGACTTCCGCTTGTAGGGTTATTTGCGCCAAAGTGTTTAAGTGTATAAGGAAGTTCATTTATTAGACGGGATTGAGAGAAATTAGTACCCACTTATAAAGAAAATAACATACAATCCAGAATAAATCACAGATATAAAAAAACATATTATGCAATAATTTCAGCGTACAAGTTCAGAAGTACGTGTATAATAATAATAATAATAATAATAATAATAATAATAATAATAATAATAATAATAATAATAATAACCTATAAAATTGAAAGTATATATGTTTGTAGCCCCTAATCTCTTGAATCACCCGACCGATGTCGGTCAAATTTTCAACATTGATAAGATTCGGGCCTGCAAAGCTTTTTTATCATTTCATTTTATAAGCAGAACTTAGGGTATGGAGAGGAGAAAAAGAGTAGATATACGAAAGTGGATAAAACTTAATAACTCTTGAACCACCAGAACGATCTCTATCAAATTTTCAACATAGATCAAATTCGGGCCTGAGATGGTATTTGTCTATTTGGTTTGACCATGTAACTTAATTGTGAGGAAATAAAACTTGATAACTCTTAACCAAACCTCAATCTCGATAAATTTTTTAACATAGAAGAGGTTCAGGCCTGAAATGATTTTTATCATTTCACTTTCACGGGAGAACTTGGGGACCGGAATGAGCGAGGGAAATATATATATAACTAAATAAAACTAATAACTCTTGAACCACCAAACCAATCTCGATCAAATTCTCAACCTAGATGAAGTTCGAAAGTAAGATGGTTTCTGTCATATAACTTCGATGATGTAACGTAAGGGAGGGGGAACAACATTTAAAAAGGAACGAAAAATGACCGACATTAGTGTAGAATTTATAGTTTTTGGAGTCGCTGAGATTAACAGTGACACATCTGATGCTGTTTAAATCCAAATTCAACACCGAAACTTGAAGGAGGGTGAGACATAAAAATGATCAAAATAACATATATCAGTGTCAAATTCATAGTTTGCTGGCACGCTGAGATTAACAATGACCCTGTAGATAGCGTGGCCTACAACATAGGGTGGGGAAGGGATGTATAAAGCTCATGAAAAGTAACCGTTGTCAAAGGGGGCTTTAGTTATAGTAAAAAAGTAACTAAGTAACGGAACATATTACTATTTTTTTCTCAATTTAACCAAGCTAAGCGGGTAATTCATAATAATAATAATAATAATAATAATAGTAATAATAATAATAATTGACAACTATACTGTGAATGTGAACATATTATTGTTATTAATATTATTACTATTATTATTATTATTATTATTATTATTATTATTATTATTATTATTATTATTATTATTATTATTATTATTCGCGTACTTTTGAACATGCACGCGAAATTAGTGCAAAATATTTTTTTTGGTAATTTTCCTGGATTTTATGTTTTTCATTTATTAGTGGGCACTAATTACGTTGTAGCACGTCGAATTAATGAATTTCGTTGGGCACTTTGGTGCAAATAACCTTACAGGAAGAAGCCAGTTAGTTCCAAAGATCAGGGCTAAAGTAAATAATATTTGGGTTGTAATTTAAGGTGTCATGATAGTTTAGGGGTAACGTAATGGCGTTAAGAATAATTCACGTATCTTCCATAGGTTCAAATCCTGTTCACGACAGACTTCTTTTTTTAAAAACTGATTGTGAAGAATCGACTTCTTAAACAGGATTAGCATTACGTGAGAATGAGCAAGCAAACACCTGTATCATGATAGAGACGATTTACGAATGTTGCTTTGGAAGGGGCAAGATAATCACCAGGACATTCCAAGCACATCATTGATCTGCAGTATACACTTTTCGTGTTATTATTCTCAGAAATAAAAACTACACAATTTATAAAACACAGTTTAGGTAAAGCAATCGATTGTGTAGTTGTAAACTTTTAGACTTCCAAATGGATAATCTTGGTTCGATTCCTCGTCAGGTAATATGATATTTTCGCATAAATTAAATGCTGCAAATATAGATTCATCTTTTATTGGAGAACTTATAGGCATCAATGGCGATAATTCCAATACACAGTGTGTGAATTCTACACCATATAGTGCAGTGACAGGTACGTTTCATATTTATATTCGTCCGTCTCTCTCTCTCTTTCTTGACATTTCCCTATCGTCTTTGCATCTTTCACTTCTCTCCTCCTCTCTCTCTCTGTCTCTCACACACTTCATGCGCATGTGCGTGTTTCAAAGTTAAAACGGAGCAAGAGCCCGATATACCTGGTCTGGAAAATCTAATTAACTAGGAACTTCGGCGTTGTGTTTTTCGTGCTCTGGATATAACATTTCCAGTAATGGTCTTCTCTGATAGAAATACCGTATAAACGCAATGGAATAAGTAAAATCTCTTTCTCACCCTCTAGGTTACCGAGTCTAAGTCGAATTACCGAGTCACTACGGATTTGAATCCACGACCCAGTGGTGGTCTATAACCTAACTAACATCATCCGACTGACACGATGAACCGTTTGAGCTCTAGCCTGTTCATTCTATCTGTGCAAATTACGTAATATCCGCAAGAGAGGAAATCGATACTGGATGTTTGGAACAGATAAATCTTCGGAAAAGTCTGGAAAATGGTAACCTCTTTGGTTATTTGAAAGCAAAATTCTATTTATGCTATCAGGACACAAAATTTGTTTCCATCCTATTGTTGAATGTGTTTTTTCACGTTAAAATTTGAAACACGAGGAACATAAAGTTTCCTTTCGAACATTTGTAACTTTTTATTACGATACAGTTTGGCCTTTTAATATATTGTATATCTGATAGAAATTTAGCAGTAAAAAGCACTTGTTCAATTTTCTCTTTCTCTCTGTCTTTCTTTCTTTTTTTTGTTCATTTTTCATTAGTAGTCTGAAATGGAGGATATGACCAGCGATACCTACTGGGTTTACTAGAATGTATTTTCGATCGGTACGTCCAAAGAACATTACTGAATTTCTAATTGAACCACGCGGAAACAAAGCATGTGTGTTAAACTTTTGACATTATCCTAGATGTGTCTCGGAGATCTATAGCTCTACTGGAAATTGAGTGTGCTATCCTGTATGAAAGTAGCTTAATGACTGCTAAAAGCATCCTCTATATATTCGAATAGTTCTGAAAAAGTGTATAAACAAACGTTATTTCCACATTACTGTCGGATTTCTGGAAACGGAAGTTTATAATGTTAGGTTATTTTCTTACTACGTTTGAATTCCAAATTTTCATCTGTTCTTCGTTTTCGTTTCCTCCTCTCTCTCTCTCTCTCTCTCTCTCTCTCTGTCTGGCTCATTTCTGAATCCCTGTATAATAGACGTACATTGGTTTCAATTTTTATTTTGTGTGCTTCAGTTTCTCCAGTGGAGTATTTAGGGGGTTTCCGGGCTTAAGCCTCCTGAAATCTTACTTACTATATTAATGTATACCAAATATCTTGCAGAATTTTCACATTTTCAGGCAAAGCCCTCCCCGAAAGTTAGCAAAGCCCCCCGGAAACAAAATTGTAAATACGCCACTGAGTTTCTCATGAATCACATCAACATCTACATCAACTTATGAATCTTGTTTTGTCTCGGTTTTGTTATTTCACTTTATCGAAACTAATACATGAGTAGTTTGAAATTAGACTTGCGTTCTTGTTGTTAGCTAAATTTAGTATGGGTGAGAAGAAGGGAGGAGAGAAAGGGGGTCTCTTTACCTCACACGATTATGGGATAAGAAGGTGTATATTGGGTGTCACATTTTTTTGATGCGAAGTGTACAAGTACCGTAATACTAGAAGTAAAGGAAGAGATGGACCTGGGAGTGAGTCGGAGTTTGTTATACATTCCTGTGAGGAAAGGCGTAAGAATGCTGTGAAATTGGCGGTAACTTCTAGTTTAAGACATCGAGTCCCGGTGATTCATTTAACTTCCCGCAAAAGTAGCTTGCTTGACTTTTCTTTCTGTAAAGAGCATATTGAGGATGTTACGAGTCTCCGGAGTGAAAGTACTGGTAGGATGCTGGAAGCAATGGTCAGAGGGTTGGGTTGGAGCGCTGGAATATAGGTTCCAGTATGCATCGTACAGAGCTGAGAGTTCGCGATCATGCTCTTGAACTACTACGTTAGCAAAGGTGACCTTGGAAATAAGGTTTGGTTTACCTCTTCACCTTCCACAGATAACTGTATGTAAAGAGTGAACTTCATGCTGAAGCATCGTTGTTTTGCCTCTCGTGAGGAAGCCTTGATCTTTTTAATGATGTAAATTGAGTAAGAGTTCCTTAATTTCCTTAATACGAAGAAGTACATCTACTTTTTTGAGCAAGTTCGTTATAGTGGTCACATAAAAAGTTATGGTAATAATTATATTGCTCTTTTTAAACCGGCAACGGTCGACACATGAGCACAGCGCTCACTCTGGCATATGTTTTCGTTTCAAATCCGACCTAGTGAGGTCACAAACTTGAGGCGCCTTCTAGCTGTCTCTTGATATGTCTTGCGTATAAGAATGAAGTGTAACCTTTTCATTCTCTTCCATTGGAAGAGCACTGGCCTTAAAAATGTGACAATGCGTAATTTGTGAGCGCCACGCTCACCTGTCGACCGACGGCGTGAGTGATTTTCTGAGATGATGGACAATAACAAGGAGCAGATTCAGCTATGGCTTGCTAAATAAAGAAACAAACTTTACGATATGCTGCCTCTGAAGTGCCAATCTGTAGGAAACACACTGTCAGCATCTGCTGGAAGTGTAATGTGGACATCAAGACTGTGATGAGACTTGGAAAAAAATTGTGTCTTATTGAAATACCTACTGTAGTACCAAGAGACATAAGTAGAGTGTTTACACTAAGATATTTCTATCTTTAATTTGATAAACATTTTCCAACTCAAAATATGTATAGTATGAACATATGAAGAGCATATACTGAAAACACGCTATAATTATATATATTTTTTTAAGAAAATGTAATCCTTATGTGATAATGATAAAAATGTAATATTATATGATAATGATAATTAACTAATTGTACTGTTCATGGGATAACAGAAATTGATTTCATAAAAACTTTGATTATATATATATATATATATATATATATATATATATATATAATTTATAATAAGAAATGGTTTTGTATAAACGCATTATAATTTTATTTGCGATTTTATTTTATTAGTAATAATAATAATAATAATAATAATAATAATAATAATAATAATAAATCACAAAATGTCAGCATATAGAAATGTGTTCAAAATAAATCCCATGTAAAGTCACAAATAGACATAGAGACGATTATATTGTAAGTGAGCGCCGCACTCCCCTGTCGAAGACTCGCGTCACAAACCAACACTCGACCGTTCCCGGGTAAAGAAGAGAAAATCTGTATTTGCTGTGCTGTTTACAGATAGACCGAAAGGACGGTTTAATGTGATGTAACAACCATGGGAACATACTTTTCTTGTGAGATTTAAAGTGCATTAAATAGTTCCAACTATTAGTAATAAGCAACTCTAGATCCTCGTCAGTTAAAATGCTGTTATTGAGTGACCAAACAAAGGATGACTTTAAGTACTTACGGATGGGTAAATCAATGGTGCAAACCACAGCACAGTGATCAGAAAAGTATACCGGTTGAAGGTTTATGGAGCGCACAAAATTAATTAGAGTGGTACTGACATAGATCCTATCCAAATATGAGAATCCATTTCGTTGAAAACAACTGTGCCCTGGGGCGTTGCTTTTATAATGACGCCATAAGTTAACTAACTTAAAGTCTTGAACCAATTTACGCAATGTGGGAGAACTATTGTAACCTAAACTTGAATCTATAGGATCTAACACTGTGTTGTAGCCTCGTGCACATATAAAATATCAGGCACCAGAATATAACTCCGTTGGAACGTCGATGAGATAGAAGGAGTTTCGCTCAGCACGTTTATTATTCCCAGACGGCGATTATAAATTACAAAGTGTATGTTTTGATAATTGGTTGTGATAATACGACCTGACGGAAATTTTGTAAAGGCGGTTAATGAGATATTTTTGCGATATATAATAGCTGTTCCAGAACCAGTTTTTGAAGAATTGACTTCCCACAAATGATTAAAAAGAAAGGAGAAATTGTCAAAATTGCATTCTTGAAGGAAGATTATATGCAGAGTCGATTTTTATGTAATTGGCTAGCGCTTTTTGCTTGGTAAATCTAGAAATGCCGTTGATATTAATAGTGGCTATACGCGTGGCATACATATTTAGTGGAAACAGAAAAATTAAAAAAAAACACCAAAAAAACACGACGCAAGGAAATAACACAATACACTTGAAAAAACAAAGACGGGTGAAAACACTCGCACACATTCCCATTCTATACTGGCAGATGATATGCCACTTGTCTGGAGAGACAGCACTATTATTTGCCTTAGCACTTGTTTCACAATGATGGGGATCTACTCGTGACTTCGTGAAAGAATACACACAATTGTTGTTTACGGGGGGAGCACTCTTAGTTTTTTGAAGTTTATTGGCTCTACTGGATTTATCACGAGGTGAAGACTGAGATCGACCTTTGAGATTCCTCTTCTCGGGTAGAGAGGGAAACTGGGATGCTTCTGTAAATGGTGAATATACATCGAAAGAATCACTCACTTCCTGGTAAGAGTCATCAATGACCGCTAACAGTGGAATACTTACCGTGATTACAGGTAGCGTATACATCTCCGATGCTGAAGATGCTGAAACAGTAATACTCTGTTGTGGAAAATCCTAAGTAATAGGGCTATGGTAATGGAACTGGATGAGTCACTCTGCGTTGTATTGGAAGCAAGGGTCTGCTGGGAGGCCATAGCAGTGTAACTGCTGTAAGACATAGCTGTAGAACCGGAGGACATCCTGCTTACAAGTATGTTCAGTTTCATTGAGTGCCTTAGGAAAAGCAGGTTCAGAAGTTGCAGTGAAGGTGGAAGGTTCTCCTGTGAAGTTGGAGGACATTTCTTACTTAATACGGGAAACTAGTAAACAAATGAACGTTCGGTAGAGTATTAACTTTGTTCAAAGTGCCGGGCATGGGAGGGGCTCTGGATGGTGGTACATTGAATACTGAAGCTGGTACGGCTGGAGGTATAAGGCGCTTTGTATATTCCATCAAAAAGTGATTGGGTGAGTCACAAACGGCGCATGTTTTAACTTGACCTCCATACGCTAACCACAAAAGTAAACCCCAAATAGTCACATAAGGAGGCATGAGGCGCTTAATGCACATACGTATTATCTTTCTCTGAGTTCTTACTTCATATATGTGTCCAGTAGAATACATTTCGTCTGCAATTGATTTAATTTCACCGTACTGGGATAGCACACGGGAAATATGATGATCTTCCAACTTGGTGGGTACCAAATGTAAACGGACAGTCATGATATTGGAGCTGGCAGAATCGGTAAAATGTTATAGGTAACAAGATCATCTGAATAACTAACCTTTCCATTCACTGGAATCAGAATTTGTTCACAAAGCACTTGCGATATTAACTTAAGATATAACTGTTTGCGACTATAATCAAACTCAATACTGACAACTTGATCAGGAAGTAGATGCAAAGTATTGCGGATTCATTCATGCAAGACTAATGTATTAGGCTTGTTCACAATATCTTAGAATGACAAACATAAAGCATTCACTTGGATAACAGACATAATGCACTTAGAAGGTAAACCTGTGCTTCACACTAGAAAATATGATAAAAAGAGTAAATAGAACACTAACTACTTGATAGTAGAAAATACTCCACTTGACAATGCAGATTGAGTTGAAGCAACTTATCACATCCAATACTTCCACTTGAACACCTACCGGGACAACGAGGTGAACGGCACGGCGTCTGCCGAGCAACTGCCGCCACTGAGCGAAAGCGGCCTCTTTGGAAGCATATTATTAGTTCAGCCACTTGTACCAAGTTCTGCTGTTCGGAAGATTTGGAAACAAAATAACTGTCCAATCTTTTTGATTTAAGCTTTTCACATGCTATGTGGTCTTCGTTATCTGCTTCTCCCCATGCGCTATATCAATGTAACACTTACACAGTTTACACTCAGCTTTATCTAATTTCTTTCTTGTTTTATAAATAATCATTCCACTATTTGTCCTGAAAAGAACACTTGCCTTGGGCATGATCGAAATACTTTATACACCAGACACCAGCAATGTAGAAATAGAATATTGACTTCACTCTACACCGGCAAAGAAATTTAATTGCACATATATGTATAGTATGTCCACTGGACTGGATAAAACACTTGATTGTAAAATTATGCCTCAGAAGACGGCAGACAGGACGAAATCGTTTAAATGCAGCGACTAAGAGCAGTATCAACATTGTTGATTGAAATCCCAAAAAATGAAGCAGTTCGGCGCTGCGGATTGAAGTATAAGTGTAAAATCACTCACATTAACGAGTTATTAACAAACATTCCCTCAAACAACTAAAATAAAATACTTAGACGCAGTAGAAATGAAAAAAAAGTAATCTGTATATTCCTTGCATAAACGTAAGTTTTGGTGTTATTTCTCGTCATTTAAAAAAAAAAAAAAAACTTTGGGCCGTTTGTGCGGACTGAAGATCCGAAGTGTGATTATTTTCGTTATTGTCCCATTGATTAGCACGCAAATACGCAACTTTTGAACCCTTTTAGAATTCTATACTCAAAAAATTTAATTGTTTCGCATAAATTTAAATTTTGGTGTTTTCAGTCACTTTTTTTCTTCAAAATTTTGGCCGTTTGCGCGAACTGAAGATCCAAAGTGTGGATTTTTCGTTATTATTTTATCAATTAGCTCCAAGTATGCAACTTTAGGCCCTATTAGAATTTGCTACTCGAAAATTTGTTTTTTTTTCGCTCCACGCTACAGGTTATGTAATGTATATATTGCATTATCTGTAATATGGTAATACGAGATATCTTAAAATCATTTTTGAGCATTTCATTAGAACCTATTTAGTAATTTTATGTGTGTGTCAAAAGTATTAAACATGCCTTCATATATGCATAAACCAACTTTTACAAGTTTATAATAGTATCAGGCAATAATTATACTTACTCTAAGTCAGAAAGCAAGTGTTTTATATATGGCTTCGAATCTTTGAACACATCATTTCCTATGTCACTGATTTGAGCAACAATGGTGTGTCGCCAGTAATTAATGGAGTCAAATGTTGCATTCCAGCCAGATTCAAGTGAATTGTGTATTAACGCCTAAAAATAAATAAAAAATATAACATTAAAATTATGTAATTGCATGAGAGGATGAATCATATTAACAAAAAATGGTTCCTTACAAATATATACTCCTGCGGGAAAACTAAACATTATCCAGACGTATCGGAGGAACAAGCTAGTTCCGTCTTTAATGATAAGGAAATACGGATAAAAGAAATTTGATATGGGAAGAGGAATACATACAATCAAATGAGCGTAACGTAAAATGGGTACTACAAAGAATGAGCAGAGCACAGTGGAACAGAGATGTTTTCTTAACACTCCTTCACCCTCAACCTCAATTGACGCCCCTCACCCTCCATCACACTCACCCTCCATTGACGCCCTCCCCTCACCCTCTCTCACACTCACCCTCCATTGACGACCTCACACTCACCCTCCCTCACACTCACCTTCCATTGACGCCCTCAACTTCACCCTCACTCACACTCACCCTCCATTGACACCCTCATCCTCTCTCACACTCACCCTCCATTAACGCCCTCACCCTCCATTAACGCCCTCACCCTCGCCCTTGCTCACACCCACAGTCAAATGACGCCCTCACACTTACCCTCAAGCAACTAAATTAATCAGGACACGATAAACTTAAATGTGCCCAATATAGTACGTGTAAAAGAGTACGTACGTGTAATTCCCCTCTAAGCTGTGGAATTCCCAAAAAGAGATTTAAAAAAGTTACTTTTTATGGTAAATTGGTGTTCCAAGTTTTATCTTCCTAACTTCAGAAATCTGGGAGATAGAGTTCCTTGAAAAAAATACCATTTACTCTTTTAGGATACACGTTTCCGAAAATCCTTCCTTATCCCTTGTTCTTGTGACAAAAGGAGCATTTTATGTAAATTGCACATTCTTCCCTATAGAAATATGGTCTGGCTGATAATGAGTCACTCACTTCTACTGTTCTATATAATAGCATAGTATTGTTATTTTTACTGAAGATTTGAAAATAAAATGCTGCATCTGAAATCCCAGAAAAATGCTAGACAAAAAGTACGTATGACAAACAAGCGGGGATGAAGGAGGGCGGAAAGTATTTAGGAATTACGAAGGGGGAGCGCCATGTAAAACGATAGGAACCACTGGGCTCTAGGATAAATTTGTTAAGATTATTTTTTTTTCAAAGTGATTAGCGGTTAACAGGAGATATCTCTCGTATCAGTACGAATAGCGTACGCGCCTTTGGCGCGGGAGACACGGGTTCGATTTCCGACGGGACCTCATGTGGTTCGGATCCCATGTTACGCTGAACGGGATGCTAACTCAAATGAAAAGAATGAAAATAATAGGCGAGGAAAAAGCCTCATTGAATTCGATTGATTTATTTTAAAGTGAAGAACAGAGCTAACTGGCTTTGTGTTGTAACACCAGGTGCTAGTCATTTTATCTTAATTAAATCTTTCTTTTTTTAACGTGTAGTTAACCTTTCATTTTTTACCATGTAACAGGGCCGGCCCGAGGGGCTGTCAAACCGTGCCATCGCCCAGGGCGGCAAGTTTAATGGGCGGCAACATTTGAAAAAAAAAGACTACTATCAAAATAGAATATTTCGTAATAGGCCCACATGGAAAAATAAAATTGTGTTTACTTGAGAATGTAATTGAACTTATTTCACTCACATTCAGGAAAATACTCACTCAGGAAATTCAGTGCATTCCTCCCTCATTTTTAATTATCAAACTACTAGCCAAAGGTACACTATGTGATCAAAAGTATTCGGACCCCCCAAAAAACACACGTTTTTCATATTATATGCATTGCGCTGCCCGCTACTGCCAGGTACTCCATATCAGCGACCTCAGTAGTCATTAGACATCGTGAGAGAGCACATTGGGGCGCTACGCGCTACTCACGGACTTCGAACGTGGTCAGGTGATTTGGTGTCACTTGTGTCAGAAATCTGTAGGCGAGATTTCTACATTCCTAAACATACCTAGGTCCACTGTTTCTGATGTGATAGTGAAGTGGAAACGTGAAGGGACACGTATAGCACAAAAGCGTGCAGGCCGACCTCGTCTGTTGACTGACAGAGACCGCCGACAGTTGAAGAGGGTCGTAATGGGTAATAGACAGACATTTATCCAGACCATAACACAGAAATTTCAAACTACATCAGAGTCCACTCCAAGTACTATGACAGTTAGGCAGGAGTTGAGAAACCTTGGATTTCATGGTCGAGCGGGTACCCATAAGCAACACATCACGCAGGTAAATGCCAAACGACGCCTCGCTAGGTGTATGGAGCGTAAACATTGGACGATTGAACAGTGGAAAAACATTGTGTGGAGTGACGGATCACGGGTACACAATGTGGCGATCCGATGGCAGGAAGTGGCTATGGCGAATGCCCGGTGAACGTCATCTGCCAGCGTGTGTAGTGCCAACAGTAAAATTCGGAGGTGGTGGTGTTATGTTGTGGTCGTGTTTTTCTTCGAGGGGGCTTGCAGCACTTGTTTTGCGTGGCACTCTCACAGCGCAGGACTAGATTGATGTTTTAAGCACCTTCTTGCTTTCCACTGCTGAAGAACAATTCGGGGATGGCGATTGCATCTTTCAACACGATCGAGCACCTGTTCATAATGGACGGCCTGTGGCGGAGTGGTTACACGACAATAACATTCCTGTAATGGACTGCCCTGCACAGAGTCCTGACTTGAATCATATAAAACACCTTTAGGATGTTTTGGAACGCCGACTTCGTGCCAGGCCTCACCGACCTACATCAATACCTCTCATCAGTTCAGTACTCCGTGAAGAATGGGCTGCCATTCCCCAAGAAACCTTCCAGCACCAGATTGAACGTATGCCTGCGAGAGCGGAAGCTGTCATCAAGGCTAAGGTTGGACTAACACCATATTGAATTCCAGCATTACCGATGGAGGGCGCCTCGAACTTTTAAGTCATTTTCAACCAGGTGTCCGGATACTTTTGATCACATAGTGTACTTTGTTCAATATTTCCGTTGCAGTAGCCTAGACAAGATTTGCAGCTAGTGTGGACAATTTTATCAAGGTGTCTTTTATACTTTTTCTATTCAGCGATCTCTAACGCTTTACTCCAAGTATGGAAAAGGTACACTCCAACTTGAGACAGGCCTACAGTCTACAGCAAGGCTCCACATTTTATTGACCTTCGACACGTGGTTAAGATAGTTATATGGTCGCAAACAAGGTGCATGGAGTTTTCGATATGACGAAGTGTGGTCTTACAATTGACGCAGAACATCAGAAAATGTTAAATGCCGATGTACTACATTGGAAGAACGTAATAGAGTGACTAGTAGCAGTAATACAGTTTTTAGGTGAACAATATCTCCAGTTACACGGAACATCAGATAAACTTTACACAAGTAATAATAGTAATTTTCTGAAGCTGGTAGAACTCTTTGCAAAGTTTGACAGCGTCATGGCCGAACACATTAAAAGAACCATGGTAGGACAGAAAAATGCCACCATTGCTTAGGAAAATATGTCAAGTTATTCAAATTCGTAGTAAACAAATAAAAAGTAAAATACTGTCTTTGTTGAGAGCTTCAAAATATAATGAAATGAAATATTCAGTTTAACGTCCCACGATTATGCTCCGAAACTAAGAGATACGATGATGATGAGAAATGAATCAAATGGTGGAATGAAAGAAGTGGAAGGGAACGGAAGAACCCTTACCCTCACACTCAATTGATGCCCTCATCCTCACTCTCACACTCAATTGACGCCCTCACCCTCACCTCCCTCACACTCACCCTCAACTGACACCCTCACCCTCCCTCACAGTCACCCACCATTGACGCCCTCACACTCACCCTCCCTCACCTTCACCCTCCATTGACGCCCTCACATTCACCCTCCCTCACACTCACCCTCCATTGACGCCCTCACACTCACCCTCAATTACTTGATCGCCCTCACCCTCCAACGCCCTCATCTTCAACTACTAAAATGAGGGTGAGGTGAGGGTGAGGGCAGCCCACTTGAGGGCAAAATGAGGGAGGATGACCATCTCTGCAGTGGAAGAAAGTAAGAGTTTAGTTAAATAAAAAATAAAGTGGTACATCACTTTTGCCAGAAACAAAGTACACATCAAAGGTAGGTTGTCAGATTTTTCAATGTTGCAAGAATCCAGATTTAAAGCAGATTTATATTTATGAAGAAAGACAGTCTTTAATCTCTCGTTTTTTTTTCTTTTTTCTTTTTCTTGAACCTATTGCATTAAACTTTTTTTATTTTATGTGTATGTTGCATTTCGCCTTCCTCTTTGGGGCTGTATCTTTGAATGTTCTCAATATGGACTACCAGTGTTTCTGCAGTACCCTTTCTCTCGCATATGAAACAAGCCCACGGAAAAAAAATCTTCCGAAATCAACATTGTTTATAAATATTTTTTTTTTAAATCCAAAACAGGATAATAATGGAACCGTGAACATAATATTTTGTTTTCAACTGTGGATTTTAGGTTCGCAATTCGTATAATCTTCCTTTCTAATCGAATTTGAAAGGAAATGAAATGAAATGAAATCTCTGAGTTTTACGTCCCACGGTTATGCCGGTTAGGCTAAAGGAGACGGTGAAGATGAGAAATGAATGAAATTGTGGAATGAAGAAAGTGGGAGGAAACGGGAGAACCCCGAGAAAACCTACGCACACGGTGTTTGTCCACCACAAAGTTCACTTGGCGGGGGCTTTGATCGAACCCGGGACCCCAAGCACCAGAGGTGAACGCTCTACCACTGCGCCACCGCGGCCCCTCAAATTTGAAAGGAAATAAGTTGCCAAAAGTTATTCGAAGAAATGTTTTAGTCTGGGAAGGGAAAGAGGAACGCACTTGAAAATGACTTCCCACAGGGTTTGCACACATAAAAATATGATTGATAGACTATTCACCCAAACCCGTCGACCATTCCATATGCCTTCGAAGATCTTCTTTAGACTTTTGTGTAAAGTAGTTTTTGCTCCACACTCGCTCTTGTTTTTCTGATACGATTATCAGTTTGCGATGAAACTTTTGGACTTGCAGCTCTTGCAATGAATAAAAGTATTTCTCTAATAATTCACATTCGATTTTACATCTTGGTAACTTATAAAAAATAGTTTGTACCCGTGAAATGATTTGGATTGGAATGATCGTAAATGTTTACATAGTTAGGTGTCTGCATATGCGAACTCACTTAACGTGGGGATTTACTTTCTTGAAATATGATACCATTTAATATTATACTTGGTAGACAACTAGAACTAACAGAACACGCTGCACTTAATTGCACTGCCAGATTTGAATTATCTGAATTCACACTGAATGCACAAAAATCTTCCACGCTACCTATCACGAGTCCAGAAAACGTATAATAAAAAGTTTGTTCTGTTCCTCGCAGTTTTATTCTGCAATTAAACGTGGTGGCCCCCATTTGAAACCACAATGAAACTAATTTTCCCTTATTACAGTATCATCTATCACGAATATAGAAATTGCAACAAAAAGTGGGAGTCCCTATTTAACTTTCAAAGTTGCCCTAGCTTCACTCGCAGGGGCAATGGGAGACTAATTTCGTTGTAGATAAATTTATCCCTGTAAAATATTAACATTTATTTCGGATCCTTTTTTCGTCCGATGATTATTTCTCCAGATATTTTGCAGTATCAAGTTAAAGAACTCATTCTATACATATATGCATTACACACACACACACACACACACATACATATATATATATATATATATATATATATATATATATATATATATATATATATATATATATATATATATATATATATATATATTGTAACCTACAGTGATTATATCCCGAACAACTTATTCGACAGAGTAAATAAATTTAAACAAATTATTCTATAAGTGTTGATGATTGATTGTACCTATTTTGGTAATGTTGAGAAATCAGGTGTGAAGTTGACCCACTACCATGTGTGGGAGAGTTTCTCATAATAAGCGTAAACAAATTATGAGACTGAATGAACACGTAGGAACAACTTTTTACTTAATTATTGCTAGCACCTAATGTTAGAATTTCAAATATTTGGCAGGAACAATTTTGCAAAGCCTTCTTTATGCTAAGCTGATATTGAAAATACAATCGAAAAACAACCTAAAGCCAAACTTTAACAGAATTTTGTGACTTTCAGTCCAGGCTCATAATTATTTTTTTTTAATTTTCTTTTTTTCCTTTCTTTTCCCTTTTTAAAGACAATATAAGCTTAGAACTTATTTGGCTTCAAGACAAATTGAGATATAATACTTAATGTTTGTATTTGCTCATTTGATAGCATTTAAAATGAAACGAAGAAATTCATATGCATATTTATTTTCTACTCTACATTTTTAAAGGAGGTTCAATATATTATATATATATATATATATATATATATATATATATATATATATATATATATATATATATATATATATATATATATATATTAGTTTCAAAGTTCAAGCTCCAATCTGAGTAGACAACTTTCTGCATCTTCAAAAATTTAAAATTTTATGATATAGCACAGCATGTAGTTTTTCTTCTCATAGCTTTTAATATTTTCACAAAATTTACCCTCATCAACAATACTTTGAAATTCATTTTTTCATTGCCTCGTCCAAGTCTTTGACGACAAAGAAGGAGTTTTAGAAAAAAATAATCCACTTTTAATACACCGTTCCCTGTATGTTTTGAAAATTCGAGCTGTTGTAATTTAATTTGACACATAAGTTTCCCCTGTTACGTGTTTATCTCAAATATGTATGTGAAATATAAGTAAAGTTGAAGTCCTTTGAGGAATTAAATAATGTCCTCAATCTACATGTACAGTACAAATGCAACATAAATTTAATTGAAACTTTGTAATCAGTCAAGAAAAGAAAACAACATAATACTATTAATCACCGCCTGTGTGTTCAGCAATTTTATGATTCATGATGATGCTGTGAGAATATCTGCACGGAATCATAGAATAAAAAAGATAAATCTTAATTAAATCTAATATTGTAGTAATTCAACATTTCTACCAGTGATTACATCTTCGGTACATCTTGTCGTATCTTTTAAGTAAGAAATTATATTAGTATAAGCACTTAGAAACCCTGTTTTGTTATATTACTATGATATAGTTTTTAATTATTTTTAATCTTATCTGAGAAACGATAACCTAAATATAAAACTATACCATAATATCACTCTTCAATTGAGGCCTCCATGTAAGTTTTGATGTAACAAGTCTCGAGTTATTTAACTTCAAATAGAATCCTACGTCTGAAATAGAGACTCTACCATATTCCCTCCAAATGTTGAAAACTGCATTTCTGGAATCTGGAATATTTCCGATCATCTGCAAGTTTTCTGTGGCATCTGTAAATATAATATTGAAAGAAATATGAAATATCTGGTACGGATACAAAATAAATATATCCCTGTAGAATTGTTATGGCTGTAATATCAATTCTAGTGTGCCATGCGTAAACAATAACGCACTAGTTTATCGGAACTAGTTGTTCCGCCAAAGCCTTCTGCTCATTTTACACTATAAGTTAACCCATTAACACTCACCCAGCGATCATACTAGAAATAACACCTCCGACACAGATAGGGTCATTTCTGACCCACCAATATTTTCATTGTTTTCAAGGAAAACAATAGTATTATTATTATATTTCCAATTAATGTATAGCTTGATATTAGTGATGATATTAGTGAGAGTATTGGTCTTCTAGCAGGTAAAAATTGGGGGGCACCCAGAATCCAGATTATGATAGCTTACTATAAACTTTCAAAAATATTATCTTCAATTATTTATTGTCATTCAGAAAACTTAGAGGACTAGGATCCCCAGTCCTGGCTAGACCCGCCCCTGTTGGTCTTAGTCTATTTATCAAAGTATATACTACTAGCTCCAGTTCGATATATACTCTGAGAGGCAGTGTTACCAGTTCGTGAAGGGAAATTTCCTTTAAATCAATTTTAAAATATGATTCCAAGTTTCCAGCAAATAAATAATACAAACAAAGACACCCAGATATACATACATACATACATACACAACACCACAACACACACACAAACACACGCACACACACACACACATACACACACACACACACACACACACACATATATATATATATATATATATATATATATATATATATATATATGTTGTACCATTTGTTTCCTTGGTACATACTGAAAGGAAATATCCCGCATTTCCGCCAGTTATGTGAATTTCCCGTTTGGTGGGAATTTTTGCCACCTGGCAAGAGTGCTGACATGTTGGAGCATGCTAAGGGAATGAGCAAGAAGTAGAAATGATCATGCAGAGTGAGAAAAAAATGTAATAAATCGAAGGGTGTGAGGTAGACAAGATATATCCTTCACGTAAACAGCGAAGACTGGCTCATTCAAGACCACTCAAAGACTTGTTTATTTGTGGTTGGCAACTAATGAATGCCAGGGTAATCGAAATGCTATTGAATGGTACATAGGTTAAAAGAAGCATACCTAGACCGATGACCGGAAAAAGGAAGAAGAAATAGGAAAAAAATAAACATTTATGCTCAAAAACTGACCAGATTTCCGTTAGGGGAGTGTTGATGGGCAAGCATTGATAGCATTACCATTAAAATATTTAATTTGCTTCTAGGGTTGAACCATGTCTTCCAGATCATAATTTCGTAATTTTCAAAGTATTTTTGTACTTTGTTTACAAAATAGGGCAATTATTTCTAAGCAATATTGCCATAACATTGATCTTACGTGTAGCTACTAAGCACCATTGCCCTATTATGGTAAAATATCATAAGAATACTCTCAGTAATTACCAACGGTTTCGTTGAAATATTTTCCTACACAGCAAGAAACCACAAACAAAAAAAAAAATAAAAAAGAACTTTCGCGGAATATAGGGGATAAAGCTTCTACAATGCTAAATTTGAGTTACCCTTTTGACGAAGATTAGAAGCATCTAAAGAAGCGACCCGCAAATCATGTATATGAATATTGTATGAAAGCAATATTGTCTATTAAAGGATCACTGAAGTCATAATTTCTGCGCATAACGCAATGGAATGCGATGTTGCTTGAGAGAAACACTGCCCAATAAAGGGTTAAAACTGTACTTAATTGAAACTTCTAACCATCTACATTTGCTTTTAATGTTCAAATATAGATACGAATACGGCTTGTTTTGTTTTGATGTGATTAAATTAGTTCAATGTAGTTTTTGACTTGCAACTAAATGTCGCAATAATTTTCAAACTGTCTCCATACTAGCGCCATTTCTTAGGTAAGGTGTAGGAGACAAAGTAGGTAGTGACAGGTATGAACCTGACTGTGGATTATAGAAGAATGACGAACAGACGGAAATTATTTTGTATTTTTATATAAAGGTAACCAGGAAAGTTCAGTCGCTTTTATAGAAATGAAAAAGTGAAATCTTTGAATTTTACGTCCCACGGTTATGCCGGTTAGGCTAAAGGAGACGGTGATGATGAGTAATGAATGAAATGGTGGAATGAAGAAAGTGGGAGGAAACGGGAGAACCCCGAGAAAACCCACAAACACAGTATTTGTCCACAACAAAGTTCACTTGGCGGGGGCTGGGATCGAACGCGGGACGCCAAGCACCACAGGTGAACGCTCCACCACTGAGCCACCGCGGCCCCGTTTTTATAGAGGCCTGTGTTCAGTTGACCCTCACACCGTGACTTGAATGGCGAATGGAGATAAGTGGAATGTATATATGGAGTGTATAATGGAATAAGATAATATGGAATGAATAAGATAATATGGAATGTATATCTAACATACCACCTGTTTGTGGCAGTTCAGTTACACCGTGAACTTGCGTAAGGACAGAGTGAACATGAGACCTCCACAGAGTGTCATAAGGGTGTGTAGGCTGTGCGAGTTCAAACTGAGATCAAACGCTGCTGGAGCGGGCGGAAGGTATTCCAGGCCTTTGGTGAGGGTGTTGTGACTACGCGGACAGTCCAGCGGTGGTGTACCAAGTTTAGGGACTGCGACAAAACAGTCGAAGACCAGGAAGACCAACCCATGTACAAAATGAAGATCAGCAGGCAGTAATTAAGGCGAACAGTTGCCAGATGTGTGAAGACGTGGGACTACAATTCTGTGTGGCTGGTGAAACCATTCGGCAGCATCTCTATCAACTTGTTAAGCACTACAAGTTGGGTTGATGGGTCCCAAATGATTTGAATCCGGTCCAGAAGGCAACGCTAGCAGAAACATGTGTTAGCTGTTTCGTTCGAGGAAGGAGCTATTTCTGGACAGGGTGTTGACATGTGATGAGAAGTGGATCCTGTTCCAAGCTCCACGGCGCCGTCATCATTAGATTGCATTCCATGAACCGGTTCCAAAACAGGCGAAACCAATACTGCACCAGAAGAAGGTCCTCCTGTGTGTTTGGTGGACTGCTCGCGGTATCGTGCATCCGGAACTGCTATCAGCAGATCAGAGCACCAATACAACTGTGTATTACTGTCTCCTTTAGCTTATCCAGCATAACCGTGGGACGTAAAACACAAAGATTTTATTTCGTTTCACAACTGTGTACTGTTAGACGTTGAGCTGTATTCAAGAAAAAAAAAACTCAACACTCTGGAGCCAACACTTCTCAATCGCAGAGGGGTCCTCCTGTTACAGGACAACTTTAAGTCCCACGTGACTAGGATGACGCGTGACATCATTGTACGCCTTGGATGGGAAACACTATTGCATCCGCCACACTCCCCAGACATTACATGTTCTGATTATAACCTCTTCATTCCTTGGACAATCATCGTTGAGGACGTCAGTTTTGATACCTACCAAAGTGCACTTGGTACTTTCTTCGCTTCACGGCTAACTAAGTTCTACTGCAATAGAATCCATGACTCTCCAGAATAATGGCAGAAAGTGGTCGATGCTGATGGAGATTATTTTTGATTTTTCAGGTACGTATTAGGTGACATATCAATGTTCCAAGATCGTGGGTGAGAAAGCGGCAAAACTTTCTTGGTTATCTTTACATTTTTAACTTTCTTTCTAATTGACATTAATATGTCTTTGTCCACTTGTATTGTTAGTTTAGAACAAAATATGCATTCTGTTGGTTTTCGAGGTTCGTATCCGAAGAATAAAAAGCTGGATGAGGACTTGGTGCTACTTGGTACGAAAATGTTAATTCGCAAAATAACTTGTGATGGCCAGTTTTCATGATCAGTGTGATGTTCCTGGATGGAAAATTTAAGACAATTCTGTATAGCTTTATTCACTTGTTCTACTAATCCAACCGAAGCGGGGTTGTATGCTGCGGAGTATTTGTAGGTAAAGTCGTAGTTCTGTACGAGTGGCTCCGTATATTGGATGTTGATCCAGTATAATGTAGTAAATGCTGCTAATTTTAAAATGATTTCATGTTTCAAAAATTTTTCTATGTTTTCGGTAATTATTCAATCAACTATCTGGGCAACTACATAGCGCGTAGCTAGTTCTGTTGCTACAAATATATACTTATTTCGTCCTTCTTCGTTCGAGAAATGTCCAAGCTCATCGAATACTCATGCTGGCCCAAAGTCTCCTACAGGACAATGCAATAGCTCGTCCTGTTTCTTCTCCGGTAGTATCTTTCATTTCTGACATTCAGAGCACTTACGTATTTTATGGGCAAGATAATTCTTCAGATGCAGTATGTAGGATTTCCTTATAGCGGTTTTATAGGATTTTGTGAATCCGAAATGCGCTGAAATGGTTTGCTCGCATAAAGTTTTAAACGACAAGTTAGCCAAAGACTTCGGTATACACAAAATATCTAAAAGTCCGTATTTGGGATGGATCAGTTTTCTGTAAAGTATACCGTCTTTAAGACAAAAACGTCCTGCCACTCGAACTGTAGAAAGTTTGTACGGCTCTTTTTCTTCCAACACGGAGATAATATCCTTACAGTTATCATCTTTACGCTGTTCCTTCGGTATATTGGGTGAAATATCGCTATCCTCCATTTGTGAAAACGAGATCAGAATGCATGCTAATCTTTGCTGTTTTCTTCATTATCTTCTTTATTCTGTTCTTCATTGAAAAATATACTTTGTTTACTCAAGCCTACTAATGATGTCGGCTGTGTGTTTAAAGCCTAGTAAATATTGTATGTTAAAGTCATAGTCGGTTAAAAATAGTTTATACCTGATATATTTCCACATCTAATTTACCTGGGTGTTCAATGTAGCTAGGCATTTGGCATCCACATAAAGATTATGTTTTCTGTTGTATATATATTAACAACCTCCTCGCGTCGTTCCTATAGTTTCGGGGATGAATGCGTTGTGACGCGGAGAAGTTGCTTCTACCCATTAACCGAAATGGGCAGGTTTCAATAAATCTAGTTACAAGCGAGAGGATAATTCAGTAAATCAAAGAAACACTCCACTTCATCTGTAAATCTCATGTATTTTGACCAATTAGAAAGTGTAACGTGCAAGACGTAGAGGATATGACCTAATGAATTCAGAACAAAATACTCAAGTGTCTAGGGATTTGACCACAAGTAACACTTATAGTTGAGGTGCACATACCTTAAGATGTTCTGGCTGCTTGGTGCGACGAATGTTCCAATCCTGGGCTCCTCTCTGTTGGTACGTTGGCAGTTCTTGGGACAATAAAAGGTCTTTAGTCCTTGGTGATGACCATGGAAATATATAGCTCTCACGTCGACCGAATATGTAAAACTACTCAGGCGTGTACTGGCAGTTCGGCTTTATAACGAATAGCCGACTAGAAGCCAACCATCGTAAGATGGTAGTTAGTAATATTCGTAACCGTCCAATCTTAATACTGCAAGTTCTCGTATCAAACTCTGATCTGGAATTCCGACCTCGTCGTTTCATGTCTCGACGTTGGTTACCTCAACTATTGGTCAAACTCTCGTTGCAAACCTTGTCACATCATGACCGAATTCCCAGACAGTCAAGCTTTGCGAATCTGAATATTATTCCATATCCAAATTGTGTTTGTGTTAGCAAAGTGGTTTCATTACATGTTTCTGAAATTCAGGCTTACATCAATTTTTCTCGATTTCTATTTACACCATACTGGGAGCTAGCGTCTCGACAGTATTTCATGAACATCAATACACAACCATGCGTAATTTGATTACATAAACAAACAATAACAAGCAATAACACGTGCCATTCCAACATATCACAATTTCACAACTTTCTTTGTAGTTTCTTAACTCAAACTTGACTTTATTTAAATTACAATTATGTAAATCACCAATAAATAAGCTATAATCATTTAATATTATTTTCCATGTATCTACAATATATATATATATATATATATATATATATATATATATATATATATATATATATATATATATATATATAGTTCCTTCTGCCAAGTACTAGCCTTTTGTTCCGATTTAGTCAACCTCTTGCTAGAATATGCGACTACTTTTCTCTGTCTGTTACTGAGCCATAACAAGCAAATATGCTCCCCGCCTATATCTTTCTACTGTCGGTATAAACTCTAATTTCTAGAAAATCATCGAAATGTGCTACAGAGGGGGCTCGGAATATGCCATTTATTTGTTCGAAAAGAATGTCATGTTCCTTTGTCCACTTGAATTTTGAGTTAGAAGACGCCAACTTTTGAAATTGTACTTTTTTGTAGTAGAATTTTTAATATGTGCCCTGAGAATCGAATATAATCCAATGAAAATTTTCAGAATCGTTGTGTGGCTGACTTTTTAAAGTCTCTTGTATTATTAGCTATTTTGGGTGATATTTTGATGAATTTCTCACTAACAAGGTAACCTAAGTTGTTCAGCTCGTGGTAGCACATTTTTTTTATATTTTTTAGGTGAGGCACGAAAGTAGTTTTTTCTAAGTTTCTTAAATAAAAGTTCTAAATCCGTGAATTGCTGCTGGAAGTCATAACTCCCGCACACGATATCATCCGCAAATGAAGTTATTCCGTTGGGTAGTCAGTCCAAAATTATTTTCTCAGCAATTGACAACTATTGGCTATATGTTCTGTAGCCGATAACACCTCAAACATTCGTGTGACTTTCTCGTATAATTGACCTGAATGACCATGTATCTGCAGCTTTGCGGATGAAGAAAATTTGATAATAACTAGCCAAAAGGCTATTTTTCTTTTTCAGAGCTTAAGACATCTTCTGTGGACTGAAAAAATACGGATAACTATAGTATAAGCATTACACTTCTGCAAATTGAGTAGAAATCGAAATTGTTCTGTGCCTGGTTTGTGGAGTACCAAAAGTATGGTTCTGTGGAAAACAACTTCATAGAGATGTGCACCAAATGATAGAAGTATGAAGTATTGTTTCCTTTCCTAACAGTATAAATCTACGCATATGTCCTACGTATTCTCCTGAGAAATTCATGAGACTGGAGAAATTATAACGACAGATGAAATAGGTTTAAGGGCATCCACGTGATATTATCAAATATTTCTTTTCTATATTAGTACAACGCGGAAAACTTGGGTCTACTATAATCTTTGCCTCCCTCAGTTCGCTGTTTCGTATCATGTGTACTGGATGTTTTTGATATTTCTTATTATTATTAAAACATAGCAATGATACCTATGTGCGTTCAAAAACGCAAAAACACCAGATAACTATCTTCCCATTTGTTTTGGAAACAACAAACTCATTTCACGTGTGGGAGAGAAAATGAGCAGAGCGAAATCAGGTGTTTACTCACGGTCAGTTCACAGTAGGAGTCCATTGTAAAAGATTTTGCTCGCTATCCCTTCATGTTGATGTAAAAACACACTTGCAAAACCCTACAAATATAAAGGACTGCGCTTCAAAAAAATTTAAGACACAGATGTTTCAATTTCCTCTTAGCATCTTTCTTCAGCAAAAGAGTCGGTTCATTGTATTCGAAAAAATGTTGGGGAGAAAGGATGAATTTATATTTTATGGAGAGGTAACATTTTAAGTAATATAAACAATACATATCGTTCCGACACTGTACTGAATCATTTATGTTAGCGGTATATCACTAGGTCTATCCTACCCTCATCCCAACTCAAGTTGTGAAGTGAAAAGGGACGAAGTGTTCAAGATAACTGCGCACTTGAGTTTCAGTTAAAAATAATAAAACTAGTGCGCAAATAAACAGTCTTTTGTGCGATCGTGTTTTACTTCTTGAATTTATTTTTGAACGCAGTAGAAATACGGACTGATTTATTACTCCAACCATCACTATCGCCCCAGCCATTAAAAGTTCGTTTATTGCATTTTCTCTTGAGAAACAAAATTAAGGTAAATTTGAGCAAGATGCTAGATTCTAAAGGCGTGTGAATAAAGTTAGATTCAGCACTAAGATGCAAGATGTGGCTTACTTATTGTTGGATGTGTCAGTTCCTAAAGAAAGCCGCCAAGAGTACTTGGAGTGGACTATTATATAATAAACGGAACTACTTCTCTGAAAGAAAGAGAGACTCTTGTAAAAGGAAAAAAGAACAAAATTCCCCTCTCTAGAACTTTTTTAAAAGAAAAAAGGTACCCAAGTTTTCCGTATCCAACCGAACACTGTTGCAACTAAAGCATACTGTAAATTTTTTTACTCTTGTCTTCAAGCTAAAATCGATAGAAAATATCTTCTAATTAGTATATACATTGTTCATATTTATAATAAGTAACAAGCAACAAACGCAAAGAACACATTTGCATACTCAGTGATTATCTGTGAATTATAAAAATACACTATAAAATAGATTTAAATTAAAAACTAAAATTGACATCCTGTATACCCTACTTGTTAATAATACGAAATAACCCACATATAACTTTTTTACCATGTATACAGATTTTTTTTAAAATAATGGAAACAGCAAAGGCCACAAACCGAGCAGCTGCATGTGGAGGGGCATAATGTTGCATGGGCATACAGACCTTCCGATATTTGAACGCAGTACACTCACCTGTCAATGTTATTGTGACACTGTACTCCTTCCCCAAATGTGTCTTTTAAAATCAATCGCCCCCAATTTATCCTTGATAGTTGACAATGCGCGTTCGCATCGAACAGTGCAGGTAACAAAACTCTTGGAAAGAGGGTATTCGGCGAATTGATTGAATTACCCCTTCCCTCGACTTAAATCCCATCGTGACATTTGGCATGCTATGGGGAGACATCTTGCAACACGTTCAGCTGCACCAAGGATCAACTACCAGTCATCAACAGCACTGGTGGAGGAATGGAGATCTATATGCAAACAACTCATTACCAACCTTGTAAGTAGCATGGGAGCACAGTGCAGAGCATTGCATCACTGCCTGTGGTGATCACAGAACCTTGTAAGGCCCACATAATACCTTATGTAATGTGTAAGGAAACATCATGATTACAATTTAAAACTGATTACAAACTGAACCCGTAATTTTATTAGGTGAATGTAAAATATACTCGCAGCACAAAACAAAACTATCTGGAATTGTCATGAAAAGAAAGAAAATATCGTTGCAACCAGATCAGTAAGTAAGTGAAGTACGTTTCTGACGTGAATTTCGGAAAATAGAAATTAATAAATCCATCTTTCCTTCAGCAGTGCGCAGAATCGATGTCTAGTGAACGAACACCTCCATGATAGCAGGGATAAAACGGTGTTAACCCAATAAGAAAAGAAAGCTAAATAAATTTTTATTAAAAGTTATATCAGTGTGTAAATACGGATATACACCAATGCTCGAAAACTTTATACACTATTACTCCTATATAGTCAACACGTATCAAGCAATCGTTCAGCTTTTATTTCAGAGAATAAAAATCCCGAACTCCTGAAAAACTATGTTACTAGAGTAAAGTGAGGAGTGTATTTATCTTACAGTTAACTGCTTTGATACCAAGTGGTCTAACTCCAAAATTGAAATTTTCCAGGAGTGAAAGTTGACGTTCAATATCTCATGAACATTCCATATTTTATTTATGTTCGGAACCAAAATCATAGCTATGTAGTTTAGAGTTTTATAATTTAATGTTTACAAAAATCCTTTTAAAAATGACTATTTATAGAACTAAAAGGTACCTATCTGTACTAGTTCTTGGTATCCAAGCTGTCCATTTATTGTAATATACTATGCAAACTAGTTTCGTCTCATTAATATGTGACGTGCAACAAATGTTACATTATATATCATGCGTAACTCGTGATATGCTGCAACACATTAAAGCCTCGAAATACTTGGGCAAGCGAATATTCCAGACGTTATGTAGCCCTATTGCGTTCATGGGAACGAAAACACAATAATTTTAACTATGCTAAATTACTATAGACCGCCAATTGCTAATTCAGAGAAATTATGAAGTCCACTTTACCCCAATAATTTTATACACACTAGATAATCTATTATTATTATTATTATTATTATTATTATTATTATTATTATTATTATTATTATTATTATTATTATTATTATTATTATTCTATTTGAAGTAAATCAAATATCACGACATTAATTATTAGTTTTAATTAACTGAATTGAGCTGAAAAATAAATCTTGATCCCGAAAGATTAACCATTAAGTTTATGCGTTCTGGACCTTTCTAAGGTAATAAATACTGGAATTGGTTTCAAGCCTGTTTCGGAATGAATACTTTATTCAAAATGATATTAAAATCTATAGAAATATTTTCGAGACATTCGAGTCGAGTGGAGATTTTTACGAGCAGTCTCGACTCGACTCATGTTTCGACTCGAAAATTCGAGTCGAAAAATACGTTTGTCTCGACTCGTCTCGAATTTTACAAAGTGTGTCTCGACTCGTGCGCATTCCTATCTGTCATAATGACACAGTGTTAATAATAAAAATATTATGACAAATTTTATTATAAGCTTACAAACAATAGAATTTCAAGAATGTGCAAAATGTGTATTCAATATCTGTATAATCAGAGGTGATATTTCTTGAAGTCGGTTCGTCAGATTAGATTAATGTTAACTAAATAGATGTGTGAAGTTTTCCTAAACCATCCGCCAAATTTGCGGCATGTTCCAAATTTTCTGTCGCGCATGTGCAGGATCAATTTCGAAATTGATGAACGCTTCGGGGATCTGCATACGTCCTGATGTAATTTCAAAGAATGTTTGAACACAGAATTATTCCATAATAGTTCAACACGTTATTGTAGAGAATGTTGAACTTTAAAGTAAGAACACACCTATTGGACTACTCAGATTCTTCTGACTCGTGTTTTACTGAGGAAGTTTAGAAAGCACAGATGACGATGAAGCACGCGAATAATCGGGAAATGGCTTTTACCATGCTTGTTTAACCTCCTGTCAAAATGTCAATATTTAGATCCTAGAGGTCAGGGCAGCTCTTTGAATCAACAGCAATAACAGTCAGAGTTGCGTGAAGACATAATTTATCGTCTGCTAATACTGCTTCTAGCAAGCTAAAAGCTGTTTATTTCCCTATAAACACCACAATACAGTATGTAGAAGAATATGTCAGTGTTTTGCAAAAATAATCCCGCGCCTTTTCAAGGTATTGATGGCAGTGTAGTTTTAAGAGATTGCAAGAATGATTTCATGAACTATTTGTACGCAAAACCTAAGAGTAAAATTCTGCTCAATCTTCAATTATATGTAAGGCTGCAGTGTTCTACCAGTGATGCAGTTCTAGCATTAAGTAACTACGTGCCGTTGTATAGGCCATTCAAATATATCAAGAAACGTTTCCTGATAATATAGTGCTTTTGTTGACACCAGTAACGAAACCAGGGTAAGAGCTTCCAATTTTCTGATGTTAGATGTTTCTGTAGGTTTCTACCAGCCCCTGATAAAACATGGTACGGGACGAGCATAGTTTGTCCCAGAGTGTTCCCAGAAACGAGTAAGAAAATTCGGAATGTGATGATGTTCCACATGACAGTGAGACTGACCAAAAAAAAAAAAAAAAAAAAACACTAACAAGCGTTTCACGTAGTTTTCTTGTTATTTATGTTATCATAACATCTTAATTTTGTTTCTAAAAGTTATTAAAGAGCAACAATTTACTAAATATCTCATTAATAAACTTTTAATTTAAGAGAAAGTTTTGACTTTGTGGTTTGATGCAACAAGGACGTAAAAGACCAGTTGCTTTCTACGCAAATAAATCTAAATAGTAAGCTAAGAGCAACGTTTAAAACGTGTATTTATCTTCATTAACATGTGATTTACCAACAACGGGAATCAAATGCCGCATATTATATTGTTTTGTGTAACAAAAAAACTACTTAAATTTTCATCGTCGTTTTTCTCAATATGCATATTTCAGACTAACGCCCTTATTGCATCGAACTCCTCAATTGTTATTATTACTGACCTTGAAGAAGAAGAAACAACGGAAATAGGTGTTTTCCTGGCACCAGCATCTTCTTCCTTGGTATTAGGCTGGCCACATATACATGTCCTTAAAATAACGTTCACATAGAATGTGTAAAAGCAATACAGAAAAGTGGAACCAGGTCTATAGATTAGTATGTGGTAGTTCATATGAGCATGATTTTTAGATGTAGACTCATATGTGTTACTACTCAAGTGTATGATTCGTTTGGAACGTGTGTTTGGGCTATGTTAAAACTCTATTTATTTAAGAAGAAATTTTCTGCATGTACGCTTATACGCATATGATTGATGAACAAACAGAACAGTTTAACATTTCAAAAGCACTATATACAACTGGCAGAAATTATTGTGATTATTTTTTTCTATTGTCTGTCATCCCGGTTAAAGGATTGTGTCCTTTTTTCGGGTAAGTGCTTTTGTTATATATATTGAGTTGAAGGCAACGTATGTGGTCTAAGAGGTTTCATATTTATTATTTACTTATTCATTATATTAATATTAATCATAGATTAAGTGAAATTATTCCAGAATAAGAAACACATATACAGGAACAGTAATATTTTAGGTACTATGAGTGAACACGTTAAGATTACCAGTAATGACATGAACACAAAGCATGGAATAAAAGGTAAATTTGTGGACTCAGAAAATTAAGGTGCAAATGTGGTTAATTGAATGGATGAAATGAAGTGCTCTGGACGTCACATCACTAGGTTATGTTAGTTAAGACGAATGAAGTTATCTTCTGTTCCTGTGGCGATTCAAGAACTGATGAGGACTGGGGAGAGACCCTTGTTGATAGGTACTTATAGTGCGTATGCTGGATAGATATGAGATGAAAGTTCATGCGGGCGATAAACTGCAAAGATTTCGGGGTCCAGCATATCATTATCTAACTGCAAATGATACAGTGTCATGAAGTACTGAAGGGGAGTATCAACACAATTGGGCGGTGCATCGTTATCACGGTCGTAGCGGAAGATTTCAAGCATCAGGGGATGGTGATGAGCAAATCGTTTGCAGATATATTCAAAATTATTTAGTAACAGCGGAAAGTCGATCATCTCATAAAGTAATCTCGTTGGATGCGGCAGGCGTATACGATATGCTGGGCTTACAGCATGGCGCTCGAGGATAGCAAGTTTTTTGGTAGAATTTTAACCATGCAGATATCCAAACTGCATGTTCATATGTTAACGTACTCCGCATGAATGTTTTATATGTATTGATTACTCTACGTGCTCGTAACCCCAGGTTGTTCCAACTTGCCGTTTCAGAAGAAAAGTCGGTTTTGTGCTTGGCCTATGAGTTTGGTAAGAATTGGCGTCCAGATAAGGTGAATGTCAAAAATGACACCGAGATACGTAATAGTAGTTGGCCTGGGAACAGGCGCAAGCAACCTGAAGGCGAAGTAGATTCGGATTTCGATGTAGTCGAGAGCGGCGTCCACGTGGCAAGAAAACTATGACTTGTGTCTTTGAAGAGTTAATGTTCAACTTAAATATATCACACCAACGCATGAATGCATCAATAGCTACTGCATGGTTTTACTAAGAGATCGTACAGTGCGGGCAGTTGTGAAAAATGCAGTGTCGTCCGCAAACTGGAATATTGTGGTGGTATTAGGCAAGACTAGGTTGGCGACGTACAATGAGTATAATATAGAAGACAAAGATGAGCCTTGCGGTACCCCAGATTGTAAGAAGAGTGGATGAGATAGCGTTCCATTGATAGAGATATAAGCTAGTCGCTCTATTAAGAAGGAATGTATGAATTAGATGTACGAAGTTGGTAGAAGGTAGTTACAAAGTTTGTATAGTAAACCAGCATCTTGTCAAAAACTTCTTCTAGATCAAACGTCACAAGGCAAGAGGGAAGGCCTGTATTAAACTGATTATAAATGGCTGTGGTGAGACGGAATAATTGATCTAAAGTGCTGAAACGTGCTCTAAATTCAGCTTGGTGTAGTGGAAAAAGGTTATGTGAATTGAGATGGTCGTGCATGCGACGTACAAGGATTTGTTCCAAGATTTTACAGAGACAACTTGTGAGGTGAATAGGACGGTACGATGTGACTTCTGATGGAAGTTTCTTTGGTTTAGAGAAAAGAAGAACTTTGGAGTACTTCCAGTCTAGCGGAAAAAATCCAGTTCGTAGAATAATGTTATAGATGTTGCTAAGAAAGAGGAGAAATGAATGAGACGCCTGTCTGACGAGAACATATCTAGCAGAGTCAAAGCCTAGTGCAGTATTCCGTTTGTCTATAAGTGCATTACTAATAGTTTCGGGGTGAATTGCCAAGGTTAGAGGATTATTTGGTTCTAAAGTATGATCAGCAGATGGTCGAAAGGAAACAGAAGCTGCATCAGTATGTCGGTTTATAGCTGATTGTAGGTGGCCTGGTGCATACCAACCAGGTAGTGTTGTAAAATGCCTTGAAAATAAGAAACAAATATATTGGCCTTGTCTGTATCCGTTCATCTACAGTTCAATCAATTGCTAGTACATTGCTCGTCGTTGGCCACCACGACGTGCACTCAATGAAAGTTGATGATTTTAAAGAGTATAAGAGTATTTCGGAAAGTATATGTATTACATTTCTGAGAGAATGAACACGCTACAGGTCTTCGGAAGAGCCATCATATATCATTTACACAGGGCTATTATTTTGAAGCTATAGTTTTTAGCTGTATGTGTTGAACGGTTCAATAGCACTGAAATTTCTTTAAATGCCTCTCCTGTAAAATTACACTTTTGGCGCTTACGTCTGTACATCATATAAGCGACGTTATATCAACGTCAATATTATATATATATATATATATATATATATATATATATATATATATATATATATATATATATATATATATATATATACTATGTGATCAAAAGTATCCGGACACACCCTAAAACACACGTTTTTCATATTAGGTGCATTGTGCTGCCACCTACTACCAGGTACTCATTATCAGCGACCTCAGTAGTCATTAGGCATCGTGACAAAGCAGAATGGGGCACTCTGCGGAACTCACGGATTTCGAACGTGGTCAGGTGATTGGGTGTCACTTGTGTCAGAAGAAAGCACGCGAGATTTCCACATTCCTAAACATCCCTAGGTGCACTGTGTCTGATGTGATAGTGAAGTGGAAACGTGAAGGGACACGTACAGCACAAAAGCGTGCAGGCCGACCTCGTCTGTTGACTGACAGAGACCGCCGACATTTGAAGAGAGTCGTAAAGTGTAATACGCAGACATCTATCCAGACCATCACACAGGAATTCCAAACTGCATCACGATCCATTCTAAGTACTATGGCAGTTAGGTGTGAGGTGAGAAAACTTGGATTTCATGGTCGAGCGACTGCTCATAAGCCACACATCACGCAGGTAATGTCAAACGACGCTTTGCTTGGTTTAAGGAGAGTAAACATTGGACAAATGAACAGTGGAGAAACCTTGTGTGGGGTGACGAATCACGGTACACAATGTAGCAATCCGATGGCAAGGTGTAGGTATGGCGAATTCAAGATGAACGTCATCTGTCAGCGTGTGTAGTGCCAACAGTAAAATTCGAAGGTGGTGGTGTTATGGCGTGGTCGTGTTTTTCTTGGAGGGGGCTTGCATCCCTTGTTTTGCGTGGCACTCTCACAGTGCAGGACTAGATTGATGTTTTAAGCACCTTCTCGCTTCCCGCTGTTGAAGGGCAGTTCGGGGATGGCGATTGCATCTTTCAACACGATCGAGCACCTGTTCATACTGCACGGGCTGCGGCGGATCGGTTACAAAACCATAACATACGTGTAATGGAGTGGCCTGCACAGAGTCCTTACTTGAATTCTATAGAACACCTTTGGGATGTTTTGGAACGCCGACTTCGTGCCAGGCCTCACCGACCTACATCGACGCCACTCTTGAGTTCAGCACTCCGTGAAGAATGGGCTGCCATTACCCAAGAAACCTTCCAGCACCTGATTGAAACCATGCCTGCGAGAGTGGAAGCTAAGGGTGATCCAACACCGTACTGAATTCCAGCAGTACCGATAGAGGGCGCCACGAACTTGTAAGTCATTTACAGCCAGGTGTCCGGATACTTTTGATCACATAGTATATATATATATATATATATATATATATATATATATATATATATATATGGGCCCTTGGATAGAAGTTGAACAATCAGCTATGGTTGATCAGTTAACACTCGTATGAGATAAGTTGACCCCTGGTTGTTCTTGATCCTAATAAAATGCTTTATAGGCAGTCTTTCCTGATGAAGTTCAGCAGGAATTTCATCATCAGTGAGATCAGGTTCTACACCACGAATAACTACGGACAACATATGAGGTTCCCGTGGTGTAGGAGTAGTTTTACGTGTACTCGGTTGCAAAGTAGAAATCTTTACTTTCATCCCCAAAATTTCATAAGTTGCCTGTTACGAACATGCGTGGCGGAATTCGGGTTACTGGATTTTAAAATGATGCCACGACGTGTCTTAATAATTTCACGAATCCCAGGACGAGGGACATACTTCATTAATTGCTGAAAAACAGCAGGAACAGTGTCATACTTCGAATCATAATCGGTTAGCAAGAAGTTGTACATGGGATCTGATTGATATTGCTACTGTTGATTATCGGGAGAAGTGGATGTCAAATCCATAGAAGAGTTGGCAGTTGGAGGTGTAGTCTGACTAACGTTGGGAGTCTTCTTTGGATCTTGTGTTTGTTCGCTATCAGAGAGAGATCGAGAACGAATCCGATGTTCTTTAGTTATGCAGCCAGTCATTGTAGGTAGAAAAAGGAATAGTGTTACGGTCTGAACGAGATGCTCCCGTAACAATGCGTGATTGCGTTTTCTGGCGACCGTTCGGTCCGATGTTGAGAGAGAGTAATTCTAAATCTTGACCGAGATTGGAAGTTCCGATGTTCCTGCCAAAGTCTGTCATCGTGATGGAAAAGCCGAGGGCCGAAGCCCAAATAATGATGAATAAGATAAAAAAAAGATGTTCGATAAAGTTTGAAAAACAAGACTCCTTCCGAAAGTGACCCTTCGTCAATTCCCTAAGTGCTGTAAGTGTGCTGCGATCGCAAGTACGTACTGTTACCTCGCTGGCACAGGAACTGGCACAAGAGAGGTTTCTTGGTGAAGTATGTATTGAGATTAACTTGTAATCAAGTTTTTGAAAAATAGAAAATAAATTTATCATACCGTGAGTGTGAAGACAGCAACTAAGTGACTATAAACATTAAGCGAACTGTGTATATAGCAAAAATGTTCTATGATAGTTTTTTTTAATTAAGTATAATGAAAACAATATTAATGTAAGCTATGTGTTATAAACATACATTAGTGAATAAAATTTTCAATCTTCAATGAAATATCATTTTTTTAAATGAGATAGTGAACACATTAATATTGTGTTAATCCATTCTCGGTGAATTTTGAGAATATTGGTTGTCATGTGAATTTTAATAAATGTTTAAACAAAATCATAGTGACTAGGTACAGCTTGTGACTAATTTTTCAGTGAACGTTACTGTGAAATTTTAACATTAGCATGCTATTGATAATAATAATAATAATAATAATAATAATAATAATAATAATAATAATAATAATGTAGATTGAGGAACACATTAATAACAAATTGAACAACACTATTTGCGTTCAACATAACATTTTTGTTAACTAATCTTTGAATGAATATATTTTATTGAGCTAAACAAGATACTTGTGTGTAGTTAGTCCCCCTCGCGCCAAATTAAAAAAAAAAAAAACTATTTTCGTGTCAATCATTTGATCATCATTTGATCAGATACGATCAACAATTTTTAACGTTTGATAAGTTTTACAACCAGAAATATAAGCTGTATTTAGTAGGAGAGGCAAACTACACGCTATCCCACTTTTCACCAGATTCAACATTTATCGATGCTAATCGTTTCAACTTCATTTGATCAAGTTTGATCAACAATTTCCAACGTTTTATCAAATTTACAAGTGGGTCCCGTACGAAGCTCCACGGCGCCGTCATCATTAGATTGCATCCCATGAACCAGTTCCAAAACAGCCAAACCAGCACTGCAGCAGAAGGAAATCCTGCTATGTGTTTCGTAAACTGCTCGATGTATCGTGCATGCTGCGAGCTTTATGCCTGACAGCTTGACCCACAATCAAGAATTGAAACTTCTAAGTATTGGTGCAGGTTCTAATTCTATTTTTGTTGGTACAAATTGATACACATCTGGTTCAAATTTTTGGTCCCGTTTTCATTAGAATTGTAAAGAAATTGTGTTGTCCGGGCCAACTTGTCCTCAACAAGGTTTACGCAGCCCCCCAATTTTGTTTTGTTAATTTTTCATAATCTACTATCGTTAAACTAAAACTCATTGTGGTGCAACACGGTACCAACAAAACACTTTCATATGACATACAAAAGTCATGTGTACCCGGTGTAATAAATTCTGATTTGAGGGCCTGCTTGACCTGCGCCCCCATTTTGTTTCGTTAATTTTTAATAATTCAGGGCAGTACAAACGAAACCTACTACAGTACAATCCGGTACAAACAAAAATCTTTCAAATGAGACGATTAAATCGTTTGTACAACGTGGTGGGGGACCAGGTTCACAAAGCCCCACATTTTTTCTTAATTAATCATAATCTATTATGGTTAAACTAAAACTCATTGTGGTACAATCCGGTACTAACCAAGTACTTTCATACGGTATACAAAAGTTATATGTATCCGGTGTATTAAGTCGTGATTTGAGGGCCTGCTTGACCTGGGCCCCCATTTTGTGTCGGTATTTTTTCATAATACAAGACGGTACGAACAAAACAAATTACGATACAATCCGATACAAACAAAATCATTCAAATGAGTCAAACCGACCTTAGGACATTTTCGAGGACTGCGTGAACTTGCCCCACTTTGTTCTCTCAATTTCTCGTACTGCAGTACAGTACAAACAAAAATATTTGCAGTACAAACCGGTACAAACAAAGTACATTTTATTGATATGCGGGAGTCGCTTATACTGAGAAGCGAGGGGACCAGGTTCACAAAAGTAAAGGATTTGACAAAATTTTAAATCCCGACTTCATTATCTATCATAATTCTGTCCTTCTTTTTGGTTGTTGAAGGAATTTGAGGCTATCATGAGATTTAATATATGTTCTCATTTGTAACACTGTGCAGATCCTTCGGATTGGGGTTCAAACGGACCAGGGAATTGATATCAAGAAACGTAACTTCGGACACATACAACTCATGATACGTAAATACGTTGAAACTTGGAACTGATGTTTCACAATCACAGACCTCTGTACCGTCAAGTTTCGCGGTGGCTCAGTGGTAAAGAGTTTACCGTTGGTGCATGGGGTTCTGAGTGCAAACCATGCTCCCACCAAGAGAAATTTGTAGTGGGCAAACATCGCGTGCGTGGGTTTCCTCGGTGTTCTCCGGTTTCCTCCTGCTTTCTTCGTTTCACCATTTCATTTATTTTTCATCATCTCCATTAGCCTAGGCGGCATAATCATGGGACGTAAAACTCAAAAATTTCATTTCATTTCATTTTGTTTATCGTCAGTTCAAAGTAAATATGTATATGAACAGTGTCACTCAAGTTGAAGACATAAGTAGTTTTCTTTCTTATTCTCTTGTTTGATTTTTAATTGAACATTTTCTACTTCAAAGTACCGCATGGCATTCTTTCTGACCTATTCAACAATGTTATAACTCCAAACCCAACATATACCGATAATGCATATTAGAAATTACATAATGCATATTATATTTGATAGGGATCATACTCAACTATCCTTGCACCGTATCTCTCATAGAAGCAAGTTTAATAATATTAAAGTATGAGAAAGTGAAACTGGGCTTATCTCATATTATTAAATCTTCGTTAATGTTCATTAAAAAAAGTCAGCTTTCTAAGCTTAAAATAAATTGCAGTATAGTCCATGTAATATGAATGCTTGAACACCGATCTGAGGAGGAGAAATGTGTGATTAGGGTGTAGACTATGTAGTATAGTTGTTAATTCACCGGCACAGGAAACGGAAATTCGGAGAGATTTGAGGTTCGGTCACATTTTTTTTTTCGTTCTATACAGTACGTAATACTTTATTCAAACATTTAATTTTCAATGTAAGTATAACGGTAGTGTTAACCGTGCATTTTTGAAAGTACGGTAAATTATTGTCAAACCTGTTTGGAAGGGTAACAGCAAAACGCGTAATCTAAAAGATGTATGAATGCAGCGTATCTTTAATAAAGCACACATACCTGGCGTAAAATTAACGTGAAGTAGTAACATCAAATCTTCTAGGTGTACAAAAAACTCTCCAGAAGTATTTAGATTTGTTCCTTGCAAATGCTTTCCATCCAATCGATAAACAGGATACATCGGTGTGTATTTTCCACTAGCGTAGAAGTAATCCGATGGGGAGATTTTCTGTTTTAAAAATAAGAATCTTATTAACACAAATTAGACAATAATAATAATAATAATAATAATAATAATAATAATAATAATAATAATAATAATAATAATAATAATAATAATATGTCAATTATACAACTTATACTATTTTAAAAAGGTTATTGGAAATATTGGGGTAGTGCAACAAAAATATCCCATAATCTTATGTCACTTTCAAAGGTCAAATAGATATGACTACTAACACAGCTTAGTCACGTTTGACCCTGGCAACAGCCACATACTCGTACCATCCCTCAGAATGAAAATAAGTTGTCGAGATGTACGCAGAAGTGGTAATCGGTGGAAGATACGTCAAGATAATGTGATTATTAAAGAAAGTTCCATATTTGACAGGGGTGCCCGAAGGAGGAGGCAGGGTGGGTACCCTCCTGGCTCATGAAAATGAATACGTAATAAAGCAAATCACATATATTAAATACCAGAAATATCAGACATAATACAGCAACCATGGAGATGGCCGCAGCCTAGAAAATTTTCTTCGAGCGCCCCTGATATTGCAGTTCATGGAAGTATGCATGGTCTCCCAACAATATTTGCGATACATAGTGTAGAAGTTTACGATACATTTTCCGGAGTAGAGGTATTTAACGATCTGCAATAATAGTGGCGAGTCGACAGAGAAAGGATGATACCCATATATTGTACAAATTTGCTAGCAAGAACAAAATATCCGGTGATGAAAGTATGGTTTTGGAAATCATCATGGGTGTTTATAATGATTCAGCCATCGTCTTTACCGTTTAGACTGTCATAGCAGATTCATTATTTTGATCAGAAATCTGCTCAATTTTAGACCGTGATCCTTGCAAGGCAACGTGAACTCATGTGACACCCAGGAGTCCAACGATTGTGCTGAACGGCCAAATATCAGTTGTATGATGTTTATATATATTTTCCCCATTGCACGAAAACGTTATTAAGGGCCAGCTTTCACCCAAACCCTGATAATCTTATTAGAACATCCTGTTGATATGTGGTCCCGGGGCAATTATTCATGTAGTATTCAGCATTAAATTTTCCAAACCAGTCGTGAATGATAGTCTTATTTCCTACTGGTGGCCAACATACAAAATTATTTTTATTTTCGCGGATGCATGTCAAGGAAATTCCAGTTAGAACACGTAAAAGTAAAATATTTGTATTTGTGTGCTTTTCATGGGGCACTTTCATACGACTTGTTCAACAAAGTAGTAAGGGCCTCACCCTGTCTCAATTTGGAATTGACCCCGACCTCTATGACGTCATAGGTCAAAGGTCAATGACCTTGGCCCGGGGTCAATGACCTAGAGGTACTTAGGACCACCCCTCTAAGTTTTGGCAGGGGTACCATGACCCACCCCCAAATTTTGGCAGGGGTACATCGGACCACCCCCCTTAAATTTTGAAAATTGTCAAACCTAAAAATTCGGTGTACTAGCCCAGGACCATAGTATGCACCTCTATCAGTATTTGGGTCCATGTCGTTCCCTTTCATGGGTAAAAAAATGCCAAAAATTCAAATTTCGGTGGTTTTTGACCTAATTTATCCCCTTTGATGAGCTGTTATTATCCTATATAGTTATATGGGCGAATACAGGGGTCCATTCCCTTTCACATAATATGGGTATATTTTTGCACCCCTTTAAAAATTTGGGACGGGTACATTGGCCCACCCCTTAAATTTTGGTAATTGCCCAATTTAAACATTTGGTATTATATTACTGGACCCTAACATGTATTATGATAAATTTGGGTGGTCCATCTCGTTCCCTTTTAGGGGTACAAAATTGCCAAAATATAAACGTAAGCAATACGTTGTACCACGTGTTTGTTCTTTTGGCCTATCCTCTTGGATGAGGTCCTATTACCTTATATGGCTATATGGTTATGTATAGGGGTCTATTCCTTATAATAAGACATAGGTACATTTGCGCACTCCTTTAAAAATTTGGGAGGGGTACCTTGGCCACATTTTAGAAATTGCCCATTTTACACATTTGGTATAATAGTATAGGACCCTAATATATATATTACTATAAATTTGGGTGGTCCACCTCGTTCCCTTTCATGGGTACGAAACTGCCAAATTTTAGTACAACCACGTGTTTGGTTTTGGCCCAATTTATCCCCTTGGATAAGGTTCCAATTACCTTATATGGTTATATGATTAGTGTATAGTGGTCCATTCCCTATCATAAAACATAGCTACATTGATGCACCCCTTTAAATTTTTGGAAGGGGTACCATGGCCAACCCCCTTAAATTTGGGAAATTTTCCAATTTAAGCATTCGGTATCATAGTACATGACCTTAACATGTATCATGATAAATTTGGGTGGTGCAACTTGTTCCCTTTCATGGGTAAAAATTGTTAAAATATAAACATAAGCAATATGTTGTACCACGTGTTTGGTTTTTGGCCCAATTTCTCCTCTTTGATGAGGTTCTATTATCTTATATGGTTATATGGTCATGTATAGGGGTTCATTTCCTATCATAAGACATGGGTACATTGATGCACCCTTTAAAAATTTGGGAGGGGTATCTTGCCTCATCCACTCGGTTTTAGAAATTGTTTAATATAAGCATTTGGTATCATAGTACAGGACTTCAATATGTATCACTATAAATTTGGATGGTCCACCTCGTTCCCTTTCATGGGTAAAGAACTACCAAAAATCAAATTTCGGAGGTTATTGACCCAGTTTGATAAAGATTTAACACGTTATATTGGTATGTATTTAGGTTTATTACCTTCATATGTTTATGTTCCCTTTTAAATTTGGGAATTATCAAATAACAAAATTCGGTAAACGTTTTCTAGCACCCATTGTAGATGTTGGTGTTCCTCTTATGGCCAAATATTCAAAATTTTAAGGTTATTGACTTATTTTTTGATACGGCTTTATTATTGAATAAGTACAGGATTTATTACTTTTTTCATAAGGCATAGGTGTATTTGTGTACCAACCTTAAAATTTTGGGAGGTGTACATTTCTTATTGTCATATCAATAATTGGTAATTGTTCTTAAAATTGGATAGTATCTCATTCATTGGGTAAATCATTGTTAATTATTAGTATGATCACGTGATCAGTTATTGACCTATGATGGGATTAGGAGTCCAGGACATTGGTACCTTTAAACTTTGTAGGATAATTTGAGAATTGTCAAATGAAATTGCGTCATTTGTTTTGATTATTCCAGCCTATGGACCAAATGTATCCCTGATGAGGTAGTGTACAGGGATTCATTTCCTTTGTTGTGATACTTCTTAAGTTTGAGTACACACTTAAACAGTTGGTTCTACTCAGGTAAACAAATGACGGACATTATTGACCTTATTGAACAGATAATGATATGATTAATTTAAGACAGGTATATCGAGAGAAGTAATCTTTAAATTTGGGAATTGTGATAAACAGAACTTTAACATAAGGCGCGAAATTTGAAACAATACTTTGAACTTTACTCACAGCTCATAGTCTAAAATCATTTGTGGTGATTCATTTGACCTTGAGCTTTAGAAATCTGATAGCTAACCTTATTGAATCTTATGACTCATAGTCTTAAGGGAATACATGCTACAACACTGAAATTTAGTCACAAGGCGATATATTCTGACACCGGCAAAGCTATTGTTGATGCAATTTGATTGGTTGATCACTATCTTTTGTGCAATCTGATTGGCTGATCACTATCTTTCGTGCAATCCGATTGGTTGGTGATTTTCAAATCTTTGCTGCATTCAGTTTTAAATTTTGTTTAACATCTAAAAAGATTTTGAAATTTTTGTTTGAAAATTTTTGTTTGAAAATTTGGTTTGACATTTCTTCGTTTGATATTTTTAGTTTGAAAATTTTTCTTTCGAAATTTTTGTTTCACATTTTTTTGGAAATTTTTGTTTAAAAATTGTTTGTTTGAAACTTTGACTTGAAATTTTCTCGGTTCAAATTTCTAGTTTGAAAATCTTTGTTTCGAAATTTTTGTTTCAAATTTTTTTGTTTGAAACGTTCGTTTTAAATTTTTTTGTTTGAAAAGTTTTTGTTTGAAACTTTTTGTTTGTAATATTTTTTGTTTTGAAATTTTTGTTTCAAAATTTTGTTTGAAATATTTCCTTTGAAATTTCTAATTTTTTTCGTTTCAAAACTGAATTTTTTTGTTTGAAATTTTAGTTTTTAAAAAAAATTGTTTGATTTTTCTCCGTTTAAAATTTTTTTGTTTGAAAATTTTTGTTTCGAAATTTTTGTTTGGAAAATTTTGGTTTGTAATTTTTAAATTTGTGCACTCATTAGTGAAGAACCGGAACTGCTTAGAAAAAAAATTGGTTTGAAATTTTTCGTTTGAATTTTTTTGTTTAAAAATTTTTGTTTGAAATTTTTCTTTTAAAGTTTGGTTTGACATTTTTAAAAGTTTGTGCATTCATTAATAAACAACCGGAACTGTTTAGAACAAAAACCTCTGGCAACATTGCTTATCTTGGTGCAATAGTACACGTCAGAACACGGGGTTGTACTTGAAATGAAAAAAAAAACACAAATCATTGAATTGGATCATTTTATTACATTGCACCGGTTAATCACATACATCCATACCAGATAAAGGATCTGGATATTGTCAATACAATGTATTTTGAACTTCTTGCACTAGTTTGTCTTTAGCGCATAATTTTATTTCCAATTGAAGTTTTTAAGGTCTATTGCAATATCAATTGGTGGAAACTCAATGTCCATTTGGTCACAAATAAACTGTTTATCAATACATTTACGCACCCACGAACGATGTTGACAACCATCACAGCATCTAGATACATGTTGTACAATATGCATGACACATTTCTCAAAATAGTACTTTTTCACGAATATACTTGTTTTGTTGCACAATTCCACTGCATGTTTAACACACTGGAATACATTGATGAATGTGTTCCTTTCCGTTTCCGATAGATACACCATGTTGCGAGGGACATGCAATGTACTCTTTTTACGTATGAGCACGTCTTCTCTTCGAGAACTGTACGCAGCACCACTTCATGATTTGAGCCTAATGATTTGACTATGGTCACATTTATCTCATCATGAAAATAATCATTCATTTGGTCGATTCGTGAACATAATATTTGCCATTTTTGAAAGTTCAGTTGTACACCAAATTGTTCTGCTTTGCCCAATCGAATCACTGGTTCAAATGTTCTAGCACTAATACCAATCATCACATGTTTTGTTTGAAATATATTTATTGGATAATAGCTTGCGAAGATGAATTCTTTATCGTTAGAAGTATACATCTTTCCTGCTGAAACGCACTTGCTCAAATGATTTCATGGGATGACACTGTATTTGCTGATTTATAGAACTACGGCTGACGTCATTGGAAAGAAATGTGCTGACGTTTGAATTCGTGATTTCACCACAGTTGCTGACGTCATGCTGACAAACAAAATTCATAGATCGCATTCAGCATACAACTACGTCTGATATCAAAGGAATGTGCTGACATTTCAATTCATGATTTCAATTGCTGACGAAACCAAATTCACTGATCCGGCTGTGTATTAAATTCAAATTGATGACTTCGACCCAAGAATCATTTGTAATATAAAGATACAGATCCAGTATTTAAGATACGCAGCAGTTCTTCTTGTTTTGATGCTTCCATGGGATGCTTCCAGTTCTTCTTGCTGGTAAAATTATATTCTTATCATTTTCAAGCTTCACTACGATTCTTAATCCAACCTTTGTAGGGATTTTTTGGTTAGCTAAGATTCTATAAGGTGCATTCTGTTGTAAATCAGTAATCTTGGTAAATGATTTCATCACATCACGTGTGTTTAGAAACTGCAGACAAGTAGCCATGATGATATCATGACTATTAACTCGAACGATACTTATATATGATGCAAAACTGATGACGTTGAATTATCATGTTCTGACGTGTACTACTGCACCATGAAAAAAAATGTTGCCAGAGGTTTTTGTTCTAAACAGATCCGGTTCTTTACTAATAAGTGCACAAACTTTAAAAATTTCAAACCGAACCAATGTCAAACCAAATTTTCTTCTAGGCAGTTCCGGTTCTAAACTAATGAGTGCACCAACTTAAACATTTGAAATCAAAATTTTCCAAACAAAAATTTCGAAACAAGCTTAAATGTACCAATGTCCTGGATTCCTAGTCACATCATAGGTCAATAACTGATCACGTGATCATACTAATATTTGACAATGATTTACCCAATGAATGAGATACTATCCAATTTTAAGAACAATTACCAATTATTGATATGACAATAAGAAATGTACACCTCCCAAAATTTTAAGATTGGTACACAAATACACCTATGCCTTATGAAAAAAGTAATAAATCCTGTACTTATTCAATAATAAAGCCGTATCAAAAAATAAGTCAATAACCTTAAAATTTTGAATATTTGGCCATAAGAGGAACACCAAAATCTACAATGGGTCCTAGAAAACGTTTAGGGATTTTTTTTTGATAATTCCCAAATTTAAAAGGGAACATAAACATATGAAGGTAATAAACCTCTGTACATAACCATATAACGTGTTAAATCCTTATTAAACGGGGTCAATAATCTCTGAAGTTTGATTTTTGGTAGTTCTATATCCATGAAAGGGAACGAGGTGGACCATCCAAATTTGTAGTGATACATATTGAAGTCCTGTACTATGATACCAAATGCTTATATTAAACAATTTCTAAAACCGAGTGGATGAGGCAAGATACCCCTCCCAAATTTTTAAAGGGTGCATCAATGTACCCATGTCTTATGATAGGAAATGAACCCCTATACATGACCATATAACCATATAAGGTAATATAACCTCATCAAAGAGGAGAAATTGGGCCAAAAACCAAACACGTGGTACAACATATTGCTTATGTATATATTTTAGCAATTTTTACCCATGAAAGGGAACATGGTGGACCACCCAAATTTATCATGATACATGTTGAGGTCATGTACTATGATACCGAATGCTTAAATTGGAAAATTTCCCAAATTTAAGGGGGTTGGCCATGGTACCCCTTCCAAAAATTTAAAGGGGTGCATCAATGTAGCTATGTTTTATGATAGAGAATGGACCACTATAGAAAATCATATAACCATATAAGGTAATAGGACCTTATCCAAGGGGATAATTTGGGCCAAATCCAAACACATGATGTATTACTAAAATTTGGCAATTTTTGTACCCATGAAAGGAAACGGGGCGGACCACCCAACTTTATACTGATCTATATTAGGGTTCTGTACTATAATACCAAATGTTTTAATTGGGCAATTTCCCAAATTTAAGGGGGGCAAAGTACTCCCCTCAAAATTTAAAGCTGTGCATCAATATACCCATGTCTTATAATTGGAATATGGACCAATATACATGACCATATAACCATATAAGGTAATAGGACCTCATCCAAGAGAATAAATTGAGCCAAAACCAAACACGTGGTGGTACTAAAATTTGGCAATTTCGTACCCATGAAAGGGAACGAGGTGGACCACCCAAATTTATAGTAATCTATATTAGGGTCCTATACTATTATACCAAATGTGTAAAATGGACAATTTTCTTAAATGTGGCCAAGGTACCCCTCCCAAATTTTTAAAGGGGTGCACAAATATACTTATGTCTTATGATAGGGAATAGACCCCTATACATAACCATGTAACTATAAAAGGTAATAGGACCTCATCCAAGAGGATAAATTGGGCCAAAAGAACAAACACGTGGTACAACGTATTGCTTACGTTTATATTTTGGCCTGGGTCGATTGATCTCATCAGAGGAGAAGAGCTGTGGTAAGTAACCTTTTCTTAAAATGGTCCCAGGTTCGATTCAAGGTCTTGAAATATGCGTTTATGGTTGTTCTGTGGTAGGGATTCAGGTTTTTACGTAGCGTAGCGGCTGTAACCATTCTAAGAAGCTTGGCGTGCTTTCATGATGATACGAAAAAAAAAGTCCGATTATGGCTGGCCGTTGATCTGAAACAAAAATGCACTATAACGGATCGTAAGTTAGTACTGTCTGGTGAAATAAAGCTTGATTAAACTTCATTTCAAGCAATATCAATGTCTCGGTCTGGCTATGGCTTACCAAACGGTTCATCTCTCAAAACTTAGTCCCAAATATTTCTTCAAGACAATTAAAATTTTAAAATCAGAAAACGGCTATGGTTAAATATTTTCAAGAAGTTTGTTTGAAAATTTCGAATTATTTCTTTTGTTCGAAACTTTAACTTGGAAAATTTTAATTTCGAAAATTTTAATTTAAAATTTATAGTTCAAAAATTTCAGTGAGAAATTGTGTGGTTTGAAAAAATTTGAATTCGAAAAGTTTTATTTCAATTTTTTTTGTTCGAAAATTTTAGTTTCAACTTTCTAGTTCTAAAATTGGTTTGAAATGTTTTGATTCGAAAATTTTAGTTTAGAATTTCTAGTTTAAATATTTCAGTGTGAAATTGTTTGGTTTAAAAAGTTGAATTCGAAAAGTTTTATTTCAAATTTTGGTTCGATGTTTATAATTCGAAAATTTCAGTTTGATTTCTTTTGTTTGAAAATTTGAATTCGAAAATATTGATTTCAACTTTTTTGTTCGAAAAGTTTAGTTTGATGTTTTTAATTCAAAAATTTTTAAGTTTGAATATTTTTGATTTGAAAAACTTGAGTTCGAAACAATTTAGTTTCAATTTTTCACTTGAACTTTTGTAATAACTGGAAATTAGTGGACTCAAAATTTAATCGAATAGTTAAAAACCGTTTATTTGTTAATCGAATAGTTAAAAACCGATAATTTTTAATCGAATAGTTAAAACCGGATAGCGTTTGGCGGTTAACCGTGAAACAATTCCCTCTTTGCACTCACTGAAAAATTTTGGCTAAAATATTTTGAGATGATTTTAACTAAACCGTCAATGTTATTTAAGATATAAATTACACCAACTAACACCAAGACCAAGAAGGTAACCTTAAAGTATCGTGGTTCTCTCTTATCAAAAAGCTTAAGAGGAGTGCATAGGGGTATTATAGTGATCTATATTAGGGTTCTATACTATTATACCAAATGATTAAATTGGGCGATTTCCAAAATTTAAGGGGTGGGCCAGGGTACCCCTCCCAAGTTTTCAAAGGGGTGCACAAATGTACCTATGTCTTATGATAGGGCATAGACCCCTATATATATAACCATATAACCATATAATGTAATAAGACATCATCCAAGAGAATAAATTAGGCCAAAAGACCAAACACGTGGTTGGGCAATTTCTAAAATTTAAGGAGTGGGCCAAGGTACCATTCCCAAAAATTTCAAGGGATGCACAAATGTACCTATGTCTTATGATAGGGAATAGACCTCTATACATGACCATATAACCATATAAGGTAATAGGTCCTCATCCAAGAGGATAAATTGGATCAAAAAACCAAACACGTGGTACATCATATTGCTTATGTTTATATTTTGGCAATTTTGTACCCCTAAAACGGAACGAAGTGAACCACCCAAATTTATCATGATACATATTAGAGTCCAGTAGTATAATACCGAATGCTTAAACTGAAAAATTTCCAAATTGTAAGGGGTGGGCTATGGTACTCCTCCCAAATTTTAAAGGGGTGCACAAATGTACCTATGTCTTATAATAGGAAATGTACATCTGTATACGTCCATATAACTATATAAAGTAATAAAACCTCATCCAAGGTGATAAAATGAGCCAAAATACCAAACACGTGGTTGCAGTAAAATTTGGCAATTTTGTGCCCCTAAAAGGAACGAGGTGGACCACCCAAATTTATAATAATATATATTTGAACCCTATACTATTATACCAAATGTTTAAATTGGGCAATTTCCAAAATAGAAGGGTGTGGGCCAAAGTACTCCACTCAAATTTTAAAGGGGTGCACAAATATACCCATATCTTATGAAACATAATGAACCCCTGTATACGCCCATATAACTATATAAGGTAATAGGACCTCATCCAAGAGGATAAATTGGGCCAAAAGACCAAACACGTGGTACAACGTATTGCTTACGTTTATATTTTGGCAATTTTGTACTCCTAAAAGGGAACATGTTTTCCCCTTGTTTCGTCCTATCATTTCTCATCACCATCGTTTTCGCTGGGGACGTTAAATTCAACATTTCCTAAACTAGCACCAAGAATCGAACTCGGAACGATTGCAAGGTATCCATGTTCACCCCTGAAACGGAACAAAGTGGATCACAAAGTACTTATCAAATTTAAGGAAATAATTTTAAATACGCCTCCATATAACGTAATAAGGCTCCAAAATCAATAATCATCAAAGGGAACGATGTCCGATACTCCCCTCCCGCCCCCCAACTCCTGATGTAAATCAAGGTGATCCTATGTGTCCTGAGTGACCCCTGCCCCCTGAGTAAACATAAGCAAAATTTCAATAGGTAATGCAATCCCGAACCAAAACATCTCTAACTCATTCGCTATGGTCCATGTGGGTCCCAAAAGTGAAATAAGGTCAGCCCGACGTCAAACAAACACATTAGCTCAAACCAAATACCTCTACTTCATTCGCACCAGTAAGGGACGTGGTGGCTCAGTGGTAGAGCGTTCACCTCTGCTGTATGGGGTCCTGGTTCAAACCCCCGAGAAAATAGTTTTGTGGTGGACAACATTATGCTCCATTTTTCTCCCACACTTTCATTCCTTTCTCATCGTCACCGTCCCCTTTAGCATAATAGGCATAATCGTGGGACGTAAAACTAAAGATTTTTCATTTGCACCAGTGTTAGTCCATCTCATCAAAGGGATAACAATCCGAATCGCATGAGCTTCTTCCGGGAATCGAACCCTGGTCTCCCACGTTAAAGACGTATACGCTAACCGGTTAGCCACGGAGGAACTCCAAAGTTTTCGAGTTTCATATTAATACTAATACTAATTTATACTATTACTGGGGTCTACTAATTCATACTGTAATAGATCATCAAGAAAGAAATCAAACCTTGTTTGGTAATTTTATACCCATAAAAGGGAACGAAACAAGCCATCATAAGCTCTAAGCTAAAAATCCCAGTTCAGTGACGTCAAACGAACATATTAGATCGAACCAACTATCTCTAATTCATTCATACCAGTAGAGGTGCGGTGGCTCAGTGGTAGAGCGTTCACCTCTGCTGTATGGGCCTTTAGCCTAACCGGCATAATCGTGGGACGTAAAACTAAAATTTCATTTGCACAAGTGTTAGTCCATCTCATCAAAGATATAACAATCTCCAAATTTTATGCCATAAAAGGGAACGAAAGCATTCGTAAACCTGTACTATTTCATAACGTAATGAATCATCAAGACCATATTTTTAGTAATTTTAAAGAATCATCATGACCTCTGATCCAATACTCCCAATTCTATTACGTCATAGCAGGGCCAAGGTACCTCTGACTCATTCGTACCATCGTGCATGGCCCCTGAATAAGCATAAGCAAAATTTCAATAGGTGACGCAATCCCGGGCCAAAGCATCCTTGATTCATTCACTACGGTCCATGTGGCCGCGCCGGGCGCCCGGGGCGCAAAATTTGGCGGCGGCGGTGGGCGCCACGCTCCAGGGGGCGGAAAATTTGCCTCAAGTCCCGCGATTACTACTCAAATATATATATATATATATATATATATATATATATATATATATATATATATATATATATATATATATATATATATATATATATATAAAGAAGCAATCGGAAATAGAACTGCTGTAATTATTCTTGAAAATTAATAGTCTGTACTCATTTGCTTTATGTGCTTTTTAGTCATTTATTCGTGGTTGTGTATTAATTACAGAACTTTTACAGTTGCATCCACATCTAACATCATGAAGCGTTTCTGGTGCAACAAATAGGGCTCTTGAATGAAACTGAGTTCTTAATGTGCTCATTGATTTGGTGATTTTTTTTTAACTTTAAGCAAATTACTTCTTTAAGAGAGAGCAGTAGGCAAATTTCACTAATACTCATGCAATAAAACATATAATTACTGTTATTTAATATTCTAATGCAGACTTTATGTGCAAAATTTTGTATGTAACAAATACATGTTTTCTAGTATGACAAATTATATCTATATGTATGAAAATGAAAGTGACTAATTTGTAACTTAACAACTCTTGAACCACCAGACGGAGCTTGATAATATTTTCAAAATAGATAATGTTCGGGTCAGGGATGGTTTTTATCATTTCACTTTGGAGGTTCGACTGGAAGGAAGGAATGGAGGATATATATTGAAAATGAGCCATATTTGTGTCACAGATAAACAGTGGCACTTCTGACGATCTTAAATCCAAATTCAACACTAAAACTCGGGGGAGGTTATATATATAATGATCGATATATAATGTATATATAATGATCGAAAATGACTGATATTAGTGTCGAATCCATAATTTTCGGGGTCGCTCAGATAAACAGTAACACTTCCAATACCGTTTAAATCCAAATTCAGCACCGTACATTGGGGCTGGGGAGATATATAAAATTGATAGAAAATGATCGATATTAGTGTCGAATCCATAGATGTTTTGCTCACTGAGATAAACAGTGACACTTCCGGTGGCGTTTAAACCCAAATTCATCTCCGTAACTTGGGGTGGGAGAAAGGTGATATATATATATATATATATATATATATATATATATATATATATATATATATATATATATATATATATATATATATTGGGTGTAATGATCTATACCGACAGACTGTAATTGGTGATTCCTCAAAACAAGAGAAAAAAAGTACATATGGACCGAAAAGTGCATAGTTTTAGAGCCAGGGCTGTCCAAAATCGTGAAAAAGCCAAATTTCGAGAGGCCCTATTTTGAATTCGAGAAACTGTGGGTGGTGGTACTTATCAGCGTAAAGGAAGTCATGCATACGCAGCGCAAAAATGCACATTTCATTAATGTTCAATGGGTGTACAGGGTATTCCCTGCAGTGGATATGTCATCAACCATATTTTATTATATGGTATGACTCTATGGTTGGTGCAAAGTAGACAAACGATAAGTCTTTATAGCAGTGAACACGAAATCTTTTGATGCGATGTCGGAAGTGTTAATGATCGTCAGCAGCACGTTCTCGTACTCGGGAAGACGCATGCTACTATATTTTCTTTCTTATAAGTGAAGGGAACGTGAAATATACGATGACGAAATACAGCGCATCACACATTATTCTGAATGCAGAAAGAAATGGAGCTGCCGGTTCCTAACACTTCCCACTTCCCTTCGAAGCATTGGATGTGCATTTTTGACAAGCCTTACCTCCTGCCTACTTTGGACGCTCCTTGAAGTCAGGGTGTATCTGAAAGCTCTATTGAGAGCATATCTGAGAATTACACCCTGTAGGGAATACCATGTAGACCTTTTGAAAATTGATGAAATACGCAATTTTGAATTGTGTATGCGTGAATTAGTACTCCTAAAGGGGGAGGGTTACATATGAAATTAATTAAAAATGACCGATACTAGTGTCGAATTCATAATTTTTGGTGTTCCTAAGTTCATTGGTGACAGTTTTGTTGTCCTTTATTTCCAAAATGAAACGTAATCTCCACATGCGAAGAACAGATGTTCTGCTAGTCCTTAATAATAACGAACGGAAGTTTCAAATGTTAAATTCTTTTATATGTTTCTCGATGCTCAAATTTACGCACTTGTGCGGCGTATGTATGTATGCTAGGTCATCTCCCTTTTTAAGTTGTTCGAAAAGTATACAAATAATAAAGAGGAATTTTACCAGAAATCAGAAAACTAAAAAAATAAAATTAAAGCCTGTAGCTTTAAAATATTTTCCTGCTAGCGAAATACATTGTATATTAGGTTGCATCGAATTTCCACTTTTCTTTTGAAATCAGCTTACCCTTAGCGAAATGTTTTTTTTTCTGAAATGGTCTCTATATGTCATATAGAAAATCGCACGCCGATTAGTTAATTTCTTTAGGTACCACTAGCGGCCTAAAGTTTCAAAAATTTGTTAAGAAATACATTTTTTAGAAACAAGTTTTACATATTTACTTTTACGAAAACATTTTACCCTTAGTAGTTACTTTTGTCAGAAATGTACATATTTTACGTGAAAAAACATTCAGCTTGATCGGTCAAGTCCTTCAGGTGCCACCATCGTCTTAAAATGTGGACAAAACGCCCCAAAAATAGATTTTATTCAGTGTTTTGTAAAATAAAATCCAGTTTTCGTCTCCTATAAACAGCAGATTAGGTAAGAAATGGGGCAATAGAGGTAAAAATTAGACTTTATATTAGAATGAATGTTATCAAATAAGACACATACCGGTAGTTGTCCAGCTTATGTTCGTAGCGCGAGAAAAATAACAAGTGATTATTTTTGTAGATAAAATTCCTTTCGATAAAGCACCTGCACTGCACAGAATGCAGTCGCCAAAAAGCGAGTATGTTGTAAAATTAAAAGTGGAGTAGCATCGAGGGAAAAGAAAAAAAGTGACTCATTGTTAGTGTGTCTGCAGATGAGATTAGGAGTAATTTTGCGTTGCTTTCTGGACAGTAAAAGTAGTCTTTGATGTGGAAACTGTTTACGTTGCTGATTGTGTTTAAGTGAAAATATGTGTGCATTTGTGTGCATTTTTGAACGATTGCGTCCTATTTGTGCTTGTCAGCAGTCATTGAATGTGTCAGTTCGTCATTCCAATGGTGCGGCAAGTTTGTTGAAGTCTTGTGTTGACAAAAGTGTCTAACTGTTCAAAATTGGTTTCGGTGAATAAAATATGAAGTTTGCGTAAAGATGCTACCTAAAAAGAAGTCACGTTTGAATGTAAGGAACGTTGTCCATAATGTCATAGGATTCCCTGCGGAATTCACTTTTAGTCAGGTTCCAACAATCGCTGATTTTCTTAAGCAATTTTTTTGGGAAAGAGAGAACACGAAATGGGAAGCAGCATCTCAGCCCCTCTGCTAAAGTGCTAGCTCATTCAGTGGCAAGGAAAGTAATTCAAATTTGGGGAAAGACATCAATCAGCGGTGCAGCTATTTTGAGTGAGCAACGGGTTATAGAGTTGATATTACATTATCACAAAAAAGATCCGTCAGCTGCAAAAGTTCTAGGACAAACCCGTTTTCTTTGCTTCCAAAGTTGCAGAATTCCAGGCGTTTGCCAGCAAAACTTTGTTTGATATCGCTTCTTGTAAATACGTCGACCCGGTTGCTTGCACTTGTGCGAGAGAGAAGAAAGTGCCTAAATTGGATGTTTCATTTTTAATTGACTAGAGAACCAGATGGGTATGGCAGGACTTGATACAAAGGAGACACAGAAACGTGTCAAACATTTATTGCGGAAAAATCGAGGTGAAAAAAATCAACTAAAGCTCAATGAAATTAGTAGTTCCGGAAGACAAAACGATAGTGTCCCTTTACAAAATAAATCGGGAAAAGAGTCAGATTCTACTGTCGAGTTTCTTCCTGCGCTTAAAAGAGAGAAGACTAGCCCTTCTAAACAAATGAGAGTTAGGTTTCCGACATTCTCCAGTGCAGTATATACATGTAACATATCAGGCCCCAAGGCCGCAATTATCACTTCGTCGCTTTTGCAGATATCCGACTGATTACCCCAGATCATAAGCATAAAGTGATGGACAAAAGCAAGATTCGAAGAGAGAACAAATCATTAGGAAACGCTATCGTTGAAGAGGCGAGTGCATCGCTTGAATCGACCGAAGTAAAAGTGTTAACCTTCGACGGAAGAATCAGACTCTCACCCATGAGACTAAAGATGGCATCAACCACCGAATAATGAAAAAAGAAGATCACTACGTACTGCTACAGGAGCCAGGACCGAACCATCTTGGCCACGTCTCTCCTTCATCTGGAAGAGGAGAGAGCATACAGGCTGCCATCACAAAGTTCTTTGTTGATCAAAAATATCCCCCTGTCAGATCTGGTTGTTTTGAGTTGCGATGGTACTGCTACAAACACTGGTCGGAAGAATGGTGCGATGACACATATTGAAGTCTTCCTGAACAGACCCATTCAGAGAATCGTCTGTATGATTCACACGAATAAGCTCCCATTTCGACATTTGATTGAATTTATAGACGGCAAGTCCACTGGACCAAATGCATTTAGAGGACCAATAGGATCAGCACTTCCAACCTGCGAAGAGTTGCCATTCCAGAGTTTTCAGCCCGTTCCAGTAGACTGGGACCTCACCTTCACTGAGGATTCATTAAGCACGGATCAAAACTATTTGCTGAAATCTGCCAAGCGGTTTCTTCAGGAGAATGCACCGTTGGGTTAGCTCACATGAAGCCTGGTAAAATTCATCAAGCCAGATGGCTAACTACAGCAAATAGAGTCTTACGTTTGTACGTAGGAACAGAATAATCCACTAATGAACTTAACAAACCATCGTCCAATACATCATGATGGTCTACGCGCCACTCTGGTTTGCTGTGATCCGTAATTTATCGTTTGCAGAAGGAGCTCGTCATTTGTGGCAGCTCATCACGACTTGCCACATGGAAGCGAAATAATTGATCCAGTGATCCGTAAAAACACGAGGAACGGCCATCCTGAGAACCTACTTCTATCAATGTTGACTGATCAAGATGCAAAAGCAAGAGAGCTTGGCTGGAGGCGAGTCCTGAAAGCAAGACAAACGATCCAATCTGGCGATCGCGTACCGGTACGAGAATTCGTAGTCCCTGAAATCAACTTATAAGTGACAAACTATGTTGATATGATTAATTGGTCAACATGCACGCTGATGGAGCCACCACCGACAAAACACTTGAGCCTATAGAAGCTAAGATAAAATGTAAAGACGGCTCCAATGACTGATGAATATATTACATCCTCACCCTGTCACACTCATGCTGTAAAAAGAATGGTGAAGTTGGTGACAGAAGCGGCATCAGAGGTATGTGAGCAAGAAGCACGACATAGATTTGTCCTAGCAACACTACAATCAAGAAAAAACATACCAGAATTTAATTTAGAAAACAATTTGTGGTAAAAGAGTAACGATATGAACTTGTACTACCATATGCAACATTAGTATATATGGGTGGGCGGAACTCGAACTGCAACCACCTCCTCGTGGTGAGTTCTGGGTTATCTCCATCATCAATGTTTGGAAATAAGCAAAGAGCTGCAGATGTAAAACAAAATCTTTCTTATTTAATTAACGATCACAATGAATCACAAACAATACAACTTAATTTTAAGAAATGGAAAAGTAGGGATACATTTGTCCACATTTTAAGCCACTGCACAGTGGTCCAGAAACCCTGAAAATGTGGCCAAAATAGGAAGATGTTCTTCCCTGTCCATGAAACTTGACAGATAAAGGTTTGTGAGGTCGCTGAGTATGATTCTGATATCCAAATTAAAAATTTCAAAATGGCGGATCCAATATGGCGGACAGAAAAAAGAAAAAATCAAACCATGGAGCTGAAATTGGGTAAAGAAAGGTTTTGGGGGTCGCTGAATACGATTCTATCTAAATTAAAAACTTCAAAATGGCGGATCCAATATGGCGGACAGAAAAAAGAAAAAAATCAAACCATGGAACTGAAATTGGGTAAAGAAAGGTTTTGGGGGTCGCTAAATACGAATATGATACCCAAATGAAAAAAATGCAAAATGTCGGATTGTGGAAACAAATAAGACATGTAGTCACCAAATGTGTATAATAGCATGCAATATATATATAAGTACATAAAATGGACGCATATATATATATATAAAGTAAACAAATATATATTTTCTAACTGAAATATGTACCATGTTCGTTGCAAAATGTGCACACTCCTCAGTCCGTGTTGCATTGTACATACAAAACAAGTATTTTGTTCCGAACAATAACCAACGTGACAGATAGGCAGTTAATAGTCTTTAACACAGTTATTCGGATTGATCATCAGAAGACTGTGCGTACGGAGCCTCTATATCTTTCAAAAGCATGAGTACAGCTGGAGAGAGTTGCTTTTTCCTATGCTTCTTTGTCATGGGTTCGCGAAGCGTCGAGAATTTGGGATCACTTGTGACCAGGAGTCGCAAAAATACATCTCGCAACGTGTCCCCTCGTGTTCACTTACGAGAATGATGTTCCCTGTACTGTTTGATATGCTTGTTTCGGGCCTCCTGGGCCTCTTCGGACATCTGCCCAATCGGTAATATGCAATGACTGATAATTGCGGATCCATGAATAAGAACTTTATGCACTGAAGCGGGCATGTAGAACCACGAATAGTGTTGAAAGTACAGTTCCAGTATATCATTTGACCAAGCATCAAATTTACGTGGATCTATCTCCTGCCCACAAGATAAAGCCTGAAGCAACACAGCACACTTCTCGATAAGATCCCGGTTCAGACCTGTTATGAATGCAACCTTATCGGGATGTTGAAAGAAACGACGGGCAGTATTTCCGTCATTTGAAGTACCGCTACCGCCTTGCCTTGGTTCATCGATGATCAGCCCTAGCTGGGCTTTCATAGCCTTTTGGATGTCGGCTTGCTTCTTCTTCATGATCGGTTTGTGTTCTTTACGAATTTGCCATCTTCGAAGATCCAAGCGGTATGCAACATGAAGCAGCCACTCCATAAAACGGATCCATGTATGAAGAGGAGACAGTCCGAAGCCAAGATTGTCAGGTTTTACTTGCTTAGGGCCCTTTGTCAATGTGTTCATCTCCTTTGGCGTTGCGCCACACACATAGCAGGTCTGTGCTGATTTTGTGTGTGTAATCGCGTTACAGACTTTGCCGTCAACCATTGTGAAATGCAGGCTGTGTGTGACCTCAAATACCTTTCCTGCGATGGTGATTTGGCTAGGCGTCAGTTCTCGTATTTGTCCATGAATACATTCAAATTCTTGTCGTATCAGTTCAGTTGTTTCCTTCTTAAACTGCAACCTTATGGGCCGACAGAATCTCGGGGATGATGGCCGCTGATTCTGCCACACTACGACTCGTAATCCCTTCCTTTCATAGAACAGTTGAATTGGTACAATTGACGTGAACACAATGTCCGTGTCTGTAAAGCCCTCCTCTTGTGCAACTTGTTTGTATTCAACGTGTCCAGTAGTACCATCGCATCCCCATTTGGTGATGAGCTGAAGTGACATACTATATTTTGCTGGAATTCTTTCTAGCACAGGCTCCTGTGTTTGTACAATTCGTTCAGCTGTGTGATCTAGCAGCGATTGCAGGGACACCTCCGCCTGGGACTCGGTAACGTCGATCACTTCCGGGTAGCACGCTTTTTTTTGCGTCAAGCACATGATTATATGCACGATATATATCACATGATAAGTTCTTTGCGCCGTTTCGCAGCAGCTGGTACTGATGGCGTGTCAGATTTCCTTCAAGGAGCAAAGCCAGAGCTTCGTCCGCAGTATAACACTTTGCAGTTGTCTGTTGTGACTGCGTCCAAGCCCTCCTCATTTTGGCAGCCCTGGTTGGTGATTTTTCCATTTCATGCAGCAGTTTGGTCTTTTCCAACTTACCCTCCTCTCTGTATTTCATAGCAGTCGCATATAAAAGACACTCACCACTTTCTGCCGACGATCGTAATGACTCCGTTTTTCTCCGCTTCGAGCGCTCGCCGCTCGCCGCGAAGCCTGTATGCGGCCTTCCCCTTCCTTCTATTGACGAAGAAGGTTCAGGCTCAGCTGCACTGTCCGGTCGAAGCACTAACACTAACGCATTGTTCAACCACTCCCCATGTTCCGCTTCTAATCTTTCATAATTTCTGTTGCACTGATCGAGCTTCTGAAATCGCTCGATCAGTGCAAAACTTATTCACAGTTCGCTTCGCTTCTTCTGCTAGTTCCGCTGCTGTTTCCTCCCTCAGGAACGTGACAAGGTGCTTCTTTTTTGCAGACCTGCGTCCTGCAGTGGCTCGTAAAACGTGGACAAGTTTTCGTCTTGATATGTGATACGCCATGTCTGAAACGAAAAGAAAATGCCCATTCAGCATTAATGACCTATACTCTTCGTCACATTACGATTATCATAATTACTGATACTGTAAGTCATAACTCTGTTATACACGCAACACACTGTTGCTGAGGTCTGTCATTGTGATTTGTATGGCAATGTATGTGCTGACATCACATATAGTCTTCTATTTACTCCTTCATGCACAATTTCTCGTCATTAGGGTTTCAATTTCCAATCGTTTCAATTGTACATGCTTTTAGCTAGTTTGAATAGCTTTCGTCACAACTATTTTCTTACAAACACAATGAGAGCATTATTTGCAAAGTCGAACACACATTCAACGTATAATATACTCTATTATGAAATGCCGTTGGTTTTATTTGTCAACTCAATACCTTACTCCAGCTTTCTTTGAAAACCTTTAGTCAAGCAACACTGAATATCTACAGATGGCAATACTGAAGGTGCTTTTTCCATCTCCTTTGTGTCGACTAACATTATTTATGGTCAGTTGCGTATTTACGATTTTGTTTCGGGGGGGCTTTGCTAACTTTCGGGGAGGGCTTTGCTTGAAAATGTGAAAATTCTGCAAGATATTTAATATACTTCACTATAGCAAGTAAGATTTCGGGGGGGTCTTAAGCCCGGAAGCCCCTCCCTAAATACGCCACTGTCTATGGTCATGGTACATTACTGTTCATTATCTCTATTCGTTTATGAGACATCCGTGGCTACGCGGTTAGCGAACGCGCCTTTGGCGCGGGAGACCCGGGTTCGATTCCCGACGGGAGCTCATGTGGTTCGGATTACACGATAATCAGTAGGTCCACGTCTCATATAGCCTCGCTGCTGAACGGGACGTAAAAATCAATCAATCAATCGTTTATGAGACAATAGCAAACGAATGAATATCAAACGTTTGCCTCCCAGAGGGTCCGCCCGCCCCTTACTTTCATTTATTTTCATTACTTCAACTACAAACTGACCCTGTTAGCATGTTTCTGGTTTCGGATTTACACTTCTCATGACATAATTCTTTAGAACAATATATTTCCATATATACGACAGTTTACCCTTGTTGTTCAGTCACTTCGTACATTTTTGTTTACTATCAGCTTCCCACAAACATCCCTCGATTTTACACAACCGAGCAAAATGGAGCAAACTTTGTTTGTAGTGTCTAACTCCGGGGTTATTGGGCTCACATGTACGAGAAACATCAGAGCTTCACTTGGCTTCACTCAAAAAAAAAAAAAAAAAAAAAAGTTTAGAAACACAAAAATACACGCATACTTTTCTTTCCTTTGCTACGCTTATCTTTAACGCTCATTCCAACAGGACACTGCAATCACATCACACATCTACGCACACCAACAGCAAGTATAAGCTTTGCATATATAATATATCTTGACCCCCTTGTTCAGTTGACGAAGGACATACATAACACAACACTGGTAACTCTGTTGTCTCTAGCTGATACACAACTGCTGTTTTGTGCACAGGCAACCTCTTACATTGGACGCCAGTCACAGACTGCGGGAAGCTATTATTTGAAACACTCATGTCGATATGACTGCTCAAGGTCAATGCCTATCCAGCACTACTACTAGTTCCGAGATTTGCGTAATGTAATTTTGGCCAGGTTTTGAGGGTCTCTGGACCACTATGCACTGGTGGCATCTGAATGACTTGACTCATCAAGCTGAAATTTTTTCACGTAAGATATAGACATTTTACAGAAACAAAACCACATAGGATAACCATATTTCATAAAAGTACATATTTGACATTTTTTAAAAATAACATTTATTTTTTTAACAAAATTTAAAAATTTTCAACCGTTGGTGGCATCTAAAGATATTGACCAATCGACTTGAAATTTTTTACACGTTATATGGAGTCCATTTCGCAAAAAAATATCACTAAGGGCACTGAATTTTAAAAAAAGTGGAAATTCGATGCACCCTATTGTATATGCTGCAGACACGTTACAGCAAATAAGATTAGAATCATGCAAAGAAATATATTTAAATTATATTTTCCGGTTTTTGCCAATATTTAAGAACAAAAGATTTTTTCTAATGGGTTCAATTTTACACAGCACAAGGAAGATACGTATCTCCATAAGATATGCATATATATATTTGATTTTAGCATACGGGCACTAACTAAAATGATTCTACCAGTGGGGTGTACATATATTTGTTGCCACAAATTTTTCCTATACTAGTGCAGGAAACATTAAATATTCAATGATCTTAACTGTAAACTAGCAAATATAAGTATAGTTTTCATTTTTAAAGCATAATGTAGTAAAATATTCGAAAATTTCAATTTTTTCAAATTTTCCGCTTTTTTCAAAGCTCGGGAAAAAATCGGTAAAAAAAATATTTATTTTACCTAAAATTTCCGTTCTCTTTCCAGGATTTCACAACGCTAATCTTGACTGACTTGGCATTTCAGCTTGCTTTCTGAAAAGTACTTACAGGTATCTTGTGATAATATATGGATGTGATTATGGTCCATACATTAATTGCATTACAGTGGGTGGTTTCTCACAAAAAACAAGCTGCGTAATTCATTTAGAACAACTCAATATAATTTACACTTGTCTAGCTCAAGTATATTTATTAATTTACAATATGTGAGCTTACTATTTACTTCCCGCACAACGCTATTCACATGTACTATAATCATGAAGAAAAACTCTCATTCTATAGTGAATTATTGTGCGCTAGGTCGATGTCAGCAACTACAGGCCCAAATATGGGACATTCAGAGCACAACTAAATGAACTCCAATTACAAAAGTTGTAAGAAAACATACATAAAATTTGTAACATACCCTTACATGCAAGGAAAATTAATACTAATTTTACACTGTAAAAGTCATTTACACTATAGAGACATTAATATTTTAAGTTATGAAAAGAGTTTGTGATAGAGAAATTAAAGATGAAATTCGTTCAAATTGACCAAATGCTCACTTGATTTCCTTGTGCACTGAACATGTCATATAATGCAAGCTGGAATAATATTTCCGGTTTGGCTCCCAGACCAAAATCAGGTCAGAACGTCGAACAGTAGGAACACTCAATTGCTAATAGGTATGAACTTCCAATGGACATATCGGCTACAAAACGGTCAGGACATCCACGATACGGTGAAAATGCACAACAGCCGAAGCACTCAAACATCAAAGCCCGCAAACTGAAATTAGCAAACGGGCAAACTTTCTGACTGAGTAAAGACTCCCTTAATAAGAGCAGCCGCATATAACGAGTCGACTCGAATACTGTTTCTTTGAGTATATGTTTCACTACACACAAACTAAACCAATTTTCTCATAATAAGGAATGTTTGTAAGCTAAACTTATGGTGCTTAAACCATCGAGACTACAGGGAGAAGATTGAAATAATATTGATTTTTAAGTGCATCTATTGCAAGTATATCCTTAAAAATGAAAACTAAAAAGTAATAAGCTACATATTGCTTCGTGGGAATATCTACTGAAAATTATTAGCGTATGTGCCTTAAGGCATAACGAAAAACTCATTTATCAATGCAAGATACAAAGGTTAGGGAACTTTCCTGTTTAACAGGATATGGTTAATCGAAACATCTTATTTTCAGTACAGTATTTAGCAAACACTATTGCTAATATACTGCTAATATATCAAAAAAGTCTAAGTTCTATGGGGATCCTAAATGTCTACGGTATATCATACAATGCTGTTTAAGAGCTTCCACAATGAAACTTAAAGTGTTCATATTTGCTAACAAGAATCAAGCTTACAATGTTATAGCTCTAAAATAGTCTTTTTCATTCGTTTGTTCTTACATATCTTTTAAGAGCCTATTTGTTTTTAAAAAAAAGGTCACACAATCTTCCCATAGCTTCATTAATACCTTTAATTTCAGTCTTTCCCTTCTTTAAAGACTGCAAGCTAGTAAGATGCTCCCTAAGAAATCTATGAAAATTGCCAATAACGGCAGTAAGCTTTGTGCTTCCTAAAGTCTGTAATACACGCACACACCTCTAAAACATCTGGTGACAGAAATGAGTGTTATTCAATGATTCATTTCATTTCTTTTCAGTAATTGCAAGCAAATGTTCCAAGAGCGTCATTTGGGCAGGAAGGAGGGTGTAATTTCCCCTCCCTTGAGCTTCATAAATACATATTGTTTGAGCAAATGTATAGTAATACACTAATAAAAAAGTGAAAAAAAAAATGTCGGCGAAGACTCCCCCACCCCCTGAATAAAATCTAAAATGACACTGCTTTTAGCAACAAACCTATAGTGTTACGATAGCACATTGGTAGAGAGCTTACATTTGGTTTCAAGAGTCGAAGGTTTGATCTCAAGCCATATGAGTTCCTGGGCGACATTGAGAGAGATTGAAATATGGAAACATAGAGGAATGGTTTATATACACAGATTTAGAACTGGGGAAAAATGATGGGACAGTATTCGTATTATGACGAAAATTGTGATTTTGTGAAACAGAAGAAGGGAAGGTTTCGAACTGCGAGGATCACATTAGGCAGTTGTCGAATTAAGGTGAAGAACACTTTTGAGAGCATCAGATGATTACGAATGGAGAGAAAGATCTTGAAAACTGAGGAATTAAGAATTTAAAAAAAAATTGCAGCTTCCGGGACGGTTTTCGAACCGCGAACCTTGTAGTTATCGCACCATGACTTTATCCATTCTGCTACGGAGAACTCTGTACTCATGCGCATACGTTGCCTTTAGCTACGATGAAAGCTAACTTAATGGGATATTCCAAAAGTTGACTTGGAGGATGCGCCGTTCTGATAGGATATAAACATCTTGTAACTTAGTTACAATGTGCATAATGAAGTTCTCCTTGTTCAGAACACTTTTTAGGGCAGCAAAATTTGTTACTATTGTGTTAATTAGGTTACATTTGATAGAACCATCTGATAAAGTAGAGCCAAACCATGTGCGTTACTGTCTGTTAGGTGAATGGTTAATGTAAGTTACTCCTACGTGTATTGTCCGAGATTCGAATCAAGACCATTCTTGTTGATTATTTTCTTATAGGGTTATATATTTTGACAAACAGACAGAGTCATGCTAATTTAACAGAAACATACAATAACATTCAATTCCTTCTTTCTAGTAGTAGATGCAAAATCTTAGTGGCACAATAAATAGACTATAGAAATAGAAATGACATAATGAAATCTCTAGAAAAATAAATAAAATTGAGCATACTTGTTGTGGATTATGTTGCAGAATATACATAACTCTGTGGCCTATGGAACGCGATGCCTTGTTCACAAAAGCTCTCCATTGATTTCTACCCTTAGCCAAATGGAACCATTTTTTACTTTGTATTCCTATTTTTGCCAGATCCACCTTTTATTGTCCTTCCATCTGCGCCTAAGTCTTCCTAATGGTCGTTTTGCGATTGGTCTTCCAGTTAAGATTTGAAAAGCGTTCCTACTTGCTTCCATTCTGTCTACATGACCTGCCCATCTGAGCCTCCTAGATTAGATGACCCTAACAATGTTTGGTAAACCGAATAAATTGTGTAGTTCCTCGTTATGAAGTTTTCGTCATTTACGTTCCTCTTGGGTCCGAATATTCGTCTCGGAATCTTGTTCTCAAATATTTTCAGTCTACTTTCTTCCCTCAGAGTAAGCGACCATGTTTCGCAACCATATAGAACAACAGGCATAGTTATCGTTTTATATATTTTAAGGTTCAATTTCCTCGACATAATTCGCGAGGACAAGATATTTTGAACAGAATAATAACACAAATTCCCTGCTTTTATTCGATATTTAATTTCTTGGTTAATGTGGTTTTGGTTTGTTAATATTGATCATAGATGTTTGAAAGTATCCGCTTTATCAAAAGTATCATTTTATATTTTAACGCATCCATAATTCTCCGTATTTCGATCCCGTCGAACTTCCATGTATTTACTTTTCTCTGGCTTTACTTCTCAACCCATGTCCCTGCAAGCGTTTAACCCTCATATTGACCTGGAAGAACACATTTCTTAAATAATTTCTTTGTGCTCTGTTCTCAGTTACAGATTATTTTAGTATTCCTCTACCTAGTCTAGTTCTTTACATAACCCAAAAATTAAAAGTTAATTATTTAAAGTAACGTTGTTAAATAAAAAGATAACATATCAGACCTTGGGGTCATATTGACCCCAATTTCTAATATTATATTTTTCATATTATTCATTATAATAATAATTATTATTATTATTTTTACTAGTATTACTATTAATGTTATTATTAAGCCACCTCAAGACACTAGTTTAACTAGTATTTAGTCTATATTTCATGTTTACATGCATTTATAAGAAATTAAATATTTGGGGTCAAATACACCCCAAGAACGAACGTGTGTGGGGGTTAGTGATGGGTAAATTCCCGGGAAGATTCCCCAAAATAGGGATATTCCGGGAATTTATGTGCAAACACAAAGAAACTTGCATTCTATTACTATATTATGATTTCAAATTAAAATTCGTTTTTTATCACATTATACTTATTACTGTTGTCTCCAGAGGATTTTTTAAAATACTGAACGGTAACATGCTATATTATTATTATTTTAATCTATTTATAGACTACGCATAAAATTATGTTTATTTACAATATGTTTTATACCAGTAAATATGTAGAAAAACATTTGATATAGAAAGTGCACATGCCTTTACACCGCTAAACAGTTTAAATTTATATGTAAGTGCATTTTCTAAACTTAACAGTACTACTAATATTATAATCATATTAAAATTTTAAATGTTATAAACAAATTAGGTTAGTTACTGCGAGAAAAAATACGCACTTCCTCGAAAACAAAATGTAAGGTTGCCAATGTATGGGATGGCATATATACAGAATGTTGATTTTAAGTACACTGTGCTTTGTAACTGTGTTCTTACTGTGTACTATTAAATCTCTAATTTTAGAATATACGCTCTTTCGAACAACATAAACGGTGTTATATAAATTCGCCAACAAATCTTTGTACATGAATACACACGTAAAAGGAAGCAAATAAATTCTAATTAACACAGGTCGGGAAACACCGGTACTAACGACACATCCTGAGAAGTAACCCTAATATTAATATGTATTTACGACTATAGAGATTTCTTTATTCAATATATAATTCTTTTTTAGAGAGCGAAATTCGAGCCAAAGATAGTGATGGGCAATGGGAATATTCCCGGTAGGAAGTAAAATAAAAAAAAATGAGAATATTCCCAGGTTTGTTCTCTGGCATATAAATTCCCAAGAAGGAATTTATTTGCATTTCTTTACTTTATCTTATAAATTATAAGAACAATATGATTAATTACTTTATTTTCATTTATTATGATTTACTTCTAGGTTTAAAATAATTGAAGATTTAAAAAAATAAAGTCGCTTCAGGTACTTTATATAACTGATAATATGATTTTTTAAGTTCCATTTCCATTCGCACTAAACAGTAGCAAAGTACTAATTTCCGTTTCCATTTCAGGTGCTAATAAGTTCCCGAGAAGGAATATATTTGCATTGGTTTATTTTATCTTCCAAATTATAAGAACCATATGACTATTTTCATTTCTTATGGTTTACTTGTAGATTGTAAGTAATTTGGAGGTTAAAAAATTAAAATTCGTTGACTCTACTTTATTTAACTAAAACATGATTTTTAAGTTCCATTTCCATTTGCACACAAAAGTAGCAAAGTATTAATTTCCATTTGAAGTACTAATAAATTCCAGGGAAGGAATTTATAGGTTTTGTAGATTGTAGGTATTTACTTGTAGGTTTTAAATAATTTGGTGGTAAAAAAAAATAAAATTCGTTGACTGTACTTTATTTAACTAATAGTATGATTTTTAAAGTTTCATTTCTATTTGCACTAAAAGGTAGCAAAATACTAATTTACAAATGATGAAAACGAACAAGTTTGTGAAGTAATGTAGAAATTATAAAGAAATAGAGATTAAGTACTGTTAATAAACCCCGAACCACCGTTAGTAATAGGCGTCGGTCTGTCTCCTGTCTCTGACTCGAATATGTGTGAATTAACGCATGAAATTTTGGGAAATAGGTAGGAAGAAAGATCGTGTGTGGCAATGTTACATGCAAAAGTATTAAGAGAAGTCAGTATCTTAGAAATATTGTGAACATAAATATGTATGCGAAAATTCTAACAAAATCGTGAGACATGTGTCTTCTGGCAGTTACCCAACCTAATTTGTTTATAAAATTAAAAAAAAATAATACGTTTATAATATCAGTAGTAGAGTCAAGTTTAAATTATATGTAAGTGGATTCTCTAAACTCTTTAACGGTGTTAAAAGTATGTGGACTTACTATACCATTTTTTCCACATATTTACTTGCATAGAACATAATGTAAGTAAATATACATTTATGCGTACTCTCTAAATATAATAAAATATTAATAGCATAATTCCGTTCAGAATATACATTTTAAAGAATCCTCTTGAGACAACAGTAATCATACAGTGTGGTAAAAGAAAATGAAAATAACTTTGAAATCATAATACCTAGTAATAGAAGGCAATTTTCTTTGTGATTGTACATAAATTCCCGGAAAATTTCCATTTTTGGGAATCTTCCCGGGAATTTGCCCATCACTAGTCAGAGACAGCAGACAGACCGACATCTATTACTGACGGTGGTTCGGGGTATATTGATAGTACTTCACCTCTATCTCTACAGATTTTCTAGATTACTTTTCAAACTGCTTCCTTTTGGTAATTCATAAATTAGTATATTACTACTTTCTAGTGCAAATGGAAATGGAATTTAAAAATCATATTACTAATTAGTTGTGTAAAGTACAGTCAACGAATTTCAATTCTCTTAACCTCTAAATTATTTAAAACCTAGAAATAAATGATATTAATGAAAATAAAGTAATTCATATTATTCTTATAATTTGGAAAATAAAGTAAAGAAATGGAAATAAATTCCTTCCCGGGAATTTATATGCCAGGGAAAAACCCGGGAATATTCCCATTTTTATTTTCCTTCTCACCGGGAATATTCCCACTGCCCATCACTAGTGTAGGTTTGAAGGGCCATAGGAGGGTTGATAAGACCACTGCATTTCTTTCTATTGTTCTCAACCATCCCCTATTAAATTTACATCATTTTGGCGAATAGTAAATATTTGGTCGATAGTTGATCGATTTCGTCTAAATCCGCACCGATAATTTCCAGTAATGTCATCCACGTACGGGGTCAATCATGCTAATAGAATATTTGAAAGGATTTTATAGGATGTTGACAGAAGAGAGATGCCTCGATAATTATTACAGTCAGTTTTGTCGCCTTTCTTGTGAATTGGAATAATAATTGATTTCTTTCACTCTTGTTGCAATTCTTTCTTGTTCCAGATAAGGAGAATAAGTTTGTGTATTTTGTTCCACAATCTTTCGCCCCCAGCTAAAATTAACAATGCCGGAATTTCTTCTACGCCCCGAGATTTGTGTTTCTTTAATTTTTTTATAGCGATATCTACTTTTATTCGCTTGAGTTCTGGAATATACGGTTCTGCGGTATGTATTTCCCTTTCTCCACTCACATTGGTTTTTGGCTGCGTGTTAAGCAAATCGTCAACAAATCTTTCCATCTATATAAGATACTACTTGTATCAGTGAGAACTGTTCCGGCAGCTATCTTTAATATATAAGCACGAGGTTGATAGCCTTTCTTAAATTCTTTGATCCCCTTATACATGTCGCGAATGCTTTTACTGTATTTTTACTATCATCTTCATGGTCCTTAATTTTAGCTTTCAAAAATCGTGTATCTTTGTTCTAAAAGTTATGGAAGTTTCCCCCTGATGTCTACAAAATTTTGTGTAGTTATTTCGTTCGGAGTTTATAGCCAACGCAATTTTGCCTGTTTTCTTTCCTCTGCTAGTCTAATGCATTCCTGGTCGAACTGTGGTTTGTTCTTACATATTTCCGCATATCCCAATTTTTCTTTTGCTGAAATTTTAATACTATCTTTAATTTCTATCCAAGTATCCTCAACACTACTGCACTCCGAATCTTCTACAACCGAGAATCTAATCGAAACTTCAATCTGGTATCCCTCTTTTACCTGGCTCTCTTCTGATTCCTTTAAATTAAATCTCTCCGCTTTTATAAATTGAATATTTCCTTTATTCAACGATAATCTCTCTCATTATCGCTGCTACCAGGTAGTGATCTGTGTCACAATCAGCCTCTCTAAACGACCAAAATGAAAATTCTGCTAGATTGTCTTATTGTATCTACTAAAACGTGATTAATTTGATTGTGTGTTTCCCCGTCTGGTGAGGTCCAAGTGTGTTTATGAACGTCACGATGTGAGAATTTTGTACACTTCACGATAAGGTTTTTGGATTATGCAAAGTTCCCGAGTCCAACACCGTTGTCATTACTTTCCTTATGCAGATTTTCGTTCCCTATATTCGGTTTGATATCCTCTCGTCCTACCTTCTCATTGAAATTCCCTAATAGAATTTTCGTATGGTATCGCGGAGTTGGTCAAATATTCGTTCCACTTCTTCTTAAAAGCTGTCTTTTATATCGTCTCCCTTATCTTCTGTTGGTGCATGAACATTTAAAATAATTATATCCCACAATTAAGAGTAATAAAAAAAGTATATCATTAACAAATTCATCCGCTTAATTGTTGATATTATTCGTTTGTGGACGAAAAACCTGTTCCTAATGGGTGATTTTTTTCCTTTCCCGTAAAAGAACGTAAAACTTCCGGAATTTACAATTTCCTTACCGCTTAACTTCCTGAACTCTTACCAGGACCATCCTGTATTTTCCTAACTCACTCGTTACGGATTTTAACGCGCTTGTCCTATAAGGACTTCTAATATTTCATGTTCCAAGTCTCATGTCCATTTTGTTTTCCTGAGGTCGTGCCAAGCTATAAGTCGTGGTGAGAGGCTTCTGTGAATGTTTCTGAAGAAGTGCTTTTTTTCTGTTTTTAGATGATGAGGTTCTTAGCCTTACCCAAACCCTAATCTGGAGGACCACTTTTTGTCGTCTGTCCGCGACTGCTTATTCAGTATATTCACAGCTAAACCCTATATATAGAGGCGTACTCCTCGATCCGCAACCTGAGAACGCTTAAAATCTCTTAAACCTCGAGACCGATCTCGATCAAATTTGCCACATATGAATTTCGGGCCTTCGAATATTTTTAACATTTCACTTTGATGGTGCACTTTAGGGTTGGGGCGGAGAGGGGGTGAGATATGGAAAAATACATGAAAATGAAATTGACTACCTTTCGAACTTAGCACTACTTGAACCACAAGACTGATCTGGATCAAGTTTTGAACATAGATAAGGTTCGGATTTGGAAGTGTTTTTATCATTTCATTTTTGGGGGACGGGAAAATATATAAAATAAAATAGATATATACAAATAAAATACAATCTATCACAGCTTCAACTCAATTATGCTAAATAAAATACACTAAAACCCGTGGAAAACTAGACCTTTCAATAGTGTCGCTATCAAGAAGGGAAATAAGATTTTCTGATCTCATCTTGTTATTTTTGTAGAAGGCTTGTCTTGATTCTCTAAGAATTATTTCTCATTTCGATTCTGCGGAAGTTTTTCTCGCCTTATTTTATACTTTCTCGTCTCGTTTTGTAATTGTGAGTACAAAATTTGTACCATGATTTTTCTTTATTTCATTTAGAACTTATCAGAACACTTCCGTGTCACATGGAGCTCACGAAGGATGTGATATAACTTTTTAGTTATATTTATTATTGTAGTAGGTTGCATATCTTAAAATGTTGGCTTTTGCTCTTAATCATATTAATACAATCATTTTATGAATTAATAGTTTTTATACTACGAATCGTGCAACACTAAAAAACTGTGTTAAAAATTTAAGGCTTGGGTGAACTCGTGTCGCTCACGAGACTTCAGGATTTCTAGTCTCGCCTTCATTATCTCTCTAACTTTAAAACAAGACTACGATTGAGGCAAGAGAAGACAATTCTCGCCATGTGGGCTACACAGGCAATCAAATGCATTATTCTGACAAGAACATTGCAAAATGTAGTTTAATTTCGAAGGACAGACCTAAATATTCTTTAATTATTAATCTTGGCTAATAGAACATATTGACACAAGAATTATTTTATCTTGTTGAAATAACACAGAAATAGTTATATTTTACCTTCTAGATGCGCCGTTGGGAGGACGGAGTGATTTCTTGGTCACCCTGTATAAGGTGTAAAATTTCTAAAATATTTGCACTAATGATATTTATTTCAATAAAATTTCCAATTTTAAATGCCAATGATAATGATGGTCCTGAATTCCTGGAATTCTGTATTTAATGTGTTTTAGAACTTCCTGTATAATATTTCTGTTGCATACTGTGGGTGACAATGTGTAGTTCACAGTGGAAAAAGAAAAAAAAATATCAAGGAAAATGCAAAATTATAGCGTAGCTGTCCTTGGAAAGATCAGCTACCTTTTAAATGCGGAAATGAAAATCTCACGATTCTTTCATTCAGTTGCAGAGTGATGAATCAGCTTATTGTAAAGCAAAGAATAGTAAGTATTTGTATCGCAATGAAAAGTGTTTTTAACTGTCTGAATGCTTGTGTTCGTGTTGTGCTTGTGAATTTTTTAAAGCAAAAATGATTAAAATTGTTTTTATGCTATTCTATGTTCTTTCCAATCGAGTTAAATAATTTGAAATCGTTTATGTTCTCTTCTTATTCTCCTTCTTTTCATACTGCCAATTGAAAGAAAAGAAATATTTAAAATGAGATATTCCAAAGCCTCTCGTATTTTCTGTTCTGCCCTTGCTATTATATACATTTTTATAGATGTCTTCGCTCGTGTAGAAAAAAAAAAGCTATTTATCCATTCTTGTTCTATGTCGCCTTTATCTTCATAATATGCCTTAATTTTGTCTACTGAAATGTCCTGTATTGTTTGAGGATATGAGTGTGGAAATTTGATCTTATAAAGATTGGGATTAACTCTCTTGATGATTTCTAAAGGTCCTACGAATCTAGCTGAGAAGGATTCTGGTACTCCAATTTGTCGATTGGGAAAAATACAAGTACTTTCTGGCCCTTATCCAAATAAGTGTGTTGACATTTTCGGTCGAAATATCTTTTCTGTTTGTTATAACTTGCGATTAAATTATCCTGTACGATCCCACGTATCTTATTCAGGTGGTCTTTGTTGACGTATAACGTCGGAGTTGATGCTAATGTTATTTCCGAGATTGTCTTAGGTTCGTATTCGTACATAAGAAAAAAACTTCAATATCTAGCTCCATGTTGTACATATGTATTGATTGCGAATGTTATACACGGAACTAGTTTTGGCCAAATATTTTGATTTTCCTGTACAAAAAATTTAAGAACGTTCTCTATGATTTTGTGGAACGTTTCCGCTACACCCAGAATTTTGTGATCATATGTAGGACAAAATTTAAATTCGAAGTTGTATAACTTCGCTAGGTTCTGCAGCCTCTTAACGTTATGTACACGGTATCTGTCCAAATACAGGTATGAAAAAGCTCCGCACTTAAGAATAATGTCATATATAAGAAATTGTTCAATTTCTTCTGCTGTAATATTGTCTAAAACCCTGGTCACACAGTATCCGGTAAACATTTCAATGGCAACTAGTATGTGTTTGAAATTTCCTAGCCCGACTGGGATTTTTCAATTGAATCATACCGCCAGGCAGTGACAATGTGTTTAGATGGGTGACGAAGCAATTGGTCTGCCGGCTTAGCTGCTAACTTCTTGAATCTTTGGCAAAGATTGCATTTCTTTATTCTATTGACTACGTAAGCTTTCATATTAGGAAAATAATATTTTCTGATTGCCGACTGGTGCGTCTTAGTATACCCAAAGTGGGGTGCCATCAGGTTGTTATGGATAGCATCAAACCATCGGCTTAGCGAGGATTTTGGCACACAAAGTAAATATAGCAGTCCTAGTTGAGGGTGTTTATGAGTTCTTTATAGAGATCCATTTTTAAGAGAAAAGTATTTCGCCATACGGAGTGTAGATAACTTGTTAGTTTATTTATTTTCCAATACAGTAATGATATCCGAAAATGAAGGGTCCTTGTTTTGTTCAGCTGCTAAATTGGGTAACATCATGGACTGGTCAATTTGAAACGTGTGCTCCAATGAGTGCGAAGCAACGACTTTAGCATCCTCTGTATCCTAAAAGTTATCAACTTCTTGATTTTCGTCACGTTGAGCATCCTGCTTGTCTTCTAAGCAGCTAAAAATGTCTTCAGGATGTTGCTGACTTTTAATGTGTTGAATTGGAAAATCATAATCCTCCAATAATATTTTATAGCGGCTAAATTTCCCTACTTTGTCCTGCTGAGTGTTGAGTGATGCTAAGCATTTAGCATCTATAAGTAATTTAAATTTTCTATTCAATAAGAAATTTCGGAATTTTCGCAGGACATATATCAGTGTATATAGTTCCTTTTGGCATGTTGAGCCGTTTCTCTCGGTTTTGGTTAAACGACGACTGCAATAGGAAATAACACATTCCTGATTAGCTTTATTATCATAACTTGCCAATATGATGCCTGCGGAGTTTCATGATGCATCTGAATATGCTCTGATTTCCAACGCTGGATCAAAACGGAATAAAGATGGAGCTTGTATAATATCCGTCTTAAGTTTTTCAAATAGCTCGTCATGCTGAGTTGTCCATTTAAATTTTGAATTCTTATCCAAAGTATTTGAAAGGGTCCCACCTTTTCCGTGAAATTTTTGATACGGGCCTTCAAAGAAGAACAGAGTTTCAGGAAACTCTTCAAGGTCCTTTTAGAGGTTGGTCTCTTAAAATTTCGTATTTGATTTTGATTTCATTGCTGCTGTCTGTAAATCCGAAAATATCCAACTCCGAGTATGATAGATGGGTCTTATTCGGGCTCGCTCTAAAATCACGTTTTCTTAGTCTTTTAAAGATCAATTCAAAGTCTGATAGTTATTGTTTCTTATTTCTGTTCCCTATTACGAGTTCATCTGCGAAAGCAGTTATGCGAGGTGGTAAACCTTCCAAAAGCATGCGTACTGCTATAGTCAGGGCTGCCGCGGAAGTGGTGTACCCCATTACGCAGCGTTGGAATTTATACGGCTTGATGATGTATGATTTAGTTCAAATTCATGTATTTTTGGCTTTTAGGATGCAATAATAGTTGAAAATAACTAGACTTTATGTCGATAGTTGAGATGCAAGATTTGCCACTAAGTACATGTAAAATGTCTTCTGTGGACTGGAATCGAATGCTCAAATACTGTGTAAATTTATTGCAAACCTGTAAATTCAGAACTAGGCGGAACTCTGAACTATTTGGTTTCCTTACTATTAGAAGTGGCTAGAAATAGGAACTGTCACTAGTCGATTTAATAATTTTGGTCTCTAAAAGTTGTTTAATTTGCAAATCAATTTACGGCCTTACTGCCAATGGAATGGGTGGTAACCTCTGGTGGACAGAGACTCCTTTATTTATCCTTATCTTATGTATACAAGACTCCAAAGGTGCATTTCCACCTGCAATTCTCCTTTTCCTGCAATAGTAGGCAACCCAAAGAGCTCGGCCGTTCTGTTGGTTGGGAACTCGAAAGGCGTTGGACCAAACCTTAATTCTATTACAAATATATCAGTGAGGCAAACAACAAAAAATAAATTGTTAAGAATGAGGGTTTTATTATTGTGAGGGAAATGGATGACAAAATGTTACAAAATGATCTTACTTAAACCTTTCTGACCTGAATTGTTTTTTGGAAGGGAAGATTTTTTTTACTTCAATGGATTGTATGATGAAGCCTAAAGAGTTAAGCAAATCCATTTCTTAAATTATATATTGCCAGGGTTATAACTACAACGCATGAGACAACTTGGAATCAATCGGGACGACACATGCGCTATGAAAGCCAAGGAAACTTGTGATTCCAAATAGAATCATACAGTCAGAAAGGGTTAAGCAGACGAAACCAGATGAATGGTAATAAATAGATATCAAAGGAAAGTACTTTCTTTCCTTTTTTAAAAAAAAACTCCGAAATAAAGATATAGGTTACATCATAATAAATGCCTAACAGCACAGGAAATGGAAGGAGAGACAAACACAGACTAAGGGATATCATTAGCGTACTAGATATACGGGCCTCCTATTCAAGATAAACAGACGGGACCCTACCCGTAAACTCAATTGTTATATTATTATTATTATTATTATTATTATTATTATTATTATTATTATTATTATTATTGAAAACTCGTTCCCTTTCCCAATTTCTGATTCTCCATGTCTGCATATAGCATTCATGTGTGCAGTTTTTGTCCATGAGTGAAAATTCGCCTCCATTGTATGCAGGTCGGGGTGACGGGGGGATACAGAGACATGTAAAAAGAGAGCAAAATGACCGGCATTAGTGTCAAATCCATACTTTTCGCGGACGCTGAAGTATGGTTATATTCAGCTAGTATACAATAACCGCATGCACATGATTGGTGATAGTTCGTGTTGGACCCTTCGCGATTCTCCGCGACAAATCGAAGGAGCTCGGACCAAAATGAAGTCTTCGCTGCTACGCGTGGTAACTTAAATGCACTCGCTCTAGATATATCTTTCGACTCGACGAAACCCTGCCGCCAGTGGCACACTAGCGGCAATGCTTCGACTCGTCGCTATAGCGACGATCGATATTTACCAGCAAGTGGGCCACTAGGTGTTTGCGACGTTTACCGCATGAGATTTGAACTTGCACGGCGTAATTAGTGCAGAGTATGTTATTATTTCTGTACTTTTTCTAGATTGTATGTTGTTTCGTTTATTAGTGGGCACTAATTTGTCTCCAGATCCTCGGATGAATGAATTTCGGTTCGCACTTTGATGTAAATAACCTTACAGAAAGAAGCCGGTTCGTTCAAAAGAGAAGAATTGAACCTAGTAAAATTTGAGTAATAGTTTCAGATGGAACCGTAAGGTTTTGGTACTGTAATGGACTCACGAGTAGTATAGGTTCAAAGAGTAGGTTCGAATCCTGGTCAAGACAATGTCTTTTCTCACAACGTGAAGAATCGAAGAGTGACTTCTGAAACTAAACGAGGAATCCGTAAGAATGTGGAAGCAAATACCTGTATCATGATAGAGATGATTTACAAATGTTGGTTGGGAAAGGGTAAATCATAACTATGGGGGCTACTAGGACATTCCGAAACACTTCATTGCTTTGTAATATCCACTTTTCATGTTATTGTTCTTAGAAAGAAACACTATACCTTTTGTTAAATATGTGTCGGGTGGAGAAGCCATTGGTGTATTGGTACCGTCCTAGACTTCCAAACGGAAAATCTCGTTTCGAATCCCCACCAGGTACTATGATTTTTTGTCATAAAACATTCGCTACCAACGTTGTTTGGAGAAGTTACAAGGCGAGAATCCGAATAAACATTGTGTATGGTCTTCATCATACAGAGTAATGATAAGTAGTTTTCATATTTATATTCATCTCTTTTTCTCTCTATCCATCTTTCTTAGCGTTTCCTTATCATGTCTTGCATCTTTCCCTTCTGTCCTTCTCACTGGCACACAAATACACAATCTATGTCAAGGAAACACACAAAGTCTCTTTTCTTCTGTGGGTTACCGAGTTTCAATCGAATCATTGTGTCACTGCGATGACTCGTTTCATCTCTAGCGTGTTCATTAAATCATTGAGAATAACAATGTTATATCCGCAATAGGTGCAATCGAGAGTGGATATTCGGAACAGGCAAATGTTCAGAAATGACAAGAAAATGACCCCTTTTTTGTTATTTCAAGAGAAATTTTATTTATATTAATTTCACACAAAATCTGTTTCTATTCTATAATTCTTCAATTTGTTTTATCCAGGTATGAAATATGAAAGATTTGCATTAATGGCAAGATAGCCCCCCACTTTAGAAAATTGAAACAATGACTAGTTCATTCGTTTCTCCTGCGTTTGTACCGTTTGAACCGAAAATATTTTCGTTTGTATCATTTTCCTTATAGGGCTACTTGAGAGGTCAACTGGGGGCTATCTTGGCGCGAAGATAGCCCCCCGTATAATATCACAAAACAATGAAATGCACAATTCGAAAGCAAATTGTTTGTACCGAAAACGTTTTGTTTGTACACTGATAGTTCTCAAGAAAAGGGGATGACATTGGAGGGGCAATCCTGGCGCCAAGATAGCCCCCCGTATCACAGCAGAAAGAAATTGAAATACACCATTCGGAAGCCAATCGTTTGTACCGTTTGCACCGAAAAATTTTTTGTTTGTACCCTGATAGTTTTCGAGTAAGAGAGGATGGCATTTGAGGAGCTATCTTGTACGCAAGATAGGCCCCCTAATGTGTACTTTTTCCATGCCCATTAATAAATATTATGTGTTTATTCATGTGAATTTAGGTGTATTTAGAACTCTCGTTGTACATATTTAAATAAAAAAAGAACTTGGGAATAACTCCACGTTAAAATTGAGTCAGCGAGTGGAAAACCCGTGTGAGTTGAAAATAAGTAATTTTGAGTTAAAGGCGAAAATAACACTAAAGATGTAGAACTACAAGTTGTAATAATGAGCAGTACAATTTGGAATACCTTGCACCTTAATGCAGAATGCTATAATGTCGACTGTACATTTGTGGCATTAAAAAACGAAAGTTCTATTTTCAAATATCTCAAAATACGTTTTGTGGACTAATAGTGTTTTTCCACTCAACGATTCAATTAAATTTTCTCTATTTGTACCCTTTTCCGTAAATAGGTACCGTAGAAAGAATAACAAAGTGTGTATAAATTCATAAAGGAACTGGATTTACAGAAATAATCTTAAACAAAGAAAAATAAAAATAATGAAATGTGTGCTCACCTAAACTGCGTCCTTCTACGTTTCAGCTTTATACCAACTGAATAAATTAACGCATTACTGGCTCGAGAAGCTTGTCTCTTTCATAGACAATATACGAAAGCTAGTAGGTCATTGCTGAATAATACGTATTTACTTACGGAAGAGGGCAGAAATAGAGAACATTTAATTGAATCGGTGAGTGGAAAAACACTACTAGTCCACAAAACGCATTTTGAGATATTTGAAAAAAATAACTTTCGTTTGTTAATGCCACAAATGTACAGTCGACATTATAGCATTCTTTATAAAGTGCGAGTTCTTGCAAATTGCACTGCTCTTCATTATAACTTGTAGTTCTACATCTTTAGTGTTATTTTTATCTTTATTTCAAAATAGCTTATTTTGGACTCACACTGTTTTCCCACTCGACGATTCAATTCTAACGTTGAGTTATTTCCGAAAAATTCTTTCTTTTTTTATTTGGATATGCACTACCAGAATTCTAAATATACATCAATTCAAATGAATAAACACATAATACTTATTAATGTCCATGGAAAAAGTACACATTAGGGGGCCTATCTTGAGTACAGCATAGCCCTCCAAAATTTCATCTCCTGTTTCTCGAAAACTATCAAGATACAAACATTTTTTCGGTACAAACCATTTGCTTTCGAATGGTGTATATCAATTTTTTGTGCTGTGATACAGGGGGCTATCTTGGCGCCAAGATAGTCTACCCAAATGTCATCCCCTGTTTCTCGAAAACTATCATAGAACAAAAACCGCTTTTCGGCGCAAGCGGTACAAACAATTTGATTTCGAATGGTGCATTTCAATGTTTTGTTGTGATACGGGGGGCTATCTTGGCGCCAAGATAGCCCCCGCAGTTGACCTCTCAAGTAACTCTATAAAGAAAATGATACAAACGAAAATATTTTCGGTACAAACGGTAGAAACGTAGTACAAACGAATGACCTAGTCATTGTTTCAATTTTCTAAAGTGTGGGGGCTATATTGCCATTCGTAAGATTTGCTACGTCTAAAAGAAAGCAAGAGCCAATTTTCCTTTTAAAGATTTGTAACTTTTCATTATGATACCATTTCGACTTTCAATGCAGGCTCTCTCTGATAAAAATTTAGCAGTAAAATAGAATTCATTCAATATTTCTTTCTCTATTTTCTATTCTTTCCTTTCTTTCCTTTTTGTTCAGTTCGCGTTAATAGTCTGGAATGGAAGGTATGACCTACGCTACCTACAAGGTTTAATACAATGTATTTCAGATCTATACGTTTAATGAACACTACCGAATTTTCAACCGAACCACGTGAAAAGACAGGATATGTGTTAAACTTTTGACATGATCCTATATGCGTCTCGGATCTGCTCAGTTTCAATGGAAATTGAGTACTTAATTTGTCACCAAGTTTCATATTATTTTGAAAGAGACTTAATGATTTTTTAAAGTATTATCTACGTATTTATTTGAATAGTTCTGACAAAAATAAAAAAAAATGTTATTTCTATATCACTGTTGGATTTCTGGAGACGGAACTATAATGTTAGATTATTTTGTTACTATGTTAAAATCCACTATTTTTATTTGTGTCCCCTTTTCTTTTCCTTCTTCTATCTCCTTTTCTCTTCCTATCTCACTTCCGTACTTCCAACATATATCTATCGGTTTCAATTTTTCATCGGGATATATTTACATTTCTCTCTACATCAACTTATGAATCTCGCTTCGTCTCGACTTTATTGTTCCAGTTTGTTTATTGACATTAATAAATGTATATTTTGAAACTAAAATTGTTCTTATGTTGTTTCTGTTAATATGGGAGAGAGGAAAGGGAGAGAGAGAGGGGACTCTCTCTACCAGACACAATTGTGGATAAGAAGTTATACATTTGATGGCGTAGTTGCAAGATGTTAGTTGTCGGTTTTTTATGCGGAGTGTATATGTTAAGTAATTCTCCATGAATATTATCAATCAGAAGTCATTTTACGAAGAAATAAAAACATGAATTGTAAAATCTCTTTTAACAAACTGTTGGATCTGAGAGTCAACAAACTTTACACTTTCCAGTATCGGTTACCTCGAAACCCCGGTAGCCAGAATTACCCCGGAATAGGGAATTTTATATTAAAAAATGATAATCTCAGCAAAATGCAGACGTCTTTTAGTGTGAGAGAAAAAAGAAATTAAATCTTTCATCCCTAGTTGTAATAATCAGTAGTTTTGAGTCTGTATCAAAATTACTGACAGAAATAAGGACAATGAATTATGAATACTTTGTAGAACATTCCACTTTATTATCACAAGAATTTCATCTTTCGGTTTGTTTAGTTGTGAAAAATTATAGAGTATATTGCTATAATATAATGTATGTGTAGTGTCGCTGATTTCTGATGAGTATCAGAAACAGAGCTAAAAGATAAATTAGAGTAATAATTTTCTATTAAGGGAGAAGTATAACTACTTTTATTTTAACATTTTTGGCTTAAAATGTTTGTTCGAGTTCACCCCTTTCCCCTCAATGTTGGATGCAGAATGCCAGAACATATTTAGATTTTAATTTAGATTCCCGTATTATTCAAACATAATTTCTCGGATCTAGATCTGAGCGATATGTCGATATATCGATATCGTCGATATCAATATTGACACATACCATCATTCGGTATCGCAAATATATCAACATCGATATATCCATATCCATCTTGGGGGGCGAAGCATAGGGGCCCCTAAGACTTGCAACGAGTGACGAAACAAAACTTAATTTTTACAATAGTGTCTTCCAATCAATTTCTTTATTACCACAAATAGCAATGTAAATAAATCCACTTGCAAATTTGCAATATTATATACTGTAAACGATTAGGCACCTAAACTTCTCTCTTCCCGAAAAAGAAAGAAAAAAGGGACCTGTTAAAACAAGTGCTTCGAACTTTGACCTAGAATTTATAATAAGAAAGTGTTTTTGTCCCTCTCTCTCGGAGATTTCCATCCCATTTGGCCCTTGAGACCGCTCATTGACAAAAACTGTACACATGACCGCTATATGGAGACATCTTCTTAGGCAGAATCAGAGATTGAGAATGGAAACAAGTTTTCAATAATAATAATAATATTAATAATAATAATAATAATAATAATAATAATAATAATAATAATAATTTGGTTTACAAGTAGGGTCTCGTCTGTTTATCTTGCATGGGCGGCCGACAAATCTACCACACTAATAGTATCCCTTAGACTGTGTTTGTCTCTGTTTCCGTTTCCTCTACTTTTGGCATTTATATTAAACCTTTATATTATGCAATCTATTTTATCATTTCCGAGTTTTTTTTTGAAAAAGGAAAGAAACTGCTTTCCTTTTATAACTATTTCTTACCATTCACCTTGTTTCGACAGCTTAAGTAAGATCGTTTCGTAAGTTTTTGTGTCATCCGTTTCCCTCACAATAATAAACCCGTCATTCTTAACAATTTACTTTATTCTCGTTTTTGCAGTTTGCCACACTGATATATTTGTAAGAGAATTGAGGTTTGGTCCAACGCCCTTCGAATTCTCAACCAACACAACGGCCGAGCTGTTTGAGTTGCAGAAGAAAGGTGAATTGCAGGTGGTAATGCACTTTTGGAGTCGTGTATACAAAGAGAACTCTGAAATGAAAAGAATGATTCGACGTGCAGCGGCACTACGTCTGGTACCAACATCCCATTTAGATGTAGTGTTTGTACGTTTGCAACAAGGTGCGCCTGACGTTGCATGTAAAGAGGAGTTTCATGATTATTTTGTAGACACTGGGGTGGATGATGGTGACGCGCTGTTTCCTATGTAGGTATGTTTTCCTTCCTACATAGATAGCTAGCGTTTAGTGATTTTTTAAAATTATTAACTCATGGATTAAGCTATTCCCAACATTCTACAGTAAATCATTTTGTTCCATTAGCACCACATATAGTGTAATATAGATTTTCTTGCGACGTGCATGTATTGAAGATTCTGATTTCACTGTTTTGCAAATTATCAAAAGAATAAGATATTTTGGTTTACAAAAGGAATAAATTAGTGTCAGCGAAAAGCTTGCTATCGACATTCCAACGTAGATTTTCCTGTAATCCTTTGAATCTTTAATGTGCTAATAATGTTTTTTTTTTTTTTTTTTACCTATTTGCAGTGACTTGTGGGATCACTTTGAAAATGATTCAAGAACGAACGACAAACAATGCGGAAGGGTGGCACGCCAAATTACGAAGAAAGGCATCAAGGGATATATTCCTAAATTGAATTAACAAAACACGAGCAACCTGAAAATGAAAGACTGTGAGTACTTTTGCAAGTGGCTAACCAGGGAACATATAAACATATAAAGTGGAGATGGCTTGACGACAGGATTCACCGCCTAAAAGATAGACTTAAGAACAGCGAAATTGATATAGTTTCATATATTGAGGCTGTTCCATATTATATCCACATAGAAACATGATATACTATTTTGGGTGTGATGATAAAATTTATGTTCTTGTAAGATATTTGAGTTTAATTTGCTTGAAACAGAAGAGAAGTTGCAGTTGAGACTAAAAAAAACAAATCCCTTATTGTTATAGATACGTAGTAAAAATTCCCTTGTATGTTATAATGCGAAACGGGAAAAGATCAAACGGGAATTCCCGTTCCGCCTTAAGATAATATCCTTATCGGTGGTCTGTCAAAATATGTTTTGAAGGTATAAGGCGAAACGGTAAAAAGCCAAACGGGCATAAATCATCCAGCCAGGGGCCGGAGAAACGAGACTCCCAGTTTTTTAGTGAAAAAAAAATAATATTTGATTTTTTGCTACAATTGATATATTTTTGAAAATTTATACTAACTCATGATATACCTACCTATCATAGTCTGGGTTTTGATGGCCCACCCCACCCCCAGATTTTACCTTCTAGACCCGCCTATGTTGAAAAAGAAAAAAAAACGAACAATGTTGATAGTGTTCGGAAAGTTTTGAAATTATCTGTAACTGATAACTTTGGCTTCGGATAGACTAAAAATACATTAATGTCGAAGAGCCGAAACTTCCAAAAGTTAGAAAGATTCCTGGAAGATTTTATTGTGGCATTCAACACTTCACTTTTGCCAGCCACCGTAATTGTTACAAGAAAATGTCTTTAAACATTTTAGATATTATGATCAACTGTTTCGGTGAGCGATTTTCTAAATCTTCTGTGGTTCACTTCAAAGAAATTCAAAAATTTCTTTATTCCAAAAGTAAGGATTCCAGTTCTGCAGAAAATTTTAAAAGAATGACTTGACCCTGAAAGATTAATTTCGCACAGAAATATGATGTTAGATGTGTGCAAATCTAAACATTTTGTTATTGATTCCAAAGGTGCTTAAGTAAATAAAAATCGCTTTAACTATACGCGTTTTCACATGTATACATGACTGTAAAATGCATCAGCACCTGCAATTCTCCTTTTCCTACAATAGTAGGCAACTCAAAAAGCTCGGCGGTTGGGTTGGTTGCGAATTCGAGAGGTGTTGGACCAACCCTCAAATTTGTAAAAAATATATCAGTGTGGCAAACTGCAAATAAAAGAATAAAACAAATGGTTAAAAATGACAATTTTCTTATCGTTACGGAGTTAAATGACATCAAAAGTTACAAAATGATCTTACTTAAGCAGTTCAAACAAGATTAATGGAAATAAACATACATCAGAAGAAAGCATTTCTCTCTTTCCCCCCCAAAAAAAATAATCTCACAAAAAAGAAAACAGTTACATAATGTAAAGGCTTAATATAAAAACCCCAACCAAAATTTTGAAGTTGACACCCGAAAGGCAAGGACAACTGAACCGAAGTAAATGAAATTCTGCACAGATATTGCAGACGTAAAATGAAGGAATTGGGGTTACGTATTTTCCTAAAAATGAAAGGTTGGGTGGGGCACGGACCCCTACAAACATTTGATCACCAAATATCAAAATTGGTAGTAACAGTATGTCAGATGTGTGTAAAGGACATGAAGAATTGCACCATAACTTTACGTATAGACAATACGCAAAAAATAAACGGAAAGGGTTTTTTTCTGTGGAAAAACGGTTTTAGGGAACAAAAGAACCCACCCCAAATTTTGAAAGTTAACCCCAAGAGGCAAAAAGAAATAAACCGAAATGAATGAAATTGTTCACAGATATTGTAGACGTAAAATGAGGGAATACGGGTTTCGTATTTTCCTCGAAAAAAGAGTTGGGTGGGGCACGGACCCGTGCAAACCTTTGATCATGAAAAATCAATTGTGTTAGTAACAGTATGTCAGATATGAGTAAAGGACATGAAGAATTGCAACATAATTTTGTGTATGGGCAATACGCAAAAAATAAACGAATACGGGTTGTTTATGTTCTGCGGAAAAACTGATTTAGGGGGGCGAAAGCTCCCACCCAAAATTTTGAATATTGACGATCGAAAGGCAAGAAGAAGTGAACCGACGTGAATGAAATTGTGCACAGATATTGCAGACGTAGAATGAGGATACGAGTTTCGTATTTTCCTGGAGAAAGCGGTTGGGTAGGGCACATACCCCTCCAAACCATTGATCACGAAAAATCAAATGTGCTAGTAACAGTATGGTAGATGTGTGTAAAGGACATGAAGAGTTGGAACGAAATTTTGTGTATGAACAATAGGCAAAATATAACGGATAAGTTTTCTTCAATTTTCGGGGGAAACGGTTTTAGGGTCAAGAACCCCAGTCCAAAATTTTGGAATTTGACTCAGAAGGCAAGAAGAAGTCGGCCGAAGTGAACGAAATGTGCACAAATATTGTAGAGGTAAGGTGAGGGAATATTTGTTTCGTATTTTCCTGAAAGAAATAAAAAAAAAACTGTTGAGTGGACCGGGACGTTAAGTGGCGGGAAGTGTGGACCGAAGCGAATGACATTGTATGTAGATATAGGATATGAAAAATATGGCCTTTCGTGTTTCACAAGTGTCTTGTCTCAATACGAGTTTTTTTTTTTTTTTTAATTTGGCAGATCAACTACAAGCACAAACAGTATAGCGTATTTTATAGTATTTCAGGAGGCATTTTTAACCCTAATAATGCTTTTGCGCTTAAACAAGAACACGTGTCGATTTATGTCCAGTTTCCTGTTGATTTGCTGCAAAATTTGAAACAAAACGGATAGGGACACTTAAGAAACACGAAATGCCTTATTTTACATAGGGACTATATAATATCTACACTCAATTTAATTTGCTTAGGTCCAATGCTTCCTGTGCTATTACGGTAATATTTACTTTTTCTGATGAGGCCTAGGCCCCAATACTGTTTTTTCCGCAAATATTAAAACACGTATAATATATTTTTTTGCAAAATGCCACTATACGAATTTCATTGCAATTCTCCATATTCTTTACGAACTGTTGACGTATACTTATTTGCACTTTTGATATTTGTAATCAACGGTTTACAAGGTCCGTAACTCACTCAACCGTTTTTTTTTTTCAGGAAAATACGAAACCTAATTACCTGATTTTACGTCTACAATATCTGTGCACAATTTCATTCAATTCGGTGCATTTCTTCTTGCCGTTTGAGCCTCAAAATTCAAAACTTTTGTTGTGGGCTTTTGCACCATAAAACAGTTTTTTTCCGCAGAAAATAAAAATACATATTCGTTTATTTTTTGCGTATTGTCCCTACACAATGTGTCGTTCCAATTTTTCATGTCCTTCAAGCACTTCTGACATACTGTTATTAGCACTTTTGATATTTCACGATCAGTTTTGGAAGGGTCTGTGTCCTACCTAAACGGTTTTCTTTTTTTTTCAGGAAAATAAGAAACCCGTATTCCCCACGGTGGCGACGAAGAAAAATTCGACTCTAGAGGGATAAATTGCTGAGGTCTTTTTAATTTGGCCAATTAAACTCCTTTAATCGTGTATATTCGACGATAACAGCTTTGGATTAGATAAAATGAACTCACCATGTAATTATATTACAAAATGACGCGTGTCTGTTAACTTTATTTCATAGTTCCTCCATATTAACTTTCTAATTATCGGCGACAATCTCAACTTAAGAGGACTGAATACTGCTGCCATTTTTAAAATGTTCCCCGTTGATTTATATGGGAAACTAGTCTACTTTTTGAGCCGAAACGAGACGAAATTTCAAGATTATGATTGCACTCATTTCTTCTGTGTAAGTATCAGGTTGTCTGTATCTTAGTGAAAATTAATTTATTCAGTACACAAATTTAATATTATTTAAAACAGAAAGAAAAATGCGCTAGTGAAGACTAAAAGCATTTGGTCTATTTCTGCTTGGAAATTGAGAGAAACGAAAAGGCTAAGGACAAGTTACATTATCTTAGGAAAACATGATCCAGTACTAACGCAATAGGTAGACATTTGTAAGTGAAATTAGTGGAATTCAAATCGTTAATTGCTCGTTTTTCGTAACGGCATCTTATATTGTCATCTAGTGGCAAGCAACAGAACTCAGTGATGAGTGGATGTTGGTCTTGCGGAAAAATATCAAGCTCGTATGTTTCTGCTACTCTCAAGCGCTAAATTCAATGTTCAGTACCTGCGTGAAAAAAGCATGCTAAGAATAAGTAAGAAAGGTCGTTTGTTTTTATCAACAAAGAGAAAGAAAAGAAGAGGATTGAACATAAAATCTTGGAGAAAATAACAAAATATTGTAAGCGAAGTTCAACGTAAAATATACAATATATATATATATATATATATATATATATATATATATATATATATATATATATATATATATTGTCATTATAAATAAAACTTCAATGCAGATTGGAAAAATTACTCAGAAGTTTCAGCTCGTATTTATTTCAGACAGGCTCGCGTGTGGCCCTGCCAATTCTTCTGTACGTGCTCTGAGTGTGGTATAGTCACTATTAGATCAGATGAGTGAAAAAAGCTGCTCGCATAATCAGCGAGTTGTTATTATTATAACTATATTTACGCATTAGTTTCTTTCTGTATTATTTTTAATAACTAAGTCATGACCTCCTGTCCAGATCACAGTCATCTCCAATAATCAGTTCCTGATCTAGGGGGAAGGGACGAACGCTCCGAGCGACAGTTTAGGGACGGCAAGCTGCTAAAAGTAAAAAGTTAAGCCCTAAAAAGGAAACACAATCACCTATTGAATTCAATTTGGACTAAACGTCTTTCAAATTTCAGTACAAGTATGCTCATACATTTATAATGTTAATGCATACAACCTACCTTGCTCTGCAATTCAAAAACAGGACGCAGGTCTCCATTGAAAATTAAAAAAAAAAAAATGGACTTCGTGATGCGAGACCATGGTGGCCCTCACGTCGGTTAGTATTGTGCAGCTTAAAAAAAAAAGAAGACTCTTCTCTTCACTGCCCCGATCCGGCCCTTCAAATACCTTTTTCTTTCCTTCTATCGAAACCAGTACTGCCTATATGGGAAAAGTCTCAATGTAGAGGATTGGTAGTGATAAAAGCGATGCTTCCGCCGTTCTGTTGGAAAGCTGGGTGGACGGTGGAAAGTGCCGTGAAACTTTACGTTGCCCCATAGGAAATTATCTAGATTCGACGCTACTAATCTATATCTATCTATCTATCTATCTATCTATCTATCTATCTATCTATCTATCTATCTATATATATATATATATATATATATATATATATATATATATATATATATTGAAAATCAATATCTTTGTGACTGTAAATCTCCCGAACCGCCCAGCCAATCCCGATCAAATTTGTAACATGGATGAGTTTCAAGGCTAGGCTGGTTTTAGGCTATTGTCTTTGATGATACAACTGAGGGATGGGGAGGGTGTATAAAAATATAAATAAAACTTAACTCCTGAACCACTCGACCGATCTTGATCATATTTTCAACATGGATGAGGCTCAGGCCTGGGGTCGTTTTTATGATTTAAATTTAACGGAGCAACGTAGGGCGGAGAAGAAGTTGGAGATATATAAAACTCAATTTATATAAGTCTGAAAGTATTTTTTTTTTGTAACTTAATACCTCTTGAACTATTTTACTGATTTCAATAACATTTTTAAGATACATAAGTTTCGGATCTGCAAACAGTTTTGTAATTTCACTTTAACGGTAGATTCTAGGGCAGCGGAACGGGAGGGGGACGTATAAATAAAAATTAATAAAACCTAATAACTTTTGAACCATCTAACCAATCTCAATCAAATTTTCAACATATATGAGGATCGGTCTTTGTATGTTTTTATCGTTTCACTTTGACGAGCCAGCATAGGGGAAAGGTATGTAAAAAAAATAAATTAAAAATTACTGCCTTTGTGACTTCATCATTCTTGAACCACCCGACCGATCTAAATCAAATTTTCAACATACATGAGCTTAGGAGCAGGAATTATTTTAGGCTATTCACTTTGACGAAGCAACGTAGGGGAGGGGGAGAGGAGAGAAATTTAAAAATGATCAAAAATGACCGACATTAGTATTGAATTTCTAGTTTTCGGGCCCGATGATACAACAGTGACACTTCTGATGCTGTTTCAATTCAAGCTCAGCCCTAATAGTTGGGGAGGGGAAGGAGCAATGGAGGAGAGGGGATATATATTTAAATATGATCGAAACTGACTAGTATTAGTGTCGAATCAATAGTTTTAGCAGTGGCTGGGATTAGCAGTGACAATACTGATGTCGTGTGCCGCAGCACGGGGCAGGGGGAGCTATATATAATAATAATAAAAATAATAATAATAATAATAATAATAATAATAATAATAATAATAATAATAATTGAAGATGACCAGTATTGGTCTCTAATACATAGTTTTCCGGGTCATTCTGGTGAACTGTTACATTTTTGATCCGGTTTAAATGCAAAATCAGCTCCGCTACTTGCGGGAAGGGGAGAAAGTGATATATAAAATGATCGATAATGGCCACTATCAGTGTCGAATTTATAGTTTTCTAGGTCGCTTAGATGAACAGTGGCACGTTCGATCTCGTTTAAAGTCATATTCAGCCCACAACTTGGGGGAGAGCAGGAAGAGATATCTAAAAATGATCGAAAATAACCGATACTTAGTGCTGAATCAACATGTTTGGGAGATCGCTGAAATGAACAGTGACACTTTCGATACCATGGCCCACAACATGGGGGAGGGGGACATATACATATAAATGACTGAAAATGACAAATCTTGGTGTAGAATCCATGATTTTTGGGGTCGCCTAGATGACCAATAATCTTTCCGATGTTGTTTAAATCGATGGCATTAAAAACTAAAACAGCATATTTCACGGGTACTGAACACATGTTAGTAATACTAATAAAGCTCGGGTACTGTCCTTTCTCTATTTCAAAACCACATATTTTTTAAATCTCTTTCCTATAATATCTATTACTGGAGCTATCAGTATTTTTTTGTTTTTCTTTGTTATACAACACCAAGGTTATAAAGGAAGGTCTATTTAATGTGGGTTCGGAGCTTGAATCTGTCATGCCGTTCCCAACCATACTATCTCGCCTCCAGAAAAAACTGGATTACAGGGAAGAGTCCAGAGACACAAATTAATCTCTGTTTTGCAAAAAAAAAACTTTAGTTCGCATAATAGTCATAACACATGTTTAGAAATTTTTCAACGAATCTGTATGAGACGAAACCTGCAAATGACACAGGACTGAAAGTTGAGCTTACTCCAGGGGTCGAATATGGTATCATTCTAACGAAAAAAGCCTAATGGCTGACTACTTTAATGCTCATATTTCATTCTCATGTAAAAGAAAAAAATAAGTTATCCCGGCCCCTAGACTCCCTGTGGATATGGGTCTGTGTGACCCACAACCGTCGAGCACAATTTTCTGTAAGAAAACCTCTATTCTTCCTTTTGTCTGTCTAGTTTACTGAAAACATGAAGAGCAAACTATGTCACAGGGCATAAAGTTAGAAATGATTGACATGTTGCATTGCAGACATATTTCGTACCGTTGATTTTGGGAGGTTATCCAGGGACAAATTCTCCTCGGAGTTATATCACCTATAGTGCTCAATATGAGTTGATTTTTCGTCCCTTTCAGCAGCGAGACTATATGAGACGGGAAATTGTGATTAATCGTAAAATTCGAACCACATGAGCTCCCTCTGGAATCGAACTTAGGTTTCTCACGCCAAAGGCCCTTACGCTAACCACTTAGCCACGAAGAAGCTCGGAGCTCATATTGGTAAAGAAGAAATCATATTATGGGAATTTCAGTGGAGAAAACTAAGTGGTACGACTGTTAAATGAATATATTTCCTGGTCAATCTCATTTGATAATGTCATTAAAAAAAAATAACATTCTATTTTCTGTATCTCGCTAATGTATACTAGTTAAATTTCACACAGTGTGCAAAGAGGGGAAGGGATTACAACGTACGATGAATGGACTTTGCTTCCTACCTGAGGAACAAAAAATTTTCTTGTAAAATTCACTGTTGCAAAGAACCTGTGTGATTGACTGATAGCTACACATACATTGACAAAATGAAAGTCTTAATTTTAGGTCTGAAGCTCCCTTCAGGCAAGCTGACCGCAGGCGTGGCTTCTTTTCCTGGTAAAACCGTGTTTAAAAAACAGACACAAGGTCAGTTGGCCGTTGCTTAGATCTTCGTAAAACAACTAATAAGACCTGTTTTCTTCTATACAAATCATATAGTTGTTTGATGCCTCTTTATTCCTTAAAAAAAAAACAATATATCCAGATTCACGGAGGCCCACAGGAATTGTGATAGAAAGATGAAAAAATATCTTTATCATTCAGATACTTTATTATTATTATTATTATTATTATTATTATTATTATTAATAATAATAATAATAATAATAATAATAATAATAATAATAATAATAATAATAATAATATTTGTAGTAGTAGTAATAGTAGTAGTATGGGTATTATTATTATTATTATTATCACATAATATTATTCGTTAGTCCTCGCAGAAATTAATACTCAGCAGCAGGGGTAAAAGTGCGTGCGAGCGAGGGGTACCCCGTCCACGACCTCCAAAAAAGTGTGTACAGAGTCCCCCCAGTTCCTAAGCAATTACAATGGGCAAAGATAAGCATGGAGAACTGCGGGAAGTCACGCGGCTACCTACCGTCCCCTACCTTTTCAGATGATTCCTTCCCATGTTGCCTAATCCCACCTCGACTAACGAATTATCAGCCAATTATATCTCCAAGATGAGAGTGTCCACCATTTTAGGCGAGATGGGAATGCCCATCTTACCCAATCCCATCTTGCTTAAGATGGCGGTAGGATGCAACGATGGAATTTCTGTACTACAGAGGGAATTCCTCTACTACCATTTTAACCAGATATTTCAATCAGTATTGGCAATCTCTGTCAACTACAATATAAATATATAATGAGTACTAAAGAAGAAGAAAGCATAGGAGGAAGGCGATTTTGTGGATTTATTTCACTTTTGGTTTGTTTTGAGAATACTGCAAATTGATTGGCAAACAGAAGCTTATCAGAAACAGGATTGAAATAACACCGACAACGTTTGAGAGCTGATTCCTGACACCAAGATAAGACAACCTGGGTGCACAAATGCTTCCTTTTGCCACAATGATCAGCCAAAAACCTGTCGGAAAAATGCCCAGAGAAGTCGTAACTCGAGAACAAATGTCGAATCGAAGTCGGGGGAAATGAATGTATATTATTTGTAGCCATAGTTTCCATTATTGCACAACTCGATATGTTACAGGAGCAGCACAAAAGTCACGTCAAAGAAATTGAAGAATTATTGGGATAATTTATGAAACGTTGACTGAGGCGAGTTAACTACAATTAAATACGATATTTCAACTAACAGGAATCTTAGAACACAGTCAATGTTACAAGAACATCGTTAAAATTATAAATAGGGAAGATGCACATATTTGATTGTTCCACTTTGTCTCAGTATAGAATTGGCTATAGAGGAAGAACTGAAATTATATGATGTCCATAAAGTTTAAATATTATGCCATCTAGGTTAATGAAGACAGATCACGCATGGCTATGGGTAGCCTGTGCGACTTTCGCATAGCAGACCAGGCTACGATTCGCGGCGGGAGCGCAAGCAGTTCGGATCTCACGTAATCTGTAGCACCATATCTCATGTAATTTTACTACCCAAGGGATGGTAACTGAAATTCGATCCAATAATAGATAGAGGTAATAGATGGAAGGTAATTTTTCGGAAATAATTCGTGAAATGAGAATGTAGAGGAAAACAATAATACCGAGAAATCTCACGGCTTCGATGGTATCCACTACAAACTTTATAGTCTGGGATCGAACGACGTCCATCCCGCATCAGAAGTAAGCGCTCTATCACTAAGTCCCCTGCCCCTACTTTTGAGGAAACACTATGATTCTGACAGATGTATCGATATACTAAATATTGAGTGTGATAAACCAACAACCAAGTAGTACAGTCAGAATGTGGGAATCGTGGCGTTTTCTTCGTGCGAGAATGGTAAGTACGTTTTTCTATGTCAGTTATCCTTAACTGAATGCCCTAGTCTCTTCAGGATTGAGGGAGGACATGGTGACTCAGTGGTACACAGTTTGCCTCTGGTACGTGGAACCTCTGGTTCGATCCTCAGCCAAGAACTTTGTGGTGGATACCATCGTACCGTATGTGGGTTTCCTCGGAATACTCCAATTTCCTTCCACATTCTCATTACAGCATATCTTCCATCAACATTTACTTGCCTTAATCATTGTCTCCCTTAGCCTAAAGAGCTTAATCGCGGTTACAGGGGTTGCTTACAGTTTGAAATGAAATGAAAAAATGAAACGAAATCTTTAAGTTTAACGTCCCACGGTTATGGCGGTTAGACTAAAGGAGACGGTGATAATGAGAAATGAGTGAAATGGTGGAATGAGGAAAGTAGGAGGAAACGGGAGAACATTGAGAAAACCCACGAGCACGATGTTTGTCCACCACAAAATCCACACGGCGCGAGCTAGGAACGAACCAGGGACCCCAAGCACCGGAGGTGAACGCTCTACCACTGAGCCACCGCGCCCCCCTCACTTACAGTTTGTCGGTGGGTTACCGTTAAGATTGTATTTGTAAGAAAGAAGGAGTCTATGGGGCTCATAATTTTTAAAAGCTGAGAACTACAATATTGTACGTTGATTGTAAATAATGCTAAAGGTACGAACTAAATTCAATTTCTGAGTCTTTTAGCATTATTAGTCGTATTATGGACAAGAAATAACACACATATCTACAGACCAACAAAAATAACAATGAAATTTGATATTCGACAGTGAAATATAGTAATATACAACTTGGATATCAAATTTTGAGGTTAATTTTCTTGGCTTTGGATACGTTCAAGATACATCTGTTTTCCTGATAGTCCAAACTTTCAAGATACGAGTATCAATCTTCTAGATTTACGTTAATAACTATGAAGATTATCCTAAATCTAACAAATAAGTATAGAAAGCGATTACTTAAGTTCATAATTGATTTTTGAGAACATGCTGGCCCTAACTATTATATCACATCACTACTTTCCCATTTCCAAAATTATCACAGATTTCAATATGGATTATTCCAGGATAGCGCCGGAGGTTCATGATCTAATTAGCCCTTTCTTCTTTTCTCAGTATGTGATACTACCACCGTTTGCATTGTCCATCTTTCACTATTTTCACGATTCTACAGTTCATTTGATGTATTTAAATAGCATAGCATAGCCCTTCAGTAGTATTGGCCTCACCTGAGGACACTTATGGCCCCTGGGTCCCTGCTTCAGGACCCATGGTCCCTGGCCCGGGGTCAATGACCTAGGGGTACATAGGACCGACCCCTCTAAAATTTTGGCATTTGTACCGTGGCCCACTCTCTAAATTTTGCAGGGGTACAAAGGACCACCCCCTTAAATTTTGGAAATTGCAAAATCTAAAAATTCGGCGTGGTTGCCTAGGACCATAGTATGTACCTCTATTAGTATTGGGAGTCTATGTCCTTCATTTCATGGGTAAAAAATTGCAAAAAATTCAAATTTCCGGGTTTTTGACCTAATTTATCCCCTTTGATGAGGTGTTAATAACCTATATAGTTATATGGGCGTATACAGGAGTCCATTCCCTTTCATAAGATATGGGTATATTTGTGCACCCCTTTAAAACTTTCGCAAAAATACCTTGGCCCACCCATTAAATTTTGAAAATTGCCCAATTTAAACATTTGGTATTATAGTACTGGACCTTAACATGTATTATCATAAATTTGGGTGGTCCACCTCCTTCCCATTAGGGGTACAAAATTGCCAATATATAAACGTAAGCAATACCTTGTACCACGTGTTAGGTCTTTTGGCCTAATTTATCCAATTGGATGAGGTCCCATTACCTTATACGGTTATATGGTTATGAATAGGGGTCTATTCCCTATCATAAGACATAGGTACATTTGTGTACCCCTTTAAAAATTTGGGAGGGGTACCTTGGCTCACCTCTTACATTTTAGAAATTGTCCATTTTACATATCTGGTATCATAGTATATGACCCTAATATAGATTACTATAAATTTGGGTGGTTCACCTTGTTCCCTTTCATGGGTACGAAATTGCCAAATTTTAGTACAACCACGTGTTTGGTTTTGGTTTAATTTATCTCCTTGATTGAGGTCCTATTACCTTATATATTTATATGGTCATGTATACGGTTCCATTCCCTATCATAACACATATATACATTAATGCACCACTTTAAATTTTTGGGAGGGTAACATGGCCAACCCTCTTAAATTTTGGAAATTGCCAATTCAACCATTCGGTATCATATTACATGACCTCAACATGTATCATGATAAATTTGGGTGATCCACCAATTTCCCTTTCATGGGTAAAAATTGCTAAAATATAAACATAAGCAATATGGTGTACCACATGTTTGGGTTTTGGCCCATTTTTTTTCCTTTGACGCGGTCTTATTACCGTATATTGTTCCTATATATATGGTCATGTATATAGGTTCATTTCCTATTATAAGACATGGGTACATTGATGCACCCTTTAAAAATTTGCGAGGGGTATCTTGCCTCATCCACTCTGTTTTAGAAATTGTTTAATATAAGCATTTGGTATCATAGTACAGGACTTCAATATGTATCACTATAAATTTGGATGGTTCACCTCATTCCCTTTCATGGGTAAAGAACTACCAAAAATCAAATTTCGGAGATTTTTGACCCCGTTTGATAAGGATTTAAAATGTTATATGGGTATGTACAGAGGTTTATTACCTTCATATATTTATGTTCCCTTTTAAGTTTGGGAATTATCAAATAACAAAATTCGATAAACGTTTTCTAGGGCCCATTCTAGATGTTGGTGTTCCTCTTATGGCCAAATATTCAAAATTTTCAGGTTATTGTCCTATTTTTTGATACTGCTTTATTATTGAATAAGTACAGGATTGATTACTTTTTCATAAGACACAGGTGTATTTGTGTACCAATCATAAATTTTGGGAGGGGTACATTTCTTATTCTGATATCAATAATTGGTAATTGTTCTTAAAATTGGATAGTATCTCATTCACTGGGTAAATCATTATGAAATATTAGTATAATCACGTGATCAGTTATTGACCTGTGATGGGATTAGGAGCCCAGGACATTGATACATTTAAACTTTGTAGGATAATTTGAGAATTGTCAAACGAAATTGCGTCATTGCTTTTGCTTATTCCAGCCTACGGACCAAATATAAACGTAAGCAATAAATCTACTACGTGATTGAGCTTGATCAGGTAATATACAGTGATTCATTTCCTTTGTTGTGGTACTTCTTAAGTTTGAGTACACACTTGTAGAAAACAGTTGGTTCTACTCAGGTAAACAATTGGCGGACATTATTGACCTTATTGAACATATAATGATATGATTAATTCTAAGACTTAGGTATGTCGAGAGAAGTATTCTTTAAATTTGGGAATTGTGATAAACAGAACTTTAACATAAGGCGCGAAATTTGAAACAATACTTTAAACTTTAGTCACAGCTTATAGTCTAAGATCATTTGTGGTGATTGATTTGACCTTGAGTTTTAGGAATCTGATAGCTAACCTTATTGAATCTTATGACTCATACTCTTAAGGGAATACATGCTTCAACACTGAAATTTAGTCACAAGGTGATGTAATCTGGCACTGACAAAAGTTAATGTTGATGCAATCTAATTGGTTGATGACTATCTTTCGGGCAATCTGATTGGTTGATGATCTTCAAATTTTTGCTGCATTCAGTTTTGTTTGTTTAACATTTAAAAAGTTTTTGAAATTTTTGTTTGATTTTTTTTTGTTTGAAACTTTGATTTGACATTTTTCGTTTGATGTTTTTAGTCTGAAAATTTTTCTTTCGAAATGTTTGATTTTTTATTTGTTTTCAATTTTTTTGAAACTTTGGTTTGAATTATTTTGTTTGAAATTTTTAGTTTGAAAATTTGTTTCAAAATTTTTGTTTGAATTTTTTTTTTTCAAATTTTTTTGTCAGAATTTTTTTTGTTTGAAAAACGTTTGTTTGAAACATTTTGTTCCCAATAAGTTTTGTTTTGAAATTTTTTTCAAAATTTTGTTTGAAGTTTTTTTCGTTTGAAATTTTGAAACATTTTTTTCGTTTCAAAACTGAAAAATTTTTTTTGTTATTCTAATTTTAAAAAAATGTTCAATTTTTTCTTTCTAAAACTTTTTTTGTTTGAACATTTTTGTTTCGAAATTTTTGTTTAGAAAATTTTGGTTTGAAATTTTTAAGTTTGAGCACTTATTAGTGAAGAACAGGAACTGCTTAGAAGAAAATTTGGTTTGAAATTTTTCGTTTGATTCTTTTGTTTGAAAATTTTTGTTTAGAAATTTTTGTTTGAAAAAAATTGTTTGAAATTTTTGTTTTAAAATTTGGTTTTACATTTTTAAAAGTTTGTGCACTCATTAGTGAAGAACCGGAAATGTTTAGAACAAAAACCTCTGGTAACATTGTTTATGATGGTGCAGTAATACACGTCAGAACATGGAGTTGTATTATACTTGAAATGAAAAAAAAAAACACAAATCTTTGAAATTGATCATTTTATTACACTGCACAGGATAATCACATACATCCGTACCAGAAAATTATCTGGATATTGTCGATACAATGTATTTTGAACTTCTTGCACTAGTTCGTCTTTAGCGCATAATTTTAATTCAAATTGAAGTCTTTTAAGGTATATTGCAATATCAATTGGTGGAAACTCAATGTTAATTTGATCACAAATAAACTGTTTATCAATACAGATATGCACCCACGAACGATGTTGACAAACATCACAACATATAGATACATATTGTACAATATGCATGACACATTTCTCAAAATAGTACTTTTTCACGAATATACTTTATTTGTTGCTCACTTCCACTGCATGTTTAACACACTGGAATACGTTGATGAATTTGTTCCATTCCGTTTGCGTTAAATACACCATGTAGCGAGGGACATGCAATGTACTCTTTTTACATATGAACATCATCTTTTCTTCGAGGACTGTACGCAGCACCACTTCATGATTTGAGCCTAATGATTTGACTATGGTCACATTTAGCTCATCATGAAAATAATCATTCATTTGGTCGACTCGTGAAAATAATATTTGCCATTTTAGAGAGTTCAGTTGTGCACCAAATTGTTCTGCTTTGCGCAATCGAATCACTGGTTCAAATGTTCTAGCACTAATACCAATCATCACATGTTTTGTTTGAAATATATTTCTTGGATAATAGCTTGCAAAGATGAATTCTTTATCGTTAGAAGTATACATCTTTCCTGCTGAAACGCACTTGCTCAAATGATTTCATGGGATGACACTGTATTTGCTGATTTATAGAACTACGGCTGACGTCATTGGAAAGAAATGTGCTGACATTTGAATTCATGATTTCATCACAGTTGCTGACGTCATCCTGACCAACAAAATTCATAGATCGCATATTCAGCATACAACTACGTCTGATGTCAAACGAATGTGCTGACGTTTGAATTCATGGTTTCATCACAATTTCTGACGAAACCAAATTCTCTGATCCGGCTGTGTACTAAATTCACATTGATGACTTCGACCCAAGAATCCTTTGTAACAGAAAGATACAGATACAGTATTTAAGAAACGCAACAGTTCTTCTTGTTTTGATGTTTCCATGGGTAAATATCTTGCTAGTAAAATTATATTCTTATTATTTTCGAGCTTCACTACGATTCTTAATCCAAACTTTGTAGGGATTTTTTCGCTGTCTAAGATTCTATAAGGTACATTCTGTTGTAAATAAGTAATTTTGGTAAATGATTTCACCACATCACGTGTGTTTAGAAACTGCAGACAAGTAGCCATGATGATGTTATCATGAATACTAACTCGAACGATACTTATATATGATGCAAAACTGATGACGTTGCATTATCATATTCTCAGGTGTACCATTGCACCATGATAAACAATGTTGCCACAGGTTTTTGTTCTAAACAGTTCCGGTTCTTCACTAATGAGTGAACAAACTTAAAAATTTCAAACCAAAATTTTCCAAACAAAATTTCGAAAGAAAAATGTTCAAACAAAAAAATATTAAACACAAAAAAATCGAACAATTTGTTTAAAACTAAAATTTCAAAAAAATGTCAGTTTTAAAACGAAAAAAAAATAAATTTCTCAAACGAAAAAAAAATTTAAAAAAAATGAAAAAAAAATTCAAAACAAAAGATATTACAAACAAAAAGTTCCAAACAAAGGTTTTTCAAACCAAAATTTCAAAAAAAAATTAAAAAAAATTCATACAAAACATTTTCACAAAATTTTGAAACAAAAATTTTTAAACCAAGAAATTCAAACCAAAATTTCAAACCAAAGTTAAAAGCAAAAAAATGAAGAACAAATAAAAAAAAATCAAAGAAGAATTTCAAAATAAAAATTTTCAAACTAAAAATATTAAACTACAAAATGTCAAACCAAAGTTTCAAACAAAAATTTCAAACACTTTTTAAATGTTAAACAAAACAAAACTGAATGCAGCAAAGATTTAAAATCATCAACCAATCAGATTGCACGAAAGATATTGATCTACCAATTAGATTGCATCAACAATTACTTTTGTCTGTGTCAGATTACATCACCTTGTGAGTAAATTTCATTTTTGTAGCATGTATTCTCTTAAGACTATGAGCCATCGGATTCAATAAGGTTAGCTATCAGATTTCTAAAGATCAAGGTCAAATCAATCACCACAGATGATCTTAGACTATGAGCTGTGACTTCAAAGTATAAGTTCAAATTTCGAGCCTTATGTTAAAGTTCTGTTTATCACAACTCCCAAATTTAAAGAATACTTCTCTCGATATACCGAAATCTTAGAATTAACCATATCATTATATGTTCAATAAGGTCAATAATTTCCGTCAATTGTTTACCTGAGTAGAACCAACTGTTTTCTACAAGTGTGTACTCAAACTTAAGAAGTACCACAACAAAGAAAATGAATCCCTGTACACTACCTCATCAAGGATACTTACGTTTATATTTGGTCCATAGGCTGGAATAATCGCAACAAATGACGCAATTTCATTTGACAGTTCTCAAATTATCCTACGAAGTTTAAATGTACCAATGTCCTGGACTCCTAATCACATCATAGGTCAATAAGTGATCACGTGATTATACTAATATTTGATAATGATTTACCCAATGAATGAGATACTATCCAATTTTAAGAACAATTACCAATTATTGATATGAGAATAAGAAATGTACGCCTCCCAAAATTTAAGATTAGTACACAAATAAACCTGTGTCTTATGAAAAAAGTAATAAATACTGTACTTATTCAATAATAAAGCCATATCAAACAATAGGTCAATAACCTTAAAATTTTGAATATTTGGCCATAAAAGGAACATCAACATCTACAATGGTTCCTACAAAACGTTTACCGAAATTTGTTATTTGGTAATTTCCAAATTCAAAAAGAAACATAAACATATGAAGGTAATAAAGCTCTGTACATACCCATACAACGTTTCAAATCCTTATCAAACGGGGTCAATAATCTCCGAAATTTGATTTTTGGTAGTTCTTTACCCATTAAAGGGAACGAGGTGGGCCATCCAAATTTATAGTGATACATATTGAAGTCCTATGATACATATTGTACTATGATACCAAATGCTTATATTAAACAATTTCTAAAACAGAGTGGATGAGCCAAGGTACCCCTACCAAATTTTTAGAGGGTACATCAACGTACTCATGTCTTATGATAGGAAATGAACCTATATACATGACCATATAACCATATATGGTAATAAGACCGCGTCAAAGGGAATAAATTGGGCCAAAACCAAACATGTGGTACAACATATTGCTTATGTTTATGTTTTAGCAATAAACCAAATTTATCATGATACATGTTGAGGTCATGTACTATGATACCGAATGCTTAAATTGGAAAATTTCCAAACTTTAAGGGGAATGGCCATGGTACCCCTCCCAAAAATTTAAAGGGGTGCATAAATGTACCTATATTTTATGATAGAGAATGGAATCCTATACATGATCATATAACCAGTTAAGGTAATAGGACCTCATCCACGGGGATAAATTGGGCCAAACCAAACAAGTGGTTGTACTAATGTTTGGCAATTTTGTACCCATGAAAGGAAACGATGTGGACCACCCAACTTTATAGTGATCTATATTAGGGTTGTATACTGTTATACCAAATATTTAAATTGGGCAATTTGCAAAATTTAAGGGGGGGCAAAGTACCCCTCCAGCGTGCATCAATATACCGATGTCTTATAATAGGAAATTGACTAATATACATGACCATATAACTATATAAGGTAATAGGACCTTATCCAAGGGAATAAATTGAGCCAAAACCAAACACGTGGTTGTACTAAAATTTGGCAATTTCGTACCCATGAAAGGGAACTTGGTGAACAACCCAAATTTATACTAATCTATATTAGGTACTATACTATAATACCAAATATATAAAATGGGCAATTTCCAAAATTAAAGAGATGGTTCAAGTTACCCCTCCCAAAAATTTAAAGGGGTGCATAAATGTACCTATGTCTTATGATAGGAAATGGTCCCTTATAGATGATCATATAATCATATAAGGTAATAAAACCTCATCCAAGGGAATAAATTAGGTCAAAAACGAAACACGTGGTTGTACTAAAATTTGGCAATTTCGTACCCATGAAAGGGAACGAGGTGGACCACCCAAATTTATAGTAATATATACTAGGGTCCTATTCTATTATACCAGATATGTAAAATGGACAATTTCTAAAAATTGCGGGGTGGGCCAAGGTACCCCTCCCAAATTCTTAAAGGTTTGCACAAATGTACCTATGTCTGATGATAGGGAATAGACCCCTTTACATAACCATATAACCATATAAGGCAAGAGGACCTCATCTAAGAGGATAAATTGGGCCAAAAGACCATACACGTGGTACAAGGTATTGCTTACGTTTATATTTTGGCAATTTTGTACCTGTAAAAGGTAACGAGGTGGACCACTCAAATTTATCATAATACATGTTAAGGTCCAGTACTATAATACCAAATGTTTAAATTGTACAATTTCCCAAAATTTAAGGGTTTGGCCAAGATACCCCTCCGAAAGTTTTAAAGGGGTGCACAAATATACCCATATCTTATGAAAGGGAATGGACCCCTGTACACGCCCATGAAAGGGAATAAATTAGGTCAAAAAACCAACGAAATTTGAATTTTTGGCAATTTTTTACCCATGACATGGTAGGACATAGACCTTCAATAGTAATAGAGGCACACACTATGGTCGTAGGCTACCACACCCAATTTTTAGATTTGGGAATTTCCAAAATTTAAGGGGGTGGTCCTATGTACCCCTGCCAAAGATTCGGGGGTGGACCATGGTACACCTGTCAAAATTTTAGAGGTGTAGTCCTATGTACCTCTAGAGCATTGACCCCGGGCCCAGGACCATGGGTCCTGAGGCAGGGTCCCGGGGGCCAAAAGTGTCCTCAGGTCAGGCATTAGTACTCCTTATCCCATTAATTTTGACTCCCCTCCGTTTTTTTGGGACATTCAGCCCTTATAACTTTCCACATATTCATATTTCTACATCCAAGCACTGCGTCTCAACCCGCAACTCGACTAATCCATTTGGACCCTTTACTTTTCAGACAATTTCTTATTGATGGAGGAACACGGAAAATATATCTACATGGACTGACATGTAACATTTCCCAAATGTAACACTCCAATTTTGATAAAATTTGGCAGGTGGATAATACACACAAAATAAACGAATACGTGTACTTATATTTTCTGCGGTAAGACTGTTTTATGGGGGAAAACCCAAGCCAAAATTTTCAAAGTTAACGCCCGAAAGACAAAAAATAGTGGACCGAAGTGAACGAAATTGTGCACAGATATTGAAAACGTAAAATCAAGAAATACAGGTTTCGTTTTTCGTGAAAAAAAACGGTTAGGTGGAGCACGGACCCTTCCAAATCTTGAATCACGAAATATCAAAATTGGTAATAACAGTATGTCAGAAGTGCGTAAAAAACATGAAGAATTGTAATGAAATTTTGTGTAGTGACAATATGCAAAAACACTAATGCGTTTTTTAATTTTCTGCGGATAAAACGGTTTAATGGCAAAAGCCCCCACCCAAAATTTTGAAAATTGACGCAAAAGAGGCAAACAAAAGTAGACCGAAGTCAATGAAATTGTGCACAAATATTGTTGAAGTAATATGAAATAATACGAGTTTAGTTTTTTTCCTGAAAAGAAAAAAAACTAATGGGTGGATCGAGGCGTTTCGTGGCGGAAGAAGTAGACCGAAGCGAATAAAATTGTATGTAGATATTGCGTATATAAAACAAGGCCTTTTCGGTTTCTCAAGTGTATCTATCCGATTTCTTCAAATTTGGCAGATCAACAGTAAGCACAAACAGTATATATAGTACTTTATAGTATTTCAGGAGGCACCTTTAACGCTTACAGTGTTTTCGTGATTAAATGTCTGGAGGGGCCCGTGCCCCACCCAACCTTTTTTTCCAGATAAATAAGAAACCTGTATTCCCTTACTTTATGTGCAAATTATCTATGCACAATTTGATTCACTTCGGTTCATTTCTTCTTGCGGGAGTCAACTTTCAAAACATTGGGTGGGAGCTTTTGCCCGCTAAACCGTTTTTCCGCAGAAAATAAAATAACGCATTCGTTTATTGTTTTCCCTATTTTCCATACACAACGCTTCGTTGTAATTCTTTCATGTCCTTATTACATATCTGACATACTGTTACTAGCACTTTTGATATTTTTCTCAATCAAAGGTTGGGAGGAGTCCGTGCCCAACCCAACCGTTTTTTCCGGGAAAAAACGATACCCGTAATTCCTAATTTTATGTCTGCAATATCTGTGTACAATTTAATTCACTTCGGTTCAATTATTATTGCGGTTCGGGCGTGAACTTTCAAAAGTTTGGGTGGGAATTTTTCCGCAGAAAATAAAAAAAAAACTATTTTTATTTTTGCGTAGTGTCCATACATAAAGTTTCGTTACAATTCTTCATGTTCTTTACACACATTTGACACACTCTTACTATTACTTTTGATTTTTCGTGATCAAAGTTTTGAGGGGTCCGTGCCCCACCCAACTATTTTTTCCAGGAAAATAGGAAACCAATATTCAGTCATTTTATGTCTACAATATCTGTGCAAAATTTCATTAACTTCGGTTCACTTCGTTTTGCCATTCGGGCGACAACTTTCAAAATTTTGGTTGGGAGCTTTTACCTCCTAAAACCATTTTTACGCAGAAAATAAAAGGAACCCTATTCGTTTACTTTTTGCGTATTGTCCATACAAAAAGTTTCGTTGCAATTCTTCATGCCCATTACACGCATCTGACTTACTGTTACTAGCACTTTTGATATTTCGTGATCAAATGTTTGGAGGTGTCCGAGCCACACCCAATGACTTTTTTTTTTCAGGAAAATACGAAATCCGTATTCCCTCATTTTACTTCTGCAATAACTGTTCACAAATTCATTCACTTCAGTTCTGTGGATTTTGCCTTCCTGGTGTCAACTTTCAAAATTTTGGGTGGAGCTTTTATATTAAACCTTTACATTATGTATTTTTTTTTTCTTTTTTGAGATTCTTTTTTGTTGGGGAGAGGGAGAGATATACTTTCCTCTGATATATGTTTCTTTCCATTCATCTTGTTTGAACTGCTTAGGTAAAATCATTTTGTAACTTTTGATGTCATCCAACTTCGTCACGATAATAAAATTGTCAATCTTAAGAATTTATTTTATTTTCTTATTTGCAGTTTGCCACACTGATATATTTGTTACAAAATTGTGGCTTGGTTGAACGCCTTTCGAATTTGCAACCAACCCAACGGACGAGCTTTTTGGGTTGCCTGCTATTGCAGAAAAAGCAGAATTGCAGGTGGTAATGCACTTTTGGAGTTGGTATATATAACCGCAAAATTAGCCAATGCCAGGTTTTGTATAAGAAAAGATATCCCTGTATTAAAACGTTGATCATGTACAACCTTTTTTCTTTTGATTCGTTAAATGTTGATTGATGTCGAATAACTTAATATCAAAAAGCGATTTGATCTCGTCCAGCCTATTTTTCATTTACTGTTCGGTTCTATAGAATCTTTCATCATTTTGTTCGTCAGTTTGGTAACCATCCTGTATATCTACTTCTTGAATATTTTCTTCAACATATGCAATGGGTGTATTTTTTTCTAAGGTTACCTTTCTATTAGTCGGATTTGATATTAGAGTGTGAAAGTATTCTTAGGTACTTTGGTAGCCAACGTTTGTAGTCCGTATTTGTCCAATAAGTTTTCTAATGGAGAAATTAAAAAAAAATATTCGCTATCCCCTTGCCGATTCTTGACATTAATTGGTAAAAAGAAATGCGACCTGGCTTGTATAGTAGTAAATACGTCAGCCAATTTATGCTGCTTTATTGTATGTATAGCCCTAGAAGATAATTTTTCTTGAGTGTCAACTTCAATTGGATAAGACGGAGGCCGTGGTTTCCTGTACACCGATAATTTGTTAATTTGTAAGTCAATTTTAGCCTGTAAACGATTTAGAATATATACACCAAATAAAGGCAAAAAATCTTCATGCTCTGAAATTTGAAGGTAATGAGAAGAATCGTTGAACCAATCCTGAACTTAATTAAAGCTATACTGCGTAAATTTACGACTGAATTCTCAATTCCTCGTAGATTAGTACTAAAAGGAATCAATTTTGTATTTGGAGGAAGCCAAATTTTGGGCCATAAACTCAATGAACTGTCTGTACCAATGATAATAGCATACTTTGTTTGGTTAATTGTTACATTAATTAATAATTTATGTTCCTGATTTAGCATTTTAATGTTTTCCTTTCTATCTGATAACAGATCCACCGTATAAAGTGATGTACTTCCAGGTTTTTGTTGCTCATGAAGTTCCTGACTTTCGGCCCTCATAAGGTGTTCTTGAGAGGAATTGTCCTGGGACCCCTCTAAGAGCTTCCCTGCTGGTTTTCCTTATAGCATATAGTGGAAGAATGCCTATTTTTATAGGATGCGCCGAAACTATAATTGTTTCCGCCCTAGGATTACTATTATTATTTTTATTATTATTATTAGATTGTTTTTTCTTTCCATTTCTCTGCTGGTTGTTATGACCGTCTCGTCTGAATTGTGAATTCTTGATAGCATTTTGAGCTACCAGAAGAGATAGTTCAGCCATTTGATTTGCTAATTTAGTGAAGTCTAATGAATTATTTGTATTCGCACTAGAAGTACTAGACGAGCTACGCGTGGTGTTCGAGAGGGAGTTTGGATTGGTAGCTTGAGAGGGGGGATTTGGAGGTAACTGATTTTGTGATGCACCCTGTAGCTGTGGTGCTGAAGGTGTAGGAAAGACTAGGTCGGATGTTGGTAGTGATTTCAATTAGGTGTTGAGTTACATAATGCATAAGTCAGTTGTTGTTCATGATGCAGGGGGAAGGAAGCGCCAGCGATTGGTGATGAGTTTAAATTGTTGACTGGTGAATTATGATAACAGAGAGAATATATTGCCTGTTGTAACTCCACGTAATCACGCCTCTTCATTGGGTCATTTGTTTTCTCCAGATTATGTGAATGTGTTTGAAAGGCCTGAACAGTTGTAAATGTTTCTAACGCAATCTTTTGTAAAATGTTTCTCTTTAACCCTAGTGATAAATAATTTATTTTCTGTTTTTCAGTGGCTTGAGGCAAAACTTGCCTAATAGCTCTTAGTTTCCAAGAAAATACGTATCTGTTGGCTCATTTTCGCCCTGTTGGACTTGCAAATTTTAAACTCCGCCCGATATGCCAGTAATTTTGGTCTATTCAAGTCAACTAATTTATCCTATAATTGTTCGTAATTAAGTGCATCTAACTGGTTCTGGGCCATTAACTGTAGTATTAAATCGAGTGCCATGCTTTTAAAACACATTGATAACTTCTTTTTTCTCAGCATTCCAAGAATGCAACAATGCAAGATGGTCAAAGAGCATAAAAATATATCGGGGACCTCCGTAACGTGTCCCGAATACTTAGTAAGGTGCGGTATATTAAAATAAGAGCACGAATTCTGCTCCATATTTGCAGCGTCCTCCGGGAAAGAGTTCTTTCCTGTTCTAGTATGAGGCATGCACTAAATTAAAGTCAAGTCCGAGTCATTAATTTGACTAATTGCACACTTAAGAAAACCACATTCCTTAAAAAAAGAGTTCACTGTCAAGTTAATGAAAATACTGTCCGGTAGGGGAGTATTCAGATCATTGCTGAGCCGGTCAAAACCAATACCATATAAAGCTTTTCTTCCATATAGGTATATGTAGAGCGTTAATAAAAACAGTGTCCGGAATCGAACTCTCACTACCAAGTTTGTTAGAAAATTTATCTATAAAAGCATTTTCACAAAGTACTATACAAATTAATCTCTCTAATATCAAAGGTTGGTTATAGGTGATCTTTGGCCGTAATGTCACAGAAAGAATCTGTGCAGAGCCCCGTGCAGGTTAAGCGGAGTGGAATTAGGTGCCCAAAGCTCCGAAGCAAGCAGTGGGTAGGTTACTAGGACAACAGAGTACCGAAGCAGGCTAAGCGGCTGAGGTTGGGATTCCCAGTCAGAGCTCCGAGCAGGCTAATTCAGGACAAAGGATAAGCGTAGTCCCGAAGCAGACTAGAGGCCCTGGGGTTAGGTTAATCCTAAAGTTCCGAAGCAGACAGTAGGAGGGCTACTAATTCGGGTGAGACTCGGTAACCCAGAGGATAGAAAAGTGACTTTACTTATTACCTTGCGTTAAAAGAGTATTTCTGTCAGAAACGACCCAGGCTGGAGATGTTATCCCCAGAGCACGCAAAACGCGACGTTGAAGTTAACAGTTAATTTGATTCTCCAGACCAGGTACATCGGGCTCTTGCTGCGTTTTAACTTTGGAACATGAAGTGCGTGTGTGAGAGAGAAAGAGAGATGGGGAGAAGTGAAAGATGCAAAGACAGGATAGAGAAACGTCAAGACAGAGAGAAAGGGAGACGAATATAAATATAAAACATGGTTATCATTACAATGTATGATATAGAACGCGCACACTTTTTATTTCAATTATCGCCAGTGATGCCTTGTAAGTTCTCCATCAGAAGATTTTTGAAAGTTGACGCCCGAAAAACAAAAACTAGTGGACCCAAGTGAACGAAATTGTGCACAGATATTGAAAACGTAAAATGAAGAAATACGGGTTTCGTTTCTCCTGGAAAAACGGTTAGGTGGAGCACGTACCCTTCCAAATCTTGAATCACGAAATATCAAAATCGGTAATAACAGTATGTCAAAAGTGCGTAAAGAACATGAAGTATTGAAATGAAATTTTGTGTAGTGACAATATGCAAAAAAAAAAAAAAAAAAAAAAACTAATGCGTTTTTTTTATTTTCCCCGGATAAAACGGTTTAATGGCAAAAGCCCCCACCCAAAATTTTGAAAATTGACGCAAAAAAGGCAAAAAAGTAGACCGAAGTCAATGAAATTGTGCACAAATATTGTTGAAGTAAGATGAAATAATTCGAGTTTAGTTTTTTCCTGAAAAGAAAAAAACTTATGGGTGGATCGAGGCGTTTCGTGGCGGAAGAAGTGGACCGAAGCGAATAAAATTGTATGTAGATATTGCGTATATAAAGCAAGGCCTTTTCGGTTTCACAAGTGTATCTATCCGATTTCTTCAAATTTGCAGATCAACAGTAAGCACAAACATTATATATAGTACTTTATAGTATTTCAGGAGGCACCTTTAACGCTTACAGTGTTTTCGTGATTAAATGTCTGGAGGGGCCCGTGCCCCACACAACCTGTTTTTCCATAAAAATACGAAACCTGTATTCCCTTACTTTATGTGCAAATTATCTATGCACAATTTGATTCACTTCGGTTCATTTCTTCTTTCGGGAGTCAACTTTCAAAACAATGGGTGGGAGCTTTTGATCTTTAAAACCGTTTTTCCGCAGAAAATAAAATAACGCATTCGTTTATTGTTTTGCCTATTGTCCATACACAACGCTTCGTTGTAATACTTTCATGTCCTTATTATATATCTGACTTACTGTTATTAGCACTTTTGATATTTTTCTTGATCAAAGCTTTGGAGGAGTCCGTGCCCAAACCAACCGTTTTTTTTTTTTCGGGAAAATACGATACATGTAATTCCTAATTTTATGTCTGCAATATCTGTGCACAATTCAATTTACTTCGGTTCACTTATTATTGCTGTTCGGGCGTGAACTTTCAAAAGTTTGGGTGGGAGTTTTTGTCCCCTAAAACCGTTCTTCCGCAGAAAATAAAAACCCGTATTTTTATTTTTTGCGTAGTGTCCATATATAAAGTTTCGTTACAATTTTTCATGTCTTTACACACATCTGACACACTCTTACTATCACTTTTGATTTTTCGTGATCAAAGTTTGGAGGGGTCCGCGCCCCACCCAACTATTTTTTCCAGGAAAATGCGAAACCAATATTCAGTCATTTTATGTCTACAATATATGTGCACAATTTCATTCACTTCGGTTCAATTCTTTTTGCCTTTAGGGCGTCAAATTTGAAAAACTTCGGTGGGACTTTTGCCACATAAAACAGATTTTCCGCCGAAAATAAAAAAATAAGTATCCGTTTTTTTTTTACTTATTGTCCATACACAAAGTTATCTTCCAATTCTTCATGTCGTTTACACACATCTTACATACTGTTACTAACAGTTTTTTCTATTTCGTGATCAAAGTTTGGAGTGGCCCTTACCCAACCAACTCTTTCTTTCCAGGAAAATACGAAACCATTATTTTCTCGTTTTATGTCTACAATATCTGTGCAAAATTTCATTAACTTCGGTTCACTTTGTTTTGCCTTTCGGGCGACACCTTTCAAAATGTTCGTTGGGAGCTTTTACCTCCTAAAACCATTTTTCCGCAGAAAATAAAAAGAACCCTATTCGTTTACTTTTTGCGTATTGTCCATACAAAAAGTATCGTTGCAATTTTTCATGCCCTTTACACACATCTGACTTACTATTACTAACACTTTTGATATTTCGTGATCAAATGTTTGGAGGTGTCCGAGCCTCACCCAATCTCTTTTTTTTTTTCAGGAAAATACGAAATCCGTATTCCCTCATTTTACTTCTGCAATAACTGTTCACAATTTCATTCTTTTCGGTTCTGTTATTTTTGCCTTCCCGGTCTCAACTTTCAAAATTTTGGGTGGAGATTTTATATTAAACCTTTACATTATGTATTTTTTTCTTTTTTGAGATTCTTTTTTGTTGTTATATACTTTCCTCTGATATATGTTTCTTTCCATTCATCTTGTTTGAACTGCTTAGGTAAGATCATTTTGTAACTTTAGATGTCATCCAACTTCGTCACGATAATAAAATTGTCATTCTTAAGAATTTATTTTATTCTCTTATTTGCAGTTTGCCACACTGATATATTTGTTACAAAATTGTGGCTTGGTCCAACGCCTTTCGAATTTGCAACCAACCCAACGGACGAGCTTTTTGGGTTGCCTGCTATTGCAGAAAAAGCAGAATTGCAGGTGGTAATGCACTTTTGGAGTTGGTATATATAACCGCAAAATTAGCCAATGCCAGGTTTTGTATAAGAAAAGATATCCCTGTATTAAAACGTTGATCATGTACAACCTTTTTTCTTTTGATTCGTTAAATGTTGATTGATGTCGAATAACTTAATATCAAAAAGCGATTTGATCTCGTCCAGCCTATTTTTCATTTACTGTTCGGTTCTATAGAATCTTTCATCATTTTGTTCGTCAGTTTGGTAACCATCCTGTATATCTACTTCTTGAATATTTTCTTCAACATATGCAATGGGTGTATTTTTTTCTAAGGTTACCTTTCTATTAGTCGGATTTGATATTAGAGTGTGAAAGTATTCTTAGGTACTTTGGTAGCCAACGTTTGTAGTCCGTATTTGTCCAATAAGTTTTCTAATGGAGAAATAAAAAAAAATATTCGCTATCCGCTTGCCGATTCTTCGCATTAATTGGTAAAAAGAAATGCGACCTGGCTTGTATAGTAGTAAATACGTCAGCCAATTTATGCTGCTTTATTGTATGTATAGCGCTAGAAGATATTTTTTCTTGAGTGTCAACTTCAATTGGATAAGGCGGAGGCTGTGGTTTCCTGTACACCGATAATTTGTTATTTTGTAAGTCAATTTTAGCGTGTAAACGATTTAGAATATATTCACCAAATAAAGGCAAAAAAATCTTCGTACTCTAAAATTCGAAGGTAATGAGAAAAATCGTTGAACCAATCCTGAACTTAATTAAAGCTATACTGCGTAAATTTACGACTGAATTCTCAATTCCTCGTAGATTAGTACTAAAAGGAATCAATTTTGTATTTGGAGGAAGTCAATTTTTGGGCCATAAACTCAATGAGCTGCCTGTATCAAGGATAACAGGATATGTTCTTGGTTAATTGTTACATTAAATAATAATTTATGTTTCTGATTTAGCATTTTAATGTTCTCCTTTCTATCTGATAACAGAGCTACCGAGGCAATCTCCTTGTCATTCACTTTGTGCTGTAACAGCGGGTCATCTTCTCCATAGTGTCTAAGCCAGACTTTGTTTTGTTATAGTGAAGGATTCTACTGGCTTTTTCTCTGCTGTAGAAGTGTCAACTTCATGCTGGTTATGCATTGTACTCAGACGAGTAACAGTTTTGTACTTCTTTAGACATTACGAAACTATCATGGCATCCATTGGAATCCAAAGAAACTGCTTCCTACAAACCTACTCTTATCCGCTTTGGTAAATGAAGTTGGGAGTTCTGGCTTACTCTTCCGTATAGTTCCGACGTAGGTGAGTTTTCGTTCCTTCACTTTACGTCCAAGAGAAAGACTTGTAAAGAAGTTATCCCCAGTAATATTTCTACCACTTCCAGCAATTTCTTCTGTCAGTTGAAGAACGACTCTTTCCCCTTGATTGACTTCTCTTCTCTATTCTGGACTTTTTCCGCTATATATTTGCATCTTCCACACATAGCTTGTGATGCTATCACAAATAACTCAGAATTTTATTACATATTTACCCGGTTTACTTGGTATGTATTGCCGAAAGGGACAACGTCCGCGAAAAGTTACAAACTGTTCGTCTACCGTCATGTTTTCTCCGGGAATATAAGCGTCTTGTAGAGTTTTAATCCAGTCTTCACTCACGAAGTAATTTTGTCCTACCTTTCTTGTTACTCAACTTGGAAATTGTTTCCATAATGTTCCTACGAAAAAAATAGACAACAAGCAGATTTCTCATCATCAACTTCCCTGTTAGCTTACCGTGTAGGACCACAGTCCTTTCTAGTTACATTGGCAGCACCAGCACGCCCGCGACTGGTAGTGAAGGGTACTAAATACCAATGTTAAGCCACTTCTAGAGCGGAGAATTGCCTCTTCTTGTACGTCACTGTCACTAACATAAGAAAAATCACTCTCACTTGCAGATAACTCTAAAAATTCACAGTCCTCTTCTCCATCATCTGTCGAATCAACAAATAAATTTTCCTCGTCTGCCAACCGACATTGGCGTATATCGTTATCGAAAAGTCCGCCACATGCCATTATTCTCACACACAAAATCCGATGGCTAAAGTGAAAGTTTTTTTTTGTCCGTCATCCCGGTTAAAGGGTTGTGCCCTTTCTTCGGGTAAGTGCTTCAATTTGATTTATTGATTTGAAGGAAATATAGGTGGTCTAAGAGGTTTCATATTTATTATTTCTTTATTCATTCATTCATTATATTAAGCATGGATTAAGTGAAGTTATTCAGAAAATGAAAAACACGTACATGAACAGGAATATTTTAAGTGCTACAAATGAACATGTAAGCATTGTCAGGTATTACATTAATACAAAGCATGGAATAAAAGGTAAATTGGACTCAAAAAAAATAATAATAAAGGTGCAAATGGAGTTGATGAAATAGATGAAATGAAGTGCTCTAGACGTCACATCACTAGGTTATGTTAGTTTAGACGAATGAAGTTATCTTCTGTTCCTGGGGCGATTCAGGAACTGATGATTGACAGAGGAGGCCCTTGTTAATAGGTTCTTACGGTGCGTATGATGGATAGATATGAGATGAAAATTCATGCGGGCGATAAATTGCAAAGATTTCGGGGTCCAGCATATCGTTATCTAACTGTAAATGATATAGTGTCATGAAGTGCTGAAGAGGAGTATCAACGTAATTGGGCGGTGCATCGTTATCACGGTCGTAGCGGAGGATTTCAAGCGTCAGGGGATGGTGCTGAGCAAATCGTTTGCAGATATAACATATACGAAGTTGTTCAAGATGATTTAGTAATGGCGGAAAGTCGATCATCTCATAAAGTAATCTCGTTGGATGCGGCAGTCTTATACGATATGCTAGGCGTATAGCATGACGCTCGAGGATAGCAAGTTTTTGGTAGAATTTTAACGGTGCAGATATCCAAGCTGTATGTCCATATGTTAACGTACTCCGCATGAATGTTTTATATGTATTGATTACGGTACGTGCTCGAAGCCCCCAGGTTGTGCCAACTAGTCGTTTCAGGAGATTAAGTCGGTTTTGTGCTTGGCCTACGAGTTTGGTAAGATGTGGAATCCATGTAAGATGAGTGTCAAAAATGACACCGAGATACGTAATAGTGGTTGACACGGTTACAGGCGTAAGATCAACCTGAAGACGAAGGAGATTCGGATTTCGATGTATTCGAGAGCGGCGTCTACGTGGCAAGAAAACTATGGCTTGTGTTTTTGAAGAGTTAATGTTCAACCTCCATATATGACACCAACGCACGAATGTGTCAATAGCTACTTGCATGGTTTTATTAAGAGATCGTACAGTACGGGCAGTTGTGAAAAATGCAGTGTCGTCCGCAAACTGAAATATTGTGGTAGTATTAGGAACGACTAGGTCCGCGACGTACAATAAGTATAATAAAGGAGACAAAGATGAGCCTTGCGGTACCCCAGATTGTAAGAAGATGGGATGTGATAACGTTCCATTGATCGAGATATAAGCTATTCGTCCTACTAAGAAGGAATGTACGAATCGGATGTAAGAGGTTGGTAGAAGGTAGTTACGAAGTTTGTATAGTAAACCAGGGTGCCAAACCTTGTCGAAAGCTTTTTCTAGATCAAAGGTTACAAGGCAAGAAGGATATCCTGTATTAAACTGATTATAAATTGCTGTGGTGAGACGGAATAATTGATCGAGAGTGCTAAAATGTGGCCTAAATCCAGCTTGATGAATTGGAATAAGGTTATGTGAATTGAGATGGTCGTGCATGCGACGTACAAGGATTTGTTCCAAGATTTTACAGAGACAACTTGTGAGGTGAATAGGACGGTACGATGTGACTTCTGATGGAGGTTTCTTTGGTTTAGGGAAAAGAACTTTGGAGTACTTCCAGTCGAGCGGAAAAAAATCCTGTTCGTAGAATAAAGTTATAAATGCTGCTAAGAAAGAGGAGGAAAGAATGAGACGCCTGTCTGACGAGAACATATGTAACAGAGTCAAAGCCTGGTGCAGTATTCCGTTTGCCTGTAAGTTCATTACTAATAGTTTCGGGGTGAATTTCCATGGTTAGAGGATTATTTGGTTCTAAAGTATGATCAGCAGATGGGCGAAAGGAAGCAGATGTTGCATCAGTACGTCGGTTGATAGCTGACTGTAGGCGGTCGGGTGTATACCAACCAGGTAGTGGTGTAAAATGCCTTGAAAATAGGAAGCAAATATATTGGCCTTGTCCGTATCTTTAAGGACTGCTTGATGGTTATGAACAATGGAGTATGGCGTACGAGAAACTCTACCAGTTAGTTGATGAAATTTGCGCCAATATTTTGTAGGGTGTGCTTCATTAGCAAGTGTGTTGCAAGTTTCGATCCAGTGACGTTTCTTAAACGCAACGATATAGTTATGAGTTATCCTTAAGTATTGGCGATGCAGACGAAGTGCTTCTAGGTTGCCCGTAGTTAGATATTCACGGAAAGCTCTGCGTGAGGCTGTAATAAATGGTAAGTATTGCGGAGGTAGCTTAGGTTTATGTAACTGAACTTCAATTGTTGGAATTGAACGTTGTGCTGCGTCCTGAAGGGCTGTAGTTAGATCAGTTATTGTCCTATCGAGTTCGTATTGTGTGCTAGGCATAGTGAATGAAGTTACTGCAGAGTCTAAGTCGGAACGATATTGCTCCCAATTTGCCCTACGGTAGCAGTAGACCTTCTGAGGAGAGGGCTTAGGCTGAGTGCTAGGAGAACAGTAAAGTTCGACTTTGATGGGAACATGGTCGCTACCTATGGAGTCAAGCACAGTTATATGGATGGACTGAGAGAGAGAAGATGAGGTTATGACTACATCAGGAGTAGTGTTACTGATAGGACGCGTAGGTTTCGGTAAATTATGTAATTCAGCTCCTGTTTCATTCCGAACAAAATCTAAAAAGTTGTCCTTGTCACGTTGTGAGCGACTATGAAAATTTAGATCGGCCATGATAATGTAATGCCGGAAATTGGAATCAATGTGGCGGAAGAAATCATAATTAATAGCTCGTCGTGGACGATAGTAAATGGTAACAAGGGTAACTGTGCGGCCTCGAAAATAGACCGTCGTGATGTTGTGTTCGGGAAGGTGAAGTGCAGGTGGAACCGTAACTGCACGAAAAGGAAGATTGTACCGAATACCAATAGCTGTGCCTCCGTAGAGACGTGGGCCTGTTGGAGCGTCGTGGCGAAGTAGATGATACTTTGGTATATAACACGTTAGATATGGTGCAAGGTAAGTCTCATTTAGTGCAAATGCGGCAATTTGTTCTTCCTGAAGGAGCTGGGTGAAAAGTACTTGATGTGTCAACAGAGATCGTATATTAAGAAAAAGTAAGTTGTAACTCATAATGAGGAAGAATATAAGTGAATAGGTTGAATTATCCATATTAAACATAAACCTCAAGTGGTTGGATTTGAAACTGCACTGTTGGTCCCGAATAAGTTGCATGTAGTTGTAAATTAAACAATAGTTTGGCTGCGTGCATTATTTGAGTTAGAATATGGTTGCGAACAAATGGATGAATGTTCTGTAATGAAATGGTGAGAAAACGGAGTAGATCTTCTACAGTAACTGGATGACGTAATGAATTTGCTGGTGGAGTTGGTGTATCGACCGAACGTATAGGAACAAGAAGTTCAGGCTTAGCTGGATCAGGCTGAGGCTTAGCTTTACATTTATAGCTGTATGTTGGGTGACGCTCAGAACAGCGATCACAACGTGGTGGTTCTTGAAGGTTTGGGCAGCTTTTAGTAGGATGTTCGCGGGAACAATAACATTTGATGGTGTTTGTGCACTCTGCTGTTGGGTGTGAGTTATACTGTTGACACTTCTCACATCGAACAGGCGTAGGTGCTGGCGTGCGAGATGGCTCGACCTTATATCGGCGTCGATATATATATAGGCGCCCTTGCAGAGAAGTTGATCAATCAACTGTTGTTGATCTGTTAGCACTCGAACGAGATAGGTTGGCCCCTGGTTGTTCTTGATCCTAATACAGCGTTTTATAGGTAGCCCTTCCTGATGAAGTTCAGCAAGAATTTCATCATCAGTAAGATCGGGTTCTACACCACGAATCACTACAGACAACATAGGAGGTCGCCGTGGTGGAGGAGGAGTTTTGTGGGTACTCGGTTGCAAAGTAGAAATCTTTGCTTTCGTCCCAAAAATTTCATACGTTGCCTTGTTACGGACATGAGTGGCGAAATTCGGGTTACTGGATTTCAAAATGATGCCACGGCGTGTTTTAACAATTTCACGAATCTCAGGACGAGGGACATACTTGGTTAATTGCTGGAAAACAGCACGAACAGTGTCATTCTTCGGATCATAGTCTGTTAGTAAGAAGTTGTATACAGGTTCCGATTGACGTGGTTGCTGTTGATTATCGGCTGAAGTGGATGTCCAATCCATAGTATGGCTAGCAGTTGGAGGTGTTATCTGGCTAACGTTGGGAGTAATTCGTTGCTTCTTGGGATCGAGGGTTTGTTCGCCATCAGAGAGAGATCGAGAACGTATCCGATGTCCTTTAGTTATGCAGTCAGCGTAGGTAGATGGAGAAATAGTGTTACGGTCTGAACGAGATGTTCCCGTAACAATACGTGGCTGCGTTTTCTGGCGACCGTTAGGCCCGATGTTAAGAGGTAGTGATCCTAAATCATGACCGAGATTCGAAATTCCGGTATCTTCGCCAAAGTCTGTCATCGTGATGGAAGAGCCGAGGGCCGAAGCCCAAATGACAATGAATAAGATGAAAAGATGTAAGATGAAGTTCAAAAAATAAGACACCCTCCGAAAGCGAAAACTTTCGTCAGACCCCTAAGTGCTGTAATTGTGCTATGCTCGCAAGTACGTATGCTATACTTGTTCCTCGCTGGCACAGTAACTGACCCAAGAGAGGTTAGGTTTCTTGGTGAGGTATATGTGAAAGGTGCACTGGTTGGTTTAGAATATATTATAGGTACAAATCTATAATATGCCTCTGAGAAGTGGTGTCAGGGAGAAAACACCATAAACCAGCAGACATTACGTAAAAGAGGAGTAATTAGGAAAACTTACTAAAACTGCATTAAACTCCTATATAAGTAAAACATTTTTAAACATAATACTGATAACAAAGAATAAAGAACACGCTGACGTTAATACTGCCATCTATGATCCACAATGTAAATCAAAACAAAATTTGAACGAGAATTTCTATTTAAAATATACAATGGGTCCACTGGACCCACCTGGTACACAATGCTATAATTTTTATATATACCACCTGACTTAAATGAACAAAGTATTTCTGACATAGCATGCGAGAGGAGCACCATAAAGAAAAAGTCACGGAATATTAGCGACCACTCACGAAAACTTACTCTGTAATTAATAAACGAAAAGTCATATGGGTCCAATGGACCCGTTTGGGACTTTCAGGGTTAAAAGGTAATACTATTATTTTCCATGTACACATTAAAACTAGTAAGAGTATTTTCTGCTGTTATATTACTGTTTTCAGGGTGTTTGGAAAGTCAAATAAAATATAAAGACGTACAACGGAAAAAGAAAAAAAGAAAAAAAAAACAAAATACAATCTAAGAAAAGAAATAAGACATGTGCAGTGTGTTAGTTCAATTTGCTGAAACCACTGCATCAGTAGAAAATATGTCACACGTTTCAAATATTACAAATACTTATATTTTGTGTGCTCATAACATGAGTTTGTGAAATTTAGGTTTCAATTAATAATAGAAACGTGTTTATATTAGAAGCATATACGATACCAAAAGAATACAAGTTTTCTCTAGTTATACGCTGTAATATATCATTCACTATCTCTTGCTATATTTTAAGTAATCGAAAACTGTAATTTTGTAAAGAAAAAGAAAAAAATGAACTAAAACATAATCAAATATAAACATCGATTAATGTTTCGGATAATATTTCAATTGGAGATTCTCCACTCCCTTTTCTCGCGATTAACATGTGCATGATCCTTGCATCTCATCTCTAGATGGAGAACTTTGAACAAAGAGAAGTCATCATACACCCTGAAAAAACAAATTAAATTTAAAAGTATTCAGTACACTTATAGTGAATTTGAACCCAAGACCCCATATTTCTTACCTAGTACCTACGACACTTCGACTATTCTTTCACTACTGCCGAAATCTTATAACTTGAGATTTTGTAATGAAATAATCGTCCGAGGGAGAAAGAACGGAAACAAAACTTTGATTTTTTTTTTTTTAAAATAACAGAAATAAACAGAAACTTTCGGTTTGCCGAATGAAGGCTTAAGTAGCCAAGTCTCGGTTAGGGCAACTCTTTTTGAAGAAATCTTGAGTATGACACAATATTTCTTTTTTATGCCGTTGAAACCTGCGTGCCTTGGTAGATATTTAAATAATTACGCTGAAATATAAAAGAAGCGCATTGTGTCGCGAAATAATACATTACAATCTGTCCAAAAGATTTTTGTTGCGGGTCTGCATTGTTTAACCCTTGATGAAATCTATGTTGTGAACAATCAGTCCATACAATACGCATCAACTTCGTAATTTAATAATGTTTAACAAAGCTAAGCATTTAGCAAATATGAATAAAATTGTTATATACATTTATTTTAATAATGCAATTCACACAACAAGCTGCAAAATAAAAAAAAAATCAGAACAAATCTTCGTAGCACCTCCTCTGTGGCTAAGCGGTTAGCGTACGCGCCTTTGGCGTGGGAGATCTTGATTCCCGGCGGGAGCTCATGTGATTCGGATTCCACGTTAATCAGTAGGTCCACGTCTCATATAGCCTCGCTTGTGAAAATGACGCTAAACTAAAATCAACAACAAATCTTCGTTACTCAGCAATTAACGTTAATACAACAAAAGTATTACAACTAGTCCGAGATATTATGTTTGTAACAGAAATTTCTGCTGTGTATCGTTGGATGAGTGGGTAACGTATTTGAACAGTGACATAGTCATGAAGTGTCTTGGGCTCGAATCTCCTCCCCTAACTATTTTATTATTCCTTTTTCTAGTGGTTGTTAAAAGAAGAATCATAAATAGAAGGCAACACTTTGATTATTTCAATTTGGAGCTGACCTCGTCACGCTTGTGCTTCAATACTACGTCGAACAAACGTTTGTTTAATGGTGGATATAGTACTTTACCAGGAATGGCGACTACATTGCAACTAAATGCAACATATTAGAATTAAATCTGTCGTACCTGTAGTTAGGTGTAGAGAAGAAACAAAACTGAGAAGCAAAAGTTTAAGAAAAACTCAAGTTATTAATACAAACTATGCCAAAGAATATTATTTTATATAATTGTAAAAGAAATACGAAAGACCTTTCGAAACAAATTAAAATAACGTTGAACTTTGTAACCGGAGGCAAATAAACCTAAAGTGAACACAGTAAGGACGAATCTTTTACTATGTTGTGATCATGTCTCAGTGATCAAGGCGCTTGGTCAGTAATCTGAAGGTAATCTGATCAGATCCACGGAGGGTAATTATTTATTTTTACTTTAGAGTTTTTGCTGGCGATTGATCGGCGATGACACACGTTTTATGATCTACAGATATCGGATGATCTATCAAACGTTCAGGTATAATAATTGTAATAATAAACTAATAATAATAATAATAATCACGTAGAAGATGAAAAGTTAGGAGCTTGGTATCGCTCAGATCATACCATTGCAAGAAGAAACGTGACAGCTTTCAATAATATTTTGGTTTTGTTTAATGTTGCCCACGAGAAGAGGAATATCTAATCTTGTTTCTCAAACAAAAAGAAAAAAAAATCCAAACAAAAATGAACATTTTACTGTCGACACGGGAGAAGGCTAAATCAAATTATAGCCTCGCTCTGGAGATGACAATCGAGACGAGGCGAAAAGTATCGTAAACATTTCTCGTCTTATCTTGATTCTCGAAATAGTGTAAATCCATTCTTTAAGTGAAAATTTCTCTGTAAACTAAATGTTAAACGCTATTTTGTTACTTTGTAGTTCTGAGCTTATCAAATTATGGTCTGTGTAGGTATGTTTGCAGCAAAGCTTTTATAATTACTTCTGTATATCCTAAAAGTTAGTTTATTATATAACTTACTTTTCAGTGATATTCCGTTATTTTTATTACAGTTACTTTCCTTAGGACATACAGTAGAATATTTCCTTTATGAAATTTTAGTGGAACGCTTAGGTTTAAAATTTGGGTAGTTGAAAAGGCGTGTCATGGAGTTCCGGATCCGCTCACCTAAATCCCGATTTTTCTGTCAGTTTTGCCTAATTTTAAGACAACTTTTAAACATTTTAACACCATTATTATTATTATTATTATTATTATTACTATTATTATTATTATTATTATTATTATTATTATTATTATTAGTAGTAGTAGTAGTAGTAGTAGTAGTAGTAGTAGTAATATTACTGAGGTTTTGTGAATTCAATTGTCCACACTGTTCCTAAAAATGAAGTGCTTTCTTTATGGCTGTTTTAGTCGTAGGTCCACAGCTTTGGAGCTTATGTCCCTGCATGAATCCCAGCACCCGCGCAGTGAGCATTGTGTTGGACAAACGTAACGTGTGTAGGTTTTTTCGGGGTTCAGTTTCCTTCCACTTTCTTCATTCCACTATTTCTTTCATTCTCATCATCGACATCTCCTTTAACTAAGCCGGCATAAACCTAGAACGTAAAACTGAAAAACAAATTTTCTTAGGGTTCTTGTGAGTTGAGTGGGCCTACTTTCAACATGGAATTTGACTGGAAACATTTCGTTTATAAAAGGTTCGCTGCGTTACGAGTCACCGGTGGATCGTACGATACTTAATTACTGTGCGCTTCAACAAAACACTCGGTGACTCTTGTGGCACTGAGACCCAAACTCAGTTTTACACTAACGCAGCGAGCGTGCTAGCTAGGTGTAGGACGTACGCAGTGGATGTGTCCCGGTGGTCCCGACAATTCTGTTCATTCCCGATAATTTTCTTACTTTTACCTAATGTTTGGGGTGATTTTACACACTTTAATACAAGTTGTCCTCACTGGAATTTGTCTTTACATTATTATTATTATTATTATTACTATTATTATTATTATTATTATTATTATTATTATTATTATTATTATTGTTATTATTATTACTGAAGATTTGTGATTTCAATATTATGTCCTATTCCAACAAGAAGATCGCTGGGAGCGCGGTGGCTCAGTATTGGATTCGAGTGCTAGCCATCTTGCTGTGCAGACGTGTGTAAGTACTCTGCGAGTGTGTTTTATAGAGTGTTGTTTAGCGGGCTATTTACTCGAGAACGTATTGTTCTCTGTTGTTGTGTTTGGTTTATAAGTGAATCATGAATACTATACGTAAAAATACCACCAAATTTGAGTTTGATAAGAGTTTACGCCATTTACCACCGACGCCACTTGAGGTTCATACCTGGCTTGCCGAGAAAGTAAAGCTCACCTTGGACCAAATTGCAGCCATTCGATTGCACAACGAACATTGTTGTCTTTATGTTAAGCTTAGTGCCCCTAGTACTTATATATATTTTTTTTTTTTTTGCTTACAACACCTGAAAAGATGATATTTACTCATTCCGATGGGACATAAAGTTTCGTCCATATTTCCAGCGAAAATGAAGACGTCATACGAATGCGGGTTTTAGAGTTGCCCATTGAACTCAGTCCCGACGTGATTGACGCAACATTAAGTATTTATGGATCTATTTCTAAAGTAATCAATGAACAATGGTCTGATAAATTACATTTTCCCGTGTTTAATGGAGTTCGTGTTGTGTATACGACCCTAAAAAGCATATTCCGTCTAAAGTGACATTTCAAGGTCATCGTGCTATAGTTATGTATCCTAATCAGCCCCCTACTTGCTTCTATGGCAGCAGTAGTACGCATGTTTATAGTCATTGTAATAAACGTCAGCCTATTAATCTACCTGCCCGACATTCGTCTGGTACTTTACAGATGACTGAGTTGTTCATCGGACCTTTATCCCTAACAGCTCAGTATTCAAGCTCTACTGCGTCACGTCCCACCACTGCCTCGTCAGAAGATGTGGATATGGCCGAACTTGAACTAGATATTCCTAACATACAAAATGTGGTGCAGAGTAACCTTCCTTACGACCACCTGATTCACAAATGTTATACCCTGTTATTACTAGTGCTATCATCCCAAGTTCAGATATTCATACCAGTGTCACTCCCACAGAAGTTTCGGAGAGTTCTCTGCCTGCTCCTGTGTCTCCCGTCCGTGTTACTTCATCAAGTCTACCCCTCAATAGTTGTGATGTGTCTGTTAACTCAAGTGTTTTCCTTGAAAACTCTAGAAGTGAAAATTGTGCTCATAAGCTATTGCAGCCTACAGTCGAAGACACAGGTGGGCGAAACAAAAAGCGAAAAGTGTCGACAGCCAAACAACCGTCACGTGATCCTCGTGTCCTTACTTCAGACGGTGTAAAGTCTTCTTCAGAAGCAACAAGTGAGGGTCAATTGTGTCTCAAGGTTACGTAAACAGTTCATACTCAACCATAGTGTTTAAGTTTTTGGTGTTTTGTTTCCGTTTTGATATGAGTGACGTTTCTGTTCCTCGTTCCCCAATATGTTGTTTACATATTTGTGTCTGTGCATTCCCTAGGTTTTTAATCCGTATCTTATGTTTCCCTTTCATTTTGCAACACTTAACTTTAACAAATCTACCGGGGTTCTTAAATTTACTGCTTTACTGGACATTTTACTTTGTCATTCCATTTATGGTTACTTCTTACAGGAAGTTGGTACGGCATCCTTTGTCAATATTCGAGGCTACAATATTTATAATAATTTCACTTGCAACGCTACAGGTACAGCCATTCTTGTTCGTCAAGGTATACAGTTTGACAATGTTTTTTACCATTTATCTGGTAGTTTAAGTAGTGGTATGATATGAGATGTCAAAATTTCAAACTTGTACTCGCCTTCGGGAAATAATCAAAGCTTTGCCCGCAACGAATTTTTTGAAACAGTGCTTGCCCAGGAATCTGCCGGAAATTATTCTTGTCTCATTATTGGGGGCGATTTTAATTGCGTCATACATCAATCACAGCAAATTCCGGTCTACAATTATTGTGCTACTCTACACAGGTTGGTAACAGGCCGCGACTTAAAGAACTGTTGGCTTACGTTACATCCGGCTTCCTCAGGTTTTAACTTTTACACGCCTACAATCTAGTCCAAAGATAGATTGTTTTCTTTTTGTTTCTCAACCTCTGCTTCGCGGGTTAGTCCATATGCAAACTTCCCCCACGTGTACTTCTGACCACTTTGTACACCCAGCCACAAAAGTATCTCCCCCCTAAGCGCTATAATACCATTACTTGGGATCCAGGTAATTTGCAGCTGGGAGAACGCCTAGACAGATGCAACCCAACTTACACGTAACTTTTCGCGGCACTGACAGCAGTTGCTAGACCTGATCGAGGTGTTTATGCAGGTAAAATTGTAAAGTAGGTGACTAAAGATACAGTGATCCACACTAAGATGATCATGTATGGTTCGGATCGTGTTTTCCAAAGAACACCATATATTAATCTCAATATTGCTGTGTATGTAATGTATTACTTCTTTATATACTGTATGTTTACAGAAATATAAATACTGACCATGCATTTACCAGGAAACGCTTGAAAGTACCTGAAAATATCAAATCTAGAACAACTGCTGCAAATAAGTTTGTAAATGCACTGAGAAAAATCAATTATCCGGACAGCGGTATATTGTACAAATACAAGGATTCGTTATGTTTACTAAGGAAATCTGTACGGAGCGTACTTTATCCATATGCTACACAGGTATTGCCTTTTACCCGCTTAGATATTACATCATGTCGCTGCAGGATGTCTGACATCTAACACTCTTCTGTATTTTACATACGTATACGTATGTTAAATACTTCAGCTATATGTTATATATGTCCATCTGTGTGTGAGGTCCTGACCGCCTATAGACTCCTCTTTCTTGCACCATAGATGACGTCATGAAACAACGGTCGTTTGCTTGCGAGTTGGTTTATAAACGAGGTTGTTTACAAACGGAAAAGAAGAGCGGAAGGAAACAAAAGCCTGGGTAAGTGCAATAGTAAACTATCACTTTAGTTAAATATTCCATTAATTATATATTCCTTTAGTATAACTTGCTTTAATATAGTACTAAACAAGTAATGTGATTTATGACTACAATTCTTACTATTGTAACTCGTTAATGGTTGAGGAGAAAGGAATGGGTTAATCTGAATTTTGAGAAATCTTTGAATATTAATGTTTTGTAACTTTTTACATTTCAATGTACGCAAAATGAATGTTATGTGTTTATTCATTCCTTTTTATATGTGACGGTTTATTACTTGATGGAGCTTTACTACAGGACTGCTTAACATAATTGCTAAGAAACCGTTTTCAGCGCGAACATTTTCTTGTGTAGTGAAGATTTAGGATTTAGATTTCTGGGCTTTCGGCATCAATGACCTTGTTAGCCCGTCACATGTGAGTTATGACGTCCCTCGGTGAGCACACTATCCGGGGAAAGGGAAGGAAGCAAACGGCCTGGGACCTATGTGTTGGGTACCACCCGGCATTTGCCTGGTGTGAAATGAGGAAAACCCAAGAAAGCCTCATTCAGGATGGCTGGACTTAAAAGCTTTTGATACTTTTTCGACCGAGTGCCCCTACCGGAATCGAACCTGGGTCCGTTCGTACCGAAGGCGAGAGCGTTAGCAACTACGCTACGCGGAGCCACTTGTGTCTAGAAAACTTATTTTTACATTTGCAACAAAATTTATTTCATTTCTTTCTTTATTTTTCTTTTTCTTTTTGTTTTTTAACAATAAAACAAAACATATTTTACAGCCTCACTGAAATTTAAAAACAGCGGTCAGGGAGAGCTCACCTTTAAGGTTCTTTTTGTTTTGTTTTGTTTTGCTTGTTATGTTCTCTAGTTAACTAATGTTTGAGTTACTGACAATTAAAACATTATTATTATTGTTTCATAATTTTGGAACCAAAAATTAGATGTTTTTCTTTTTTTCCTTGTGTTGACGTCATTGTGGCAAGTTGGGGTGTTTGTATCGTACTTTGGCATTAATTTGGTTACTAGCACTTAGTTTCAAGGTCATAAGTTGCTGGCCGCTTGAAACAGCTACTACACAGCTTGAAGAGTTAGGAGTGTCAGGCGTTTGACTTGCAGCTTTCGTTACAGCGTCTAAATTGCAGTATTGGATTGCGTCCAGCTTCTATCGCTGGTAAAAAAGTTATATCGCTTTCGTAATATGGTAAGAAATAGAATGTAACAGTTAGGTATAGTATATATGACTAGTTTAATCAGTTGGAACTTACTCTGTTTCCTTGTCTTATTCTTTCGATTATGTTTAAGTACTGTGTCTTCATAGTATTGTTTCACTATTTCTAGAAGGAATTAAGTATTAACGAAGTAAAGAATAAGCAGAAGCCCACTTTGATTGACGTTTACTATTTCTCATACTTCATTGAGAATGTTTTGATCCCCAATTGGGCAAACTTCTAGTGTATATATATATATATATATATATATATATGTGTGTGTGTGTGTGTGTGTGTGTTTGTGTTTGTTTTTTGTGTTGCTTACACTGCTTTAGAGATGAGCTCCTTCATGGCTAAGCGGTTAGCGTACGCGCCTTTGGTGTGGAAGACCCGCGTTCGATTCCCGGCGGGAGTGGTTCGGAGTCCATGTTAATCAGTAAGTCCACGTCTCATACAGCCTCGTTGCAGAAAAGGATATTAAAATCAACTTAGCACTGCTTTACAGATGGAGTTGTTTGATTCAGGGTTCGAATGAAGCTTTTTACGGGAAGCAGGCACGTAGCCAAGGGGTGGGTCCAGACCCCCCCTTCGGATCCAGAAATGAAAAATATTAAGGAAAGATGAAACAGATGAATCAGCCTCAAAAATATAAAGCTACAATAAGCGTTTGGTTACTCTTTCTTACGAGGAGCTTTGTGTGGAGGAAACGGGGAAACGGGATCAAGTTGAAATTGGATATTATTGTAACGGAACATTCCGAATTCCATCTAGCTCCATGTTAACTCTATGCAGCGGCGCAAATCTGTCTTCAACATTGGGAGGGACGCGTAAGACAGTTCTCATATTTTTTTTAAGGATGTTCAAAATATTTATGAAGTTGAAAAACAATGCTGCGGAGGATCAGGGGAGCAGAGTTGTCTTCAAAATTGTGAGGCGGGCAGATTGAGGGCTTATTCTGGGGTGGGTACATAATTTCATCTTACTTTCCTTTGTGGCAATCAGACACAAATCATCACATTTCTCCCCGAAAATTGCATTTCAAATCGGATTATTGAGGGGAAAGTCCCCCCCAGTTCTAAGATTGGAGGGGACATGTCCTCATCCCCCGGAATTTGCGCCAGTAACCCTATGGACTAAAATGACGATCGATAAACCGGTTCTTTCAGATAGCCTGTCAGTTAGAACTTAAGCAATGCCCAGAATTACCAATAATATGAACCATTTTGAATTTCGCGGCAACACTAATCCATTTTATAGGATGTCTTTACTCCCGAAAGAGATCTCGTTGCTATCCTTGACGGCATTAAACTAAGATAAGAGAAATAGAAAGAAGACGAGAAGAACCGAGTTCGAATGACCTCGGAAGACTATGTCTTTGTTAATACTTTTTTCTATTCTTTTACGCTAGATTTCTTCATAATTCTTTAATTAAAATACGTACTAACATAGGGCCTATCCTTATTTTATTGTCCTAACAAATCAATATGGATATGTTGTCAGTAAAATAGTTTAGATTGATCGATCCCCTGGTGTTGTAACCACAGTATTTCAAGTCACGCACCCCCCTTCCATTACGAAAGCCTAGCTAAAGGAACGAATACATGCTACCAGTAAAATAGTTTAGAATGATCGAACCCAAACGAAGCAGGTAATTAACAATAGTACTAGGTATGTGTAGACTAAATGAGGTGATTTGCTTCGTGACCCTTCGAACAATGTACGAAGCGGATGCAAGCAGTTAGTACATGGAGTTAGCTTACCTAAATTTAGATTTCGCTTTCCGAAATCTTAATGGATGTATTAAGTGATTTCGTTACTTACACTCTCAATCTCTAAATACAAGGATTCAAAACACATTTTCGATTCCAAACTATGACTCTGCTAGACAAAGAAAGCATAGGCCAGTGTATGTTTTACTTCATTTTCATATACGTGCTTGTAGGTTTTCTCGGGGACTTGGTTTCCTCCCACTTTCTCATTCCACCAAATATTCCATAATCATTAACTTGCTTTAATCACCGTCTCCCTTAGCCTAACAGCATAATCATGGGACATTAAACTCAACGACTTTATTTTTATTTTCAAGTGATTACTTTTCTCTCCCTTATTTATTTTTAATTTAATTTCTCTTTCAATTTCCCTCTTTTAGGAACATTAACATAGTTTGCAATTCTTGCTCATTATAATAACACTATTAAAAGTCCCATATGCAGCTCACCACGTTGTAACCCAGCGGAAACAGATGAACAACGAATATTCTCGGAAATATATATTGCTTACAGCGGCGTAGCGAGCATTACAAGATTGGGAGGGGGATGAAACTTGAAATTGCCAAGTCTTGATTTTTTTTTAAAAAAAATGTCAAGTCTTGATAAAAAAAATGCCAAGTGTTTCGAAAATCTTACAAGCCCTGTGGAAAACTATTACAGCAACCTTATTTTCATATTCGTTCCATTCCATGCCCCGTCTGAGACACGAATAAGATCAGCCCTTGTTCCGCTCTCGAGTCCAATTTTAACATCTAACCTCAGGATCATTATCATCACAACTGTTAATTTGATAACTCATGGCTATGTTAGGTAACCTCCGCCAGCTAATCTTCACGAGAACCTTTCAAGTTACAATCAGTTGTAGAAATGCATTTAAAAACGTAGAATAAGGTAGGTTATATTTACTGTTTGTGATGTAGGAGTGCCTAATTTACATATTAAACATTCAATTGAGGGGTTCAGTGAGAGACCAGGCTAACCTACATCCAGGTCAAGATTGAGATTTTGAAGGAACAGCATACCAATGTCATTAATTGACCTTTGCCTCAACCACTTGTCGGTGTGGCTTGTCCTGAGTCAGGGGCGGATCCAGGGAGGGTCTATCGCCCCCAAGAAGAGGAAACTTTGTGAATTTTAATATAAAATAAACCCACCCAGAGTTGAATCTCTTAAAAGTAGCTATAACTTGTAAGTAGTGGCATTACAACCCACCGCCCCCCAGTAGTCCATCCTGGATCCACCCCTGTTGTATACTAAGCCAAACTATGAATATCAGACGTATCCTTTGTAACGTGCTGTTTTCATTTGTTTCCTTTTCTTTCAGAAAGTTAAAATTGTCAGTTAGCCTAGTCTCTCGCTAAACTGTCAATTGTGACAAAGCACACCAATAATTGTTGATGCCAACTAAAACATACATATCCAAAGCCTACAAAATATATCACATTATTTAAGTTTTTTTTTTTTCAAAATTGCTTGCAATGTTTTTCTTCGTGCCAAGCATCCGAATGTCATCTTGAATTCTGACCTTCTCATTTCACTACAATTCTTTGAAGTGTAAAAATGCGCAGCTTTTTTTGTTTTTTCCTCTCTCTCGCTCTCTTCAGTCCTTCAGTCTCCCCCACTTTGATTTCATGATTTCGCACTCTGATGAAAAGTATTAAACACCAAAACGGAAAAGTACTAATATATAACCTCTCTTTTAGTAGCCCCTCCAACCACGCGCCCGGGGCACGTGCCTTGCTTGCTCGCCCATAGCTCTGTGAGCTATATAAGTAACATACAATGCGCGCGCATATGTAAAGTTGGTGCCAGCTTTGATTCTCGCTGAGGGAGTATACATATAATGTTGGTTCGAATTCCATCAAAACCATATTCTCATTTTTGTGTAACCTTGGTACTGAAGAAGACAGACTTCAACAAATATTCCTGTCGGGCCTCGATGGCTCAGTGGTAGAGCGTTCACCTCTGGTGTTTGGGGTCTTTGGTTTGATCCCAGCTCGCGCCAAGTAAACTTTGTGGTGGACAAACACCGTGTGAGTGGGTTTTCTCGGGGTTCTCCCGTTTCCTCCCACTTTCTTCATTTCACCATTTCATTCATTATACCATCATCAGCGTCTCCTTTAGCCTAGCTGGTATACCCGTCGCACGTAAAACTCAGATTTCAACAAATATTCCCTTTTCAGCAAAACATTAGGTTAAATTGGAAACAACGAACTAGATCACATATTTCCAACTTCATTATTGATACAACTATTATATACAGGGTGCATCAGAAGTCCCTTGTCATCCTTTCTGAAAACTACAGGGATGTAGTTTAATTGAATGCGAGATAAGAGATACACATTAGGCCCAGAAGGATACTTTCGGATTACATCACGCTGACGGTCGCCATCTTAGATTCGAAATTTTAATACGGATGATAAGTGGGTAGTGTGATACATGGCCATGCACTAAAATGTTCTGAGGATGTCAAATATGCAATCAGATATCATGTAACTTATTCTGGTGAAATGTTATTGGCAATGAACCAAGTGAGACTATATGTAGTGGTATGTCATACCCTTCTGTTTTTTTTTTCAGTGATAGAGACATACCGTTTCTGGTTTTTTAGTGATCAAGATATACCTTCACGGAAGAATAAATGCTAAATACCTTTAATAAATCCATTTTTATACGCATTGACAAAGATTTTATTTCTTATGTAGAAGTAACTTCTAAGTTGACAATACTGACATTTTTTACCTTTTTCTACCTTTTGTTTGTAAATTTAGTTGTTTTCAAAGAAGTTCATTAGTTTATATTTTGATGTGCCATATTGAATTGTTTCTTTCGTATGTTGGTATGTGTCGTCTTGTCTGAAGTCTTATAAGCGTCGTGTTTTGAGCATGGGCGGATTTAGGGGATTGCAGTGGGGGCGGATCTTACGGGAGTTTGAAATACCCCTCATTCGAGTGTGTGGTCCAGGAGTTTTCCCGCTGGAAATTGTTAATATTAAAAGTCGTTTTTTGAGCATTTTCGTGTATAATTTTCTGATACAAGGTAAGGGGCTATTTTTATTTTATTTTATTTTATTTTATTTTTTTCAGAAAGTTGTTCACGATGAATGGATCAGTCTCTCCATTTTTTCTCCGTAACTAAAGAAGCTTTCCAGTGGTTTTCAGACATTATATAAATAGAAATGCAATCTTGTAGGCTTCACACTTCACTGCATTTGAACATTTAGGTAGCCGGTATGTCGAGTCTAAATCGTAATAAAACGCACCGCCTCTGATTGTTCCCACTTCGAACACATTTCGCTGTTATAGTCAGGGGTAAAAGCGAGGGGGAACGCGGAGGACGGAGTTCCTCACCTCGAAAAAAACATGTACGGCGTCTCCCAGACCCTAAAATGGTACAATGGGCAAAGATAGGCAGGAGAAACGGCGTGGAGTGATGCCGCTACCTACCGTCCCCCCACCTTTTCAGGTCCACTTTTACCCCTGGTTATAGTATATGTTCCACATGTCCCTACTGAGCAATAAACATTTGCAGAAGCTTCTTCCAATTAATGTGGACACAAAGTAGGATATAGGGTCAAATTCATGCACAGACGATGGCGATACTTTGTTCTAGATGATAAAAATTATGGATATTTACTGCACAAACCATAGGCTTAACATGTCCACAAAGCTAGAAATTGAACAGCGTTAGGTCCGGTGATCGGGCAGCCATTCAACTGCCTCTCGTCGATCAACCCATGTTCTAGGGAATTGTTCAAGTAGTGACGCACCATGAATCCCATAATGAAGAAAGCGCCATGGTGTTGAAAAAACTGCGAGAATGTACCATCCTCGGGCATCGCAGCTCGCAATATCTATCTTGTACGAGCGTGAGGTATTATTCCGCAGTTAATTTTATGGAATGAAAAAGTGACTGATTAGACGTATTCCTCATTTGTCTGCCAACACCATAATTAATTTTCTTTGCGCTGGTCATGTTGGAGGAGTCTTGCACGCGGGGTTGTCAGGTGACCAATTGTGCATGTTTTGCCTATTAACCTTCCCATTTACGTAGAGGTTAGCTTCATCTGAAAAGAGTATTTGCATAAAAATGTTAGAGTTTAACCATAATTACTCGATAACTTGGTCACAAAACTGCACTTGGCGATCAAGATCGTTCTCGTGGAGATGTTGCTTCATTTGCACCTTGTACGGATGCACTTCTACACGCGCAGACCCTATGACTCAACCCGCATTGCATTAATAAATGACGTGTGCTCCTTTGGGGCCACATCGAGAAGGAAGTCAGCACTGCCGTAGGCGTTGCTTCATCTGTAGCTGTCTACGACCGTCCGCTACGTATGTCCACGAATGTGCCCGTCTCCTCAAATTTAGTTAATTACTGTGACACTGCAACATATAACACAGTCACATTGTGGATGATTCTGTTTGCAATCGGTAACCACTGCACAGGCACTCCTCCCGCCCCACAGTTTGAATATTTCGATACATTCCTTACGTGCTAACGGTATGGTTCTACATCTAGAAGAAAGAGGTAAATGCAACGTTCAATTGGCAATAACTTTTCACCAAATCAAGCTCCATGGAATCTGATTGCATATTTGACATACTGAGAAAATTCTAGCCCGTGGCCATATATATATATATCACATTACCCACCAATTTATAACAAACAAATTTAATCCAAAATGGCGGCCATCTGTGTGAGTATTCCCAAACGGCCTAATGTATCATCCATCTCACATTCAATTAAACTACACCCGTGTAGAATTTAGAAAGGAACTTCGTATGATGTATACAGGGTGTTTCGAAAGTCCCCTGACACAGGGTAACTCTGTTATCAGAGTTACAACAACATGTAAGAGGAAAAACCATTTCTAAATATGTTGTTTTCAATCTAACGTGAACACTTTTTAAATCGGAGGAGCCGTTTGGGCTGTACTCTTTATGCGCCCAATGTGGAATGAAAATGCAATGTTACCATTTACCTGGACCCACAACATATGTGAATGGAGTTACTGTTTGAAATGGGCCATCGACATGTTAGCGTAAAAGACAGTAACTTCATTCACTTATGTTGTGGGTCCAGGTAAATGGCAACGTTGCATTTTCATTTAACATTGGACGCATAAAGAGTGTACAGCCAAACGACTCATCCGATTTCGAAAATTCTTTCAACTTACATTGGAAACATCATATTTGGAGACGGTTTCCCAATTACATTTTGTTGTAACTCTGATAATAACCGAGTTACTTTATGCCAGGGGACTTTTGAGACACCCTATATATATTATGGAATATATGTTTGATATCCCTATAACTGTAGTATAATTTTGTTTAAATTTACAAGTTATTACAAGTAGATTCTGACTTACATGCGTAAGAGTTTGTATGTAACTAACTAATGAATTCTATTTCATGAAATTTACATTGAAATATTTAACACAAAATCTTTTATATTCATGCTTAGTGACTTGGCTTTGGACTGCAACTGATTATTGTACCCCATTATTGCTTGAGAAGAAAACCGATGTCCGAATCTTCATTTGGAGAAATCAAAGTTCTATTGGAATGCTGAGGATTGCAATTATTAATTTCTAGACTTCAAGGTGCGTAAATTATATCTAGGTATAATCTGTGTTTATTGTTATAATTACTATTACTATTATTGGGTTTAGAATCAATCAAGTACTTCATGATATTTTAGAGGGATCAATATGGCTGCCAGATAGATAAATATTTGAGCGTCAGGCCCTTATTTCTTTTCAATTTTATATTTAATCAATGTCTATTTTTTCCCCCTCATTATTCCACCAAATCGTATTCCAAGATCATCAATTTTCAATACTCATTTGTGACTGTCAGCATACATAGCATAACCGTAGGACGTAAAGCAAAGATTTCTTTTTATTTTTCGTTTTCATGTCTTTTCTCCATACCTGTGAAAAATAACGCCTTCAACATCATAAATTTGTATGCTACTTGCCTGCATTCGAGCACAGTAATCAACTATTTGGACATTACGAAGCAAAGCAGGTCTACTTTGCAGTTAGCATAATTTTGAAAGGATGTGACATAATGATATTGATGTTGCAATGTTCAGCACCGTAGATAATTAAACAGTGCTAGTAAATAAATCTGTAACAATTGTATTGGTGTTTAGCTTACATGACCTCCAGACGGGCCATTTTTTTTACAACATATTGTTACTTGTACATACTCTATATGAGGGGCCGCGGTGGCTCAGTGGTAGAGCGTTCACCTCTGGTGCTTGGGGTCCCGGGTTCGATCCCAGTCCCCGCCAAGTGAACTTTGTGGTGGACAAACACCGTGTGCGTGGGTTTTCTCGGGGTTGTCCCGTTTCCTCCCACTTTCTTCATTCCACCATTTCATTCATTACTCATCATCACCGTCTCCTTTAGCATACCCGGCAAAATCGTGGAACGTAAAACTCAAAGATTTCATTTCATATAAACTTTAGTGCAAAGTAACCCCATAGATGAAGATATTTTGCACCACATACAAAAAAGTATGTTCAACATACTAACATAATGTTTGTCTGCAATGTTTTCTCTCCTGTATTTATACATTTCACTTTTTACACAAAACTGCATGCAGTCTACAAATATTGATGTTGGAATTATGGTACCGGTATCAGTACTTAGTATGAATTATCGATATTTGTAAAGAAAATTATGTATTTTCTGGTACCGAAATACGAGCCACATTCTGATAGTTTAGCATGACCCACAAAAATGGCAACTGAAAAACAGAAAAACTCTCCGTGAACTGATTTGCCTTGGTTGCTCTTTACATCCAAGAATATCATCTCAACCGTAATCAGTGGAAGATTTACGGGATTTGGGGCTTTCAGGCTGAAGCCCACCCAAATTGCAGGATTTCTTTTTTAAAAAATCTAATTTAGTCATTCCTATGCGTATGCCCGTCAAACCCTTCAAAAAGTCTAGTGATTTCTAAATAAACGAAATACAGTGAAACCTCTCTAAAGCGGACAGCCGTGGGGAATCAACAATTGTCCGCTATAGAGAGGTGTCCGTCTTAGAGAGGTGTCGATATTTTCTTACGTAAATTAGTAAATAAGGTAATATGTAATTACAAACTATTGAAGGTAACTTATCAAACCGTTCTATGACTGTGGGCATGTCGACATCTGCGGATTCTCCACAAATCGCTTTGAAAGAAATTTTGTGTCTAATCCGCAACTTCTCTAACCACTCGTTGGAGACCTTGAAATCTGAAACATTCATTTCTGTTGCTACCTCCAAATTCTTAGCTTTTAGCATCGACCCTAACACAGGAATTTTTTTTTCATTCCGCACTCTATAAAAACATTCACTTGCACACCAACTTTGTTCAAAGCAATGAGACACTATTTTCAACGTCATTTTCACACCACAACTTTATTAACTTGTCTTGGTTTTATATTATCTCAGATGCTTGTGTTTTACCGATACAAAAATTTTCAGCTATCCTTCGCACACCTCAGTATTCTTCGAAAATTCAATCAATTCGATTTTAACATTAGCGCTTCTCGTGGCATTTCGAAAGCTCACAACAACTTACACCTTATTGCTTATTCGATGCAGAATGACTTAAAAAGATTTACGTCTACAAATAGAGGCACTATGACAATATGCGAATACGCGGCCAAAAAATACCAAACATGTCTTCTGCTTGATTTCAGCGGAACAGTAGAATGACGTGTCATCCCAAATGGCAGGCAACTGTTAATCACTTTTGATTCTAAAACAGGTTGGGTGGGAGTGGAATGCAAGCAAAGGATATGAGGGTGTTGTTAAACAAAGACGCTTCATCTGAGTTTCTGAACAGCCCCTAGCCCATATCGTGCGTTATCAAAAAGCATGTTAATGAAAAATAACAACATGTAAATACAATATAGGTAGTTAAAAACATTTTTGTTTTCATTCTTCAGTAATGCATTATTATTAACCTCAGTATTTTATAGTCCATTCTTAATCTTAAGGTGATGTATAATTAAGTTTTGAATTCGGTTAACTTATTTTGTTTCTCAAATTGTTTTAAAAATGTATGTACAAACATGTTTATTTTCATTTTTGAGTGCTTAAAGTCACTATAGTTATTAAACATAGTATTTAATATTGTACTCTTAACGTTAAAAAATATACAGTTAACTTTTGAATTCAGTTAACATTTTTCTTACTGAAATTGCTTTAAAAAGTATGTAAAAACATTTTTATTTTCTTTCTTGAGTGTCAAAAGTGATGCACAGTTATTAAGATTAGTACTTTATACTCTATTCTTAATTTTAAACTGGGGGGCGCGGTGGCTCAGTGGTAGAGCGTTCACCTCTGGTGCTTGGGGTCCCGGGTTCGATCCCAGCCCCCGCCAAGTGAACTTTGTGGTGGACAAACACCGTGCTCGTTGGTTTTCTCGGGTTCTCCCGTTTCCTCCCACTTTCTTCATTCCACCATTTCACTCATCTCTCATTATCACCGTCTCCTTTAGCCTAACCGGCATAATCGTGGGACGTTAAACTTAAAGATTTCATTTCATTTTTAATTTTAAACTGATAAACAGTGCGTTTCTGAATAAATTATGTCAAGTTATTTGAGTGACGAACACTGGTAGAAAATTCTGACTACTACTGGAACATTTTGATTTTAAGGTGACGACTACTGGTGCAAGGATTTTAAAATATTGTTTTTCCTTCAACGGCTACTCCTTTTTGAATTCTGACTACATGGTCATTATAGGAAGGATCAGTGAGTCTTTCCAACTATGGTACAGCTCCGACAGATTCACGATGCTGAGAGAAGAGACAAAATAGTATGTTTTCAACCTTAAAGTGAGAACCACTGGCGTTTTTACCCTGCTATGCAAAAGTAAGTGGGTACTCAATGGGGTTCCAATGCGGTACCTAATTTCTGCACTTTAGATATATGGAAATGCATGTGTCTAAAATGTAAAGAACTGATATTTGTTTACTGAAAACTGCAACTCGGTAAGCCTTAGGGATACCGAGATATGGGAAAATAAAGAGCGACACGATATGTATGTGGGGCTTGCCAGGCCCGTATCCAGGGGGGTCTAGGGGGGCCCGGCCCCCCTATATTTTTGCTGGCCTCCTAAAAGTTTTAGAGTAGGCTCGCAAAAGAACTATAATATGGTGATGAACTATCATATGGTTGGATCGGGCCCCCCCTAACTTCAGCCGGGCCCCCCGTATATTTTTGGGCTGGCTACGGGCCTGGGGCTTGCATACTTGAAGGTACAATTTGGAAAATGAATTAAAATATGACTAACTGCTATCAAGATATTGTCAAATAAAGGGAGGACCAATACGGGTATGGGATTTTCGTGTTAGATGATAAAATTTCCGAAACCGGTCATGGAAAATTAATAAGCACCAGTAGCAATTCCATCTTCAAGTAATTAGATATTTCGATGGGGTGTTAGAACATCTTACAGTCTACTAAGATTAAATTTTAAAAGCTTTTGAAAATATAACTTGAGATTTGTAAAGAGTATTAGAAATATATAAGTATAAATATGTTTACCTAAAACTTCCAGCCAGTACATCTAACATATAGAGAAACACCGTGAAATAAAAGAGTATGAGATGTTGAAACTTCGGAAAAATTATTGGTCCCAACAAAATTAAATAAGATGGTACATCTATGGGTTAAGTGAGTACCTCATTACAATTTCGATGGAAAGATTATTTCTAGGTTTTCTTCAGGCAGTTCCAAAGGTTCATCGAGCTGTGTAAAAGAGTGAAAATTCCCTGTGAATATCTAATATAGTAATCAAAATATAACAAGTCATATGTTTTATGGCGTAAAAATAGAGATCTTTAAGGATTTGTACTTCTGGGTCTTTGCTATAAGAAAGAAATTCAAAAACCTACTCTTTGTACCTTAATAGACAATTAAATCAGTGAGAACACAGTAACTTAGTGGTGGGGTGTTTACCTAGTATGTTTTGCAGAAACTACACTGGAGTATTCTCTTAATCCACAGAGATACGATCACACTTAACTGCCCATTTAATTTTAAAATGAAATTAAGGCAAATGAATGTTGATGATAGAATTGATGGAGTGCAAAGGTGGGAGGAAACGGGATTACCCCGAGAATACCCACGAATACGATGTCGACTACAAACTGACTTGGCCGCGGATCGAACCAGGAACCCAATACACCAAAGATACGCACTCTACCACTAAGCCACCGTGCCTGCACCCATTTAATTGTCTATTAAGGTATATACGGTAGTTTTCTGAAATTTCTTCTTCTTACAGCAAAGACTCAACAGTACAAATCCATGTGGGTCTCCATTTTTACGACGTCATAAAATACATAATTACTTATATCTCGGTTGCTATATTAGATATTGACAAAGAATTTTCATTCTTTTTGTACGCTAGGAATTATCACGCTTGGATTTACCCGAAGAAAACTTCGAGCTGAATTAATCTTTCGATCGGAATTGCCCTGACGAGTGTGAGGTACTCACTTCACCCATATAAGTACCATCTTATTTAACTTTTATTAAGATCAAAAATTGTTTTATGAAATTTCAAGATCTAATACTCTTTTATTTCACGGTGTCTCTCTAGCTGTAAGACGTACTGGCTGGAAGTTTTGGGTAACTCTATTCTCTTTTCTAATACTCTTTACAAATGTCAAATTATATTTTCCAAAGCTTTTAAAACTTAATCTTTTTAGACCCTTGATGTTCTAAAACCCCATGGAAATACCCAGTTACTTTAGGATGAAATTGCTACTGGTGCTTATTCAGATTTCATGACCAGTTTCGGAAATTTTACCACCTAACACCAAATCCCCGTAACTGTGTGGGTCCTCCCTTTATTTGACAATATCTTGATAGCCATTAGTCATATTTTCATTAATTTTCTAAACTGTACTGTCAAGTATGGAAGCCCCACATACCTATGGTGTTCCTATTTATTTCACTATATTTCGGTAACTGTTAAACGTACCGACTTGCGGTTTCGGTAAACACACACCTGTAACGTTCTTTATAAGTTTATTAAAATATATTTTAGAATGTTTAGAAATGGGAGGTCTGTGAATGCCATAGTACCCGAAAGCCCCCATAAGGACGTGTGTGTAGTGTACTGAATTGAAACTACTTTTGAGGTTGTTGTTAGCCCTCAGTAATTACGTTTTCGAAACTGCACAATGTAGTACGCAAACCTCACACTTCTATGGTGTTGTTCTTTATTTTCCCATACCTCGGTATCCATAAGGCTTACCGAGTTGCGGTTTTCTGTACTAAACAGATATCAGTTCTTTACATTTTAGAGACATATATTTCCACATATCTAAAAATGCAGACATTAGGTACCGCATGGTACCTCGAACGCCATTGGGTACCCACTTACTTTTGCATAGTAATACATTTCGAGTTGTTCAGCATCAATAAACACTTTTTTTAATTAATCGTTTTTCTACCAGAAACCCAAAAGTCCATACCTGACCGACCAGGTTTTGTCCATTTAATTTAAAAAATGTTAAATATTTTAAAATGTAACATTTTAAATATTTTTTTTTATTTTTGTTTCAGGTATTTCATGCATCAAAACAAAACCAGGATTCTGCATGAAAGACAGCGAAAAGAAGCAGTGTAATTTGTGGCTAAAAGCACGTCCTTTCTGAAGACAGACCCGATTATATTCACATTCTTTTGTACGAATATGTAACCTTAATAAATATACTGCTCCACAAATTATTTCTTTCTTCCATAAATTAGAATAAATGTATGTCTGTTTAAAGAAAATGTTTGTTACGTCAAGTCCTTTCAACTCTTTTTCTCTGTAAATAAGAACATTATACCTTGCAACATTTTTTTTTATCATTGTGCAATTCCGATTGGATAAAGTAAATCTGCACGAAGCACTATTATTTCAGACATACATTAATAACTAATGTATTGTTCTGTGAATAAGGCAATGGTATAGTGAACATGTTTTAACATAAAATCTGTAACTCAGCTTTTCAGTAGTCAACTTTATTGAGAATCCGAAGAAAGAAAGAAAAAATGTTGGACTTAACAACGAATTTCAAAATTAGTTTTGTTCGAGTTCTGGACTAATCCAAATTATCCAGAGAAATCATTTATGTTGCTCTCTACAGATGTATCCTTTATCCAAATTGTATAAAAGGAGACTTCATACATCGCTATATTTTGTATGAACTATGTTTCGTATTTATTTAATCACTTTGTACCTTTCTCTAGTGTTGACAACGCCGCAAGTGTCAATCGAATAATTTAGTGTTTCACTCATGTAACCTTGTGACTAACGTACGTCCTGTCGGTATATATATGTTACTGGGTTCGATTAGCGACAAACAATTTTTAGCGTTAAACAAATACAAAAATCTACACGCAATGAGATACGATGATCTTTGCCTCATAGACAATACCAAGCAACTAACTTTACTGAGTGTGGTTGAGTTTACTAGTGGTATTATCTGGGTATAATCAGTGTTCCGAGAGCTATACTTCTTTTTGTGCTCTGAATTGCAAACTTTGATATAACCGTTTTAAATTATTGTATATCTATCTATCTATCTATATATCTATCTATATCTATATCATATAAAATTGTAAACTAGAAACTTCCGAGTAGTTCTGAGAATCATCGCTCTTTCTTTAAATAATGTATGAGACTATTACACTGCTCGTTACTTAAAATGTTGAACTAAGAAGGATACATCCAGGAAAGTCCAAATTTGCAGAATGTATAGAGCAGGGAAGGATAAATATGTTTGGTCGATGGCTGCACAGCTTCTCATACCTATGAACTCCGCCAGCTACAGTTGATGAGCTGTGGCATTGGATCGTAAGACGCATGGCTTACCATACCAGAAGAGGACATCCTCTCGATGTCTCGCTGTGTTACAGTCGTTCTGGTTGTGAATGTTGGGTCAGTTCTGCTCCTTTGTCACCACGTTGTCACACAGCGAATACAGCGATAAGTTTAACCCTTAACGTACCAAACCTAAGTCGTCAAAGTTGTTTACCATGCTGGAGTCTTCTGGAGACCCCAAGTATTATTTTAATTTCTCAACACAGTATTGCAGAGGGTTGCTCCAACTATTATTTTTTGGATGTCTAGAAGCATACTTAAGTTAAATGAACATTGTTGACATCAAATATTATGTATATTTGAGCACTATTCAGTTCTTCATACAATTTTATACTTTTGTGTTCGTAAATCTGAAACACAGGTTTAACAATGGAGTTTTTACACTTTCAAGTGTGTTTTTATTTTTTGTATTTTTTAAAGAAACTAATCGTTGATCTAATCATGTAATTAATATCTCAAAGGGTTGCAGGATACATATAAAAATTGAGAATAAATTGATTCTTATAATTGCGGCAGTATCACTAAATATCACTCTCTGGGGTCCCTAGAGTACCCCGCTTGGTATGTTAAGGGTTAAGCATAGTTGACACTTACTATTAGATATCGGCTTGGGAACTTTGGCGTAGCTACCCTGTCTCCTTGAAGTTTCATTTTTAATGGCGAGTACTGTGTAGGAATCATCTTGTGAGGGAACACGTTTTCAGCTGACACCATGTTTTTAATTATAGCGTCATTTAAAAAAATAACTTATCTGTTAATTAAAATGTGCAGAGAAGTTATTTCTGGAAAATCCTATTCACGCCTCTTGTGGTAACAACTTCTGCATTTTGGAAGAGGATATTATTAAGGAAAAGAATGAGGTAAAGTCGTCTTTATATAGTACACACGGAAAAGAAAGTATTTGACAGTTGACAAATTTTCTTTTGCCAATAGCTCGGGAACAAATGAATTAATTTGGATCTTTTTGTTGTTATTCTTGACAACCTGCCAAAGTCGGTCCTCTAATAGGTTAATTTATTGTTGAGTTTTTAGGAAAACAAATTTTGTCAACTGAAAAATATTTAATTTCGTGACTGTACAAACAATGGATGATAACGGCTTAATAAATGACTTACGTAAGTCTTGTTTGAGTTTGAACATAGGATTGTACATGGCTGTGCATTTTGCATTATTATTGAAGTGCTGCAACTAAGTTATTGCAAAAGGTATGATAAATTCTTACAGTAATATTGTCACATATTGATTTACTCTGTATGAAAACTAAAATAGTTTAACATATGGTTAACCTCCTTTGTGCCAATAATTTTAAAATTAACGCTTGCGCCACTTTTCAACCTTGGCTTTGCAGTAGCTTTCCAAAGAATTAGCAGGAAGTCCAAACTTACACCCTGCAGGTAAATACATTTCTCTGGACAGTTTCACTGCTCCAAACTAAGATTGAAAAGTGTAATTTTTTAATCTTATTATTATTGGCACAAAGGAGATCAACCATATTTTAAGCTATTTTTGTTTCCATACAGAGAAAAACAATATGTGACATTACAGTAAGAATGTATCATGCATTTCTCACTATGTTGCAGCACTTCAATAATGGTGCACTATACGTACAATCTAGATCCTGAATATGTCCAATCCATATATTACAACAAGGCAATACGTATGCGATACAGGTAAAATCCGCATATTTCATATGGACAATCTATAAGCTACATACATCCAATCCATACATTACATATGGCCAGCCTGTACGCGACATACGTATAATCTATATGCTGCATGCAGACAGTCTGTAAGCTGCATATGTGCACTCTGTATGGTGCATACGGATATTCTGTATGCTGTATCGGGACAAGCTGTGTGCGACATAAGGAAAATCTGTATAATACATACGTACAATACGTATACTGTATCTAGTCGTACGTACGGGGCACAAGTAGACAAGTCTACAATATAGATGCTGTCTCGGGGTTAAACGCAAGAAACACACGTACAGAACGTATATTGCATACTTCTTGAAATTATGCTCCGTCCTGATAGTCAGTGAGTGTCGTCATTATTAACCCACATGCTACATACGATCCTGACGTCACAAAGCTAGATATTACCTCCGTATATACTTGTTGCTGCAGATGACGTCACACGAATGACGTCATTGCACTTATGCGGACAGTTCGTATAATGCATACTTTTTCAGCTATACGTTTGCTGCAGGATGTTATATACGGTTGTACGTTAAGTCCAGAAACTACAGGAATTACGAATGTAACCTACGTTTTTAAGTATGCCACCTACATTTTTTTTTCTCAGTGTGATTGTCTCAATTGAGAGACCTTCTCCAATTCTCCTCATACCAACATAATTTTCTTTCTGGAGAAGATGAGATCTTTCTTGTCACACTGAGTGTGTATTGAAACTGAAATTTAAAGATTTGAATAAGTTCCAACCTGGCCGGGATTCGAACCCGGGTCCACCGAACAGAAGTTCAATACTCTAACCACTCAGTTCCCGCGTCACTTCACCTTTTACCTAAACTTTTAGCTAGTTAAAATCGTTGCATGTAAAACTATACAAATACTATAATAAGAAGGAGTTTCATATGAGTGTCACAATGAGTTACTTGAGTTTTCCTTCTTTAACTCAAAAACAAGTTATATAGACCTTCGTCAATGAGCAAAATATCACGAAACGTTATCAATTTGAGACTACCTCATCGTTTTTAACTGCTCCCGATTTACATTACTACTATTCTTCCTCATCGCGACTTCTAATTTCTAAGAAAGAAAAGCCGGCAGCATTTACGCCGACTCCAAGAGTTTCAGTATTCGCGCGCTACCCTAGCCAGTTGTTTAAGTTGGTCATGTAAAATGTACTGAAAAATTTGAGCAAGAGAACGCAACCTAACCAACCTCTGCGGGGCTTCTAACCCGTTCCTACTACTACTACTAATAATAATACTATTGCTGCTGCTGTTATTATTATTACTTTTATTATGGATCCGTATAGTAAAACTACAAGCTTATTTTAATGAAAAAAGTGTTATGATGTTTAAAAAAAATCTTGGGCCCTAGTACGGTCGGCCACGAAGAAAGACAGCAGATGGCCTTAATTTCCGCGATATGTAGGTCTTGACTCTTTATGCCCTATGTGTATCGGCCAATAAGATCAGAGCATATCTGAAATTCTTGGAATGCGCGAAAATGCAAGCCGGCAGACAGGCACGCAGCCAGGATTTCGTAATAGCGGATATCCGTAATGAAATATGGAAGTTGTCACACCAGGGGCTTGGTCACTCTAAACTATTTTACTGGTAAAATATTTTGGTTCGTGTAGCCAGGATTTTGTAATAAGGGCGTGACATGAAATATTGTGGTTACCCACAAAAGGCTCGATCAATCTAAACTATTTTACTAACAACGTACCCATTTTGGTTGGTTAGGACAATAAAATGAGGATATGTTAGTAAGTATTTTAGTAACAAACTATGAAGAAATCTCGAGTAAAAGGATATTAAAAAAATGGAAAAGGTATAGTCTTCCGAGGTCTTTCCAACTCGGTATTTCTTATATTTTCCCCTTTTTCTTGCCTTCGTTTTATGCTGTTAAGGATAGCAACGTGATCTATTTCGGTTGTGAAAACATCCTGTCGCGCAATGGATTACTATTGCCGCGAAATTAAAAGTTTCTTTCATAAGTGTCTCTGGAACGTATGTTGCCAGGCTCATATTATTGGGGATTATTGGTATTTCTTAAGTTCTACCTGAGACTCTATCTGATAGTCATTTGTAGTCCATAGGATTAGCATGGAGCTAGGTGCAATTCAGAATGCTCCGTTACAATAATATCCATTTTTAACTTGACTCGCTCCCCCTGTTTCCCCCCAAAAAAGTTCCTCGTAAGAAAAAGTAACCAAACGATCGCTGTAGCTTTATATTTTTAACATTGGTTCTTCTATTGCTCGTTCCTTTTTGTTTAATTTTCCCTTAATGTCTTTTTCATTTCTGGTACGGACCTTCGGATAAACCCCTTGGATACTTTCCTGCGGCAGACATTATTTTCGCACTCTTTGAATTACATCAACACGTGTAGAAAAAGAAAGCTCTATTTTTATCTTCCGTAACTACTAGTTTGTTGTTTTATCTTTATATGAGGAATTTGTGGTAAATTGGCACATTATGAAACTCATATGGCAGAAACACGGGTTCGAATCCCGACGTGGCAGCCCCGTAACTTAGTTTTTTTTCTAGGGAGGGGGCAGCATTAATACGTGTAATGCGCCCCTAGAAGAAGTCGTTTTCCTAATTCTTGGGCCCACTCTTTTCACCCATCTCTTACTCTTTATGGGTCCCCGGAGGTTTGCGAGGTCGTTAGTTATGCCTCTGGAACCGTTCCATACACGACAAATTAATTAAGGGGACAATATTGACAAACCTGACAATAATATACGAATATATATTATTTCTAGGGCCCATAATAGTATACATGTTTTGCTGAAATGGGCCCACGACTCACATTTGTTTTATTTACCTTTTCTGTGATGTTATGTTTTACGCTTCACTTATAATTTCATGTTTGTATCGTACATGGAGTAAGACAATTTTGTCTTAAAACGCCCCCGCCAAACGGCTTAGAGCTTCCCTGGAGGGAAGTGGCGGTTTCAAGTTTCGGCCCCTATGTCGTGGCAATCATTATTTTCTTAATTGGAAGGTATATATGATTTTGTAGTTTTCTTATTCCATTATTATTATTATTATTATTATTATTATTATTATTATTATTATTATTATTATTATTATTATTATTATTATTATTATTGTAAAGTCGAGACTTGGCTACATATTTTATATTTTATGAGTTTTCTGATTGCATTTCAAGTCGTTTTGTTGAATAATCAACACATTCCATTTTAGGGGGTTTGGTGGAGGGAGATATTATCCTGTTGCTTTTCATTTGTTTAGTTGCACGCTACACCAAGCCTCGATACTACAGTTTACCTTTCCATATCTACGGGAAGTACCCTAAACGTTGTGATGATCATAAGAGAATAAGTGAATAAGTGATGAGATCAATGAACTTTGCGTATTAATATTTCAAATATCAGGTTGTCAGAAAATTCATGACGTATTTCGGTTAAATATGACAGATGATGGTTTGTGGGTATACTAGAGTTATTTGGATCATGCAATAGTTTGTAATGAATAGCTAAGATGTTGAGCGTTTTGTGTAGTAATATTGCTCTTATGTGGTTTGGTTTTACAGATTTTATCAGGGATGGAGTGCGTCAATGAAAACTTAACCCACCACGCAACGTAACTCATTCTGATCCATGATCTACCACCCAACTTGGCCCACTCTGGCCCACTACCCACCATGATCCACTTCGACCCACTACCCACCATGAACCATTGGCCCACCAAAACACATCGTCATCAACTCTGACACATGATCCATGTCCTCTTTTCTACCGACTACAGAGTTTATACTTGTAATAAAACCAAGTTGTCAAATTCTAACTAATAAGAGTTTGAATTTCTACGGTCAATCCCTCAAGCACCGGTCTGTTACAATAATAATGGATCTGACCTTTACGTTATAAAATGGTAAAGTGTTTCTCATAGGCAAAATTACGATGAATTTCAATTAAATTAGCATGGTCTATTTATTTAGTTGTTGAATTATCGACACTTTTGAGTGGAAAAACGGATGAAATTTGAAAGTGCCAAATCAATTTACGTAGACCAACATGCAGAAGCTCATATTACAAATTTTATGTCTATTATTCTCACGACTTTATGGGTTGATTGCTCTGTGCTCTAAGCGCTCCATATAATATGCAAGCTTCAGCAATTTTTATAAAACGTATGGTAAACATATTTGGATATATGATGCGAAGCACTGTGATTTTTCTTGAGTTGATTTTGAGTTTAACGTCCCCTTTAGCAGGGAGGCTATATGAAGCATGGAAGTACCCCATGCCATAAACGTCACCAACACCTAATGGCCCACTTGCGGGTAAACGTCGATCGTCAATATAGAGACGAGGAGAAGGACGGCCGCTAGTGTCCCACTCCCGGGGAGGTTTCGTTGAGTCGAAACAGATATCTCGCTTCAGGATGTTGAAGTTACCACCGTTTAGCAGCGAGGACTTCGTTTTGGTTCGCGTTCCTTTGATTCGTCGCGGAGAAACGTGAAGGGACCAACACGAACTATCGCCAGTCATGTGCATGAGGTTATTATTATATATTTATGTTCCTGACGAATTGTTCCTAAAGTGAGGTCCGGGGGTCATGAATAATCTCTGCCTCAACATCATGAAGTGAAAAATCTTGAGTGCGGTAATTGTATGAATTTAGATGGAAACCGTCGTTGATCATTAACAAGTGAGTATAGGAGAACTATTAAATAAAATAAATAGACACGCGACATTTTGTTATAAATCACATGGGGAACACATTTTATCTTATATCAAACAATTATCGTCTCATATATACGGTTAAAAGAACATTCTGATTGACCAAATTAAAAAGATCTCAACGATTTATTTTTTTACAAGCGAAGTATCTTTCATCGTCTCCGTGGCGAAGTCGGAAGAACAGCCGCCCAGTTATCATAAGGTTGGTGTTTTTGAGTCCGGGAGTTTTTTATAGTTTTTAAGTGTTTTTTAAACTCACCTTAATGTAAACAAATCACACATATAGTCAATTTAACATATTTGGGGGAGTAATTTTGTGGTTTATAGTTGTTTTGTCGCTTCAGAAGATGCTGTCTACAATGCAGTGAGCAGAGAGGGTAGGTGGGTCAGAGTGCGCCATAGTGAGTGCTCAGACACGGTGGGTGGTGCGTCGCAGTGTGTCACGGTGGATGATTGGTAGCAGTGGGTTACACGCTGTTGACTCCCTGACCCACTCAGGAAATTCGATCAATTTGACTCACTGACCCACTGCAACTCTTGATTTCACGCCACATAGAAAATGGAAGATCAAAAATTGCATGTTCACCATATTCTATTGTTCTATTTCAGGCAAGGGAAGAACGCGCGAATAGTGTTTGTGATTTTTACTATCCTCCATGTTTCTGTGTTTTTGTCCCTGTTCTTAAAGAGTTAGCGGAAAGCTGTAAAAGTGAGTACAACCCGTCAAAGTAGCAAACAAGGTACTGAGGAAGGTTCGTTAAATCAATTAATTTAAAAAATAATCCAGTGCCCTGAAACACCAGATTCCAATCAATACTAGGAATGCAATGGATATACCCGATTGCAATGAAATGAGCTGAGCGAGCTTAAAGTACGTAATCAGTTTATTCTGACTTTTTCAACGTTTTTCGGTGATTATTCCTCGATGGTACATCGGATTTTTGATTTCGACCTATGTTGTCACTCAGCACGACATACCCTATCAGCGTGCTAAGTTCGGTTGAGATCGGCCGAACGGTCTAGGAGGAAGCGTTTTTCGGTGATTATTCCTCGATGGTACATCGGATTTTTGATTTCGACCTATGTTGTCACTCAGCACGACATACTCTATCAGCGTGCTAAGTTTGGTTGAGATCGGCCAAACGGTCTAGGAGGAAGCGATTTTCGGTGATTATTCCTCGATGGTACATCGGATTTTTGATTTCGACCTATGTTGTCACTCAGCACGACATACTCTATCAGCGTGCTAAGTTTGGTTGAGATCGGCCAAACGATCTAGGAGGAGTTCGCGGACAACCAAACGGCTAACCCGAGTATAAGAGCTTCGCTTCGCTCAGCTCAATAACTATCTGTCAAACGCCGTGCCGTGAAAAATCAGGGCCCGAGGCGAGAGAATATGGCAGCGCCTCCCTACATATGAGTTGTCAATTTAAAGGTGACTTCCCTGGGCTATTCTTTCAGAACAGTGATGTCTTAAAGTAGTGGATGGAGCGTTAGTTTCGTAATGTAGGGGACGCGAGTACGATTCCGGCCGTAGCACTTTAGGATTTTTTTATAATCTACAAAACCGGTACATCTGATGTATACTAATATCAAAATATTCAATTTCTCTGAGTATAAGACTTGAAGCAACTTCCTTTACAGGTGAAATGCCAACAACACAAAACTACGTCATAAGTATCAACCTTCGTAACTGTGTGGCAAGTAACGTGTTTGTACAAGAATTGATGAACACATAAGGGCTAAACACGTCCTTACTGCTTCAGTACGGGCCAAAAATGAGTTCCAAGGAATTGTCCCTAGCTGTGCACAAATTGCAAATAGTGGTCGAATTTACAGTTGGGATTGCTAGTAATGATTCTATGTAATGATCCTAGTAGTAGTAGAACAGTAATGATCCTATTTAAGACTTCCCGTTTCTACTTAGAAGGAGGGCGGAACAAAATGCATTAGTACTATCAGCTTACAAATATTTATATTCCATTTCTTGTTATAAAACGATAATTGTATCTGTAAATCCAGAAACGTAATAATATTATTGCGTTCATTTGTAAATCTATGAAACATTAGACAAAGTCTATATCTTTTCTGTTCCTATGAATACTTTCGACCATGTTACATTTTCTTTCCAATGTGGTAATAATAATAATAATAATAATAATAATAATAATAATAATAATAATAATAATAATAATAATAATAAAGGTATAACATAATTACCGTACCAATTACATAAACATTATCTTCCCATTCAGAAAAAAATACTAATTACCACGACGGGATTTGAACCCAAGTACCTGCAATGGAATTTTCTTGCTTTCAATTGTTTTTTACACAAATTGCCCCAACCGGAATATTGTTCGCTACTGGCACCTCATGTCCTTTCGACGTTCCATAGCACTACAGGAACACAAACACAAAAGTACTGAGGACAATTAAAAGTCCGACCTTGCTCTTCAGAGGAATTCGAACCCCTAGTGGATTTCGCTCCATGATCAGAAGCCGAACGCCCGGGATCACTCGGCTAATGCCACAGGTTGAATTTGCCACAAGCTTCTTATATGAAACTAGTAGTTATGGAACATAAACATAGAACTGTCTATTTCTACACGTGTTGATACAATTCAAATAATGTGAAAATAATTTCTGTCGTCTTTTCTTCTTTGGAAATTAGAAGTTATGTTAAAGGCGAAATGTAATGTAAATCGGGATCATCTCTGCAGCCGATGACCAGCGCCGTAACTTAGATTCTTTTCTGGTGGAGGCAAGCAAAAGTAAGCTTATTTGGGCCCCCTAGAGAAAGTTGATTTTCTAATTATTTTGCCCCAACTTTCTCCCTCTCCCCAACTCTCTCCAACTTTATATTTATCTTTATTGACCCCCGGAGCCTGTGGGCCCTCAAGCATGGCAAGATCTGCGGTTACGTTAGTTACTCCTTGGGCCCATTCCATACATGACAAAATTATTAAGGGGACAACATTGATAAATCTCAAAGCCATACGAATAATTATTACTGAAATGGGTTCACGACTCATTTTTGTTCTATTTACCTTTTGTGTTTTGTTTTGTTTATGTAATATAGCGAACCTATTTGATGCTTCATTTTTAATATCATGTTCGTGTTCTATATGGAATAAGAAAATTTTGTCTCAAAATGGGCCCCATGGTACGGCGGGAAGCATCTCTGGCTAGGAAGTTGCCCGACCACAAGCTACGGTTCTGCCGATAACGTAGGATCAACTTGAACATTTCGTGATACTTCATCATCAAGGAATCTCTGTGTAACTTGTTTTTGGGTTAAACATGGAAATCTCGAGTAAGTCATTAAGATACACATACATGTTGCTTATATTTTCTTGTTTTCTATTTATATTTTGTTTATATTTGTTTTGTTTTAGTTATATTTGTTTGTTTTTGTTATGTTTGTGTGTCTTTTTTATATTTTTCCATGAATCGACTTTAACTAGTATTAGTTTGGGTGGAAGTTTAAATGGCGCGGTAGGTGAGTGGTTAGCGCATTGAACCTCTATTTAGGGGACCCGGGTTACAATTCCGGCCAGGCTGAAACTTTTTCAAGTGTTTCTATTTCAAGTTCAATTTCAATGCATACCCAGTGTGACAAGCAAGATCTTTTCTCTCCCAGAAAGAAAAAATGATGTTGGAATAAGGAGAATTGGGGAAGGTCTCTCAATGAAGGCTACCATTTACAAAGTTATTTCCAGCAGTTGTTCTAGATTTGATATTTTCAGCTACTTTCAAGCATTTTCTGACTCATATGTGATCAGTGTTTTTATTTCTTTCACTATACAGTATATAATGAAAAAATACATTACATACACAGCAATATTGAGATTAACATGTGATGTTCAATGGACAACACGCTCTGTACCAGAGAGATTGATCTCAGAATGGAGAAATGTTTCGTGCGTCATCTACTCACAATTTTACTTCCATAGAGACCAACTGCTGTCAGTGCTGATAAAAGTTACGTGTTGAGCTCCTCCGTGGCTAAGCGGTTAGCGTACGCGCCTTTGGCGTGGGAGTCCCGGGTTCGATTCCCGGCGGGAGCTCATGTGGTTCGGATTCCACGTTAATCAGTAGGTCCACGTCTCATATAGCCTCGCTGCTGAACGGGACGTTAAACTCAAAATCAACTCAACTCAACTCAAAAGTTACGTGTAAGTTGGGTTGCATCTGTCTAGGCGTTCTCACAACTGCAAAAGATCTGAACCCCAAGTAATGGAATTAGAGCACTTAGGAAGGGGGATATACTTTTGTGGCTGGATGTACCACATTTACGTATTATGTTAAATGTTAACAAAATACCAAGAGGCATAGGTCTGTTGTATCTCAATACATCTATACAAGTGGAACATTTATATGTACAAGAGTTTACCGACACCTGGAACCGCTACGTTCAGCGGCGTTCTCCTCGTAAAACTATTGCTGAGGATTGGGTTATACAATGTTAAACGCACGCTTCTTTATATGTCTATTTCCTATTGCAATTAGAAGGTGCAAGGTTTCAATCAAATGTATAATTATGGTGTGCTACATAATTTATATGCTCTGGCTGTTCAAGGGGAGAAACGAGTAGCATCCATTAAATCGGTGAAGGCAAAACTATTATAAATCCATCGTCGTCAGCGAGCAGGAATTCACATTCGTATTAAAACTCTATCCGTGGATCCCGATGAGTGTGTCTGTATATCAAGTATTGCGTGAGCGTCAGCGCTCTAGGTCTGAACTTATAGAACGTATCACTGATGAACATAGGGATTCCGTCACTAAGTTTTCTGATATACAAGCTATTATCCTTCGTTACTACCAACAATTACTCGATTTGCAGGTTGTTGTTGCATCACTCCCCTCTATTGACTACTTCGCCCATCTGCCGCATAGATTAACGGCGGAACAACGAAAAGTGTTCACTCAACCGTTTTCTCAGGAGGAAGTGAAACAAGCCGTCCTCACAGCTCAGAATTCTAAAACGTCTGGCATAGATGGACTAGCTGTAGAGTTATATACGACCATGTTTTCATTTAATGGGGCCCATGCTTACTGAATGGGTGAATTATATACTGCAAGTAGGTATCTTGTGAGAATCCTTTCGAACTGCACTCATTGTGTTAATTCCGAAGAAGACCCATCCTCGTAGAGTGGCGGACTATAGACCTAAATCTTTACTCACCTGCGATTATAAAATTATTAGTCAATGTATTAGTGCCCGATTACAAACTGTTATTGCCCATCTTGTTGGGTCTATCCAACATGGTGGCCTACCGACATAAACGTGCTCAAGATATTCTTGCTGCTATACGCGACGTCATCAGCTACCATCAAGATATTGAGCAATATAATGCGGCTTTAGTTGCATTGGACTATTCTAATGCTTTTGACCCAGTGAACCATACATATTTATTTTCTTATCTTCAAACCTATGGATTTGGCGATGAATTCTGTCATTGGATTAAGCTGTTATTTTGTAATTGTACAATTAAACTCAAAATTAATGGATACCTTAATTCTGCCTTTCGCATTAGTAATGACATCCAACAAGGAGGTCCTTGAGCAATCAGCTTTTTATTCTAAGTTTAGGGCCATTTCTATATAATGTCCGACATGCCCTTCATGGTGCCACTATACATAATACTTCTGTAGGAGTTTAGTGATTCATGGACGATGTTACCTGTTTTACGTCTGGTCACGCCGACTTCCATGTTTTACTACAGCAAGTACGGCTCTAGGAATCAGTATCCGGCGCCAAGCTTAACCCTAATAAAACGTACGTAATGCATCTGTGGAAGCCAACCAATAGTATCACTACTTCCATTGGTCGGCTCCAAAAGTCAGTTAAAATCTTGGGAGTGAATTTCAGTTCTAGTGTGGTGGACATTGTTACTCATAATCTTGGCTTTACAGTCAATCGGCTAACTTATGTTCTTGACCAACATCGATTTCGTAACCTTAGCCTCTTATCCCGCTTAGAATTTGTGCATTTGTATGGGTTACGTCAATTATTACGTTGCCCAAGTCCTTCCTTTTTCTACCTGTCATCTTGCAAAAGTTAAACCAATTGTGGGCAATTGTCTGTGGAAAACTATGATTTTTCGTGTTTCCTACCAAATGTTGTGCAACGATTTCCAAAACGGTGGATTAAATTTGAAAGATGTCGAATTGCAGACAACTCGAGGAATTGCCCTAGAGCTCCAACGATATTTACGTTTACTCCGCGAGCATCCTGATCATCCTACCACTCAGCTTCTCATGAACTTATTACACCGTGTTCCATTAAAAGCACCCTTCTATCTTGGACATGTCCCACCTCAATATAGTTATCTGAAACCGGTTTTGTATGAGGTTTGTTTTCGACTGTTAAATCATGATTTAGGCGAAGTGCCCTCTGTCAAAAAAAAAAAAAAACTGTATTCGGCACTTCGCCAAACCTTGTACTCTTGCTCCTACTATTGTTACTAAGCATCCCCATCATGATTGGCAACGTACCTGCCGTGTTTTACATGTCCCTTATTTAACTTACTATGCAAGATCCGTATGGTTTATTGTGGTGCATCAAATTGTTGATAGTGTAGCGCGACGAAATTCACTTGGTTTTAGTGACTCTGACCTTTGAGCTTCTTGCAAAGTAAATGACACTCTTCAATATCGTCTTAGAGAATGTGGTGAAGCAACAGTGGTGTGGCCCCAGTTCTGTTGCTATATGGCCCACATGTGCCGCACTACTTCGACGGCTATTTCAATAGACTTTATACTTTTTCGCGACTTTACTTTTTTCCGAGAACAAAATATCAAGCTGTTAATTGGCTGATTGGCAACATTGTTTTATATTTGTTAGCAGAAACTTAGAAACTTTTTTCATACTTCCTATATTATGTTTTTGTATGAACAGCTAAACCAAATTCTTTCTGCCATGCCCAATAGGTTATTTGCATTCTTTTAGAGTTCTATCTGCATAATGTACCTTTTCCTGTATCTGTCAATTTGTATCACCTTCCTTATGTTGTTTATTGACTTGTACTGACATTAAGTTGCAATAAAAAAGTGGTAGAGCGTTCACTTCCGATGCTTCGGGTCGCCGGTTCGATCCCAGCTCGCGCCGTGTGGACTTTGTGGTGGACAAACACCGTGCTCGTGGGTTTTCTCGGGGTTCTCCCGTTTCCTCCCACTTTTTCATTCCACTATTTCATTCATTTCTCATCATCAACGTCTCCTTTAGCCTTAGCAGCATAATCGTGAGACGTAAAACTCAAAGAATACATTTTTATTTTTTTTTCAACAAGATTGACGTCAATTTTGGGCTTCTTCAGTAGTATATTCCTTTGCGGCGAGCAGAAGAGCGTTTAGAACCCTTTAACCTTCGTAAAGAACTTGTAAAACTTGAAGACTGAGATTTCGAAACTCCGTCTTATATGTTTTATTTATTTTTCAATATAAAGATATGAGAAAGTAATCAAAAATTTTGTCATATAAAATGAATTTTATAGTTGCTTAGTAAATAGCCATGTCGGGTTCAAATCTTTGCTAAAGTTGCCTTCAGGAAAGCGATAGCTACCGGATTAGTCACGGTCACAACTTCCTGTACACGTTATTTAATATAGCTTCAGGAAATGAGGTGTTTTCAACAATTGCACTCATATAACATGCATATCAACAACTCTTCTTGAAGGGAAGCAATCGGTCTCAGAGTTTGTCACTTCTGGTGATCCACTTGGATACACGATATTTAACACAGTTTGCAGGGTATAGTGTTAACAGTAATTACACACATGCAAAATATATCAATCAATTCGTCTTGATGAAAGAAAATGATTAATGCGAAAATTACTCACTTCCGGTTACCATTTTCGATATACGATATCTAAAGGAATTTACTGGAGTGAAGTGTTTCGAGCAATTGCACACATGCAGCATTTATGTTAATCACCTCTTCTTGATAACAGACAATTTTCGGTAACGAAATTATTCATTTTCAGTGAACCATCTCGATTTGCACACATGTTACATATATATCATTCAACACGTGTTCGCGAAAGGAAGTGATCTCTGACGCACTTCCGGTCACTTCCGGTGAACCATTCCCATACGGTATATACTTCAGTTTTCAAGGTTGGGTGTCAACACGAGTTAATTGATATATGTTTTGCGTGTGTTCAATCTCTGGAAACATGCAACCGTTGGAAACTCTAATAGCTGTATTAGATATTAAATAGTGGAAGGAATTAGACCGAAGTAACCGATTCTGTGCCAATCGCTTTTCTCATCAAGAAGAGTTAAATGATGCATATGGTGAATCTGTGCAATCGTAGAAAAGACTTCACTCCCTGAAACTGTATTATATACCGTGTATTGGAAGTGGTTAACCGGAAGTAAATAATTTTGTTACCGATTGTTTTCTTTTACTAAGCCGAGTTCATTGATATATATGTTACATATGTTCACTCGTAGGAAATTCCCCACAACCGAAAACTGCCTTAGGTACCGTGTGCCGGAAGTGATTCACCGAAACTGATCAATCTTGGTACCGATCGCTTTCTTTCGTTAAAACGAGATGAATTATATATGTTACATGTATGTAGTCTTTGGAAAGCGTCCGCTCCTGAAAACTGTATTTGGTACCGTATATCAGAAGTTACCAATTCCATACCATTTGCTCTCTTTCGTTAATAAGCGTGGTTGATATATATTTTGCATGTGGACAATTGGTAGAAACATCACATCACGGGAAAATGTATTATTCCGTTAATAATAATAATACGGTAATATCGCCATTTTGAAGCCAAAGTGATTGAGGAAGCATAGGATTTGTGTGGTTTTCCAAATCAATATGTCTTATCTTGCAGTATTGTCAAACAAGGAAAGTAAGGTGATTTATTTTTGTGAAAACTGCTTCGTGGTTTTGCGGTTAGCGTGAACGCCTTTGTAGTGGGAATCTCGGGTTCGATTCCCGGCGGGAGTTTTTGTGGTTCGGATTACACTTTAAGTAGTAGGTCTCGCCTCATATAGTCTCGCTGTTGGAAGGGCGATAAACTCAAAATCAACTCAACTCTATTTTTTGTGATAAAAATACTTTTATAAAATCTTCGTTAATATCCAACTCGAAAAACAAGACAAACAAAACTCAAAACGAAAACGAGAATCAGAAAATACCTATAAAACTTTCTTTCCCAAGTTTTGCACAACAAACGTACTAGGACCAGATCCATATGTGAAGTGTATCACAGGAACTCGTGCTGTGGATGCCAGGTTGAGTGAATAGTGTGTTCGACTACTAACTAACCGTGGTGAACTCGGAACTCCCTTAAGCTTATATATTTTATTTTTGTAGGAGAAATCCCTTCCAAATTAGATTCTTTCAAATGATAGACTTAAAAAAAATATCTAGTAAAGTTAGTTTACTAACACTGCATTAAAATCTGGAGAATATCATTTATTGCTTTAACATGCCGAACGATTTCGCATTCTTTTACGCTATTGTGAAAACCTATGTCTAATTTTCAATGCACAAACACACACAAAGAACAAGACACAGAGAGAGGTTTTTGTTGTGAAGTTCAGCTCGTATTGTCTCTTATATATTTCTGTTGAGAACAGCGTGGCTTCAAGTCATTACTGACTAGTCAACTCCGAGGTGTAACTGGTAATTTGTTTTTCTGCAGTGAACCATCGTCGCTTGCTAGTGGAAAGATTATTGTGGCTGTGAATAATGTTGTTACACATTTTACAAAATAAAGGAAAACTTCATGTATTACGTACTAAAGTTTGCTTATATCTAAAGTACAAGAGAAACGAAAATGTTCCTTTGATCCTTAACACATGAACAATAAAATAAATGAAATGAAATCTTTCAGTTTTACGTCCCACACGTTTATGCCAGTTAGGATAAAGGACATAGACATGAACAATATTTCCTCCCCTTACTTTTAATAGAAAATCTTGCTGCCTGTGGTTGACTCAACTCTTGACGTGAATGTCTAAAATATAAGCTCTTTAGGTTCGATAGCTTCACAGAAAGGTACAGGCAGAAGATAGGTCTCGCTTCTGATGAAAAATTGTCTCATATTGCTAGAGATCTTGGTTGTTACTCTAGAACTGTCGACGACTGACATAAGGACTTTCTTGTTCAATGGGTGAAAAGCATTCCTACAACACTTTTTCCCATACGCGAATGAGCGCGCGTACTGTTTCATTTATATTGTATATTTAATTTGATTACAATCTTACTAAATCAAAAATTTGATATTATTTCTTATATGAACTAAATACCTTTAATTCCGGACTTCGATCCTATTTATTTGTTCACGTATTTCCCTACTTTTTCCACTATGCAAGTCAACACCGGAGATTAGTTCTACTAGGAATCGAAAACGGGACCACATCCGCTACAAATTTGACTAACACTTTTGGACTATTTTGTAAAACTATTAAGTACTTGGTATATAATAATTGCTAATTTAGAGCGAAGTGATCGATCTTTATTGTTACAGTTTCTGGCAATTATTTCTCAATGGGGTCGTTAAGGACACGCGACCCCTAACGACGTTCAGCGCGCTGTCTCAAATTACTGTCAAATTTGGATTAACAACGGTTCGGCCACTTCGGAGGAGGATTCGAGCGTTCATTGCTTTTCCAACATTGTCTATGTGCATCACGTTTCTGATGATTATTCTTCAATATTATGGTCGATAGGAATATGCGACCCCTTCCAACACTGAGCATGCAAGCTCGATCACCATGTCAAATTTCCTTAAGAATCGTTCAAGCATCTCGGGGAAGTATTCGAATAATTGAACACTTGGAAACAGTAATGAGGAGCTGCGCTTCAATTATTTTACTCACACTTAGAATAATTCTGAACCTTAGATTGTGTCCCTAAGTCACTAAAGAAACTATATTTCACAAGGAAAGAACACCCATACCGGAAAGCGTTCAGACTGTTCCTTAAATATAGCCTGACTTCATAAATGAAAATACATGTTACCGAAGATTTCATAAAAATACTTTTCATCATAGAAGAAAGAATACCTCACTTTCCTTGTTTTGTAATATTACGAAATAAGACACATATTAATTTAGAAAACCACACGAATTTAATGTTTCCTGAATCAGTTTGGCTTCAAAAGAGCGACATTATTATTATTATTATTATTATTATTATTATTATTATTATTATTATTATTATTATTATTTCCTACGACTAAACATATGTAACATATATGACAATCAACTCGGCTTGGCGAAAGAAAGCTATCGGTAATAAAATTACTTACCTTCGGTACACGGTATATAATACCATTTCAGGGAGTGATGTCTTTCCAACGATTGCACACGTGCACCACATGTATCATTTAACTCTTCTAGACGGAAAAAGGCGATCGGTACAGAATTGGTCACTTTAGTTTAATATCTTCCACTATTCGGTATCTAATACATTTTTTTTTAGAATTTGCGACTGTTGTATGTTTCCAGAGATTGAACACACGCAAAATATATATCAATTAACTCATGTTCACACCCAACCTTGAAAACTGTAATATATATACCGTATGGAAGTGGTTCACCGGAAGTGATTGGAATTGCGTTAGCGATCACTTTCTTTTGTAAAGACGAGTTCAATGATATATATGTTGCGTGTGTGCCAACTGAGATGGTACACTAAAAGTGATTAATTCCGTTACCGAACATATTCTTTGTCAAGAAGAGTTGACTAATACAGACGTGGACAAATTATTAGCATTTTTTTTTCATTCATGCAAATTTGTTGATTTTTTGTATTTCGTAAATTTTGTTGAAGAGAGCTAGTCATTTGTGAGATACCACAGGCGATATTTGTAATTTGTTTACGAATTTTTACATTGCAGTTAAGTGATGATTCATCCAGTAATCTGATGCAACATGATTACACGTGGTTTCCAGTCGAGGAATGTTTGAATGGTGGAAAAGCCCAAGCGGCAAGTAAATTCGTCTTCGGAGATAAAATCTATGATATTGTTAACTTAAAATCCTTTCTTGGTAGGAAAAGGACTTGCTGAAGCTATTATTGGATCTTTTACGAGTGTCTTGTGTGCATGTAGGGGGCGTTCAAGTGTGATTTTGTGTGTTCACTTGGAGAGGATTCTTTAAATTGTCCCGAAGTGTAGTTTCGGAGCAACGGGCACGAGAAAAGATGTGCCGCCAAAGAAACGAGCGAAACTTCCGACTCTGTTGAACTTGAAAAGCATGATCAAGTTGCAGATTAACTGAACTGTAGGGGCCAGTACATCATATGTTACAAGATTTGTACAAAACGTACGCCGTGAGAATGCATTGTTACCAAAACATTAAGGTCTTTTCGGCCGAAAATCATCCCTACCAGCCTTTGCAGACAGACTGCTGGTAAGGGAATCAAGAAAAAGAATGCTTAGTAACTTCTATATAAGTACAGGGAATGCTCGCAGATGCTGGTGTCCACGTTTCGTTGAGTAGTGTTTGTCGCCGATTGTGTCAGAGAGGGCTGGAAGCTAGGCGTTCCAGAAAGAAGCAACAACCGACTCCGGCAATGGTGAAGAAACTATATCAGCGGGCCAAGGATCACCAGGATTTGACTGCAGAAGATGGTTTATTTCTCATTTGAGTGTAATAATACATCATTTATCATTTAAGTGTAATTTGATAGATTGAAAATATACAGGTTGCCAGTATTTTTGGTTACTGAACGAATTTTAATGTAATTCATGTGGGCTTCAGTAATTTTAAAGTCATTGAAACATCGTCATATATCCACAGGTTGTATTCAGTGATGAGACCATAATTCCTGTACAAGAGCAGAACTCCCAGTATGTAGAACCGAATGTGAAGTCTTTTTAAGGCAGATTATGTAAGACAAAGTGTGGAATCTCCAACACGAGTAGTGGTATGGAGCGGCATTAGCGTAAAAGGAACGGGACGTCTCTATGAATAGAAGGGAACATGAACGCAGGGCAGTATCAAAAACGTACCATAGAATACATTTTGGCACAGTTGCGTGTGCTCGATTTTTATGCATGATGATCCGTCGTGCCACAAAGCTAAGGAAATTTCCAAGTCTTTGGAGAAGAAAGGCGTCCTAGTCCGTCCGTGGCCTGGAAACAGTCCAGATATGGACGACACAGAGTCCCTGTGGCCTTTCTGAAGAAACAAGTTACGAAGCAGCATCCAACTTCAGAAACCAGCTAATAGAAGTAGTGAATAATGTGTGGCATGGTGATCTAAAAAATAAAGAACTTTTGCTGGAAGTTAAACCAGATGCCAAAATGAATCCAGGCACTATGTTAAGTCAAGGGTTTCCATACAAACTACTGACATACTGTAACAGCACATAGAATGTAGAGGGATACAAAATTATCCAAATATTAAAACGTTTACAGACGTATTCCTGTTTTAACTTGTGATTTTCTTCAATTTTTACTTGAAAATTCTAAAATTGCTAATAATTTGTCCATGTCTGTATATATGTTCGTGTGTGGAAGCGCTCGAAACATTTCACTCCAGTAAATTGTTTTACATATCGTATATCGAAAGTGGTAACCAGACGTGAGAAATTTTTGCGAGTAATCGTTTCTTTCGTGAAGACGAATTTATTGATATATGTTGCATGTGTGTAATTGCTGGAAACACTTTGCCCTGCAAACTGTGTTAAATATAGTGTATCGAAGTGGATCACTAGAAGTGACTAACTCTGGGACCGGTCGCTTCCCTTCAAGAAAAGTTGTTGGTGTACATGTTGTATGTGTGCAATCGTTGAAAACACTTAACCTCCAGAAACTATATTAAATACCGTGTACGGGAAGTTGCAGACTCTGACTATTCGGGTACCTATCGTTTTCCTCAAGGGAAGTTTAACAAAGATTTGAATCCAACATGGCTATTTAGTAGGCAATTATAATATTCATTCAGATATGACAAAAGTGATAGCTGCCAACAAATAGCGTTCTCTTTTATAACAGCTAAATGCTCTCCACGAAGTATTCTGAAGTTTAAATCACATCAAACAAAAATACAAGTAGAAGTAAACAGTGAAAAATATAAATGTCTAGATTGAGATTTGAACATACGACACCCACAGCTTGCGATCTACAGGCCAGAATACAGGGATATAGTTGTCGGTTGAAATAAAGGACAATTATGAACAAACGTTTGTTCGACGTAGTATTGAAGGATAACGATCTCGTGGTCAGCTCCAAATGGAAATGTTTCAAGTGTTTCCTTCATTTATAGTTGCTTTTAACAAGTATTAGAAAAAAAAATCATAAAGTAGTTGGGGCGGAGATTCGTACCAAAGACACCTTATGACTATCTCACTCTTCAAGTACCGTCATGCTCAAAAAATTTCGCGTATACTCTAACCCACGATCTTTCGCAATTATTCAACTTTCCTTACGTTTATAGGTAAAGTTCAGTTATTAGTAAGTGGAGATAATAGAAAGCTATCAATCTAAGAATATATTTCCAAAAAAATATAATAAAATAATAAAAATATTAGCAAAAAACAAAATTATTTTTGGTTTTGTGTATACTGGCAATAATACTTTCGAGTGATTTTTGCAGTAGCAGAGCACGATTGCAGGTGGAGTCTCACGATTGGTAGTATCGTAGTATCCAGAAGTTGAATCAAGGACTGTATTTGTGAGAACACGAATGCTTCCAAAAGATGCCATGGATATTAACTATGGTCATACCGTTGTTCTGAATTACACAGTAGTGTGAAAAACTCATAACAAAATGACGTAACAGGAAAAACTTTTTTTTCTAGCGTGACCAAACATTAAACATAACAAATTAATTTTTGGGATTATAAATTATCACTTTACGTGTAGGTGTAGGGCGATTCGTTTTCCATTCAAACGACGAAAGAAGAAAGAGTGGTGATAGTTATAAAAATCGAATACTAGATCTCAATGAATTCAAGTTACATGGCCTCTATATACCGAAAAAGAATGTTTTTCGATCTTTGTCCATCTATTCGTCTGTCGGTTCGTCACGCTTTTACATGCACTCAAATAGAGGCCATACTGTTTAACGTATCTGGACCGAATTCTAGACATAACGTTTTAATAACATACTATCGTCCCGAATTTTATATCCTTCGACACCTAAGAGTAAGGGTAGTTTACTGAAGGATGAAAATTTAAAATAATTCAATTTTCGAAAAAAAAAAACAGTTGTGACGATTTTATTTATTTTTATAAATATATATTTAATTAACAACTCTCCACCGTAGTATGGATCATTATTCTGAAAAAAAAAATACATATGGTGTAATTTATTGTATAGTATGCGTTCTTTTTGCACAAATTTCTCAACCACATTTCATAAATGATCATTAATAAGCTAACAATATGACAACTCGTTCGTCATGAAAACATTCTGAAAGAGTACTTTACTCTTAGGGTGAGCTTTCCCCACTGATTTTCCCATCAACACCTCAAACAATTTGCTCATATTTCGTAAATAAATGTTTCATTAACAAAGTAACATACAACATAAATCGTTTATCACGATAACATACAGAAGGATTGGTTTTCTCAAGAGTTGAATTTTTTACAATTTTTTCAGTAATAACTGAGACAAATTTGTTGAAAATTCAGTAAAAGTATTTTCTGCAGTAAGTTTATAATGTTGTATAACTCTCTTGTTGCGAAAAGAAAAATCCAAAAGAGATAGTTTACTTTGACAGTGAAACTTTTCCTGATGATTTCCTTAAAAATAAGTCGAGCTACTTGTTCCAGGTTTTATAAATAATTTACAATGTGACATAAATAATCTATCCTAAAAGTTGCAGATAGAATAGTTCTGCTCCCAATGACCTTCCCAAAAATGATTCAGGAGATGTTTGTTGTTCATATTTCATAAATAAATGTTTCATAAACAAGCAAACTATATAGTATAATCCCTTATCCTGAAAATCTAGAAGTGGTATGTTATTTTTGACAGTAACCTTAACCCTGTGATTTTCTCAGGAACGACTCAGGCGATTGTGTTCGTATTTCATATATACATGTTTTATGAAAAATATAACAATATGGCATAGGTCGTCTGTCCTGAAAAGATCCACAAGGGATAGTTTATTCTTGGGGTGGCATTTTTAATGATTTTCTTAGAAATCACCCAGACGCTTTTGCTTTACATACAATTATATCCTTAATAATTCTAATATATGGCGTAAGTTACATCTAACGGAAATATGACAAATGGCTACTTTACTTTTGGGCCTAAAGTTTATTTTAGTAAAGTTTACCAAAACATTATTTTATTCGCCATTTCCCATAAAAAGTGAAAAATACAATGGCAGGTTAATCAGTGGGCTCTACATAAAACTATCCTACTAAGAAGTGATTGAGATACAGAAGAAATGTAATCGCTAGGAGAGATGTTAGGAGAATACAGAGGCTGAGGGAGAGAGAATGGGAATCATGGATAGTCTGCACCTTCATTTGAGGGCGAGTGTTGAAGTCCGTAAGTCTACATAGGTTTGCATTGAAGTGAACATTAGAATACAATATATGTTTAATATTGGTAGGGATTTGCTAACAGGTTTGCAGTGTATTTGACTGAGTTCGATATTGTTACGTTCCTAGCGAACCCCTGAGCCTTCCTCACTATACACTGTAAGCTAAATTCGTGCTTAATTAAAACTCTATTTGGTTAAATTAAAAAGTGTTGACAGTTATTAACTATGCATCACGGATAGCAATCCACCAGTAATTCTTCGTTTTTGGCTTTGTTTAGGCCCATAAATGACTTTGTTCATGAGCTCCTTCGTGGCTAAACGGTTAGCGTACCCGCCTTTGGTGTGGGAGACCCAGTTTCGATTCCCGGCGAAAGCTCACGTGGTTCGGAGTCCACGTTAATCAGTAGGTCGACGTCTCATATAGCTTCTTTGCAGAACGAGACGTTAAACTCAAACACAATGTATTTGTTCATAATTTTTTTTGTGTATGGTTTTGCATATACGTGGCGTGGACAAAAAAATTTGAATCTATATTGTTTGTTTATGGAAAATCATCACGCGGCGCTGCATGAGAGAGCTGTGTGTATGGAATTCCGTACACATGGCAATCAACATGTTAAGAAATGTATAATAATAATAAACATAAAACGATACGATCACTTACATAAAATTATAAACATAAGTAAACATTTATTAAAGCATATAACTGCAATGGAATTACGTTGTTTCTCTCTCTCCATGAACGCAACAGCCCTTATTGTGCAAAGGTCTACATGAGAACTTGTTGCACTCACGACCTTGGGGTGGTGTGTGGTCAGAACATCGGATCCCTTTTTTGTTAGTCCTAGCTTTCTAGACCGGATGCAGTTATTCCCGGTAGAGTATACGAGCAATAGACTTTTATATTACTATTAAAGTATAGGAGACAAGGGGAAGAAAGAATTGTTCCGACTATGCAATGAAATACATGAGACAGGGGAGTGGCCGAAAGACTTCCTGAAGATGATTATGATATTAATGACTAAGAAATCGAACCCAAAGAGATGTGAGGATTATAGAACTATTAGTCTCATATATCATGCAGCTAAAATTTTGCTCCGAATACTGAATAAAAGTTTATATGGAAGAACAAATGAAGAAGTTAAAGACAAGCAGTTCGGGTTCAGAATAGGTAAGAGCACAAGAGATGCTGTTGGATTATTAGGGCGATCGGTGAAAGATTTATAGAAAAAAGTGAAAGAGATGTAGGTTGTATTTATCGATCTAGAAAAGGCTTTTGACCGAGTGAATTGGGAATTGTTGTTGGGAGTTCTAAAGAAGATAGGGTTGGAGTGGAAAGATCGAGGACTCATTAGATAGTTATACATCAACCAACAAGTAAGTGTTAGGATAGGGAAAGATCTGACTGAAGAGAGTGCAATTGGAAGGGGAGTTCGACAAGGATGTTGCCTCTCGCCAACACTATTTAATGTCTATCTAGAAGAGATAGTGAAAGAGAGTTTACTTGATGATGACGGCATTTAGATAGGAGGTGGAATGATTAGATGCATAAGATTTGCAGACGATGTGGCGCTTGTTGCAGAATCTGAAAAGGAAATAAATAAAATGTTAGAAAATCTGAAGAGGAGCTTCGAAGAATATCGGATGAAAATAAATGTTAGAAACACCTAAAAACATGGTGATTGGAACGAAGAGGTCTATGCCAAATATAAAAGCGGGAATGGATCAAATAGAACAAGTGAATAGTTTTCGATATCTGAGTAATATTCTTAGTAATGACATGAAGTACTAACGTGAAATATAAGCAAGCACAGGAATGGCGAAATAATCCTTTAGGAGGGTGAAAGTCTGCTTTGTGGGACCTTGAATAGAGAGTTGAGAAAAAGACTTATAAAATGATTCGTGTGGAGGGTTGTACTGTATGGAGCGGAAACGTGGACATTACGTAAAGGTGATGAAAACCTACTGGAAGCATTCGAAATGTGGATATGGAGAGGAATGGAAAGAATTAGTTGGTTCGAGCAGAAAAGGAGTTAGAGTGGGAGTTAGAAATGGTGGGGGAAAAAGAACACTTTTAGATATTGTTAAGAAGAGGAAGAGAAACTGGCTCGGGCATTGCCTAAGAAGAAACTGTATCATGAGGGACATCATAGAGAGTATGGTGGCGGGAAAGAAAGGGAAGGGGCGAAGGAGACTACAATTAATGGATAATATAAAAACAGTAAAATCGTACGTGAAGACGAAGAGGTTAACGGAGGACAGTCGAGCATGGAAGCTTCTCAGCTGCTGCAAGTGACCTGCCAGTAAGGGCAGAATACCTATGATGATGATTACTATTAAAGTAAACAATTATACACATTCTTTCAATGTGATACTTGTTGTTGCTTAACCGTTGATAATAATAATAATAATAATAATAATAATAATAATAATAATAATAATAATAATAATAAATAAGAAAAACTCGACAGATATTCTTGCAAATAATAGGAAAAAGTTTGCGTTACACTGGTCGTGACACACTTGAATATACGGTATGGCTTTTAAATTATTCCCAACTATTCCAACTGTTTCAATTGTAATGCATCTATAATAATAAGGAAAGAGTGAACTTAGTCTTCTTACCCTTCGATTTAGAAATAAGGTTCGTGAGAATTTCATAAAAGAAATTATATACTCAGAATTTTATATAGTATTTTTTCTTATCCGAAATTACATACTTCCTGCAACTGTTTTTTGATTGAAATTATTTGAAATTAAATATTAATGTTTTACGTCCCACGATTATGCCAGCTAGACTAAAGGATACAGTTATGATGAGAAATGAATGAAATGGTCGAATGAAGGAAGTGAGAGAAAACGGGAGAACCCCGACAAAACCCACGCACACAGTTTTTGTTCAGCACAACGTTCACTTGGCGCGAGTTGGGATCGAACCACGGACCCCAAGCACCAGAGGTGAACGCTCTACCACTGGAACACCGCAGCCTCTGAAATTATTTAAAGGAGAAAGGAACTAATTTATGAAAACTTGGTGACCAACGCATTTGTTAAAAAATATAAGCTTTTCGTGAGGTATTGCTTATAGACAGAGGCGAATAAATTCTGTTGGGCCCAGGAGCCGACAATTTTAAGGGGACACTACGTTGCGAATATATCCAGCGCATAAATGTTCATTGCTGCCTTCCACAGCTTCATAGGCTTATAGAACAACCGAGAACTATGCTGCAATATTTTAATGTGCTCCAAGTTTGCAATAATTAGTTTAGTTACATTCATTATTAGCAGTTAAATACCGCTGATGGAAAGACTTAAATCTAGCGATGCGGCGAGCGTAACGAGTGGAATAAAGATTAGCATAGGTCTGAAGCCAATAATATAATAAGTGGATTGCTATATTTTAGATTAAACAGACGGATTTTAAGGAGCCCCATGAGCTTGGGGGTCCCGGAGCCTGGGCTACATTGGTACGCCCTTAATCCGCTCCTCTTTATTATAAATTTAAGGGGCCAGGCCGGGCCCGGTCTAAAATATCAGGCCTGTGTAGATCTCTAGTCCTTTTGTATATGCTATCTTTGGAAATACAGTAGAGTTTCGCTTATCCCACATATAACAGGCGGGCTGAACGCCAGATAATATGGATGTGTTAAGAAAATACTTATTAAAAGTCAAACTATGATATAATTTTACATATTACGCATCTAGTAATCATGTTTTGTAAGAAATAAATATAATGCTTTGAATCAGAGACGTATATAGCATGAGGTCCTGCAAGCTGCCCCCTTCAAAAACTCAAGCACATTTCAATAGTCCTGTTTTTTTTCCTTTTGAGGCTCTTTTATATCAGATTACTTTGAGCCAGTGTCCAAAATGTCGGCAATGCGTTGTTGTTATAATTCTAAGAACATACCGTAATGTCATTGATACCAGGTGGAATTAAAAAACACTTTTAAATGGGATTACAATTTCGTTTCCGTTCTGTTTATAACGTTAAAGTATTAGAACGATACACGCATTGCAATTTGCTATTTTTGTTATGTGATATACGTAGCAGACACTTTTCCTTACATGTCTCCAGAAAATATACTCTTTTATATCATTTCTGCTACAATGCATTTTGTTTAAGGTAAACCGTTTCATAAATGGAAAGTAGGAAAAAGTTTAAGGGAAACACATAACTGTTGCATTATTATTGTTATTATTATTATTATTATTATTATTATTATTATTATTATTATTATTATTATTATTATTATTATTATTATTATTATTATTATTGATATTTTATTGACTTTTTTAAAACATTAGAATAACATGTTTACGAGAATTCGTGTTGCATCCCTTTAAAATAAAACCTGGATACGTGCCTGTACTGAATGATAGACGTATGAGTCATGGTGTAGTCAGGCGTGCTAGGCGTTAGAATCCAGAGCATCAGAAACAGACTAAGACCACTACTTGCAGTTTTTCTTGCCGTTTGGTGCTACGTTTTACCTGTAATGGTATGTCGGATAATACGGTAGATGGAATAAACGAAGGTCAGATAAACGACACCATGGCGTATTGGTGTTTCATGCCTAAACCTGCAAAATATCTGTGCAGAAAACATATTTCACTCACTAGCTAAATATATGGGTATGATGCACATCTTGCCTTATAAAGTACAGTCTTATAAAGAATATAAATATTTAGCATGCTGAAAATCTAAAGAAAGACCAACTTCAATAATATTCTATAGCTTTTTTATAACGGGAAACTTGTTCATTTCGCCATGATAAATCACGTTTGGTACTATGATGCCTGTTTCTCTCTCTCTATTGTATACACACACACACACACACACACACATATATATATATATATATATATATATATATATATATATATATATATATATATATATATATATATCACCCTTTATTGTTCGTTTTCCAAGAATACAGGATGAGAGAAGAAATTATACAACAGCATATACTGAAAAAAAAAAACGCTATTACTAATTGTACACAAATTATGAATATATACATGATGAGAGCAAACAAAAAGTTATTTCCTTATTATATTGTTTCGGTTCTTAACATAAAAATTATACATTTTCTATAATGTAAAAATTTTCGATGGGATGGTATTCGATCTAGTGTCAAAACAGTATAAGAACTACCAGTACGCCACTCTACCACTTGACCACAGAGACTACCTCTTGTTCCCTGTCTTTTTCTTAACAAATAAATGCTCATGGCTATAAAGCATGCCACTTCTAAACTTAAGACAGCAGTTTTACCCCTTTGTTTCTATATTTCCGTACAACATTTTGGTTGCAGAAGCTAATTTATATTTGACAGACAATTTACACCGTATGGTTAAACCAATAAATGCAATATTTTACTAAACTTTTCAGTTACTTGATTCAACTCTCCCCCTTTCATTTTTTGTTATTGGGTAAAAGCAAACAATTCAGGACATTGAAGGGCAAAAACCCTAATGCTTCCACCTTAACATGCTATACATCAATAGAAAGAGAATAAAGTGTAGTTACATGGTTTGTAGAATTTGTTATGAAATTGTTGTTTATTGTAAAGTAATCAGCTTCTTTGTAACAGAAAGTGTATTAATGTGCTGTTGTGAAATGAATGGGAAGTGCATAGTTTAGTTATTGTTCCACTGAACATCTGTGCAATACTTTCACCATTCTTCATAGAAATGTCGTCTATGGAACGTTACCTTCCAGGCCAAAACAGAAATTATCCGCTCTATGTGGGTAGGCATTGCTAGTAGCAGTGAAATCAAGAAGACCCGTGGTGTTATGTTACGTACGTCACGGAAAAGGGGGTTAAGTTTATCCTGTAAAATGAAAAGCGCGTGGACAACTTTCATTCGTTAAATTATTCAAATAGATCACACATTCTAACAGTAGGAATTTACCGCAAACGTTTGTAACATCTGGTTAGCCAATAAAGTGCGTGACCAACGAACTGAATGCGTGACGTACGTAACATAGCGGTATTTGTTACGTACGTCACGGCAAATAATGTCTTGTCATGCCTGATACTAGCCTTCTTTAGCAGTGGAAACAATATATATTAATTGTTCCTGAATCGTTAGTATTGTTAGTACAAATGGCAGCACTGCATCGACTGCTGCGTGATCATTAGAGACAAAATTGTCTTAGCGTTGATTTCAGTTATGGTGTGTGTTGAAAGTGCACCATTGTCATTTCTTTTCTGCAACTTCCATATATAAATATGGCACCAGTTAGCCCCAGAAGTCCGCAACGGAAAACGCTAGAGAAGTTAAGTGAAGAAGAAAAAAGCAGAAACTCGTGAGAAAGAAAAACATAGAATGCAGCAGTACCGAAAGAAAATGTCAGCATGGAAGGCAAAAAGAGCGTCGACAGACAAAAATACGCATGCAGAAGTCCGCAGCGAAAGAAACCGAGAAGAATCTGTCCTATCTGGATCGAGTATGGGCTATCAGAATGCTGCATCGTTAGCAAAAGCAGCGCAAAGGGTGAGAAAAACCCTCCCCAGTAGCCCTAGAAGAAAACTCAGAGTGGTTAAAAAATAGTGGAGCAGTTTGGCGTGGCACACAAGAAAACACAACAATGTAAAAGCATCGTACTAAGAAGCAACGCAAAAGAAACCGTAATTAATTTCTACAAGAGTGACAATATATTCCGAATGCTCCCTGGGAAAAGGATACTGTTTTCATGTACAGCAGTGATGGGAAAAAGGAAAGATGCAAAAGAGACTCATGATGTTTTACGTCAGCGAGACACATCAGCTCTTCATTACCGAATTTGCAAAAATATACCTATGAGTTAAACTAGTTTCCTAAACCTTCGCCCCAAAGAATGCATTACTATATCTAAGTAGGATCGCTTGTCTTGCTTGTCCATACTGTGAGAACATTCAAAAAATGATTGGCGCCAAAGTGAAATGGAACGAGCTACCAATGACAAAGAAGGTGCTTGTTCAGGGAAGTGTATGCGATACAGAGAGTGAGATATGTATGAAGAATAAGTCTATGACATGTACGAACGTAAAACAAACATCCAAGGTCTGTTGTGTGAACCGGAAGATCGTGAGGAATTGGTTTAAGTTTATCAGTGGAAGAGAGGCACCCTAGAAATTGTTCATTTTGACTTTCAATATGTGACAGAAATGGAGAACCAGTTACTAGTGTATCGGTGTCACATATACAACATAAGAAGACAAAACCAGGAGCTGAGCACCTTCAAAGATGAAATGAAAATACGGCTCCATATAGATGAAGTAGTTTTTAAGACAGACTTCGCAGAAAATTACGCAATTAATCATCAAAACGAAGTTATTTCCGCCCACTGGTCAAACGCAGCCGATCCTACTGTCACTATTTACATCACAGTAGCATACTTCAGCAATGGAGAGCAAAGTTTCGGAGTAATATCTGACACGAAAAACCATGGTACTTTACAACTAACCGTCTTCAATGATTTAAGATTTTGCTGGAAGTGCCCATTAAAAAATACACCTGTGGACAGACAGAGCGAGCCAACATTTTAAGAACCGAAAATCCATTGTCTATCTAAAGCTACTAAATGAAATTGTACCAACAGAGTGGAACTTTCACGAAAGCTACCATGGAAGATGGGCACATGATGGAGTTGGAGCAAAGATGAAAAGAGAGGTTTGGTTCCGTGTTCTTCAAGGTAAAATAATAATGAAAAACGCTAGTGATTTCCATTCCGTCGCTCTCAAAAATACCCAACAAATTGAATACCTTTTTATATTGCATCAAGACAAAGCCAATTACGACTTTCCCTTTGTTATACACTTCATGGACGTGAACTTACAGCAACTAAAAACAATCAAGTCCGCAAGATACGTTGTTCCTGCTAAAAGATTAGTTGCTGTGATATATGAAACACAAGTGCCGATCTTGAAAAACTCGTACCAATTGCACATTGCAATTTACAGAACCAGTGGAAGTGATACATATTCAGATCGAGATGAACCTGAGAAAAATATTTCACAAAGTGTCAGAAACAAACTGCTTCCCTCCCAAAATGTTGACATCAAAATTGGAAGTTATGTTGCAGTGGTGTATGTAGTCGGACCGAGACACAAAACATGTGGGACACGTAACTGCTGTCGAAAGTGATGGAATGCACCGAGTGAAATACATGCGTGAAAGTGATAAGGGAAAATACACATTCTTTGGTCATTCACGTGTAGATGACTGATTCTGTTGAACGAAATCGCATCCAGGAAGTTCTTCCAAAACCCCGTGAGAAACGAGATCACTACACTTTTGCCCACGAGTACCTGAAGGACTTGAACATTACTAATTAAAATGCACACTGTACATTTGTATGCACATTTTTATATTTTTATACTATGTTGAATTTTGCGATGTCTGCAACTTCCAAACGACTGTGCGTTATCATCATTAAATATCAGTAACTTATATTTGTTCTGTGGCTTTCCAATCGATCTCTCTTCGAGACTTTCAATTTTGAGTCTCCACTCCACAATTGTTTCTTCTAGTCAAAGTGCACGCTGTTACGTACGTCATGAAATATGTGCGTACGTCACGCTAGTTACGATTCTTTTGCTAAGATACCAATGCATCGAAAACTCCGGTTACAATGCAGAAATAGCATAGCAGTAGCCACCTATACACGCAATTTCCTTCGAGCATACACATGCAACAGTAGAGCAGAATTTACCGTTTTCAACCCGATGTCTCACTTCAATGTCCATTTCATTGTACGTACGTCACGACGATTTGCACATTTATGCAATTTGTTTTTGGTAATTGATTGATGTGTATTTTATACCACCTTAAAGCTGCATTTCCTATCTGTCCAATAAAAAAAGAAGTGAATCGATATCTTCATTATGAAGGCCCCTACACTCAAAGAAAGTCAGAAAAGGAAGTCAACATGTTACGTACGTCACGTTGCTTTCACCCTATTCCCTTTGCAATCGTGCTCTGCTACTGCATAAATCCCTGGAAAATATTATTGCCAGTATACAAAAAAACGAACATAATTTTGTTTTTTGCTTATATTTTTAAAATTTGTTATATTTTTTTTGAAATATCTTCTTAGATGGCTTGCTTTCTGTTATCTCTACTTACTAATAACTGAATTTTACCAATAAACGTAAGAAAAATGGAATAATTCCGAAAAATCGTGAGTTACAGTATACACGCAAGTTTTTTTTTTGAGAATAGAGTACGTTATCCACCCATCCAAGGATACACTGCAGAAGTTTCCGTACAAACAGAATATATCCAACTGGTTGTAATACTTTACGTTATTATTTACTTAACGTTAAGTGCTACGCTTTGGAGATTTGTTCTGATTTTTTTTATTTCTACAGCTTGTTGTTTCAACTGTAACATTAAAATAAATTTAAATAAACCTTTAATTCTTTTCTGCTACTTCAATAGCTTAGTTTAGCATAATTAAATTACGAAGTGGATGAGTATTGTGTGGACTGTGTGGTTCGTGGTGGATACAAGTCATTGATCAGATAATGGCGACTGCTTTGAAATAAAAGCAGAGTACGTGTATAAAATCGAGAAGAAACAAACTTGTGAACCAAAGATTTAAGAACAACTCAAGTTATTAATATAAACTATACCGAATATTACGGACTTATATCATCATAAAAGAAATACGAAAAACTTTTTGAAACAAAGAAATATACAACTTTACAAATGGAAGCAGAGAAACCTAATGTAACCAGACTGAAGACGAATCACTTACTGTGCAGTGCCTGTGGTTTTGTGGTCAAGCCGCTCGACCAGTAATCTGATGGTCATCAGATCGAATTCAGGTACGGCATTTTTTACTTTAGGATTTTTATGGCGATTGATCGAAGATGACAAACGTTTTATTATATTCATATATTTGAATACTCGGAAGTTTCAATATTTGAACTCTCAATTCTTCAGGAATAATAATACTAACTATAATAAACCAATAATAATAAACTAATAATAATTATTATTATCTCGTAGAAATTTACAAATTAGAAACTTATACAATTCTGCGACAAAAATGGTGCTCGGAACGCTCTGGCAACCCTGATCGTTGACGTACGTTTGTAAAAGGATCTCATATGTAGACCCGACATTGGGTCCATGCACATAAAAAAATAGGATCGTAGATAGGATGGCAAGGGAAAAAATTCGGAACCGCGACCGTATTATGGTCACCTTTTATTTCCCACCACCACACTTTTCCTCCATTTGGCAGCCCTTGTGACGTCAGATTGTCACAGGGAATGATACCTGTTTAGAAAGGGACATAGAAAATAGGGACAAATTATGTTTTTCCCCACTTCAGATTCATCCGATGCTGACCAAACTTGCAGATTATGTTGCCAGTACTTAAAAGTAATTTTCGAATATAAATTATATTTTAACACGCAGGGTTGGTAACGCACAAAAAATTGTCTTTTATTTTTAAAGAAAAAGACACTTTCTCATAGTTTTTGGTCCATAATTTCTCAGCAGTGCCATTAACTGAAACGATTCGTACTTTTTTTTTAAAGGTGGGGTCTCAGACAATTAAAAAAAGTATGGCTGAATCCTCTACGATAATCAGGGACTGGTCAATACGTCCCTAAGTAAAAACTTACACAAAAGACGACACAATTAATGTATTTTTAAGGGAATTATTCATTTGCCTAAAAGCCTGATTTGATAAAGGGCAATAAAGGTTATTTTCGATTTCATCACTTCGAAATCAATAAGAATCAGCAAACAAACACAGGGCATCACAAAAAAGTTTAATTTTGCAGACCTGCGTTATTATCGCTCAGGTCATACTACTACAAGCAGAAGCGTGACAGTAGGCAAAAATATTTCTATTCTATTTAATGTTACCCATGAGAAGAGGCATTTCTCATCTCGTTTCTAAAACAAAAACAAAATCCGTACAATTGACATTTTACACTCCAGAAGGGACAAGGCTAACTCAAATTATCGTTTCGTTTTAGAGATGACAATGGAGACGCAAACATTTCTAGTATTATTTTGTCTCTCGAAATAGTGTATGTCCACTCTTTAACACTAGAACGGCGGCTGGGTCATTTTTGACCCATTTCAAACTTTACGTTTTAAAAACTTTTCTATTTTCTTACGAATCGGATCGAATTTTTGTGACTTTTACTCGTTTCCTTCAAGAAATATTTGTACTAATTACCACTCTTATCCACACTTTGCCTTTTGAAATAACAAACAATTATACTAGAACGGCGGCGTGGGTCAATTTTGACCCAACTCTTTTGTTAATGATATTTTGTTGCATTGTAGCAACACTGCTTGCTAGCGTCTTTATCTTGCAACCGTTCTTCCTCATAATAATCTCCCATTCCATCTCGTGTTCAAGACCAGCTTCTCAGCAATTTTGTCAGTTTAGTTAGAGTTAGTAATACTTTAGAAAGTCTGTTGATTAGGAGAATCTCATTATCTTCGGACTGATGTGCTATTTCAAACACTCATTATGAGCAAGAAACTGATGACACTGGATGAAATACTTGCACATTTCAATGACATAAGTGAGTCTGACGCTGAATGCCTTGATATGTCTTCAGATGAAGACTGTCTGCAGAATAACAACGAGTATGATGATTCGGATGAAATATTGAAAGAGGAAGAGATAAGCACAGAAAATCATACTTCTGCAAATAAGCGTCATAAAATAGGTAAGATTTGCAAATATGTTGCATGCTATTGTGAAAATATATAGGTAGTGTGTTCTTTTTTGTTGGTATCACTATGTTGAAATGTTTCATGAGAAGACGTTTATAGCACAAATAAATAATAATAAATAAACCAGAGCCATATTCGATCCACTATTGGATGAGGCCTCTCCCCGGTGGGAGGACTTGGTTTACTGCTCCCACGCTGACCAGACGGTTTCGGACAAGGTTCCTATATACCACACGGGTTGGGAGAAGAAAGCCGAAGTTCTTACTGCGATCGCCACTATATGACCGCCCCGCTGGTCTAGTGGTGAACGTGGCTGAGTACGGATTGAGGGATCCCGAGTTCAATTTCCGGTGCTGCCAAGCGTACTACTAGCCTGTGGCGTAACCAGAAATTTTAAAGCTACCGACACCAAAAAGTTTAGAGGTCTAAATGGGAGACAACTTACTTTCTCTTATGTTTGGATAAATTATATTTCAACCAAAGAAGTAGAGTCCCTAAAGGAGATGTTCGAAAGAACAGGTAGTTTACCATTCTTTTCATGTCAGCGCTTTTATGATTAGAACCTAGTATATCTTATTTGTAAAACAATCACTCTATGCTGACTTTTTCTGGTTTGAACTACTGCAAGTTTACGACTGTGTATGCTATTTTAGGATATGTCACGTTATGTGTTTTCACAAATTCTAAATAGGGGAGGAAAGTTATAGAAATGCATATATGCGTATTACAACCATATTAGTAAAATATTTTTTGTGTAATACGTCACGTTTTCATTTGTGAACAATGTTTTTGTATGACCCTTCTCTTTGTAGAAGAGTGACTGAACTTTATTCTGCGCAAGACTGCATGTTTACATGTGTGTAGATTATTTTAGTTTAGTTCAGTTAGGTCATGCGCTTGAACAAACTATCTAATTATAATAACTATCTAGGAATTAGAATAATATATAACATTACTATATAATAAACTGGCATTGTATATAATACATTCAAAAATATAATTCTAATAATATTATATTCATAAAAATAGCATGTTTCTTAAAATTGTATTATTGGCAAAAACACATTTATCAATAAATATTAAGCTAGAGTTCAAAGAAGTTTTATTTTTGTTTAATTGAATGAAATATTAGTGCAATTATATGCAATAAATATTAGTGGTTTAGAATACAAATATTTAATAAAAATGGAATTGGCCATTCTTGACCCGCTCTCGCCGTTCTAGAGAGTATCAAAAAAACCGCCGTTCTAGTGTTAAGTAACGATTGGTCTGTAGACTGAATCTTATTCGCTATTGTGTTACTTTGAATTTTAGAGCTCACTGAATTACGGTCTGTGTACGTATTTTTGTAGCAAAGCGTTTCTAATAACCTCTGCATATCCTAAAAGTTAGTTTATTATATAACTTAGTGTTTAATGATATTCAGTGATTTTTATTACAATTATTTTCTTTGAAACGTACAGTAAAATATTTCTTTATGAAACTTTAGTGGAAGGCATTCGTTTAAAATTTAGGTAGTTGCGGAGGATTGCCTTAAACATACGGAACCCTCTCCCGGAAATTCCTATTTTTAATAAGTTTTGCCAAATTTTGGTGCAACTTTAAATCTTAAAATGCCATTATTATTATTATTATTATTATTATTATTATTATTATTATTATTATTATTATTATAATTATTATTATTATTGCTGAAGTGCTGTGAATTTAATGGTTCACCCTGTTTCACCCAACTCCCGCTCAGTGGGCATTGTGCTACAAAATCGCCATGTGTGTAGCTTTTCACCGTGTTCCGCTTCTTCCCACTTTCTTTATTCTAATAATTCTTGCATTCTCTTAAACGCCGTCTTCTGTAGGTTACCCGGCGTAACCATTATTTAAAAACACATTTCCTTAGGGTTCTACATGAAATTTGCCTGGAAACTTTTCGTTCAACATTTAGCTAGATGTAGGGACGTATGCAGACGGTATATACTGGTGATACTGGCATTTCTCTTCAATTCCGACTATTTGTTAATTTTTGTCTAACTCTATGGGCGATATTACTCATTTTAATGTTATCTCTTGTCATACAAAATTTATCTTTTATATTATAATTATAATTATAATTTTTATTATTATTACTGAAGATTTCAGACCTCAATATTACGTTCTATTAAAATCCAAATAAGCATTCAGAAGTTAAGAAAAATAAAAATTAATTCTTTGGAAACTCTATAAGGAGGAATTGCCATATAAGAGATACATTGAAAGGAAAGGAGGGCAAAAGAAGGTGTCAGCTCTTGAAAATATGGAAATCAAACTTTCGGATGTGTTAACGGGAACTAAGTAGGATTTGTCTTCATCAGGATACATAGTAACGCCTTTTCTTTGGATAAAAGACTTTGGATTATGTATGCGTTATATTGATATTTTAACAATGTATACGCACAAATATAAAAAGAGTAGCTTCTATTTACAAATTTTGGTTGTACAGATATATAGAACGTGTTGGAAATGGCGAACGAAAATATTATTATTATTTCTAGTAAGAGCGAATAAACTTAGAAACAATTCCACAATGAAACAATAACGTTTCAGACACATTTACGACTCATAGAAGGCCCTAAGGATGACCCTTTCGTATTCATGAATTGTCTGCTAAGTTCTCAGACAGTACGAATTAAAATTGTAGACCGTGACCATGTTTTTAGTATTTCCCCTGAGAAGGAAGTCGTTTCAACTCTGACTTGTAAGAATGATACAAATGAATATTTTTCATAATGTTATACATCAGAAACATCAACATTGTAAATGATAAAAGTTCTTTTAATCTCCTTAGAGAGAATCGAACAGAGGACCCCTAAATTACGAAACTAATGCTTAACCACTATACTAAGACTGGTTGGTTAAGTAAGAGTCAAGAAACACTTGTGCGTGTAGATAATTGCACATGTTATGGTTCCAATATTTTATTAAGGTTGAAATACTTATTTTGGTAATGATTAAATTCTTTAATCCAGAGAATTCAAATTTGTTTAAAAAACATACAAACACACAAGAACATGAAGAAGAAAGTAATCTTAAGAGTATTACGAATCGTTAACTGGAACCTTGTTACAGGGTGGTGGAATATTTCACATAGCAGATACTCTGGTTGGGTCAACATCCATCTGGTCTCCTTCAATAATATAACCCAGGTAATTGATCTTTTTATAAAACATGAAACATTTATCTGGTGATACAGTTATATTCCTTAAACCTCTGTAATACATTTTCTACCATCAACATGTGCTCCTCAGTTGTATCGCTAGCTACCAGCACGTCGTCAAAATAGACTTTGACGCCCTTATCTGTTAGATCACCCAATACGTTTTCCATCGCACTCGACAAAATCTTGCTCCCAGTCTTTATTCCTACCGGAACTCGAGTGTATTGATAACACCCCTTGGAAGTAACAAGAGTGGAAATCTCACGTGACAATGTATCGAGGTAAATTTGGTTATAGGCCCGCATTAAATCAAATTTCGAGTAGAGTCTTTTTATCCGCTAGGCCTGTCAGACACGCTTTTAAATTCGGGAATGGATATACATCATGCACAATTAGGCTATTAGCCTTTATATAATTTCCTACAATTGGATTGTATTGTTTTTATTTTTCACTAGGAAACAAATACTGCCATAGTTTGCATGATCAACCTCTTCCAAAATCCGTTTCTTGACAAGTTCTTCAATTTGATCATAATTTTTTTCTTTATTTTTTGAAACTGGAAAGGGAGTATCCTTGAATGGATTACTCTCCTTTAAATAGAGTCGACCAACAATCTCTTTAACACATCCACCGTATCGGAAATTGCATCGGAATATTTACTTTCATTGAGTCGATAAAAACGACAATCTTAGGGTTATCGAATTTCAACGAGTGTAGTCCTAAATTCAAATTTTTCACCTCTATGCTTGGTTGGTTTATCACCCGTGTGTGATTCTGAGTCATTTTCTTTTGATCAGTAGAAGGATCAGGAGGGTGAAACTTCCGATTCCGCTGAATTAAATTATGGAAGTTTTCAGATTGTTCTAAGTCAACATCTGATGCTTCGGAGCCACTACTATTATTCAGCATATCTGTTCGATGAAATATTCACTCCCGAACTACTAAGATCACTTGGTTTTTCTAAGACATTAATATTTTTTCGAGGATTCTGTCACATAATCCACCCTTTTGTTCTTCTTTCTTCTAGGATTCCTGTTTTCTCTGCGACCACTCTTTGTCATAAGTCTTAGATTCTGGAATCTCAATTCTTGGTGGATCATCACTCTGAACTTGATCAAGATAATCCGTAGTAACAAATTTGCTTGATAACTGTTTAACGCCATCATTAGATTCCGAAACATTGATTACTAGGTCTTTCACTGTTTAAAACCCATTTCGAAGTGTCCCCATCAGAGAGAATCCGATGACCAAGGTACATTTCATTCGCACCATTATCGTAATCCTGAAAAGATTCTCCCAAATTACTACATCTCCCAACGAATTCAGAATTCACTATTTGTCCCACGGACAAATTACCCCCAAAGGACATATCACTCGCACCATCAGATCTTCCATTCCAATGTATTCGAATCCGAAAGGAACCATTTTCTATTTTTTCTTTCACTAATTTTTCACTGGACGGATTGACAAAATTGGATGTATCATTCGCACCACCTAGATTCTAAACAGATCGAAAATTGAAGGAATTGTTGTTAATTTACGATGTCATCTCTCCCAAGATCTGATTAGAAGGCAAACGAGGAATGAACATTCCAATTTCACCATCTGAACCACTAGTACAAGCAGCTATTCCAGGCGAACAACCAACTCTCGTTGAAGAAGAACCAAGTCTCGTCTAAGTTCATATAACATGGATTCTGGTCACAGGATATTCCAATCGCAACAACTGTCCTACAGGAATTCATCGGTGATGAATCACTACTCTTCCTCGATGTCCCAGAAACTAAGTTCCTGTTCGGAGACAACTGGTTCTTGAACCTTTCAATCGCACCACGCATATAACAAAACGTTAAATCTCTCACATAACTATCAACCATGGAATATAAAGTATTTTCGATGTGTCGACCCCAATCAATTTCTGAACCAATCATCGTTATAAGTTGACCAAGTTGGAAGCTATTCGGTGCGCGAATCTCCAAAATCCTAGATTCGGTATCAACTAGGTCCAAGTTGCACTGACTTCCTTCGTCACGCAAACCATAATCAAAGATGTCTCCGTATATAAATATCGAAGCCATTTTATTTTGATCTAGATCATCCTGAATCTGTACTCCATGTTGATTGGCATTATTGCCTCTCAACTAGCCGGCATGAGGACCAGACTTAAATCCTTTAGATTGAAAACCAAAATGTCGAACTGTTTTCTTATAGTTCAACGAAATTCTTATCTTGCCACCACGGAGAACTAAGGCATTGTTGGAATAGTCAATAACCGAATTTGTGGAACGTAAAGACGGACTTCCAAGCAAACACTTACAAGGTAACTAATCTACCACCTTGAAACTAACTCTTTCGAAGTGTCCTGAAAAGTTCACCGTCATTATAATAGCTTTGTTCGTGGAAAAATGCAGTCCTGAAGGAGCATTTACCAATTTCTCTTGCGTTGTAGTAATATATTGTTCCAAACCGCAAGCACGAACCAAATCTGCACGCACAATATTGAAGCTCGAACCTCCGTCGATGCAAATGTCCGTCAACTAATTATTAATTTTTCTGACAACGAAAGACGCAACTGTATTGTCCATTCCTGAAGGAATACCCGCTGAAGTTGCTTTAGAATTTACACGTGGCTCAGACAAACTACTTGGACCCCTGGAATTCCGAAAATCCCGAGAGCCACCTATCGATGGACTCAATTTATTTTCATACACAGTTGATCTACATTTATTTTCTAACAAAGAATTATTTACCGAGGTTTCATTCAGACACATTCCATTATTATGATAGCTTGACACTAGAATACTAGATCTTTTCCTAGCATTATTCATTTCTCTATTATAATCCAAGTGATTGCTGAAGCTCAATACGTGTTTTTCAGCTATTTCCAATAATTCCAAACGTGACGCAGGTAAGTAGTTATTCACCATCCTATACTCTTGATTAGGATTTAAACCACACATAATAATACTCACTAATTCCGATTCTGGACCATCAAACCCCAATACATTCGTAGCTACAATAACATACCTTACATAATCATTAACTTCTTTAGACAACTTCTGTCTTCTATAAACATATTCTGAAACAAAGGAATGCTTACTTACTGGAGTACCAAAATTGCTTAGTAAATTCCCTCGTAGATTATTCCAACTTACATTGTTATTCAAGGCAAATAAGATTTCTCTTAATAAAGCCCCTGTACATTTGACGACAAGTACGGTTAATACCATCCCGAGTGAATAACTAGTTTCTTATAATGTTTCTTCTATTTTCAACAACAAATTGAAAACTTGATGACTGTTGCTCCCATGTGTTAATTTAACATCCTTAAATCTCAACTCAAGTGAATCACTATTTCTTTTGAATGCATATTTACGCATTAAATTGTTTTCAATATCAGGTGAATCTACTCTGTTAGCTCCAGCAACTACAACAGATACCACAATATTTCTCGCTTCATATCTATTTACTGGTTGGAGAAAAGGAGAACTCAATGGAGCTTTCGGAGTAGAGTTCCTTATCTGAGAGACTCTTCGATAATAATCACGAAGATTAAGGTACCTGTTCGTGTTGGTACCTCGAACATTTTCAGCAACCCTATCGTTTAAAGAATCCCGATTTAACAACCCCGTCTGGTTAGACTGCTTTAATGGAGCTTCAAGGGCGACTTGTCTTAAGTCTCGCTGGGACTCTTCTAAACTAGTTGCATTAACCTGCCTAACCTGCCTAAACCCATAGTTAACAGAATGCATGCTCTCATTATTTCCACACATACTCCGATTGATTTCAGTAGAGAGCTGCCTAGCGCAAAGAATTCCCTGAGTGGGAGGAGTTAACGACTTATTTAGTTGACCAAAATCTGAACGCGAATCAGCATCACAGTAACCAGTTCTATCCCGTGTTACAAGTTCTGAACACCCGTCAGGTATATCAAAACGCTCATACTCAGATCGATTAGCCATCATAAAACGTCAAATTAAAAAAAATCCCTTAAACACTTTTTCGAAAAAAAAACAAACACACAAAAAATATATCACACGTTAGTATAAACAAACTTATAACTAAACTAACTACGGATACTACAACAACGCAGGAGAACCAGCATGGATCAGCCCTATATAAGAAGCCTAGTCTTAAAAAATATTTTTACAATACACAATGAACTTGATTACAACCTTAATTTTCACTTATTATATTCAAAATTATAATTTAATTATCACAATCTCCAAAATATTTTACCTTGCTTTATCTTCAAACTGTCTCAAGATAACAGTTATTACTTACAATAAGCATCAAAGGTAATTTCATATATGACTGAGAAAAAAATCCTGAACCATTAATAATCGAATCGAAAATAAAAAAGATAGGAAATGACCCTTGAACCATTTTGTACCGTTCCCATCCGCTGTCGGGACAAGAGCTGATGTTAAAAGAGCAACATTCATAGATACCAAAAACTCAAGCAATGTTGACCTGTCAACACCACCCTAAGTCCAACCACAGAGGGATCTACGAAGACAGACGCAATCCCCCGATAATCGGCAGTTGACAGATGGATAATTCAGCATTAACATGTACTACTAAATATTAGATACTAAACACAAGTTATATATATATATATATATATATATATATATATATATATATATATATTTATTAAATAACAGCAACAACAGCAACTCGAGTAAATATCATTTATTATAATAAAATACAATACAATATTAAAAAATATATTGGGCAACAAACAATTTCTTTCTTCCTTCGAAGTCTATTTGTAGGATTGATTCTTTGACATCATTGAATCGATCATTATATTAAAGTCCAAACTCTCATCGGAGTTATAACGCTATCCAGCAAAAATTATGAATTTGAGCAAAATACAAATTTAATGAATAATAATTAATATGAAGTTTTTTAACAGTTTCAATTTACTCGATCAGAGAGGAGAGAAAAATTCCTTTAAATTGATCTCAAATCTTAATTTAAGAAAAAGTTCTAAAAAAATCAAATATTGGACGAAAAGAAAATTCAGTGGGGGGAAATCTCCAAAAATAAGAGATCCGCAAGGTAAATTTTGACAACAACAATAAACAATTCATTAACAAGCAATTTCAATTCATTCTAAAAATTCTAAAATGCCGTGCCTCACCGCACCGTTCGCCTACAATATCAGGTAAGAGTCTGAATCTCAGGTAGTTCAAAATCCGGTATGAATTAACATCAATCTTTATCTGCATTAATTAAGGCTGAAAAACAGTAAATTATAAACAATTCCATGCACTTCGGGTTTAAGCCCGCTTGCCAAAATGAGATGCTGAATTATCAATCACTTCCAGGTAATAATTATCGCTGTGCGTAGAAATGATCAATAACACAATCCTATTGGAAACGAAAATGACAACCCACAGACGTAAAACACAAACCTAGGACAAACGAATGAAGTATATTTTAATATAGACACACCTTTCATAAGCTTCTTTCAAGGTCACCTTTCTTTTGTTTCATGCCTTGGTCTGGGTCTGTGTGTCGTCCTTCTTGAATTAACTACAAGAATAAATGTGTTTTGGCCGTGTCCAACAAACTAGTTCGAAAGACCAATGCTTAGGTCAAGAAGGTGAAAATGTCAGGAATGATACAAATTCGTCCACTACTCCAGTCAGCTCTCTCGATCCACAAACAACGAGAGTCACGACATGAAACTCCAGTGAAACTGAGAGACAGATTTTGGTCTTGTGTCACTTGCGGACATTAACTAACAAACTTACACCAATCTCCAACATTGACATTCCGCCATTCAATCAGACTAGCTTCTCACTGAATATAACGAGCGTCACGTTCTAGTTTCTAGATTAATTAAACTCACAATGACCGAACTTAGGTCGGGTTTCCTTAAAGTGATATGCTCTCACTCGCTTTCCCACACTGACATTCCACCGTTCTGTCAGACAACTGGACAAAACGAGTGTCGCTACCCTGATTACAGTGAATATAATACATATGAAAGACCAGGCGTTGCAACGTGCAAGGAGTGTTGACCACTGTTCTGACTCTTATACCCTCATTGGCATTCCACCAACCGAACGACCACTTCAGGTTCTGGTTATTACGAGTATTGCTGCACTGATAACAAGCTATTAGAAAGTAATGATCAAGAACAGGGTTATCTATACTCAATAGCAAATCAACCACTCCTTACACTTGAATGACCCACATGGACATTCCACCATTTCATCACTCCAAAATACAATCGCTTTGTCACCAAAAGGAGACAGTGATCGATCAACTAAGACTTAAACCAACTTTACAGATATGCACGTAACAGAGTGAAACCATCAAATGCCCCTGGTCTCCTGAATTTGCAACCAACTTGTCTAACATACCAAAGACTACGGAAATTTAAGCAATTGCAATTTTAACTTAATACTTCCAACTCCATTCGCGACACTGGGAGAAAACCACAGAGCATAATCTTACCCATTCAATCTTACTTACATTGCACCAAATCATATGGTCAAAGACCAACCTTCCATTTGCAACACTCGTATCACTATATTTCTTCCTTTTTTTGAAAAAAAAATAGTCACATAACACCACACAGCTTGCACCTTTATTCTTGTGATTTAACATCTTCCAACTGTAACGTAACACAGGAAATAGCAGACACTACAAAACCAAGCAAAAGGAACAAGACACGCGGCCCATTTTCCGGCGTCGAGAATAATTAATCGGCTTGCTCGAAGACTGGAGGAACATCCGCCTTCCATGCGAATTCAAGGGTCAGTTCGCAGCCGAGAAGGCTGCGAGTTCCCTCGAAGGCCAACGGCGCTAGGATCGCGACAAGGCACGTCTTCTACCGCGCAAGCGACCTTGAACTAACCAACCAGCAAAGGAATGTATTTCTCTCGCTCTCTCTCACTCTACAGTAGTAACTAACTTCTTCCTTTTTTAAAAAAAAGCAACGAGCAAAGAAGACTACAAAACCTTAATAGCCTTTACAAATCTGAAAAATATACAGCATTTTCATCAACATTTCTTTTCTTGTCTTCATCATCGTTTTTCTTTTTTTCTTCTTTCCCAACACATAGAAACGGGATCGTAACATTCCTCAGTCCACCTTTTTTGGTTCACCGGAAGTATTTGCGTAACTTGTCTCTCTTAGACTCCGTTATTTTGGTTTTACAGTTATTTTCAGTAACATTGAACGACAGAGACATGAACACAGACACATAGAGGACATTAAACATTTCAAAGTTTCTCCCACAGGGAATCGAAACCGAGACCCCGCGTACTAAACTATCAGCTGGGAGGGGCTGCTGGTTCGTTCCCAAGGCAAGTAAGCTTGAGGTGGACAATATCGTGCTCGTGGGTTGTCTCGGAATACCTCCGTAAATGTGTCTGAAACGTGTCCTATAGTTTGGGAGCTATGGATTTTTGAAGTTCATTTTTTCATGTTCTCGGTTGCTTATAACTCCGAAACGAAGCATTTCTGTACCCAGGTTGGTCTATAGTTTTTGTCTTATATTGGTGTTAGGAATCGCCTCCCAAACATTGTCGGTGTTGTTTTGGAACACCTTATACATATAGCGGCGGAAAGAGTGGATTATAAAGGTTTATCTCTAAGTTTGAACCACATAACGGCAGTTGACTTCACGAGACAATAGTAACAACAATTAAAAACTAGGTTCTAGACGTATTCCAACAACTGGTTAACTTGTTTGGGTTCGGTTTAAGCGTGAAACAGAATATGTTTGTTTATTTCAGAAAACTAACCGTAATTTGGTAGAGTCTTGTTTGAAAACAGACACTATATAACCACTTTTAGGAATATCCGTAAATATTTTAGAAAAAAATTAAAAGCAATATGTAATGGTTTCGTTTTAGTTTAAGGTATTATGAGTCTGGTGTTTCACTTTTCCATCGAATTACGATTTCCCATGTTTTTCTCTATATATTTCTTTTTGTAAAACATATCATGAGCAATAGAAAACACAACTGTTTTTTCGGTTCGGATTTCTTTGGGTTAACAGCTTGAGAATGAAAGCCTCAATTACGTTTAATGAGGACATTACGCTTGCGTTTAATGTCCTATGACTATGCTTGCTAGGTTGAGGAAGACTATGATTAAAAGAAGTGAATTATGATTGACGAATTGGTGGAAAGAGAAAACCTACGAGCACGATGGTGTCCCTCTCAAGCGTACTTGCCTTGGGAACAAACCATTTACCCCACCCATCAAATAGTTCATAATGCAGGGTCTCAGTTGCGGTTCCCGGTAGGAAAGCATTTGAAATATTAAAATATCCTCGATGTATTTGTGTTGTGTCCCTATCGTTCAACGCTACTGCAAATAACTGTAAAGTGAGAATAACCGAGTATAATAGAGACAAGTTACTCAGATACTATCGGTGATCAGAAAAAATATTGTCTGAGGCACCAGGTTCCAGTCAAGGATTGGAATTACTCTCAAGACCAATTTCTCCTTCATGTTCGTTCCAGTTTGTATGTCTTCCTTAAATTTAAATTTCAGTTCTTTGGAATATAATATTTTATCATGACCGAAATCAGCGTTTCGTCGTTAAAAAATACCGCAATAGTAAACGTGTGCCATTTGGTACATACACGAGTGCCTCTTGACTCTTACTTAATAAACCAATCTTAGGGTAGTGGCTTGAGCGTTCGTTTCGTAATTTAGAGATCGCGGTTGGAGTACCTCTAAGGTAATTGAGAAAATTTTTATCATTTACAATGTTGATATTTCTGATGGATAATAAAATAAAAAATAGTCAAATTCTCTCGTTCTTAAAAGTTAGAGTTGAAACATCTTAATTCACATGATAAATACTAACAACATGACGTCACAGTCTACAATCTCTATTCGTACTCTCTTAAAATTTAGCGTATTTAGCATACAATTCACAAATACATAAGGGTTATCCTTAAGGCCTATTGTGAGTCACAAATGTGTCTGAAACGTTATTGTTTCATTGTGGAATTGTTTCCGAGTTCTTGCACTCGTACTAGAAACAATAATAATATTTTCGTTCGCGATCTCCAACACGTTTCATATATCCATTCATCCAAAATTGGTAAATTTTAACTGTTCCTTGTTATGTTTGTATGTATATTTTGTTAAATTATCAATATAGTGCATGAATAATTGAAAGACTTTTACTCAAAGAAAAGGCGTTACCATGTATCGTGATGAAGGCAAATCCTACTTAGTTTCTGTTAAGTCTTCCGAACTTTCGATTATCATATTTTGTAGGAGCTGACACTTTCTTTTTCCCTTTTTTTTCCTTCCGGACACTAATCCTTTCAAAGGATGTCTTGAACAGTGTCCAAACCAATTTCTTTTCCTTTATCTTTAGTATTTTTACTTGCATTGGAACAGGACGTAATATTGAGGTCTCAAATCTTCCGTAATAATAATAATAATAATAATAATAATAATAATAATAATAATAATAATAATAATAATAATAAAGATAAATTCAGTGTGAGGACAGAATGTATTAAAATCTGTAGAATCGTCCCTAGCGTTAAACAAAGGTTACAAAATTGTCGGGATTGGAGAGAAGTGCACACACCAACAGGGCATGCTGTCTGCATAAGTCTCTACAACTAGCTAAATGTTAAACGAAAAGTTTCCAGGATAATTTCATGAAGAAAATATTGCTCCTGAACTCACAAGAGCTCTAAAGAAATTAATTTTTAAGTAAGACTAAGCTAAAGAAGACATGGGTAATGAGGATGAAACAAACATTGAAATAAGAAAGCGGGAAGGAGATGAACGCAGAGGAAACCTATACAAACACGGCGTTTGACCGGCAGAATGCTCACTGGGCGGGAGCTGGTGGGAAGAGGGTAGAGCATTAAATTTACAGCACTTTATTATTATTATTATTATTATTATTATTATTATTATTATTATTATTATTATTATTATTATTATTATTACTGAATAATTGTTAATTTAATTGTTCACCCTGTTCCACCCAGCTCCCGCCTTGTGGTCATTGTGCTAAACAAACACCGTGTGTGTAGGTTTTCCCCTGGTTCCGCTTCCTCCCATTTCCCCATAATTTGATACAACTTACTTACTTAAATTTCGGGATTTCGGGGAGGGTGGTACGTACCTCCAGGACACGTCTGCAACTACACAAACTTTAAACGAAGGCGTAATATAAAGTTTCATGTAGAATGTGTGTTTTAAGGAAAATAACTGTAATAAAAATAACTGAATATCATTGAACAGTAAGCCATATATTAAACTAACTTTTATGATATGCAGGTGTAATTATAAAAGCTTTGCTAAAAAGTACCTTCACAGACCATAAATCAATAGCTCTGAATTACAAAAAACAAAATAAGTCTACAGACCAATTCTTACTTAAAGAATGGGCATACACTATTTACAGAATCGAGATAAGACGAGAAATGTTTATTATACTTTTCGTCTCGTCTCGATTGTCATCTCCGAAAGCGAGACGATAATTTGACTTAGCCTCGTTCCGTCTCGAATGCAAAATGTTAATTATCGTCCGGATTTTATTTGTTAGGTTTTAGAAACGAGATGAGAAATGCCACTTATCATGGGTAACATTAAAAAAATAGATTTTTTTTGCGAAATGTCACGTTTCTGCTTGTAATGGCATGACCTGAACGATAAGGTGTTCCTAATTGTTAATTCTACACGAGATTATTATTATTAATTTATTATTATTAAAATTATTATTCCTGAAGTTTCGATAGCTCAAGTATTGATACATCCGAGTATTCATATAAGTGAATATAATAAATCGTATACAATCACCGATCATTCGCCATCAAAATTGTGAAATAAGAAATACTAGCGCGACGTGCATCGGATCCCAGAACCTCAAATTACTAGTCGAGCGTCTTGGCCACTGAACCACGATCACTGTGGGGTAACCAATTCGTCTTAATACTTTTCTTTCTTTCTTTCTTTCTTTTTTTTTTTTTTTTTTTTTTTTTTGCCTCCGCATGCGAAGTTTTATTATTTTATTATTTCGATTCTCAACCTTATTTAACGTATTTTTCTTTGTTTCAAAACGTCTTTTGTATTTATTTTATGATGATAAGAGAAATACAAATCAATCTTCGGCGTCGTTTATTTTAATAACTTGAGTTGTTCTTAAACTTTGGTTCACAAGTTTGTTTCTTCTCGGCACGAAACTACAGATAAGACAGGTTTAATTCTCATATTCTGCACTTGTTTCAATGTATTCGCCAATACCTGATTAATGGTTATGTAAGGCACGTTCATAACATAGGCTCAAGGAAGGATTAAATAATGTAAACGAACGAGAAAAATCATTTTCACAGATAGCAATGTATCGTTTTACCACACAAGACGTTTCTTTTAGATTTCAGCGCAATTAGTTAAATACCTACCAAGCCACACAGGTTTCTCTGAGAGAAAAGAAATATTGTGTCATGCTCAAGGTTTCGTCAAAATGGTTGTCCTAACGGAGACTTCTACTTAAGCCTTCATTCGGCAAACCAAAAATTTATGTTTACTTCTGTTTCTTTTTTTTTAAATCAAAGTTTTGTTTCCGTTCTTTCTCCCTCAGACCATTATTTCATGACAGAAATCTGACGTTAGGAAACTTCGAAAGTAGTGAAAGAATAGTTGAAGTGTTGTAGGCACTAGGTTAGAAATTCGGAAGTCTTGAGTTCAAATTCACTCTAAGTCTACTTAATACTTTTAAATTTGATTTGTTTTTTCAGAGTGTATGATGACTTATCTTTGTTCCAAGTTGTCCATCTAGAGATGAAATGCAAGAATCACGTGTTAACCGGGAGAAAGATAGAGTGGAGAAATCTCCAATTGAAATATTATCCGAAATATTCATCGATATTTGCATTTGATTGTGTTTTAGTTCAATTTTTTTAGTCTTCTTTACAAAATTACAGTTCTTGGTTACTTAGAATGTAGGAAGAGATAATGAATGATTTATTACGGCGTATAACAAGAGAAAACTCGTATTCTTTTGGTGTCGTATATGCTTCTAATGAAACATGCTTGTATTATTAATTGGGGATTAAATTACACAAATTCATGTGCACACAAAATATGAGTATTTGTCATATTTGAAACATATGACATGTTTTCTACTGATGCAAGGGTTTTAGCAAGTTGAACTGACAAACTCTGTACATGTTGTTTTTACTTTGTGAGATTGTTTTACTTTTTTCCCCTTGTATTTCTTTTTCGTTTTTTTTTTCTTTTTTTGTTTTCGTTTCTCTTTCTTTCTTTTTTGTTTCAATTTCTAAACCCACTGATAACCAGTAATTTAACCCCAGAAAATATTCTTGTTAGGTTTAATGTATAAAAGAAGATAATAATGTATTTTAAAAAAATATCTACAATGGTTTTGCTGATAAAAAATATGCTCGCGAAACAAAGTTCGAGCTAAATTATCTTGATAGGATATTTTTTCTGAAAGTTTTAGTAGAGATATTAAAACTGGAACCTAATAAAAGTGAAGGTAACGTTGAAACGGACAATGTAAACATTCAGAGATTTTACTAAATAGTGTAACCTGTGAAATAAAATGAATGTTTGACCAACATTAATTTTTCCTTGATATATCTGTTTAAATATTGTTTTCTGTAACTCTCTCATGATGTCAATCGCTCTGTAGATATTAAGTGGTGTATTCTTACTGATTTTTTTATTCGTCGCTGAGGCATGGATATTTTTGTATTTTTGCTCTTTGCTACACTGACATTTTTCAACTCTGGTGGATGGGGTCCCGGGTTCGATCCCAGCCCGCGCCAAGTGAATTTTGTGGTGGACAAACACCGTGTGCGTTGGTTTCCTGGGGTTATCCCGTTTCCTCCCACTTTCTTCGTTCCACCATATCATTCATTACTCGTCATCACCGTATCCTTTAGCCTAACCGGCATAAGCGTGGGAGGTAAAACTCAAAGATTTCATTTGATTTATTTTGACATTTTTCAAACTAACTAGAGCACTTGTAGAACGCCTTGTGTAGTTCTCAACCAACAAACCTTAGGATATTTTTCGTTGCCTAATGTTGCAGGATATGAAAATTGCAAGCGTGAATCCGCTCTTGCTCGTGCCCATACAAAGTACAAAGTTGTAGCTAAAGTATCCTAGTCATCATGCTAATTCATTCGTGTGCGTTCCAAATCTCATTATAAATATACAATTACATTATAAAACATATAAGAATCAAGTTTAAAATAAAACTGTAATTCTACAAATCAGTTTCAACCTCAGTGTTAACAGACTGGCAAGAATGTACTATTATAAAAGTACCAACAGCTAATAATACGTCTATGAAATAATTATATTTCATGTTCCTGAAAATAATATTAAATAATAGTCCACTTCATTTCTTACGTGCATATGCAAACACTCGAGCTCTCACTTCAAGTTTGTCATGGGAGAATTCAAAGAAAAGCAAACTCGTAGACAAACGGAGAATCTCCAAATTTCGAACATAAAAACAAAAATACTCAATTTATAAGATGCTAGTAAGTCATTTAAATGTAATATTTTAGTTTTCAAATATACAACAAAACAGTCTCTTTAGATTAAACGTTAAGCTGAGCAGATCAATATCCAAGATCCAAGCTTTACATTTACCTAGTTAATAACACAAATTTATGTGTTATTTTTTGAAACTAGGATATTGCATCCGCATGATTACTCAGATTTACTCGTCATTTGGCCTAATTCCCACTTTGTCTAACACTTTATCAGCTGTGAGTCACATATAATAATCACTTCCACCATTTTACGTGAAATGCCAATTCCCATTAGGCATAGTTCTAATTACGCCGAACGATCTTCTCATTAAGGAAATACTCTCTACCTAGTTATATAGAAGGTCTGACAGTGTTCCCAAACTTATACATAAATAACTCACAGACACTTACATTTAAAAACCCTTGTTCACAAAACCAACGATTACACAGCCATACACACACACACACACACACAAGGTACGGATTCGATGTACTTTGTTACACAGAATAAATATTTTGAAACCCCAGGACGATCAACCAGGTTTGTTTTGTTTAAAACAAACGACTAAAACTTGTTTTACACAATTGATTTTCTTTAAAACAAATTTTATGTGTGTTTTAAACATTTTGTTTCAAACACGTGTATTTTTAAGGCTTGTTTTAAACAGATGTTTATTTTTATTTTATTTTTGAAATATATATATATATATATATATATATATATATATATATATATATATATATATATATATATATATATATATATATATATATATATGTCAGGAAAAGAAAATTGTAAAAAAATAGTGCTCCCCATTCAGAAGGCTGTGTTTTCCCGTGTGATTATTTTGATTTCTCAAGAGTACAGTAGCCTAATGTGATTTTTATTTATTTTTTCTATTTTTCCCTTTGTTTTAGCATGTACTATATTGTTCAAATGCTTATCAGTTAACCTGCAAGAAAGTGTCACAGCCGAAAGTTGGACTACTTGTAGAAATGATATTGAAGAAATAAATAAAATAATTATCTTGGAAAAGAGTTTATTCTGCTGTATTCAGACAACAAAGCGTAATACTTATTGTCACATCATTTCCGAACTTTAGTGAGATTCCTGTAACGATTTTATCTACATTTATTCGTCTGTATGTATGTATATACCACGTTACAGGGCGCAAATTTCGGTCTTTTAACATTAAATTTTGAGGGTAGAAGCCCGAGACGTCTGGAATGTGTTGTATAGATTTTGACTACGATCCGACGTAAAATTTCAGAGTGAATGATTCGGATAACACTTTAAACCATAAACCCTGTCTCATATAGCTTTGCTACTGATACGAAACTGTAATCAATCAAACGAAACAAACAAATTTTCGGCGTTTCGAACAGAACTTGGGTTTCAGGATAATTTTAGCTCCAACAGTTTTTTTTTTTTTTTTTTTAATATTTTTAGATATGGGGTGCTCAGAACGCAAAGGATCCAAGTTCATTTTCAAAAAGGTTCATTTTAGCTCGGCAAATGTAATATCTTCATAGGGCTACAGCAGGGATTTATTTGTAGCCAGGGAAGCCTGGGAATTTCCCCCCTTCTAAGTTTTGGTTTCCCTGTCTCTAAGTTTAATTTAGTCTTCCCAGCCTGGGAAGACATTTTCCACCTTTCTTAGGCTATACATTTTTTTTTAAAGTACAATGATTCAACTTCATGTTTTAGTAACATTTTTTTTTACTTTTTTAGTATGTTTATTGTCGCGAACTATGTTGGTCTTGTTTATAGAATTGTTTCTAGAAGGAAAATGTTGCATCTGATACCACTGCTTATGATTCTTCATCTGAGTAGCACAGTAATAATAATAATAACAATAAACATTTTCAGTTATCAGTGAGCAGTCACTGCAGTTGTGAATTGGTAGCTTCTTCGTTGACAAGCACGTTATAAGGAAATGGATATTAGACTATATTTTAATAAAGGAAAAGCTCCTGACGATTAAAAGGCAAGCAATTCCGATACACAAAGTAACAGGCTTTCGTCTGAAGGTAGTGCAACGTCGGAAACCGCATTATAGACCGCATTAACCCATTAGCGCATATGATCCTTAAAATAGGATGTTGTGTTAATTACATTTTAATTCATTATAACCTAACATCCATAACTTTTGCGAACAAATCATTGTTGCCCGATCCTTTAACAATCATGACAGGGTGTTATTGTTCTCAAAAAACTGTCACTTTGGATTTACAGGGCAAATCCTTCACAGGCGGCCATTGTTATTGAAATATCAATAATGTTCCAAGTACATGACTGTTAAAGAAATGTGAATTCGTTGTCAATAACTAAAACCATTAACCAAAGAACTCAAGTGCTAATGTTGTGTGAAGAATAAAATATTATTTATAATAAACACATTGCTGAAATATCGTCTATTAGTCAAGTAGTTCCTGTGCATGTGATATTTACTATTGCTTTTACCGCCCACTACAATCGAAAATTTCAAGTAGAATTCGCTACAGTCGTTTAAAGTGCTCTAAACATACCTTAAAATAACAAATTGTACACAAATATTTCTCTAGGAAACTTCATGCACTAATGGGTTAAAAAGCGAAAAAAAAAATTATGAACCTGGTGGCTGGCTATCAAACTAGTATAATTTCAAAGTAGGTAGGTTTAAAAATAACGTTGTCCCAACCCCACTTTAAAGTTGTTCTGCTATACGGAACACAATCTTGCATAAATATTCCCACCTTCTACAAAATCCACAAATAAATCAATGGGCTACAGTTTTATAGGTCAACTACTAGACAAGGGCATTTCTGGAACGGGGGAACATGAGGGCTATTTCCCCCCTCCCTGCCCATAAATTTAAGGTATTAATATTATTTTATGTACGCTGCAGTGTGAGAAAGATTAAGAAACAAAGTTCCGAATGCCATCGTCAGAGATGCATAATTAAGTTCAATAAATACAGGGTATACCACAAAGAATACAGCGACGGAAAACGTCATATCTTCGCAACCACGAATCCGAACTGTAACAAAGCAAAACTACGTGACAAGGTGCAATCTAGAGTTTTATATGATTGCCGCTAGAGAGAGGTGTCCGTTTAGTGGTCATCCGTCCTTTTACCCCGAATTTCATATTTTAAGGGCAGTGATGCAAATTCACAAACCTTTTATTGACCAAAGTCCAACAGAACTAATAGGAAGTCCCCATACCGAATAAATACGGATTTTGATCAGTTATAATCCAATTCTATTGGCCTATATTGCTCTTTCTTTGCCCGAGGATTCCAAAGGTGGCTCTACTCTTGAGTTTCCGGCCTGCCTATAATTCAGGAAATAGGACCTATTCAACTTTCCTGTTTCGATCATCTGTATTTCCTCTGTATTTATCCGGTGTGACGACCTCAAACTTGTTCTGTTGGTCTGCTTATCAAAAGATTTCTAAATCTGACTTATTTTCCCAAAAATCTGAAATTCAGGGTGAGGTGGAGGTGGCTGCCCTCCTGCTCCCGACTGACGCTCCTGTGTATCGGCTGTCATATGAAACTAGCCCACGCTCTTTCACGTGGTTTTAGTTCAATTTATTTCAGACTCTTGACTGCGAAGATATTACGTTTTGAAATATAATTCATTTGCTGAGAAAAACTGAACTTCATTGAAAATGGACTTGGATCCATTGTGCTCTGAATGCCCCAAATATTACTTTACTTCAATACGATTGAAGACCTGCTGTAGAAAACAATGTAAGTGCCAAAAACAAAAGTTACTGTAACAGTGGAGACAAAAGATAGTAAATTGTGCCCAAGCATCACAAAATAGAAAATAGTATTACTTAGAAGTATGAAAATCTAACTGACAAGTAGACCTCACCACTTCGCCGTTGCGTTAGCAAAAGGAAACAACTACTGTCCTAGCGTAGGGTTGAATATAAGATATTGACAAAAATTTTAGCTGCTAATGAGCACTAGAAATATGGGAAAAACGAAATAGAAACATGAGTGTGGGAAAGCCAAGTACAATATAATTTGATAGTTGCAAGACCGATATTTTTTCGAAATAGATGGAGGAACAATAGTTATGACTTCAACTATGTAAATCGAGTTAGGAGGGATGTTTTTATGGCATTCCAGATCATGGCCGCCATCTTGAAATCCGCCATATTGGATCGACGTCAACTTTTTCAAATAGAAAGAGGGCCATGTGAGGTATCAAACAACAATGATTTTTTCTACTCAATCTCATACACTAATTTGTTTTTCCATATCTAGAACGGTTTACAACTTACAGTTCTTTGAATGTTGAAAAAATCGTTGTTTGTAGCAGATAACAGATAACTATAGTGGCAATGAACATAGCTCCAGAGACAGCATTCTTACAGAACAAAATTACAGCAATGCAAGAAATGAAAGTCCTCAGCATTCATAAAGTGGTTCTGATCTCGCCACTTCGTGTGTGCGTTTGTAGATTCAAACTGAAACTATAAGCAGTTGGGGCAGTACGATGAAGAGAATAGCAATATTGGTTGCCAATGGCATTACTGGTCGTAGCAGCTACGGTATAAGGTAGAAGCTTACGTGCATCGTGTACCATTCTACAGCGACAAACTCTTTGTAAGGAGACAAGTGCAGGAAATATATTATTCTCACTGTGAGTTCTACCCGTGAACTTGGAAGTGTTTGAGAAATAGTTATTTCGTTTATTGCATTAAGCCTGTAATTCTGAGGGGTGCGTGCGTGTGTGTGTCTTAGGGAGAGTGTGTGCAGGCAACAATTATAGACTAAAAAACGACACACCATGGCGTTAAATAAAACAAACATTGCTATGTACCTCCTGCAGCAGTTACAGATATTACGGTTCAAGCACAATGCAACAAATATATCAGAGCAGGAAAGAGTAATCGCAGATGACATAATTAGATTCCTAGCGGATGAAGAATTGGAATTCGAAATGGAGTACACTCTGGATATTCTAGATGTGGCACATCATAAGATAAACAATCAAGAAGCTAGTGTGGAAACGGAACGGTATGTGAATTGCTATTGGTCGAATACAGGGAGCAGGAATTCACTTATGCTGGATACCTGAGAATTATTTAATAATGAAGAGATGCGAAGTACAATAGCTCCACCTGGGAAATCAGTGGAAGTGGGACGAATTCCAAAAGGTACCACCGGCATATTTCAACCTTTAAATGCATTTTTTTAGACAATACAAAACATTGGCGTACTATATGTGATTATGCAATAAAGAACGAACATTTCCATTCAAAACTGCATGACAGAGATACTATTGTCACTCTGCATTCCCTTGTGTACAATCAATTTCAGTCTCCTCGTTTCACAGGAATGATTCACTAGTCATTTTGTAAGTCAGTATATATTAATGAGCCGATCGAATGGTTCGAAGTGTCGAAGAAGCACGCTTTCAATATTCCCAGCATTAACTTTTGTGATATTTGTGATGCTTCATTTTTTATTAGGTGCTCATGGTACTCTTCAAAATTCTGTGTTGACCATTTTATGAATGCTAAGAACTTGCATTTCTTGCATTGCCGTAATTTTGTCCTGTAAGAATGCTATCTCTGGAGCTATATTCATTGTCACTATAGTTGTCTGTTATCTGCTACAAACAACGAATTTTTCAACATTCAAAGAACTGTAAGTTGTAAACCGTTCTAGATATGGAAAAACTAATTAGTGTGTGAGATTGAGTGGAAAAAATCATTGTTGTTTGATACCTCACATGGCCCTCTTTCCATTTGAAAAAGTTGACGTTGATCCAATATGGCGGATTTCAAGATGGCGGCCATGATCTGGAATGCCATAAAAACATCCCTCCTAACTCGATTTACATAGTTGAAGTCATAACTATTGTTCCTTCATCTATTTCGAAAAAAATATCGGTCTTGCAACTATCAAATTATATTGTAGATGGCTTTCCCACATGCGTGTTTCTATTTCGTTTTCCCATATTTCTAGTGCTCATTAGCAGCTAAAATTTTTGTCAATATCTTATATTCAACCCTACGCTAGGACAGTAGTTGTTTCCTTTTGCTAACGCAACGGTGAAGTGGTGAGGTCTACTTGTGAGGCATAAACGTATTAAGGAATCAAATAAGTGCAATAGTTTGAAGGTGGCAGTTGCATTGTTTTCTACAGCGAGTCTTCAATTATTGACTTGAAAAACCAACCAATAGATAGGCTTGCAATATATATATATATATATATATATATATATATATATATATATATATATATATATAGCAATCACATTCCGAAATAGCAATCACATTTTTGAACTAAAATTTCAGCCACCTCCAGGTAACAAATTGGGTTAAAATTATTCACACATGTGTACAATCCACTAACAATACAATTATTTCAGCCAAATCCCGCAAATAATGCCATATTAAATTAAATGGTCATTCGGAAGTGATTTTGGAAACCATTGGGGTTACATAAATGAAACTAAGTGAAGAAAATATGTTATCAGTAATAGCTTACGGAAATATAAAGTCAGCATTTTGAATCTAATATGGACACTCAAAATTCATTTCCAAAACCGCTCGTGCTACAAGAGCGAAATTTGGTGTATTAAGGTGCATTATCACTATTATGGTACGAAAATATTAAATATTTTCTTTTTAGAAAATCATCTTGAATCAAAAAAAATCATTAACAAACTATATAAAAGCCTTTTTTGTCAAACCATTCTATTTTTGTTATCAAGATCCCACTAAGCGTTATATACAGGACGATCTTAGTAGCGGATCTAGCCTAGGCTTTTCAATTTTTTGAGTGTCAAAATGATTTAAGCTGTTACTTATATATTTTTGGAAATTTATAGTAACCTCATGATATACTAATCATCGTCTGGGCTGCAGCTACCCCCTAGTACAATAGAAGAATAACTGGAAAATTCTATATTTTGTTGAAATAAAGAAATTCAGAAATTACATATTGTTCTGATGGCAATTGATTATTAGCAATAAGAATTGATCAGTCACTACCACTACCCAATCACTAGACACAATTTGTTTCACTTCTGAAATATGAACAAATAGTTGTCCCTAATTGGCTAATATCGATGACTTTGACAAATCATATGCATTTTCCATTCTGATACCTATGCATATAAGTAAATTGGTTTCGTATTCAAACAAAGTACTATCTATGGTGGCGGACACAAGTCTTTGACCAGGTAATGGCGAATGCTTTGAAACAAATGAAGTGACGGAGAATTAAATCTGCCATACTTGTAGTTTCGTGGTGAGAAGAAACAAATTTATGAACACAAGGTCTAAGAACAACTCATGTTATTAATAGAAACTTTGCCGAAGATTATTAACTTATATCATCATATAAGAAATACAAAAGACTTTTTGAAACGAAGAAAAATAACATACAACTTTGCAAGCGGAGGCAAAGAAACCCAACCTAACCAGACTAAAGACGAATCATTTACAGCATAGTGATCGTGGTTCAGTGGTCAAGGCGCGTGGCAAGTAAACCTGAGGTTCTTAGATCCAATCCACGACGCGTAATTCCATTTTTACTTTAGGAATTTTGATGGCGATTGATCGACGATGACACGCGTTTTATTATATTCAAATATTTGTACTATAGGATGTTTCAATACTTGAACTATCAATTTTTTTTATTATTATTATTATTATTATTATTATTATTATTATTATTATTATTATTATTATTATTATTATTATTATTATTATTATTATTATTATTACTGAAGCGTTGTTAATTTCATGGTTCACCCTGTTCCACCCAGCTCCAGCTTAGTGGGCATTGTGCTAAACAAACACCGTATGTGTAGTGAGTGGAAAAGATGGACTAGTGAGAGTAGTGAGTGTAAAGTGTAAGACATGGACTGTTAATAGAAAATGAAAATGAAATGAAATCTTTAAGTTTAACGTCCCACGGTTATGTCGGTTAGGCTAAAGGAGACGGTGATTATGAGAAATGAACGAAATGGTGGAATGAAGAAAGTGGGAGAACCCCGAGAAAACCCACGCACACGGTGTTTGTCCACCACAAAGTTCACTTGGCGGGAGCAGGGTTTGAACCTGGGACCCCAAACACAAGAGGCGAACGCTCTACCACTGAGCCACCGCGGCCCCATAGGACTGTTAATAGACCAATTACTAAATTGTACCTTTACCTGAAAGTGATAATGTGGATTCTAAGTTGACTGACTTGGTTCAATCAAGAGAGGTGAGAATATAGATACTTTTATAGTGAGTTTGTATTATTGCCATTATATTTGCATAACGTTTCTCTTTTGTTTTAAAAAAACAGTTTTGTGTGTGTGTGTCAGCAAGTTAAGCACCATAAAATCCATACAAGACGGTCCTCCGGAATTCGTAAAAAACACAATCTAACAGTAAGTTGTAAGTGTTTCAGTTGTGGTGTAGTTAGTGTAAATAAACATTTATTCATTTATCACAATTAAGCTGTTTTGTGAACATTTATTCATCAAAAGACAGAATCAGTGACATTCCTTCTTTTTTTTCCTTTTACCCTGTTGTAATACAGTCAAGTTGTGTAATTCTAACTAATCGGAGTTTGAACTTCTACCCTCAATCGCTCAAGCACCGCTCTATTACAATAACGATGTATCTGACCTTTACGACATAAAATGGTAAAGTGTGTGTCATGTGTAAAATTGCGATGAATGTCAATTAAATTATCATGGTATAATTATTTCCTCATTGAATTATCGATACTTTCCAGTAGAAAAACGGATGAAATTTTTGAAGTCTCAAATCAAGGTAAGTAGTCCAACGTACAGAAACTTACATTACAAATTCTATGCGTATTTTCCTCACAATTTTATGAGTTGATTGCTCCGTGCTGTAAGCGCTCCATATAATAGACAAGCTTCAGCAATTTTGATAGTAGAAAGCGCATGGTAAGCAGGGGCAAATCCAGAGGGGCGATCGACCCTCACAAGAGGAAACTTTATTATTTTATATATAAATAAATCCCAGAGTTCGGAGCTCTTAAAAGTAGCTCTAGGTAGCAGTATTACAGTCCACCGCCCCCGAAGAAGTGCGTCCTGGATCCGCCCCTGATGGTAAGCATATATGGGTATATGATAGGAAACACTGCATTGTTTGTGTCTTAACTAATATCGATCGTTTTCGATTATTTTTACATATCCATTATCAATTTGCCATATATAGAAAGTGCCTCTCCTCCCCATAAATAAGATGTTTAAGAAAACGCTAGGAGACGTTCTGTTCATTTTCAATAAAGAGTTAATATAGGTAATGAATTTCAGCAGGTAAGTTAAACTGCTTGTAAAATGCTCAATTCTTTTTTGGCAAAAATTCGGATCCCCACTATACCTTAGGATATTATTATAATGAAAACATTATGATAACATCCAATTTTGAATTAAGGCCTAACTATATAGCAAAAGTCATTGACAATTTGGCCGTAATTATTAGGCACAGATAATTACTTCATTTTTTATATAATAATTTTTATATTACAGTGATTCAAAACTGTTTTTTTTTCTTTTTCTTGTAGTTAGCTCCTCTAAAAACTCATAGTCTCGAAATCCAAGTAGTAATATAATTCCTATTGCTATTATTACAATTAGAAATATCAATATCCACGAATTGCTCAAGTTCTCTTTAACCTAGAGATACTCATCTCAGGTAAGTAAACAGGAAAAAGGAAAAAGGGAAATTGAGGCCTTCGAAGTAAAACGTAGACAAACTCACCAGTGTTCAGAAGGATTTTTTTAAAATCATGCTCGACCCTACTCATAGGAGGTAAATACGTGGATCTGCTTAGTTGCAGTTATCAGTTTCTTGCCACGTGGCATATATAAATACAGCAGAAATCAAATAACTGTTACCGGCGATCTTCGTGGCCGTGCGTACTAGCGCAATGTGCTAGTAATTATAATTGCTTTTGGCGTGGGTTCAAACCCAGACCAAAGATTTTTTTTTGCATTTTTTAAAGAATACCCAAAAGAGTGATCTACTTACATTACGTGTGCTGTTTTGCTATACGATTCCATTGTATAATATTAAAAAGTAGTAGTAGTAATAGTAGTAGTAGGAACGGACTGGATGGCCCGCAGGTCTCGTTTTGTTCTACCTTGACAGCCATGATATAAATTTAACCTCAAGTGATTCTTCAATTTTCTTCTTCAACTCCAAAAAAGTGACAATTTTGTTCTATTAAAACAATAATGCAGAATACATACACCAGAAAGTTTGGACCAGGTCCGCCAAAGTATGGCTAGAATCGATTGTTAAAAGAAACATGCTGTTCAGAAGATGCTGTCTACAATGCAGTGAGCAGAGTGTGTTGGTGCGTTTGGGTTGCAGTGGGTCATAGCGAGTGGTAAGTCGCATTGGATCATGGTGGGTCGTGGGTCGCAGTGGGTCACATGCTGTTGACCCACGACCCACTGACACTCCGAAAACACGACCCACTAGACCCACTGATCCACCTACTCACTGTCTCATTCCAACTCTGATTGGCACTTTTGAGAATATCCATACATATTTTGGAAAAGTTCCAAATGATATGTAGTTGTAGAGATGCAACGGCTCGAAAAAAAACGGCTTTTTTCGAAAAAAAACTCGGTTTTTTCTGCTTCGCTTTTTTGCTTGGGAAATTTTAGGTTTTTTTTTCAAAATTCTGTCTTAAATTGATAAAGCAGATTTTGTTTCGCTTCTCTATAACACAGAAAGTCATTTAATTAGTGGTTGATGCCGATAATAATATAAAACCTCGAAAATAAACCATGAATTTCGAAAAGATATTTTAAACAATTTTATTTCTCAACATATTTACATTATGAATTTCAAAGGATTAACCAATGCATATAAGATTTTTTAAACTTCCTATATACAAAAGTAAGCAGGTTGGCAAGAACCATGTTTTCTTTGAAAATGCCAAAATCCCGTTTTTTGGGGGGAGTTTAAACTAGGCTTTTTTGGCTTAAACCAGGTTTTTTTTGGGTTTATACATTTTTCTTTATGTTTTTATATTACATATTGACAGAAATAAGTTTGTTTCGCCTTGATGTTATTATGTAACAACGGGGTTATGCTGGAAGAGGTCACATAAGCTTAAAGAAATCTGGTCAGTAAATTTCTTAAATTGGGAAACTCCCGCCCTAGCCATCGGGAAAATCCCGTCATTACTCTAAATGTAAAACAATAACGAAAAAATCCTGTTCTTGCTTTGCATGTAAAATTTAAAGGTTAACATATCATAATCAGTACGCTAAAACTGAGGTATTAAATTAAAAATTTAGTACGTACATATCATTGAAAGTCAATCCAAGCTAATGTGCAAGGTACGTAGGCAATCGATAAATTATGCCAATTTCTATCAATATATTTAAGCAACCTTGGCTTCTTTATAAAACAACAGGCATTCAGGCATGCAGAGATATACGATTTGGTTTCGTTCCGTAGTTTAGGCTCACCATCCTTACGTAATACCGAAGTTATCAAGGAGAAGACTTTCGTTTAAAGTTACATCCGAACCGCTACTTTATTTACGCATGAAAGAAGGGTTGTGGTTCGACCGAGAATTGAACATGGGACGCCTTGATTAAAAGGTGAAAAGGAAATAAAACTAATGCAGATTGTTTGATGTGTGGAAACGTCAGCATGAAGTTCACACGATTCGCATTTTTCGTTTTATTTTTATTTTTTTGTTTAAACCAGTTGCTTATTTTTTTAAAGAAAAAAACAGCTGGTATAAGCCAGCCTACCCTAAAAGTAAATAGTTCTTTTAAAAAAATACACAAATAACTAGGAAAATTCTATGTAGTATTTATACTTCAAAATATTCCATACCCTCTTTTTGGAACAAAAAAAAAATTAAAATAAAACATAAGAGAATAGATTTATATGATACACTTAAAGGCTGCACATCTAGAGCTTTTGGTTCTGTATATTCTTGAAATTCTATAGTTTTATATAACCGCCATCACGGTTTACTCAGTCCTCAAGTTTTCTTAATTTTTTGAGAAGAGGGATTCAACATATGAAGGGCGTGAGGCAAGAACATGGTAACCCACAATTTTACTATTTTAAGAAGTTAGAGATTTTCTACTGCACAATCCATTTTGAAAGTCGGAAACCTGATTTATCACATAAGAATATACATGAAGGATTAAACGAAGCGGTATGCGTTGCTGTCTATCTGGTGCTGAATAACTCAGCAATTGAAAATTTGTTGGTTAGCATGTTTTTGGCTCACACCCTTCATATCATTACGGAACTTTCCCCACCCCACCACAACAAAAAAAGGACTACGGAATATATTTGTTAAGATAAATACAACTGTACAACAAACATGACTGAGTGGAGCTTTTGCGCTTCTATCGGGAAGTTCGGATTCAACACAGCATTCGACCATTCTGACAAAGCTTTTCTTCATTCCATCTGTGAAGTAGAAATACTGCGGTACTGTGAGTTGGCCGACTTCCTTTCTTATTGTCTTTAAATCGTTATTATTACTAATCACCAGCAGTGACGGCTTTGCGAAGGTTAGAGGGGCGGTCTTTCGGGCTGAAGCCTGTTCCCCAAAATTACGGAATGTCTAAAGCAAAGGAAATATCTATTAGTTATGCCTTTACTGATAAACTGTAAATCCCGTCAAATAAAAATTACGAATGTTTAGAAAAACTAAACATTAGTAAGAAAAACTCCTCCCAAAATACACTTGTAAATCAGCCTCTGATTCTCAGAATAAAATCATCTTCAAGGTTGTATTCGGAAGATTATCGCTAAATATATAAACGAAACGAAATATGATGCCTGTACTCATAAACTTCAAGCTCCTCCAAATAAAATTAGGACATTTTAGGAAATGAAACAGTTTTTTAGCAAACTTAGTTCTTCATTATAAGTTGTGAATATGATTGTAATAATTTCTTTGATGTAAGTTATTTGTTGTATATTTGAAATATTTTATATGTTGTGTTTAATTAAAATAAATGCGGATTTTGTATGTAAGTTTCTGTCATTTGTATATAAGTATGGAAACCCTGCCATATCTTCTATGTAAGGAGTGTTTCCTTCCTGATAATATTGTTGGGCGTAATGTGAATTAGGCCAAGTGGGAATTGACATTTCACCTAAAATGGCGGATAAGATTATTATCTGTGATTGACAGCTGATAAACTGTTAGGCAAAGTGGGCACTAGTCAAAGTGGGAAGACACCAATTACTCAAAATTAAAACCTTCAGATAAACTGGCGAAAGTATGACTATTGAACTATACCATGATTTCTAACTACAAAAAATAACAAATTGAAACATCATGTATTTCATTTTACATATGGTATGCGTTTGTGAATAACTGTGAAAGTCATTTTTAATGAGAGAAGTAATTTTTATTATTTAAAAATTATTAAGCCATACGAAAGTGGCTGATTTTATTCGACATGGCTAATACTTTACAATTCTAATGTTAAGTACAAACCACAACTTCCATTACTACCCAAGATTTCAATTTGAGCAGCATTTCTCCTTCAAACCACTATTATATACTACCAATATACATACTATACAAAAGCATATTGCAACTCCGCGTAGGTGTCTACTTACCTCCACCAGGATCTCATTCAGAAAAGTGTTCAATTTGGCCTGAGCCAAACCTTTCATTAAAGGGAGATAGGACCTCTTGTATGTGGCAATATGTTTCACTTCATAAATTTTTCCATCACTTAGCAAGAATCCAGCAGCATTTAGATCCAGCCTGCAATGTATACAGTTTAACACTTCACAACAACAAACACACTGTTTTCTAATTTTATTTTTGTAGTTGTATTTTTTTCTAACCTTAAAAATTCTTAATAATAAAACGTACATTTCTAACATTTTACTTCAGAAATAAACACATATTTAATAAAGTATATTATAACACTTAAATTTCATACAATTGACGAGTTTTTATATACTGCACCTATAGTAATAATATTGTTATTTAGACTACACACAGATAGGTAAATTAACCATACAGTAAGAGAATGGTTGTCCGTAATTTCTTATATAATATGCAACATAATCAGCAGAAATTGCGTGAGTTTGGTGAGAGGAGGGTGGTTACAGAAGGAAGATTTCTTCGAATGCTTTTCCCGGTGGAAGCGTTCCTAGTATCGCTACTACGTTCCCTCTTTGCACAGCCATACTTAATCTCTGTATAAGAAAGGCTGAAGCTCGAGTGTCGCCTGTCTTGAGAGTTATTCGGCGCCCAACTTCTTTAATAAAATTTAGTCCTTCATGACCACAGGACCCACAAGTTTCGATGGCGATGGTGACGAAGTGGTATTTGTCCAAGAGGTTGTTATATTTTCGTCTCTTTTCAGATTCTCTACGAGTTGCGACCATCCCAGCTTTTGTGGAAGAAGTAAGATTAGATGGGGCTAGAGTATCGGTACAAGTGAAATCCCATATTAAAGCCTTCCCTCGTTTCCATGGCACCAATGACATTCCATCAGGTCTCTTGCCGTCAGAACGACTACACCCCATTGGCACTCTCACGGAAGGCGTTCCAGAAGCGATGAGAGCTATCATGATGACGTCATTAACATCGGAGTGGCGAGAGTATCTGCGAGCACTGTAGAGACATGATAGGCCATGTATGCCTTTCTTATCTACTAAACTTCCGCAAGCAAGGCACCGGTGTTGTTCGCAGACATCTGCTCCCAAACGTAACGCACAAGCGATTCTAAAACTTTCGTTGGGAAGATGCAGCCCTAGGGATGGAGATGGAATAGCCTGTACCCAGGCACCTGCTTCAGGGGATGAAGTAGCTAGAAGACGTGCCTTATCCTCAGGATTAGTGGAGGACTGAAGAAGAGAAGAAAATCTGGAGTTTATAATGATGATTGTAAACTTCTCTTATCCAGATCAGGTAGAGCAAGTCCGCCGCACGATGTCATTATTTAATAAAGTATAATAATTATAGTTAAATTGTTAACACCAATATAAGAATACTAAATAATTTCTGTAAATTGCAGTCACAACTACATTCATGGTCTAAACGTTGAAGCAATAAATCTTACAAAGTTATACCGGAAGTTAATTTTTAATCTAATAAAATGCTTTAATATTGAGCTTATCTTCAATTATTAAATATTATTTTCCATGGGTACTGATATTTGAAGAAAAAATCAATGAAACAAAATAATCAAAACCCAATTAGAACTTTTTATCACAACGCATAAAGCAAAATAATTACCAAATACATTGCCAAATTACACATGAATATATGAATAATCCACATATTGTGAGAAATTCTTTTTTTTTTAATTTTCTATTTAGACGCTGCTTTCATAAAAGGAAATATACAATAATCTATTGACATAGATCTATCTGTGTAATTCACTTCAAACGTTTCAACTACAAAATTAGTGGCATATTAGGGGTGGGCTTCCGGGCTTAAGCCCCTCCACCCGAAATTTTATTTACTATATTAAAGTAAATGAAATATTTTGCATAATTTTAACATTTCCAGGACTAAAGATAGCAAAGCCCTATTCCCCGAAACAAAAAGCAAATACGCCACTGACCATAATATATGTTCTGCATCTAAAAAAAGTGAGACCTAGAAGACGATTCTTTTGAATATTAATGCCATTAATAATGTATTAACTTAAAAGTTAACTAATTATCAGTTATTTAAAAGTTAAAATGAAGTCTAAAGATAAGCGGTTCGCCCTGAATAGTCGTTGTTGCAAAATTCTGGAGATGACTATGACAACCATAAAGCATAAACAGCAGTAAAAGAATAATGGAATTTTTCACCTAAGATTGATACTATATCTGTGATTTTGAAAATTTACATATCCAAATTTCCTAACCTCATAATCATAATAAATCATAATTTACAGAAATAAAGCACAAAGTATAATTCTTAATGTGTTTTTTTTTTATTCCAGAACCCTGTGTATATGTATTATCTGTCAGGAAAGTAAATGTACACCTATTTTTCGAGTCTGACATTCCTGCGTTCCATCCATGGAGAGTATGAGAATTAAATCAATCTAATGTTTACTCAGGAGCAAGAAGAAAAGTTTGATCTGAATAAGACGTTGCAGAGAGGCACAAGTTGTGAATACGAACAGTGCATAGTGTAAACAAAGGACAACACCGAAAGAGGAAGCCAGAAAGAGTTGCTAAACGGAGAAAAAGGAGTAAAAATTGTCGATGTGAGAACATAAAACACAAATAGAAAAAAATACACCGACAATTCAACGTTCACCAAACCATGATCTTGGTGTAGTGGTGGAGCTGCTGGCTTACAAGTTCAAAAGACGCCAGTTCAAATCCACGGCAAGGACATTTTTTAATTGTTTTGTTAATAATACATACAGCTCATGAGAGATGGTAAAACGGGTCGTATTTAGTCTTTCGTAGCAATTATTATTAGTAATGTTTAGTACTAATAATACTTTTTGTCTTTGCGTATTGCTTTCATTCTTGTCTTCATTTCGAAAGAGAATATCCAAACAAATACCACCAAAATACCTCTTATTTGAATGTAAACGCCATTTGCAATTAGTAAAGAATAAAAATTGAACGTTGCGACGTAGCTGCAAAAAGTAAAAAAAAAAAAAAAAAAAAAACATGGAAGTGGAGGGGTTCGAAACCCATACTCATGGTTATTAAAAATACAATCACTATATGCTTTAAATCTCTTGACCATGTTTCTACGTTAACTACTAATAGGCTTGTGTTTAGGTCAGGCTGGTCAATACGTTTAGCAAACAGGCCTGATTTAGCTCTGCCGCAGCCCAGGTGCGAGAAGGGAGAAGGGTACAAAACACTTTTTCTCTCTCCCTTTGTGTGTCTATCTATCTATCTATCTGTCTGTATATATATAACGCTATTTGTGAATGCCATAACCACCGTAGTTTTCAGCGGATTGAGACGAAACTTGGTACAAACATTAATTGTTGCAATATCTTGACTAAGTTCGTTAACCAGAATAATCAGATGAAAAAGTTCAAAATGGCGGCCCTTCGAACTCTTAAAAAGTTCCAAGGGAACCAAATTTCGCCCATAAATGGGTATTCACAAAGTTTGAGTAACTTTTCCTCTTTTACTGAAATATTTGTGTGCAGGGACTTATCCTCTTTTATTGAAATATTGGACCCTATTAATCACCTAAAGAAGGTTCACGCCCTTTCGCTACGGTCAGGCATTTTCTTCTACAGGGGGATATTTTCCTATCGGAACAAGATGATTGTTAGTTAGGATATGAAGTTACACATTGAAAGTGAAGTAACATGTGAAACGTGTTATTTGAAAGAATAATAATATCAATGTGCTATCCTCTAACACAGAGAACTGTAAATCATGTATTTCGAGTTCGAGAGCCTGAATGGCGAGGAGTGTTATTTGATTTGCTTTTCAGCAACCCATTGCATTGCAAATAGTGGTAGGCAACATTAGTTATAAGTAAAACAATAATAATAATAATAATAATAATAATAATAATAATAATAATAATAATAATAATAATAATAATAATAATAATAATAATAATAGATGTTGTTTGTGGCAAGGCAACATCTTCAATTCTTCTTCAAACGTAATGATTGTAACGCCATATCTCCCTTACAAACAAATATTAGCAATTTATATCGAGAGAACGGTAAATGGTGGAGTGATGGGAGCAACGTTGGACAGTATGCACTCATAGTACTCAGAAAAATATGCAATTTCAATGCAAAAAGAACGAAGAGTCATTGTCATGGGGAGTCATGGAGCCACGGACGAGCCCTGTTTAGGCAAAATGTTGATGACTTATATCGAGAGTACAGGAGGTGATAGTGGGATGGGACCAACGTTGGACACTGTGGACCCATAAGGCGCATCGAAAAAAAATTTGAGGGGCGCCAGGCAGCCTTACTATTTCCACATGATAATATAAAATTATATTGTGCGAAATACAGACACGAATTAGCTAGTAATACTTCATATTATTATTATTATTATTATTATTATTATTATTATTATTATTATTATTATTATTAACAGCGTGTTTTCATTACGTGTGCACGTTTGACATGAACCAAAGAGATCCATCATTCGTAGAAAGAATAAGAATAGCCACTTACTTTAACTGTAAAGGACGGCGAAAAATACGAAAAGAATGACCACCTGTAGCGAAAAGAAACAATACTTTCTCTCAAATGGACAAAAAATCAAACCAAGATAGATTCTAACTCGCATGAACGGCGCAAAAAGCCAGTGCTTTGTCCACTTTTTGTTTTTTTAACTGGCTCATCGAACGTGTTTCAGTAACTTACTTATTGCTAATTTTACTTGGTTCACTCGTTTAACTTGCTTTTTCTAAAAACTTATAACGACAGGGCACGAATGCAGAAACACCGAGGACAGGTAAAAATCATAAAGGCTCTCCCGTCATGAATTGAGCCCAGGACACCGTACAGCGAAGGCGCACGTGCTAGCCACTAGACCAGCGGGGAGGATACCACTCACCCTCTGTGTCGTTAGGGATTGCTGGAAGAGTTAAACCTACATTCTATGTAATAAATGAGGTATTTAGAACTATATGCTCTTCATATAATGTAATAAAAGGGTCATGCTGGAAATAAGAAACAGAACATTCCTTGCACAAAACGGCAACTATTGCCATCAGAAATATTTATCTACGAGGCATGCGCAGTAATATGATTCAGAATAGTTACTTTTTAGTTCAGTAAACGAAGAAACGGGTATAGAAACCAAGCATGTCGCGTCAACGAGATCGACCAGAGTTGACAGAGGCGGAAGCAGATGTGTAGTAATACAACAACTTGATTAAATTGATAATTTGTTCTGTATCCTCTAGTAGATCGTATCACAACTTTACGGGAGAGCAGAGAAAGTCTTACTAACCCTATCATATAGAAAGCTTTACTAACCCAATCATATAGACACAAATGGATGTAACTGTGAGTACTACAACTTGGATTTAACGAAAGCCGTTTAGTCATTCAGTGCTTTGCAGGGTTTTATAAGACACAAAAAGATAAGACACATAACAATTCTTCATACCTCAACTTCCAGTAGCAAGATATATTCAATTTCTTGTTAGATACTGAAACTGCTGTCAGATTTTAAAACATGACGTGTTGCAGGATACAAAATGCTTTGCAATACTTGTTTGCTTGTAGAGAGCTATTAGTTTAGTGTTCTGAAAGGTTGTGTGTAAGCTAGCGATCGCCAATTCCGGAATTTTTACTTTCCGGACTCGCGAAAGTAAAACTGGACAAATTCCGGAATTCGAAAAAAAAAAACGATTTTGGAAAAATTCCTGAATTTGGAAAAATCCGAAATTTAGGAATTTTTGATTTCTTAAACATTACGAAATTCAGAAAAATCCGATTTTTTCCCGAATTCCTGGATTTTTCTGAATTTGGGAATTTTCTAAATCCCGGATTCTTTCTGAGTTCCGGAATTTTTCCCGAATACGATTTTTTTCCCGAATTCCATAATTTTCCGAAATTCGGAAAGTGAAACTTCCGCTTCCGTTAAATGAATTTCTATTGGTTAATCTGTAACGTGGCGGACATAAATCTTTGATCAGGTAATGGCTACTGCTTTGAAACAAATGTAATATATGAGAATTAAATCTCTGTATCTGTAGTTTCGTGTGGAGAAAAAACAAACTTGTGAACCAAAGGTTTAAGAGCAACTCAAGTTATTAATATAAAGTTTGGCGAAGATTATTCACAAAAGAAATACGAAAGACGTTTCGAATCGAAGAAATATAGCACACAACTTTGCAAGCGGAGACAAAGAAATTTAACGTAACCTGCCTAAACACGAATCGTTTACCGCATAGCGATCGCGGTTCAGTGGTCAAGGTGGTTGTGCGAATCCACGTCGCACACTTTTTTTTTACTTTAGGATTTTTGATGGCGATTGATCGGCGATGACATGCTTTTTATTATATTCAGATATTTGAATACTCGGATGTTTCAATACTTGAACTGCCAAATGTTGAGGAATAATAATAGTAATAAAAATAAACTAATAATAATAATTATTATCTCGTAGTAGATTAAAAGGTAGGAGCTAATTATCGCTCCGGTCATACTATTAAAAGCAGAAACGTGACACTTGGAAATAATATTTCGGTTTGGTTTAATGTTGCTTACGAGAAGAAATATTTCTCACCTCGTTTTTAAAACAAACAAAATAACATTATAATTAACATTTTACATTCGAGACGGGACAAGGCTAACTCAAACCTTTCGTCTCGCTTTGGAGATGAGAATCGAGACGAGACGAAAAGTATCGTGAACATTTCCCATCTTGTCTCGATTCTCGAAATAGTGTGTGTCCGTTCTTTAAATAACAATTGCTCTGTAGACTGAATCTCATAGGCTTTTTGTTACTTTGTATTTTACAGCTCATTGAATTATGGTCTGTTTTTTTTTAAGCAAAGCTTTTATAATTACCTTTGCATATCCTAAAAATTAGTTTATTATATGCCTTACTGTTGCGTGATATTCAGTTATTTTTATTACAGTTATTTTCCTTAAAACATACAGTAGAATACTTTGTATATGAAACTTCACTGGAACGCTCTAGTTTAAGATTTTGGTAGTTGCAGAGGTGTGTCTTTATGGTACGGAACCCTTTCCCCCAAAATCTCTACTTTTAGTAAGTTTAGCCAAATTTTAGGGCAAGTTTAAAACTTAAACCACTATTATTATTATTATTATTATTATTATTATTATTATTATTATTATTATTATTATTATTATTATATCAACACCGTCTATAATCTTTAAAATATATGCGGTTTGTATCTGAATAGTAAAAGCTAATTGACCGTCGATCTCGGTCGTCGAGAAGTCTTGAGGAGGCACGGACATCGGTCACGTTCTGGGTTTGAGTTCGAAGGGGCAAGTATTCGGGCTCGAGCCAAAAATTATCAAAAGTTGTAGGTTTCAGCCAAACATGATCAAAACAGCTGGGACCGGGTTTAGGCTTCTCAACGGCCCGAGCGGCTCGGCTTACAGCTCATTCACTACCGAACCGTACCGAGAAGTGAGCCGAGCTAACATGTCACCCAATCGAGCCGATTTGAGCCTTCGGCTTAGTTGAGCTGAGTCGAACAGTGCCGATAGACTAGTTTCAACTTAGCGCGCTCGAACTGGTTCACATGAGCCGAGTAGGTGACCCATCCCAACTGAGAAAGCTCGAGCCATTGGCTCAATTGAGCCAAGTCGATGGCTAGTTCCAACTGAGCCGACTCAGATCATCGGCTCAATTGGGCCGAGCCGACGGTTCATACCAACAGAGCCGACTCGAGTTGTTCGCTCAGTTGATACGAGCCGAGCTGGTTGATATCAATACCCGGGTTGGTCTTCTGCTTCGGCTCAAGAATTCGACCGTGCAGGTCTCAGCCTTGATTTTAAGAACTACAGTATATACTTATATTGGTGATTACGACATTTGAGGCTGTCTCGCAATAATAAAAAATATCTTGTCCCCTCGTTATCTAGACGAGACGAGATACATTAAATTACCCACGAGATGCACTAAAATTACGAGACGAGACGCACGCCTGTCGTGAGCAACACTAAAAGTATCCACATTACATTTCTCATGGCTTTCGCTTTCCAGTCTAATCAGGCCATTATTTCAAAACGAGTTAAAACGAGCTGAACGAGCGAGCGAGTTATTATCAAACTCGACTCAACCCGAAACTCGACCTCGAAAACAGCGACTTGGCTCGGAACTCAACTCAAGAAAATTACCTTTGACTCGACTCGAATTGAACTCGAGTCGAGTTGAATTTTGGATCGACTCGTGCTCATCCCTATTCGTATTTGTATTTTATGGTTTCACTTCAACAATTTCTAATTTTTTTCTCCGTTTACTTGCTGTTTCTGGATTTCTCTTTCGGTGTCGTTCTTTATTTACACCATGCACTATTCTTATTCCCACCTTGTGACCCGCTTCAATGTCATATTCAGTTTAGGCTTTTGTCCTTACCTTGACTACACATGTGATTGATGTAATTCTCACTTTCAGCGCATGACCACTGAAAAATTATTATTATCACTATTACTATTATTATTATTATTATTATACTATTGAACTTGCACGGCGAAATTACTGTATAATACGATATCATTTCTGTAATTTTACTCCATTGTATGTTATTTAGTTTATTAATGGGCACTAAATTGTCTCCAGATCATCATATAAATTAACTTCGTCATGCACTTTGGTGGAAATATCATTACAGGAACATTACCGGTTCGTTCCAAACATCAGGGCTTAACTTAGCAATATTTAGCTTATTACGTTGCATGAGAAGATAATGTAGGGGTGAAGTGCTGGATTTGTGAGTAATACAGCTAATCAATATAGCATCAAATTGGCTCTCTTGTTCGATTATCAATTCTAACTTGTAAACTTCGTTACATTTCGAAGCCGCATGGCTTCCAATTTTACTTCTACTATTATGAGATTTACGAAAGAAAATTAGACGAAAGGAGAAAAGATAACAATTTGTCTCGTTTCGGAAACACGAGATGACACCGCAATAGCCACGAAACCAGTGGCGGATCTAGAAGGTAAAAACTGGGAGGCTGCCTGAATTTAGACTATGATAAGTATATCATGAACTTACTATAAATTTTCAAAACTATATAAATAATAGCTAAATTATTTTCGTCAATCTGAAAGTGGGGACCTATGCCCTGCGCGACCAAGCTAGATCCGCCACTGCATAAGACAAAACACAGGCTTTTTCTCGCCTCTCTAAAACGAGACATTTTCACACGACGAGACGAAGCGGTCGGCCATGTTGTGTCTAGCGCATCATAACTATTCCTTTCATAAAATTATGATTTCATCTCATTATTTAGTTATTTCTCGAAATCCGACCTCGGATCATCTTCTTTTCATTGACCATCATTGTTTCCTTTACTAACCTGTGCTCATAATTGTAATTTTAAAAAAAAATCACTCTATTTTCTACGGTTTTCATTCCACGGTCAGTCTACGGTTTCCATTCTACCACTTGTGAAGTGTAATTTACATATGGTAGGTTATAATGGTGTTGTGAATGTTTGTTATGTGTCTAATTGTTTGAAACCAGTATATATTTAGATAATCGATGTTATCTGGGGTTAATTGCATTCATCTATTACTACGTAACTGCCTATGCATGGTGTATATATAAGTGTAGTGTTTTACGTTTCCCTTCGTAGAACAGCGGGTAATATATGTAGTATAGCGGGTAATATATGCTGGTGATATTAACAAAGCTCGAGTACTGTCCTTTCTCTATTTCAAAACCACCTTTTTTATTTTTCCTATAATATCTATTACTGGAGCTATTAGTATATTTTTGTTTTTCGTCGTTATACAACACCAAGGTTATAAAGGAAGGTATATTTAATGTGGGTTCGGAGCTTGAATCTGATAGGTCGTTCCCGACCATACTATCTCGCCTCCAGAAAACATGGGTTACAGGGCAGACTCCAAAGCAAGAAATGTATATCTCTTTTGCTAAAAGAACTTTAGTTCGCATACTACTCATACCACATATTTAGAATTTTTTTCTGCGAATCTGTATGAGACGAAACCTGCAAATGACACAGGACTGAAAGTTAAACTTACTCCAGGAGTCGAATCTGTATCATTCTAACAAAAAAATCCTAATGGCTGACTACTTTAATGCTCATATTTCCTTCTCATGTAAAACGTTAGGGTAATTCCGGGGCTTTAGACTCCCCGTGGATATGGGTCTGTGTGACCCCCCACCCTCAAACAAAATTTTCTGGGAGAAAACCTCTATTCTTCCTTTTGTCTGTCTAGTTTACTGAAAACATGAAAAGCAAACTAGGTAACAGAGCATAGAGTTAGAAATGATTGACATGTTGCATTACAGACATATTTCGTACCGTTCATTATTTTGGAAGGTTTTTTCAGGGACAAAATTCCCCTCCGACTTATATCTCCTGTTGTGCTCAATATGAGTTGAGTTGATTTTATGGTCCCTTTCAGCAGCGATTATATATGAGGCGGAACCTACAGATTAATCATGAAATCCGAACCGCATGAGCTCTCGCCGGAATCGAACCCGCGTCTCTCACGCCAAAGGCGCGTACGCTAACCACTTAGCCACGAAGAAGCTCGGAGCTCATATTAGTAAAGAAGAAAGCACATTATGGGAATTTCAGTGCAGACAAATAATTACGACGACTTCTAACTAAATACTTTTTATCTTGAATATATTGTGATAATAAGTCAATCTAATTTGATAATGTATTTTTTTAAAATAGCATCCTCTGTTCTGTAACTCACTACAGTATACAAGTTAAGTTTCACACAGTGGGCAAAAGAGGGAAAGGGATTACAAGATACGATGAATGGACTTTGCTTCCTACCCGAGGAACAAAACCTTTCCTGTAAAATTCAGCGTTGCAAAGAACCTGTGTGATGGGCCGATAGATACACGTAAATTGACAGAATGAAAGTCTTAATTTTAGTACTGAAACTGACCTGATGTAAAAGAAAGAAAGAAAGCGCTTGCAGGGGTGGATTTTGTGCCTCGTAACATTGTGTTTAAAAAAAACAGACCAAGGTCAGTTGTCAGTTACTTACTTCTTTGTAAAACAACTGATAACACCGGTTTTCTTTTATACAAATCATATTGTTGTTTAATGCCTCTTTATTCCTTATAAAAACAATATATCCAAATTTACGGATGCCCACAGGAATTGTAATAGAAAGTTGAAAAATATCTTTATCATTTAGATTCTTTATTATTATTATTATTATTATTATTATTATTATTATTATTATTATTATTATTATATAATATTTTTGTTAGTCCTCACAGCAATTAATACTTAGCAGCAGGGGTATCCTGTTCCCTCAACTCCAAAAAACTGTGTACGGCTTTTCTCCACTTTCTAAGCAATTACAATGGGCAAAGATAATCATGGGGGACGGCTGTACATACCGCTACTTAAAGTCCCCCTACTTTTCACATGATTCCGTCCCATCTCGCCTAATCCCACCTAGTCTAACGAATTATCAGCCACTTATATCTCCAAGATAAGAATGTCCACCATATTAGACGAGATGGGAATTCCCATCTCAACTAATCCCATCTCGCCTAAAATGGCGGTAGGATGCAACGAGGGAACTTCTGTACTAAAGAGGGAATTCCTCTACTATCATTTTAGGCAGATATTTCAATCAATATTGGCAGTCACTATCAACTACAATATAAATATATAATGAGTACTAAACAAGAAGAAAGCATAGGGGAAAGGCGATTAAGTGAATTTAGTTCACTTTCGGTTTGTTTGGGGAACACTGGAGATTGATTGGCAAACAGAAGCTAATCAGAAATAGGATAGAAATATAGCGGGTGTTTCAAATCAACCCAAAAAGCTCGTCGGTTGGGTTGGTTGCGAATTCGAAAGGGGTTGGACCAAATCTTAACTTTGTAACAAATATATCAGTGTGGCAAACTGCAAATAAGAGAATAGAACAACTTGTTAAGAACGACAATTTTATTACCGTGACTGCGTTAAATGACATAAAAAGTTACAAAATTATCTTACTTAAGCAGTTCAAACAAGATGAATTGCAAGAAACAGATATCAGAGGAAAGTATTTATCTCTTCCTCCCTAAAAAGAATCTCACAAAAAGAAAAAAAAGCTTACATAATGTAAAGGTTTAATATTAAAGCTAAACACAAAAGTTTGAAGTTGACACCCGAAAGGCAAGAACAACTGCACCGAAGTAAATGAAATTCTGCACACATATTGCAGACGTAGAATGAGGGACTACGGGTTTCCTAAAAAAAAGCTGGGTGGGGCACGGACCCCTCCAAACTTTTAATCACGAAATATCAAAATTGCTAGTAATAGTATGTCAGATGTGTGTAAAGGACATGAAGAATCGTAACATAACTTTACGTATGGACAATACGCAAAAGCAATTAACGAGAACGTTTTTTTTTATTTTCTTAGGAAAATTGTTTTCAAGGGGGCAAAAGAACCCACCCAAGGTTCTGAAAGTTAACGCCCGAGAGGCGATAAGAAATTAACCGAAATAAATGAAATTGTGCAAAGATATTGTAGATATAAATGAGGGAATACGGGTTTCGTATTTTCCTGGAAAAAACACCTGGGTGGGCCACGGACCCCTCAAAACCATTGAACATGACATATCAACTGTGCTGGTAACAGTATGTCGGATGTGTGTAAAGGACATGAAGAATTGCAACATAATTTTGTGTATGGACAGTACGCGAATAATAAACGAATACGATTTTTTATGTTCTTCTGAAAAACGGTTTTAGGGGGCAAATGCTCCCACCCAAAATTTTGAATGTTGATGCCCGAAAGGCAAAAAGGAGTGAATCGAAGTGAGTGAAATAGTGCGCAGATATTGCAGACATAAAATTAGGGAACACGGGTTTCGTATTTTCCCGGAAAGAACGGTTGGTTGGGCACCTACCCCTCCAAATCATTGATCACGAAAAATCAAAACTGCTAGTGACAGTATGTCAGATGGGTGTGAAGGACATGAGAGTTAGTTACCCTAGTGATGACCATTATGCTACATCTCTAGAAGTGTTTAAGGACTTGAAAACAACTACCTGAATGTGAATACCACGTGAGTTGTTTCTCATTGTCAACTGGAAATGGCGCCTTTTCCGAGGACTTAATGGGATGGAAGATTTGGTAGACACCTTCACAATAATTCATTGCTCAATTTGACTTTAACCCTCAACTGGTGTAGTGAATTTTTAGTGCATAGTTACTGACGTGATGTCCGTGGGACCCCTTATTATTAAATATAAAAAAGAAGACAATTACTTTTGAAAGACATGTTGTTTTAATTATGCATTATAGCTACATGATATAAGGCATCACAGATATAATAAAGAAATTTAGCGATGCGCATAGATATAACCAGCCCAAACAAGTCTACTTTAATTATTTAATGTAAATAAGTATAGTTTTGTAAATGGCTACACTGACCCTGATATGCAAATTATAGTAAATGAATTCTTCAAAATTATTGTCAGTGGATGGCAAGACATTTACAGATTTATGAAGTTTTTGAAGTATATATTAGTTTCGCGAAATTTACAGAGGTACTTCTTACCTTAATAGTATACCTTACTTCTTACTGCATGACTTTCATTTTCTGAAACATTATCTAACATGTAATTAACTTTTTTTCTGTAAATTCAGAATCATACACATTCACAGTAGGCGGGTGAGGTTTGTCAACCGTATTGTACGAGAAAGATATGAATAAAATGTTTTCAAAATGTATAAAATATAAACAATGCCGAGCTCTTTCGTGGATAAGCGGTTAGCATACGCGCCTTTGGCGTGGAAGAAACGTTTCGATAACCGTTGGAAGCTCATGTGGTTCGGATTCTACATTGATCAATAGATCAAGTCTCATATAGCCTCGCTGCTGAATGGGACGTTAAAACTCAAAATCAACTGAACTCATGAAAACTGCCCTCGGACAAAATAGTAACTCAATTAGTGGCGCGTGATCCCTCGGACTTCACTAACGGAAAAGAAACGTAACAGTAACGCTTAGACATCAGAACTCTATAGAAGCTTGTAGCGAACTGCGAGCGAGAAAGGTACCCTCATGCTCAAAAAGAAAATGCGTATACTGTAAGTCACGATTTTTCGCATTTATTCAATTTTCCTTAAGTATATAGAAACTATTTAGTAGCTGGAAATAACAAAAGCAACCCATTTAAGGAGATTTTTTTAAAAAAATATACAACAAAATAGTAAAAATATAAGCAAAAATATGCTCGGTTTTGCATATATTGGCAATCATATTTTCGAGGGATTTTTGCAGCAGGAGAGCACAATTGAGGAAACAATTTCAGAAATTCGTAATAAAGTTTGATCAAGGAACTAAGATGAAAATTGAGTAAAATATTGCATTTATTAGCTTAAACCTAGTGCCCCGATTGTCTGCAAAATATAAATTAGCTTCTGTAACCAATATGTCGAACGAAAATATAGAAACAAACACGAAAACTCTTGTATTGAAGTTGGAAGTGACAAGCACGATGACTATGAGCATTTATTTCAGCATTTATGATGAAGGAAAAGAAAACCACCAAAAATTAGTTTTCGTGGTTATGTGGGCTAAGTGAACTAAGTAGTTTCTATACTGCTTTGATGCCAGATCGAATTCCATCGCAACCTATCCTATCGTTTTTTTTACAAAACATTATAGGAATTGTATAATTTTCATGTTAAAAAAACGAAACAAGATAATAAAGAAATAACATTGAAATTTTCCCTAATGACGTATTTGTTCAAGATTAGAGTATTATTGGTAACAGTGATTTTTTTTCAGCATATTGTTTTGTATGCTTACTCACCAGTTCGCCGTTTTTGCAGAGCAAACGACCTTGGACTCACTTCGAGTTTGTGAGAATCAGGAACAGATAAAAACATACGCGAGCTGCACCTTTTTCAATCTGAGTACCAATACATGCCATATTAGTGCCAATGAAGAAGAAAAGCTGGTCGTGAAAAATAGAAAGAAATAAAAAGCTGATGTCAAATTATTGTTTTTGTATGCGCGTCTTTTTCAGAGTATTGTCTTTCTTTTTTCTTCATATCCACAAGTGCAAGAAATACAATCGTAATTCTGTGTAAGGACTAAAGAATACTTTCTTCGAACAAAATTAAACTATACAGGTCTAGATGCGAGGAACGCGAATGGTTCCAAAAGATAACATGGATATGAAGGATAATCATAAAATTATTATTAATAATACAGCAGCGTGAAAAACTGACGTTAAATGATATAATAAACAGGCATAAGTTTTTTTTCTAGCATGACAACACATTAGAAGTAACTCATTAAATAATTGGGATTACAAATTATCACGTGTGGGTGTAGGCCTATTCGTTTTCACATTCGAGCGACGAAAGAAGAAAGTGTGGTGATAGTGATAGAAATAGTATTCGAGCTTGCAATGAATTCAAGCTTCATGGCAACTACATACCGAAAAAATAATTTTCGATATTTGTCCATCTGTTCGTCTGCTGGTTTGTCACACTTTTAGATATAGAGGCCATACTGTTCAACGTATGTGGACCAAATTCTAGACACGAGGTTTTTATCACATTCTATCGTTTCGAATTTTCCTCCGATATCTAAAAATAAGTGTAGTTTACTGAAGGATGAGAATTTAAAATAACTAAATTTTCTAGAAAAAACAGCTGTAACGAGTTTTTTTTTATTTTTATAGGCAAATATTTCATTAACAACCTTCCATCTTAGCATGAACCATTGCTCTGAAAGAAATAATACATAAGATTAATTTAATGTATGAGATGAATTATTTTCGAACAATTTTCTGAATCACGTTTTATAAGTAAACGCATCATTAATAACCTAACAATATGGCATAACTCGTTAGTCATATAAGCATTCAGAAGAAATAGTTTACTCTCTGGGTGATCTTTTACCCGACGATTTTCCCATTAACGCCTCAAACAAATTTGTTCATATTTTGTAAAGAAATGTTTCATTAATAACCTAACGTACTGCATTACTCGTTTGTCCCGAAAACATCCAAAACGAGTGTTTTTAAAGGGGTGAATTTTTCTGACACTTTTCTCAGTAATAAGTTAGACGAATCTGTTTTAGTCTCAGTAATAAACATTTCAGTAGTAACCTTACAATATGATATAACTCGCTTGTCCCGAAAAGAAAAATTAAAAAGTGGTAGTTTCCTTTGAGGGTGAAATTTTTCAAGACGATTTGCTTAAAAGTTACTCGAGCTACTTGGTCGAAATTTCATAAATGATTTACAAATTACAATATAGCATGAATCATTTATCATCAAAATTACAGAAAGAGTAGTTTACCTTTGGGGTAAGTTTTTCCTTTTGATATTCGCAGAAACAACTTAGAAGATGTTTTGTTGTCCATATTTCGTAAATAAATGTTATACAAATAACCTAACGAAATGGTATAATTCCATAATTCTGAAAATTTAGAAGTGGGATATTACTTTTTAGAGTAAGTTCTATCGTGTTATTTTCTCAATAACGACTAAGGCGATTTTTTTCGTATTTCATAAATAAATGTTTTATTAAATGACTAAGAACATATCATAATTTGTTTTTCCTAAAAATATCACAAGGGATAGTTTATTTTTGGGGTGACATTTTTGACAATTTTCTCAGAAATTACTCAGACGCTATTTGCTAATAGTTCGCATACAATTATTTCCTTAATAATTCTAAAATATGGAGAAGTTATTTCTATCGTAAATATGACCAATGGGTACTTTACTTTTGGGCTTAGAGTTTCTTCGAAAAACCTTTTCCAAAATTCATTATTTTATTCCATGTCCGAAATAAATGTTTCAGTAATAGCTGCAGAATAACAGGAATCAGTTTCAGAAATTTCAGCGAAATAGTTCAGTGCGTTTGTTCCGTGCCCTTTCTGAAATAAGTTTTTAAATTTTGCACATAATCACAATCGTCGTAACACAATCGTAACATCCTTCTAAATGTGCCTTGTTGTGGTCAAATAGTTCAAATGCTTTGGATTAGGATTTGATTCCCGGTGGGAGATAGTGTATTTTCATCCTACGCTAAGGTATAGATGACACGTCGGTGCAATGAAAAAGGTGTTTAAATAATCTAACGAAGTTAATCAATAATACAAACCAATAATACAATGTTACGAAATTTTCGAAGAAAAGTTTGTTAATATTAGGTAGATGCGACTGAAATGTCCAACCAATGATTGCCAATTCCCAACGTAAAAAGCGAAAAATGCAATAGTAGATTAATCAGTGGTCTCTAGGTAAAGCTATCCTACTAAGAAGTGATTGAGATATTAAAAATGTTGTAATCGCTGGAGATATGTAAGGAGAATACACTGGGTGAAAGAGAATTTCATACTGCAAATCATGGAGAGTCAGCACCTTCGTTTGAGGGCGAGTATTGAAGTGCGTATACAGCTCTGCATTGACATGAAGATCAGAACACAATATCTGTTGAACATCGGTGGGGCTTGCGGACAGGTTTGCAGTGCATTTCACGGGATTCTATATTGTAACAATCCTAGAGAACTCCGAAGCCTTCCCTACTGTACACTGTAAGTTAAATTTGCGCTTAATTAAAACTCTATTTGTTGAAATTTAAAACTGTTCACTGTTATCACCTGTCCACCATGGACAACAATCCGCCAGTAATTCTTTGGTTTCGCCTTTGTTTTAGCTCATAAATGTCTTTGTTTATGGTTTTGCATATACGTGGCGTGGACATTAAATTTTGATTTCTACGCCATATGTATCTAGTTACATACACACCTATAGAGCGAACACAACAGACTTGGAATATATTGTTTGTGTATAAAAAATTATACATGCGGCGCTGCAGGGAGAGCTGTGTATATAGAATTCCATACAAATGATAGTCAACGTGTTAAGAAATACATAATAGGAAGAATTATTATTATTATTATTATTATTAATAGTAATAATAATAATAATAAAACAGAAAAAGAAATTATCATTTACGTAATTTATGTAATTTAAAAACATGTATTAACACTTATTAAAGCATGAAAGTGCAAGGGACTTAAGTTATGTCTCGTTATCTCTCTGAACGCAACAGCCCATAGGGTGCCAAGGCGTAGAACAGGATTTGTGGAACTCCCAAGTTTGGGGTGGTATGTTGTCAACACATCGGATCCCTTTCTTGTCAGTTCTAGTTTTCTTGACCGGATGCAGTTATTCCCGGTAGAAAATACAAGAAAATATGTCCTTCCATTATTATTAAAGTAAATAGTTACACTCATTCCCTCAAAGTGATATTTGTGTCTACTTAACTATACACAGACAGCTGAACCGTGAAAGAATCGGTGATAATAATAATACATAAAATAAACTTGACAAATATTCTTCTAAATAATAGGAAAATGTTTGTGTCACTCTCTTCACTTTGCTGGGCACACCCTGTGCCGCGTTATACTGGTTGCGGCACACTGGAATATAGGGTATGGCTTTCTAATTTTTCCCAGCTATTTCAACTGCTTCAATTGAAATGGGTCTATAATAATAAGAGAATGAATTTATTGTTCTTACTTTCCGATTTAGAAATATTGTTCGGGAGAACTTTTTTTTATATATATATATATATATATATATATATATATATATATATATATATATATATATATATATATATATATATATATGTATAAAATAGTACTCAGAATTTTTAGAGTAGTTTGCTTTATTCGAAATTATATGTTTCCAGCAATTGATTGGGGTTGAAATTATTTGAAATGAAACGAAATCGTTAATGGAATGAAGGCTTGGGAAGAGTTGGCAGAAAGCTATAATTACATCATAAAGCTTATAGAAAACATGCCACGACGGCTTCAAGCAGCAACTGATGCAGAAGGACGTTGGACTTCATACTTAACTTTTCGGGAAAATTAATCAGTCATTTTATGGAACACATTTTAAAGTCCAAAATGGTAATTAAAACACAAATTAGCATGAATCCGTTATTCTAAATAATATTTAAGTAAAAAAGTTTTGAAAAAAATCTGAGTAGATTTGAACCACTGACCTTAAGTTTGAAAAACTCATATCTTTCTGTTGCTCTACACTCCTTTCTCTACAGAAATCTCTTGAAGGGGCGGATAAGAAGCACGAACTTAAGTATAATAATTCGTGTGTTTTAACATTGTAGATAAACGATAGTACTGTAATATGATTATTCTATTCTCATTTTAGAAAAGTAAACTCAGGGACCGACAGATTTAAGGAAAAAATGCACAGAATTGTGAAATATTGACTGTAGTTCTGATTAATGGAGTAAGACACTCTAAATAGTTGATTGCTTGAAATATACTGGAAGTGACAGAGCCATTGCCTGATGGAAATATCGAAAGAGATATCTTAATGATGTTCGTTGCAAACTGCAGCAGAAGTGAAAAATTGAAGGAAATCTCTAAAACTCGTAAATCACTCATCCAAATTGATTGATTGTTAAGTAAAACTCCAAAATCTGACTAAAGCAAAAAATGTATTAATAGCCTCTGTCATAGTTTTAGGCACATCATTCTCATATCAAAACTAGCAGTATCTCATGAATATAGGTGAATTTACAGTTCTGGAATAGCAACAATTGATTTTGCTAGATGTAAATTTTGGGAAACTTTTTATAAGGCCTTAGATTTATTTATTATTTGGTTTGTTCATTAGCTTCTTCCCTCACACGTGAGGCAGATTGTAATCGAGAAGGGTGTTTTGAAAACTGGGGAACATCTTCCGATGCAACTTCTGAATAATCTATTTAGAATCAAGTCGAATGAAGGCTGCCCCACGGGAAGGTAGGTGAAGTAAAGCAATCGCTCCAACCACTACGCTCAAGAGACTCCACCTCATTCAAGACGTAAACTCTTCAGGAAAAGTCACAAGTTTATTATTTTTAATTGATTCTTTCGGTTCAAAATATTTTGTGATAAACCATCGTTTTGTATTTTTTTTTTTACGATTTTAGTTAGTAATTTCGAAAATTGTACTCGTAATGCACCATCATAGACTTGAAAAAAGTCAAATTTCAAACAAAGAAAGTCTCTTCATGTTTGATATGGAAGTCTAATCTTCATTATTGACCCCCAATTTGTTTTAGTCCTAACAAGGGACATCACTCAATTGTTCGGCTCCGATTTCAATGATTTTTTTCTAGCTTATAGAGGGCATGTATTCATTATTTGTGATGACGGAAATTTTTGCCATGGTGCGTGTTTTTTTTAATAATTTTTAAGACTTATGTGGTTATTAGAGATTACTGCAGAAGTCCCTTACTAACCTTTGTAAACGGAGCGTTAATGAAAGAACAACTATGTAGATACATATAAGGCCTAGGAGGAAGTCGTATGGTACGTATGACCTTGACGGCAGCCATCTTGAAATCCATCATTTTGAATTAAGGTCAAGATTTTAAATAGGAATAGCGTAATATGGTACATAATTTCGGGCTAGAATTTAATCAGGAAGACAATGGTGAAGTTAGTTTTAAGATACACTCATTTGTGGAAAAGTTACAGGTATATTAATTGTTTATACATACTATGTGTGTGTCACTTACCTCCGCTTCTAACCCGCGTATTATTTAAAAGCTTCAGTAATACATATTATGCCTAGAGATAAGTGGTATGGTAAGGATAACCTTGACAGCAGCCATATTGACATCCGCAATTTTGAATTAAAGTGAAATTTGAAAAATGAAACCCATAGCATGTGACACCTCATTTTAATAGCACATTTTCCAGAAAAGCCAATGGTATGCAAATTTTTGTTCTATGGTTAACCAGTATGAATTTAGGACTGCTTGTAATGTGCACCAAACGCCCATTATTCGATCTTTCAAATTTGTAACACTTTTATTTTCACCGCATGTTTTAAGATTCCGTGTGGCACTTTGCAATTGTTGCCATGGCTCGTGTTTTCCAAATTTATTACATTTTTAAAGAGTTGCGCTTTGTCAGTTTATCAATAGTGTTTGGATAAGCATCCAGCAATGTTTCTGAATGTTGAAGACTTGCCATGTAATTATTTATTTCCTGTACATTTATTTAGTTCATTAACTAATCTGGAAATGCCTGCTGCTATTTTCTGCGGGGAACATTTATTGGGATCTTCGTTGAGAAATTTTATATCCCTTCACCAAGCGATGTTGGTCTACAAAATTTTGAAATAACGTTGAGCATTAAACCTACGTATCGTTATCAATGTAGTGGAAACATGCCAGACGTCTGGTTACCAACAGATCGTCGAAAATTGCAGCAACGGATAGTCAGTGATCAGTTGGTCGCGGTGTGCTAGACCAAACTCTGTACTACGAGAGAAGAAATAAAATGGCAGTGTACAATGAACAAAGCAGACGATAATACTGTAAAATAGGCGACCTCTGTGATTCCGAAAGGTATTATTGAGCTCGGTTATGTAGTCCGAGCGTGACAAAGGTGGCAAGTAAGTTGGATGTGTGGCAAAGGACAGTGTCAAAGGAATGATGAGCTACAAACAAAATACAACCACATCAGCTAAGCCGAACGGAGTTCAAAGAAACCTCCCAGTGACAGGTTCCTCAGAGAATTAAAGCGGATCATCCGCGATTAAAGCGGAAGGAATAAATTTGAGTGGCTCATTTATTTTTGTAATAACGAGAAAAAGCCCATGAAAGGCCACTTTAATTAGTTCAGTGTTTTATATATTTTAAGGCTATTCAGATAAATGAAAAAATACAGGGAGAAAAGCAAAGATATGCCATTTTAACTAGCAGAGAAATTTATATCATCCTGTAACATTTTAAACAAAGTAAGGGATAAATTTCAGTGACCTATTCAATTTTGTACCAACAAAACATGTAATTTTAACTAGCTCAGAATTTCTATACCTTTTGATGCCATTAAAATAAACGGAGGAAAACATTTATACTTACAAGAAAAAGCAAAGAAGAACCATTTTAACTAACTCAATTTTTTATTTTTTTGTATTACTCAATTAAACGAAGGAATAAATTTGAGTGGAAACCTAAGAAGGGCTATCTTAACTAGTTGAGTATTTTATACCATTTTCTAATATTTAAACAAACAAAGAAATAAATTCGTACTAACCAGAAAAGCGAAATAGACCTACTTTAACTAGTTCCGAATTTATGTAACTTTTGTACTACTCCAATGAACAAGGAAAAACCGACCAAATACCATTTTGACTAGCTCAGATTTCCTGTAGCGTTTTTCGATTCAAATAAACGAAGAAATAAAATTAAGTGGGCTATTTTATTTAGTAACAACAAGAAAAAAAACAGAAGGACCATTTTCACTAGCTGAGTATTTTATATCATTTTGTAGTATTTAAACAAACAAAGCCATAAATTTATACTAACCAGAGAAGGCGAAAAGGGACCATTTTAACTAGTTCAGAATTGATGTACCTTTTGTACTGCTCAAATAAACGAAGGCATAAATTTGTACCAAGAAGAAAAAAGTGAAGAAATGCCATTCGAACTAACTCAGCATGTTATAGCTTTCGGTGTTATCCAAACAAACGAAGCAATAAATTTGGGTGGTATATATACTTTTGACCAACGAGAAAAAAGTAAGGAAGGACTGTTTTAACTAGCTGAGTATTGTAAACCATTTTCTACTACTTAATTAAACAAACTGAAAAAGGCCCATTTTAACCAGCTCAGAATTTTGTATCATTTTGTACTATCTAAATAAACGAAAAACCGAAGAATTGCCATTTTCACTAGCTCAGAATTGTATACCTTTTTGTACCATTTAAGTAAACAAAGGAATAAATTAGTACTAACCGGAACAAGCAAAAAGATAATCCCTATTCAATTTTATAAGAATTACAAAAGAATATATTTTTTTAAAAAAGTGAACAAAAGTCAATTTTAACTAGCAGAGTATTTTATACCATTTTGTACTATTTAAATAAACAAAAAAATAAATTTGTTCTAGCAATTAAAAGAGAAAAAACACGATTTTAACTAGCTCCAAATTTATGTACCTTTTGTACTACTCAAATAAACGAATGGATAAATATGGGCGTTCTACTTTTTACACTAACGAGAAAAACAAAGAAGGGCCATTTTAGCTAGCTGGGTATTTTAAATCCTCTTGTACTATTTAAATAAACAAAGGAATGAATTTGTAACAACGAAACAAAGTGAAAAGAGACTATTTTAACTAGCTCCGAATTTATGTATCTTTTGTACTACTCAAATAAACAAAAGAGTCAATATGGGTCTTCTACTTTCCGTACCAACGAGAAAAAACGAAGAAGGGCCACTTTAGCTAGCTGTACTTGTACTGTACTTGTAAATCATCTTGTATTATTTAATTTTGTACAAGCGAGAAATGCAATTTTTACTAGCACAGAATTTATGTACCTTTTCCATTATTGGCGTAAACGAATGAATAAATCTGAGTGACCTATTCAATTTTGTATCAACGAGAAATACCGTTTTAACTAGCTCAGAATTTCTGTGCCATTTAGTACTAATCATATAAACGAAGGAATAAATTTAGGTGTCCTTCTTTTTATACGTACGAGAAATGCAATTTGCGCTAGCTCAGAATATCTATTCCTTCTTGTTCCATTCAAATAAACGAAGAAACAAATGTGGATGTTGTATTTAGAACCATGAAAAAAGTGAAGAATGAATAACTATGTCCTTTTCTATTATTTAAATAAACGAAGGAATAAATTTACCAAGCAGAAAAAAATGAAGAAGGTTCATTTTAACTAACGCAGCATTTTATACAATTTTGTACCATTTAAATAAACTATGGCTAATTTTGTTGGTCTATTTAGTTTTGAACCAACCAAAAATGCCATTTTAGCTGCCTTAGAACTTCTGTAGCATTTTGTACTGATTCAAACAAACGAAGGGATAATTTTTTACTAAGCAGCAAAGACGAAAAAGGGCTATTAAATTAACTGAGAATTCCGTAACTTTTATACTATTTAAACAAACGAAGTGATAAATTTGAGTGACCTATTTTGTACGTGAACCATAAAAGGATAATTTTAACTAACAACATGTTATACCTTTCTGTGGTATTCAAATAAACGAAGGAATTAATTTGGGTGGTGCTAGTTGTGTATGCTATATTTTGTATTATTTTGTATATTTTTGTGTCACCCAGAGAAAGGGCCATTTTAGAGTTTTGCAGACCAATTTTTGTATAAGGATAGAAATATTACAATGTGCATTTTTCATATACCATTCAAAATAAACGAAGAAGGACCAATTTATAAATTCGAATCTCTTGTGCCAACATAAAAATATTCCATTTAAATAAGCAACACATTGTTGTGGTACTTCGTGTGTGTTAAAACTCTAGTCATAGACCAAAGTTGCATTGCGAAATAAATTTTAATTGCCTCTAGCGTGACTACCTGGCTCATAGTTATATGGTTAATGGACGTGCGTTCAGCGAACTAAGTCCAAAGTATTCCGGCCACTAACTAAATATTTGATCGTAAGATTTAAGCAACATGAGCTCGCATGGGTTACAGAAGAATAGCATTCAAGTGGAAGAGAGTAGCGTCATGCATTCAATTTTAACTTAATTCTGTAGAGCAGACTCCGTAGCAATTAGCGTTATTAAGAGATGAAGACGTAATAAAGAAGAAGAAGAAGAAGGAACAACATGCTTGGAATTTTTGGATCACCGTGCTAATAGAAGAAAAGGGAGAAGGAAAACCAGGCGAAGAAGAGATCACATCAAAGTAAAAATCAGCTCACCAAGGAAGAGAAAAGTTTTCAAAGGTCCGTGTTGCCCACCATCTATAAAAAGTGATGAATTATTCAACTCTCAAAAGTATTATTCTTTGTGTTGCTGCAGATATCCAGGCTTCTCAATATTAATACACTTTAAGTAAAATAATAGAAAAAGAAACGTCACGAAAGCGTTACCTAACATTTGTAATACAGTGAGGGTCCTAAGGTACAGTCTATTGTATTTTTAAATAACATAGGACACCTTACTAGTGTGGTAGGCAAACGGCTATTAACAATGTATTTTGTGCAATTTCATTAAGCAAAAGTTGCTTATAGAGTGAATTTCGTTTACATGACGGGAGAGGCAATTAAAATTTATTTCGCAATGCAACATGTTTAGCATTTTGGTCTACGACTCTAGAGTTTTAATACACACGAAGTACCACAACAATGTGTTGCTTATTTAAATGGAATCTTTTTTTCTGTTTGTACAAAAGATTTGAATTTAAAATTGGCCCTTCTTCGTTTATTTTGAATGGTATACAAAAAGTGCACAAACATTCTAACATGGCTCTCCTTGTACAAAAATTGGTCTGCAAAAACTTTAAATTGGCCCTTTCACTGGGTGACACAAACATATAAAAATAATACAAAATATAGCCACTACAACTAGCACCATTCAAATTAATTCCTTCGTTTATTCGAATATTCCAGAAAGTTATAAGAAGCTGAGTTAGTTAAAATTGTCCTTTTTCTGGTTAACATAAAAAAATAGGTCACTCAAAATTCTCTTCGTTTGTTTAAATAGTGTAAAAGTTTAAAAGATATCAGTTAATTAAAATAGTTATGTCTCGTCTTTTCTGGTGAGTAAAAATTTATTCCTTCGTTTATTTAAATAGCACCAAAAGGTATAGATATTCTAAGCTAGTGCAAATGGCATTTCCGATATCTATAAAAAGTAGTATACCAAATTTAATCCTTCGTTTTTTTGAATAGTACAAAACAGCACAGAAATTCTAAGCTAGTTAAAATCATATTTCTCGTTGATACAAAATTGAAAAGGTCATTTAGATTTATTCATTATTATATGTGACTAATGCAAAAGGTACATGAATTCTGCGCTAGTAAAAAGTGGCATTTTTCATTGGTACAAAATTAAATAGTACAAGATGATTTAAAATATTCAGCTAGCTAAAGTGGCCCTTCTTCGTTTCTTCTCGTTGGTACAAAAAGTATAACACCCATATTTATTATTTTGTTTATTTGACTAGTACAAAAGTACACAAACACGGAGCTAGTTAAAATGGTCTTCTTTCACTTTGTTTCGTTGATACAAATTTATTTCTTTCTTTATTTAAATAGTACAAGATGATTTAAAATACTCAGCTAGCTAAAATGATTTTTCTTGTTTTTCTCGTTGGTATAAAAAGTAGAACACCCATATGTATGCATTCGTTTATTTGATTAGTACAAAAGGTGCATAAATTCAGATCTAATTATAATGGATTGTTTTCTCTTTTATTTGTTAGTAAAAATTTATCTTACTGTTTATTTAAATAGTACAAAATGGTATAAAATACTCTGGTAGTTAAAATGGACCTCCTTCGATTTTTCTAGTTGGTACAAAAAGTAGAACGCCAACATTTATTCGCTCGTTTATGTGAGTAATGCAAAAGGCACATAAATTCTAAGCTACTCAAAAGGTCCTTTGTACGCTTTTTCTGGTTAGTACAAATTTATTCCTTTGTTCATTAAAATAATACAAAATTGTATAAAATCACCTAGTTAACATGGACCTTTCTTCACTTTTTAAAAATAATATATTCCTTTCCGGTTCTTACAAAATTGAATAGGGAACATTTTTTTGCTTTTACCGGTTAGTACTAATTTATTCCTTTCTTTATTTAAATAGTACAAAATGTCTAAAATTCTGAGCTAGTGAAAATGGCATTTCTTCGGTTTTTCGTTTATTTAGATAGTGTCAAAATGGTATAAAATTCTGAGCTAGTTAAAATGGGCCTTTTTCGGTTTGTTTAATTAAGTAGTAGAAAATGGTTTACAATACTCAGCTAGTTAAAACAGTCCTTCCTTGCTTTCTTCTCGTTGGTCAAAAGTATATATACCACCCAAATTTATTGCTTCGTTTGTTTGGATAGCACCGAAAGCTATAATATGCTGAGTTAGTTCGAATGGCATTTCTTCACTTTTTTCTTCTTGGTACAAATTTATGCCTTCGTTTATTTGAGCAGTACAAAAGGTACATCAATTCTGAACTAGTTAAAATGGTCCCTTTTCGCCTTCTCTGGTTAGTATAAATTTATGGCTTTGTTTGTTTAAATAGTACAACAATGATATAAAATACTCAGCTAGTTAAAATGGTCCTTCTGTTTTTTTTCTTGTTGTTACTAAATTAAATAGCCCACTTAATTTTATTTCTTCGTTTATTTGAATCGAAAAACGCTACAGGAAGTCTGAGCTAGTCAAAATGGCATTTGGTCGGTTTTACCTTGTTCATTGGAGTAGTACAAAATATACATAAATTCTGAACTAGTTAAATTGTTTTTTTTTCGCTTTTTCTGGTTAGTACTAATTTATTCCTTTGTTTGCTTAAATGCTACACTATCGTATAAAACACTCAGCTAGTTAAAATGGCCCTTCTTATGTTTCCACTCAAATTTATTCCTTCATTTATTTGAGTAGTGCAAAATAATATATAGTTTTGACTATGTTAAAATGGTTCTTCTTTGCTTTTTCTGGTCAGTATAATTTCATGCCTACCTATACTTTGATAGCATCAAAAGGTATAGAAATTCTGAACTAGTTAAAATGCCATTCTTCGTTGGTACAAAGTTGAATAGATCACTCAAACTTATCCCTTCGTTTCTTTAAATAGAAGAAAATGGTATAAAATTCTCTGCTAGTTAAAATGGCATGTCTTTGCTTTTTCTCCTCGCTGTATTTTGTTCGTTTATTTGAATAGCTTAAAAAGTTATAAAACACTGAACTACTTAAAGTAGCTTCTCTTGGCTTTTTTCTCGTTAATACAAAAATAAATAAGCCACTCAAATTTATTACTTCTTCGCTTTTTCTGCTTGGTACGAAATTGAATATGTCACACAAATTTATCCGACGTTCCGTTTACGAGTCATTTGCCTTTAAATATTTGACACTTGATCTCGATGATCCGTATTTTTGGGAGATGTAGTAGTCAGTAGCGTCTTCTTTGGGTGTGCAAGTCATGTGTTAACGCCCAACGAAAAAATAAGAAAAGAGTATATTAATTTAATTAAACGATCGTGAGAAGTTGGGACTTTTTTCAGTTGTCAACGGGACAAAATCAACTGTTGAAGTGCGAAAGAACCGAGAAAATCTACACGATCTTCGTTATGTTTTGAGGAGGCACCTCTGCGAGTAACTCGTTGGCCACGCTTTGGCTGTATTTTCGCCCCTTTAGAAGACTCATACTGCGCATGCGCTTCGTGTTTCCCACCTCATGCTTCTATGATCCAAGGCGTTGGAAAAGAAATCAACGCCTTGAGTTTTCTGCTTCTTTCAAAGCGTTTCCAAATCTGTAAATTTATCGGTGGATGTACAGATTTTTTTATAACAATGCAGAATGCAATTTTATGTGTGTGTGATCTACGGACTATTTTTTATTTATTGTTAAACATATCGTTCAATTCATAAGTTAAAGGTGCAATCGACTTCTTACTAAAACACGTGTAAGGAACACAATGAAAAGAAACATCATTATTTTCTCGATCCAATAAAATTGTGTTCGAAGGGTCAATTGATAAAAAAACAACGACGCTGAGCTACAGAACGGTTTTCCATTCTGCCTTTTCCTTTCCCTAATTTTCATTCACTTAGGTTAGTGACTCATCCGCAAGACTTACGGTTTCGGGCCCCCTATTACCGTCTTCGAGTGCTTGGTAATTTTTTTTCCCTTTCTTTAAAACATCGTTTTTTCTGTTGTCTCTGAATGTCGCAAAAAGGATTTGTTTCACTTGCTACATTTAGAGATTATTTATTAAATAGGCCTATTATATTGAAATTAGTAGGTAGCCGAGGAAAGTTCGATTCAGGAGAATCATTACTTTTTTTTTACTACAAAGCTATACATATATTGTAGGGTAGAATGTAGATATTTTGGCTTTCTGATTTGGCAATGCTAGGACTCCCCTTGTCTTTCGCGTTTACGAGTGTAATGGTTTCAGCTTTCTAAGATGACTAGTGAGAGTGTAATTCAAAAACTATTAAAAAGTCCTTTCTCATTAGTTTCTTATAATGAGAAAAAACAAATAATTGACCGTGGTCGACCGTGTCCTAATCTCACGATGTCAACTCTTGTGAAGGGCAAAAGTGGTGCTGATTTTGAGAGACATTTTCGAATGGAGTTGTACGACATGTCAGATTGGCTTTGTGGGTGTAGTGTAGTGAATAGATTTTACTGTTGGACATGTTTGCTATTATCAACTAAGAAAAATGGGTGGAATCATCAAGGGTACGAGGATTTGAATCATCTTAATACTGCAATGAAGAAGCATGGTGAGTGTGAAATGCATCTTTCTAGCTTTTTAAAATTTAATACCTTCGTTGCAAGTCCAACAAGAATAGACGTTCTTTTGGATTCCCAACGAAGGGCTGACATTGAGTTGCACAACGAAAAGGTAAAGAAAAATAGGGAAATATTAAAGAGGTTGATTAATGCCGTCTGGTATTTAGCAAAGCAGGAGCTACCATTCAGATCTCATAACGAGCAAGCAGCGTCTCTAAACAAGGGAAATTATGTGGAATTTCTTATTGCAAGTGCAGAGTTTGATTCCACATTAAAAGAACACTTACAGACTTCTTCAGTTTTTCGTGGAACTTTAGCAAGCATTCAGAATGATTTTATAAATTCTGTTGCCGATGTACTGAGAGACGAAATTTACCGCGAAATTCAGAACACAGAGTTCGTAGCTATCTATTTTGCTTGACGAAACTTCAGATGTAAGCAATAAATCGCAATTGTCAACTATTTTACGATATTTTTCGGCGACGGAGAAAAAAATCGTAGAACGATTTCTTGGATTTCATGACATGAGTGCTGATAAAACTGCAGCGGCGCTTTTCAATCATGTTAATGAAATAATAAATACTAATAAATGCGCGGACAAATTAATTGCCCAGACATACGATGGGTCTTCGATGATGAGCGGCCATCTCAATGGCCTTCAAAGCAAAGTGTTGGAAAAGTATCCTAAAGCTCTCTTTACGCATTGCTATGCTTATGTAATGAATTTAGTTTTGCAACAGTCACTGGAATGCAACAAAGAGCTTAAAACATTTTTTTGCGGTCTTAAATCACTGCCTGTCTTTTTTTTCTCATTCCCCAAAGAGGTTGCACGAACTTTCTGCTTTCATGTCGAAAAACTTACAATCATTATTTTGTACTCGAAGGAACTTTACCTCTAGACTTATTCATACGGTCAGTGAAAACAGAGAATCATTGATTGTTTTTTGATCATGTTAGTGAAAGTGGAGACTTCGACAATTTAACTGCAATGACAGGCTAGCTTCCTAAGGAATTTTGAAAATATATTTTTATTAAAGGTTTTGTCCAATTTACTTGCTTTCTCAGGTATATTGTTCAATATACTCCACTCTAGGGATGTTGAGATTTTATACTGCAGTAATAAAATTACTGAATTTCAAAACCAACTGCAAAAGGAAAAAGATAATTTTGAAATAGTCTGGTCTTCTGTTCATAGAGATGTAGGGGACGAATAAGTGATTCAGATAAAAAGAAGCAGATTAAATGATGAATCACAGAAGGATCATTGCCGGAGACTGTACTTTGAAATCATTGACAACATCAGTAATCGGATTACAATTAGATCTGCGTCTTTCGAAAAATTGCAGTATTTTGATCACCTAAACCCATCTAAACTGAAGTTCTTCAACAAACGAGAAAACTTCCCTCACGATTTTTTTAAAAAAAGCTGCAGGTAGTTTATGGTGATGTTTCAAATTTGTCCAAACTACAAAATGAACTACATGTGTGGTAGGTACGCTTCCAATGACGAATCAAATAAAAACCCCATTGAAATCATTCAATATTTGATGGATATGAATCTGGTGAGTGGATTCACGGAGATTTATAAGTTAGCAATGCTGATTGCAACAGTACCTTCCACAACATCATCTGTCGAGAGATCGTTTTCGTCACTGAAAAGGATCCACACGTTCTGCCGCGGTACTCAAACCGAGCACCGAATGACGAATCTAAGCCTCATTTCCATTGGAAGAGAACTGAATTCAAGTTACGAGAGTGAGATAAATCCAAATTCTATGATGCAGTGAACCAGAGGTTTCTACGTAAAGAAAGACGACTCGAGCTGGAATTCAAGTAATTGTAAGCAAATTGATTTTGATTTTGATTTTCAGTTTCATATCTTGCTTGTTTTTGATCTTCATCTTCATATTTTGAAGGTATATTTTCCTTATATAATTATTCTCATTAAATGTATTGCTTACGTAATATCCTCCTCCTTGATTCATCTTTATAATTTCCAGACTAAATTGTTAGAAAAAAATTGCTATTTATAGGTTGTAGGCATTGGCGTAACTAGGGCATTTTGCTGGGGATGGCCTTTTTTCCCTTACTTTAGAAAATTGCGAGAACTTACAGGTACAGACTATATTCAAGAAATCGATGGGTGGGCAAAGTATTGTCACCGTATGTCGAATACAAACACTAATAAAATAGTTACGTGTAAATTGAGGATAACTTATCACATTATTTTCGATCAGTAAAAAAAATGTGGGTCGGCCCAACTTTGCTCCTGGGGAGAGGGGGTTCCCTCTAGTTTCGCATATGGTTGTGAGGATTAATATATTTTTTCTTTCTTCCAACGCCCTAACATCCACATCACGAGACGCCACTGGTAGTAGTTGATGACCTATTACTAAATGTGGAAACGTCACCTCAATATGTCGTTTCGTTTATGAGTTATTCCGGTTTAAATATTTGACCTTTGACCTCGATGGTCAGTACTGTTTGAACATGTAGCAGTTGATGACCTATTACTAAATGTGAAAACACAACCTCAATATGTGTCTACCTTTACGAGTTATTCGGGTTTAAATATTAGACTTTTGACCACGATGGTCAGTACTCTTGAGACATGTAGTAGTTGATGACCTGTTACTAAATGTTTAAACAGCACCTCAATATGTTGTTTCGTTAACAAGTTATAAGGGTTTAAATATTTGACCTTGATGGTCAGTACTTTTGGGACATGTAGTACTGGATAAATGTTTGTGTAATTTCTGGTATATCACATAGGGGTTGATAAAAAGGAACGAGAACCCCCTATTATGTTAGTAGCCTTTGCTATGTTAGACAAGGTTATAAAAGGTGCCATACTTTTATCTCTACTATGTATTCGTAGTCTTTAGTAAATTTGCTATGTTAAAATACGGGTTGAAAAAGAGAGCGAGTGCACCCCTGCTATTGGTTATTTATCTACCATGTTAAGTAGGGGTTGTAATATATGGTCATAGACTTATGTAAACTCTGCTATGTAAATTAAGGGTTGGAAAATATGCTCATAAAAGGGAACGAGTACACCCGTAGGCTATGTAACATAAGGATTAAAAAGGTGGTCGTAACCTTACTTATTCCCCCGTAAAAGAATGATAATCTCTGCTATGCTATGTAGGGGTTGAAAACTTTTACCATACCTGCTCAAATCTCTGCTATGTTAAATACTTGTTGTAATCTGTGCTATGTTAAAATAGGGGTTGAAAAATAAGCCGTACTCTTTTATTAGCTCTGCTATGTTACATGGTCTTATGTAGTTTCAGCTATGTTAAATACGGATTGAAACATAAGCCATACTCTTTTATTAGGCATTTTCTGATATGTTAAAATAGGGGTTGGAAAATGTGTTCATTGCTATGTTCGTAGTCTGCTATGTTAAAATAGGGGTTGAAAGAAGTGGTCATAAAATGGAACGAATACACCCCTAAAAAGTGGTCATAAAATGGAACGAATGTAAAAGAAAATTATTTCTTCTATGTTAAAAATGTTACTAGCTTTTCTGCTATGTCACATAGTCTTATGTAATTTCTGCTATGTTAAAATAGGGGTTATAAGAAAGAACGAATACACCTCTATTATGTGAGTAGCCTTTCTGCTATGTTACATAGTCTTATGAAATTTTGCTATCTTAGAAAAGTGCTCACAAAATGTAATGAATACACCCCCAAAAAGGTGGTCGTAACCTTTCTTAAGAATGATAATCACTGACATGCTATATAGGGGTTGAAAAAAAGTTTATTATACCTGATTAAATCTCTTATATGTTAAATAGGTGTTGAAATCTCTGCTATGTTAAAATAGGGGTTGAGAAATAAGCCATGCTCTTTTAGTAGCTCTGCTATATTACATAGTCTTATGTAATTTCTGCAATGTCAAATAGGCGGTTGGATAATGTGATCATTATCTTTTGCTTGCTCTACTATGTTAAAATATTGGTTAAAAACTTAGTCCTACAAGAGGACGAACTCATCTCCCATTATCCTCTGTTATGTTAGTAGTCTTCGCTATGTTACATAGAAGTGCTGCTAAACTATGTGTTTGTAGTCTTTGTGTGTTTTCTGTTATGTTAAAATAGGAGTTGAAAAAGTGGTCATAAAAGGGAAAGAATGCACCCTTAAAATGTGGTCATAAAAGAGAACGAGTTTTCGGGCTGTTCGATGTTCCATGGTTGAACGGTACGTGGTTCATGGTGTATCGTGCGTCAGTGGACTATCAAGTACTTCGGAGCAGGCAGGACCTGGTTTGCACTAGTATGAGCCAGATCGGTATTTTTTACACTACTCCTCCCGAAATATGTTTTCATAATCACCGTCCGCTGCGAGTTACATGGACATGAAAATAGGGAGTCGGGTTACATGGGCAAAACTGTTGATAAAGGACCATAGTGGCTTACTAAAATGTCAATGGCGCCGCGTACACACAACATGTACTGCTGATGACCGGAAACGTGTAATATGGTTTAATGAGTCATCCTTCACCTTATTTCAAAGCACGGACAGTGTTTGTGTGTGGCGGATGCCCAAAGAAACGTATGATCTCTAGTCTCTCTGCCCAAAGGTGAAACGACTCTGTGGTACTGTGGGGTTACAATATCGAGGTTTTCAGAGGATTCTGTGCTGACAACTGCCAGTGACGTCACTGCCTGTGATATGTCGCGTTCTAGGGAACAATGTGAATCATATGATCTACATATTGTTGTTGCAATAACCCCATATTTTAAGATGATAATGGGCCTATTTACACAGCTTAAGCTGTTGATGCCTAGTTTGAAGAGCTTCAGGATGAAGTTGGACACCTGACAAATCACCGTATCTTAACATAATTGAATATTCGTATGCCGTTTAGGATACACGAACCCGGTGCACATTTCCGCCAACAACCTCTCTCAAGAAGCATAGTGATGCACTGCAAGCGAGGCGGTGTGATATTATACTTGCTACAATTTACGATCTTCAAGACTTCATTTTACATCACATTAGATCTGTTCTGAGAGCAAAGGTGTTCCAACGCCTGTTAATCCATTACGTTGCACTTTTTCAAGGTGTTTATATTAAATTGATATCGATTTGAATGTATTATGCTTGGGCGTCCATGGGTTGAAATATTTGGAAGGGCGTCCCCCACGTCGACCCACCTCTTGACTACAATCCTGGCGTTTTGCCCCATGAACCATTTACTTACCAATACGAAACCCAGTTTTTAAGCTGCATCCAGGCGTGTTTCCGAAGACGCACTAACCGCGCAAACGTACTTGCAATATATATATATATATATATATAAACCTCTTTTTATAAGTACCAATTAATTGTGATAAGGATTTATGCATTAAAGTTTTTATTTTATTATTTTCACCCAGCAAATCGAGTAACCAACCCTAGCGTAGAACTAATAATTTCCAACCGTAAAAGATTATGTTGCTTCTATGGTGATGAATGGTGGGGGTAATTCATAATATCTTTCTACATCGGTGTGAAACCACCACTGTAAACCATTACAATGTTGAACGCTGTAAAATGTTGAAACCTGTCCGTAAGCATCCATCAAAGATCAACAGGCATGGTGCTCTAATGTTCACTTCAATACACTCCTACATACCATCATTATAACTTTAAAAAACGCTACCTGTAAAATTTAAAATTTTAAAGGAGAGATAAAGCTTACTAAAACTATGCTACATTGTGAGGCGGTAGGAAGAAACTCGGATATGTGCAAATACTGGGCGAGCATTATTGCCACCTTCAAACATATAATGAGCTTGGTGTCTTTGCGAGCAGCAGAAAATGATAGGAGCAGTTTGACTGCAGCATCGCATAGCGGGGTTTGTTTTATGGCGTAAAATCACCTTAAATGAACGATATCACATAACTGTTGTAAGTATATGCTCAATACCAAACTGCGCCTACATCTGTAAAATCATACTTTGAACAAAATGTGCACATAGAACTTTTTAAGGCTCAGCAACGATATGCACTTCAATGTAACTCCTCAAACGATTATGTACTGCCTATGATTTGAAGTAGAAAATCCTTCCGTACTCACAATATTATCCTAATCTCTCCCATCGATTACTGAATTTTCTGATATTTCAGTAACTTCTTGGCAGGGTAACTAGCCAGAGACTGCTGACTAAACCTGGTATTGTAGTTTTCATTTTTCTCCTTTGAAAGTGAATCATACAAGATGGATATTTCATTTGCTCCAACCTCTTTTAAATAACATATCCTTGATATATTCATAATATTTTTTGCTTACATTGAGTGGTTGATTTGTTTGGTTCGGTGTACTTAACACTCCTTTTATGCACCGACTTGTTATAACTTTACGTGGGAATCGGATTTCGAACCATGTACTTAAGCCGCTTTGCCACGAGAGGTACATGGTAGTTTTTCTTTCGATTTCCGTAGGAATATTGCAAATGGTTTAAAAAGAATACACATCGACCCACAAGGTGATAATCTAAGCCTAGGAAATATATTGAATTGTTTTTAATTTGTTCTCACACTACCAAAATAATACTTATGCTTTTTATTCTAGCCTTTTAATAAAGCATTTCACACACACACTATTGCTTATTTTAGGATGATTCAATTCTAGTTCGTGTATTGCTACATTTTGAAATACAGTAGAGTTTCACTCAACTAACAGAAACAGATAGGCAGAACGCCGGATAATATGGATGTGTTAAACAAAAACTATTAAAAGTTATAGTATGATATTATACTGCATATTACGCATCTAATAATCATATTTTATAACAAATAAATGCACTGCGCAGTATTAGGGACGTACGTATCGTGAGATCTTAGCAAGATCACCGATTTCTCTGTATCTTCACATGTGTATTTGGTTGAAGAAGGCATATATGAGGATTTTGAGACAAATTGAATTCAAATTATGCCAAATATTGTATAAATAGAATGTGGGGGCTCACATGACCAATGGGGGCCCAAGCACCCTCGGGTCTCCAGAATAGCAGGGGCTGTCCCCACCGAAACTCAAGCACCTTTTAACAAAACTACTTTTACACTTTTGAAGTTCTTGTATAACAGATTACTTTGAGTCAGTGTCCAAACTTTGGGCAATGTCTTGTTGTCGTGTTACACCCTAAGAAAATACCGTAATGCAATTGATCTCAGATAGAACTTAAAAACATTTTTAAATAGGATTAAAATTTCGTTTCCGTTCTGTTTATAACTTTTATGTATTAGAATTGTACGCTCATTGTCTTCTTGGAATTTTTGTTATGTTATATACGAAGCGGACAGTTTTCCTTACTTACAAACAGTGTCGTATTTACGATTTTGTTTCGGGGGGCTTTTCTGACTCTATACCTGAAAATTTTAAAATTCTGCAAGATATTTCATTTGCTTTAATACAGCAAATAAAATTTCGTGGGCTTAAGCCCGAAAACCATCCTTAAATACGCCACTGGTTAGTAGTCTCTTGAAAGTATTTTTAATTTTGTTTGCGCTACAAATGCAGTTTGTTCAAAGCAAACCGGTTCATAAATGAAAGGTAAGTGAAGGTTTAAGACAAATACAGAACTGTTGCAGTATTATTATTATTATTATTATTATTATTATTATTATTATTATTATTATTATTATTATTATTATTATTATTATTATTATTATTATTATTATTTTATTGACTTTTTAAAACATTAGAAGTAAGTGCCTAGAATAATTCGTGTTGCACTCCCTCCGAAAAGAAAACGTGGATACGTGCCTGCCCTGAATGCTAGACGTGCGCGCTAGGCAATAAAATCCAAAGAGTCAAAAAATAGATTAAAACCACAACTTGCAGTTCTTGCTGATTGATTCCAATTTTTACCTGCAATGATATGTCAAATAATGCGGTATGTGAAATAAACGAAGATCGGATAAGCGAGACCATTTTGTATTGGTGTTTCATACACATAAACCTGTAAATTATTTGTGTAAGAAATCATCTTTCACTCCCTAGCTAAATTTCCGGGTATTATCACACACTTTGTCTTGTAAAGTATAGTGTTATAAAGAAATATATTTTGGAAAGTTAAATTAAAAACAACCAATAATTTGCTACTTTTTTTTTTTTTTTTTTTTAATAATGGCAAACTTGTTCATTTCATCACGATAAATCACGTTTGGTACTAAAATGTCTGTTTCTGTCTGTATATCTTTCGCACTTTCTTGGAGACAAAATTGTTCTTTTTCCAAGAAAAGAGAAAAGAACCTATACAACAGTACAAAATGAAAACAATCGCTATTACCAATAGTAGTCTAATCCTGAATAAATACGTCATTAAAGGAAAATATCAAAAAGTTATTTCCTTATTATAATGTTTCGGTCTTTATTAACAACACAATTATATACTTCCTATAACATTATGTAAAAAAAATACCAAAGATGGCAGGGGATGGTATTGGATCTGGTGTCAAAATAGTATAAGAACTACTAGTCCGCCACGCTACCCACCTAACCACGGAAATTACGTTTTTTTTTTGCTTTGTTTTTTTTTAACAAATAAATGCTCATAGTCATCGTGCTTTGTCACTTCTAACTTGAAGACAAGAGCTTTCGTGTTTGTTTCTATATTTTCGCACGACATCTTGGTTACAGAAACTAATTTATATTTTGCAGACAATCGAAACAATAAATGCAATATTTTACTCCACTTTCTTCTTAGTTGCTTGATCCAACTTTCCTATGATTTTCTGAAATTCTTTCCGCAATCGTGCTCTGCTACTGCAAAAATCCCTCGAAAGAATGATTGCCAGTATACACAAACCGAGCATAATTTTGTTTTTCGCTTGTATTTTTATTTGTTATTATATTTTCTTTGGAAATGTCTCTTTAAATGGATTGCTTATTATTATCTCCACTTACTAATAACTAAATGTTTTCCATACACGTAAGGAAAATTGAATAAATGCGAAGAAACGTGAGTTACAGTATACGCGTTTTTCTTTTTTTTTTTTTTTTTAGCGTGGAGGTACTAAGAGTGACATATTCAAGATCAATCGTCTGGTAGAGGAAGAATAAGAAAGGTATTCGGTATCCGTGGGACCTCATTGTCATTAATTAAGGGTTAGTACACACAAACGAACACCAAAGTACAAAAATACAAGGAAAGTACGGAACTTACATAGGATAAAGCTAACACATACTAAACAGTCTCTATCTTTGTCAGCAATATTGAACGCGGGCTTCTATTCTTGGCTGTGCCTAATCGATTAATATTTATCACCCGTCAGCAAGAGTGATTAGGAAACGTGTCCCTTAGGATGCAATACCACTTGCTTCCTACTCTATGCATCTCCAGTTTTATGAAATTATTTCCATAAACTACAGTCATGGTTTAAACGTAGAAGCAATAAATTTTACCATGTTAAAGAAGTGTAACCAAAGGTTGACTCATTTTTTCCAGAACACCTCTAACATCTCCTGCAAGATTATAGGAGTATTTTGAATTTCTGGCGAATGTTTGGTTATGCTTTGAAATACTTTGTCAGGTTTCATTTTCATTATTAATTTATCTGTTGTCCATAATTGATTGATTATTACATTTTATTTACAAATATTGAAGAGAATAATGGAAACACTTCAATAGTGGAACATGTTTTCACTGTTTCTGGTGATGCTGAGAACTCTGTAAATCAACTTAACCTTATATGTTACAGGAGAAATATACTATGCACTGCTCGTCCAATGAGGCAGTGTGGATGTGGACATGATGCAGATGTAGTGAGTGGAGAGTATAACCAACGTGACAGAGTTTCGAAGAAGTCTAATTATTCGTGGCAGTGTAGCTCTTGCATTGGTGAAAAAAATAGCGATAATATGCAGCTAATTCAAGGCATAATTTAGAAAATCATCCCCGAATTCACAGTATACGGTAAAATAGAGATTTCGAGGCACAATAGTAGTCGAAATATGAAGTTGCAGGACAAAACACTGGGCCTAGAGGTGTATTGTAACGAAGCAGAAGAAAATAAGGACCAAGAAAGTAACTACAGAACTTAATCGGCATCCAAGTACTCTTTTGCCAAATCAGTGAAGTGGATACTGCATTAAATGAGTATGTGCACGTGTTGCTATTGCCAATCTTCTATTAAACGATAATAACCCTCAGAAGGTGCAATGTCCACAAACTGAACGCTGGAGGATTGGCAATGTGTCATTGTTTGAGGACTAGTTATATTTTACCGTCTTCCCACCACTGAACGCATGTTTCTCTGGTATACACTCTTTGAAGCATACTCTGTGGACTGTCTGCGACCAAATGTAAAACAGGATATTGACTCTATTATACTCTAATATAATTGTATTCGATAACCTACTTTTTACATTACACAGTTGGATAGCAGAAGCAGTCTGTAAAGAACTCTTAGGTAACCAGATCCACTCAATGATGCAGACTTTTCCATGTTCCGGAATGATAATACCACCATTCACACCGGTGACTCGGTGTAGTTTCAAGAGTATGATGGTATTCAACATCTATTCTGGCTCACCCGATTTGTTTCACAGGAATTTTCATGCTGTTGTCCAATATCTGTACATTCTCAGCATTGATGACCTGAGACCTAAAGATGAGGGAGCCTAGAGTGTATTTTATCTATTTTATTTTTATATTTATATCTATTTATTTTGTTTTATTTTTTATTCCACAGCATATAAGAATGATATATAATAGCATTATATTAAACAAGGATGATCAATACTTCTTCTCATACAACCCACCTTAAAGTTTGCTTCAGATCCGTATGATGCGTGAGATGTACTATTTAATTGACTTCCATTCTCAGAGTTGAGGGTAATAAATAAATAAATATAAATAAACCGTGTGCAATAATGAAAGCATACCATTTACAAACACATGTTTTTGGAAAGCATCGTCATTAATGTTTTAAATTGCACGAAAAATTTCACAGCGAAAAAAAAAAACATATTAGCGCAGTACAGGTGGAGAAAGTCAGTGATCTGTACCGTGAAACGAATGGGTGTTTACCACTACTATGTTTCCCCGAAAATAAAATCGGGTCTTATATTAATTTTCTGGTCGAAAGACCATGAGGGTTTATCTATTTATGTAAATTCAAGTATCTGTATACATTCATGTTTAAACTAACTCATTTCGAGTACTGCAATTACTGAGACATATTTTTGGGATAGGGCTTATTGTTGAAGTAAAACTTACATTGCACGGGTTTTTTTTAAAAAAAGAAATATTACGGTTTATTATCGGTTTGGCGTTCTCTTAAAGGAAAAACGCTAGTGAGTAATTTTTATTTTGAATAAGAATTGCATGCATTGAATAAAGAAAAGCTTACTTCTATTAAAGACAGACTTACAGAAGTTAGCGCGAAGTTAATGGAAGTACAGGATAACATAGTCCAATTACTGTTTTCATTTTTCAAGATTGAACATAAAATAAGGAGCTTAGGGCACAGATATAGTAATTATCGACAAAGGTACAAAAACGACCTGGAAGTTGCTCCGAATTATTATGGAATACATTTTCAATGATTTAAAGTAAATTATTTTATGATGGAATTAATTTCACGATACAGATGTGTAATATTTAAGAGATATTTGAGTACTTGAAGACGGAGTAACAATATTTGGAGTAATAGAGTATTGAATAAACAGAGCTCCAAATTAGTAGGTCCACTGGTAGTTAAGATGAGGTCGGTAGAGTTCGGCCTCTTTTGCCTATGACAGTCATAAATTAAAAATGTTCATAAGAGACAGTATATTTCGTGAATAACAAGATTGATCTTTCAACGTTCTGTCTCTGTAAGTTGCATATGATAAATGTTATAGCGTGTCACGTAAAGAACATCGCAAAAAAAGCATAGTTTGTGATATTCTGCCAGTTTAGATGTTTTCCCTCGAACTTGCAACAAGAATTTATGTGTAAGGCGCTTTATGAACCGCACTACACCAATGCTTTTTGATAAGCATATTAACTCCAGTACTCGCGCAAATAAGAAGTATAATATTTCATGAAGACGTAAATTGTTGTTAAAAGTTCGAAAAAGAAGTCTGAACTTTGAAATATCATCAATCATGCTTTGTTTGCAGAGTCCTTTATGAGACTAACTACAAGATGTTTCATATGCATCTTACAAAGATATAACGTTTAATTCTCGAAGTTCATGTTATATATTGGCTGCTATAAATACTTTTAGTAGAAAACACCGAGTTTTACCTACCTTCTTTCTAGGAGGATTTAAGAAGTAATTTTGCATCGGAACGGGTTTAATTCCAGGTTCTGCGATTGTGTAATACGTGCGGATAGATTGAGATACCATGCGAATAATGCAGTCAGTGACATGAGTGACCGTTCCGATATCTCAATAAATTACTTCATAAAAGTTTGGGAAGTAGTTTAAAACATGGACACAGGAAACATAAACGTAAGTTTAAGAAAAAAATCATATTCTTAAATACCGGGAGATACAGAGGCCCACACAGTGAATCTAGGAACTATTAGTACGAAAATGATATGAAATCTTTGAGTTTTACGTCCCACGATTATGCCGACTAGGCTAAAAGAGGCGGTGATGATGAATAATGAATGAAATGGTGGAATGAATAAAGTGAGAGGAAACGGGAGAACCCCGAGAAAGCCCACGCACACGGTGTTTGTCCACCACAAAGTTCACTTGGCGGGGGCTGGGATTGAATCCGGGAGCCCAAGCACCAGAGGTGAACGCTCTAGAACTGAGCCACCGCGGCCATAAATTTTAATAATCATATTTGTGACATGGAAAGAACTTTTCTGATAAATTGCTTTCACTGCACATTGAAATAATGAAATTTTTAACTGGAATTGACAGCAGACAGTGTTGTTGAAATCGGGAAATTCTCTTTCGTTTAACTATGGATGACAGAAAGGGAAACAGAAGAATTCTATTGTACTATTCTTGTCCATAATATAATACATACAGCAATTGAACACATATGTATCTCGTCCAGTGGAGAATTTCGTCACAGAAAGCTTGAACGTGACGAGTCCATTTCCCCATCACAGTCTTTCCAAATGAGAGTTTTTGATAAAGTCGGTATATAATGAAAATAAACATGAAAACGTAAATATTGAGTAAACATTACTTTTTTATTATTTTTAAGTTCATCATATAATCAATTTTGATATTTACGTTCTAGATAAACATATAAATACGTGAATGATAGAAGTGGAGAATGTGCAAAAGAAGAAAAGCCAGAGGAATTGTATTATAATACAAATTGGGTTCTAGTATTTATTTGTGTGAATGATTAGTTATAGTTGCGTAAATTGTATATATCTGTATTTTATACTTATGTTTATGTGCTAGAATTTCGGTCTAAGTTTATTTGCTTTAGTATTTGTTCCCCATACAGCAAGTGTAGCAACATTTAACGATTAACTTTTTTTTTTTTTTTTTTTTTTTTTTTACTGATCGTCTAAGCACCACCTTTTATCACTACCGATTTTAATAGAGTTACTTCATAGAATACAGAAGGTAAGGTAAGATAGTGAGATGTATTATTTTGACTTGGATTTTGCTTTCCAAGAGTTGACTCACTCTATGAATTTATAGCCGTATGTACATTTAGAGTGACACTTATTTAATTTCCGGTTTCAGTAGGGAAACTGAAACAGCAATTCCAATAAGGGATCCCAAAAAGTTTTTTTTTTTTGTATGAATTCTACGAGCCAAGGCTAGAACATATCTCTCTTTATATCTCTATTGAAATAATGAAATGAGGAACATATGGAACATATATATATATGAGAGCAGCAGCGCAAGATATTTATTTTCCTTCCTTCGACTGTTGAAATCATAAATGATTAGTGTAATACTTATGGTTAGAACGTTCAAGGTTTATGTTTTGGAAGTCTATTGTAATTTTATAAATGTGAAACGAAACTTACTTATTTTGACAAACGAAATGCGTATAATATCGTAAATGGAAGCTCAGTGGATTTTAATACTTCATACAATGTGGATTTACTGTAATTTTAAATCTTCTTTTTCTCAGAAAAAAGTAAGAAAAATAAACAAATAAGTAAAACTATTTGTATTCAGTACGTGTTTCAGACTTAATTTTTGCATTTTGTTAAACTCAGTAAGCGATTAATTTTCATTTCTTCAACATTCAACAAGGAATAAAAGTCCTGCTCTTTGTTGTTCTTCAACACTATTAAATTTTCCATTTCGCTCTTTGAAATACAAATTCAGGGCAAATATAGACAACCAAAGATGCATTAATCTTCCTCAGGACGTCTTTAAAGTAAAGCCTCACCACGCCAGAAGAAACTGATGCCCAATGAACTTATTTATTGGCGCAATAAAGGGTTAGGTGCTTCTTAACAGAATACTATACACATCGTGATTCAGTGATTTTGTTATTATGTTCAATCATTCCTTCATTTCGGAACATTTCTCCGCAAACTATAAACGTATCAATTCATAAGAGTCAAAATTACGAACATCAGTACGGAAAGGACTGAATTTTTGTACTAAAAGCGAGGAATTTGCTCCAGCAAAAGATGAAACATCTGGTTTGAGCCCATCTTATCTGGACTACTCTACTTTATTCAAGCCTGACGCGAATAAATTCGAAAGGGACTACTTTTCTAATCATCATCACATAGTGCAATACACGTTGAGGCACCCCTCATACCCTAGAGGACAAAAGCTTGCTTGCGAAGGACTGGAAATTCTCACTATATTCTTTGCATGAACACATCTCCGTGACCGACATTTGAAGATTAAAAATTTAAATGAAGGAGTGATGTATATATTTAGTGTTACAAGTACAGGGCATGAAAAGAAACTGAACATACTGCGAGGATACAGGCGAATAATGCGCTCTTGTACTTATTCTTAGAGAAGCACTAGGAATATGCAATTTAGATAAAATGCTCCTTTTGTCACAAAAACAAGGGATAAGGAAGGATTTTCGGAAACGTGTATCCTAAAAGAGTAAATGATTTCTGAAGTTAGGAAGATAAAACTTGGAACACCAATTTACCATAAAAAGTATTTTTTGTTTTAGCTTTTTTGAAAATTCCATACCTTAGAGGGGAATTACACGTACGTACTATTTTACACGTACTAAATGGGGCATATTTAAGTTTGTCGTGTCCTGAATAATTTAGTTGCTTGAGGGTAAGTGTGAGGGCGTCATTTGAGTGTGGGTGTGAGCAAGGGCGATGGTGAGGGCGTCGATTGAGGGTGAGGGCGATAATGGAGGGTGAGTGTAAGGGAGAGTGAAGTTGAGCGCGTCAATGGGAGGTGAGTGTGATGGAGGGTGAGGGGAGGGCGTCAATGGAGGGTGAGTGTGAGCGTGAATGAGAGGAGGCCGTCAATGGAGGGTGAGTGTGGGGGAGGGGGATTGGAGGGCGTCAATGGAGGGTGAGTGTGATGGAGGATGAGGATAAGGGGCGTCAATTGAGGGTGAGGGTGAGGGAGGGTTAGGAAAAATGACCATCTCTGCATCAGACCGACTGCGATAAAATTTTCAACATAGATGAGGTTCGGGATGGTTTTTATCAATCACTTTGAAAGTGTAGCTTCAGGAAAGGGAGAGGGGAAAATGACAGATATTAGTGTCGAATCCATGGTTTTTTAGGTCGCTGAAATGAACAATGGCACTTCCGATGTCGTTTAAATCAAAATTCAGCCCCACAACGTGGAGGAGGGAGAAGATATATAAAAATATTGAAAATGACCGATATTAGTGTCGAATCGATAGTTTTCGGGGTAGTTGAGATGAACAGTGACACTTTCGGCTGTTTAAATCCAAATTCAGCCCCACAATTCGCCGGAAGGGGAGGATATATATATATATATATATATATATATATTAGGGTGGTCCTTATTTATATGGGAAAAAATAAATTTAGGAATTTCCTTGGACTCACCCCTTAAAATGGTTCCATACGAGACGAAATTAAACCAGGAGAAAAATTAGATCCATTAAATAATATTAAATGGTGCCCCAAACAACCTAAATTTTTGAATGCGTTTACAATACATAGTATATGGGGAAAAGCTGGAATAAACTCTTGTAATTTACAAACGGCTTAAGGGAATGGAAAGATATTTTGGATAATGGAACTAGAGAAAATGAAGAACCTAATTTTGTATAGCATTATTATGGCGGCCATCTTAAAGTCCGCCATCTTGAATTCAGGTCAAAATTTTTAAATAGGAAGAGTGTCATGATACATATTATTTTGAGGTGGCGTTTTTTCAGAAGCACAAATCTCGTATTATTTTCAAGCTACCAATAATCCTGTAAGAGTTATTACGTGTGGAAAACGAAATGCTTCGATGTAATGTTATTTTATTGTAGTTATGGACCTCAGATTTGTGAGAATTTTGGAAGTATTTTACATAAACTGGAAACAAACTACTAGAGAAAATTAAATCTTTGTTTCCCCATGAACTACCAATAAGTTTTTCCAAGATGATTCATAGACCATTATGAGGAAAAAGAAAAAAAATATAACATGGAAGAAATTGAAATATCCCTTATTTATGTAGTACTGTAGCTTTGGCGTAAGTTTTCAATAAGTTTTCAATCTTGTATACTACACAGTTTACTTTTGTCACATCTAGGAAAAGATTATCAATGAGAATTCACTATGTGCAAAAGAAACTGTTTCTGATACTCATTTTTCGTAAAAACGATGTTGTAATCTTCTGTTAGTCTCACTCCCCTTTCTGCTGCATCGTTTATTACGGAGATGAATTTAACTATTGTCTTTCCTTGAAAATAATCATTGTTATCTGACCATGAAATCGGATCACACTCAAGAAACCCTTTGGGTATTTTAAATCTCACGAGAAAAAAAATTGTTTGTTGTATCAAAATCAATGATTTCTCTTATCACAAGATTTTTTATGGTATCACGTCTTGCCTCTTTGCTGATTCACGGTTTCTCCTTACAGTTTTAATTCTTTCAACCAATTTTTGTTTTTCCACTATGTAAACTTCATCATCAAAAAACTCAAATGCTACGTATTCCTCCTTCAAGTACCAGAGATGCCGAGAAAATTTAGAAAGAGCCACTTCAGATAATTCATTATCTATTTGCCCACAACTGTACAAAGCTTTCAAAAATTGCAGGTCTTGTAATGATGAATGGGATATTTGATCACATTTAAATCAAGCTTGGACATATAGTCGTATCAGAAAAAAATCATGCTCTCCGAAGACGCGTTTCTATTTGCTTCGTTAAACGAAAATGTTGGCGAAAGATAAATATTTTTAAACAGTATATTGCTTTTCCCATCCACCTTGCATGGTGAATTGCTCCAGGCAAACGAAATAAAACTCCTCGAGGAGGTATGCCATCCAAGAATGTCAGTTCTAAAAATTTACTGTAATCTTCTCTGCGGTGTCCTGCTTCTACAAGTTTGATAGCAAAATTCAATACTTCATTTCTTACATCTGAAATGTTGTCCCTTACGTCATTATCATCATCAATTCTGGAATAAAGTTAGTACAATCTATATTAGACCAATCGTTTTGAAAATGCTTAAATAGGGGAACGTCCGGTCCAGATGCAAACGAAACACAACACTTGTCAAATACACATTTTAAAACCAATTCATAAATGTAGTGTCTACAAGGAAGGTATAGAAGATCATTTTGGAGCATCTGCTCTAGCAGAATGAAAGCACCGTTTACATGACACATATTGCAGGGAATAGTGTGACAACAAACTTTACCAAGTTCCAATCTTCAAGCTAATGAACTGTAGTAGAAATAATATGTTCGTTCTCCTCTTCATGATGACAAACTGAGAACACCAATTAGCCTCTCATGAGCATCTCCTGTAATAAATATTGATAACCCGTCGAGAGTCTCTCTACCAGTCAAATTCGGCAGTAGTTTTCCGTCTCATTGCACAACTAACGCACTTGATGCACTCCGAAATTGGTTTTGTGATCTTATGCTACTTTGCTACGGATTTTCTCTCAGCATCGATGCATATTTATTACTAGTTCCTTTACATTATGGCCTAATATTTCTGCCGTCGCTGTCAGAATATGTATTCTCGTTCTATCAGTGGAATTGTATCGATCAAGAGCAGCAACCTGTCTTGGAATTTTAAAATTAGTTTTTCCCCTTTTACATCTCTTGCAGGGTCCGGGCGCACACAGGCTCATATTTACATTTTATCTTACATACTCAACTTGGTTTTCCTCTTCATTTCTTGAAATGCTTACCTCCGTGTATTTTAGTGTAAAATTCATACAAATCATTTTCAGATGTGAATTTTTTTGCGTTCCTGTTTTTAATAAAGCCGTGCATATCCCTCTTGTTCTTTTCGAGCCAAACTCATGTCTTTACATTTAGTTGTGTAAGAGTCATTACTTGTGAAAAAGAGACATATTTTCACAGATAATAATTCTTAGACGACTAAGGCTATCTTTAAAATAGTGCTAGATTTGTGTTTCTGGTGAAACGCCACATCAAAACGATATGTCACATGACCTTCTTCCTATTTGAAAATTTTGATCTGAATCCAAGATGGCGGACTTTAAGATGACCGCTGTGACAATACTATACAACGTTAGACGAGTTTCTTCCTCTAGTTCCATTATCCAGGGTATTTTTTGCGTTCCCGTAAGCCGTTTCTAAATTACAAGATTTTATTCCAGATTTTTCTCATATGTTATGTACTGTAATCGGATTTAAAATTTTAGGTCGCTTGGGGCACCATTTAATATCATTCAATGAAGTTAATTTTTCTCCTTCCTTAATTTAGTCCCATATGGAACCATTTTAGGGGGTGAGTCCAAAGAAATTAGGAAATCAAAAATTAAGGACCACCCTAATATATATATATATATATATATATATATATATATATATATATATATATATATATATATATATATATATATATATATATATATATGCCGAATTTTCTGGCGGTACTCAAAGCTACGGCATACCAGCACCTTTTAATGGTAGCGGAATAATTCCTTTTCTTTCGTAAAAATGGGTTAAGAAGAAACTTTAAAAAATACCAAATAGTAAATGTATAGGTTAATTGAAAAATCAGTTTTCTTTTGTTTTCGTTTTCCTTTTTTTCTTGCTTTACAAAGAGCTGCGAATCTTTGTTCCTTCTTGAAGGCAGTCAATAATATTCAGGTATCTTTTCCTCGCGCTTCCCTTTGTTCATTCCTTTTTCGCACGGTAATATAAACCATAAAGTCTCTGAACCACCAGAATTTTTTTTCTGAAAAGACTGAAGTCTCACAAATTTGTCTGTCGCAAATTCAATGGCCAGTAGAGATGGAAAGTTCAAAGTTGAATTCCTGAGATAACACACACACACACACACCAACATATATATATATGCTCACACGACATGGACATTCAGTAAATGGAAATGTGCATTCAAGATGCAGAAATACTAGAAAATTTACATTCAATTATCTAAACAAGCAAGCTACGAGTCCTTTGTCTTGGCCGCGGGTGCAGTCCAAACTACCAGTTTCTCCCACCAATTTTACAATTTAAGATTGAGCTTCTTACGGGATGTGTAGCTACCAAAGGACCACACAGATGTTATCGAAACTATTGGCCTATTGTTTCTTTGTATTCTTTGGCAGAAACTTCTTTAGATATTGAAGCCCGCTCACTTTGTTACTTTCGGACACGTTGAGAAAAGCAATTTACTAAGCCAAACTTTCTGTCTAAAATATTATTATTATTATTATTATTATTATTATTATTATTATTATTATTATTATTATTATTATTATTATTATTTTCGCATTGAGAAGCAACTTAACTTGTCGCGCTCTCGAATTCGTGCTGAATTACAAGTAAGAGTTCCTGTGAATCTTAGTATTTTGCAAGACGCTTCGGTTTCGGGGACACTAAAACGTCGTGGGATGTATTTTTAGCAATGAGGTATCTTTCATTTAGTTGATCGTATGATTTGTTGTGTGGTGTGGCAGACAAGAAAGCTGTAAATATTTTAAAATTATGAAAATTTTAATTGAATCTTAGTTGTTTGTCACACATTTATTTATTTTTTTTTGTTTTCTCGTAGGCCTATAAGTTTTAAGGGTTACTTAAGAGATTAGTATAATTTCTTCAGAAACATTAAATGTAAGTAGCCTTACGTATGGTTTTGTAATTACTATATGCACTGAGTAACCACTATATCGACAGCGGAAGATATCGTACAGTATATGTAACCACTTTCGAATGCCTAAATGGCATTTTCTTGGACATTTTCAAAAATGCGAACTACTTATGGTACGAATGAGATCGGATTTTCAACTTCCTACTGAATATGTTGCAGACATTTTACAGCGAGTAAGATGACTAGCATCAGGCCAAGAAATAGTTTTTAAACTATATTTTCCTGTTTTGCCAATTTCTCCAATGGATCCAAAATTACCGGAAATTTTACATAGAACAAGGAAGACATCTCTATAAAATATATGTTTGATTTAACATATTAACAAAAATGATTCTGGCCCCGTTATTTTAACAATTCCCTGCCATCAAGGGGGAACTTCGTAAGATTGCTCAAGATAATTTTAATGTGTCTATACTAATTAAGCTAACTAGGGTTATATTTTAGTTTCTTTTGTAGCCATAACTTCATTCTATCACGGTGCTAACTTTGAAGTGTTTGGATGGGTTGTGCAGAAAATTTCCCTATTCTAATACAGGAAACATAAGTACTCGAACACTCCGAGCACCGAACACTCGTAACAATTGGCCTCCGCAGACGACGACCCATTCATTTGCGAATGTTAACACCACGATATCGGCAACTAAAATGATTACGTGACCATCGCCACTGTATTTTGGCATAGTGGCAGAGCGTTGCATTGGCTGATGAATCCGGATACCTTCTTCATCATACCGATGTGGGGGTGCGAATCCGTCGTATTCTAAGAGAACAGGTCCTTGACACCTGGACTGCGGGACGGAGACAAGCTGGCTGTGGCTTAATTATTATCTGGGGAACATTCACGTGAGCATACAGGTGTCTAGTGGAGCTCGAGCAACGCACCATGACAGCCGAGGCGTATCGCCCAGCGATTAGAATACGCACACCCCTTTATCACGACAATGTTTCCCAACGGTAGTGGCATTTTTCGACAAGATATTGCACCACGTTACAAGGTCAGGAGTGTAATGGAGTGGCTGGAAACGCAGAAGCGAGTTCCAAGTGATGTGCTGGCCCCCATCTCACCGGATCTGAACCCAATCGGAGACATCTGGGAGGTGATTGAACGTAACACCAGGGCGCATCGCCCCCTCCCCGTAATTTAGGGGAATTAGGTGACCTGTGTGTGCATATGTGTTGTCAACTCTCTCCAGCGATCTACCAAGGATCATTGCGTCCATACCAAGTCGTTGCCGTTGTTATCAGTGCCAAAGATTCGACATACTGACAATGAGGTAGGTAGTCATAATGGTTTGGCTGATGTGTGCGTATCTTTTAACTCGTATATTTTGTCTCGACTCGAATTTCGAGACGTATCGACTCGAATTGGAGTCGAGTCGAGAGAAAGACTGTCGCGTCCAGACACGTCCAGAGATAGAAACATATTTTCAAGTCGAGACACGTGTCGAGACAACATTTTCTCGAGACGAGTCAAAACAGGCTTAAATCTCGACTCGTGCGCGTCCCTACATAGAAACCAAGAAAATAATTCCGCATAGCCGCACAATAGCAGCAAGAAGTGTAGTGAGCATGCCCGAGTTTGCTGCGAGAAGCCATTCTCACTAACACCAAGCTAGGTAAGAAGTTAGTGATACAGAAGTGAAACCTACTTTTGCCCACTCTTCCACAAATCTTTTCATCGCAGTGCCACAGCAATACTGTGTCGCTCTTCATAATATTTCCGCCCCTATTCGAGAATTGGAAGACTATTAATTGTTCAATCGTGTGCGAGCATGACTGATCTAGGATTTAGATTTCTGGGATCTCGGCATGAGTGGCCATTTAGCCCGTCACGTTTGAGGAATGACGTCGCTCGGCGAGCACACTATCCGGGGAAAGGAAATGAAAAAGGAATGAGGGAAAAGGAAGTGGCCTGGGACATATAAGTTAATGAGGATGAATGAGGAAATGTGAATGTGGAAATCCCAGGAAAATGTCATTCAGGGCGGCTGGCCTGAAAAAGAGCTTTACATTTTTCAACCGATTGCCCCCACCGGCAATCGAACCCGGGACCGCTCACACAGAAGGCGACAGCGTTATCGATCACGATACGCGGGGCCACCGCGAGCATTGTTGAGTATCAAGGGGATTTCTTGAGAACACTTGCATAGAAATCGATAGGAGAAAGTAGAATAAGTGTTTTTTCTAAATATTGTGAGACCACGACAAACATCCAAAGTGTTCAAATTCAACACTGAAACTGGATGTAGTTGTTCTGTAACCCTCATAAGCAGTAGAAGGGTAACGTCACACATGGATGCTGAATACGTTTCTGAAAATGAAGAAAATGCTTCTAGATTTAAAAACTTTTTCTAACGAATACAAGTTGAAATTATCTTTATGGGGGAATGGAGAACAGTGAATCCCCACTAAAAGTTATCTCTCTTTATCTCTTACCGTGTTTGTCCAGTGTAGTACAATACTGAAAATATATGTGGTGATGAACTCTTTCCACTTCCGGATTTATCAAACATACGATTGTGGGCAAGGAAACAATTCTTGGGACATTGATTTGATTCCAGGAAAGAATTTCTATGTGCCAATTATCGACTCTTTGTTTTATGATAATCACCGCTGTGACAAGAACTATTTCATGTTTACAATTTGGATATGAATACAGGGTTAATGGAAGAATGCGAAGCTGTACTGATTTATGAAAATAACAAAAAAAATCGTTTCTTTCTATAGATTACCCGTCGACCGACAGACGGGTGGACAGACAGCCCACTCTTTAAAGCTTTTCGTACTTAGGCATAGTATAGTTGGGAAATCTAGAAACTCAGTAAATTTATATTTAATAATAGCTTCAATATGTCGTCAAAACAGATAAGATTAAGTTTATGGAAAGCGTGATAAGCCACGAATTCTCTTTCCTCCTTAAGATACGAATTTTAATGAAAGTGTAATGATAAAAATCTATAATGACATCCCTCCCTAGACCTATCCCTCGCTTTTCATGCTTTCAGTGTTATCGTCCCCACGTTTGCTTTGTAAGTAAAATAATCAGTGATGTAAACAACAAAGAAAAGCGGAGTTGCCACCCATTACGATTTTTAGGCTAGCTGAAATACAGGAAATGAATAACGGTTATACATTTTAAACAAAAAATGAAGGGAAAATATCAGAAAGAAGCGCCTGCGTTAAAAGTAAAGATATGTATGAAATAGGTAACAACAAAGCGACACCTGTCGCTTCACAAGCCAGATGACATGCGCACGGAAGAATAATATATAATTAAAATAACCTTTGGTTTTGCCATTCCTATCATTCTTTGAAAATAAAGAAATGATTGAACAAATAACTAAGAACAACACCTTTATTGCTTTCCCTCTTAATTGACGGGTACGGCCAAGTGGAATGGGTAACGAACAAAAACAAATTTGGTGTTGTCCCTTTGAGTATAAAGAAATAAGTGAAATAAATATCTGCGCAGCCGTCGTCGTAGCTGTGTAAACATTTGTAATATATATAAGTGTAATATCTTACTCATTATAGAATTTAGTTTCCGGATTCTGTTTGAAGTAGTTACTGATCTTGTAGTGTGTTTTTAGGTAACTACTAGACGTTACATTGTGTAAGACACATGACTGGAAAGGTAGATGTCTCTAGGGGAATGAACGAACATTTCTTGTATAGGAAACGGTGCTTATTTTCAAAATGTGAAAGATAGTTAAAATGGACATCAAAGTTTAGTTAAAGTTCTTCGAATTTAGTTTTGAAACTGAGCGCTTATGAAAATGAAATGAAGTTTTGGAGTTTTACGCCCCATTATTATGCCGGCTAGGCTAAAGGAGACGGTGACGATGAGAAATAAATGAAATATCGAAACTTTTATAACAGGCTGTAGCATTTACCAAGATTGTTGATAATTCTGCTACAATCTGTAATATTCGATGAATAATGATTTGTGTAGAAAGGAAAGCAACATTAAAAATGAAAACAAAGAAATGCACGCATTGTTTTTAAAATTTAACACACTTTTTATCACAGTAATACCGTTGCTAGGGCGTTATCTCCCCCTAGGACCCCTGTTGGTCCAAACCGAAACCTTATTCATTGATGGGAGATACAGGGCTATAATACCATATAACTCATATAGGGCTCCGGGTCTTGGTTTCGGAGCCTTTGTGGCACCCACGGACAAAGCATATTTACTTTTATCATATATATTGATGATTTTTGAAGTGTACCACCTTACTCCAATTATATATCAATGATTTATATTTTTATTGAAGTGAAATTCTGAACTTTGCTGAAAACTTTTGATTTTTCGCATGATCTTATTTAAAAGTTCATATCACTTAATTTAAAAGATTTTTAAGACGTTGGCTTTCAATAAGAAAGTGTTGACATTAAATACATTAAATCGCTGATGAATTTCCTTTGTTTGAAGTTATATTAAAGTGTACGGTTAGTGATATGATTCAGTGTATTATTGATGAGAATTTGTTATTTTAATTTCTGGAACTCTATATATGTATGTATATATAAGTATACATACGTATTCTGCTAAAAAAAAAGATATTCGGTAATTTGGTTGACAGACAATTCTTTTGTGAAAGAGACTCTGCATCGGTCGTGTCTTATATTAATAGTAAGATACACTACATAAGAGATTCCCCTTACCCCATTACAAAGGATATTTTTAAGAAAGCAAGAACATAAGTTTATTTTTACTAGCAGTTTATATACTAAGTTTCATATTCCTAACGTGATGAGTCATGTTATACTCATTTATTGTATAAATCCTGACTACCTGTGATCTTCCCCTTAGGGTATGAACTTTAAACAGTTTAATATCACATTACCCCTGCGAGGGAAAAGCTTTATAATAGTGCCAAATACAATTTTCATCTTTTCCGTGGTTATGACATGGTATGAGTATGTTTTTTCTCTATACATAAATTCACCTTTACTTTCATTTTGTGGATTTTCTCTATCACTAAGGATTTTGACACGTTCTTCATTTTTCATCTCGTATTTAGGGACTAGAACTAAACCTTAAACCACTTAAGAATTCTGCAAGAAATGTAGAATTGTTTTTTAATATTTAATAATAAACAGTAGAAATTGTTAATATCTGCCAAGAAACATGTTTCGCTTGATAGAAGTGATTAATTATAATAAAACCCCAATAATCGAGAATGAAAACTACAACACATTGCATAGTCATAATAAATGAAAAGCTATAGGAAGACGAATACTTACTTAGTGTCGTGATGACTTCCGGTAAGTTGAGTGGTATATTTATTTGTTGTTGAATTTGACTCATCTTTTAAATATCCTGTAATTGTGAGCTTCTTGTTTGGATCATTGCAATACTCGAATTCTACAGTTGACTGTAAAAGCGTTGTACCATTAATGAAATATTCTCCATGTAAGCTAATATCCTAGAAAGAAGAAATAAAGAATAAAATTTTCATATATAATATTTTCTTCAAATATAAGTATACTAATCAAACTAAACACTATGTTTGTTCAAATTCAAGGAAAATAATGTTCTTCAAAACAACACGGAACTTCATATTTTGCAACTGCATACAGGAGTACTCTCCTCCTGTCATTCAGTTGAACAAGCGCATTTCTCTGAAAGCTTAGGTTACCTGCTATGACATTGTCATTGTCGCCAGCTTCTTGGAATGAAGAGGTAGTCCGCTTTAGATTGGAGACAAGTCAGCCTGTACGAACACGAGCTACAATTCCAAGTTCACGAGAAGTTTACCTTGCTCTAACCTAGAGAGCACCCTTCTTAGGTAACGTCATAACTATCAACTACGATTGATAATTCGCTAAAGAGCAATTTCGACTCTGATTAAATTTACTGTCTTTGCAACGCTATCTTTCCTGCCCGGGTTTCGTACAACCTTAACTCACGACTACCTGGACGCCCAGCAGTCCAGAGAGAAAGGATAGACGGATATCAATCCACTGGAAGAGTCGTCCAGGAGCAAACGCCGAGACCTGCAAGTAAGTGCAAGTAGATTAACCAATCCTGAAAGTTAATCCCTTCTCAACCTTCTCAGCCCCTTTGACATCACAATCTCTTTATTTTGTATATGTTTGATTTTATTTGTATTCAACCAACTTCAGGCCCCCTAGAACATGCTCCACCATCCTCAATGTTTACAAAATCCTAGGCGCAATTTATATGTTCTAAGATCCCCAATTACGGAATCAGTTATCACGTTATCTGAGCTTTCCTACTGACAAGGGGCGACTGTACATGGCAGAGATGTGGTTTTAATCCTTAATCTTGTGTGGATGCGCTTATATTTGTAACCCTCGACTTTTATCATCTAGCTGAACATAATTAGGATTCATTTTCCCAATAGTTTATTTTCCGCCCACCGTTAGAATTTGCAGAAATTCTATTTGTGTTACCTTTATCCGTCCATCCTCTCAATTTGTTGAGATATATTTTCTTGTGTGCATTTTTAGACACACTATTTAGAGATATTTAGTGAAAATAGTGCATTGTGGCTTTATGGCACAAGCTCGACTTACGTGTTTGGACTCGATTGTGCGCCTCACGTTTTTTCATGGCAAGTATGGGGAAGAAATTATTTGTTTCTTTCAGTATTTTGAATCTTACTGCGTCATTTACGAGTTAAACGCACGAAAGAAGCGTCATTTTCTGTCATATCTATTACGGGACGGGGCCCTGACGTGATTTTTGGCATTAACTACGACAAAGGAATTTGTGAAGTTGTATGTTGACATAAAGAGACGTATGATTACATTATTTTAAAATTTTGTAGTTAAGAAGGTTACGGAACACACCATTCGACCTAGAGATCAAAAAGAAGGGGAACCCATATGACATGCTGTATATTTATGACAAACTATATCTCATGCTTAGTTTCGATAAAGCTTTGCCTATACAGCAACAATAAATTTTCTAGTCAAAGGATTACTGCCTCAGTAGTTTAAACTAACGTAATACATCGTTTATATCAGTTGATGCGTTGTATGAATTTTTGCTACAAGAAGAGTCAGCGGAATTAATTGTGAATTATAAGACCCTTGTTACAGCTAAGTCTAAAGAACAAATCTTGCAGTATAGCACACAAGAATTGATAGCAAAGATAGGTGATGTTTAGTTGCGCGATAATTCTCATGTTTTATTTTTTCTCCAAGAACAACAGCAGAGAAAAGGAAAGCTTGCAATCTTACAACATCATGCTATCTTATCCGCTGGGAATAAATGCGGTAATCAACATTCTGTTCATTCCATCCCACTTCATCAACAGAAATGTAACTCTTTTTCTTCTTTTTTTATTTGTGAAAGTAAGAGTGTCATGAATAATAATATGCACAACAAATTAGATTTACAAAGAATGCTTCAGTTATTGCTAAGAAGCAACAGTACAGGCGCAGCGGAAATTATGGTACGTCTCACGCGAATAATAGTATACACAGTCCAGGCAAAACATTACTGTGCAATATAGCTCAATTTAATTACAGAGATAATTCTAATGTTTTAAATAGGGAACATAATTCACGGAATAATGGAAGACCAGCTCTCAAGACCCACAAGATAACTGCACCTACGGTAAAATTTATGATTCTGCCTTGTACCAAAATTATTAATGGCAATGAAGAGTATAAAGCGTTGTTGGATTCTGGCAGTCAACTTTCTATCTGTACGAACACGAGCTAGGGAGCTTCATACTCCTAACACTAAACTTGTTAAAAGACGTACTACCATCCGTGGCATCTCGGGTAAAGGACTTGAAACTAACACGTTAGCTGTGTTAAAGCTCAAAATTGACGGGTATTTACACACACTTTAAGAGTTATAGACAAATTTGCATCTTCTGTTTTGTTGCGGAATGATTGCCTGCTTCCCCAACATGTTACTATTAACCAGGACATTCACGTAGTTCACGTAGTTTGGATTGGGAAACCCACTGATTACTCGCTACCTGAGAGTCTTGCTATAGGCACAGTTTTCAAATAAACAGCGAGCTTAATGGAAGTGAATTTCAGAAGGGCGAAATCTGTTAATTCACCAGAAAAATCTAGTGTTTTAGTGCCTGTTCGTAAGATCAATGTTTTAGTAAGAGTTAAGAATATTTTGCAACCCAATGAAAATATATGATCTAGAGCTGACATTTTTGTCAATGATTCTACAGTCGATTCTGTCAATCCTGTCATTAGAGTAGTCAACCCAACCAACAAAAATTGTGTTTAGAGAAACATCTTCACTTAGATGCTGCTATTGACATTAGGCCGGGTGCACATAACCTAAATGATACATATAATGCTCAAAATCATGGTTTAGCCAGTAAACAAAAAACAGCAAATTCTCTGTTGGTTTTGACGTCAAGCGTGTGGCCATTTCCCCCCAACTTTCTGATGATCAAAAACGAATGTTTTATTCTGTTACAGAGGAGTATAAGAATTGTTTTTCTTCGTCAGTGGATTATTTTGGAGTGGCTAAGGGTTACGCACATTAAATTAAAGTGCTATTTGACGTCAATTCCCTTCCACTTAAGAGAAGAAGTTAAAAAACAGGTTGATACTTTGCTCAAACAAGCGGTAATTAGGAGGATGTGTCTAGTGAATTCGATTCACCCATTGTTCTCGTGAAAAGAAGAGTGGATCTTTCAGATTTATTTATGACGGGAAAGGGATTAACCGCCATATAGCAACTGATATCTTTCCTATATCATCGATAGAGGACATTATTTCGCGTCTTATTAAGTGTTGTCACCTATGCTGAACCGATTTATTTGTTTTCAGGTGAGCATCGATGAAGAATATCAACATGGCACTGCCTTCTCAACCCCAGCAATTGGTTCTTTTTGTTCTACAGCCCTTGCATAGGGTCTTCTCAATAGTTTCGCTGGTTTAAACACATTAGTGAAAATGACTTTGAAAGGATTAGAATCTCAACAAGTTTTTGGGTACCTTAATGACATTTTCTGGGCCAGAAACACTTTTGAGGACGTTATACTTCTCACCAAAACGTTAGTTCAACGATTTAGGATCTCAAACTTGCACCAGAAAAAAAAACAAATTTGGATTATTTTTCATTAACGATTTTGGGACACGATATTTTGTACGATGGCTTGGAAATTTCAAAAGAATAACTGACTCCATTAGTAGTTATGAACGTCCGAAGAGGTAAAAAACATGTGACAAATTTTCTAGAATTAGCTAGCTTTTTAAGACATTTTTGCCTAATTTTTCTGAAATCGCGGAGCCTCTTAACTCGCTTCTCAGGAAAGATGTACCGTTTAAGTGGACAAAAAAACAACAAGGTGATTTTAGAAAATGAAAGATCTTATCATAAAGTCGCCATATTTAATGCATTATAATCCGAAACATCCTGTGTATTTGTTCTGTAATGGAACAACTCGCGGTCTAGCTGCCATGCTCAAACAACCTATAAGTTTTCCAGATGACCCAAAGTTAGGACCCATTCCTTATTGTAGTCGTAGCTTAAGTAAAAGTGAAAAATTTAGACAGCCTTATGAACTTGAACTTTTGTGCAGTATATATGCCTTTCGATCCTTTCTTTATTTTTAGTAGGACGCCACTTTTACTTGAAAACTGATTGTAAGAGGTTATTGATTCTGAAAAAGACAAAAATGTTGATAAATTTGCGAGGGTGCTTAGTTTTATTGAGAAATAAAACTTTACTGTGACACATATATCCGGGTTGTCCAACGTAGAGGTCGATACTCTTCCACATTTTTCCCGTGCCCCCAGGGACATTTCTGATGAGCAACAAAATGGGGAAGATCCCTGAGTATTTTCGTCCACTGTCACTGAGTGTAATAACATGTTGAGTGACGAGTCTTCTCTTAGAGACGAACAAATGAAGGATCATTTTTATAAGGATATTTTTGATTGGTTAGAAAACAAGGAAAAGAAAAATCCGAAAATTGAAATACAAGCATTTTATTTCACGCAAAAGAAGGAATTTTGTATAGAAAACAAAAAAAAATATTTAGTCGCATAAAATTTTTAATTCCTCTAAATGCTTCGTTGTCCTATAAAGTTTTTAATGCGGCTCATACTTCTGCCAAAAGTTCAAGTCATGGAGGTTTCTCAAATACGTATGATATTTTGGTGAAATCTGTGTATTTCCCTAACATGAAAGAATACATCTACCTGAAATGGAAGGAATGTTTAATCTGTCAGACAAGCAAAAACAAACCTGCTTCGCTTATGGTACACTGCAAACGTATCCCCAAGTGCCGAACTTCTATCGCCTTTTCATAGATATTGAAGAGGGTTACTCCCCGAGTAATATTTTTAGACATAAATATTTGATTGTAGTTGTCAATGCTGCCACTCGTTACACTATTTGTAGTTCACTAGCAGATATAACAGTGTCTTCTGTAAATAGTATTCTTAATAAAAACGTAATTTTGAAACATGGAATTTTTAAAGAAATTGTTACAGACAAAGGTCCATGCTTTACTACTAACTTATTCAAGGAGTCGTGTGCAATGATTGAAGCTAAGATTCGCTGTAAATGTTCAAGCTCATTACGCTATTGGCACTGCTGAGATAGCTATCCAAAACATTGAACAGAGACTGAAATATGCGTTGTGTGTAATAAGGATAAAGGAAAATAGTTCGAAGTGCTGCCATTTGTTGTGTTGGTCCACAATTTAACTGTCTTCTGAATACAGCCGTTTTGGACTTCTCCATGGATTCCGATGTAGAATGCTACACGAAGAAATCTTGGATACCTCCTGTCAATTTCAGGACAATGCTGAACGTTTGCGGCAACTTGGAGAAATAAGAGACAAAGCCCATGACAAATGGTTTCAGAGGGAAGACGGCAACGAAATTTTATGACAAACGTCTTCAAAACAGTATTTCAAAGTCGGAGACAAAGTGTGGATTTTACACAGTACCATGAAGAAAAGATGGACCAGAGGTTTTAGTAGACGTTATTTTGGCTCAGCAATCATTCAGGATATTGACCACCCAAATTCCTATTTTGTTAAGTTCAAGACTGCGCGAGGAAGATTCAAGGTTGATTGGATTGCAGTACAAAGGTTGAAAAAGTACTACGAGAAGCAGAAGGAAAACGAATCAGAGGGAGAAAAGATGACGTTCAATTGGATATACAAGACTTTGTGGAGGGTGCTAATACGAATGCTTGCGGTGCCGTAGTACAGGGAGAGAAACAGGAGAGAGAGAGAGAAGATGAAGAAGAACATTGTGAAATTGTTTTTAATCCTGTGGTGAACATGATAATGAAAGAAGATATTCCAACTGTGAAATTACGCGAGGTTGTGATTGCTAATATATTACCCACCTGGGTTGAAACAGGGATGAATTATTACGGTTTGAAACCGAAGTTTGGTGCCAACTGTGCAATCAACAGGAGAACTTGTGTTTTACAAGGAGATATCACTATGATTAAAGCTGACGCTGTTGTTAACCCTACGAATGAATTACTTATTCCATTAGGAAGAGCAGACAGAAGCATCCAAGAAGCTGCGGTAGAAGAATTACGTAAAGATTCTGAGAAAATATGTTCTTTGAAATCAGGACAATTGAAAATTGCTCCAGGCTATAAATTCCCCACTGATCATGTATTATTAACGTGTGGCCCAAGAGATGCGAACAAGAAGACTTTGGAGACTTGTTATAACAGCTGTTTTGATTTAGTGATGAAAAATGTGTTTTCAACTGTGGTTTTTCCTGCATTTCATTTCCCTGCTGGTGCATTTCATTTCCCTAAGGAACCTGCCACGAGAATCACGTTCTTAAATACACGAAAGCTTTTAAAGGATCATTTGGAAAACGTAGACCGTATTGTATTGTGTATTTTCGACAAGGAAAATTGGGATCTCTATAAACGTCTTTTGGCTGTGTATTTTCGCTTGGAGGAAGAAAAAGAGGCGGAAGCTGTTTCTCTGCAATGAAGTTGATTTTTTATTTTAAAAAAAGGAACGGTTCTCAAAGTAAAATTTGATGGATTAGGAACATCTGTGAAGTTGGTGACGAATTTCGTTTCGACACTAGCCATGTCATTATGGAATTTGTTTGTTTTGTTTGTGTTACTAAGTCTTGCCGGCATTAAGAATTACAACGAAGAAAAGAAGAAAAGGAGAACTCATATAGACATCATTGTTTTCTTAATAACCTAGAACTGTTGGTAAACTTTGTAAAACACGTCTCTTTATCCTGGTTATCTTTTCAACAGCTTATAAAGTGAATAGTCAGTATTTTGACGCCAAATCAATATTTTAATGATACACTATGCTTTGCGGAAGAAACAAAAAGAAGACAGACGCAACTGTGAATTTATATTTGTATGATGTCTATGTTATGATAGTAACGAAGAAGGAATTCCTACGTTTTTAGTATTTTTGAAGATGCACTTTATGATTCGAATGTGGGTGTCAAGAAGAAAGAATTTTTCTTTTCCTGGTTTATTTTGATTTGATTATCTTGATAACCGATTTGTTATCAGTTATTGGAAACATACTCAGCCAATGTATTCTTTTGAAAGGAATATACACTAATATAACCACTTGTGTGATTTTTAGTGATTTTTTGAATGATCAATTTTTCATTGCCTGCAGTGTATATAGTGAACTTCCGTATCTCATCATGAAGATGACTTGAAGATTTATGAATGAAGAAGATTTGTGCTTTAAATAGCATGTATTCCTGTATATTTGAAGAATATACTGGATTCCACATTTTTCTGCGGGTTCACGTAATTTTACTTTCATGTAAGAAGAAAGAAGTTATGTTTTTCTTTATCGCATAATTCAGTCAGGAACATATTTGGTGGTAGTCTGTCAAGATGGTTTCTTTAAGGTTCTAGTAGCCAGTGCAGAAATCTATAACTCTGTCAATACGTTGGTAATGGTGGAACTAAATTCTCCACAATTCTTCTTTCTAAAACCTGAAATCAACATTCTTTTGCGTTGTTTCATTTGTTCTTTCTACGGATAGCTAGATTAATTTCTCTTCTACCACGTAATAATAATTTTCATTATCGAGTTAAATTTTTATTGGCGTTGGAGTTTTTATTTACTGTATATAGATATACACATATGGATTTAGGTTTAGTTATTACTTTTGCATTTTTACCCTGATATTTTTGTCGATTTTTATTCATTCCGTTATTTGATCCAAATATTTTTCCCACTCTCATATCTTACGTGTTTTAGGCAGTCATAGACTGTATCCCCTATCTTATTATAATAAAGCTGATGTTATTATAATAAAGCTTTCTACCCTACTCCTATGATCTACTTGTACCGAATGAACTTTCTAGTTATGTGATGCATAAGGACATTGCGCCTGTGATTTCTAGACCTACATCTTGTGCTTAGTGATGCTGTGTTTACGATATTTGACCTTGACTCTTCTGCTATCAACTGTGTTACTATTGCATGTGCTGGACAATCATCCAATTGTATCCACATATTACACCGCACATGAAGTGGGATGTTTTCCAGCAGTTGCGATAAATGTTCTGTCAAAAATTGATGGAACAGAGCCGACGTTAAATTTCCATCAATAAACCAGGGCCCAATTACATGTGTTCCAATGATAACACCCCACACATTGATGCTCCAACAACTGCAGTGTCCAGTGCGGATTCTCCGCAGCCCAATAACGCGCATTGTGTAGGTTGACATGACCATCGCTTGTAAATATTGTTTCGTCTGTCCACAGCACGTACATACTGAAAAACGTTGTGTTTGTCCTAAATTTCTGACGGGCCCAATTACAAAACTGGAGCCGCTAATTACGGTCGGCATCTGTTAGCACCTGGCACAAGGAGATATGATACGGGTGGCGTTTATGCTTCCACAGTACACGCAGTACACTTGTTTGACTAATTCCGCGATCCCGGGCAATATCTCTTGAGGATGCATTAGGACGTACTTCAACAGCAGCCAAAACATCAATAACGACATCGTTGTCATCTAGAATTTGAGCATGTTTGTGACCCCCATATTAAGGAGGTATGCGCCCTGTTTCTTTCAGACGATTTGCTAACCGTCGAAGTACATTATAGGAAATTGCTTGTCGCTGTGGGAACCTTGCGTTATAAATTCGGGCTGCAGCTCTATAGTTTTGCCTACATTCCCCCTAACACCATTAACATGTCAAATGCCTCCCCGTTCGTATATGGCATTGCTCCAATACAATGCTATCTGTAGCCGACACTGCACTAACACACGACATTAGGATAGTACGTGCCACCTTCTGACACACACACACACACATACGCACACACAACTCAATTCGCAGTGTGTATTACTTTTGCACAGCACAAGTACTTCACTACAATTCGTACTAACGACCCTTCTGAAAAACTTGCTCAACTTACTGTGAAACAAACTGTGTTCCAGCGTACCTCACGTCCGTGCCTTTCAATTCAAGGTTCTTTGCGACTGTTTCTCTCGAAAGGCGTATGTTTTGTACAACAAACATAAACCAACAAACAGCACAATCCAGTTGCAGTAATCGTTATCAAAGATGCGTATGATTATTCATTTCGGTATTTCATTTGAAGTTATACGTTTCACGACATTAATGTCTCATGAATTTCACTCTTACACGACGCATAGGGAAGAAAAGGGCAGGTAAGAACAGAGCTGGAACCTTGCGCCAATCCCATTATTCGCCTGTTGTTACTGAAGAACACTGAGCTTTAGATAGGTATACAGACGAACTAGGCTGTGACATCATTCAAACCTAGGTCGGGAATTGGGGGGAAAATGCATTCTCGAACGGATATAACACAATAACGCGGAGAGGGTCGCAACGTGACACTCGGGAATTGACAAGATTTATACGTCACTGGATAGCACACGGCAAGTCCAGAATACAGATCTATTTATACCGCCGCTTTGGGTTCTGGGCAGAATAGGGTCAAATGGTGCAAAACAACATGTGCCAGGGGAATGTTCCGTATAATTGCTGTACCCTGGTGAGTTATGGTGTGCATCATGGAAACATATCATCGCGTAGTGCACACATCCGAAATATTTCGTCCGTTGCACTAGCCAGTCAGGAGGATACAGCGTTCAACTTCCTTGATCCCATAGTGTCGGAGGTCTGGGAGGGGAGAGGCCACCCTAAGAAGCAACATCAGAACTACCGACAAAGGGCTTTCAATCATATATCTTGTGCGGCACCAAGGTCAAGATCTGGGAAGAGCCCCAGACCTCTTACAAAACAGATGCAGGAAACATTGATAGAGCATACTTGCCTCGTTTCACATCTCGAAGAATTCTGTGCAAGCAAAGTGAAAACAGTTGTTTTATCTCGAGCGACTAGTGTCATTGACTCAATATTTCGGCTGTGTGCACCACTTGCTGACGTGTTTTTATGATGAACACCACAACTCTCCAAGGCTACCGGGCAGTGTCCAGCAATTTTACCGTCAAATCCACTGGAATATGTGTCTTTTCACATTCATTTCAATGAAACTTTTGATGACATTTGGACCCGCCGCTATGTTGCATAGGTAATCGTAGAGAATCGGGGCTTATTGTAGCTTATTTCTTTTTACAAGAACTTTCCAGTGATGTGCCACTTGACTCCTCTTTCCATTTGATAATTTTGAGTTGGACCCCGTCTGGGACCCTGGGCCGAAACTTTTTACTTCGCTCCGTTGTCCTTTGCAACTAATGGAGTACGTGTGTTTCAGTTTGTACATATCTCGGACCGTTTTCGATTTAAAGACCTGGTACGGACTAACGGAATCGCCCGATATATATATAAAGTTTGCAAGAATATTCAGATATAAATTTAAAGAAAGAAATTATGGTAGAGAATACGTTTCGTTGTTCTAAGAACCTGGAATGAGCTTCACAGCTAAGAGAAAATAACACAGATAGGTAAATTTACATTTCGTTGTCAAACTACACACAACAACTTTCATTGGTTTCCTACAACTAGAAAAATGCAAATAAAATTATCATACTTGATTTTCTTTCCATTTCAATTATGAAAAATAGTCAACTGTACACTATAAAAATGGGCAATTTTAAAACGTGAAGAGTACGCGGGAAGAACAAGTCAAGCCGGTTTTTATTTTATCGCTATACGCAGAATATCTGGCAAAAAAGGGTCACGAAGTTGCTCCGCTGAGATCCGAACGAGACAATTGTGTTTGCATGTGATGTGTTATAACTAGACGAATCCCAAAGTTATACGTGCCGCCGAGAAGAATGTCGTGAATTACAACATATTTTTTTTTATGTAAAAGCTAAAAAAGTTACGTTGCAGAATAGTTTGAATAGAGCCATTTGTTCGGAAACGGTTGGGTAAATGGAAAACTCGGCGAACACATATCTCATCAGTTTCAAGGACACACATTTCGGGGTAAAAAAAAAACTTTGACCCAGCGTCCCCTGCAGGTTCCCAGACGGGTCCACCTCAAAATTTTCATTTGGCAAGAAGGGTTTTCATTTGGTCATCGTAGAAAGTAGAGACCTGCCCCATCTTCTTTGAATTAAGAACAGTTTTCAAATGATGTGATACTTAAAGCCTCTTACCATTTTAGTTGGACTCCACCTTTGGCCCTGTGTTGTCTTTTAACTTAAATCTTTACACTTTGAAAAGAGTCGAGACTTGCTCCATTTTCTTTCATTTTACAAGAGATTTCACACGATGTCCTACTTAACCCCATTGCAATTTGAAACTTTTGAGGTGGACCCCGTCTGGCACCCTGGGACAAAGTTTTTTTTTTTTTTTTAATCCAAAAAGTGTGTCCTTGAAAATGATGGGATAAGTATTCGCCAAGCTTTCCATTTACCCAACTGTTTCCCAACAAATGACCTGGTTCAAACTATTCTGCCTTCTTTGATGCGTTTGCATTACAAAATATGTTGTAACTCACGACATTCCGCCCGGTGGCATGTATAACTTTAGGATACGACTAGTTATAATATATCAAATGCAAACACAATTGTCACGTTCGGATCTCAGCCGAGCCACTTCGTGACCATTCCTTGTGAGGGTACAGTGATGGTACCGTTCGCAACATAGAAATCGTTACAAAATTTCTAAGTCCAAATTAATAACAAACTCTTGGTCAATTTGTTTATGCAATCAGAAACAGACGTCTCGAATGACTGTGTTCTTCTATATAGTATTCAATACAACTCACCCCTCCTCCTCCTCTCCTTGTCTAAAGCAGTATGACGTAATATTTTTTCCACTCAGATGAAAAAAAAAATAAACAGGAACCATGTTTACAAGGTTTATAGCTGTAAAACCATCTGTTTCTTCGTTTGCTCTAAAATGTATTTTTAGAGTTTGAATAAAAAGAATGTCACAAAATGTTCACATAGCTTCACAAATGCCTTTATTTGTATTGTTTCCTTTCTTCAAAGACTGCAAGCTAGGAAGATGCTCCTTGTGACATCTATGGAAATTGTCAATCACGGCAGTAGGTCTTGCGCTTCCCAAGGTCTGACATACAATCGCAGAGCGCTAGAAACTACTGGCAGAAATGAGTGTTATTCAGTAATTAAATTCATTTGTTTTCAATAATTGCAAGCAAACGTTACAGGAGCGTCAATTGGCCGGAACAAGAGGGAGCTCCTTCTCCTTGAGTTTCATAAACACATACCTTTTCATCAAGTGTATAGTAATAAAATAATAAAAAAGTGAAATTCTTATGTCGGTGGAGAAGTCTCCCTCCCACACAAAAAATGTAAAATGACAGTGTCTTTAGCAAAAAAAAAATTAAAAAATAAAAATAAAATAAACTATAGAGTTAGGATAGAACATTTCCGGAGCCCTCTCATTTCTTTTCAAGAGTCGAAGGTTTTGACTTCAAGTCATATACTTTGATAGTGGACTACATTGAGAGAGAGAGAGAGAGATTCAAATATAAGTAGAGAGGGATGAGTTACGTACGGAAGTTTAGAATTGGAGAAAAAATGATCGGGCAGCTTTCATATTATGACGAAAATTGTGATTTTGTGAAATTGAAAAAGTAAGGTATCTGAACTGCGACCATCACATCAGGTAGTCGTCGGAGGTGGAGACCTCTTTTTAGAGCATCTGATGAATACGAAGGGAGAGAAAGATCATAAAATATGAGGGATTAAGATTTTTTTTAAAAAAAGTCAGCTTCCGCGACGGGTTTCGAAGCACGAACCATGACTTCAGCCATTCGGCCATGGGGAACCACGCAGTTATTCAAATGAATAGATACGTTGTCTTTAGCTACCTGATAAACTAATAGATGGAACATTCCAAAACTTGGCTCTGTGGATTGGCAGTTTACACCTCTTGTAGCTTAATTACAGGATGCATAGTGATCTTTCTCTTATTCAGGAACACTTTTTAAGGCAGCAGAAGTTTGTTGCTACTGTGTTTATTCAATTATGAATAGATCCATCTGTTAAAGTTTTGCCAAATAATCAGATGTAAGCTTAAATCTTTTTCGAAGCTCTAGTGGAAAATAAAACAAGTACAGAAAAGTTAGATTTATGAAATAAACAAATGTGTTTCTTTTAGAAAGCGGAGATGCATGAGACTGTCACTTGGATGCACTTGGAGATAAACTCTGAATTTAAAAATAGCGCGTTTTGGAGACTGTGTGTTAGGTGAGTGATTAGTATAAAGGTACTATAGGTGGATGCACCTAGGTTCGAATCCCGTCATTTCTTATTGTTTTCTTTCTTTTAGCTAGGCTTATACTGTGGATTCCGAAAGTTCGATTTTGAATTAAATGTACCCGTAGCTAGTTTAAGCCGAAAGTATTTTCAAGTATGAGATTTGTTATTACATGCATTTCTTACGATTTTTCAACTTTGATATTAAATTTTACAGCCTTAATTTATCTCATTTCCCTACGTCATATTACTGTGATGTTTTGCACGACAATGCCACTTGGATGGTAATACAACATTCTATTCTTACTGTAATATATTTATATATCTTTAGAAATGTTTGACTCAGAAAACAGCGTACAGTGGACCGCACAATGCAACATGGACTCCTGGAGGAATTTCAAACAAATTTAATATTCTGTAAAGTACCATGTGAAAAATATACTGTGAGTATGGGGTAAGGCACTGAAACCATTCCTAGGAGGGAATGGGTGATAAGTAAAAGTAACAGAATACGAAAGATACTGGTGTGAAATTCATAGTTTTGGGGTTCGAAGAGATGAATAGTACCCCTCACTTCTTTTTAGGCATACATAAACCAAAGATGGTTTTAGAATTATAGTTTTCTTTTCAATTATGATTTGTTAAAAGAAAACTTCCCCTTCAACTTTATTCTTTAATTATTTTATACTTCTTAGTTATAATTACATATATTTTATTATTTTTTATTCTATATTACACAATTATAATTTACATTTTATATCTTGTCTATTTGAAGAGAAGCTTATGGCAATTCAGAGTGGACGGATATACACAAGACTTAGATCCTGGCAATCCAGAGCCTCACCCCAAACATCACTTCTTTTCTGTAAGTTTTACCTAATTTTAGACATTTTTCCCAGATATTGAATTTGAACCCTTCAAAAATGGGTCGATCAGTAAACTAAATTCCTGCCTGCGGCCCTGCAGAGCAATGACGATTTTAGGGAGTAATAAGGGGAAAATACCTTCCTGAAACAACGACAGTTCCCCAGAAGTCATATCTCTGATAGTTCCCGATGTGACACCAATATTTGTGCATTATAGCTTAGCTTACAAATCTCTTGCCACGATTGAAGCCAACGAAGAAAATTTCCTATAAGACATACACTATTGAATTAACTTAAATATTGTGAAGTAGCTATGTATTAGATGTGAAGTGACAATGTGAAAACTGTGTAAACTCTTAACTTAATTCGCTAAATTCAATTACTTTATTAAATTAAATTTATCAACGACAGAACTATGAACATTTAAAATCTAACGGAACCAAACTTTTTATTAATGTTGTACATTGCCAGACAGTTTGAATAAACATGTATTTGTTAATTGTTACTTTTGAAATTGTCAATACACGCGACTAGTTTCCTTCTTGCTTTTTCGCGACCTTTTCCGGCTAGCTTGACATTTCGTTGTTTACTGAACATCAGACACATCGTTTTCTGATTAAACAAAACCACGGAGGACGCATCGAGAGGGGGTATTCGCCACAAGATTTAGGAGAGTGCAGGATCGTCGCGAGAGGCACGTCGCTTCTTTGGAGAAAACCAACTCTATGTCTTGGGAGTACCATTCTGTCGGTTCATCGCCGCAGATTCAATAGAGTCCAATATCTTACTAGTGGAATGAAGGTGTAGGAGAACATCATTGGAAACGCATCAATATGAGAGAACTCGACGCGCCTGGCAGTCCTATAGGATTAAGATCAAGTTGTTTGCTGACTCCAGTACATCCACGCTTCTCCAGGGAAAACCATTCATCATCCAGATGACCTGAACGACACCAGTCTAATCGCATCTGACAGGGCATTGCTTATCCTTTATTTTTTGTCATAACCTGTCTCTCTCTCACCTATTTCCGCAACTAGTCATTTTCAAAATCAAAACATGAATTTTATTTAAATTCAATCATATCTTTGCCGTTAAGTACCGTGTTGTGCATCAGTTTCATCCCCAATTTGTTGCATTCATTTATGAGTATTATAGAGGTTATTCTGAGCTACGACTAATTACACAGCACCAGCACATGGTGGTAGTTGCTGTACGATCTCAAATTACCAAATATTTTACATGTACCCACCCCACACATTTTGGGGATACTTTTGAGGTTTATGCCATTGTAACGGTCCCAAATTACCAAATATTATGCATATGCCGACCTTCCAAATTTACATAATGGAGATGCTTTTAAGATTTTTGATCATTGGTTTTTGCTTTAAAGGAAAGTACACTTGATAGTAGTGATAAATAAGTTAGGCATGTCAAAGATTTGAAACGATACATCATATTAACTTGAACATAATGAAAATACATTTTGAGTACAGTATACAGTGTAATTTAGATTTTTTTGAGAGACATTGAGTAGAATTACTTTTAGCCCACCCACCCATACTCGCTACGTTTGTGCATTTGCTCACTTAGAGTAACTTTTGTTTCATTGTTTTTTATTTATTGATTTATTTGTGGGTGAAAAGAGATTTTGCAAAGTTGTTATATTTTGTTTTTCTTTCTAGTAGTATATAAGAAGTGTTACTTATATTTTGGTGTTGGATATATATATATGCATAGTAGTGTAAGGTATTTATTTGTTAGTGTCATTAGGAATTGTGGTTTATAAAATAGGTATAATGGAGAATACTAGTGTTATTTCATCTACGTTGGATCATTTAGCAGAACTCCCCAGATTTTCTGGCAAATTGAACGAATCAGCTCAGTCATTTTTTAATCATTTTGAAACGTTTTCTAGCCTTCATTACATTCGTGATGTACAGAAACGTCATTTATTGCTATATTGTTTAGGAAATGTGGCTCACGCTATTTTGTTAGCTTTAAAATCGACCGCAGAATATGATAATCCTACGTGTGTTCAGATTAAGAATAAATTAACGGAGGAATATCATGAAAACAGAGTTTTGAAAGTTTAAGAGCAAGAAATGAGTAATAGGGAGCAGTTAGATTCTGAACCTGTTTTAGATTACAATTTTTACAAGTGGAAACTAATACTAGAGTACTACCCGAAGATGTCGTTAACCGAGCAAATAAACTTGATAATCGATGGGCTATTGCTTTCGTTCTATTCTGTAGTGGTAAGGAAATTATTTAAGACTGTTATTGAGTTAGCAAACTTTTTAGGTTTAGAGGAAAAAAAAACTAATTTTCTTGTCAGCGCATGCATAGTCAGCGATTAAAGTCCTTGGTACTAAAAGACGAATATAATATGCATCCTGTTGGTAATAATGCTATACAGCAAAAATAAAATACATTAGATTTTAATACTCAAAACGTGAATGAAGTTGTCATTCAGCCTGAAAGGAAAAATACTTTGATAGCTCAGTTGGAGAACATCCAAGTATAACTTGAAAGTCTCGTGCAACGAACTGCGCTCACTAACGTTTCTCACGCACAGAAAGGAAAATATGTGTGTATAGAATCTTATGAGCATTCGGCTAGATATTCATCCGTTGCATCCTCCTCTCATATACAGCCTATTGCTTCTGTTTACACAGTGCATTTAACTCGAATAATAGGAAGAAAGCAGACAGTAATATGTGTAGTAATATTAGAAATGGTAAGCGATATTATGTCCGTATTCAATATGAAGCTAATTTGCCTCATGTTAAAATATATATTGATAACAAGTCACATTTATTTCTATTGGAATTAGGCAGCACTATCAGCATAATTTATGGCAACATTTTAAGTAATAAGCATAGAATATTCAAAGGAACGACTTTCATTGGTGGCGTCACTGGAAATTCTCGAGAAAGTGATCAGATCGCTTTAGTGAAATTTAAATTAGGAGAACAGTATTTTGCGCATCCTTTTCGAGTGTATAAAATGTTTTCATATAATAGTATAATTGGTGAAGATTGTTTGAAAAATCATCTTGCAGTGTTTGATCACAATAAGAATTCTTTTATTTTTCTTAAATTTGGTATTCCTCCAGGAGTCGAATTGCCGCCATACGTATCCCTTGATGAAATTTTCAATCATATAGCGAAATTATCTAAACCTCAATTTTTAGTGACTCGTTCTGTTGTTTTACCTCCTAATTCAAGTGTTCAGGTTACATTTAAAAAGTAAATGATTTTGCAGCTACTCGAAATTTACTTGTTCCTAATGAATTAATAGTTACGCAGGTAGAAAGTTTTGTGTGAAAATCAATTGTAGACGAAATTCAGCCAGTAATTTCTGTGATTAATCCTACTAAAAGTAAACTTTATTTGAAAAAAGTACGTTATTTTGTGCTCTGCCGAACATGTTATCAGTGATACCCACTTCAAAAAAACAAAATTGGGTTAACCCTTAGATTCATGGTATGAAAATTATACATAAATGCATATGCAGGGCCTCCGAGGCCCTGTAGATTTGTCAATTGAAAAATACGCTTTTAAATCATTTCACCTAAATAACATGCTATGGCGTTTGTGATAATGTATTTTATTAGAATTATAGTCTATAATACACACACACACACACACACACACACATATATATATATATATATATATATATATATATATATATATATATATATATATATATATATATAAGCTTTTGAACTCTAACTATGCAGCATGTATACCAAGAGCTATAGTGATTTGATTATTATTGAGATTATAAGCCTTTTATGACATTTATATTATCACTACAATGACTTAAGTAACATTAGTTCCTATATCACAATACATAAACTTTTCTAAGCATGTGCCGTCCAGTTTGCAAAGTTCAGTAGTTCAGGAAACACTGTTCACTTATGAGATGCATGAGTTACAAACTAACTTACTGTGTTGCTTAAAAGCGTTTTTTCCACACTTGGAGCATGTCAAGGTGCTTTTTCTGTGAAGATCGTAAGGACAGAATCCGCATCTCCTCCTTTTTGGTTCTTGAGCTCTGACTTCTTCTTCGGTTGACTTGGAAACTCCACATCTTTACAAGGCATCTTGAACTGACTTTGAGAGATTAGGTATTGGAAGTCTCATGATCATCTGGGGTTTCACTAATTCTTCTGCGAGTTCTCTAAGAAAAAGACGACGTTTGTCTGTTCTGTTAGGAAAATAGCCTGGATGTTGAGTGGAGAAGACAACATAACTGTTCAAAGCTGCAACATCCATCATATTCGTCCATAATACAAAAGGCCACCTTCGACTTTATCTTTTAGAATTATAACAACGAACTTTCTGGTCCATTCCGTCGACACCTCCCTTTGTTGAGTTATAGAAACTTATTATTTCCGGTTTTTTCTTCGGATGGTCTTCAACAATGGATTTGTCATGATGCATTGTACTAAGCATAATTACTGATCTGTTCCTTTTGGGTACGTAACTTACAAGAGTGACGTCATTTTGAAGGCGAAAATTGAAGATCTTACTTCTCTTAAGTGGGATGCTTTAAGCTCCTTCGGGATATCAGGTTTGTTTTGTCTTATTGTTCCCACTATTGTGATTCCTTGCTGAAGCATATCCTCTGCAAGACTAACACTGGTAAAATAATTATCCATTGTTACGTTTCTTGAAGAGTTTTTCACGGTTTGAGTGAGTTCTTTGACAATATTTGCTCCCAAATTTCTTTGAACTGGCTCATTTGGTTTCCTGCCCGTATATACACACCCATCAACAGCGTATGATGATTTGGCATCGCACAACCAAAAGATCTTTATGCCATATTTGGGAGGTTTTTTCGGCATATATTGGAGGAAACTACACTTTCCGCGAAATGGCACTAATTGTTCATCAATCGTTACAAACTCACTTTGAATAATTACTTTTCTGCAATTATCAAGAAAAATATTCCACACATAACTAATTAGAGCAAGCTTGTCCGTTTGCAGACGAACACTTCATGTACGCTTGTCGTCAAATCTTAGTGCTTTACGGATATTTCCAAACCGGTTGACAGACATTGTTGCTTTGTAAAGAGTCTCTCGTCCAGGAATAGCTCACGAATAGGTACATCCCAACTCTTTTCAACTCCTCCTTGTAACAAAATACCGAAAAACGCATTCATTTCTTCAACGGAAACGTTCTTTCACTGCTTCCCCTTTTCCGTTGCTAATACTCTCCCTTCCAAATTAGTGCAATGTATAATTTCTTCTATTATTGAATGGGTTATGAAACAACCCCATGCGTCTTTGGGACACGATGTTTTCACTTGCCCTGAAACACCGGGGGTACACTTTACAATATTATGAGCTCGGGTACGTGAAGTAGACGGAACGTTCTTCTTCCATACTGTTCCATTTACGCTAATGAAGGTATCATCTTTCTGTGTTTGTTGTATGCACTCACTGTCACTACAATACTCTCAACCTGTTGAAGAACAGTCCTGATCACTTTCCTCACGAGCACTAATAGGCCGAGCAGTACTAGAACAATCCTCAACTTTAAAGGCGGTCGCACTACTATCGGATATCACTGTCTCTTCGTCAAGACACATACGCACAAAACTGCTGAAGTCTTCGTCTGATGCTTTCCTTTTCTGAGTAGAGGCCATTGTAGCACCAAATATAATACGAAACACACCAATCTTCAACTTACAACGGCACGCTCACGGTCACGGTTACGGTAATGTTGCAGTTTTGTATAGAGTATCGGGCCGGAGCCCCTGACTCCATGAGTAGGACTGTATAAAAATATATATAAAGATGTGTTGATAGTTATTTGGAATTACTATTGTTTTGTGATGGATGGAAGTCTACATCCGCAACTGTAGCAGAGTAGCTGATTATGGTTTTATTACGAGCTCTGGGAAGGTACTAAAGACGTGGCATGCGATGGACGTTCCGGAGAGTGCATTCAGTGCCGATGTTAGCTATGGCTGGATTTATATGTCTGGGTAAAGTACGCCAGATCTTACTGCGCAAATGCCGTAGAACTTCTCTAATAGTGGGTAGCTCTAAATCTTCCAGAATCTGACTGTTTCGTGTGTATCTGTCGGAGACCAGTGATTATACGACCAGCTCGAGTTTGTACACTCTCGAGTGTTTGTATATAACTGGGCGAAGCATGTTGCCAAGCAGGGCATGCATAAGAGATTGTAGACAGGACTATCATCTTAAAGATGTGTACTCGAACCTCATGGGAAAGTGAACTGCAGCGAAAGATGGGGTATAACGCTGAAATTTTTCGTAAGGCTCTTTGTTTTATGTTCCTGATGTGAGCGGCGAACGTTAAACCACGGTCTAAGGTTGCACCCAAATATTTGGCGTGCATAGCATGAGGAATACGAGCATTCTCATAAGTTAAATTTCGTAGAGGACGAATGCGTCTCTTACTGTGAATGACAGCACAGCTTTTGTCTGCATTGATTTTAATCCTCCAACGTCTTGCCCATTCCTGAAAACCGTTTAGTTGTCGTTGCATGTAGACGTAACACTGCGCAAGTGAGCTACTGGTCGTGAAGAAGGCAGTATCATCAGCATATGTTGCGAAAAAGCAATGCGGTAAGGTCGGGAGAACTACCGTGTATAGATTATATAAGAGCGGTGAAAGTACAGCGCTTTGTGATACACCTGCTTTGATAGATCTAGACGTGGATTTGACACCATCAACAGACACCTGAAATTTTCTGCCAATGAGATATGAATGAAGTAAGACTAGAAGACGATCCGGAAAACTGAGTGTATATCTTATATAACAGTTCTGATAACCAGAATTTATCAAAGGCTTTTGAGACATCTAGGTAGACTCCAAGAGTGTGTTGTTTCCTGTTAAAAGCCGCTGTTAACTGGTCCACCACTCGTACGAGTTGTGTAGTAGTGCTATGTTGGGCACGAAACCCAAACTGATGGAAAGGTAGGAGGTCTCTATTAATTACATGTTGTTTCAGCCTCGAGAGTAACACACGTTCAAAGAGTTTACTCAAGTGCGACAGAAGACTTATCGGTCTATAGTTTTCCGGGAGCAGTGGATTCTTTCCAGGTTTGGTGATGGTGATGACACGAGCTTCCTTCCAGGTCTTGGGGTAGTAACATAATTGAAATATGGCGTTAAATAAATAGATTAGAAAGACCAGTAGTTTTCTCGTTGGATGTTTTAGGATCTCAGATCGAAACCCATCGGGTCCAGATGCTGTCTTTCCTGGCAGACATTTTAGGTGTCTTTCTATTTTTCGAGGTGTTACTATGGTGATGTCATGTGTTGGGTTTTGTATCCTTATGCTATATAGTGTGGTTCGGATGTGCTGATTGAGGTAGGGATCGAGGCGTGCTCTGTTAGGCTGGCACTGTTCTTCCAGAGAGTCAGCGAAAATGTTCGCTTGCGACTGAGGATCTTGTGTCAGTCCATGAGGTCCTTGTGTGACTCTAGCTTTGGAAGCATTTGTAGTACGTTGGAATGATTTGCAGTATGTCCAAATTTTACGGTCATTTACTGTGACATTTTGAAAAGTGTTTTCCCAGTATTGTTGATTTTGTCGCCTTGTCAGCAACTTGAGCTTTGCACGCAGTTTGTTCCACAGCGTTTTGTATGCTGGATGTAGTGTATGCTGCCATCGACGTCTAGCCGAACGTTTTAGATGAATATAGAGTTGTAGGTGGAAACGGTCACATTGACTGGTTTGCGTTGGAGAGATTATGGAGGTGGAGCTCGCTGCCTCTGTTGTGCGAAGTGCTAACGTAACGTGAGAGACCGCTTGGTCGATGTCCTCAATGGTGGCGGGCCGATCTGGCAGATCGATCATAGTGTTTAGTTCTTGTTTGAAAAGATGCCACACAGTTTCTATTTGCTTGAAGAAAGGGGCAGAATGAGCGATGCTGCGGTGCGAGACGTGAAAAATGACTGGATAATGGTAAGAATCTAAATCCGAAATGACATAAGGATGAACACTAAGTGACACATCTTTGCAAAGAGCGACGTCAAGAACATCGGGTTGTCCGCCGAATTTTGGATAATGAGTTGGGTCAGGTAGAGCACTGATGATGAAGTTGGAGGTAAGTAGATATTGATGTAAATCATCCCCAGCAGTGTTTGGAGTAATCGAGTTCCATTCTCCATATTTAACATTGAGATCTCCAGCTAAGACGACTATTGGCCCTAAGTTAGCAATGACATCGAAGTCTGTGGGCTCTAGTTGTGTGGCCGGGGCCTGTACCAGGTAACCAATATTAATGGAACGAATGGAGTTATTAATTGAACAGCAAAGTAAGTAGGGGTGGTATTGTAATCAACTTGACTGGGAATGCCTTTTTGATGATAAGTAGTAATCCTCCTTTCTGTCTGCCCACTCTATCCTGTCGGTACACAATGTAATTGGGTAGTCTCCAAGTAGTGATACGAGCAGTAAAGTGTGTTTCTTGTATAAACATGACATCAACTCTGTGGTGTGTGAGAAATCTAATCAGCATTTGTTTCTGCCCCTCGAGACCACCTGCATTCCACGTAGCGAGGACAAGTGTGTGATGTAGGACGCTGGAGTTAGAAACAGTCATCGTCAACCATTTCCGCTATTGTTTCGATGACTGCTGCAGCCTTGGAAGCTGAGTCAGCAGCTTGTCGGAAACGTGTAATACCTCGTTTGATGTGTGTTATTATTTTGCGGAAATGTAAGCCCTTGAGGAATGAAAGAACGGACTTTATGTCCAGGTCTTCGGTAGAGCTCCCCTGTTGTTGAGTAGAAGCTGAATCGGTGTGGGATGGAGTGGAAGCTTTAGCGTCGTCACCATCCGTAGCCACAGGTTGGACATTGACAATAGTGGGAATGGAAATTTCCTCATCTGATGGGTCTTGGAAACTTTTCTTGGTTTTATCTGGATGTTTCTTTGGCTGCTGTGCCGGCAATTTTAGAGCCTCAGAGTAAGATTTAAATACCGGGCAACCGCGGTAATTTGCTGGGTGATCTCCCTGACAGGTTGCACAAGTGGCGGGTGTGAATGTATCTGGTTTACTGCAAGACTGTGTGAAATGCAGTTGTCCACATTTGAGACACCGCGGGTGGGCTTGGCAGGTATCTTGCGAATGCCCCAAACGTTGGCACCTATAACATTGTAGCACTGAGGGAGGCTTATAGGGTTCGATTTGGACCTTGTAATTTAGTAAGTTATTAATTGTATACATCTCTTTAACAGCTGCAGTTCTCTTCAAAGCAACCAAGAATAATGGCATTAGTATTTTCTGGCCATCCGTCTTACTTTTGCGGGACATTTGATGGATGCTTGTCGGTTTGTAGCCCAATCTGATAAGATCTTCTTTCAGGTCATCTAATTCTGTATCAATAGGCAGTTTTCGGACAACTACCTTAATGGACTTTTCAGTTTTTGCTACTCCTGTGGCATATTGAGTCTTCGTTTGTTCACAATAAGTCTTAATGGAGTTATAATCGTCTTTGTTAGCCGCTTGAAGTCGGATGCGCTCTTTGTTGGGCTGTGCTAAGGGAGACTCCTTCAATGCACGTGACAGGCTCTTTATAAAGTTATACGTGTTGGTAATCCCGTATATGAAAATCGGAGGCGGTTTGAAACTGGAGGGATTGTTAGTCGGTGGATTGTTGTTACTGGAACTAGGATTATCTATTTGTTCCGATGACAAAACATCGAACTTATTACTAGTGGGAAGAGGTGGAAAGTCTGGGGTTTTATTGATTAGTTTTTCTGCCTTGTTAAGATTTTCCAAAGAAGACTTACGTCGTTTTAGTGTTCCCACTACTGTGAAATCCATGTCTTCAGACTTATTTGAAGTTGATGGCTGCAAGTTTCTTGACTGCATAGGTGTAGGTGTTTTCATTTTCAGCTTTGCTGGTGTGGTAGTTTGGCTCTTTTTACCTAAAGGCAGAAGGAAGTCATCGCGTTTATATGTCGCTCTTATTATTTTACCCATGATACCGGGAATCTTGGTTGATTGTGCTTTTTTCTCTGGTTTGATCGGGGTTTTCTGAGAAGCCATCCTTACACTTAGAGTGGGGGATGGCGCCAGCTTACAAGAAGGGTAGTGGCGTTCCCAGTAAATGGTATGATCTTAGAGCAGTGCTCTAAGTTTTAATTTGACAAGGTGCTTGTCCTCCGAAGAGGAAGAACTACTAATCGTTAGCCGGTAGAGGTGCCAAAGTCGTCAACTAGTTTAGGTGAGATCAGCCTCCGAAGAGGAGAATATCAAAATCAAATCCTTAACCCAAGAGAATAGCAAGTTCGTCAACAGTAAAAATCAATTTGGTGTGTTAGCCTCCGTGGAGACTTAAAACCAATTCGACGGTTGTTTCCTTAATCTTCAGAGAGTTAAGTAATCCAACCGTATTATGAAGTTCGCGATTGAATCAATGGGGATGGACACATTAAATGACTCGCTTATTTTTCTCCGCCAGCTACGGATACCTTATTTTTAACCTGGTTAGAACTCCAGGTGAAGGGTATCGAGCCAAAGCCCCTGATTCCATGAGTAAGATGGCATAAAGAATATATATAGATGTGCAGGTGGCTAGTTGGGTATTACTATTGTTTTGTTATGTCTGGAAGTCTACATCTGCAACTGTCGCAGAGTAGCTGATAATGTTATTACGAGCTATGGAAAGATATTAAATGCGTGGCGTGCGATGAACATTCCGTAGAGCGCATTTGGTGCCGATGGTGGCTATAACTGGATTAACATGTCTTGGTAAAGTATGCCAGAACTTATGATGGAGATGCCGTAGAACTTCTCTAACAGGAGGCAGCTCTAAATCTTCCAGAATTTGGCTGTTGCGTGTATATCTGTCGTGACCAGTGATAATGCGACCGGTTCTCGTTTGCACACTTTCGAGTGTTTGAAGATGGCTATTAGAAGCATGTTGCCAGGCAGGACATGCATAAGAAGCTGTGGACAGGACTATCATCTTCAATATGTGCACGCGGACCTCATGAGAGATTGAACTGCAACGGCAACTTTTTTTTAACCTGCAATTTCATTCCCAGTCGAAATTGGGCGGGCCACAAAAGGTAACGCCTTCTCTGTGGCCAGTGAAAACGGAGTTGTTGGAATCTTTTGTTTACAGATGGGTTCAGGAAGCTATTAAAAGTATAGTTGTATAGTCATTATTATATCTATAGATGCGGTAGAAGAAGTGCATGAGCGTGGATGAAAACCCAAATGTGGAGGACAGAGGTTACGGATTATAGATATGCGGATGGCAATGATATATTCCACGACGTGGGTTATAGGTAGCAGGGGCCTCTTCAAGTTCATGTAAGGCGAGTAGATGGTTAACTGGAGGATAGGTATGTCGTGGTCGTGCAGGAGTCTGATCTACTAATTCACCAAGGATAGGATGTGCTTCCGCTATTTGGCGATGAATATAACGAGTGCGGAGGCGATACAGATGCGGTAAGAGCGTGGGTATGGTGGTGCGGCGAGAGACCTCTTGAGTAGGGGTGTGTGGCGGTAATGAGTATGCAAGCCGCAGAGCATGACGTTCCAGGACTTGTAATTTGTCATAGAAGTGCTGTGGAGCTGAGATCCACGCAATATGACAATGTGTAAGGACAGGGCGGACAAAAACCTTGTACGTATGGAGAATAATTCTGGTGTTGGGACCCCAGTTGGTGCCGCAGAGACTTCGCAACAAATTTATACGACGTCTAATCTTAGCTTGTAGAAGGGATAGATGGGCGGTCCAGGTGAGATGTTTGCAAAAATGACGCCTAGATATTTGACACTGTTTGACAAGGGCAACGGTGAGTCGAGAAGTGTAAGATGTAGACGCTTGGGATTTCTTGTTAGACAAAATTTGTTGCGGTTGCGGGCGAATAATGCCATTTGGGTGTTGGAGGGATTTAATTTCAGCTTCCACTTCAGACACCAGCTGACGAGCTTATCGAGTGCTGGTTGGAGAGTGATGTTGATACGATCAACAGAGGAACACAAGGCGATATAGGCAGTGTCGTCAGCAAATTGGAGTGCGTGGATCGGATGTCGAGGTTGGGGCATATCTGCTACATATAAGATTTTTTAGTAAGGGGGAGAGCACGGAGCCTTGTGGTACACCAGCGCGAAGTACAAAGCGGTGGGATTGAGCCTGGTTAATTTGGATATAAGCTGAACGTTGATGGAGAAAAGTTGCTATGAGGCGAACGTACGGTAAAGGAAGAATACGTAGTAGTTTGAAAATAAGGCCTTGATGCCACACAGTATCGAATGCTCGTTCGACGTCAAATGAGATGAGGACAGAAGGCAGTCGTTTATTGAAGTGGTTAACCAGGAGGCTGGAGAGTTCGCGCAGTTGATCCGTAGTGCTGAATGATGGTCTGAAGCCAGCTTGTGTTGGGGGTAGATGATGATGAGTTTGTAGATAAGAATGAAGGCGTGTGACCACAATACGCTCCATAGTTTTGCTGAAGACGTTAGTGAGACTAACTGGGCGGTAAGATCCGATGTTGGTTGGATCTTTGTCCGGTTTCAGAAACACTACAATTTTTGCGAGCTTCCAGAGATTAGGAAAATGGCCAGTCGTGAGAATAGTAGTATACAACTGAGCGAGGACAATATGGACTTCTGTTGGGGCTTGCCGAACTTGGTTATATGTGATAGTGTCGGCCCCAGGTGCTGTATTGCGGCGTCTACGAAGCATAGCGACTATTTCAGGACTAGTGATTGGAGCTGTTAAGGAATCAGTCGGATCCGGTTGATGGGCCATGTCAGGTGTAAATAATGGTTGCTCAGGATTACCCAAAGTGGTAATATGACGGTGTGATGGATGGGAAAACAATGGAGCACTGTGAGGTGTGAAGACAGCCTCAAAGTGATTAGCGAAGGCGACCGCTTTGTCAGAATCCGTTGTAGGGACGTTGACATCAACAAGAATAAGATATTGGGAGCCCCGGCGTTGGTAAGTAAGAGGCTTAAATAAGTGCCAGAATTTAGTGGCATTGGTTTCGTTGCGCAACGCATTGCATGAGGTTCGCCAGTCGAGTCTTTTCCGGGCTATGAGGTACTGTTTGACCATGCGTTGGAACTGTCGATGCAGTGTGAGAAAGTGTGGATCTTGAGGTCGCCTGTATTCAGTCAAAAGGGCATGTGACCGGTGAAGAAGAAGGACTGCATGAGGTGGTAAACTCGGGCGATGTGAGTGGATTGAACGTTTCGGTACTGCATGTTCGGTAGCGCAGGTAATGAGTGCACTAAGAGACATGGAGACATGGTCAATGTCGTCTAAAGATGAGACTTCGGTGCGAGTAACAGCCAGGTGCTCAGAGATATAGGTTCGATGTTTCTCCCAGTCGGCTTTGGCGAAATTATAGGTCGCAGAGGATGCTGGTGGTTCCTTGGGTTTGGTGCCAGAAGGAGTTATTGTAAGCAGAACTGGGAGATGATCGCTGGCAACCGAGCTAAGGACATCCACGGAAGGGTTGGGGAGCAGATTGTTACAGACTATAACCACATCAGGTGTGGTGTCACTCTCAGGCCGAGTGTGGTGGGGCAGAGGAATACAAGAACTATGCGTGGTATGGAGGAAGTCGTGGAAACGCTGTTTCTGCGCCGAAGTGTGTGAGTGGTAATTAAGATCTGCAAGAACTACGTATGTTTTGAAGTTGACATCCAGGTAAGTGAGAAAGCGGTATGGCAAAGGTTGAGTAGATCGGACGTATATGGTTGCTAGGGTCAGAGTAAGGACTGGAAAGTAGACGGTACTGATGACGTGTTCGGAGTACTGGTCAGGATACGGTGGTATGACGTGACGACGAGGCAAGGATTGTCGGATGGCAATGGCGGCTCCACCTCGAGCAATGTTATTAGGGAGATCACTACGTAACAAGTGGTATTGTGGAAATTAGTACCGGTCAGTTGGTTTCAAAAAAGTTTCATTGAGTGCAAGACAATCAACGTTCAGTGAGGTCATCATGGTCTCAAGCAATACCCGATTATTCTTGAGCGAGCGGATATTGGAGAAGAGCAATTTTACTATCCTATTTCTGTTCCGCGCCATCGTGATCAGGAGGTGTAGATTCAGAATGGAAATGAAAATGGGAATATAGGCCGGACTAAGTGGCTGCCATATGGATATGAAAGATGTCATATTCTGCTTTTGTTGCATGTGACAGAATGGCTTCGTGTTGAAACGGGAAGGCATTTTGTAAAACTAGAGTGATGAACTGTAAGACATTTTCGACTGTGTGAGGTGGAAGTAAAGAGGTTTGAGTGCAGGTCGAAACATTTGCATGTAGTCGGAGCGGCACCACTGTCTCTGGTTTATCTGGCAGTGGTTTCGGTTTATTTTTGCACTGATAAGAGTAAGTGGGATAGTCGCCATTACAGATGTTGCACACAGGAGGTTGTTGAAAGAGGGTGCAGTTTTTGATTTTGTGTTGGCCTTTGCAGTGTGCACATATGGATGGAAGAGTGCATTGATTGGTCGTATGTGAGTTGTAGGTTAGGCAGTTTTCGCATCGTCGAGAGAGAAGTTGTGGCGTGCGAGATGCCTCAACTAGATGGTGACAACGGTAAATAAAAACACCATGTTGGGGAATATCATCTATGAGTGTTTGGTTGTCAGTAAGCAGTCTGACCATGTAAGTAGGACCCGTTGCATTTTTGATGCGAAGAGCACGACTGGGATTGATATCATGAGCCTTGAGTTCATCTAACAGTTCTTGTTCGGTGATGCTAGGGTCAACGCCACGAATCACTACAGACACTAAAGGGGTTCGTTGAGGTGGAGGTAATGTTTTCAAACCAGGAGATTGTAGTAACTGGACTTTAGTGGTGCCGAACATGTTAGTGGAGTTCAATGAACTAGTTAGTGGAGTTCATTGGTGCCGAACATGGTTGGTCCGACTTTGTAGATGATATGTTGATATAGATTCGGGTTTGTAGTATTGAGGATAATGCCATTCTGTGTTTTGATAAGTTGTTGTAAATCAAGGCGAGTGCAGTAACGGACCAGTTTCAGATAGAAAGATTTAACATTATGGTGTGCTGGATCCAGCTGCGTGAAGAGAATGGTTAGTAGCGCAGGATTTGGAGTAATACCAGTCATAGGTTGGGCATCAGAAGTGCTTGCGATAGAATGGGAAGCAGATTCAACAGAAGCGGTCTTGGAAGGACTCTTGAGAGCCTCAGTGTAGGATGCCTTAGAGGGAGAGTGAGAGCGTTCGCGGTCCCTAGGTGGGGAGCCATCGGAAGACTGTGAGGTGCTAGGTGGTTTGGTGCGCTTTTGTGAACGTGCCGATTCCCGACGTGATTCCCTAGGTGGGCCCATTGAGGGTAATCCGTGATCTATACCCTGGGAAGAGAAGTCAGGTGTCTTAGGCATGAGTCGTCGTGGATGACGTCCGAAAAGCCGGAGCTCCTCTTTCGTCTAGTAAGATTGAGATCACTAAAAATAAAGGATAAAGCAATAATCAATTAAGAAAGCTAGTAATAGTATGGTTTGACATCACTACCAATTAAGGATAAAGCAATACTCAAGTAAGAAAGCTTGTAATAGTATGGTTTGAGAAAACTATCAATTAAGGACAAAGCAATACTCAATTAAGACAGGTAGTAATAGTATGGTTTGAGATCACTACCAATTAAGGATAAAGCAATACTCTGTTCAACGAAGCTATACGTTAGTAATAATTATTTGGCGTGCTCGCTAAACACAAAGTGATGCTGCTTCGCCAAATTATGAGCGGACTTTCGAACCAGTTAGTAAAAACGAAAAACAAAGAATTCACCACAATGCCAAGCACGAGGTAAATACAAAATTAATGTTCCCTCCGAAAGATGAAAATCTTCCGTCTATCTCTTTAATAGAATGACTGCACAAGTCTCAAGAATACGTTTGCAATACTCTATCACCGTTCGTGCAGCGAAAACTATAAGTAGGGTTAGGAATATATAAGTATGAACGGAAACATTTTTTTTGCTAGCCGCGGCTAGCTACTCGTGCGAGGGTTACGCCCTCTATGGGAAAGTAGACGTATGAGAACTGATAGGAAGAACAGTGGGAGTTGGTCTATGTGATATTTGAATACTGATATGTGGATGCTTAAAAATAAAGAGAAAGGAAATGGTGAAAGAACGAAGGAAGATTGTGAATTGCTATTTTATTCATTTGTTTATTTATATATTTATTATTCTCACTTTTGGAAGGGACATTGTGATCTTTGGATCACACTCATGAAGTGATGATGGAGGTGATGAACATGATGTGATGAAGTGCGATAAACAGCGAACAAAATACAGGGTTATGTTAGTGGACAGATGCATGTTATTCTTCTCGCTTGGGGGCTGCTCCAAGCATTGATGAATAGACAACGGGAGCCCAGATTAATTACAAAGGAGTTACTGTGCGAATGGTGGACATATGAAGGGTGGGATGACGTCGGACTTCAATTCTGCGGCTAAGAGGATATGGTGGTGATTTGGAGGAAGAGTGTAGTGATAGAGTGTAAAAAGCAGCGCCAATGGTGTATGGACAGTATGGGCACGAAGTGGAAAGTCGATGTAGGCTGTCATCGTATCGATGAGGAGTGGGTGGATATCCTCAAGACGAGTAGTGATGTACTTAAGACGGAGAGACTCAAGATGGAAAAGAATATGTGGAAAGGTCATGCGTTCATAAAGTTCGTATGTCGGACTGGATAGTTTGATTCTGTAAGCAATGCGGAGTGCATGTCGTTCCAATATCTTCAGTTTATTGTAAAATGAGAGGGGTGCGGCAATCCAGGCTAGATGAGCATATGTGATTACCGGACGTAGAAAGACTTTATAGGTATTGAGTACAGTAGTTGGACTGAGACCCCAAGTAGTGCCTGTAAGACGTTTAAGTAAATTAAGACGATTGTAAGCTTTGGTGGTGATGTGCTGCAAATGAGCCTTCCAGGTGAGATGTGTGTCTAAAACAAGTCCTAAATATGTTACTGTTTTGCTGAGTAGAAGACGTTTATCACTGACTGTGAGATGAAGGAGCTTGGGATTCCTCCGTACTTTTGTGCGTTGTTTAAGGTGTAGGAAAACTATAGTTTGTGACTTGAGAGCGTTGATCTTTAGGCGCCACACTTTACACCATTGAACTAATGAATCCATGGTGGATTGCATGGAAGTATTTAGTTGAGGGATAGTTTTGCCCAGCGCTAAAAAGGCGGTGTCATCTGTGTATTGGAAAACATGGATATTATCGGGCAGAGTTGGAAAGTCAGCTACATAGAGAAGATACAATAGTGGAGAAAGAGACGATCCTTGCGGTATACCAGAGTGAAGAAATATTGGATGATAGAAGGTATGATTAATGGTAACGTATGCTTTGCGACAGAACAGGAAATTATATATTAATCTGATGTAAGTAAGAGGAAGACGAAAGTTGAAAAGTTTATATACAAGGCCATGGTGCCAAACTTTGTCAAAAGCTTTTTCAAGATCAAAGAGAGTTAAACAAGATGGCCAGGAAGTATTATAGTGATTTGTGATGTAGTTAAGAAGGTGGAATAACTGATCATTAATACTGAAATTTTGACGAAAGCCTGCTTGATGTGATGGTAATGAATTATATCTGGAAAGATGTGTATGAAGACGGTGTACTAGAATATTTTCTAAGATTTTGCTGAATACTGGAGTTAGTTGTATAGGTCGATATGAGGAGACACAGTCGGCGGGTTTGTTGGGTTTGAGAAACATTAGTACCTTGGAAGTCTTCCACTGTAATGGTATATAGCCAGTGCGGAGGATGAATGTAAAGATGAGAGAAAGAATGTATAATACTGCGTATGGACTTTCCTTGATATGTCGATAGGAGATGTTATCAGTGCCAGGTGCGGTGTTTCGTTTTTGTGTAATAGTTGTGCTGATATCTTTTGGAGTGATAGGCTCTGTAAGAGGACGTGATGTATTAAGCGGATAAGTACTGTTTGGCTGAAGATGACGTAAAGGAAAGTCGAAGTGATCCATTGGATGTTCGGGAGTGAGCGGTGTAAATATATCTTGGAGATAGGTGGCGAAGGCGTTTGCTTTGTCCTGGTCAGAGTCTAAAGTGAGTCATTGATGATGAGCGGGTATGATGTTTTGGTATATTTGACAGAGAGAGAGTATATCAGTTTCCAATATCGTGTAGGATGAGAGGTTTCGGAGAGAGAATTGCAGGTTTTGACCCATTGTATTAATTTAAAGGCTTTAACATAATTGTGAACAGTGCGCTGGAGTGCTCGGCGATGTCTAAGTGCCTCACGATTTCCTGTGTGTGTATATTCAAGGTAGAACTGCCGTGATCGTTTTACCATGGCAAGATATTGTGGTGGAAGTTTAGATTTGTGTGGTGCATATTGGGATTGTGGTATATATTGTGCAGATGCTTGATTGATATGATTCGTGGCAGTCTAATGATTGATATAACTCTGACTCTGTTGTAGGAGGATTTAGACCTTCGAGATGTTTAAGGAGGTATGTTCGATATTTATCCCAGTCCGCTTTGTCTTATCGAGGAATCATGCGAGGTGGGGTTACGTCGAGATGTCGAGGGGTACGGCTTTGGATACTGTGTTTTATGGGCACATGATCGCTCCCGAAAGGATCGAGGACATCTATAGTAGAGCGTGGCGTTACAGAGGCAGACGTGATAGCTATATCGGGCGTGGTATTTCATTCAGGTCTGGTTGATTTAGGGAGGCGATGAAAAGTGCCCGTCGTATTGGTGAGAATGAAATTCAAAAATTGAGTTTGGTCTCTATTGGAACGACTATGGAAATTTATATCAGCTAGGATGATGTAGCGCTGAAAAGTGTTTGATATGTATTGAAAAAATGACAGAAGAATTGGATGCCCTTGGCGGACGTAGATAGTGGCCACTGTAATATAATCGGATTTATAGTAAAGAGTGATTACTAGATTTTCCGAGAGGTTCTGAATTGCTGGAGTGTGGATGCGATATGGGATGTGAGCTGAAAACCCAACAGCTACCCCGCCCTTTGCCCGACGTGCTGGTAAAGTATCGTCTTTGCGAATGATCGTATACCGTGTTATTTTGCATTTCATTTTAGGAGTCTGATGCGTTTCGTTAAGAAGAAAAGCATTGACTTTCTCCTCGAGTAACAGTTGTTCAAATAGTATTTTGTGGGTGCAGAGAGAGGGTATGTTAACAAACAGAAAAACATCTTGGAACTGAAGATGGAAGACTGATTGAGCAGCATACTGGACGTGTTGCAGAACGAAGGGACGTGCAAATGGATGGATGTTTTGTAGAGTAAGAGTTATGAAAGCAAGAAGTTGTTTAACAGTTATTGGTTGATCAGATGTGCTTGGTTCGGATGTTTGACTCTGTGCGTCATGAATTCTAAGTGGAACTACTAGTTCAGGTTTTGCTTCCTGTGGAGTAGGTTTGGCTTTGCATTTATAGCTATAGGCTGGATGACGTTCATGACAGGTTGAGCACTCAGGTGGCCGTTGCATATTTGGACAAGAGCGGGTGGGATGAGGGCCACCGCAGTAGCCACATTTAAAAGGATTTACGCATTTAGGTGTAGGATGAGTGTATTCCTGGAATCGATCGCAGCGTATGGGAAGAGGAGGTGATGTTTTAGATGGTTCCACTCTATGCCTTTGTTTGTATATGAATGCTCCGTGTTCAAGCAGGTCATCAATAGTTTCCTGCGATTCTGTCAGTACCCTGACCATATAAGTAGCTCCTTATTATTCCTGATTCGAATGCATTTTTTGAAGGTGTATCCCTCGTGGTGTCGTTCCTCTTCGACTTCTTCGTCACTGTAAGACGGATCAACACCGCGGATAACTACGGATAGAATAGGAGTTCGTCTAGGTGGTGGCATTTGTTTCTTACGTTGGTCGTTCAATTTTGTGAGTTTTGCTGTTTTTTCCGAATATCTCGAAAGTATGTTTGTCTCTAACTGTTGTTGCGAAGTTAGGTAATGGCGATTTAATGATATCCGTTTTGAGTTTGTATGATCTGTGTGATTTCAGACCGTGTTCTATATTTGAGAAGTTGCTGGAGTAGAAGTTTGGTGTTCCGGAATTTCGGATCATAATCCTGGAGTAGAAAGTTATGAGTTTCTATCCGTTGTTTCTGAGGAAATTGTTGAATGCCATCAACAGTCATAAGGCGAGAGCTGTCGTCTGAACTGGCGATGCTGATATTGTCATCATGATGTTTATGAGGTGGAGATTTGGAATGAGATGCTGGGTCGCCGTCAATAGGAATACCCACTAATCTTTGATCGTGATCTGAAGTTACAAAAGCGTCCTTGTAACTCTTGCGCTTCTCTACCTTCGTAGTGACAATAGAAGTTGTAGGAACTGCAGCTGGAAGACCAGGATGTTGTCCACTGGCCATAGTAGCCGGACAAGATGATTTCTAGAACGCTGTGTAGCAGATGTCTGTTGCAGTATGGATGATGTGATGAGATGATGAATGATGGATCATAAGTTCCCAAAAATTAGTACACTAATGTGCACGGTAGTGCAGCCTCCACTCGGGTGAAACCCTTGATCTCTCTCACTCTCTCGTCCAAAAACTGAGAACTGCCACGCCTGCGTCCACAAACGCGTAATATTCTCAGCCTAGACTTGACACTACAGGAATGCCTCTAGTGAGAAAGCTGGAAACCAGCTAAGTATGTATAACGGCAACTTTTTTAACTGACTTTCATTCCCATCTGTCGATGGGCGGGCCGTAGAAGGTTACGCCTTCTCTTTGGCCAGTGGTTTAGATTAATAATTGTTAAGTACTGTAGAGATGATCGTCAGGTTTCAATAAGATGTTGGAGAACCTAAGGTAAAAATGTCAAATTTGATGCGCCTGAGAAAGGAGTTGTAAGCTTAGGCTAAAAGTCGTGGCCTATGTGCTCGGATCTTTGTCGATAGAGATGGGGATGTATTTGGTATATATTGCGCTCCGGGTTGTAGTCAGGTGAATTTGTAGCTCTTTCGTAAATGGCGAGGAGGATTATCCAGAGGAGGATATCCAGAACGTGGGAGAGCAGGAGTCTGGTCCAAGAGATCGGCGATTGTAAGATGAGATGTAGCTATATGATGTATGATATAGCGGGTTCGGAGGGTATATAGATGGTCCAAAATAGGGGGCATGGTGGTATTTTGATACAAGTGAGCGTTTGTGGTTTGGTATGAGAGAGAGTAAGCGATGCGTAAAGCCTTGCGCTCGAGAAGTTGAAGGCGGTCATAAAAGTGTGGTGGTGCTGAAAGCCACGCTAGATTGCCGTATGTCACAGCTGGACGGACAAATACTTTATGGGTGTAAAGTAACACTTTGGCGCTTAGGCCCCAAGTTGTTCCTTTCAAATTACGTAATAGGTTTAGACGTTGGCGGATGTTTTTCTCGAGAGCGGCTAAGTGTGTGCGCGATGTTAGATATTTATCAAAATACACCCCAAGACATTTAACGCTGTTTTGAAGTGGAATCGCTGAGCCGAGTACTGTAATATGGAGGCGTTCAGGATTTCGGGAGAGGCAGTATTTATGTATCCTGCGAGCAAAGAGCGTCATTTGTGTTTTAAGTGGGTTCAGTTTTAGTTTCCAACGTAAGCACCATGAGATTAAAGTGTCTATTGCTGTTTGTAGGTGAATTTGATGCGGTCTACAAAGGAGTCGAGAGCAAGATAGGCAGTATCATCGGCAAACTGTAGGGCATAGATTGGAGGTGACGGAGAGGGCATATCGGCTACATATATGACATATAGCAGCGGAGAGAGAACGGAGCCCTGTGGCACTCCTGCTCTCAAGAAAAATTCATGCGAGTGTCCCTGGTTCAATTGAATGAAGGCACGGCGTTGATGTAGAAAATTTGCTATCAGACGGACATAATGCAGTGAGAGGAGACGTTTGAGTTTATATATTAATCCCTCATGCCAGACAGTATCGAAGGCGCGCTCTATATCGCAAAAGATAAGCACAGATGGAAGGTGCTTATTCAAGTGATTCTGAATGAGTGATGAGAGTTTGAGGAGCTGATCACTGGTCGCGAAAAATGGTCGGAATCCTGCTTGAGTAGATGGAAGAATGTTGTGGTGTGCCAGAAAAGGATGGAGTCTTTTAACTAGAATCCTTTCCAGTGTTTTGCTAAATACTGAAGTCAGGCTTATCGGTCGATGTGAGGTAACTGATGTCGGATCCTTGTGAGGTTTTGGAAAGACTACGAGTTTGGCAAGCTTCCACAGGTAAGGAAAATATCCAGTTGAAAGGATGACGGTGTAAAGAAGGGCGAGCAATATATGAAATATTGGTGGTGCCTGTGAAAGTTGCTGATAATTGATAGAGTCTGGACCAGGCGCGGTATTAGGTCTGTTATGAAGAACGTTCTGGATATCCTCTGACGTAATTGGGGCTAGGAGGTCAGTGGCATCAGTAAGTGGATCACCAAACTGTGCTCCTAGGGTTTGCTGAGTCGGATTACCTTCTATTTCAATATGTAGGTGAGAAGGATGCGCAAATATTGGATCGGAGTGAGGAGTAAAGACGGTTTCAAAGTATTGTGCAAAGGCCGTTGCCTTGTCCGTATCTGTAGTTGGAGCCGTTATGAGTAGAGGATATTGCTGGCCATGTTTCTGAAAAGTCAGGCGTTTAAATAGGTTCCAAAATTTTGTTGTATTGCGCTCAGTCTGGAGTTTGTTACAGGAATTCCGCCAAGTAAGGCGTTTTTTTGGCGATGTCATAATGTTTTACCATTCTCTGAAACTGTTTATGAAGATGGAAAAAATATGGATCATGTGTTTTTCGGTACTCGGCAAGGTAAGCGTGGGAGCGATTCAGAAGTGAAAGGGCATATGGAGGTAAATTAGGCCGGAGTGGGTGGCAAGTATGTTTAGGTATGGCATGGTCGGTGCCATCACTAATTGCTTCCGTGAGAGTCTCTGCTAAATGATCTATGAATTCAAAACTGATAAGAGAGGGATTAGTTTCGGCGAGTCTGGTCGAAATGTGAGTTTGATATTTGGTCCAGTTGGCCTTATGGAAATTGTATTTCGGAGTTGAAGATACTAGAGGTTGGGTGCGACCGGGTTGTTGTATCGTAAGTAGAATCGGCAGATGATCACTCCCAGTGGTGCCCAGAACTTCAATAGTAGAGGAAGTCAAAAGGTTATTTGAAAGTATGATGCGAATGATGCGTTGGTAGTGAGCAGAAAGTCTTGGAAGGGTCCTTTTTCGCGGCAGTACGAGAATTGTAATTAAGGAGAGCCAGCAGAGCGTATGTTTTAAAATGGAGGTGCAGATAGGTGAGGAAACGATATGGCCATGGTTGAGTTGATCGAACATAAATAGTTGCGACTGTGATAGCACGGTCTGGAAAATAAAGGGTAGCAACTACGTGTTCCGGATATTGTTCAAAATGAGGTGGAAGTAGTGAACGTTTCGGTAGGGAACACTTGACGGCCAACGCAGCACCGCCTCGGGCTACATTCTGCGACAAATCGGAACGAAGTAAATGATAATTTGGCATATAGCAGTGGTTGGATTGTTTCAGAAAGGTTTAGTTAAGAGCTATACAGTCGACATTGTGAGCTGCTGCCATCGTTTCCAAAAGCAATCTGTTGGTGTTAAGAGAGCGTATGTTGTTGAACATGATACGGATGACACTCTTTCGCTGAGGTGGATTGTTCATACTGCTGTACCAGAATGGAAGTGAAAATAGGTATATAATCCTGAATAAGTAGCTGTCATATGTAAATAAAATATCAAAGGCCGCCTTCTGAGTATATTCCAGGATTCGCTGACGCTCAAATGGAAAAAGATTTTGGAGGATAAGAGTCGTAAAACAAAGTACGTTTTCGATAGTAGGTGGCGGAAGGAGTGATGTTTGAGTACTAGTGGTTGTGGTTGTAACGGCAACACTTTTTTTGTCTGTCGTCCCGCTAAAGGGTTTTGCCCTTTCTTCGGGTAAGTGCTTTATATAAAATGTAGTTTGCAGTTTAATGTGGTTGGTCTAAGAGGTGCACAAGTATATCATATTTATTTATTTATTAAATGCATATACACATAGAGAGGGGGTGGAAGGGTGACAATAACATCTAATGAAGTACAAGCATAATATAACCATGAGACAGCAATATTGTAGAAAATAATACGGTTATTACAATGTAGTGCTGAGTCAAGACGAATGCAAAACTGGAATGAATATGGTACAGGAGTCAATATGGAGAGAAGTAGATGAAGAGGAAATGAAATGCTCTGAACGCCACATCACAAGGTATTTGTTAGTACAGACGAATGCAAGTTATCTTCTGTTCCTTGGGCGATTCAGGAACTGATGGAGACAGAGGAAGCCCATGCTAATAGGTAGTTACGGTGCGTATGATGGATATATGAATGATGAAAGCTCACGTGGTTCGTAGATGTGAAAGATTTCGGGATCCACTACAGCATCATCCATTTGCAAATGATAAAGAGTCATGAAGTGCTGTAGGGGAGTATCAACGTAAGCTGAGGGTGTGTCGTGATTCCGATCGTACCGTAGGATATCAAGTAACATGGGATGCTGCCGGTCAATTCGCTTGCAAACGTACCGAGTACGAAGCTGTTCGAGATGGTGCAATAAAAGTGGAAAGTCAATCAGCTCGTAAAGTAACCGTGTCGGATGCGGTAAACTGATGCGATGTGCTAGGCGTAGAGCATGGCGCTCTAGGATAGCCAACTTCTGATAGAATTTTGGCGGTGCAGATGTCCAGGCAGTGTGACCGTGTGTTAATGTACTGCGCATAAACGCTTTATATGTATGAAGTACTGTTAACGGTTTTAAACCCCAGGTTGTACCAACTAGGCGCTTGAGGAGGTTGAGCCGATTTTGCGCTTGGCGTATGATCTTGGTGAGGTGTGCGGTCCAAGTAAGTTTGGAGTCAAATATGACACCAAGATAAGTAAGAGTATTCGACGGCACGACAGGTGTATGGTCGACTTGGAGGTTTAATCGACTTGGATTCCTGTAGATACGTGAACGGCGTCTACGAGGCAGGAAAACAATGGCCTGAGTTTTGGTAGAATTAATACTTAATCGCCATACATTACACCAGTGAACGAATGCATCAATTGCCGTGTGCATAGTTTTACTGATGGATTGCACTGTGCGGGCTGTCGTAAAAAAGGCTGTGTCGTCAGCAAACTGAAATATTGATGTTGTTTGGAACCACAAGGTCGGCAACATACAGTAGGCAGCTGGCACGAATTTCGCCGGGTCTTTCTAAACCTTAACTGCTTCAAACATTAATCAATAAACAAAAACAAGTACCGCGATCAACTATAATTCATCATTTACCTTTAAGATAAATAATATTTATTTCTTATCCGGAGACAGCGACAAGCCTTGAGGAACGCCAGATTGGTTGAAGATCGGATGAGGAATTGTTCCGTTAATAGAGATATATGCTAGTCGCCCTAGTAAGAAAGAATGGATGAATCTGATATACGAGGATGGTAGAAAATAATTATGGAGTTTGTATAGCAAACCAGGGTGCCAAACTTTGTCGAAAGCTTTTTCTAGATCAAAGGCTACCAGACAAGAAAGAAAACCTGTGTTGTATTGATCATAAACAGCCGTAGATAGTCGTACTAACTGATCCAGCGTACTAAAATGAGGTCGAAAACCGGTTTGATGAATAGGAAGTAGATTATGATTTGTAAGATGAGCGTGCAAGCGGCGGACTAGAAAGCGTTCTAATATTTTGCAAAGGCAACTGGTGAGATGAATGATGCGATAGGACTGTACGTCAGTTAAAGGTTTGTTAGGTTTGGGAAATAGAAAAACTTTCGAGTATTTCCAGTCGATTGGAAAAAATCCAGTTAGCAGGATGAAAGTATATATGGCGCTGAGAAAAAGTAGAAAAGCAGGTGATGCTTGCCTGATGAGAACATAGGTAACATAATCAAAGCCTGGTAAGGTGTTTCGTTTACGGAGCAATGTTTGGCGAATATCATCTGGTTGAATCGGAGTGGTAAGTTGATTATTGGGTTCTAAAGAGTGGTTGATAGATGGGCGCAGAGAAGCAGATGTTGGATCTGTACGTCGGTTTATTGAATTTTGTAGGCGCTGCGGTGTATGCCAACCAGGGAGAGGTGTAAAAATATCTTGAAAAAATGAAGCAAACGTATTAGATTTATCCAAATCAGTGATCACTGCCTGATTATTGTGAACAATGGGGTATGGTGTGCGGGATACTGTCCCAGTAAGTTGATGGAATTTGCGCCAATATTTACTGGGGTGTGATTCACTTGCAAGTGTGTTGCAAGTTTGAATCCAATGGCGTTTCTTATAGGCAACAATATAATTGTGCGTAATCCGAAGATATTGGCGATGAAGTCTAAGCGCTTCAAGATTCCTCGTAGCGAGGTACTCGCGATGTTCTCGACGAGAAGCGGATATGAAAGGTAAATAGTGCGGAGGCAATTTTGGTTTATGTAATTGGACTTCTGTTGTTGGAATGTAACGGTGTGCTGCATCTTGAATAGATTCAGTAAGAGCAGCGATTGTGTGATCAAGATCACGTTATGTAGTAGGAATGAGTAATGTATTAATAGCATTGTCCAAATTAGGGCGATATTGATCCCAATTAGCTCGTTTGTAGCAGAATACTTTCTGAGGAGGTATATTAGGTTGAGATCGAGGGGAGCAATGAAGTGCAATTTTGATAGGTACATGATCACCACCTATAGAATCGATCACATCGATATGTATACTCTGCGAGAGAGATGTTGATGTGATGACAACATCAGGAGTAGTATTGCTGACAGGGCGTGTAGATTTCGGTAAACATGAAACTCGGCAACTGTTTCAGTCTGAAGAAAGTCGAGAAAATTAGTTTTATCTCGCTGTGACCGGCTATGAATGTTTAGATCTGCCATGATAATGTAATGCCTAAAGGTAGAATCGATATATCGAAAGAAGTCATAGTTGATTGCTTTGCCTGGACGAAAATATATGGTGACGAAGGAGACAGTACGGCCTCGAAAATAAATAGTCATGACATTATGCTCAGGAAGACGGTGTGTGAGCTGAAATGGAACAGTAACTGCTCGATAAGGAAGGCGTTGGCTAACCCCTATAGCTGTACCTCCGTAGAGTCGTGGGCCAGATCGAGCATCATGTCGGAGAAGATGATATTTCGGAAAATAGCAGGAAAGATGTGGTGCGAGGTAAGTTTCGTTAAGTGCAAAGGCTGCTATGTTTTCCTCTTGCAGAAGTTGTGCGAAGAGCACGTGATGGGTTAAGACTGATCGAATGTTGAGAAAAAGTAAATTATAAGCCATAATGATACGTAGTATACAAGTGTATGTAGAAGCAACCATATTAAACATAGACTTCGATTGGCTGAAATTGAAAAGGAACTGTAGGTCCGGAATAGGTTGCATGAAGTTGTAAGTTAAACAGTAATGTAGCTGCATACATGATCTGATTCAGGATGTGGTTGCGATTAAAAGGATGAATATTTTGTAAAGACATAGTAAGGTAGCGCAAGAGATCTTCAACAATTATTGGGTGGCGTAGCGAATTTGCTGGTGGTGTTGGAGTGTCAACAGAACGTATCGGTGCAACAAGTTCTGGCTTAACTGGATCGGGTTTAGGCTTAGCTTTGCACTTGTAGCTATAAGTGGGATGTCTTTCAGAACATCGGTCACAGTGTGGTGGTTCCTTAAGATTAGGGCAGCCTTTTGTCGGATGTTCCAGTGAAAAATAGCCACATTTGATGGTATTCGGACACTCAGATGTCGGATGAGAATTGTATTGTTGGCATTTCTCGCATCTAACCGGCAGAGGTGCTGGTGTGCGAGATGGTTCCACTTTGTAACGACGCCGGTATATATATGCACCGTGGAGAAGAAGTTGGTCGATCAACTGTTGTTGATCAGTGAGAACGCGGACTAGGTATGTTGGACCCTCGTTTTTCTTGATACGTATACACCGCTTGACAGGTAGTCCTTCTTGATGTAATTCAGAGTAGATTTCCTCATCGGTGAAGTCTGGTTCTACGCCACGAATGACCACGGATAACATTGGAGGACGTCCTGGTGGTGGTGGTGTCTTTCGTATGCTCGAGCTTAAAGTATATATTTTTGCCTTCAACCCAAAAATTTCGAAAGTCGCATTGTTGCGGACGTGAGTGGCGAAGTTTGGATTGGTCGATTTCAGGATTATACCCCGACGGGTCTTGATGATTTCTCTTATTTCTGGACGAGGAACGTATTTTACAAGTTGCTGGAAGACAGCGCGCACTGTGTCATATTTCGGATCATAATCAGTTGATAAGAAGTTATAAATGGTTTCTTGATTAAACAAAATTTGATTTTCAGTGGAAGTGGTTGTCCAATCCATACTAGTACTAGGATTATTAGCAGCAGTTGGATCTGCGATTGGTGTGAGACGTTGTTTCTTAGGATCCAATGTTTGCTCGCCATCAGAAAGAGATCTCGAACGAATTCTTTGTCCGTTATCTACACAGGTTGCATAATATGTTGGAACACTGGTGGTAGCTTGTACTACACGCGTAGTGCCAGTAACAATACGCGGTTGCTTTTTTTGCCGACCATTTGGCCCGATATTTAATGGAGATGTCTGAACCAGATTCGACTGTCCGGGAGCATTGCCTGAGTCCGCCATAAAGATGAAGAGTACTAGGGCCAAAGCCCAAACTGAGATGAAAGAAGATGAAAAGATGATTAGATGAAGTTCAAAAATCAAGGAACCCTTCGAAAGCGAGCACTTTCGTCAATCCCCTAAGTGTAGTATTTGTGTTATGCTCACAGGTACGTATTACAATACCTGGTCCTCGCTGACACAATAACAGACACAAGAGAGGCTAGGTTTCTTGTTAAGGTATGTAAGGGCACGGTCACGGTAATGGTGAAGTTTTGTGAAGAGTATCGGGCCGAAGCCCATGACTCCATGAATAAGATGGCATAAAGAATATATATAGATGTGCAGGTGGCTAGTTGGGTATTACTATTGTTTTATTATGTCTGGTAGTTTACATCTGCAACTGTCGCAGAGTAGCTGATAATGTTATTACGAGCTATGGAAAGATATTAAATGCGTGGCGTGCGATGAACATTCCGTAGAGCGCATTCGGTGCCGATGATGGCTATAGCTGGATTAACATGTCTTGGTAAAGTATGCCAGAACTTACGATGGAGATGCCGTAGAACTTCTCTAACAGGAGGCAGCTTGAAATCTTCCAGAATTTGGCTGTTGCGTGTATATCTGTCGTGACCAGTGATGATGCGACCGGTTCTCGTTTGCACACTTTCGAGTGTTTGAAGATGGCTATTAGAAGCATGTTGCCAGGCAGGACATGCATAAGAAACTGTGGACAGGACTAACATCTTGAATATGTGCACGCGGACCTCATGAGAGATTGAACTGCAGCGAAAAATGGGGTACAATGCCGAGATTTTCCGTAATGCTCGTTGCTTTATATCTTTGATGTGGTAACGGTAACTTTTTTTTAAACAAGAGTTTCATTCCTATCTAATGGATGGGCGGGCCGTAGAAGGCAACACCTTCTCTGTGGCCAGAGATATTTTTAAAACTGGAAAAAGGGGGCCCGTTGCTACAGCAACCACTGTTGCCATAACAACGAATCCTGTCACCGCTCGTCAATCTAAAACTGATTGAGGAAAAAGGAAGCTGCAACAAATGTGATGCACAGAATAAGTCGTGAGTGGGAACCCTTCACCCCTGGTGGGGATGTTCATGAAGCTATCGGCTTATGCCTAATTATATTGGAATATAATTTCCATTTCTTAATTTCTTAATTTCGAACATACTAGGTTCGATCGAAAAGAGAAAACCTTTTATCGGACTTCTAAAGAAAATAAAATCAAATAAATAAATACATGACCGTGTTTATTACATATAGAATTCCCAGTCACGACCCCCCTTTCAGTTTTATTAAAAATAGAAGGAGAACATGAAGAAAGGAAGAGGAAGATAGAAGAGGAAAGAGGTAAAGTAAGAAGGTGATAAAGAGGAAACTGTTACTGGATATTTTGAGGAATATGGTAAAGGAAAGTGAATAATTATCTAATTGTGATCATTTCCAATAGCTATTGGGTGAATGTCTGGTATTAGGGTGATCAAAGGTAGACACATGTTAACCCATACATCCCCGATCTAGATCCATTTGACCCCAACTACCGAATTATCCCAATCTAGCTCGGAGATAGATGAGAAAGTTTAATGTTACCGTTTATTCAATATTTCCAGAAGTTTTAGACTAATATTCAATATTTGAAAAATGAACGACGAAGTTGATGGCATGTTAGAAATGACCACAGAAAAAAAAATCAGAGTATCACATATGTGTCGAAGATTTTGACTCTCACAGTTCTCTCATGATAATCATTCGTTCAGGCTACTTAAGTCCTTTTTACTTCCTTCATAGAGCCAACTTAAGTTAGTATTAACATTCAATGAGTTCAATTGATAACTACCAATAATTATAATAAATTACACATGTATGACAAGATAATTGGTGCACTTAATACTAAACCTACATTTCACTCACACACACATTCATACAGGACAATGTATACTTCGGGTTGTATTTGGTTGAATTAAACTAACCTAACTACAATGCTATAGACATTTATTACATTTCAATAGAAGAAGATTTAGTTTGACATAACAGAAAAATTTAATACATGAAAAGAATGTTTCATAAACATGCACAGAAATTCGCTACTTGCAACAAGATCAAATAATACATTTCCCTTTTATATATATATATATTAAAAGTTGAATTACATGAAAAAGAATTAAACCAAAGACGAAACAAGGAAAAAAAAAAGAAAAAAAACTTCAAGGGTCAAGATATATTTAAAATTCAGTGCAATGAATACATATCGTTGCAGGCAGAAGAGAAAAAATAATTGGTTAATCATTCAAAAAAAAAAAACACTTTAGTAATATTTTATTGAGTCTTTGTCTCAATAGGAGACATATCGACAGTTTTATGAGTCTTTGTTTTTACGTCGATAATAGCTCCTTTTTCCAACTCTCTTTTTACGCACTGTGGTTTGTGTCCATGAGAGTATTCAATTGTTTTTGTTTTAACTATAGACAACTAATTGCTTCATATCACATATATGTATATCTATATTTCTCATTTCGTCACTCGACGCACTTGATCTAAAATTTCAAAGTTTGTCAATATTAAAGAAAATTTATCAAATCCAGTTACAGATATTGGGAACATATTTCCATATTCCGGTATTCACATTAACTTATTAAACAGATTTCAGTTCGTTGAATTTAAGATCACTAATTTTTTTCCTAATATAGATCTTGTAGTCAAAAGATTCTAAATATTGAATAGTTTGGTTTCCGATCGTAGGGGAAGGATTTGTTTCATGGTTTACTGATGGAAAGATTCGTTGGAGGGGCGCACTGTTTCGTAGGTTGCTAATTTCACTCGCAAAGTAAATTTGGGTAAGGATTAGGGTTATTCTTATTTATCTTACGACCCGCTACTTGTTTTATTCACATGCAGTAGTTAACATTATATTCCACTTTAATAGTTACAAAAATTAATAACAACTCAACAAAAAGTAATTTATGACAATTTACGCGGGAATACTATATATCACCAATAGTTAGTTAATACCGGGTGTCAAAAATCTATGGCAACCTAACAAGACCAGGGTAAATATCGAGCCCATTACATACATACTCGCATATATATATATGTGTTCATATTAATCAATACAATAAATTTCACTTTAATATCTATCTTAATATTTCATCGACGTTTAAATTCTACATCACCGTTCATATTCGACAAGTATTCATATTTTATAAATATTTATATTTATTTGGCTCAAAGACAAAACAAAAACCCTGACTATCAAAATTCACTTTTTTCCTTCATAAGGTTGCAACATTGTATTTCATATGAATAAACCCGATAATCAATAATCATTTTCAACTTACTAAAGATCCGCGTAGATATATAAAAAATAGTTGGTGTTATTTAATGACATAAGAGGTGGAAATGCAACAAAATGAGCAGGCACGTAACTTTTAAAACTATGTAAGCACATATATAGATGTATAAAAAAAAATCAATGTTATTGGAAACTAGTGGGCCCAGACTACTAATACATACACACTATATGACCAATCAATAGAAATAAAAACCAGAAATCAGTTGTCAATGGATATAATTTGTATGATCCATGAATAACGAATGTTTCTAGGAATCCGAAAGCATAGTGTACCTTCCCGTCAATTTCTCCCGTGGTGGATTAAATATCGCGAAAATGGTCCTGAGTTGTGCTGCAATACCTCCACGAATTGCATCCCTCGATGTCTCAGTTAGTACATACGATTGAAATAAGTGAAATGAATATTGTATGTTTTATGAGTTTCAGAAACCGGGGGGGGGCAAGGTTGAAAAATTTGAAAAAAAAAAGAAAAAAATCTCTAAGTAATGAAGACAGAGAGAGAGATAGAAAAGAAAGAAGACGAAGAATAGGGGCGCCAAAGACTTAAGTGAGAAATAACTAACGCTACAAAGACAGAAGTCGAATTTCACTCTCAACAAATCCTTAGCCAAAATATTATTAAAATGCCAAAAGGGTGGTCTACTCAAATACGTAGACTCAAGGAGCGCCCTGCTGCCAAGGAGCAAGTCTGTGTCTTGTAAATAATAACTTCACAAGTTATTGCTTGTAAAATTATTATCTAGTAACCGTATCCGGCCCAAACCAACAGGGTCCCGGAAATCGTCCGGAAGGTTGGAGTAGAGTCTTAATTTAGAATTTCAAAAGAAAAAAAAATCATCCGACCACTTGGAAACTAGAAGATTCCAGAATAGTAATGAAATTAAAGTAATAGCTAAGATATCCCTAACGAGAATTTGCCAAAATAAAAAAAAATTAAATAAACTGAATTTTGGATCGGTGATTTCAATAACCAAATTTCACCGATAGCTACCCTGCGCAGACACGCCACAGTCTGGGATGTCGTTAATTTCCCTCATCTAATTAAACTAAGAAAAGAAACGAAAATACTTAAGGGGACTAGGGGTCGACATCCGGGTACGCTATAACATAAATATTAATTTAGTAGCAGTTAGTTTAATCGGATAGTCCGAACTGAGTTATATGAACACTGCACAATAAATAAATAAGGTAAGCAACAAAAAAAAAATCTCGGAGAGGCTATGAATGCTAAAGGTACAAATGACCGAAACCTGTACTTTTCGATGATCACAGGATATAGCAGTTGGTTTTCTTAATTATCATTTCTGTCATCCTTTAGAAGTAATTCCCACATGATGCTACTCTATCTATTGAAAGGCTTAAGATCTGGGGCTGTTGTTAGGAGGTACATAAATGCAAAGTAACACACAATTCCCAACTATAATTTACTATCCAAGTAGCAAACTCGGTTGGATGAATGCACTGGTGTGGAAGTCAAAACGCGAGAGATTTTTTTTTCTTCTTTCTTTCTTCGTAAACATATTCGTATTTTCACTATATAAAATTCACTAGGCCTATCCATTTAAATATAGGGGTCGTCATCTCGTTCATATTATATATCATATTATTAACATATCATTACATTCATTCATTATCTACTAATTTTCGCGCGAAGTAATATTTTATAAACACCCTATTTCGTACATTTTACACGCAGGCCATACACATATTTACATTACGCAGTAATAAATATATATATATATAACTATCACAATCTATCACGCTCAAACCACCACACGATCACATTCATCGAACCACGTACTCTTTATTTCGAAGCACCCAAATTGTATTTACCTTGCAGGTTTAACAAAAATCATACATGTATTTACGGAAAGTTAAATTGTCAATGATTAATCTATTTCTGATTTGTTGATAAAACTGAAGCAACAATGGAATTTTCTACAGCCACGGGAAAAGAGAATTTAATACTACATTTTCAAACAAACAGTAACAGCATATGGGCTTTACTTCTATTAAGAAAATAGGTGTTCTTTATTTCAGCGGATTATTCATTAACTACTGGACCTAGCAAGCTGAAATTTTCAGTACAGTAAGATCTCATGCTATTTTATACGAAGGTATACTCATCCGAACCGAAAACCATGTCCACGGGAAGTAATTTGAGAATAACTGTCCACAATCAAACAATCTAAATCACTAAGTCATGCGATGTCGTACTGTCAACAAACAATTGACTACCGAAAACTGACGCTATGGCGCTGTAGTGGAGGCATAATTTACCGTGTACTGAAATGTATACTTGTACTCATTAATCAGAGATTTAATATTTACTCTGGTTTATTTATGTTAGAAAAATGGTACTAAATTAAAGCATATTTATACACTGTCCAAATCGAAAATTCACACACTCACACAAAACTACTAACTACATACACCACTGTTAGTACTATACATAAAGACAACTAACTAAACTAAACATGCACCATTTAGTTACATGCATGTTGACGAAAATAACCTAACACATTAGATTTAAAATACATTACTCCCTCGTCGATATATACAGTCGGCTCTATTTAATTTAAAGGGGGTCAAAAATGAGAAAGGTAACACTAGGTCTAATTAACCCGACCAATTGTTTACATAATGATTGCCAAAAATTGATGCCCTGGGGGCACCTTAACGAGGTTTATGGAGGGACCCTTCCCCTGAAAGGGGAAAAGGCCCTAAAACGAACAATAACTAACCCATTCCCCCGCTAGAACCGGTTCAATTTGGAAAAGGGGATAGGAGCCCTTTTAAGCTAACTTAAGCTGCCATTATGATTATTCACTTTACAACCATCAAACCTACGTACATGCGATTACTGAATAAATAATAGAAAGTCACTTTTACTTAATACACGAACAACATGCACTAACAGGTCGTAATTTCCCTAATCCCTACTTGAGTTTGAAATAAAAAAAAAGTAAAGTCACTCTTTCACTGTTGTCTATTCTCGATAGGCAGCAAACATGGCTTCCTAGTAAACAGAACTGGAATTTGTTATTTCACTGAATTGCAGCTTCTTTACCAAAATTTGTGGATTTTCCGGGCTCCTATTCCGTTGTAAATCTTTAACTATTGAATTACATTATATGTTACCTTAGTTGTCCTTGGAAATTGGAATTCTTCCCGAAAAATATGTAGCACAAAATTCACAAGCTGCTCCTTGTAAGGTGTCTTCGATTGTTCTGATAATATTGCGCCGAAAAAGCCAGAGGTAGGAGAATTCCTCCAATCAGAACGAAAACTTTAGCCGCGGAAATTACAAAGCAAATAGAAATTTGGCAAATCCAGATATAACCGGATCTGAAAGTGACTATGGACTAGTGAGAGGGGGTGAGGGAAAGATTAGGTACCTGGCCAAGATCTACATTGGTCTGAAATTAAGGAAATTTATATCCAATAACGGAACTATGTTTCGGTATGACGTCAGAATGGTAAACCTTGTAACTATTCAAGTTATATATCCGAAAATGGGTTTTACACTTAATCAAAATATAAATAAATATATTATACAGTGGGAATATGGTTACTAACGAAACCTTTGGGTTCATTATATTTAATTCGAAGTAGAGAGAGTAAATAAATTGTGTAACTAAACCGAAATTGAATTAAAAAAAATTACTAGGTACAGGGTGCGTAAAAAAAAATGCCATTACTTTCAACTGTAATGGTACATTACAGTTTTCCCCGGCCCATTAACAAAATTTTGTTAGAATAACAAAATTTTGCTAATTGGGAATACTAACTACTGATGCTTGTTAAGTTAACACACTCATTCATCCCATTCAAACGTTACCAGTCACTCTAGGACAGTGTATTATATCTACTTGGGGTATTGCGCGAGTAATTCACTACGTTTATCTTCTGTACAATTGAAAATCTTTAAATTTCGAAAATTGTGAGTTCCGATACTTTCACCTTTGAGATTATACAAAACAGCGCAGTTTTTTAATATTTTTTTCACGATAAACGGGCCAGTGAAAATTTTCATCCATTTGGCGGATTCCTGCTTTATTATTGACGATAAGTTGTGTAATTTCAGCATTACTAGTTGACCTTCCTCCAGAGTAACAGAATGTGTTGACCGTTTACTAGAATTTCGTGAATTTATATCTATCTCCGTAAATTTAAACCTATTTTCAACGGAATCTAATTGTTTTGGCCATGGGAACACCTTCCGGTAGTTGTCAACAGCAGAGTAACTCAGAAAGCGTTCCGCCGGCGTGCAACCAATACTTGAGCAATAAGAATTATTAAGAAGGTCCTGTATTTTTACAAGATATCTATACCAGGTGGTTTGATCTTCATTACACCATAACCGAACTAACCTATTGAGCTCTTTATGGCTGCGCTCTGTTATGCTGTTACCCTCAGGAGAATAGCTAGCTGTTTTCTTGTGTTTAATTTTATACTTAGCACAGAAATCCTGCCACAGTTTGGACTGGAACTGTGGGCCCCTGTCGCTTAAGAATTCTTGAGGATATGGTAAAAGGTGAAAATATCTTCTCTCTAGTACCGTTATTATTTCTTTGGTATGAGCTTTTCTGAGCGGAAGAAAAGTAACAAAACGAGAGTAAATATCTATTAATGATAAAATATAATAGTATCCCTGGCTAGGTGGTAATTTCCCAATAAGGTCCACCCCCAGAGTCTCATGGGGTACATTTGCTCTTATGTGATATTCTTGCTGAGCTATGGTTCGGTTTGCGAACTTTGTTTCCGCACATTGGATACAGTTTCGGATGAAATTTTTTATGGTAGCTTTTTGATTTTTCCAATAAAAGATTGCGCGACAAAAGCGATAACATTTTTGAACTCCAAAATGACCTGTGGAGTGAACAATACTGATAATTTGGTGAATACAAGCCTGAGGTATTACTAAAAGCCATTTTTGAACTCGCAACGGTTTTATGTACATTAACCCACAATGCATTGCGATTCTACTCCGATTACCACTATTTTCAAATTGCCTTAAGAACGTTTGACATAATTCATCAGTTTCTTGATTTTTCTTGATATGATTTAGATCAATGTCAGCATATTGTGTTTTCGTTAGGAAATGCACATAATGGGTTTCGGGTTCAAGCAATACCTCAGGCGGGTACCTACTAAGTGTATCGGCGATAATGTTCTCGCGGCCTGGACAGTGCTGAAATGTTAAATCAAATTTCTGTAATTTAAGTAGGATCCTGGTGGTTCTTGGTTCAAGGTTCTTCTGAGTGAAAGCATGAGTAACTGCTGCATTGTCGGTATGAACATGCGTGATACGACCCATAATATGTTGTTCAAAGTGCTCACATAGGAACAGAACGGACAGTAGTTCCAACTGAGAGATCGACAGAGACAATTCGTAAGGCTTTACCCGTCGACTAGCATATCCGATGACATTAGGATCTTCTTGACCTGCTGGATATTGTGCAAGATAGCCAGCCAGATTTTCCATACACGCATCACTGTGTATGTGAAATGGCAGGGAGAAATCTGGCTGACTTAGAGCAGGCGGATTGCTAATAAGCTCTTTTAACTTATGGAAAGTTTCCAATGTTTCATCGTTCCATGTGAATTTTTGATCCTTTTTTAGTAGTTGATATAATTTAGCGGTAAGTCCAGAAAAGTTTGGTACGAACTTTCTCCTCTACCCTATGAGGCCTAGGAACTTTTGTAATGCCTTCTTTGATTTCGGAACCGGAAAACAACGAATGGGTTCGTTTAATTTAGGGTCGACCCTTATCGTTTTGCCACTAATGATATGACCTAAAAATTTTATCTCCCGTGCGAAGAACTTACATTTTTGAAAATTTAAGGAAAAATTTGCCCTCTTGAAAATTTCAAAGGTTCTTTCTAAATGAGATAAGTGTTCTTCTTCCGTGACCGATTTTACCATAACATCATCAAGGTATAAAACTACAAAAGAACGAGTTGAGTCGTTGAAAAAATTAGTCATAACAGATTGAAAAACAGCAGGACTGCTCTTCAATCCCTGTGGCAAAACGGTAAGGCAATATTGCCTTCCTTTATACACAAAGCTAGTACATTGATATGATTCTTTGTGTAAACTGATCCCATAATAAGCACTAGACGCATCAAAAGATGAGAACCAAGTGGCTTGTGAAACACGATGTAATAAATCGTCTATTGGTTCAACCTGTGCTTGTGGAGAAATAATTTTTGAGTTGGTAGCCCTGAGGTCCAAAACGGGACGTACGCCCCCAGAGGCCTTTCTGACAACATGAATAGGATTTCTGTATGGGGACATCTGTTCTATAGCAATTCCTAACCGTAACCATTTATTTAATTCGGCCTCAAACTCGGGTTGCATTGCTTGTGGGACAGAATAGCAAGGTCCTACAACTGGTTCGTTATCTTTTAGTTGAATTTTGTATGGAGGCGCATTAACACGACGTGGGTACTCGGAGAAGAGAGATCTGTACTGTAATAATAGTTTACGGAGACCTGATCTAATTGGTGGTGGTAAGTCATCCCGAGTAGTAATGTAAGTGTCGATGTCTTGTGGAGAGACATTGCATTCGGCATTCAGGAATGGATCCAGCTGATCGTCCCTGTTAACCTCTCCCCCATTGAGAGGTGTCACTGCACAGGCAGCTTGACAGATAAATCTGGGGTCAAGCATGGGCTGATCCATCACTGGCCGCCCTGACTCACCGATTGCAATCTCTCTTTCCGGTATTCCCACTAACATTACATTTGGTTTATCAGTTGAAACAGTAACTGCATTCCCGAGACTATCTTTCATACGAATTTCTTTCTTTTCACGGTCGATGATACAATGGAACTTATCTAAGAATGGGCAACCCAAGATTAAATCCGTTCGCAAGTACTTAATGACAAAAATAGCTATTTCAAAAATATGGTCTTGAATATTAAGATTGAAATTTTGAACCCCTTGAACTGAAAAACTTTCCTTCCCAGCAAATGCACCCAGTGTAAGACCCGTGTACGGCCTTAATTTTGCAGAAGGGAAGCGCTGTTTCAATCTTCTCCACACCTCCCAGTCCATTAGGCAGAGCTCCGAACCACTATCAATGGTAGGAACAAGTTCAACGCCACCGATACTTCCTTTTAGGCTGGGAGATGCCGAGAAATAACGTTCTTCCCCCACCGCAAATGGCTCTTCATCGATTACGAATTTTATTATAAATTCTAAGGAATTCGGTGAGGGGTATTCTTGTATCTGAAACTCGGATTTACTATTATTAGAATATTGCGTTTTGTAGTTAATGGGGTGTATGTACCCGCAGTTATCCTCCCCCATTTCATCAGGTAACTGCGGCGTTAGTTTGTCGACTTTACCGCCGTTTCGCGACTATCACTCCCATTTAATATTGTTCTAGGCTCACCGTTACCACGCGCTTGCGAAGGGACTGAATTCTGGGGTCGATTTACATTATTGTTACTATTATTCTGACTATTACCGTTCTCCCTTCTTCCGTACGCCCTGTTAAAATTCCTCCTGGTGTTATCGCCCCTACCCGGGTTCGATTCCATGTTGGTACGGTCATAGGGACGATAACTCCGGCGATTGTTAGACATGGGCCGATTCCTAAATAGTCGCCGGCCATTATTGTTGTTTTCTGAGCCATACCCACTAGGATAACGAGATCCAGCTTGGGTATAACTCAGGAAATCTGTCTGGCAACTTGCCGTTACCTTCGTCTTCGTCGGTTTTAGAATTTTTGCCTGTCGGGCGAAGTATCGTTTTGGTGGACCACCAACTTCCTTGCCGCACAAGGCAGCTAAACGTGAGGTGACTTCTCGTACCGTTTGGCACAAGTGGGACGCTATGGCCCGGGACTCATCGGGTGGAAGAGCGTTAACTATAATATCTACAAGTTCAGCCTGAGAGGGATGTTCAGCTATCTGATAATATAGTTCGATAATTTTCCAAGCATAGTCCAAGAGGGACCCATACTTGGAGCGATCATACCGGAGGGATTGTAAGTTTCTCTTTTGGAGCCGTTCGATGTGCTCATTACAATATTCTTCTTTGAAAAGAATCAAAAAATCACCAAACGTCCGGATTTGGTATTTAACCGAAGCAAACCATGCGCCCGAAGCGGCGATCAAACATTTTTCAACTATCTGTAGGCGTTCCCCATCATTAAGTTTATACATGTCTAAATATTGCTGCAGTCTCCGCAGGAAAACTCGAGGTAACCCGTTAGTAATGTTCCCATCGAAAGTGGGAAAACGTTCAATATCCCGGAGGGAAACTTTAGAACTCATACTATGCGGGGCAGGAAAAGAATCCAGTGGAATCAACGCGTTATCCTGAGCAGTTGGGGTTGTCACCGGATTTGCCACCGACGGAGTGGTCACTGAACTGAACGCTCCCATATGACCAAGAGAGGTTTTGTAATTTGTGTTGACCATGTAAGGTTCAAACTTAGGACCCACCACGGTAGTAACCGACGGTCCGGCACATCTCCTTTCCCCTCCTGGCAGCACGCTGTACGATTGTACCATTCCAAAGGTAGAGTGAGCATTTACGCTAGTGACTGTTGTAGTCACAACACTCGACTGCATCGGTACATCAAAATTACTCAACCATGATTTCGAGGTTGGCTGATGCGGGGAGCAATACATTGCTGTGTCCCGTGCATCAGGCAACACTTGACTCTTACCCGGGAGGACGTTACTTGTTTCTGGGAGAATTTTCCCTGGAGAATCGCCATCAGGAAAAGGATAGGAGATATCAGACTTGGCGATTTGCAATTTAGTAATATTCCCCTTAATACTGTCTACTTCGGTTTGAATTCGACTAATTCTTTGGTCAACCGACTCTAGTTTAGTTTCTATTGATAGGTCGGATATTACAACATTCAATCTACTTATTTCAGCCTGCTGCTGTTCAACTTTTTGTTCGATGTCACCAAATCTTTTGTTTGTACTCTCAAACCTTATATCTATTTCGTTGAATTTCTCATTTGTTTCGTCTCTGAGCTGCTCGGTGGACTGTTGGGCCCGGTATCTAACCTGCTCCAGTTCAGTAGATGTTTGCTCTTTCAATTTGCTCATCGAAGAAGCAAAGTCTAAACAGATCTGGTCAATTTTATTGTTTAATACCTCGAATCGAGCATCGGTCTCTCGTTTCGAGGTATCAAACTTCTCATTTATTTCACGTCTCATTTCTGCATTCTCACGCCTCATTTCTGTATTATTTTGTTCCATGTTAGTGAATCTTTCGTTCATCATCGTGAATCTTTCGTTCATCATCTCCATCATCTGGCGAATTAATGCAGACGTGTCAGACCCTCCAGATGACATTCCTTCCTTCGGGTTTGCCGTCTGATCCCGAGAATCACTTTGATTTCCACTCTTTTCCTCATCGTCGAGGTCAGATATCTCCGCTGGAGATATTTGGCCTCGGTCCCTTTCACACTCCTCACAATATTTCATTATTTCGCCGGTTTGAACTTTTTCTGCATTTTCAGCAGTATCGTCCAAATTGGAGCAAGCAAAGTGGATCCATTTTAGTCCACAACCGGTACATCTTATAAGTCTCCGCGGGGCGCGAGATCTTTTCTCTTTTTCGTTTAATGTGCATTGAGTGCACGTGACATCACACTCGTCCTGTGACACAACAACCTTTTTTGTTGCCATAGTTTTGAGACACTTTACACTTTACAAAAGACAAGATATATATATCAGAAATACACATATACTATAAAATACTTATTCGCTATCCAGACAAGTATTATTCATAAATTAAAGGACTCCCATTCTCTTTCCTTCCTTGAAACCCTTCTAGCGTTTAGTTCTATTTTAGAAAAATTTTGACACTCCTTCTCTTTTTCCCCCTTAGAAAAGGAAACAAAAATGACAAAGTAGCCAACGACTCTACTTGTTTCACTTGACTATAAAATTTCTCGTATTAATTTCAATGTTGTAATCAATTCAACATGCCTTCAACCTCACTCTTTGACATTCTTAAAAAAAAAATTTCAAATCTATCGGTCGCCATTTAAACGGAGATCCGTTGCCATGGGAACAAACGTTGCCATGACAAACATTCTTGTCGCGGTTCACCAATTCAAACTAATTGGCATGATAACTGGTATTATTCAATAAGCATTTTCAGATCCGTTACCACAGTAAACATGGTTACCATGGCAACAGTCTTGTCACGTGTCGCCATTCTAAAACTGGAAAAAGGGGGCCCGTTGCTACAGCAACCACTGTTGCCATAACAACGAATCCTGTCACCGCTCGTCAATCTAAAACTGATTGAGGAAAAAGGAAGCTGCAACAAATGTGATGCACAGAATAAGTCGTGAGTGGGAACCCTTCACCCCTGGTGGGGATGTTCATGAAGCTATCGGCTTATGCCTAATTATATTGGAATATAATTTCCATTTCTTAATTTCTTAATTTCGAACATACTAGGTTCGATCGAAAAGAGAAAACCTTTTATCGGACTTCTAAAGAAAATAAAATCAAATAAATAAATACATGACCGTGTTTATTACATATAAAATTCCCAGTCACGACCCCCCTTTCAGTTTTATTAAAAATAGAAGGAGAAGATGAAGAAAGGAAGAGGAAGATAGAAGAGGAAAGAGGTAAAGTAAGAAGGTGATAAAGAGGAAACTGTTACTGGATATTTTGAGGAATATGGTAAAGGAAAGTGAATAATTATCTAATTGTGATCATTTCCAATAGCTATTGGGTGAATGTCTGGTATTAGGGTGATCAAAGGTAGACACATGTTAACCCATACATCCCCGATCTAGATCCATTTGACCCCAACTACCGAATTATCCCAATCTAGCTCGGAGATAGATGAGAAAGTTTAATGTTACCGTTTATTCAATATTTCCAGAAGTTTTAGACTAATATTCAATATTTGAAAAATGAACGACGAAGTTGATGGCATGTTAGAAATGACCACAGAAAAAAAAAATCAGAGTATCACATATGTGTCGAAGATTTTGACTCTCACAGTTCTCTCATGATAATCATTCGTTCAGGCTACTTAAGTCCTTTTTACTTCCTTCATAGAGCCAACTTAAGTTAGTATTAACATTCAATGAGTTCAATTGATAACTACCAATAATTATAATAAATTACACATGTATGACAAGATAATTGGTGCACTTAATACTAAACCTACATTTCACTCACACACACATTCATACAGGACAATGTATACTTCGGGTTGTATTTGGTTGAATTAAACTAACCTAACTACAATGCTATAGACATTTATTACATTTCAATAGAAGAAGAGTTAGTTTGACATAACAGAAAAATTTAATACATGAAAAGAATGTTTCATAAACATGCACAGAAATTCGCTACTTGCAACAAGATCAAATAATACATTTCCCTTTTATATATATATATATTAAAAGTTGAATTACATGAAAAAGAATTAAACCAAAGACGAAACAAGGAAAAAAAAAGAAAAAAAACTTCAAGGGTCAAGATATATTTAAAATTCAGTGCAATGAATACATATCGTTGCAGGCAGAAGAGAAAAAATAATTGGTTAATCATTCAAAAAAAAAAAACACTTTAGTAATATTTTATTGAGTCTTTGTCTCAATAGGAGACATATCGACAGTTTTATGAGTCTTTGTTTTTACGTCGATAATAGCTCCTTTTTCCAACTCTCTTTTTACGCACTGTGGTTTGTGTCCATCAGAGTATTCAATTGTTTTTGTTTTAACTATAGACAACTAATTGCTTCATATCACATATATGTATATCTATATTTCTCATTTCGTCACTCGACGCACTTGATCTAAAATTTCAAAGTTTGTCAATATTAAAGAAAATTTATCAAATCCAGTTACAGATATTGGGAACATATTTCCATATTCCGGTATTCACATTAACTTATTAAACAGATTTCAGTTCGTTGAATTTAAGATCACTAATTTTTTCCTAATATAGATCTTGTAGTCAAAAGATTCTAAATATTGAATAGTTTGGTTTCCGATCGTAGGGGAAGGATTTGTTTCATGGTTTACTGATGGAAAGATTCGTTGGAGGGGCGCACTGTTTCGTAGGTTGCTAATTTCACTCGCAAAGTAAATTTGGGTAAGGATTAGGGTTATTCTTATTTATCTTACGACCCGCTACTTGTTTTATTCACATGCAGTAGTTAACATTATATTCCACTTTAATAGTTACAAAAATTAATAACAACTCAACAAAAAGTAATTTATGACAATTTACGCGGGAATACTATATATCACCAATAGTTAGTTAATACCGGGTGTCAAAAATCTATGGCAACCTAACAAGACCAGGGTAAATATCGAGCCCATTACATACATACTCGCATATATATATATGTGTTCATATTAATCAATACAATAAATTTCACTTTAATATCTATCTTAATATTTCATCGACGTTTAAATTCTACATCACCGTTCATATTCGACAAGTATTCATATTTTATAAATATTTATATTTATTTGGCTCAAAGACAAAACAAAAACCCTGACTATCAAAATTCACCTTTTTCCTTCATAAGGTTGCAACATTGTATTTCATATGAATAAACCCGATAATCAATAATCATTTTCAACTTACTAAAGATCCGCGTAGATATATAAAAAATAGTTGGTGTTATTTAATGACATAAGAGGTGGAAATGCAACAAAATGAGCAGGCACGTAACTTTTAAAACTATGTAAGCACATATATAGATGTATAAAAAAAAATCAATGTTATTGGAAACTAGTGGGCCCAGACTACTAATACATACACACTATATGACCAATCAATAGAAATAAAAACCAGAAATCAGTTGTCAATGGATATAATTTGTATGATCCATGAATAACGAATGTTTCTAGGAATCCGAAAGCATAGTGTACCTTCCCGTCAATTTCTCCCGTGGTGGATTAAATATCGCGAAAATGGTCCTGAGTTGTGCTGCAATACCTCCACGAATTGCATCCCTCGATGTCTCAGTTAGTACATACGATTGAAATAAGTGAAATGAATATTGTATGTTTTATGAGTTTCAGAAACCGGGGGGGGGGGGCAAGGTTGAAAAATTTGAAAAAAAAAGAAAAAAATCTCTAAGTAATGAAGACAGAGAGAGAGATAGAAAAGAAAGAAGACGAAGAATAGGGGCGCCAAAGACTTAAGTGAGAAATAACTAACGCTACAAAGACAGAAGTCGAATTTCACTCTCAACAAATCCTTAGCCAAAATATTATTAAAATGCCAAAAGGGTGGTCTACTCAAATACGTAGACTCAAGGAGCGCCCTGCTGCCAAGGAGCAAGTCTGTGTCTTGTAAATAATAACTTCACAAGTTATTGCTTGTAAAATTATTATCTAGTAACCGTATCCGGCCCAAACCAACAGGGTCCCGGAAATCGTCCGGAAGGTTGGAGTAGAGTCTTAATTTAGAATTTCAAAAGAAAAAAAATCATCCGACCACTTGGAAACTAGAAGATTCCAGAATAGTAATGAAATTAAAGTAATAGCTAAGATATCCCTAACGAGAATTTGCCAAAATAAAAAAAAATTTAAATAAACTGAATTTTGGATCGGTGATTTCAATAACCAAATTTCACCGATAGCTACCCTGCGCAGACACGCCACAGTCTGGGATGTCGTTAATTTCCCTCATCTAATTAAACTAAGAAAAGAAACGAAAATACTTAAGGGGACTAGGGGTCGACATCCGGGTACGCTATAACATAAATATTAATTTAGTAGCAGTTAGTTTAATCGGATAGTCCGAACTGAGTTATATGAACACTGCACAATAAATAAATAAGGTAAGCAACAAAAAAAAAGTCTCGGAGAGGCTATGAATGCTAAAGGTACAAATGACCGAAACCTGTACTTTTCGATGATCACAGGATATAGCAGTTGGTTTTCTTAATTATCATTTCTGTCATCCTTTAGAAGTAATTCCCACATGATGCTACTCTATCTATTGAAAGGCTTAAGATCTGGGGCTGTTGTTAGGAGGTACATAAATGCAAAGTAACACACAATTCCCAACTATAATTTACTATCCAAGTAGCAAACTCGGTTGGATGAATGCACTGGTGTGGAAGTCAAAACGCGAGAGATTTTTTTTTTCTTTCTTTCTTCGTAAACATATTCGTATTTTCACTATATAAAATTCACTAGGCCTATCCATTTAAATATAGGGGTCGTCATCTCGTTCATATTATATATCATATTATTAACATATCATTACATTCATTCATTATCTACTAATTTTCGCGCGAAGTAATATTTTATAAACACCCTATTTCGTACATTTTACACGCAGGCCATACACATATTTACATTACGCAGTAATAAATATATATATATATAACTATCACAATCTATCACGCTCAAACCACCACACGATCACATTCATCGAACCACGTACTCTTTATTTCGAAGCACCCAAATTGTATTTACCTTGCAGGTTTAACAAAAATCATACATGTATTTACGGAAAGTTAAATTGTCAATGATTAATCTATTTCTGATTTGTTGATAAAACTGAAGCAACAATGGAATTTTCTACAGCCACGGGAAAAGAGAATTTAATACTACATTTTCAAACAAACAGTAACAGCATATGGGCTTTACTTCTATTAAGAAAATAGGTGTTCTTTATTTCAGCGGATTATTCATTAACTACTGGACCTAGCAAGCTGAAATTTTCAGTACAGTAAGATCTCATGCTATTTTATACGAAGGTATACTCATCCGAACCGAAAACCATGTCCACGGGAAGTAATTTGAGAATAACTGTCCACAATCAAACAATCTAAATCACTAAGTCATGCGATGTCGTACTGTCAACAAACAATTGACTACCGAAAACTGACGCTATGGCGCTGTAGTGGAGGCATAATTTACCGTGTACTGAAATGTATACTTGTACTCATTAATCAGAGATTTAATATTTACTCTGGTTTATTTATGTTAGAAAAATGGTACTAAATTAAAGCATATTTATACACTGTCCAAATCGAAAATTCACACACTCACACAAAACTACTAACTACATACACCACTGTTAGTACTATACATAAAGACAACTAACTAAACTAAACATGCACCATTTAGTTACATGCATGTTGACGAAAATAACCTAACACATTAGATTTAAAATACATTACTCCCTCGTCGATATATACAGTCGGCTCTATTTAATTTAAAGGGGGTCAAAAATGAGAAAGGTAACACTAGGTCTAATTAACCCGACCAATTGTTTACATAATGATTGCCAAAAATTGATGCCCTGGGGGCACCTTAACGAGGTTTATGGAGGGACCCTTCCCCTGAAAGGGGAAAAGGCCCTAAAACGAACAATAACTAACCCATTCCCCCGCTAGAACCGGTTCAATTTGGAAAAGGGGATAGGAGCCCTTTTAAGCTAACTTAAGCTGCCATTATGATTATTCACTTTACAACCATCAAACCTACGTACATGCGATTACTGAATAAATAATAGAAAGTCACTTTTACTTAATACACGAACAACATGCACTAACAGGTCGTAATTTCCCTAATCCCTACTTGAGTTTGAAATAAAAAAAAGTAAAGTCACTCTTTCACTGTTGTCTATTCTCGATAGGCAGCAAACATGGCTTCCTAGTAAACAGAACTGGAATTTGTTATTTCACTGAATTGCAGCTTCTTTACCAAAATTTGTGGATTTTCCGGGCTCCTATTCCGTTGTAAATCTTTAACTATTGAATTACATTATATGTTACCTTAGTTGTCCTTGGAAATTGGAATTCTTCCCGAAAAATATGTAGCACAAAATTCACAAGCTGCTCCTTGTAAGGTGTCTTCGATTGTTCTGATAATATTGCGCCGAAAAAGCCAGAGGTAGGAGAATTCCTCCAATCAGAACGAAAACTTTAGCCGCGGAAATTACAAAGCAAATAGAAATTTGGCAAATCCAGATATAACCGGATCTGAAAGTGACTATGGACTAGTGAGAGGGGGTGAGGGAAAGATTAGGTACCTGGCCAAGATCTACATTGGTCTGAAATTAAGGAAATTTATATCCAATAACGGAACTATGTTTCGGTATGACGTCAGAATGGTAAACCTTGTAACTATTCAAGTTATATATCCGAAAATGGGTTTTACACTTAATCAAAATATAAATAAATATATTATACAGTGGGAATATGGTTACTAACGAAACCTTTGGGTTCATTATATTTAATTCGAAGTAGAGAGAGTAAATAAATTGTGTAACTAAACCGAAATTGAATTAAAAAAAAATTACTAGGTACAGGGTGCGTAAAAAAAAATTGCCATTACTTTCAACTGTAATGGTACATTACATTTTCAACTTTTTTAAATTATATGACATGGAGAATGATTTCAGGCTATAGAATAATGTGGATTGAAGTAAGGAACTAATAGCAAATCAAGTTGACGAGGATATGTAAAAGGTGGCTGTTGTGTTAAAATGTTTCTTGGGTACATGTGCGGCGCTTATGAACAATATATATGTGGATTTCGCTGGTAGATACGGCGGTCAGGATTATACTTATCTATGGCTTCGGTGCATTCGTATATTGCTAACAGATGGGTGGTGGGTAAGTATAGCGTGGTACAGCAGGAACTTGGTCTAACAGCTCATGGGCAATGGGATGTGCCAATTGGATTCGTGTCGCTATGTAGCGTTGGCGTAGATGGTAGAAGTGGGGCAAAATAGTTGGAAATTGCGCACGACGATATATTTCAGCAGTGGGAGTATCGAAAGCGAGAGAGTAGGCCAGACGTAAGGCATGTCTTTCAAGAACTTTCAGACGTTCATAGTAAGTTGGTGCTGCTGATAACCAGGCAAGATGTCCATACGTTAGTAATGGGCGTACGAAGACTTTATATGTTAGCAGTAGAAGTTTTGTATTAAGACCCCACGTGGTGCTTTTAAGATTTCGTAAAAGGTTCAAACGGCGCCGGATATTAGCTTCCAATTTATTGTAACGGCACGGTCACGGTCACGGTCACGGTAATTTTGAAGTTTTGAGTAGAGTATAGTGCCGAAGCCTCTGACTCCATGAGTTAGATGGTATAAAATGTATGCAACATGTGCAGGTGGTTTGTTGGGTAGTACTATTGTTTTGTTAGGCGTGGTAGACTACATCGGCAACTGTCGCAGAGTAGCTGATGGTGATATCAGTGCGAACGCTGGGAAGATATTAATGCGTGGCGTGCGATAGACATTTCGTAGAGCGAATTCGGTGCCGATGTTAGCTATTGCTGGATTAATGTGTCTGGGTAAAGTACACCAGAACTTACTGTGAAGATGTCGCAGTAGTTCTCTAACAGTAGGAAGTTCTAAATCTTCCAGAATTTGTCTGTTTCGTGTATATCTGTCGTGACCAGTGATTATACGACCAGCTCTAGTTTGCACACTTTCAAGTGTTCGAATGTGACTTTATGAAGCGTGTTGCCAAGTAGGGCATGCATATGAGAGGGTGCACAGGACTATCATCTTAAGTATGTGAACGCGGACCTCATGAGAAATTGAACTGCAGCGAAAGATGGGATATAACGCTGACATTTTTCGTAAAGCTCTTTGCTTGATGTCGCTGATATGTGCGGCGAATGTTAGCCCACGGTCTAAAGTCACTCCCAAGTATTTGAGGTGAGTGGCGTGAGGCATGTGTGCGTTCTCATAGATAAGATGTCGATGGACGCGTATGCGTCTGGGACTGTGGATGACAGCACAACTTTTGTCTGTATTTACTTTAATCCTCCAATGTCTTGCCCATTCCTGAAAACTTGTTAGTTGACGTTGCATATAGATGTAGCATTGTGAAAGGGAGCTACTGGTCGTGAAAAAGGCAGTATCATCGGCGTACGTTGCGTGAAAGCAATGTGGTAGTGTCGGAAGATCCGCTGTGTATAGAGTATATAAAAGCGGTGAAAGTACAGCGCCCTGTGGAACACCTGCTTTGATAGTCCTAGAGGAGGATTTGACACCGTCAACAGACACATGAAATGTTCTGCCTATGAGGTAAGAACGAAGTACATGCAGAAGACGATCGGGAAGATCTTGGGTGTATAGTTTATATAGTAACCCTGCTAACCAGACTTTATCAAATGCTTTTGAAACATCCAGATATACTCCAAGGGTGTGTTGTTTTCTGTTGAAAGCCACTGTTAAGTGATCTACTACGCGTACGAGTTGCGTAGTAGTACTATGTTGTGCACGAAACCCGAACTGATGGGATGGTATGAGATCATTATGGACTACATGCTGTCTTAGCCTCCAGAGTAACACACGCTCAAATAATTTACTTAAGTGTGACAAAAGACTGATCGGCCTATAGTTTTCCGGGAGCAGCGGATTTTTTCCAGGTTTGGGTACAGTGATAATATGAGCTTCCTTCCAGGTCTTTGGGAAGTAGCATAGTTGAAGGATGGCATTAAATAAATAGGTTAAGAAGACCAGTAATTTCCTTGTTGGGTGTTTCAGTATCTCAGTTCTAATCCCATCAGGCCCAGATGGTGTCCTGGCCGGCAGACGTTTGATATGTCTTTCTAATTCCCTAGGTGTTACTAAAGTGATATCATCTAGAGAGTTTTGTTTATTTATGGTATATAATGTGGTTCGGATGTGCTGTGGAAATAAGGATCGAGAATTGCTCTATTTGGCTGGAACTGTTGTTCCAAAGGGTCGGCGAAAATATCCGCTTGTGACTGAGGGTCTTGAGTCAGTCCTTGAGGTCCTTGTATGACTCTAGCTTTTGAAGCGTTTGTAGTACGTTGGAATGCTTTGGAGTACGTCCAGATTTTGCGATCATTTACTGTAACATTGCGAAAAGTGTCTTCCCCGTATTGTTGGTTTTGTTGCATAATCAGCATCTTGAGTTTTGCACGCAGTTTGTTCCATAGTGTCTTATATGCTGGATGTAGTGTGTGCTGCCATCGACGCCTAGCCCAGCGTTTCAGATGAATATACAGGTGTAGATGAAAACTGTCGCATTGACCAGTTTGGGTTGAAGAGATTTTGTTCGTGGTACTTGCTGTCTCTGCAGTACGAAGTGCTAAAGTGACGTGGGAAACTGCTTGTTCTATGTTCTCAATGGTGGCGGGTCTATCTCGTAGATCGATCATAGTGTTTAGTTCCCGTTTAAATACATCCCAATCAGTTTCTATTTGTTTGATGAGAGGGGTGGTATGTTCGAGGCTGCGGTGTGAAACGTGGAAAATGACGGGGTCATGATCAGAGTCTAAATCCGAGATGACATAAGGATGTACAGTGAAGGATACGTCCTTGCAAAGAGCGATATCAAGCACATCGGGTTGTCCACCGAATTTTGGATGGTGAGTCGGGTCTCGTGGAGCACTGATGATGAAATTGGACGTTAGGATATATTGGTGTAAGACGTCTCCAGCGTCATTAGGTTTAATTGAGTGCCATTCGCCATGCTTAGCATTAAGATCTCCAGCCAAGATTACTTTTGGCCCTAAGCTAGCTATGATATCGAAATCTGTGAGCTCTAGTTGTGTAGCTTGGGACCTGTACCCATTGACGAATATCAATGGAACGCCTGGAGTTATTAGCTCAACAGCAAGGGCCTCCAAAGTAAGTAGGGGTGGTATTGTAATCAACCTGACTGGGAATGACTTTTTGATTATAAGTTACAATCCTCCGTTCTGACTACCCACTCTATCCTGTCTGTACACAATGTAGTTGGGTAATCGCCAAGTAGTGATTTGAGCAGTAAAATGCGTTTCTTGTATAAACATAATATCAACTTTATGTTGAGTGAGAAATCTAATAAGCAGGTGTTTCTGCCCTTCGAGACCATCTGCATTCCACATAGCAAGAATAAGGGAGTGATGGAGAACCTTGGATTTAGAAGCATCCATCGCCAACCATTTCTGCTATAGTTTCTATTACAACTGCAGTCTTAGAAGCTGAATCGACTGCTTGTCGGAACCGCGTAATCCCACGTTTGATATGCGTTATTATTTCCGGAAAGGTAATTCCTTGAGAAAGGAAAGAACGGACTTTAAGTCCAGATCTTCTTTAGAGTTCCCTTGATTGAGTGCAGAAGTTGACTGTGTGGGGGAAGAAATGCTGGCTTCAGGATCATTATCTGTAGCCATTGGCTGGTTATTAACAGAAGTCGGAATGGAGGTTTTCTCTGTCGTTGTTTCTTGTAAATTTTTCTTGGGTGCTTCTGGGCGTTTCTCCGGCTGCTGTGCCGGCAATTTTAGTGCTTCAGATTAAAATTACATACCGGGCAACCACGATAATTTGCCGGGTGATCCCCCTGACAATTTGCACAAGTGGCGGGTGTGGATGTGTCCGGTTTACTGCAAGACTGTGTAAAATGCAGTTGCCCACATTTGAGACACCGCGGGTGAGCTTGGCAGGTATCTTGAGAATGCCCCAAGCGTTGGCACCTGTAACATTGCAGCACTGAAGGAGGCTTATAGGGTTCGATCTGGACCTTGTAGTGTAGCAAGTTGTTAATTGCGTATACCTCTTTAAGAGCTGCAGTTCTTTCCAAAGCTACCAAGAACAGCGGCATCAGTATTTTCTTATCATCAGTCTTGCTTTTGCGAGACATTTGGTGGACACTTGTTGGTTTGAAGCCTAATCGTGTAAGTTCTTCCTTCAGGTCATCTAATTCGGTGTCAATAGGCAGTTTACGGACAACTACCTTTATGGGCCTTTCATTTTTTGCTACTCCTGTGGCATATTCAGTCTTTGTTTGTTCACAATAAGCTTTGATAGAGTTATAGTCATCTTTGTTAGCCGCTTGAAGTCGGATGCGCTCCTTATTGGGCTGAGCTAAGGGAGGATCCTTCAGTGCTCGCGACAAGGTCCTTATAAATGTATATGTGTTCGTTATTCCGTATATGAAAATCGGAGGCGGCCTGAGACTGGAGAGCTTGTTAGTCGGTGCATTGTTGTTGCTGGTACTAGTATTATCTGCTTGTTCAGGTGACAAAATATCGAACCTATTACTGGTGGGGAGAGGTGGATATTCTTGGGTGCTGTTAAATTGTTTTTCAACCTTGTTGAGATTTTCCAAAGAAGACCTACGCCGCTTAAGTGTTCCCACTACTGTGAAATCCATATCTTTAGTGTTTCTCGACGTTGATGGCTGCGAAATACTTGTCTGTTTAACTGCAGGTGTTTTCAATTTCGTCTTCGCTGGAGCGGTCGTTTGCTTGTTTTTACCTAAAGGCACAAGGAAGTCTTCTGGTTTATATGTTGATCGTATTATTTTGCCCCTGTTATTAGGAATTTTGCATGATTGGGCCTTTTTCTCAGATTTGACTGGTGTCTTCTGAGAGACCATCTTTATACTTAAAGTAGGAGATGGCGCCAGCTTAGCAGAAAGGGGTGTAGCTGTGTACCTCTTAAATGGGTTGTTCTTAGAACAATGCTCTAAGTTTGTAGGTTATTAATCTGCTTCCTCCGAGGAGGAAGCACAAAAAGTAATCGATAACCAGTAGAGATGCCTAAGTCGTCAGCTAATTTCGCTTGTCTCTTCCTCCGAAGAGGGGAGTAACAAAATAAATCGTGAAACCAAAAGAAATAGCAAGGTCGTCAACAGTGTAAGATCAAGTTGGTGGTAGCCTCCGTGGAGGCTTAAAATCAATTCGACGGTTGTTTCCTTGAAACCAAAGAGCCAAGTAATCCAACCGTATAAGATGTTCGCTACTAAAATGAACCAATGGGGATGGAATACCAAAATGACTTGGTTATTTTTCACCACCAGCTACGGATACCCTATTTTTTTACCTAGTTAGAGATTCCAGGTGGCCAGTTCCATAAAGGCACGGTCACGGTCACGGTAATGTTGCAGTTTTGTATAGAGTGTCGGGCCGTAGCCCCGGACTCCATGAGTAGGACTGTATAATATATATATATATATATATATATATATATAAAGATGTGTTGATAGTTAGTTGTAAATTACTATTGTTTTGTGATGGTTGGAATCCTACATCTGGAACTGTCTTGGAGTAGCTGATTATGGTTTTATTACGAGCTCTGGGAAGGTACTAAAGACGTGGCATGCGATGGACGTTCCGGAGAGTGCATTCAGTGCCGATGTTAGCTATGGCTGGATTAATATGTCTGGGTAAAGTACGCCAGAACTTACTGTGCAAATGCCGTAGAACTTCTCTAACAGTGAGTAGCTCTAAATCTTCCAGAATCTCATTGTTTCGTGTGTATCTGTCGTGACCAGTGATTATGCGACCAGCTCGAATTTGTACACTTTCGAGTGTTTGCATATGACTGGGTGAAGCATGTTGCCAGGCAGGGCATGCATAAGACATTGTAGAGAGGACTATCATCTTGAAGATGTGAACTCGAACCTCATGGTAAAGTGAACTGCAGCGAAAGATGGGGTATAACGCTGAAATTTTTCGTAAGGTCCTTTGTTTGATGTCCCTGATGTGAGCGGCGAACGTTAAACCACGGTCTAAGGTTACACCCAAATATTTGGCGTGCATAGCGAGATGAATACGAGCATTCTTATAGGTTAAATTTCGTGGAACACGGAGGCGTCTCTTACTGTGAATGACAGCACAGCTTTTGTTTGCATTGATTTTAATCCTCCAACGTCTTGCCCATTCCTGAAAACCGTTTAGTTGGCGTTGCATGTAGATGTAACACTGCGCATAACGGCAACATTTTTTTTTTAAGGTTACAGGGTTAGGGATTGGTATTGTAAGCTTTATTCATCTCTTTTCATTTCAAAAATTGTAAGCTTTTAGAGTGTCTCATAACCCTAGCCATTAGAGGGTTACGCCCTCTCTTTGGCACAGAATTGACGACACTGGTGTGTTTTCAGTATATAAGATGGTCTAAGTGCAGTTTTATAAACGAATAGTGCTGAAAGTAACAATAAACAAAACATTAAGTGAGTGAGTAAATTTAAATGTGCATATAAGTAAACAAAAAACATACATAAATGATGCAGGTAGAAACAGAATGGAACTTTGGCATGGAAGCAGTGCGTTGTGTTTTTATGAAATAAACATGATAGTATAGAATGAAATGCAGTGCGTAGACGCCACAGTCACAAACATAGTGTTAGATACACGAATGCATGTTAGTTCTTCTGTCTTAGGGCGACTAGAGACTGATGGAAACACGGGGAAAGCCCAAGGTTAGTATTGAATTTGGACATAGTACTAAAATGGAAACAAATGATGAAGATGATCTGGTATATGATATATATGAAAGATGTCGTGTTTTCAGCTGTAGGATGTGCAGATTTTAGGTATAGCGTGAGGAGAATGTTTAACGGTGTATGCAGATATTTATCAGTTTCAGCATCAGCTTGTAAAGTATCTAGGAGTAATGGGTGAGAAACTGGTAGGCGAGAGAGTATGTATTTCAAACGGAGATCTGCAAGATGTTGAATAAGGTGAGGAAAGTTGATGTGTTCGTATGTCATGAAGTTCGGGTATGGTAATTTTATGCGATATGCAAATCTAATGGCATGGCGTTCTAGTATCAATAATCGGTCGTAAAACTTTGTTGGAGCATTGCACCAAGCAATGTGGCCGAATGTTAAAATGGGCCTGAGGAACATTTTGTATGTGTTGATTAAGAGAGGTGCGTGTAAACCCCAAGTCGTTCCTGTTAGACGCCGTAGAAGATTGAGCCGCAAAGTGGCCTTTTGTGTTATTTTCTCTAAATGAGCTTTCCAGCTTAATTTAGAGTCAAAAACAACCCCGAGATATGTATCTGTAGTTGTTCGTCGAAGTAGATGGCCTTCTAGAGATATATTAAGGTTGCGAGGGTTACGTTGAACCTCGGAGCGGCGTTTAGGAGGTAGAAATACCAATGCTTGTGTTTTGGAGGCATTTAAAGTTAGTCGCCATGTGTTGCACCATTGCATAAAATTATTTAGAATTGATTGTAAGGTTGTGTTGATCTGCTGCATGGTCTTGCCCAGAGCTAGAAACGCCGTATCATCCGCGTATTGAAATAAGTACACATTCTGTGTAGGTTGTGGTATATCGGAGGCGTACAGTATATAGAGAAGTGGGCTGAGTGCAGAACCCTGTGGAACTCCGGAGTATGGAAAAATAGGACGGGAGAGGGCAGATCCTATGCAAACATATCCGATTCTATTAGTTAAGAAGGTATATATAAAACGTAAATAACTGATCGGAAGGTTAAGTTTCTGCAGCTTCCGTATGAGCCCATATTGCCATACTTTGGCGAATGCTTTTTCCAGATCCATTAAGACGAGACATGATGGGAGACCTTTGTTATATTGATTGGTGATAATCGTCGAAAGACGAAGTAACTGGTCATTAATCGAAAATGTGGGTCGAAAGCCTGCTTGATGTGTAAGTAATAAATTATGTTCATGGATATATGGATGAAGCCTTTGTACGAGGACTTTTTCGAACAGTTTACTAAAGACTGATGTGAGCTGGATAGGACGATAAGACGTTACATCATGTGCCGGTTTACGAGGTTTGAGAAACATGCAGATTTTGGATACTTTCCAATTCAGAGGATAAAAGCCGGTACGGAGAATAAAGTTGTATACTGCAACAAGTAACGTAAGCAAAGAAAGCGGAGCCTCTTTTAGTAGCCGGTAGGAAATACGATCAATGCCTGGCGCAGTATCGCGCTTCTTATCGAGCGCACGTTGAAGTTCCTGAGTAGTGATCGGTGATGTAAGAGGGGCTTCCTCATCGAGTATGTGTAAAAGTAACGGCTGTAGAGCAGGAAAAGTAGCCAAGTCTGTACAGTTACGTGAATGAGGAGATACTTCAGGTGTGAAAACTGTTTGCAATTGCGTTAACGGCAACTTTTTTTTTAACAAGAGTTTCATTCCCATCCAATGGATGGGCGGGCCGTAGAAGGCAACACCTTCTCTGTGGCCAGAGATATTTTAACAGCAACACAAATACATTCCTAAGATAGCAAAATCTACGGTAATTTATAAGTGGCAAAAAAAAAAAAACAACAAAATTCATAATTACACCAATATATATTACATTTTCCAAAATTGATATAAGTTGGATACAATTTACTAAACACGTTTTATTTCTTTGCGAATTTACAATGTAAAATGCTATGGGGGAACAATCTGCAAGAAAATCACTATCAACGTGCGTAGTGCCATCTATTGACAATCTTAAAATGCATAAAAGCACCCAGTTATTCAATGTCAGGTCTGAAAATATTATAGGAAGATATATTTTACGTGAAAATGTTTGAAAATAATGCAATGCGAATGCAGTTTGGTCAAGGGCCTCGCAAGCCCTGCATAAGCATTGATAGGGTATAAATGAAAAAATGCAAATCACTAAAAAGCGTTGACAGCTAATGGGTACAGAAAGACAATACACAATGTACTCCCATGCGCAAAAAAAAAAATTGCGCGTATACTGTAACTCACGATTTTTCTCAATTATTTCATTTTCCTTATGTTTATGGGTAAAATTAAGTTATTAGTATGTGGAGATAATAGAAAGCAATTCATCTAAGGAGATATTTCCAAAAAATATAATAAAATAATAAAAATATAAACAAAAAACAAAATTATGTTCGGTTTTGTGTATACTGGCAATAATGTTTTCGAGGGAATTTTTGGAGTAGCATAGCACGATTGTAGAGGGAATTACAGAATTGGTAACAGAACAGGGGGGCAGTTGAATCAAGGAACAGGAAAGTGGAGTAAAATATTGCATTTATTGGCTTAAATCTAGGGTGTAAATTGTCTGCCAAATATAAATTAGCTTCTGTAACCAAGATGTTGTCCGGAAATATATAAACAAAGAGAAAAACTGTTGTCTTAAGTTTGGAAGTGACATGCTCTATAGCCATAAGCTTTTATTTCTTAAGGAAAAGATAGGCAATGAAAGAAAGTTTGTGTGGTCAAGTGGGTAGAGCGACGGATTAGTAATTCTTATATTCTTTTGACACCAGATCGAATCCCATCCGATCCTGTTCAATTTTTTTCTTTACAAAACATTGTAGAAAGTGTATAATTTTTATGTTAATAAGAACCGAAACAATATAATAATGAAATAACTTTTTGTTTTTCTGATGACGTATTTATTCAGAATTAGCTTACTATTTATTACTAATAGCGATTGTTTTCAGTTTATGGTATGGTATGCTTAATCATTCCCTCTCCGTTTTTTTAACACAGCAGAAGTAACTTCAAACTTCAACTCACTGCGAGTGTGTCTGTAAAAAACAAAACAAGCGCGACCTGCAGCTTTACACACAGCGTGACGAACACAATCACAGCCATAGCTCGTTGTCTGTTCTAGTGTTTCTGTGTGTGTGTGTTCCTTTTTTAGAGTATTGACTCTCTCTCTCTCTCTCTCTCTCTCTCTCTCTCTCTCTCCTTTTGTTTCATATCAACAAGTGCAACAAATGCAAGTCTGTGTAAAAAAAATCAAGAATGCTTTCTTTAAACAAAACTAAAGTTTACAGCTCTCTTTGTGAATAACACGAATGCTTCCGACGAATTCTACAGTAGCGTGAAAAACTGATAATAAAATGATCTAACATGCATAAGCTTCTTTTTCTAGGGTGACAACAGATTAAACATAACAAATTAAATTTTTGGGATTACAAATTATCACATTACGTGTCGGTGTAGGCCTATTCGTTTTCACATTCGAGCGACGAAAGAAGAAAGTGTGGTTATAGTTATAAAAACCGAATACCAGATTTCAATGAATTCAAGTTACATGCCTCCTACATATCGAAAAAATGATTTCTCGATGTCTGTCCCTCTATTCGTCTCTCGGTTCGTCACGCTTTTACACGCACTCAAATAGAGGCCCTACTGTTCAACGTATCTGGACCGAATTCTAGACATAACGTTTTAATAACATACTATCTTTCGAATTTTATGTCCTTCGACATCTAAAAGTAAGGGTAATTTACTGAAGGATTAAAATTTAAAACAATCAATTTTCTCAAGTAAAAAAAGCTGTGACGATTTTATTTACTTTTTATAAATATATATTTTATTAACGAATCTCCACCGCATATGAATATTTTTTCTGAAAAAATATATATGGTGTAATTTACTGTATGGTATGCGTTCTTTTTGCAGAATTTTCTCAACACATTTCATAAATAAACGTATCATTAATAACCTAACAAACAACTCGTTCGAAGGAGTAGCTTAATCTTAGGGTGAGCTTTACCCTGATAGTTTTCCCATTAACGCCTCAGGCAATTTTATTCATATTTCGTAAAGAAATGTTTCATTAATAAACTAACATACAGAATAAATCATTTATTCCGATAACATACAGAAGAAGTGGTTTTCTCAAGGGTTGAATTTTTTGGACAATTTTCTCAGTAATAACTGATACAAATTTGTTCTAATTTCAGTAAAATATTTTTTGTAATAATCTTACAATATGGTATAACTCGCTTGTTCCGAAATGAAAAATCCAAAAGAGATACTTTGACAGTGATTTTTTTCCCGACGATTTGCTTAAAAATTACTCGATATACTGTCAAAATTACAGATAGAAAAGTTTACCTTTGGGGGTAAGCTTTTCCCGATGACCTTCCTAAAAAACACTCAGGAGATGTTTGTTGTTCATATTTTATAAATACATGTGACATAAATAACCTAGCTATATGGTATAATTCCCTCATCCGGAAAAACTAGAAATGGTATATTAGTTTTGACAGTAAGTTTTACCCTGCGATTTTCTCAAGAACGACTCAGGCGATTGTGTTCGTTTTTCATAAATAAATGTTTTACGAAAACACTAACAATATAGCATAGCTCGTTTGTCCTGAAAAGATCCACAAGGGATAATTTATTCTTGGGGGTGACTTTTTTCATGATTTTCTCAGAAATTACTCAGACGCTTTTGCTTATAGTTCACATACAATTATTTCCTTAATAATTCTAATATATGGATCAAGTTATTTCTAACGAAAATATGACCAATGGGTACTTTACTTTTGGGCCTGAAGTTTCTTCTAGCAAAGTTTTCCAAAACATTATTTTATTCGCAATTTCCCAAATAAATGTTTCAATAATAGTTACAGCCTAACATAAGTCAGTGTAAAAAATTCGAGCGAGAAAGTACAGTGCGTTTGCTCCGTATCCTTTCTTAAATATATTTTTTAATGTTACACCTAATCACAATTTTCCGAACAAAATCGAAACTTCTTTTTAAATGTGCCTTGTTGTGGTCAAATGGTTCAAGTGCATTGGTTCTGGATTTGATTTCCAGTGAGAGCTAGTGTATTTTCATCCAAGAGATGTGACACGTCGGTGCAAAGAAAAAGTGTTTAAATAAGCCTAACCAAGCTAATCAACAAAAGAAATAATACAATCTTACGAAATTATCGTAGAAATGTTGTTAATATTAGGTAGGTGCGACTGAAATGTCCAAACGATTATTGTCAATTCCAAAGGCCTTTGTTTTCGTCCGGCGGGAGCTCATGTAGTTCGGATTCTACGTTAATCAGTAGGTCCACGTCTCATATAGCCTCGCTGCTGAAAGGGACGTTAAACTCAAAATCACATCACACATCTTTGTTTTCGCCTTTGTTTTAAATGTCTCTGTTCATGAGCTCCTTAGTGGCTAAGCGGTTAGTGTACGCGCCTTTGGCATGGAGGACCCGGCTTCGATTCCCGGCGAGAGCTCACGTGCTTCGGAGTCCACGTTAATCAGTAGGCCGAGGTCTCATATAGCTTCGTTGCTGAGCGAGACGTTAAACTCAAACTCAATGTCTTTGTTCATAAATGTCTTTGTGTATGGTTTTGCATATACGTGGCATGGACATTAAATTTTGATTTCTACGCCATATGTATCTAATTACATACACAGCTATAGAACGAACACAACAAACTTGGAATATCTACATTGTTTGCGTATGGAAAATAATCACGCTCTACTGCACAGGAGAGCCGTGTGTATGGAAATCCATACACATGGCAATCAACGTAATAAGAAATGTATAATAATAAGAATTATTATTGTTATTATTATTATTAATAATAATAATAATAATAATAATAATAATAATAATAATAATAATAATAATAATAAACAGAAAACGATACGATCACTTACATAATTTATAAATATAAGTTAACATTTAATAAGCATATAACTGCAATGGAATTAAGTTGTTTCTCTCTCTCCCTGAACGCAACAGCCCTTATTGTGTTAAGCTGTGGAAGGGAACTTGTGGCACTCACGATTTGGGGCGGTGTGTGGTCACAACTTCGGATCCCTTTGTTGTTAGTCCTAGCTTTCTAGACGGATGCAGTTATTCCCGGTAGAATATACAAGCAAATAGATTTTGTATTACTATTAAAGTAAATAATTATACTCATTCCCTCAATGTGATACTTGTGGTTGCTTAACCGTATACAGACAGCTGATCCATGGAAGAATCGTTGATAATAATAATAATAATAATAATAATAATAATAATAATAATAATAATAATAATAATAATAATAATAATAATAATAATAAATAACAGAAGCTCGACAAATATTCTTGCAAATAATAGGAAAAAGTTTGCGTCACACAGTTCACTTTGCTGGACACACCAGTGTGCAACGTTATACCGATTGTGGCACACTGGAATATGGGGTATGTTTTTTTTTTTTCAACTATTCCAATTGCTTCAATTGAAATGGATCTATAATAATAAGAGAGTGAATTTAGTCTTCTTACCCTTCGATTTAGAAAGAAGGTTCGCGAGAACTTCATAAAAGAATAATATACTCAGAATTGTATATAGTAGTTTGTTTTATTCGAAATTACATACTTCCTGCAACCGTTTTTTGATTGAAATGATTTGAAATGAAATCTTTAAGTTTTACGTCCTACGTTGATGCCGCCTAGTATAAAAACAACAGTGATGAGAAATGAATGAAATGGTCGAATGAAGAAAGTGGGAGAAAACGGGAAAACCTCGAGAAAATCCACGCACAGTGTTTGTAAAGCACAAGGTTCACTTGGTGCGAGCATAGATCGAACCAAGGACTCCATGCACCAGAGGTGAACGCTCTACCACTGAAACACCGTGGGCTCTGAAATTACTTAAAGGAGAAAGGGACTACTTTATGAAAACTTGATGACGAACACATTTGTTAAAAAAAAATACCAGCTTTTCGTGAAATATTGCTTATAGACAGGGGTGGATTAAGGATTTTGGAGACCTAGAACCGACTGTTTTAAGGGGGCCCTATGTTAAGAATAGTTCCAGTGCATAAATTTTCTTTTCTGCCTTCCACAGCCTCATAGGCTTATGGAACTACCGAGAACTATGTTGTAATATTTGAATGTGCTCCAAGTTTAGAATAATTAGTTTAGTTAAATTCATTATTAACAATTAAATAATTGCATTCATTATTAACAGGAAAATGCTGCTGATAGAAAGACTTAAATCTAGCGATACCGCGAGAGTAACGAGCGGGGAAAAAATAGCATCGGTCTGAAGACTATAATATAATAAGTTGATTACTATATTTTAGTATTAAACAGAGGGATTTAAAGGGCCCCCTGAGCTTGGGGCCCCGAAGCCTGGGCTCCATTGGCTCCGCCCTTAATCAGCTAATGCCTATAGATTATAAATTAAAGGGGACGGGACGGGTCCGTTCTAAAAATTCCGGCCCGTGCAGACCTATAGCCCCTGTGTATATGCTATCTTTGAAAATACAGTAGAGTTTCGCTTATCCGACATAAAACAGGCAGGCAGAACGCCGGATAATATGGATGTATTAAGGAAAGACCTATTAAAAGTCAAACTATGATATAATTTTACATATTACGCAGTGGTGCCCACCCCCCCTCATGACCATGACGCACCCCCCCTCAAATGCCTATCCGTAGGTGTTCTTCCATGAAAAAGAAATCTTTTCGATTAATTTTTACACCATATTTAACATATTTATATAGATTTTTAACCCCCCCAAATATTTCAATGACGCAGTTTGCGTCATAGCCCCCCCTTGTGGGCACCCCTGTATTACGCATCTAATTATCATGTTTTGCAAGAAACAAATACAATGCATTGACTCAGTGACGTATCCAGCGTGAGGTCCTGGAAGCTGCCCCTTACCAAACCTCAAGCACTTTTTAATAAACCTGCTTTTTCCCTTTTGAGGTTCTTTTATGTCAGATTACTTTGAGTCAGTGTCCAAACTGTGGACAATGCGTTGTTGTTATAATTCTAACAAGTAACACTTCCCAAGTGTAACACTCCGATTTTGATAAAATTTAGCAGGTAGATACTACACATAAAATAAACAAATAAGTGCTTCTTTATTTTTTGCTGAAAAACGGTTTTAGGGGGCAAAAGCCCTCACCCAAAATTTTGAAAGTTGACGCCCGAAAGGCAAAAACAAGTGGACCAAAGTGAACGAAATTGTGAACAGATATTGCGGACATAAAATTAGGAAATACGTGTTTTGTATTTACCTGGAAAAAACGGTTAGGTGGGGCACAGACCCCTCCAAAAATTTGATCATGAAATATCAAAAGTGCTAATAACAATATGCCAGAAGTGCCTAAATTTACACGAAGAATTGGAACAAAACTTTGTGTTAGTACAATAAGCAAAAAATAAACAAATACGGCTTTTTTATTTCCTGCGAAAAAACGGTTTTAGGGGACAAAAGGTCCCACCCAGAATTTTGAAATTGGACGCAAGAAAGACAAGAAGAAATGGACCGAACTGAATGAAATTGTTCACAAATGTTGTACAGGTAAGATGAGGGAATACGTGCTTCGTATTTTCTGAAAAGAAAAAAAAACTGTTGAGTGGACCGAGGCGTTGAGTGTCGGAAGGAGAGGACCGAAGCGAATGAAATTGTCTGTAGATATTGGATATGAAAAATAAAGCCTCTCGTGTTTCACAAGCGTCTCCATCAGATTTCTTCAAATTTGGCAGATCAACAACAAGCACAAACAGTTAGCGTATTTTGTAGTATATCACAAGGCAACTTTAACCCTTACAATGTTTTTTATTTTGATATTTCACTTTTGATATTTCATGATCAAAGGCTTGGAGGGGTCTGTGCCCCACCTAACCGTCTTTCCAGGAAAATACAAAACACGTATTCCTTCATTTTACGTCTGCCATATCTGTGCACAATTTCGTTCACTTTGGTCCACTTTTTTTGTCTTTCGGGCGTTAACTTTCAAAATTTTGGGTGAAGGCTTTTGCCCCCTAAAACCGTTTTTCCGCAGAAAAAAAAAACATGTATTCGTTTATTTTATGTGTAGTATCTGCCTGTCAAATTTTATCAAAATCGGAGTGTTACACTTGGGAAGTGTTACTTGTAAGAATATACCGTAATGCCATTGATACCAGGTGGAATTAAAGAACACTTTTAAATGGGATTACAATTTCGTTTCCGTTCTGTTTATAACATTACTGTATTAGAACGATACACTCATTGGCATTTGCTATTTTTGTTATGTGATATACGTAACAGACAGTTTTCCTTACATGTCTCTAGAAAATATTTTTTTGATTTCGTTTGTGTTAGAATACAGTTTGACCGGTTCATAAATGAAAAGTAAGAAATGTTTAAGAGAAATACAGAACTGTTGCATTATTATTATTATTATTATTATTATTATTATTATTATTATTATTATTATTATTATTATTATTATTATTATTATTATTATTATTGATATTTTTGAAACATTAGAATTACGTGCTTACGAGCTTTCGTGTCGGGCCCCCTCCGAAAAGTAAAGCTGGATATGTGCCTGCACTGAATGATAGACGTATGAGTCAAGGTATAGACAGGCGTGCTAGGCGATCGAGTCCGGAGCATCAAAAACAGACTAAGACCACAACTTGCAGTTGTTCTTGCCGATTGATGCTGCTTTTTACCTGTTATGATATGTCGGATAATAATGTGAAATAAACGAAGGTTAAGACCATAGCGTATTGGTGTTTCATGCACGTAGACCTGTAAAATATTTGTGCCGAAAACATCTTTCACCCACTAGCTAAATTTGTGGGTATGATCGCACATCTTGCCTTATAAAGAATATATATAGCATGCAAAAAACCTAAAGACCAAATTCAATGATTTTCAATAGTTTTCTTTTTTAATAACGGGAAACTTGTTTATTTCATCACGATAAATCACGTTAGATACTAACAAGGAAGGGTCACGCAGTGGCTCCGCTGAGATCCGAACGAGACAATTGTGTTTGCATTTGATATGTCATAACTAGATGAATCCCAAACTTATACGTGCCACCGGGAGGAATATCCTGAGTTACAACAGATTTTGTAATGTAAGAACAAAAAAAAAAAAAAAAAAAAAAAATAACTGGCAGAATAGTTTGAATCGAGTCATTTGTTCGGAAACGGTTGGGTAAGTGGAAAACTCGGCCAACAAGTATCCCATCATTTTCCACGACAAACTTTTTGGGGTAAAAAGCCCGCAGGGTCCCAGACGGGGTCCAACTCAAAATTTTTAAATGGAAAGGGGGGTTAAATGGCACATCATTTGAAAGTTGTTGTAAAATGAAAGAACATGCAGCAAGTTTCGACTCTTTTCAACAACCCTGTGCAAAATGGCAACGGGTCAAAGCGTAAACAAAAACTTAATTGAAAAGTCCATGGTCACCCCTATAAATCGGAAACGGTGAGACAAATGTGAAAACAGGAAAGGAAGTCTAGCATTATTTTCAAAGTACAACGATTTAACTGAAAACGTCTTGTCCCAGGGTCCCACATGGTGCCAGGTGGGGTCCAACTAAAAAGTTTCAAATGGCAAGAGAAGTAGGACATCGTTTGAAAGCTCTTGTTAAGTGAAAGAAGATGGAGCACGTCTCGACTTTCTACGACAACCCTGTTCAAAATTGCGGTTGGTCAAAATGTAAACAAAAGCTTAATTGAAAAACTATGGCCATCTTGAATCCAAGATGGCCGCTTAAAACCTATATCGAAAGGATAACCATACCAAACTGCTGAAGCTAGGAAAACAAATTTGGCATTATTGTTGATTAGTAAATGACGAATGAAAATGTTCAAAGACGCGACATCTTGAGTTCAAACTGCCGCACTATGTATCGAAAGCATATCCAGCTCACACCACTGGTGTTGGAGAAGCGAACGTTTATGGTTAATAGCAGATATCCACAAAATATCAAAGAGTATAATCTGTAATCCAATATGGCTGCCAGCGTGAAAAATGAGTTTGTATATAAATATGTTATTTCTTGGAATACTGTGACCAAATCAACAAAGTTTGACGCAGCTAGATGTACTAAAATGACTTACACATGGTTGGAAGTACTCGCCAATCTTGCAATTTTATTTTAATTATTTATTTATTTATTGTATATTTGGTATTGCTTGAAGTATTGCGATCAAACTAACGAATGGCTTCCAAACGTAACCATCACGAATACGTTACAATAGAGCCCCCAACCTACTGGTGCAGCGAGTTCTTTCTGTATGAACTACATATGACAAAATTAGAAAAATACCCGAAGGTATTCAACTTTTGTTTGAGTAGGAAGTCAGAGTTGTGTGTTCATCGCATATTCGTTATATTCAAGTAAATAATGTCGAGAGAACAGTGACGAACATGCCTTAAGAAGAAAACATGTATGTGTTGTTACCGAATGAAATAATAGTTGAAATGAATCTAAATTCAATTGTTCTTTAGTCTTCCTATTATTTATAGATACGTTGAAGTGAATCGAAATTCAATTGTTCTTTAGTCTTTTTATTATTTCTAGATACGTAATAGAGAAAAATAGAGATTTAGATTTGTACTGTTATGAATGACATAGGTTTTAAGCGGCCATCTTGGATTCAAAGTGGCCATAATTAAGCTTTCAATTAAGCTTTTCAATTAAGCTTTTGTTTACATTTTGACAATCCGCCATTTTGCACAGGGTTGTCGTAGAAAGTCGAAACTTGCTGCATTTCTTTTATTTTACAACAGCTTTCAAACGATGCTACTTAACCCCCTCGTCATTTAAAAAGTTTGAGTTGGACCCCTTCTGGAACCCTGCGAGGACCCTGGGGCAAACTTTTTTTATCCGAAAAAGTGTGTCCTTGAAAATGATGGAATACGTATTGTCCGAGTTTTCCATTTACCCAACCGTTTCTGAACAAATAACTCGGTTCAAACTATTCTGCCAGCTTTGTAGCTTTTATATTACAAAATATGTTGTAACTCACGACATTCCGCCCGGTGGCATGTATAACTTTGGGATTCGTCTAGTTATAACATATCAAATGCAAACACAATTGTTTCGTTCGGATCTCAGCGGAGCCACTGCGTGACCCTTCCTTGTAAGATGTCTGTTTCAGTCTATATATATTTTTAATACTTTATTGGAGACAAATTTGTTTTTTGTTGTTTTTTTTCAAGAAAAGAGGACGATAAAAGAAGCTATATAACAGCATAAACTGAAACCAATGGCTATTACTAATAGTACACTAACTCTAAATAAATACGTCATCAGAGGAAACAAAAAGTTATTTCTTTATTGTATTGTTTCAGTTTTTATTAACATACAAATTATACACTTCTATAATGTTTCGTAAAAAAAGAAACTTGAACAGGATCGGATGGGATTCGATCTGGTGTCAAAACAGTATAAGAATTAGTAGTTCGTCACTCTACCCACTTGACCACACAACTTTCTTTTGTTGCTTATCTTTTTCTTAAGAAATAAATGCTCATGGCTAAAGAGCATGTCACTTCCAAACTTAAGACAACAGTTTTTCTCTTTGTTTATATATTTCCGTACAACATCTTGGTCACAGAAGCTAATTTATATTTGGCAGACAATTTACACCCTAGATTTAAGCCAATAAATGCAATATTTTACTCCACTTTCCTGTTCCTTGATTCAACTGTCCCCCTGTTCTGTTACCAATTCTGTAATTCCCTCTACAATCGTGCTGTGCTACTCCAAAAATTCCCTCGAAAACATTATTGCCAGTATACACAAAACCGAACATAATTTTGTTTTTTGTTTATATTTTTATTATTTTATTATATTTTTTCGAAATATCTTCTTAGATGGATTGCTTTCTATTATCTCCATATACTAATAACTGAATTTTACCCATAAACATAAGGGAAATGAAATAATTGAGAAAAATCGTGAGTTACAGTACACGCGCAATTTTTTTTTTTTTTTTTTTTGCGCATGGAAGTACATCCTCAATCCGAAAATTAAAGCAAAGCCACAGCCTTTTACACAATAAAATATTTCAAAGGCTAAGGAAACAAAACTAGATAGGGCCTCGGAGGCCCTGCTTATGCATCCAAGTGTTAACAATAATGTCCATCAAGTCAATGTAGTATATACAAAATTTTTTCCTGAAGGTTATGATAAATACGGTGTAAATGTTAACCCTGCATTTTTTCCACATCAACAACATGAATTGTTTGATTTAATAGAGGAATTTTATTCTAGTTATTTTTGAAATGAGTTTAATTATGCTAGTGCTAAAAGATATAAGCATAAAATTGAATTAGTGGACAATATTTCAGTCAGTCGCCCGCAATTTGCCTTCCCATATCATTTACATGATGAGATTTTAAAAAAAGGATATTTTATTGAAAAGTAAGATTATTGAGCCTAGTATTAGTCCATATAATTCTCCGGTAGTGCTTGTTTAAAAGAAGAATGGACAATATAGATTTATAGAAGATGCAAGATACAATAAACAAAAAAATAATGGTTCCTGACAGTTTTCCGACTCCTCCAATCCAGGAAAGTTTGACTAATTTATCAGGACGCTAATTTTAATGTTCTAGCGATTGTTTTGGTGAATGTTTAATATCCCCTTCACTTAAGAGTCAAAACCTATTCGATTCCTAACGTTTGCTCAGATCATTTTAATTTTCTGCTCCAGGGTGTTAAAACATCTACTAGTGGTATGAATAAATTAGTGAAACTCACTTTAGAAGGTCTTCCAAAAGATAAAATATTTGCCTATGTTGAGAATTATTTTTGGCTTAGTGATAGTTTTGATGAAATTATAGAGTTAATTCGTATGTTGCTTCAAAAGAATAAAAGAAATTGTTTTAAAGCTTCCCCCCCCCAAAAAAAAACAAATTGGGATATTTTTCATTAGATGTTTTGGTCCGCATTGTTAGTAAAATAGTTTGTCTATTACGAAACGAATAAATAATTCAGTTTCCGGCTGTCAACGTTCCAAAACTAAGAAACAAGTCAAAAGTATTTCTTTGGGATTGGCTTCATTTGTTCGTTCTTATTTGCCTAATTTCAGTCAATTGGCAGAAATATTACTTTCATTATTGAAAAAAGATGCTCATTTACGCTGGAAAGAACCGCAAGAGACAGCACTAAATAATATCAAGCAAGCTATCATTTCAGCTTCTTGTTTAAGGAGATTTAAGTCTGATTATCTTCTCTATCTCTATTTTGGTGCCAGCAAAACTGCCATTTCTGGACTAATTAAACAACTTCAAAATTCACCGGACGACACAAATCTAGTACCTATTAGTTAGTGTAGTCGTACGACGTCTCCTAGTGAGAGAAAACTACACCCATGCCACCTTGAATTACTAGCGTTGCTATATTATGTACATTCATTTAGACATTTAATTTTGGGACGACATTTTTATTTGAAACCGAATCGTCACAGTTTACTTTACCTGAACCATACACAGAATGTAAGTAAAATTTCTAGAATGAATATTTAAAATCTATCGGAACCAAACTTTTTATTAATGTTGTACATTGCCAGACAGTTTGAATAAACATGTATTTGTTAATTGTTACTTCTGAAATTGTCAATAAACACGACTAGTTTCCTTCTTGCCTTTACGGATTCTTTTCCGGCTAGCTTGACATTTCGTTGGTTACTGAACACCAGACCCATCATTTTCTGATTAAGCAAAACCACAGAGGACGCATCGAGAGGGGGTATTCGCCACAATATTTAGGAGAGTGCAGGATCGTCGTGAGAGGCACGTCGCTTCTTTGGGAGTACCATTCTGTCGGTTCATCGCCGCAGGATTTCTGTGTACTTTACTGCGTCGTTTCGAAGGGAGGAAAACAAGGGCTTGTGTTTTCGCAGTGTTAACAGTTAATTTCCATTTACTGCACCAATTAAGAAAGTTGTTTAAGGTTATTTGTAGGTTTCTGCTGACCTGAAGGATTGTTTTCCCAAGCGATAAAAAGGCAGTATCGTCTGCGTGTTGAAAGATGTACACATTAGGCGGTGGGCTCGGCAGGTCGGAAGCGTATAATATATATAATAATGGACTAAGGGCGGAACCTTGTGGTACACCTGTATGTGGGAAAATGGGCCTTGATAGTACATTTCCTATTGAAACATATGCAATACGGTTACTTATAAAGGAGTATATGAGTCGAAGGTAACAAGTGGGCAAGCGGAGTGACTGTAGTTTACGTAGTAAACCATAATGCCACACTTTATCGAATGCCTTTTCTAAGTCCATGAGGACTAGACAGGATGGAAGTCCCTTATTGTACTGATTTGTGATGACTGTAGTTAAACGAAGCAATTGATCACTGATAGAGAAGTTAGGTCGAAAACCTGCTTGATGTATTGGTAATAGATCATATGCCTTAAGATGTGCATGAAGTCTATTTACTAGAATCTTTTCGAATAGTTTACTAAATACGGAAGTCAACTGAATCGGCCGATATGAACTGGCATCATGAATGGGCTTATTTGGTTTATGGAACATACATACTTTGGAAACCTTCCACTGTAACGGGTAATAACCAGTTGAGAGGATGAAATTATAAACAGAAATTAACAAAATGATAAAAGAGACCGGTGATTCTTTTATCATCCTATAAGAAATTCCGTCCATGCCTGGTGCTGTGTTTCGTTTTCTACTAAGAGCTGAATGAAATTAAGACGGTGTAATAGGCCTTGTAAGAGGATGATTGTGATCAATGTGATGTGATGTAGAAGGCTGTAGAGAACAGATGGTGGAGAGATCAATCCGCTCATCACGACAAGGAGATTCTGATGGAGTAAAGACTGTCTGCAATTGGTCAGCGAAAGCATTTGCCTTATCGATATCAGTATGAAGCGGTACACCATTAAGTTGAAGCGGATACGTATTTATTGTACTTTTACCCGTTAGTTGGTGAAATTTCTTCCAGTATCGGGTTGGATGTACTTCGTCTCGCAGTTTGTTGCAAGTACTAATCCAGTGCTTCCGTTTGTATGCAATAAGGTAGTTCCTAACTGCTCTTTGCCATTGCCTGTGGTAAAGGAGCTCTTCCACATTACCAGTTCGGTGATATTCTCGAATGTGTTGACGTGAGCGCTTTACAAGCGCAAGATATTGAGGTAGCAATTTTGGTTTGTACGCGCATATTTTGTCTTCAGGAATACTTACACGTGCGTTTGTTGTTAAGGTGCCAGTAAGATGAGTGAGAGTATTATATAATTCGTGTTCGCTACTTGGTGCAGCAATATCCGTAATATCTCGGTCAATATTCTGCCTATATGTGCTCCAGTTTGCTCGATCATATCGCTTGACAGTACGGTATTCTGTTTTACGCTGTGGGCAACGGCCCCTAGTCAACGATAGCTTAATTGGTGCATGATCGCTGCCTATAGTGTCAAGAATTTGTATAGTGCAGTCACTGACTAGATAAAGAGACGTTATCACTACATCGGGTGTTGTTTGACTAATTGGTCGTGAATGACTAGGTAAACGATGTACATGTAAATTCAAATTTTGAGTTACATAGTCAAAGAAGTGTTGTTTCTCTCGGTCGCCTCGACTATGAATGTTCATATCGGCCATGATGATGACATTTCGGAAGTTATGTGCTATGTAATGAAGAAAATCAAATGGGATGGGGTGTCGCGGCCGTATATAGATTGTAGCGATATTGATAACAAATGATGGGTAATAAATTGATAAAAGAAGATGCTCCGGATGATTGATGAAAATCTGTGGATGATATTGGCGAAACGATACCTTAGGGGAAAACCCAACTGCGACCCCACCCTGTGCTCTTGCACCATGCCCTGAATAGTCATGGCGATATATTTGATAACCTGGTAGACGTACTGTGGTGGTAGGTTTGAGTGCAGTTTCATTTAATGCAAATAGATCAATGTGTTCCTCTAGCAGTAGCTGTTCCAGTAGAAGTTTATGTTGTAGAAACGATCGAATATTAAGAAATAGAATATTCATAATTGCCATAATGAGAAATACGAGTGCCATGGTTTTATACGGTTGTTTCAAGTGGTGCGATTTGAAAATGGGCATATTGTCTGGAGTAGGTAGCATGGAGATTGATATTGAAGAGAGATTTAGCTGTGTCACTAATAGTGCGAAGGATATGATCACGTTGAAAAGGTAGTATGTTTTGAAGCACAATAGTCAAACAGCGGAGAAGATCCTCAACACTGACAGGGTCTAAAATTGATTGCGCTGGTGGTGTTGGCTTGTCAGAACTTCGGAGGGGTGCTGTAAACTCCGGACGAGTAGGCTCTGCCTGAGGTTTTGCCTTGCAGCGATAGCTGTAAGTGGGGTGTGAGTCTCCGCACGTGGCACATTTTGGAGGTTGCTGTTGGTTTTTACACAACCTAGTGTTATGTTGTTCACCGCAATAGCCACATTTAGGTTGATTAGGGCACGAGTTCCTAAAATGAGAATTATAAACTTGACATTTCTCACATCTAATAGGCACTGGTCCAGGAGTCTTTGACGGTTCTACCTTATGGATCTTTTTGTAAATGGGTGCACCGTAGGCTAATAAATGATCAATAGCTTGTTGGTTTTGAGATAATACCCGAACCATATAAGTAGGTCCTGAATTATTCTTGATACGAATGCATTTGTCAACATTGATGCCCTCTTGAATAAGTTCTTCACGAACTTCTTCATCTGTGAATTCAGGTAGGACGCCACGAATGACCACAGACAGCATTGGTATCTTCTTCGGAGGTGGAGGTTGTTTGATTCTAGAATCCGTTTTCTTAGCAAGTTTGGCATTTTTACCAAAGATTTCATAGGATGCCTTGTTTCTCAAGTAGGTTCCAAAGTTCGGGTCTTTTGATTTTATGATATAGCCATTTCTAGTATGAACTATTTGCTCAACATTAGCACGTGTGACGTATTTAATTATCTGCAGAAAGATCATCTTTGGATGGGTATATTTAGCGTCAAAATCGGTAAGTAGAAAGTTATAAACCGGGTCTGGAGTTCTGCCGAGAAAAGCTGATGATGATTCTGTACATGGTGGTCCCGTGTCCATGGCGTTGTCAACATGGATTGATTGAATGTTAGCAGGATGTGGTCCACCGCGGAATCTTTTTGCAGACTGGGTAGAATCACTGGATGGATGTCTATCCCTAGATGAATTCGCTACCGGCTGACTACCCCATGAGAAATGCCTAGTGCGTCTGGAAGGTCCAACGGATGCAGCTTGGGCAAACGAAGAGCTTGTGTTTGTAGGAACAGAGGCTGGTAATCCTATGTGTTTACCGAGAATCGATTGCCCGTTAGTGATGCCAGAGTCCGCCATCGTAAGAAGGTAACCTAGGGCCGAAGCAAAAATGAAGATGAATGTGAAAGAAAAGATGATGAGATGAAGTTCAAAAAGCAAGTTTGCCCTCCGAAAGTGAAAACTTCCGTCCACCCTCTAAGTGCTGTATGTGTACTTTAGCTCACAAATTCGTATTGCAACACTTGGTCTTAGCTAGTACACTAACTGACACAAGAGAGGTTAGGCTCCTTGATACCAGGAAAGAATGATGGTCCGTGTGGGCCTTGATTCTTACAAATATCTAATATATTGCTATAATAGCCGCGAGTACTTGATATTTCTACCTTTTTATATAAAAACGCAGAAAAATGTTTATACTTTAAACACAGCGTTCAGACAAAGTTTATACTGTAAGTTAAACTTGAAGTTTATATTAATATATCAGCAACAGTTCTGTATTCTTTCGCGAAATAAGTAGGGTCAAATCTGCTGCCATCTATGTTCACATTTATGATTTATACATAAATATATTCGTTATGCCTCATGGTTACCGAAATATGAGGAAATAAAGAGCGACATTATAGGTACGTGGGACTAGAGTACTAGAGCACTAGACGGCAAAATTTTAAAAAAATAATTAAGCTTGTCCTTTATTCAAGCTGAATGCTAACAAGACGCTCACAACGCGAACACTACATTGTCGCCGAAAGTTAAGAGGTCAACGTCACGTGGTTTTTGAGAACAACTGAAAATCGAACGCGCGCTGGCTTTTTACTTAAATCTAAAGAAAAGAGTCTCGCAAGTGAAGCGTGGGTTGCCCGCACTACAGCTTGCGCTAAGCAGAAATAAGCTTTTGTGTATAAGCCAGAGCAAAATAAAATCAAATAAAAGCGACAGCCAAGCTTGCGGCAAGCAAACATGCTGTCTGGGTAGTGGTAATTTCAAGAAAGAAAAGTTTCCCTAATTGTTTAATGCCAATGAAAACCAAAATTATGTACGCACAATTCCGCCTTTAGAGTACTTTGGGCCTAACTCGAGAAGCACGGAAGAACGACAGCAACTTATTGCCTGGCACCAAGAACGTGCTGCAAATGGTGAGCAGTATAACCTGCAAATGGAGATGATGGAATATTGTCAAAATGATGTTAGAGTTTTAGCAGAAGCCGTAATTAAATTTTCAAATTTAATTTAGGAAAAAAAACAAATAGTATTCAATGCGTTATCTCGTCCGCTACTATTCCTAGTTTGGCAACACTAACCTTTCGTTCATTTTATTTACTCAAAGAGATTATTCCAATTATTTCACCCTATGGGTTCGACTATCGTGATCGTCAAAGCTTGAAGGCTAACGATACTTAGAACGTGCCAGGGATAATGGAATCCGTCATTCCGGGAAAGGGTTGGAAAAGCGATTTTTGGAGGTATAAAGCCGATGGATTTGGAAGTAATACGATAAGTTTTTGCACTGGTGTAAAATCAGTTATGCTACGCTTCGACACGTGAAATTAGATTCCATCTCTAATCGAGGTACATCACTACAAGACCCGTATGAAAGAACCATCACGAAAATAGCATTTCTTAAGAAATAAAATCTTAACGTCGTTGAGATGTGAGAATTCGAATGAGACCACCTGCTGAAAAACGGCAAAAAATTACAAGAGTTTATACTAACACAGTATAATGACCTTGTTGATCTTCTGCTGCCTGAAGATAGTTTTCATGTTGGACGTACTGAGTGTTTCAATGCCTTGTACGAATGTAATAGCGAAGAAACCGTGCCATATTATGATGTATCATCGTTATATCCATGGGTAATGGCACCTAAACCGTTGCCGGTAGGTAAACTGAAAATATACAAGGGACCTATTTTCCCCAAAGTTGAAAGTGTTGAAGGGTTAGTAAAATGTCAACATTCGTATTACAGCATGTCATTGTTATTCTTGAAAACATATCCGTTGCATAAAAAGAGGGTATAAACAGAGAATCGAAAGCGGAACGCTCGCAAAAAATTCATGAGCCCTAAAGGTCACGTGAGCAGACTGGAATTGTCCTTATGAAGCATGCCACAGCAGAAGGTCTTTACATAGATTTTCAATTCAATACCTGATATATGCTTTTGCAATGTGGAAGTTGTGATGCCTTTGGTCGCTCTCTCTCACTTTCTCGCTCGCTCACTCTGTATTTATATATATGAGAGTGGATGTATGTGTGTGTTTCGACATAATTCTGTTATGTCTAGAGCAATTTTAACCATATTTCTTACAATCTGGAAGAGAGTACTGTCGAGATACATATCATAAATGCTAGAAAAGGATAGATATTAGTATCGAATCCATAGTTTCGTGGTCGCTTAGATGAACAGTTCTACTTTCAATTCTAGTCCAATTAAGCTCCCATTAGCACCCTGGGTGGTTACGTAGCGACAAAAAAAAAATCGAAATCAATTAGAGCCGAAGCGCAAATTTTCAGTGCCGCATTTCCCATTAGTCCAACTAGGCCCGTGCCTAGAGGGCAACATATTTGAAGAGCGCAAAGTTCAAATTTTATTTTTTTTTCGTATGAAAAATTAAAAAAAAATCGAGAGCAAATATACTATTTCATGAACAATCCTCTTTTACTATTCTAATATATTTAATGATAGCGTAAGAAATCGGAAATAGCTAATTCAGTTTTCGGTTTTCCATCTCGGTTTCCATTCGGTTTTCCATCGGTTTTCCATTTATTTTTTGTTACGTAGATGTAGCTGTAGCATCTAGTGAGTGGTATTTAATAGCATCTAGTGAGTGGTATTTAACTGCAATAAATTCACTAATTAAGCATATTCGAATTAAGTTTTATTTGTAAGTTAAGGATCAAAGGGCGAAGTAATATGTAGTTATTGGGGGCGCCGAGAGCAAAAGTGCGTAGAGACGTCGAGCTTCTAAATGCAGCACTGTTCGCGTAATTAATTGGTAGAAATTGTAATGCCATATAAGACCAAATTTAGTTCTAGCGGTGGCAGTATCCGTTTGCTGTCCTAGGAGGAATGAAAGGGGCTGTTTTTCAAAATTATAAAAAAACACCTATATTAGTTTCGAATCTATAATTTTGGGGGTCTCTTAGATAAAGATTGGCACTTCCGATGCTATGTAAGTTAAGCCCTCATTAACACAATGAAGAAGTGTGTGAAATTTGTGACATGTAGAAATAATTGAAAATGACCAGTGTTAGTATACAACCCATATCTTTCGTGGTCGCCAAGTTCATTGGGAGCAGTTCTGATGACCTTTAAGTTTAAGTTCAACTTTCAGTTGGAGTAAGATCCCCCAGCACATCTAATAAGGAGAGTCGAAGGGAGTAACATATACAATGATTCAAAACGACCGATATTAGTGTAGAGTTCATGGTTTCGTTATCACCGAAATCAATAGCAACACTTCTGAATGAACATGTCAGCCTGATTTTGAATTTAATGGGGCAGCATCGAAGGCATTGCTCGCACAGCTCTATGTATTTTAATGATCCTGTATAAATGAATATTCCAGCGTATTTCTGGAATGTCTGGGACAACCTTTTCCAAACTTTGGGGACATATTACTTTCAATCTAAGAAGGAAATATTGTAGTAGTATGAAGTTATGCAACTTGGGAGGTGTGACATGTAAAAATTATGTGAAATGACTGATCTTAGTATGTTATCCATAATTTTCTCGGTCGTTGAGATGGATAGTGCTGCTCCCAATGGAGGTTACATCCAAATTCATCCCCATCCTTACAGGGTGATGGTCTGGGAGAGCTAAAAATAAAATCTCAAAAATTACTTAAATATTTGTCGAATTCATAGTTTTCGGGGTGAGAAAGCGTTTCTGACTTTGGAATGTAATTTGTACCCACTTCAAGATGGGCTTTTTAATAATATCAATTTTTCACCTTAAGAAGAAATTACCATTACAACTATGATATTAAGCCAACCTTCGCAATCGATGAAAAAATTATGTGGATGTATGTTTCGTCTTTTAAATAAAAAAAATACATGTTAAAATCAAATATGGAGTGGGTCAGTGGGTGTTGGTGAGTGGGTGAAATGGATCAAGATGTGTGAGTGAGTCAGTGGATCGTGGGTGAAGAGGACGTGACCTGCTGCGAAACACCACTCACCGTGACTCACACCAGCGCACCGGGTGTCCACCCTTTTAGTCCAAATATATTTCGTCCAAAGAACATTTCGTCCAGAGACATTTAATCGAAAGACATTTGGTCCAAGGGACAATTCGTCCAAATGATTTCGTCCAAAAGACAATTGGTCCAAAGGACATTTCGTCCAAAGAAGAATTGGTTCAAAGGACATTTCGTCCAAAATACAATTGGTCCAAAGGACATTTCGTCCAAGAGACAATTGGTCCAAAGGACATTTCGTCTAGGGATGTTTAGTTCAAAGCACATTTCGTCCGAAGAACATTTGGTCCGGTAACGCTTGGGAGTCATGGGTTTGTTTCTATTAGAAGAGTAAAAGTTATTCATATAACATTATGACTCAGTAGCTTCTTATTTCTAAAGGAAATTTGAAATAGAGATTTATTCCGCAATTTTCATTTCTATAGAACAAATAATGCTGAAATATTCAGAAAAACGTAAACGTCTGAAAATATGATTGCCGAAGAGCAGGAGTGAGGGAAAGGTTGCAGTGTGAAGTATGTTGCTGTAATAACTGCTAACATGACATCCAAAATTTTCATGTTGTGAATGAAATAGTTCTAAAATATGTACCGGTAACTAAGATTAATGGAGTTTAAACTTGAGTAAGTTAAATATTAGGTATTCAAACCCTTGTGTTAGAAAAGTGAAAAATTGTGTCAAATATCTTTGAAGAAATACTGAGAATAGAAAAATACACATGTGTGAAATATATTCTTAGTGTCCAAAGATAATACTCTTAAACAGTCACATTCTTTGCTGCAACATTGTGGAAAGTGATTGACAATTTATAAGATGAAAGTTGGAACATTTCGTGTAGAATATATATCTTTTCAGGTTAACCACAAGTCTGGTTTATATTCGTAGACTATTGATAGTGTGTAACTTCGGCAGACGTTTCTACATAATTAGTGAGTTGTATGACAAACCAGAATTGTTAACTTGTCTTGTATTTTTATTTCAGTGTTACTCCTTATGCAAATATAGTATATAGTTTAGCTTTCATATTAATTTTCTCGGTACAGCACAGTACATTAAGATATCCATTGCAAAGTCTCAAACCAAATACAAGATTCACATGACCATGCGGAGGCAATGTTGTCCGCAAATGAAGAGGGAGTATGCTCTTCAAAGGGTTGTTTATCATTTTGGGAGGTGAATTCCTTAACCAACGAAGCTACAACTGTATTTCTGCGAAGCTAAAACTGTATTTTTGTAAAATTATTAATGGAAGCAAAGAAAGGTGGCCATTTAGTTTTCAGGCGTTTACGTTTTTTCTGAATATCTCAGCATATATTTGTTTTATCGAAAAGAAAATTGCGGAATAAATCTCTATTTCAAAATTTCCTTTAGAAATAAGAAGCTACACAAGTAACACTTCCCAAGTGTAACACTCGAATTTTGAAAAAAATTGGCAGGGAAATACTACACATAAAATAAATAAATACGTGTTTTTATATTTTCTGCGGAAAGACGGTGTTAGGAGGCAAAAGCCCCCACCCAAAGTTTTGAAAGTTGTCGCCCGATAGGCAAGAAGAAGTGGACCGAAATGAATGAAATCGTGCACAAATATTGCAGACGAAAAATGAGGGAATACGGGTTTCGTATTTTTCTAGAAAGAATGGTTGGGTGGGGCGCGGACCCCTCCAAACCTTGGTCATGAAATATCAAAAGTGCTAGTAACAAACAGTATGTCAGAAGTGCCTAAATTTACATGAAGAATTGCAAAAAAACTTTGTGTATGGACAATACGCAAAAATAAATGAACACGGTTTTTTTTATTTTCTGCGAAAAAAGGGTTATAGGGTGCAAAAACTCCCACGCAAACTTTTGAAATTTGATGCCCGAAAGCCAAGAAGAAGGGGAACGAAGTGAATGAAATTGTGCACAGATATTGTATTTTCCTGAAAAGAATAAAAACTGTTGAGCGGACCGAGGTGTTGAGTGGCGGAAGGTGTGGACCGAAGCAAATGAAATTGTATGTAGTTATTGGATACGTAAAATAAGGCCTTTCGTGTTTCACAAGTGTCTCCATCTGATTTCTTCAAATTTGGCAGATCGACAACAAGCACAAACAATATAGTGTATTTTATAGCATTTCAGGAGGAACCTTTAACCCTTTCAATGATTTTCCGCATAAACAAAAACACGTGTCGATTAATTTCCTGTTTGCTGTTGATGTGCCAAATTTGAAGCAAAACGGATAGGGACACTTCAGAAACACAAAAGACCTTATTTTACCTAGGGTCTCGAAAATGTCTAGCCACAGTTTTATTTGCTTTGGTACACTACTTTCTGCGCTATTACGGTAATACTTACTTTTTTTCGAAGGAGGCCTAGGCCCCAACACTGTTTTTCCGCACAAATTAAAACACGTTTCGTTTACTGATTTTCGAATTGTCCCTATACAAGGTTTCGTTGCAAATCTCCACACTCTTTAAGAACCTCTGACGTATAATTATTTGCACTTTTGACATTTCGTAATCAACAGTTTAAAAGGTCCGTGATATACGCCACCGCTTTTTTTTTTAGGAGAATACGAAACCCAATTACCTCAATTTACGTCTACAATATCTGTGCACAGTCTCATTCAATTCTGTACATTTCTTCTTGCCTTTTAGGCCTCAAATTTCAAAATTTTGGGTGGGGGATTTTGTCCCTTAAAACCGTTTTTCCTCAGAAAATAAACTCGCATTCGTTTATATTTGCGTGTTGTCCCTACACAATGTGTCGTTCCAATTCTTCATGTCCTTTAAGCACTTCTGACATACTGTTATTAGCACTTTTGATATTTCGCGATCAAAGTTTTGTAGGGGTCTGTGTCCCACCCAAATCTTTTTCTTGTTTCTCAGGAAAATACAAAACCAGTATTCCCTCATTTTATGTGTACAATATATCTGCACAATTTCATTCACTTTGGTTCATTTCTTGTAACCTTTCGGGACTCAAGTTTCGAAATTTTGGATGAAGGCTTTTGCCCCTAAAACCGTTCTTCCGCAGAAAATAAAAAAGTATTTATTTAGTTTTTGCGTATTGTCCCTACTCAAAGTTTCGTTGCAATTCTTCATGTTCTTTACACACATCTGACATACTGTTATAAGTACTTTTGATATTTCGTGATCAAAGGTTCGGAGGGGGTCTGTGCCTCACGCAACCATTTTTTCCAGGAAAATACGAAACACGTATTCCCTCGTTTTACGTCTGCAATATCAGTGCACAATTTCGCTCACTTCGGTCCACTTCTTCTTGCCTTTCGGGCGTCAACTTTCAAAATTTTGAGTAGGGGCTTTTGTCCCCTAAAACCACTTTTCCGCAGAAAAACACGTATTTCTTTTATTTTATGTGTAGTATCTACCTGCCTAATTTTTTCAAAATTGGAGTGTTATACTTGGAAGATATTACTTGTGACTCATAATGTTATATGCATCACTTTTACTCTTCTAATAGAAGCAAACCGTTGACCCTCAAGCGTTACCGGACCAAATGCTCTTTGGATGAAATGTGCTTTGAACTAAACATCCCTGGACGAAATGTCCCTTGGACCAATTGTCTTTTGGACGAAATGCTCTTTGGACCAATTGTGTTTTGTTCGAAATGTCCTTTGGACAAATTGTCTTTTGGACCAATTGTGTTTTGGACGAAATGTTGTTTGGACGAAATGTCCTTTGGACCAATTCTCTTTTGGCCGAAATGTCCTTTGGACCGAATGTCTTTTGAACGAAATGTCCTTTGGACCAATTGTTTTTCGGACAAAATGTTTTTTCAACAAATTGCCCTTTGGACCAAAAGTGTTTGGACTAAATGTCTCTGAACGAAAATTCTTAAAACGAAGTATCTTTGGACGAAACGACCCCCAACCACCTACCGTCAAATTCTGTTCAGCGCATTGTAGACAGAATCTTCTGAACGCTGGTGTGCTTGTCTACGTTTTACTTTCAAGATCTTAATTTTTCTTCTTTTTTCATTTGTTTCTAATGAAAAATGTTCAAGCATTTTTGGATTTTGATATTTTCAATTGTAAGAGTGGCAATAGCAATAGGAGTTCAATTTTGAGATACAACTGGTGAGCTTTTAGAAGAGCTAACTGCTGGGAAAAAATTTGAATCACCTGTAATATATGAATTATTATACCAAGTATAAAAAACTGAAAGTAACTATGTATACGTGATTATCACGGTCAAATTGCAAAGTCAAATGAAATGACATTTGGTATATAATCAGGCCCCAATCTCAACTGGAAAGTTATCATAGGCGTATAACTTTCATTATAACACATATCCTTAGTGAGGAGTGGGTGTCCGAATTTTTGCGAAAAACTTACAAGGCGTTCAACTTAGAGAGCTGAAATTCAGTATATAACTCTATTAAAAATAAACAGAACGTGTCCTGGCAGTTTTAAAAATGTTTTTTATGAGCCGGGTATTTTCTATATATTGGAAATTGGTAGTGGGTTGATTTGTAAAAATTATCGAAAACGGGTGATATTAGTTGAGAAACTACCTGAGGAATGAAAACTACAGTCGTTTGCCTTTTATATCCACTGCTTTTTACTTTAATAATTGCTGAAGCTGGTGTTTAATATATGAATCGTTTAGAGCATAAGGCAATCAAATTATAAAGTTGTGAGAAAAATGGACATAATATTTGTATTCCAAGCTTAATTTCATGAGCATTTTAAATTAGTACGGCATGCTTAATTATATGGAAAACTAGTTTTTTCTTTCTTTTTTTCTTACGTTGGTCTACTTTATCTTGATTTGGTACTTTCAAATTTCATCCTGTTTTCTACTGAAATGTATATGTAAGCCAAGAAAGAAATAATTATATGATAAATTTAAATTCATCTTAATTTGGAAAATGAGAAACACTTTACCACTGTATATCGTAAAGGTCAGATCCATCGGTAATGTAACAGAGCGATGCTTGAGCGATTGACGGTAGGAATTCAAACTCCGATAAGTGAAAATTTCACAGTCTTGTTTTATTTCAAGTGTAACCTCTTTATTCAGTGGAGAGAAGGACGAGGATCATGGGTCAGAGTTGATTACGTTGGTGGGTCGGAGTTGGTCACAATGGTTCAGAGTGGTTCATAGTTGGTGGTGGGTCCATTCTGTATTCTACCATTAATTTCATAATTAGCAATCACCCTGTCGTTTAGCTTAAAGATACAATCCTGGAACGTAGAATTTAATATTAGTGATGTAATAAACCCATAATGGGTCGCTTCTTGTTTTACCTTGGTGCATTATGCTTTTGCAATGGTAAGACAAGTGTTTACCTCTCCTGGATAGCTTCACAGTTTCACATTTGTAGAGGTGGTCACGGAGTTTTCAATGAAGGATTTATTACCATCTTGAACGCTCGCTATTTTGCACAAGTTAGCATAAAGACTCGAGAGTCTTACCATTTTTTATACATTTTAGTAATACTTTTAAATGACATACTACTTGATCCCCCTTGCCATTTTCAAATTTTGAGTTGCACCCCTCCTGAGACCCTCCGGGGAACCTTGGGGCAAATCTTTTTCCTCGACACGGGGTACCTTTGAAATTATAAAATACATGTTTTCCGGTGTTGACATCTGTTTCATCGTTTCAGACTTTTATTAGTGTCAACGGGCTTCATGGATACCATGCTTCTTTATTCTCTTAGTTTTCGGTTGCAAGCCCCCATGCCGTAAGCGTCAGTGGACCACTGATGCGCATCTGGCGACTTTTCGTCAAAAGTTGGTTATCCCGCAACTACGATCCGTGGTGGCCCCACTTCGGTTTTGAAAATTATACCACCAGCGGCAGAGACTCGACGAAACGCCAACGAACCACAAAATTACTCCCCCAAAATATGTTAAATCGCCCATATACTTGATTTGTTTATATTCAGGTGAGTGTAAAAACACTAGGAAAAAAAAGCAAATATCCCAAGGTGGGCGCGAACCTTCAACCTTAAGTATACCTGCCGCATACTCTTCTGACTTCGCCACGGAAACGATGAAGAAAATTTCGCTTATAGAAGGATAAATTATTGAGGTTTTAATTTAGCCAATCAAAGAAATCCCTTTATCTCGAGTTCTGTGAGATGGTACTGTGAACCGTTTCGAGATTTATTGCTTTCTGGTGGGGTACTATCTATGTGCAAAATTTGAGAAAATCGCAGACTCGTACCTTCAGAGACTCTCCTCTTTAGTGCAATGTTGACCAGAGATGGTGTGGGTCAATGAAACCTGGATCCACAACATACTGGCTCACTACACATCGTGACCCACAATGACTCAACATCCAACGTTACCCATTCGCCCACCATGACCCACTCTGACCCACCACCAACTATAAACAACTCTGAACCATTGTGACCAACTCCGACCCACTAAAATAGGCCTGCATCGTCATTAAGTTTGATCCATTATCCACGCGATCCTCTCTACTGACTTAAGAGCTTATATTTGTAATAAAACATTTTTTCCAGTAGTTAGCTCCTCTAAAAACTCATAGTCTGCATCTCAAAAGCCAAGTAGTAAGTCGTATTGCCATTGTTACAACTGGAAATATCAAAATCCAAAATAGCCGGAACTTCTTTCTTCATGAAATGAAACCAAATGAAGAAAAGAAGAAAAATGGAGGTCTTGAAAGTAAAACGTAAACAAACTTGCCAGTTCAGAATATGCTATCTAGAAGGCACTGAGCAGAATAGGTTGGTGGGTCAATGGGTCAGTGTGAGTCACAGTGATGGTGTTTCGCAGTGGGTCACGCCTTGTTGACCTATGATCCACTGACCCACTCACAAATCTTGACCCATTTGACCCACCGACCACCTCAATCTCTGATTTTACATTTACTATATCATTTAAAAGACGAAACATACATCAACACATTTTTTCTCGATTGCGAAATCTAGCTTGATACATATACTAGTTGAGATGGTAATTTCTTCTAAATGTGAGAAATTGATACGATTAAAGAGCCCATCTTGAAGTGGTTACAACTACATTCCAAAGTTATTAGAAACGCTTTCGAGACCCCAGAAAACTATTACTTCGACAAATATTTAAGTAAGTTTTACATTTTATTAATCATATCTCCTAGCCCCTCATCCCGTGAAGATGGGGATGAATTTGGATATCACGCCATTGAGTGCCTCACTACTCATCTCAAGGTCCCAGAAAACAATGGATAACACTCTACAATCAGTCATTTTACACTATTTTTACATGTCACTCATCCCAACTTCCATCCCTTGAGGTATCTCAATTCCACAATATTTTTTTTCTTAGATTGAAAGTAATATGTCTCCCATGTTAGATAAAATTTGCTCCAGACATTCCGGAGTTTCGCTGGAATATACACGTATATACATCAAAACATTTAGAGCTGTGTGAGCAATGCTTTCGATGTTGCTCCTGTAAATTGAAAAACCAGGTGGCATAGTGGCTCATACCAAAAGGTGGCATTAAGTGACATTGTGTTTGTAATAGGGTCACGAACTCAAACTATGGATTTGACACTAATCTCAGTCACTTGAGACATTTTATTTTTCATCCTTTATCGCCCGCCATGATGATGGGTTTTGAATCGATTGAATTGATTTTGAGTTTAACGTGCCGTTCAGCAGTGAGGGTATATGACACGTAGACCTACTAATTAACGTAGAATCAGAACTACATGACCTCTCGCTGGGAGCCGAATCTGGGTTTCCCACGCCGAAAGCGTGTACGCTATACGGTTAACCACAAAGGAGCTTTATAATGAAAGTTGAATTAGGACTTTAACGCTTCGTGAGTTGTAATTATTAATATCTGCAACAACGAGAACAATGGATTCGACACTAATATCGATCGCTTTTACTTTATATATATCGCGCTCCAACTCCCAATACCTTACCCCGAGAGTACTCTTTTTTAGACTGTAAGCACTATATGTAAAACGTTTGCTTACGTGATGGAACATACACAATAGGGTATATATATATATATATATATATATATATATATATATATATATATATATATATATATACATATATATATATATAAGAGGCGGAGAGAAAGGGACCACATGCATATACAAAAGCCTTGCAGATTATTGAACTGAAATCCTTTGGAAAGAAATCCTATTCTGCCTTCTTTCTGAAGTATAAATAAGTCCCTTAGACATGACTTCATGTTCGTAGAGTTCCTGTTTACATGGTTTGGGGATCGTGAGTTTTGTGTGTGTAACCAAGATTGGAGTTTGTATAATAATTTCTCTTTTATACCCGCATAGTCTCTTTACCTTTCAGAAAGCGTAAATCATTTGCTGTAATGAGAAAATTGAGAAGTAACTTCCGTATGACAAATAGCTGCAAATAAATATACTACATAATTTATTTATTGCGATGATATTATTTTCTTAATTTGTATGTAACATTTATATATATAATACCAACGTACTGTGAACAGCTGTTATATTTTAAACATAATAATCACTATGTTCTGAAATGATTATATGTTATATATATATATATATATATATATATATATATATATATATATATATATATATATATATATATAACTGACGTATATATAATTATTTTATATAATTTTTCATGCATTGCGGAAAATAGAATTTCATAAGAAAAACATTGAACCAGCTGGGAATCGATCTCACAACCTCTATATTTGAAATCCAACGGTTTACCACTGAGTTAACACAAACGCTTTTCGCAAGACACTTCTAGCCATGTATACCGGCATTAAAATAATAATGGCATTCATATTCACTGCAAACGCTGTTTTTGTTATACGTTCACTTATATTTTAGTACTCAGGCGAGAATTATGTTCTATGTCTTATATTTCAGCATTCTTTTACATATGGAAAGATTCGTTTACATATTTAAATATTCCATTAAGTATGGAGAGCAAAATGACAAACAATTATGTGCTGACAAAGTTTTGAAATATTGTATCATTAAGTATTTCAATCAATGTTGTTTTTATATAATTGGTAACAGTTCTTATTATATTTAAAAGAAGAAAAACACATCTGCCAACTTTTTCACGATTGCAAAGGTTGACTTCGAGGTTCGAACCTGGTTTGTTTTTTTTTTCCGAAAATACCCTAAGTTGGACTTATTTTTTTTTATAATTTAATTTTATCTGGATAACTTATTATACACGGTGTATATATCTAAACAACGAAGAATACAATACAAATAACAATTTTCAATAATGGGTTTTATTCCTATACCTATGTGCAAAGAATTATTTCGCATCATATTCATAAGTATATATATTCTATATAAGATGAATAAATATATGCTTCATATCAACTATTTAGAACTAATATATATAAAGTTATTTACCTATATTAATACATAATTATGGAAGAATACACATATGCTTCATATAATTTTCCTTATATATATTTATAATACTTTATGTGGTACACTTACAAATTTGAAATCGGTTCATGCAAAAATAATAATAATAATAATAATAACATAAACTGCAATCAGAAAACTATTCCTACACGAATCAGTGTTGTCATATTGTCTTCTACAAGACGAATCTTTATAAGTAGGTGGTAAGTATATATCTACTCTATTTTGTACCGTAAATTCAATATTTTTATTAAAAGAATGTAAGTATTTAATATTGTAAAATATAATGGTACATACAAGTAAATTTAATACAATAATTAAAGACAATCGTTAATAACATATCCTCACAGAAATATATTTCATACGATCTTAAAGATGTAAATAAACATTAAGTCATATTACCCTAATAACATACGTTATTAAATTAAAGTATAACTAACACTACACAGAGAATATAACCATTCAATATAAACAGAATATATTGAATATTTTCTCCGGAACCACAAGACGTTCATTAGCCACGTTAATTTCCCCTGGGACCAGTTGCTTCCTTGGCGGTCATTTTGTGATGGTGTACTGATATTTGGCTCGACTATCCCAATGACACAAGAAGCAGCTGTGCTTTGTGTAACCTCCTTGTAAAGCGCTGATGATGGCAATAACATTAAGGTCAGCGCATACAGACCACTGGAACTGTTCGTACTTTATTTTCTGCAATAGGCCTCGCATGTTCCCATGTCCATGAATTTAGCAGGCCACCTATGGCAGGCCAGAAATTCGACTTCACAAATCGTTAGTGCTTCGTTAGTGCTTGTTAGTGCCGCACACTCCATCGTTAGTGCTACAAAAATATTGTCTCAATTTTAATAGTTACTATTGGTCTACTAACTTCATGCCAGCACGCCAATATACCAAAATCACACCATAAGTGAAACTACCAGTTAAATCAGCGATAGTGCTCGTTAGTGCTACAAACATTAACGTTCGTGCTTCAATGTATACAGTTTTTAGGATAACAATATGACCGTTTTATGAAGCTGGCATGAAATTAGCAGGCCACATGGCAGGCCAGAATTTCGACTTCACACATCGTTAGTGCTTCGTTAGTGCTTGTTAGTGCCACAAAACCTACCGTAAGTGCTACAAAAATAACGTCTAAATTATTAACAGTCACTATTGGCCTGCTAACTGCATGCCAATGAATCTGAAAGGCCATCTATGGCAAGCCAGAATATCGACTTCACACATTGTCAGTGCTTCGTTATTGCTCGTTAGTGCCGCTAACCCTATCGTTAGTGCTACAAAAATAACGTCTCAATTTTAATAGTTACTATTCAGCTGCTGAAGACAGAACACTATTTCGATAACACCCGTCATTATTGCGTCGTTGTTACTCGTTAGTCCCCTATGTTCCATCGTTACTACTCCACAGATAACGGCACATTTTTAAGAAGGCATTATTCGCCTGCTAACTTAATGCCAGCAGACATAGGGAAATCTACAGCAGAACACAATTTGTATTACACCCGTCATTAGTGCTCGTTATTACGGTATATCTAATCGTAAATGATCCACAGATAACGGCTAATTTTTAAAAGATCCATTTTACCCTTCTAATTTCATGCCAACACGCCCCGCACGAAATCTACAGCAGACCATACTTTTGATTTTATCAACCATTAGTGCTTCGTTAGTACTCGTTAATACTGTATATCATATCGTTGGTGCTTGACATATATCAGTTACATTTTTAGAAACCATTATTTGTCTGCTAAGTTCGTTACAACACACCACTAACGAAACCAGTCGCTAACAATTGCATTTACAGTCGTCGTTAGTGCTTTGTTAGTACAGCATGTTGCATCGTTTCTGTTCCACAGATAACGACTACGGCTAGGTCGTTACTGCTTTGATATGAAGTATACACCATCATTAGTAGTGACATATAATGCCTATTAAAAAAAAACATTATTGGATTTCGAACTTTCTGCCAACAGACCTGGCTTGACATCTATTTCCGACACAATTCAATTTCACTCATCGTTTGTTGTTCATTAGTGCTCGTTAGTTCCCCGAACTTCAACGTTAGTGCTCCACAGAATACATTTAAATTTAAAAAAAAAAACTTCACTACTGGCCTACTAACTTCATGACAAACGGCAGGCCAATAATGAAGTTAGTAAGCCAATAATGAGTTTGTTAAGCGATATAGGTGTTAAATTTGCGCAACTAACAATGTATGAATTTGAAATTGTGGTCTGAAGTTGGTGTCGTCCCAGGTCTATTGGCAGGAAATTAGAAGGCCAATAATGGGTTTTCAAAAATATAGGCATTATACGTGTGTGAGCACTGATGATAGTATATGCGGCATATGAAAGCGGTAACGTCCTAGCCGTAGCCGTTATCTGTGGAGCAGTAACGATGCAATATGCTGCAATAACAAGCACTAACGACGACTGTAAATAAAATCGTTATTGGCAGCAGGTTTTGTCCTTTTTCTGTTGTAGCGAAGTTAGCAAACAAATAATGGTTTCTAAAAAAAATATAGCTGTTACGTGATTAGTATCTTGTTGGTCGCCCCACCACTTATAGACGGAGAAAAATAAATAATGCTACTTGTTTGTGCTACGTTAGTGCTGGTTAGTGCCCAAATTTCAACGTTTGTGCTATCAAAATAACAAAGTTATAAACAATTTAAATTTCAGGGCCAACTTGACGTCAAGTTGTCCCCGCCTTTTCCCTAATTAAGATAGAATTGATTTTGTAATGCCAAACGCTTGTGCTACATTAGTGCTGGTTAGTGTCCAAATTTGAGCGTTAGTGTTGTTCTAATAACGCCGGTATAACGAAATTATTTTCTGCCAATTTGGCCCTCCTTTTCTTCCTTAGTTGAGGTAGAATTTAATTTTATAATGCCATGCGTGTGTGCTACGTTAGTGCTTGATCGTGCCTCTACTCGTATTTGTCCGATAGTGGTGTTTGATTTTTTTACGGTCGTGAACTTGGCCATGGTACTAAGGTTAGTGTTTAGTGCACTAATGTGCACTAAATATTTAAAAGGATTTAGTAGCATTTGAGAACCGTGCAGGGCTAACTTTAGAGACGTAGCATTTTTCATTTTGTAAAATTAAGGCCAAATTTAAAAGCACTAAAGACCACTATTCCAATGGTTACTACTTCGTTAGTAGGACGTATTGCAAAACTCCCAACATTAGTGCTTCAGTAGTATGGACGCTATAAAATAAAACTTAGGGGATGCTAACTACACGCTAGCTCTTCCCTACAAAAACATTCATGATGAGAAGCTCTAATGTTCGGAGTTGGTGCACTAGCAACCACTAACGATTGGAGTTGAAGAAGTCATTATTGTCTTTGAACTTGGCGAGAATACCAATAATGTTTTTTTAAATAGGCATTATATGTCACTACTAATGATGGTGTATACTTCATGTCAAAGCAGTAACGACCTAGCCGTAGTCGTTATCTGTGGAACAGAAACGATGCAATATGCTGTACTAACGAAGCACTAACGACGGCTGTAAAGGAAATTGTTAGCGACAGGTTTCGTTAGTGGTGTGTTGTAACGAACTCAGCAGACAAATAATGGTTTCTAAAAATGTAACTGATATATGTCGAGTACTAACGATCTGATATGCAGTATTAACGAGTACTAACGAAGCACTAATGGTTGATAAAATCAAAAGTATGGTCTGCTGTAGGTTTCGTGAGTGGCGTGCTGGCATGAAATTAGAAGGGTAAAATGGATCTTTTAAAAATTAGCCGTTATCTGTGGATCATTAACGATTAGATATACCGCAATAACGAGCACTAATGACGGGTGTAATACAAATTGTGTTCTGCTGTAGATTTCCCTATGTCTGCTGGCATTAAGTTAGCAGGCGAATAATGCCTTCTTAAAAATGTGCCGTTATCTGTGGAGTAGTAACGATGGAAAATGGGGCACTAACGAGCACGAACGACGCACTAATGACAGGTGTAATCGAAATTGTGTTCTGTCGTACATTTCGTCCGTTGTTAGTTGGCATAATGCTGCAGGAAATTTTTAGCTTTTTTAAACCATTATGTAGCCATTATTTAAAAAATGTAGCCATTATCTATGGAGAACTTAGGATATAATACTCGGAAGTAACGAGTACTAATGAAACACTAATGACGGGTGTCACCTGTCGCAGATTTCCTCCCTGGCCTGCTGGCACGATGTTAGCAGGCCAATAAGGCTTTATTGAAAATATGTAGCCGTTATCTGTAGAGCACTAGCAATGCAATATCCTTCAGTAACGAGCATTAACGAAGCACTAATCATAGGAGTAATAGAAATTGTGTTCTGGAGTATGCTTTGTCTCTGGTCTGCTGGCACGAGTTAGCAGGAAAATGATTTATGGAGCATTAAAGATGGGTAAAATCGAGATTGTTGTCCGCTATATATATTGGATATACACTGCTCCACAAAACTTAAGCAACTCGAAGAAAGTGGCAGAAAATAAAACGACACCATCACTGCACCAAGTATAATGAACAAACCGACGTTCTAGATGCACAATGCAACACAAGTGAAGACGAACAATACAGTTAGGATGTACAGAGTGACCAAAAAGTTCAGCACAACAATACCTCAACAGGTGAAGCTGGATTGTGCGAGGGCATAGGCAGTCAATATGGCCTCCATGCTCGTATGTGACCACCACGAACAGCTATACAGGCACGACATCTGGCCTTCATGTTGCAAATCAGAGCGTTGATCAAGTCTTGTGGCAGATGTTGCCACTCCTCGAGGAGAGCTGCTCCCAGGTCAGGGAGAGTGCGTGGTGGTGGACTGTACTGCGCTATTCGCCGTCCAAGAGCATCCAACACATGCTTGATGGGATTCAAGTCCAGCGAAAATGCAGGCTATGCAATACGCGTAATGTCTTCGCTCTCCAGATAGTCGGAAACAAGATGTGCACGGTGTGGGCGGGCATTGTCATCCATGAACAGGAAGTCTGGGCCAAATGCTCCGCGGAAATTGCGCACATGTGCATTCAGAATTTCATCCCGGTACCGTTGTGCTGTTAAAGTGCCATGTTGCACAATATGGAGTTCCATTTTCCCATTCAGCATAATTCCACCCCACACCATAATGGAACCACCGCCATAGGAAGGCCGTTCAGCAATGAAGTTTGAGTGATAGCGTGTTCCTGGCTCTCTCCACACTAAAGTCAAACCAGAATCATACGACAAACTGAATCTCGACTCATCGGAGAACATGACACGCGCCCACTGGTGTTCCCCCATGCAACATGTTCCTGACACCATGTGTAACGCGCACGTTTGTGCTCCACTTTCAATGGCGCACACAGCACAGGCCTTCCTGCATACAGTCCTGCTCTGTTGAGCCGACGACGAAAAGTTTCACGACTCACGCGTTGCTCTGTAGCCTGAAACAACTCATTGGCCAGTTGAGAGCGTGACTCTTGACGGTTACGTTTGGCAGAAATTGTGAGAAATCCGTCATCGACGGCCGACGTCTTCTTCGGACGGCCTCCTCTATGACGTCTACTGACTTCACCTCCATTTTGGAAGCGACTCCACAGCCTTGACACAACGCTTTTGTTCACGTTGAATTCCTGCGCCACTTCCACTTGCGATCGACCCAATTCCAACCGCCCAATTATTCGCCCGCGGTCAAAGTTACTCAAATGTCGTCTATCAGTCATTGCAAGGTGTATACCGCACACAAGAACCACTAACACAATGCTTGGAGCCTATGACACTACTAGGCTGTGGTGTACGCCTCATGGCATAATTTGTTCACCGCGCTTGAAACGGTGCTACTTATGCAATCGAACGTGTGCTCGCCTTGTCTGTATGTCTCTGACGCGTCTCTGTGTATGTGCATGCCACTAACCAGTGTTGAATGGGCCCCACACGTCGCTTATACCACGTTCTCTCGGGTTGCTTAAGTTTTGTGGAGCAGTGTATATATATCCGTTGTCTTTGGACCACTAACAATGAGCAATACGTCACTAATGAGCCCTAACGAAGTACTAAGGGTACGAGAGGTTGAAATCGTGGTCTGCCAGAAATAGTTTGTCAGCTTCATGAAAGGCCCACTCTTGTAACCCAAAAGACTGTATATATAGAAGCACTAATGATAATTTATAGCACGAAAGAGCACTAATTCTGCTCGATTCTAGAATTTCGTTTATGGGGTGATTTTGTTATGTTGGTCTGTTTGCATGAAATTAGATGGCTAAGAGTGACGGCTAAAAATTGAGATGTTGTTTTCGTAGCACTAACGATCGGGTTTGCGGAACACGAGCACTAACGAACCACTAACAATGTGTCAAATCAAAATTGTGTCCTGCCAAGTTTATTGGCATGAAGTTAGCAGGCCAATAGTGACGGTTGAAAACTGAGACGTTATTTTTGTAGCAATAACGATGGGGTTTGCGGCACCAACGAGCACGAAGAAAGCACTAAGAATGTGTGAAATCGAACTAATTACTTTCCATAGGTGACCTGCCAAGTTCATTGCCATGAAGTTAGCAGGCCGATAGTGGCTGTTAAAATATGAGACTGTATTTTTGTAGCACTAACGATGGAATTTGCGGAACTAACGAGCACTTACAAAGTACTAACGATGTGTGAAGTCGAAGTTCTGGCCTCCCATAGGTGGTTTGCCAAGTTCATTGGCATGAAGGTAGCAGGTCAATAGTAACTATTAAAATTGAGACGTCATTTTCGTAGCACTAACGATGGATTAGCGGCACTAACGACCACTAACGAAGCACTAACGATGTGTGAAGTCGAAATTCTGGCCTGCCATAGGTGGCCTGCCAGGTTCATTGGCATGAAGTTAGCAGGCCAATAGTGACTGCTAAACATTGGGACGTTTTTTGTAGCACTAACGATAGGGTTTGTTGCACTAACGAACACAAACGAAGCACTAACGATGTGTGAAGTCGAAAGTTTGGCCTGCCACAGGTGGCCTCCTAATTTCATGCCAGCTTCATAAAACGGACATATTGTTTTCCTAAAAACTGTGTACACAAAAGCACTATCGTTAATGTTTGTAGCACTAACGAGCACTAACGCTCCTCAAACCGGCAATTTCACTTATGGTGTGATTTTCATATATTGGCATGCTGGCATGAAGTTAGCAGACCAATAGTAACTATTAAAATTCAGATGTTATTTTTGTAGCATTAACGATGGTGTTTGCGGCACTAACGAGCACTAACGAAGCACTAACGATCTGTGAAGTTGAGATTCTGGCCTGCATAGGTGGCCTGCTAAGTTCATGCTAGATTCATAAAACTGGCCCATTTTGTTGCCCTAAAAACTGTATATATAGAAGCACTGACGTTAATGTTTATAGCACTAACGAGCACTAACGTTGCTCTAACCGGTAGTTTCACTTATGGTGTGATTTTGATATGTTGGCCTGCTGGCATGAAGTTAGCAGGCAAATAGTAACTATTAAAATTGAGACATTATTTTTGTAGCATTAAGGATGGGGTTTTCGGCATTAACGAGCACTAACGAAGCACTAACGATGTGTGAAGTCGAATTTCTGGCCTGCCATAGGTGGCCTGCTAACTTCATGGACATCATGTTCTCGTATGTTTCTTTCATATGTACAGCATGAGCAATAGGGATGGCTGGCTTTTCATTGCCATTGTGTAGTAACACTGCCTTGAGATTTATCCTAGAGGAATCTACGAATAGCCTCCAATCTTCAATGTTGTAGTTAAACTTCAGTTGTCCCATAAGAACAGGAATGTCACTGCAATACACCAAATCACCATTCTTTGTAAAATTAGTAACTAGGCTCATCTCTCTTTTCCTATACATCGATATATTCATATCTTGGTTTAGTAGATTCCATTGTTGAAGTCGTAATGCAAGCAACAGGGCCTTAGACTTGGGAAGGTTAAAGTCTCCGATCAGATCATTCAACTCTTCCTGACTTATCACATGTGGTTCATTAGTGTCAGGCACTGGAATGTAATTGGGATCTGGCTGTGTACTCGAAGATTGTGCAACATCTTTACAAGCAGCAGGTTCTTCATCTGATGAAACAGTGCACAGGGTGTATGAGTCTGTTGGTACGGGTACAGGCAGACAAATATCATATTTCACGGGTCTCCTCGCGGAATCCAAGTTAGGATACTGTATTTTATGCTTCATGTTTTTTGAGAAACCTTCTATATTGGTCAGGCAGAAGTAACAGTCTGAAACGTGATCACGGGGCTCGCGCCAAACCATAGGTACGGCGAACGGCATTGATTTATGTGTACCTTTCAACCATCCTGTGAGAGTACGCGCACACGAGTTACAACTTTCTTTCTGAGCCCAGACGCGATCCTGGTCGCGGATTTTACACCCGAAGTACAGATGGTAGACTGTCTTCAAGAACGATGACAATGGCCTACTTTGTCACTTGAAAATCACTTCCCCACATATGTAGCAGAATGAATCTGTCGAATTGTTGCAAGTTCTCGGCATGTTCGTTTAACACAAACGTCAATATTTCACGCAGAAATATTTTTCACCTACGCTATACACAGACACAGCGTAACACCACTTTCTAACACAAAGATCAACTCGAAACTGAAATAGCTTTTTCACGCGACAATGTGCTGTATGACTTGGCGCCTTTTTTCAACCATCTGTCTGTCATCTAGACAAAAGGGAGCCGACGAATGATCGTATGTTGATTACGAAACCTTTCTTCGTCAATAGCGCCTAGGTTTTAGTGTATGCAGTGTGGAACGACAAAAAAATCTTTGCAACCCAAGGGAGAGGGTACGTTTCCGGGAGGTCGTGAGTTAGAGAAAAGAATGTTCCTGAGATATAACCTAGTAACAGTTATTGGATTAAGATAAAAATTCAGAATTATGCACTCCAAATACGGAAAACACATATTAAATACGAAAAATACGATTTTTCTGTCAATTATGGAAACAGCGCCCCGCCCAAGAAACCTTACGTGCTGGAACTTTCTCGATGAGATATTCGTAATCAGCGTCTAGAAATCTATCCGGTACACCCTTTCACTCTCGTGGGAGGATTTTCATGCCGACCAGTGTTATCAGAAATATGAAGGACCTTACAGGTTTAATAAGGAAAGACGTAAGGTTTGCTGAAATAGGTACGTTTTCTTGCAGCTTGTAACGGTTGGCCTACAGTTAGAACCAATGTGAAACATTAAAGTCGTGGAAGAAAACTATGTATCCAACCCGGTAGCGGACGCAAAGTTCATCATGTGGAAACATAATGTTCTTTTTGTTGTTGTTAGGCGTCAATAATAATTGTTCAGAACATTGTTATACATTTGCCGTTCGTGACACGTACATAGATCTCTAATATGCTTTCATATACCAGTCAATATGTGGATAATAAAGTGAGATCGAAAACCATAATTGGTATACTTGAATTTTATGTAGAGTTTAGAGTCCAGTCGAGTCCAGTTCTACTATGTGCTGGATGTGATAGTACGGGATGTTATTTGTTAGAGAAAAAGACCCTGTGTTGCCCGTTTTTGGCCGATCTGGTTTGAAAGACATATTTTTATCTGAGTAGGGTAATATTGTTGCAAGAAGTATTTCGGCTAATAACTGCTTTTCCTTGTCATTCCAGAAATGTTATACGTAACAACACGAAGGAGGATCCTATAAGTCCTGCAGAATGTAAAAGGAAACAAAGAAACCAAAAGCCAACACCTGATTAGTTTTCTTGAGAAAGAAACGTCCACCGAATTGACTAGTACAATACAATACATACTTTCTCAAGAAAACTAATCAGGTGTTGGCTTTTGGTTTCTTTGTTTCTTTCTACATTCTGCAGGACTTACAGAAGTCTATGACATTTCTGGAATGACAAGGAAAAAGGGTAATTAGCCGAAACACTACTTGCAACAATATTACCCTACTCACATACAATTATGCCTTTCAGACAAGATCGGGCAAAAACGGGAAAACCTAGAACTTTTGCTCTAACAAATAACATCCCGTACAATCACATCCAGCACATAATAGAACTGGACTCGGCTGGACTCGTAACTCTACATGAAATTGAATATCAAGTATACCAGTTTTGGTTTTCGATCTCATTTTATTTATCCACATATTGACTAGCATATGAAAGCACATTAGAGTCCTGAATGTGTGTCACGAACAACGAATGTATAACAATGTTCTGCACAATTATTATTGACGCCGAAGAAACAAACATAAAACATTATTTTATTTTCACATAATGAACTTTGCGTCCGCTAACGGGTTGCATACGTAGCCTTCTTCCACGAATTTAATCTTTCACATTGGTACTAACAGTAGGCCCAACCGTTATAAGCTGCACCAAAACGTACCTATTTCTGTACAACTTACGTCTTTTCATATTAAACCAGTAAGGTCTTTCATATTTCTGATAATTTCGAATTTTGAGGCTTTGACCAGGTTTGGAGTGTGTCTGGACCACAGTGAGCTGGTATACATTTCGAAGGCAAATAAGTTATTACGAGTTAATAAATTTTTAAACAAATTCGAATATTTATGTTTGCAGTTTCGAGACACCAGACTAGATGAGGCATTTCACGAGAAGTCTCGTCTCGTCTCGTGTGTCGTCTCAAAAACGAGACGAGACAAGTAGTATGTCTCGTCACGTGGCAACACTAATGTCAACCGAGGCTCAACTTGGACTAAAGCCGCATCACCAGTGCCAGTGTCACTATTCATCTTTGCGACCCCGAAAACCATGAATTCAGCACCAATATCGTTGGTATTCTATTTTACATGTTACCTGTTCCACTTCTAGAAATGGTTTCAATTTCTTATCAACCACAGTTTATTTTTCAGATGGTAATTTACACGTATACTAAATTCGTTTGAACTTCCTCCAGGAATCCATGTTACAACATACGGTCAACTGTTCGTTTTTTCTAGGTCAAAAATTTCAAAAAACACATAAGTACATTACAGTGACAATGGTATATTGCATTACTGCCCGACTGTTTTGTTATGCGAAACTTCATCATGGTATGACGTAGGTAAATGAATTAAATTAAGGTTGTAAGATATAACATCAAAATTGAAAGATCACAAATTAAAGAAAAACATGTAATAACACATGTCATATTTGAAAATAGTTTCGGGTTGAACTAGCAGCGGCCACATTCAATTCAAAAACGAACTTTTGGAATGCACAGTATGAGCGTAGCTAAAATAAAAAACACACAATAATAACGGTCGGAATTCGAAGCTAGGGGTATCCACGTAGAATTTCCTTACATTAACCATTCACTTAACACATAATCCTCAAAATGGGCTACTTTTTAAAGTTATAGTTTTGCATCTAACTGACACTGTTATCCACTTCCATTGCTTAGAAAAACGCTTTTTTTTCTTTTCATAAGTCTAACATGTTTACGAGTGTTTGTTTTATTTTCCACTAGAGCTTCGCAAAGGATATAGGATTACGTCTGATTATTTGGCAATACTTTAACAAATTGATCTATCAAACACAATTGTGTTAACACAGTAGTGTTCCTGAATAAGAGGAAGATCACTATGCACTCTGTAACTAAGCTACAAGAGGTGTAAACTGCGCATCCACAGAGTCAACGTTTGGAATATTCCATTCTGTTAGTTTCTGAAAATAACTAAAGACAAAGTATATGAATAACTGCGTGGTTCCCCGTGGCCGAATGGCTGAAGTCATGGTTCATAGTTCGAAACCCGTCGCGAAAGCGGAATTTATTTTAAGATTTTAATTCCCCATATTTTAGATCTTTCTGTCTCATCGCAATCATCAGATGCTCTAAAAAGAGTTCTCCACCTTCGACGACCACCTGATGTGATGCTCGCAGCACGAAAACGTTCATTCTTCTGTTCCACAAAATCACAATTTCCGCTTAATATGGATGCTTTACGATCATTTTTCTTCAATTCTAAGCTTGTATATGTAAATCATCCCTCTCTATTTATATTTGAATCTCTCTCTCTCAATGTCGTCCACTATGAAATTATATGGCTTGAAGTCAAACCTTCGACTCTTGAAACCAAATGAAAGCGGTCCGGAAATGTGCTATCCTAACTCTGTAGAATTTTTGCTAAAACCAGTGCCATTTTAGCTTTCCTCCGTGTAGTAGGGGGAATTCTCCACCGACATAAGAATTTCACTTTTTTATTATGGTATTAGTATACACTTGATGAAAAAAATGTGTTTTTATGAAACTCGAGGGAGAGGGGAATTACACCCTCTTGTTCCAGCCATTTGAGGCTCCTGGAACTTTTGCTTGCAATTACTGAAAAAAAAAATGAAATTAATCGTTGAATAACACTAATTTCTGTCATTAGGTTTCAGAGTTCTGCTATCGCATGACATACTTTGGAAAGCAGAAAACCTACGGTACTTCCGTAATTGACAATTTCCATAGATTTCGTAAGGAGCATCTTTGTACCTTGCAATCTTTGAGGAAGGGAAAGAATACAAATAAAGGCATTTATCTATGCTATGGTGACATTTCGTAACATTTTTCAAAAACAATTCAGGATCTAAAAAGGCATTTCAGAACAAATGAATGAAAGAGACGGCTATAAACCATGTAAACCTGGTTCCTGTTTTCCCGTCCGAATGAAAAGAGTATATTACGTCATACACTGCTTGAGACAAGAAGAGGTTGAGGAGAGGGTGAATACCAGAAGGAGGAAATCGAGCGAGGCGTGTGTTTCTGAGTGCATACGCAAACGGGGCAAGATTTTGATTTTAATTTGGACTAAGAATTTTTGTAATGATTTCTATGCCGCGAACTTTACAGTTTTGTCAGATTGCCGCTAAGTTCCCTTTCGTGAGTTATTTTCAGTCGTGTTATACTTTCATTGTTATTGTTATCTTTCGATTCGAATAATTGTTCCCATTCTTATTATAGTTATTTAAAATGCTGTTATTTTTTGCCACTCATCCATGCTATCTTCAAATGTTTGATAGCATTTGCGTAATTAGGATAACTTGCTGGGAACCCATGGCCCTTTACTTCTGAAAATTGCAAGAACATTTTAGAAGACGTTGCTATAATAATGTTATATATGTCATCGGAAGCCATATCCTCGCTCTCATTGTTAATCTCTTCAAATTATTTAATTCTGTGGATAATTGCAGTAAACCACTATATGCAATGTAAAATTTCCATTCATTAATCTCTTACTGTATATAGGATACACCTAGTTTTTCTTTCTTGTTCTTTTTTTCTTCTTAAATTCAGCATTATCACACTAACTGTAGCACATTCTTCGAACTCCATCGAACTGTTTCCAATACCGAGAAATTGTGATATCAAATGCCCGGCAACTTTTTTGTCACCGTCGGGCAAGTTAACGAGGGTGTGGCAACAAAACTGTTTTGTCTCTGTGAAGTTACTGACTGTAGGCGACAGCGACGAGATAGTTGCGCAACTGTTTTGTCGCTAGTGAGCAGTAGGTCATAAGCTTGTACTTCAGATTAGCATTGCCTTTCTCCATTACACTATACATTTCACTCATTTAATTCTGATATTCTTTACACCAATCGGTGCAGAAATATGAGGCTCAGAGACACATACTACCTAGGTACATATTTAATTGTTTGATGGGTTCTAAATATCAGGAGTAACGTAGCGTGAAGTTCGAAACGTATAGCCTAAAATATTTCTAGGAAAGTGATGATTCAAGAACATGTTCTCTTGCAGTTTACTATAAAGTATAAGAAAAAAATAGGACGATGTTACTTTTCATGTGGAGTATCACTGCTTCAAGTAATTAAGTTAAAACTTATTTCTAATCACCATTCAAGCAGAAACTCAGAATTCCACTTCACTCATAACAACAAGGAACGTACTAGTACAAAACATTACTATTGCACATTAGAGACAACAACAAGGTATACTACTACGCGGAGAAATATCAGTTCTTCGCACAGCAAGAATACATCTTGATGAATATAAAACTGGATTTTTGAATATTGCAGAAGTTTCCATTTAGAAGCAGATTCTTCGAAAATTGTTCCTTTATTTTTAACGAAAAGTTGAAATAGCGAATTCGAAGAAATGATAATATTAATATCAAAATTGGCCCTTTTCCCACATTCAGCAATGCAACCACGTTACTTAAAGGTAAATGTAACGAATTTGACATCCCTAATGTAAGTGAATTCTCATATTGGGATTTTTTTTCTGAATAAAGAAGCATAAAATTGAGTTACAGGAAATATCCACTTCTGCCCTTAGGATAGGGATTTTCGAAAAAAAAAAGTATAAGCCTTAAGTGAATGCTGACATTTCTTGAATGTGTAGGAAAAGTTACGTATAGAAAGTCTATGAAATTTTTCGGAAATGCTGAAATACCTATTAAATTGTTTCTATCGAACAGTTTATGTACCAAGATTCATCTCCCTAACTTCAAGAGTTCGTGGGATACTTTATTCTCGCCTTTATTTCCCACTAGGGATACTATTTCAAAAAATTTTTCTTATCCTTTCCTTTCGAGGGAAAAGAAGTTTTCTGTTCAAATTTCATGCTTCTATATAAAGTAGTACGTCCTGAGCCAGCTCTTTTATATAACAGTGTAAATTCCCTTTGATCGAAATACAAAAGTGTGTAATCTTAAGGACTAGAGAGAGAGAAAAAAAAAACACTGTTCAACAAATTTTGATCGAAAGTATGTAAATTCTTTGAAATTGCGATTTTTACATTCATTTAAGCATAATATGAAAGGAAATGATAATAGAAGAATTTTCTTAGCTCAGGTTGTGGGAAAAAAACGCCCTGTATATATACAAATGTATTAATATTTATAGAACATTTAAGCAAAATTAGGGAATGCGCTCGAGTCGAGACATGTCTCGAATCTCGACTCGACTCGACTCCAATTCGAGTCGAGATTCGAGTCGAGACACACTTTGTAAAATTCGAGACGAGTCGAGACAAATGTATTTCTCGACTCGAATTTTCGAGTCGAGACACGAGTCGAGTCGAGACGGCTCTTAAAAATCTCGAATCGACTCGAATGTCTCGAAAATCTTTCTATAATTTTTAATATTATTTTGAAGAAAGTATTCACTCAGAAACAGCCTTGAAACCAATTCCAGCTTTTATTCCTTCAGAAAGGTACAGAACGCATAAAAATTAATAGTTAATCTTTAAAGATCAAGATTTAATTTTCAGCTCAATTCAGTTAATTAGAACTAATAGTTAATGTCGTTGTATTTGGTTGTACTGCAAATATAATGATAATAATAATAATAATTGATTATCTAGTTTGTATAAAACTATTATCCGTAGTCTAAATCCTAGTTTGTATAAAACTATTGCGATAAAGTGAACTTCATAAATTCTATGAATGAGCAGTTGGTAGTCTATAGTAATTTAGCATAGTTATAATTATTGTGTTTTCGTTCCCATGAACGCAATAGGGTTACGTAACTTCTGGATTATTCGCTTGCCCAACTATTCTGAGGCTTTAATATGTTGCAGCATATCACGAGCTACGGATAATATATAATGTAACATTTGTTGTACGTCACATATTATGATACGATACTATTTTACATAGTATATCTTATCTAATATAAATAAAATAAAGAGTTTGTTTGTGTGTTTGTCTGTCTGTCTGTGTGCGACCTGGGGACCAGACGAGTGGACCGAGAGTTCCCAAAATTTGGTCACGGGTACCTTAGTCCAGGCCCCAGATCAAGACGAAGCGTTTTTTTTAATTTCTAACCAGGGGGGTCTCGGGGGGGGGGGGCGTTTACTGGGACCGACTTGGGACCAGACAAGTTGACCGAGAGTTACCAAATTTTGGTCACGGATACCTTGGTCCAGGTCCCAGTCTAAGGCGAAGCGTTTTTGTCAAAATTGGAACCAGGGGTGTCAGGGGGGCGTTTAGCGAGACATGTAGTAAAAGTAATCCAAATTGATCGACATTAGTGTCAAATCCATAGTTTTCACGGTCGCTGAGATCAATGGTGACACTTCCATCAGCGATGACTTGCAAATTCAGCTACTACTGTATGCGGGCCGGGTGTCAGCGGGTGAGGAATACCGAGACATGTATAAACAGCCCATATTGATTGATACTAGTGTCAAATCCATAGTTTTCACGGTCACTGAAATGAATGGTGATACTTCCACAGGTGTTGACTTCCAAATACAGCCCCCATGCGAAGAATGGGTATATTAAGCTAGTATTACAATAAATGGACTGCTTGGATGCCAAGAACTAGTACAGATAAGTACCATTCTCTTCTATGAATAGGTACTTTTTAAAAGGATTTTTGTAAACACTAAGTTGTAAAAGAATGAACTACATACAGTAGTTATGGTTTTGGTTCCCAACATAAAAGAAATATGGATTGTTCATGAGATATTGAACTTCAACTTTCACTCCTGGAAAATTTCAATTTTGGAGTTAGGCCACTTGGCATCAAAGCAGTTCACTGTAAGATAAATACATTCCGCACATTAGTAATATAGTTATTCAGGGGCCTTCGATTTCCATCCTCTCAAATGAAAGCTGAACGATTGCTTGATACATGCTGACTATATAGGAGAAATAGTGTATTAAGTTTTCGAGCTTTGGTGCGTATCCGTATTTACACTCTGATATAACTTTAAGTTCACACTCAAATCGAGCTAATTGTTTAATGCATTTCGAAAGCTTTTGTTTTTATGCAGCTCATTAAGGAAAATCTATTTCATAATCGTAACATTTATGTACTAAGAAACTATGAACGTAAAGTGGACTCGACCTAGCCCCGTGGCCGCTGTGACTCAGTGGCACAGCTCTCACCCTTGGTGTGTGAGGACTCTGATTCTGTGTGTGTGTGTGATCTCCGCGGCTAGTGTACGCGTCTTTGCCGTGGAAGACTCGGGTTCAATTCCCGGCGCGAGCTCATGTAGTTCGGATTCCACGTTAATCAATAGGTCTATATTTCATATATCCTCGCTGCTGAAAGAGACGGTAAAGTCAAAATCAACTCAACAATATATATGTGTGTGTGCTTATGTGAATTTCCTCGTGGCTGTATTGTTAACACATACGCCTTGATCGCGGGAGACTGTGGTTCGATTTACGGTGGAAGCTCATGAAGTTGTTACCGGTATCCCACTTTAAACTGTAGATCCATGCCTCATATAACCATAGATATAATATATATGCCTTTGATACACTTATTTTCCGACTTGGAACCCATCGAAAATTTCCGGACACAGAGTCCCGTAGACCGAAAATGAGAAACATGGGTACAGAGTAAAACAGCCATAGAAATTTAAGCTTTTTAGGCTAACTTAATCCTTACATATAATGCAACTAGCTTGGCCAAGTTATAATGGAGGAAATGCTATCATTGCAACACTCTGAGAATAGAAAATGTTCGTCAGGTATTACTATCCCCCCTCTCCTGCAGAATGAAAACCCTAACTAAAACTCAATATATATATATATATATATATATATATATATATATATATATATAAAACTATTTTGTGTAATGTAACAAACAGTGGCGGATAGTATTCATGTTTCCTTACGAAGGTTCGCTTCCATCTTCCTCTCCCCAAGAACTAAGATAAATTAAAAAATTGCTATTACTTGTTAATCTTGTACAAAGGACGCAATTAAAGTCCCAGTGTAACACCCCTTCACATTTAGATTTTTCCCCTGGAAGAAAACCAGTTATTATTGTTTCTTGATTTCTCAGTCTCACCTACATAAGCATACGAATATAATTACAGGATAGGACATGTTTAGAGTGCTTGCACGTGACATCTAACTATATTTCTCATCAAATGTGTCACAGATGAAAATTTCCGTTTGTACTGCCTCTATTTTGTGGTACATATGTTTCATTTATGTTATGTAGCTAAAATTCGTTAGGAAACAAGTACAGACTGCGCCTGTGTGCCTGACAAAACGTAAATGTACTGGATAATTATTTCTTCACTTTCTTCCCAAAAAAAAAGTAACCCATCTCATGTCGGCTAAAAAAAGGAGGTAGCGGACCAAAGATAGCCGTTGTTTACCTAAGGTCGTTACACAGCAGGGGTTTCATTCAGTCAGAGGGAAAAGAAAAAAATAATTTAAGGTTTCTACATTTGTTTTGAACAGCAATATACTTCTTCCTTTTATTTTAAGAACCATTTCCTTCTCATTTGTCTGCATCAGAAAAAATGCAAAAAATCACTAGAATGTGCCTATTTACCCAAGTACGTACTAGATCACTAGTTCAATAGTAAAATCACTAAATCTAGTACGAAATCATAAATGTGGCATCCCTGGGTTGGAGCGAAAGTAATGGTTGGAGTAAAAACTAGTCCGTATTTCTACTGCGTTCTGTTGTTGAATTCACAGAAATGTTCAAAAATAAATTCAAAAAGTAAAACACGATCCTACAAAAGACTGTTTACTTGCTCACTGGTTATAGTATTGTGAACTGAAACTCAAGTGCGCAGTCATGTTGAATACTTCTGTCCCTTTCTACTTTACAACTTGAGGTGGGATGAGGGTCAGGATAGATCTAGTGATATACAGCTAATGAAAGTGCTTCAGTACAGAGTCGGAAGCGGTATGTATTGTTTATACTAGTTACAACGTTACCCCCCACATAAAATATAAATTCACCCTTTCTCCTTTCCCTTTTTCGAATACAATGAACCGACTCTTTTGCTGAAGAAAGATGCTAAAAGAAAATTGAAACATCTGTGTCTAAACTTTCTTTGAAGCGCAGTTTTTTGTATTTGTAAGGTTTTGCGAGTGTTTTCGAGATAGCCAAATCTTTTACCATGGACTCCTGCTGCGAACTGACCGTGAGTAAACACCCGATCTCGCTGTGCTCAATTTCTCTCGCACACGTGAAATGGGTTTGTTGTTTCCAAAACAAATAGGGAGTTACCTTGTGCTTTTGCATTTCTGCACGCACACAGGTACCATTGTTGTTTTAATGATCAGAAGAAATATCAAAACCATCCGATATATATGACACGACACAGCTAACAGAGGGAGGCAAAAATAAAAGTAGGCCTATACCAAGTTTTCCGCGTGGTACCATTATGGAGAATAAATATTTGATAAAGTCACGTAGATGCGCTTAAACCTATTCCATCTGTCCTTATAATTTTTCTGGTCTCATCAATTTCTCAGGAGAATACGTACAACATATGTCCAAATTCCATATATACTCTTTCTAAACTAATGAGTAAACTCATTAAGAACACCAACTGATATCAATAAACAGGAAAGAAAACAATACTTTATACTTCTATCATTTGGTACACATCTCTATGGAGCACAGCTTGTTTCTTTTCGAAATAGCTCCTTTGTGTCACAGCTGTGGTTAGTTTTGTTTTGTGTTATGATGAAAGAGAGAAATGCAACATTTGCTTCGCGGTGAAGTTATATATATTATTAAGATGAGCGGTGATAAGCGAGGTTTAACAAATAGTGCCTTTCGGATGCACAATTTAACGGGTAGTTGCAGTCCGTGTTGAGAATCGAACCAAAGCTATGTAAGACATGTTAATATTGAGCTCTTTTGTGGTAAAAGTGAACTTCAGAAACACACAAAAGACTTGAAACATCAAGCTAATGTAAAGCAATTGAAAAATAGCCTACCTATCGCTGCATCTTTTCTCTGGCTAGGAACATGCAGTGTGTAGCAACAAGAATCGTGTTAAGGACTTTTTATCGAGTCAACATTGAAAGTTTGGCCTTGTTCCCACGGTCTACACATACTGAAGATCACAGTGAAATTTGACTTATAAAAGCAGTGATGATTTTTTTTAGAAAAATAGTAAAAATTAGCAATCTATCTCGCGCTAGTACTATAACGACTAGCCCAAAATCAGCTTAGGTTCTGTTGGTTGTATGTAGGATTGTCTAAATCGTTGTGATGTTTGTGAATTATATTGTTTTCATTCTTAGTGGGCGAAAGTGAAAATAAAAATATAACACTAAGGAAAGTGAAAGAAAAGAAGGTACTTAATTTTACAACCTGAAACTTTAGTGAGCTAAAAGAGTAAACACTGATACCTTTTTCACATTCATACTACGTCAAATGAGTTATCAAAATTATGTGACTTCCATATATAAAACGGGTATATTTTTTATATAAGGGGTTTCTCAGTCGCCATAAAGTTATACACACCGTCAACCAAGAATTGACTCGTGAAAGTTTTCCGTATATATTCAGGAGAGATAAAAGGTTGTTGCGAAACGAAAAAAAAAGCATATCGATAAAGCTAAAGGGAAAAGAGTCACTGACCATCAGATCTCTTTCAATGCAATATATATTCTGGCTGACAATATGAAAAGACACACCAACGTCATAGAACAGATTGACGGAGGAGAGTTGTCTTTTGTTGTTATTTGACTGCTGCTTTGTGGTTCCGGAAGGAACGGAACAAACCTCTCAAACTGTACATAAGGAAAACAAAGTAAAATGTTCATCTTACTAATGACAATGAATTTGATCACTAAGCTGTGGGAAGGAATGTTTTTCTTTCCTTTCTTTCGGTTTTGATGATTTGATGCTTTTAATGTCGCTTTCAACACCGAAGCTTAACTCATATGTGATCCCATTGGAATCGAATCCGTATGCTATACATATGAGAAGCTCTATGTTGACATCGAGTATATATTTAACAATATACCGAATTGTGAAGTCATGAGAAGTATATTCGAGTCGATTTAACTTATTTGAACTCGCATAAAATAATCTAATATTAGTATCTTTGTAGCAACTTGTGAGATATTTATTCAACCTTTAGATGTTTGTCAGTCTTACCCCCATTTTTTCAATATAGTTTAGAAATTGTATTTGTGTGATACTCAGGGAACACAAAATGCTACTTAGTAAATAACCAGTGGTTTTGAAATAGTCTTTGTTACTACTTAGTTTATCATCTAAACAAATTAGATGGGGCACTATGGCTCAGTGGTAGAGCGCTTACCTCTGGTGCGTGGGGCTGTGGTTCGATTCCCGGCAAAGTAGTTTTGTAGTGGACAACATCGTGCTCGTGGGTTTTCTCAGGGTACTCCCGTTTCCTCCCACAATTTCATTCCAACAATTCTTTCATCATTATTCACTTACTTTAATCAATATCTCCCTTAGCCTAACAGGTATAATCCTGGGAGGTTAAACTCAAAGATTTCATTTCATATTTTTAAAAACCAATTAAATCATAATTAAATTGAAGGTTTATTCTTTTAGGATGGGAAACATATTGACACCCATGGCCGTAATCAGGCTTGTAGATTTGGTCACACAGACATAGTTTAGGGTCAGGCTCTTAAGTATTCTTTTAATAAACAATGCTGAACAAACTAGACAATCGTGTTTTAGGATTGTAGAAAATGACCGTGAATAATGTTCAAACACAATTATTATTATATTTATTTCTTTGACTATTGGATCTTTATATTAAAGTGTTAAACAAAAGAGAATAATTGTTTATATAATAGTATTTAAGAGTTTTCTCGTCATGATTAGTTTTGTAAACAATTCAATTACACATATTTGATGTTTATTTCTAAATAATAAGTCCTAATACAATTTCATAAAGTTGTAATTCTTCTTAGAGTTTGTATCACTTTACACAATGACAAATCCAAAAGGTGTGTTGTATCGGTGCAGTACCAGTTTTTCACGTTTTTCAAAATGTTCCAAAACCCAAAGAATGATCTTTAATTTCTGATATTTTAGTCGTCACAAATTACAATTTTATAATGTAGTCAATGTTTATAATTACTGGGCAGTTGGGCGTTTAAACTAATGACATCATAATAAAGTCAAAACCATAATTTCAGGAATTGATTCTGAGTTTAACGTCCCGTTCAGCAGCGAGGCTATGTGAGACGTGGACCTACCGATTAACTTGGAATCCGAACCACATGAACTCCCAACGGGAATCAAGCCCAGGTTTCCCACGCCAAAGGCAAGTATGCTAACCGTTAGCCACGAAGGAGCTTCACCATAATTTTAGTGGGCGATAAGAAATATCTCGCCAATGCTTTTACAATAAATAAAATTTTATTAAAGAATAGTGGTAAGAGATTTTATAATAGCTCTTTTATTTATGAGATATGAGTATTTTGAAAAAAAAAAGCAACTAAAGAATAGGTTGGCGGAACCACAAAAGACTCGTAAAATAAACTTTCTTAGAAATACATACGCACCTTACTCACCTCTTATAATTGCTATGCTTACGTTCTCCATAAAAACAGAAATTCTCTTTTAGTGATACTTTACTCAAGATCATGAAGTGGGTTGAAATTTAATTAAAGGCAAAATACAATACAATAATCCACAAATATTGCCTCAAGTGAGTTTAAAGATTTCTAAACACTAGTGCGAAACCGGGCTCTGCCGTTGCGATCGATTTGCAGGTCTTGAGACGAAAGTAAGAAGGGACTTACGCACACAGTAAGTAAAAACAATTAATATGCCTGTAACTTTCCCAAAAATGGGTATATCTTAAAACTAACCTCACCATTATTTTTCTAATTAAATTCTAGCCCGAAATTATGTATCATATTACCCTATTCCCATTTTGAAAACTTGACCTTAATTCAAAATGGCGGATTTCAAGATGGCTGCCATCAAGTCATATCTACCATACGACATCCCCCCAGGACTTATATGTATCCACATGGTTGTTCTTCACTTTTCTTCATTAACGCTCCGTTTACAAAGGGTAGTAAGGGACTTCTGTAGTAATCTCTAATAACCACATCACAACTCTTAAAAGTTATTTTTTTTAAAAAAAATAGAAAACATGCACCATGGCAAAAAATTGTCATCACAAGCAATGATGCATACATGCCTTCTATCAGCAAAAAAAGTTTCATTGAAATTGGAGCCGGACATTTTGAGTGATGTCCCTTGTGGGATGTGATTGAACGTGACGTCAGAACACATCGCCCCCCTTCCCGGAATTTACGGGAATTAGGTGACCTGAGTGAGCACATGTGGTGCCAGCTCTCTCCAGCGACCTATCAAGGATCATTGCGTGTATGCCAAGACGTGTCGCCGTTTTTATCCATGCCAAAAGTCGACATACTGACAATTTTGTAGGTAGTCATGATGGTCTGGCTGATGTGTGCGTATATTTTAACTCGTATATTTTTTCTCGACTAGAATTTCGAGACGTCTCGACTCGAATTCGAGTCGAGTCGAGACAGAGACTGTCGAGTCGAGACACGAGTCGAGACAGAAACATATTTTCGAGTCGAGACACGAGTCGAGACAACATTTTCTCGAGACGAGTCGAGACAGGCTTAAATCTCGACTCGACTCGACTCGAATGCATCCCTAAGCAAAATCCTTGTAAAAACCTACATTTCACTTTTTTTTAGCCATTTCACTGTGATGTGATAAGCTGGGGAGTTAAGAAGTACCCTAACCTATAGCTTTCTATACCCTCGTACTTCATTTTTCAAAATTGCGCAAATACCAGTTTCACAGCGATACAGAAAATAAAGTAACCGTGGTCAAGTTAAACATTAACAATTCGGTAATAAAAATCAGTATTAACATCAAAACATGAAAAATATGTACAAATACCTTTTTGTGCAAGACCTACACTGCAATGTAGACAAAAGTTTCAAGTGATCCCTTGTACAGGATTATGTTTATTTTATTTTGAGCGTCTTCGCTTGGCTTGCCTTTTGTAGGTTACATCTGGAGCATCCCTTGCAATAGTCCAACAGTAGTCGGCCAATATGTTAGAACTCCACTTTCCCTCATATGTCTTCTCCATGGCTGCAATATCTTGATGGATACGCTCACCGTGTTCGTCACTAACTGCTCCACAATCTTCGGGAAAGAAGTCTAGATGTGAATGAAGAAAGTGGAGTTTCAGAGACATATTGCAACCAATATTTTCGTAGCACAATAACAACTTTGCTACCAGTTGTTTTTAATTTGTTGCTCGGTGTCTTCCCGAGAACTGTGAACAAACACTATTCAAGCTTTCCCACACAGCTTTCTCCTCACCTTGGAGAATTTCGTCGAACTTGTGATCTTTGAATAGTTGACTAATCTGTGGCCCTATGAAAACACCCTCTTTAACTTTGGCATCACTTAATCGAGGGAATTGTCCTCTTAGGTACTTATAGGCCTCATCCTCTAGGTTCATGCTATTAACAAAACTTTTCATAAGACCTAACTTAATATGTAGAGGGGGAAGCAAAATTCGGTTACGATCCACCAGTGATTCATGCTGCACATTTTTCACTCCCGGCTGAAGAGTTTCTATGGTACTCCAATCACTTTTGCGGTAATGAGATCCACGATCTCTACTGTCCCATTCACATGTAAAGCAACAATACCTTGTATACCCTAACTGCATATCTAGCAACAGTGCTATTACTTTAAGGTCACCACAAATGAGCCACTGAAAATCGTAATATTTAATGGCTTGAAGTAAACGTTTCAAGTTTTCATAAGATTCCTTCATATGAACTGCGTAACCTACAGGAATTGAAGGAAGTTCATTTCCAATATGTAAAAGCACTGCCTTTAAACTCACCTTGAACGAATCTATAAAGAGCCTCCACTCCATAGGTTCGTAATTAATTTTAAGTGACCTCATGAGACCATTTACATCTGTACATGCCACAAGTGTGTCTCCCACAGTAAAAAATGAAGTGAACATCTTCTCCCTATTCCGATACACTGAAATATTTACTTTTTCCTGCAATAAATTCCATTGCTTTAAGCGTGACGCTAAAATTTCGGCTTTGCTTTTTGAAAGGTCCAAGTCTGTGATTAGATCACTTAGTTTCTCTTGAGTAAGTCTATGTGGTTCACGTGGAGGTTCTTCTACAACAAACGTAGGGTCCTTCGAAGTACTTGATTCAGGAGCTTCAACTTCTTGATCATCATCAGAAAAGAGATCGTATTCTTTAGGTGGGTCAGGAACAGGTAGTCCTTCTCCATGCGGAACAGGGCGCATTGCAGAAGGAATGTTAGGATAGATCAAGGCCCGCTTCTTCTTCGTGGAAATTCCCTTCTTGACGTAAGGAACCATACAAAAATAACAGTCTCTGATGTGGTCGCTTGGCCCCCTCCAAATCATGGGCACTGCAAAAGGAATTGAGCGCTCCTTCCCATTAATCCAATTTCTTAGATTGCTGGCACAAGTGTCACACAACGTGGAGTGCCCAAGATTTATCTTGGTCTCCAATTTTCCAATCAAAGTAATATTGATAGGCTTTTCTTATTAGTGGTGTTATAGTCTGCTTTTGTGAGGAAAATGTCACTTCCCCACACACGTAGCAGAAGCTATCCGCACTGTTTACACAATTTCGCGGCATTTTTGTTTATTGAAATCCTCAAAATGCCACTTGAAATAGTTCCGACAACTATTTAAAAATATACATTCGAAATACCAGTATTTTTGCGTACTTGTAGTTGTATTTTTATGTCCTGCACTACACAAACGTCACACCCAAAACGCTGATAACTGCACTAAACCTGTCTTTTCTAACAATAGCAGAACACTACTGAGATAAGGAACACAATGAAACCAAGCGTTCATATAGTTTCTCCAGTGGTGCCGGATCAGTGTAACATTTTATCCCAAACGAAGCGAATATATTTATTTTTAAAGCGTTATTATTAGACACGCCTATAAAACGAAAAGTAGAGCTAATATTCGAAAATAACTTTCAAATTCGTGATCAGCACCAAAAAATCAATAAGAATTAGCTGATTTTGTTCAATTTACATTTGCGTTGTTGAAAAGTGTAATATAAACATTGCGTAGTCGGAGAAGTAATTTATAAGCCCAGCAGCATGTTGCCAGATATCACCTACATGTACACACGGTGCAATACGTCGCACAGGTCCGTTACCCCTCCCCCACATTCAAATACTAGAATATTTTGAATTCAGATGTTATGTGCGTCTTATGTGCGCTTATGTACGCGGAGTTTCAGCTTATGTGCGCGCATTATTTCTTTCATTATAATACATCAGGGTTGGGCAAATTTCAATTGAATTAACAATTAACAATTAATATGTAAATTTAATTGTTAATTGCAATTAACAATTGAAGTAAGTAATTAAGTGTGCGCGCATATTTACACACGAAAAGAGTGATAGAAGAGTGCACTCCAGGGTAACGCCTGAGTGCGACATTCGAATGCAGACTTCAAATTTCTGTGTCAAGAAGTATTCCATATGCGCGCTTATGTGTGCATAAAATTTCCATTTGTGCGAACACAGGAACGAAGAAAAGCCGTAGACAAAAATGTACAGAAAATTCATGACTTGCTCTAAATCAAAGAATAACAACTTGAGATTTCTGCAGCAAGTAATACTCCATATGTGTGCGTAAGTGCACACAATACATTTAGTGTGCGCATAAACAAACGCAAGATGTATCGTATTGAAAAATGTAAATCAGTTAAGATCAAACGGCACATTTAAAGCAATGAAATTTAGAGCAACATTTGTTGTTATGTACGTCATATTTTCCCTTATGTGCGCACATACTAACACATGAAAACGATGATAAAAGTGCACTCCATCCATCTTTTCTCATTGCTTTAAGTCCGTCCTTTCTAGTATTTGAATGTGGGGGAGGGGTAACGGACCTACGTCGCACGGCGTGGCGTCACCGTGAGCGTAGCGTAGAATAGATGTGTTCATCTAACACGTTCAGTTAAATGAAAAGAATGAAGCAGTGTTTCAGCCAAATAGTTATTGTGGTTCATTGTGGTGATGCTACTCACATTATAGCCACAAAACCATATCGATAACTTTACACAGAGAAGAACAATCGGGAAACTAGAAGAAGTGTGACGAATATCACCCAATAGTTTGGTATTGCTCACAGCGTGTTTCACATACATGCGTAGTGTTTCGAAACACAGGTAATACTGTATGAAGAAGAGGCGATGGACAGCCGTAGTCAAATACAGCAGAGGGTGACCACTATATGGTACCAGATAGTCCGATCTGAAAGAGTGGGTGAAATTATAAACACATTTAGCAGGACTGCAAGGCTACCTAACTCGTCTTTATAGTGGTACATTGGCTGTATGAGGTAGTTTCTGCGTGGTGGCCATTATTTTGTGTTCCTTTGAAATCTTCGTATCAGCGGCAACGCTTGAGGTGGTGCCTAAAACATCAGAACAGGGAGAAGTGGGGATCGCATGAGAGCAGATTCGGTCTGAGTAGTGATTTTAGACGTAGAGAGGTTGGAATACACAATGCAAAAAGAACAGAGTGGAACATGGTCATTTTGGTTGTCCGTGTGTTCTTGTGTAGCGAAACATAATGTTGCATAGGCGTATCGAACACCAAATTTTTGAACGCGCTCACTTACCGGTCAATGTTATTTTCACAGTGTAATCGTGTATCACTGTAACCATATATAAAAGTGCAATTTTGTTCCTGTAATCACCTGTTTCTTCCTATTGTTTCCTGTATCATACTTTAGTATTACTTTCTATTCATAGTTCAAGTTTTACCTATCCATAATTATTGGGAGTGACACAGCATCCCAAACTTACTTTCGTCCTTATGTTTTGCACACCGGTGTAGCTACCTTGAAGTTGCCTAAGAAAGAATGATAGTTCGCTTAAGTGTTAATATCATCCAAAATAAAAATTTCTTTTTATTATTCTGCTTCTTTCTATCAGTGTTTATAAGTTGCTGGATATGGATGGTATTATGAAGAGGTAGAGATGGTAAAGTTCGTATGGACGTGTGGACGCTACATAGTTTCAGAGCTAGATCTGTCCAAAATCGTCGAAAAACTAAATTTCAACATGTGCTATACCGAAGTTTCGAGAAATTGTAAAGTGGCCGTCCATATCAGCGAAAGAAATCGTACATACGCGATTCAAAAATGTATATTTCATCAATGTACAATGGGCGTAGAAAGGATTCCCTACAGGGTATAATTCCCAGACATGCTCCCAACAGAGTTCTTAGATATGCTCTGGTTTCAAGGTGGGTTCAAAACAGGTTAAAACTGAGATTTGACAGCAGTGAACTTGGAATGCTTCGGCCGGAAGTCGGTTTGATTTGATTTAGAGTTGTGTCCCTTTCCGTGGCAGTGCTATATGAGATGTGATTCTATAGCATAATGTGGGATCCAAACCACATGAACTCCCGCAGGGTCTCTCAGGTGGGAAGTCGGAAGTTCTAGAGCCACCAGAACCAGTGTCCCTCATATTCGGATTAACGCATGCTGCGGTTTTATGATTAAACGTTAAAAATAAGTGAAAAAAGTGAAACATACTTTGACAAAATACATCACAGCATGTATTATTCCAAACACGAGAGAAAGTGGAGCTTGTGTGTGTATCATATCCCTGTTGCGAACCACACAACTAGTGCGAAATTTGAGCTTCCTTTTTCTGGACAGTATACTTCAACTGTCACTCACGCTTACCAAAGTTTCACGAAGGACAATCCTTAATCAGCTTTGTCTAACAATGTTGCTTTTCTACGGCTTTGTGTGCTACACTCATTAGCTCTTTCTGTTGAGAACGATGACGAAGTGACCGTGTCACCGATTCTTGTGCGATAAAGAAGCGGAGACGAAAGAATAGCCTTCATAGCTTCCTTAGAGGGCCTAAACTTGAAAAGCTACTCTTTCTTGCTTAATGTTAATGCGGAATATTACAAAATAATACATATAGAAATAATATACAGTGTATTAAGCATTAGGAGCATTAATCTTGTATATTGACTACGCCATACAAGATTACGCTTTTCTCCAAGAAAGAACCTGGAAAAATACGTTTCCCTGTGTGTAGACCTGTGGAAACTTCAAATGATCTAGACTGATATTTTTGGACTTAATATGATCGTCTAAATCCATCTATCTGTATATATATATCTCTATCTATATTCATATGTATATCTATCTATCTATCTAACTATATATATATATATATATATATATATATATATATATAGATAGATAGATAGATAGATAGATAGATATACCATATATATATACAAGGTCTGTATGATAAGTAATGAGACTCGCCGCGCCGCGGCGCGCGTGTCGCTGGAGCGGGTTTGTCGGTGATGGAGGATGTAGGGGGGGGTCCGAGCAAAGCAACGCACCGCGCGTCAGTTGGCTCCGAGCCTTAGTGGAGCGCGGACAAGCCTTGGACAAAGCCCTTGTGAACATTCTTGTCACGGCGGAAAATCAACAAACATGGAGGGTTCCATCGAACAGCGTTATGCGATCAAATTTTGCGTTCGCCTGGGGAAAACGGCTACTCAGACGCTTTCTCTCATCGCGGAGGCCTACAAAGAGGAAGCCCTATCCAAAGCCCAGGTGTTTCGTTGGCACAGTGCGTTCCGGAACGGCCGGGAAAGCGTTGAGGATCTGGAGAGGGCTGGACGCCCGACAACAGTGACTACGGACGAAACTGTGGCAAAAGTGAGGGATCTCCTGAACTCAGACCGTCGATTATCGTTGAGATTGATTGCTGATGAACTCGATATGAACCACACAACAGTGCACAAGATTGTGACGGAACAATTGGGAATGAGAAAAATCTGTGCGAAACTGGTGCCGCGAGTGTTGACTGACGAACAAAAGCAACGACGTGTTGATTGTTGTCAGGAACTGTTGAACCTCATGAACAGTGACCCTAACTTTGAAGATGACGTCATAACAGGTGACGAGTCGTGGGTGTTCCAGTACGACCCTGAAACGAAACGTCAAAGCGCGGAGTGGCACACTCCTGCGTCCCCGCGCCCCAAGAAGGCCAGAATGTCGAAGTCAAAGGTGAAAACAATGTTGATTGTTTTTTTTTGACAATGTGGGGGTGGTCCACAAGGAGTTTGTACCCCAAGGACAAGCCGTCAACGCCGCCTTCTACAAACAAGTCCTTGAGAGACTGCACAGGAGCGTCAAGCGGAAAAGACCGGCGATCGCTAGCCGGTGGAAGTTGCATCACGACAATGCCCCTGCCCACACCGCCTTCTTAGTGACCTCCTTTTTGACCCGGATTGGGGTGGAAGTCCTTCCACAACCACCCTACAGCCCAGATGTGAGCCCGGCCGACTTCTTCCTCTTCCCGAAGCTGAAGCCACGCTTGAAAGGAACCCGTTTTGCAGACGTCACAGCCATCCAAGCAGCCGTGACCACATTTCTAAAGGACATGCCGGCTGCTGACTTCCAGGGGGCGTTTGCAGCGTGGAAACATCGATTGCAGAAGTGCATCGACGCAAGAGGAGAGTACTTCGAAAGCTTTTAAGTCCCTGTACAGATCAGATCAATAAAACAATGTTTCCAGACCTGGTCTCATTACTTATCATACAAACCCTGTAGTTTAGAAGATAGTACGATTCCAAGAAGCACTGGAACATTTTTTTTATTTCTTAACATTGTCAGTGTATTTCAAGCTTGAATACTAAAGCAACTAGCAGTACAACACGCCAGTTTTTCGTAGAAGATTTACTTACTCTCTCCAGTGAAGGGTGCTTAACGAAAACATTAACTTCTTGTGAATCTGGATCTCTACTTAATCTTCTCCATTCTAAAGCAGTGCCAATGGTTTTATTTCTCTGTGTCTTTTCCCAGTTGAATGATAATTCTGACGTCAAAAAGTTATCTTCAAGCTTGTAGCTCCCCAAGAGAGTAAAGCTCCTTATCGGATAGTCAATATTCAACTCAAATTCTTGTTGTTCCTTTTCATCCTACAAATAATGAACAATAAAAAATTTTGTCAATATTTTACATCAATCACTTTTCTTCCATAATATTTTTGGGAGCTTAATTTTAATGATAAATTATTTGCATTGGACAAAAAACTGTTTGAGATAATATTTCAACAGTTATCTCATGACCGCTCCATGATTTAAAGAACACATGAAAATTTTGTAAAGGGTGTCTAGACGTTTATAGTTTATTTAAAACATTCGTTTGAAATAATATAATCTAAAACCTGTATTTATGCGGTATGGTAGAAAAAGAACGTTTGTTCGGTAAACTTATCATTGACAACTAAAAAAAATCCTGTTTGCGGCATAATAACTAACACTTTCAGAAACACATTAAAAATCATTTTCAATATCGCTATTTTATACCGAAGGATCCTAAGTTATTTTATTTTTGACGATTAATTTCACATGAATCCTCAAACTGTGTTTGCTATATCGTCTCTGAAAGCAAATTTTCAAGACACTCTATCCAGTATGACATTAATTATCACTAACAAAGAAAATAATAGTTAGGCAGGCAAAAATATGACTTCTGATGTTTAACTCCTTCCACTATGATTTATTTTCTGAATTCTGATAATTGAAGTATAAGCTATAAAAGTATATTATAGATGGTATATAATTATATAACTTTCAAATCATCAATATAGTAGCCCTTCGTGATCCTACAATAGTTCAAATTTTATGACGAGCGTAGATTGTTATTGTGCGATTTGGCATCGGAAGGCCATGACTATCTAGATTCGTCATTTTAGTGCAATGGATTAAGCAGATAAATAGTAGCGGTACCTAATCCTAAGTTAGACATAAACACCTTCTCAAAAGGATGGTAGATTGGAAGAAATAGATATTCTCCTGTTGGCTTAAGCATTATCTGCTGAGAATAGTAAATCTACTCTTGGCAACACCACTCGACTGAGAAGTTGATCTTCTCACCGTTCCCTCTCTCGTCCAGAACACGAATCATGCACCAGTGTTGGGTAAATATCAATTGAATTAAAAATTAACAATTAATCTGTAAATTTAATTGTTAATTGCAGTTGGCCATTAATAAATCAGAAACAATTGTAATTAATCAATAGATTGATAGTAATTACAGTGAAAAGTAATTGCAATTGAATCCAGTCAATCAATTGCAATTGAAATTAATCGGAAGTTAATTCAATTGCAATTGATTTCCACAGCAATTACTTTCAATTGATTGATCAATTCCAATTGATTTTCACTGATCAATTTTCAACACTGTAGTTCAAAGATAGCGTGGGTCAGAGGAAACTTCACCTAAGACCAACTAACCCACCACCCATCAGACACATGATCAACCGTGACCCACTCTGATAAACGACCTACCATGATCCACACTGACCCACAACTCAACGTGACCCACTCCGACTCACTACCCGCCATGAACCACTCTCACCCGCTGTGACCCACGGACCCACCAAAACTCATCGTCATCAATTCTGACCCATGATCCACTCTCTCTTCTCTACTGACTAAAGAATTTACAGAGCTCCTCCGTGGCTAAGCGGTTAGCGTACGCGCCTTTGGCGCGGGAGACCCGGGTTCGATTCCCGGCGGGAGCTCATGTAGTTCGGATTCCAGGTTAATCAGTAGGTTCACGTCTCATATAGCCTCACTGCTGAACGGGACGATAAACGCAAAATCAACTCAACTAAAGAATTTACACTTGTAATAAAACAAGGTTATGAAATTATCACTGACCGGAGCTTGAATTTCTACGATCAATCGCTCAAGTACCGGTCTATTACAATAACGGTGGATCTGTCGTTTACGAAATAAAATGGTAAAGTCTTTGTCATAGGCCAAATGACGATTAATTCAATTATAGATAATTATCATAATTATGATAGATAATTATTTCCTTGTTGACTTATAGATACTTTTCAGTGGAAAAAGAAAATTAAATTTGAAAGTCCCAAATCAAGGTAAAGTAGACCAACGTAAAGGAAAAAAAGTGTAAAATTTTCCATAGGTAACCGTACCGTACAAAGTTAAACTTGCCATGTAATTAAGTTTACAGTACAAATTTTATGTCAATTTCTCCTGCATTTGATGGCTTAATTTCCTTGTGCTCTGAACGCCAAGCTCAGGCTTAAGCAATTATTATAATAGAAGCCAGTGGATATATAATGAGAAGCACTGTATTTTTTTTTCGTTTCTCGATTTGTTTCTCAACTAATATCAATCGTTTTCTTTTATTTTCACAAATAAACCAAATACCAACTTCCCATGTGTAGAAAGTGCCTCCCCACAAAAGAGATTTTAGAAGATGTTAGGACACGTTCTCTTTATTTTTAGCTCCTTAAATTGAAGTCGAGTTTCGCGTCGGAAAAGTGATGTCAACTGGGTCGAACCGGTTCAACTGAGTGAACAGCTTGTGCTAGCTCGGTTGGGATGAGCCATTGGCTGGGCTCAATTCAGCCGATGGCATGAGCCGGCTCGGTAGAGACCAGTCATCGGCTCGGCTCAATTGAAGTCGATGGCTCGAGCCAGTTCCGTTTAAATGAATCCATCGGCTCGGTTTGTGTCAGCTCAACTGAGTCTATGGCTCGAATCGGCTCAGTTGGGTTGAGCAATCAGTTCGGTTCGATTGGGCTCGGGTGAGCCATAGGATCGAGCTCGCCCGGTTGAGTTAGCTGTTCCCTCGGCTCACTTCTCGGTTCGGCTCGATAGTGAATGAGGTCTGAGCTGAGTCGCTTCAGTCTTTGACAACCCTAAAACAGGGTCGAGCAGTTTTGAACATATTTAGAGAGCTCCCTATAAATTTTAACAATTTTTGGATCGAGCTTTAATACTTGCTCCTACTGAACTCAAACCCAAAACCTCATGTTCGATATTATTACAGCCTGAAGATTTCTCGACGACCGAGATCGACAGTCAACTATTTTTTTGTATTCAGACGCAACCGCCTATATTTCATGTTTATACACGGGGTTGTAATAATAATAATAATAATAATAATAATAATAATAATAATAATATTAATAATAATAATAATAATAATAATAATAATAATAATAAGTTGTAGTAGCAACAGTAGCATCATTAATAATTCTCTTGTCTATGTAGGACACTTGAAGAGAGTAGTACTTGGAGCTAAGGATTTAGCTCGAATTGGCTCCTATTGGCTCGAGTCGACTCAAAACTCGACAAGAATTCGAATCGAATTTCGAGGCGAGTTGTGAGAAATTTTTCGAGACGATTTCTCGAGTCGAGCTAAAAAAGGTCTGCTTCGAGTCGAGTTGAGTTTTAACAAAACTCGCTCGAAATCGCCCTATACGGGAAGTATTTGGTCGGAATAAATTTCTTCCGGTACCAACCGCTTTCCTTCGTCAAGACGAGTTGACTTATATATACAGATGGTGATCAGAAAAATGGAAACACCTGAACGAAATTGCAACTTACTAGATTAATTTGGTGTCGGGCCACCTTTCACCTTCAGAACAGCCTTGATGCGACGTGGAATGGAGGCGTAGAGGTCGTGAATGGTAGCAAGTGGAATTTTACACCATTCCTCGTGCAGGGCATCGGCCAGTTCTGTGAGAGAGAATGGAGGTAAAATCGTCGCCGGAGTCGTGTTTCCAAGACGGACCACAGATGTTCAATTATGTTGAGATCTGGGGATTGGGCGGGCCAGGGGGGTGTTGAACTTCTCCCCGATGCTCCTCAAACCACGCTGTAACAACGTCAGCTGTGTGAATGGGTGCATTATCATCCTGGAAGATGGTGTCATTGTCCGGGAACAACATCCGGACCATAGGATGCAAGTGGTCTCCTAAAATTGCGACATAATCGTTGGCAGTGATTCGTCCGCTAAGTGTGACCACAGGACCCAATTAAACCCATGACATGGCGGCCCACAGCATCACTGAGCCGCCGCCATGTTTCACAGCTCGGCGGAGACACTGCAGATCATAAGCTTCTTTGGGCGTTCTCCACACATAAACACGGCCCGTGGTTGAAAATAGGGTGAAGAATGACTCATCCGACCATATCACACGTTTCCAGTCCTCAACGGTCCAAGTTGCATGGTCGCGGCACCATTTGCGGCGTGCGAAAGCGTTATGATCCCTGATGAGCGGTTTGGCCCGGGCAACACGACTCCGTAAGTTCATGTCATGTAATTCGCGGCAGACTGTGATTGTCGAAACAGGATGGGGGAGGTGCTGATTGAGTTCCTCCGTCACTTGCTCCGCAGTGGCAGAAGGTTCTGCGTGACAATGCGCTTTAATACCCGGCGTGACCTGTCACTCATGATTTTCTTCCTCCCACTGTTCCGCTTCCGCGATGTGGTTTTTCCGTGTGTAGTGTAGGCCGTCATCACCTTCGACACTGTCCCACGCGACACACCTAACACAGTAGCCACTGTCGTCACACTCACTCCACATAACCGCGCACCAACAATTTGCCCTCTTTGAAAATCTGAGAGGTCTCCCATTTTACACTACCTCCGTTTGCTGCAGCCACTGGACACTGCTGTTCCACTGCGCCTGATGTAGTATGGAGACCGGCCTAACACATTACCACCAGCGGTCCGGTGATGCGTGCGCCACGACACCACTACCAACCCATACATCTGACGTGTTGCCAACTATAGGTGTTTCCATTTTTCTGATCACCATCTGTATATATATATATATATATATATATATATATATATATATATATATGCTGTATGTGTGCAAACGCTAGAAATACTCCAATCCAGGAAACTGTATTAGGTGCCACGTAAACCCAACCACAAAAGTATCTCCCCCTAAGCGCTCTAATTCCATTATTTGGGGTCCAGATCATTTGCAGTTGTGAGAACGCCTAGACGGATGCAACCCAACTCACACCTAACTTTTGTCGGCACTGACAGCAGTTGGTAGACCTAATCCAGGTGTTTATGCAGGTAAAATTGTAAAGTAGGTGACTAAGGAAACAGTGATCATTCTAAGATGAATCTCTATGGTTCGGATCGTGCTTTCTGAGAAACACTGTACATTAATATCAATATTGCTTTGTATCTAATGTATTATTTCATTATATACTGTATGTTTAGAGAAATAAAAACACTGATCGCGTATTTATCAGGAAATGCTTGAAGGTAGCTGAAAATATCAAATCTAAAACAACTGCTGGAAATAAGTTTGTAAATGATAGCCTCCATTGAGAGACTTTCTCCAATTCTCCTCATTCTAACTTCTTTTTCTTTCTGGAGGAGAGATCTTTCTTGTCACACTGAGTATATTTCCAAATTGAAATTGAAATATTTAAAGAAGTTTCAACCTGGCCGGGATTCGAAACCGGGCCGCCAAAAAGAAGTTCAATACGTTAACCACTTACCTACAGAGTCACTTAACCTTTTATCTAAACTTTTAGCTACCTAAAATTGCTGCATGTAAGACTATACAAAATACTAACGCTCGTATAAGAAGAGGTTCCTTATGAGTGTCACAATGACTTACTCGAGATTTCTTTCTTTAACTCAAAAGCAAGTTATATAGACCTTCGTCAATGAGTAAAATATTACGAAACCTTCTTCAAATTGAGGCTTCCTCATCGTTTTTAACTGCTTCCGATTTACATTACTACTATTCTTCCTCATCGTAACTCCTAATTTTAAAAGAAGAGCCAGCGGCATTTACGCCGATCCCAAGAGTTTCAGTATTCGCGCGCTAACCTAGCCAGATGTTTGAAGTTGGTCATGTAAAATCTACAGAAAAATATGAGCTAGAGAACAGATGCTAACCAATCACTGCGTGGCTTCTAACCCGTTTCTATTATTATTATTATTATTATTATTATTATTATTATTATTATTATTATTATTATTATTATTATTATTATTATTATTATTATTATTATGGACCCGTATAGCAAAACTGCAAGCTTATTTTAATGAAAATTTCTTTTTGAAAATTTAAAAAAATCCTTGGGCAAGGTTTGAACTCACCCCAAAAGCTATTTTCATTACCAGAATAATGCCCTAGAACGCACGGCCACGAAGGCTGCCAGCAGTTGGCATTAATTTCAGCTATATGTAGATCATGACTCTTAATGTCCCATATGTGCCGGCCAATAAGATCCGCGAATATCTGAAATTCTTGAAATCCGCTAAAATGCAAGAAGGCAGACAAGCACCTAGCCAGAATTTCGTAATAGTGGGAGTCCGTGATGAAATATTGAGGTAATCACACCAGGGGGTGGGTCCTTCTAAACTATTTTACTGGTAAAATATTTTGGTTCGTTTACCCAGGATTTTGTAATAGGAGGAGGCGTAACATGAAATATTGTGGTTACCCACAAGAGGCTCGATCAATCTAAACTATTTTACTAAAAACGTAACCATAATAGTTTGTTAGGACAATAAAATGAGGGTATGTTAGTATGTATATTAGTAAAAGCTATGAAGAAATCTCGAGTAAAATGATATAAAGTGAAAAATATATAGTCCTCCGAGGTCTTTTGAACTCGGTTGTTCTTGTCTTTTCTTCTTCCTTTTTATCTTCGTTTAATGCAGTTAAGGATAGCAACAAGATCTCTTTCGGAGATGAAAACCTCCTGCCGCGAAATGGATTAGTGTTGAAGCGAAATTAAAATTTTCTTTAACAAGTATCACTGGAAACTATGTTGCCAGGCTCATATTATTGGGAATTATTGGTATTTCTTAAGTTCTACCTGAGACTCTATCTGATCGTCATGTGTAGTTCACAGGATTAGCATGGAGCTAGATGGAATTCAGAATGCTCCGTTACAATAATATCCATTAACTTCACTCCCCCTGTTTCCCCCACACAAAGCTCCTCATGAGAAAGAGTAATCAAACGTTTGTTTTAGCTTTATATTTTTAACACAGATTATTCTTTTTCCCGTTTTTTTCATCCATCTTCCGTATTTTTTATTTATTTCTGGTCTCAAAGTGGCTGTTCAAACCCCCGGACCTACCGTTTGACTACGTGCCTGTGGCATACATTATTTTCCCATTCTTTGATTTGCATGAACACGTGGAGAAAAGAAAGTTCTATTTTTATCTCCCGTAACTACTAGTTTACTGTTTTATGTTTGTATGAGGAATTTGTGGTAGATCGGCAAATTATGAAACTCGTATGGCAAAGACACGGGTTCGAATCCCGTCGTGGCAGCGACGTAACTTAGATTCCTTTTGGGAGGAGGCAAGCATTAATACGTGTATTTGCGCCTCTAGAGAAAGTCGTTTTCCTAATTCTTGGGCCCCTCTTTCCACTTTTCTCTTACTCTTCATGGGCCTCCGGAGCCTGTAGGCCTTCCCGCACAGCAAAGTCTGCGGGGTCGTTAGTCACGGCTCTGGGCCGTTCCATACAGGACAAATTAATTAAGGGGACAATATTGTCAAATCTGACAATAATATACGAATATATATTATTTCTAGTGTCCCTACTAGTAGACATTTTTTTTTTACTAAGAGTGGCCCACGACTCATTATTGTATTATTTACCTTTTGTGTGCTTTTCTCTTCATGTAATGTAGTGAACCTGTTTAATGCATCGCTTATAATTTCATTTTCGTATCGTATATGGAGTAAGACAATTTTGTCTTAAAATCGAGTTGCTTCCCTGGGGGCAGTCGCCCCTTCCCCCACAAGTTACGGTCCTGCGTCGTAGCGATATTTTTTTCTTAATTGGAGGGTGTTGTATATGTAATTGATTTTGTAATTCTGTTACTCCTTTATTATTCTTATTGTTATTATTATTATTATTATTATTATTATTATTATTATTATTATTATTATTATTATTATTATTATTATTGCAAAGTCGAAACTTGGCTACATATCTTATATATTTACGAATCTTCTGATTGAATTTCAAGTCATTTTGTTGAATGATCAACACACTCCATTTACGGGGTTTTGGGGGGAGGGACATGTTATCATGTTGCTTTTCATTTGTTTACTTCCACGCCTGGAAACTACATCTCACCTTTCTATATCTACGGGAAGTACCCTAAAGTTTGTGATGATCATAATAAAATAAGTGAACTACTGATGAGATCAATGAACTTTGTGTATTAATAACAATAAAGTATCAGGTTGTCAGAAAAGCCATGACGTATTTCAGTAAACTATGACAAATGATGGTTTGTGGATATACTCGAGTTATTCGGATCGTGCAATAGTTATGTCATGAATAGCTAAGATGTTATGCGTTTTGTTTATTAATATTGCTCTTTGTGTGGTTTAGTTTTACAGATTTTATCAGAGATGGAGTGGGTCAAAGACAACTTGACCCATAACACACTGAACAACTACCTACCGTGACCCATTCTGACCCATGGTCCACCACCTACCTTAGCACACTCTGACTTACTACCCACATGACCCACTCCGAACCACCACCCACCATGAACCACTGATTCACCAAAACACATCGTTATCAACTCTGACACATGATTCACGTCCTCTTTTCTACCGACTAAAGAGTTTATACTTGCAATAAAACCAGGTTGTCAAATTCTAACAAATCGGAGATTGAATTTCTACAGTCAATCCTTCAAGCACTTCTCTGTTGCAATAATGATGGATCTAACCTTTACGATATAAAATGGTAAAGTGTTTGTCATGGGTAAACTTACGATGAATTTCAGTTAAATTATCATGGTCTAATTATTTCCTTGTTGAATTATCGATACTTTTCTGTGGAAAAACGGATGAAACTTGAAAGTCCCAAATTTAGGTACGTACACCAACATACAGAAGCTTACACTCCAAATTTTATGTATAGTTTTCCCAAATCTTTATGTGTGATTGCCTGTGCTCTAAGCGGTCCATATAATATACAAGCTTCAGCAATTATTATAAAGCGCATGGTAAGCATATATGGATAGCACTGTATTTTTGTTGATTTGAGTTGAGTTGTTTTGAGTTTAACGTCCCTTTCAGCAGCGAGGTCATATGAGGCATAGGTCTACCCTATGCTCTAAACGTCGCCAACACATAGTGGCCCACTTGCGCGTAAACGTCGGTCGTCAATACAGCGACGAAGGATTGCCGTTAGTGTCCCACTGTCGGCAGGGTTTCGTCAAGTCGGAACAAATATCTCGTGTCCGGTGTTGAAGTTACCACCGCGTTGCAGCGAGGACTTCGTTTTGGTCCGTGCTTCTTCGATTCGTTGGGGAGAATCGCGAAGGGACCAACACGAACTAACGCCAGTCATGTGCATTAGGGTGGGCCGAATTTTTTTTTTCAGATATTCAGGATTGCGTAGTTATCAAAAGTTGTGCATTGGTACGAAATGAAGCCATGTCAGATATGTTGATTTTAAAACAATATTTAACCGGGCCCCCGTGGCCCTAAAGTGCCTAATTTTTTGTTCAAATAAAATGATTTTAGGTAATAAGAACATTTTACCAGACAATACTATTAATACATAAAACATGAAATACATGGCTTCAATATACGCAAATAACTATTAAGAGCTTAACTAACTTTCATAACTACCATATTAACACACGAAAAACCTTCGTGTTGAGCCCAGCTCAGAACTCTAAAACTTTAAGAGAATATCACTTTTTCGCATCTGGATGCAAAATGCACAACACTGGATTTCCGAAGGCGGCGCTTACATTGCTGAATTCAAATAAACTAGAAACGATATGGCTGCAAGCCTCTCTTTCTGTATTGTCTTACCTTCGAATTAAGGACATGATTTTGAATTACAACTCAAAATGAAAACGATCATTAACCCCATTAAGAAACAAGAGACCTCCATTAAGAGCCAAATTAAAGAAATTAGAGAACGGTGCTCACAAGTTATTTGATATTTTCTCTTGCAAATTCTGCGATAGATTAACCTGTAAGTGTGATAAATCAAATTAAATACCGCCATGGGAGCTCATATTAGATAAGTGAAATCAGAGACAAATGACGAGTTGCAATGTAGATAAAACAGAAACCCATAGGCTCGAAAGAAAGCATGACACACAGATCGATTATGATGCTGCGGTACCAAATACAAGAGGGTTACAATCGTTAGCCACAATCCCGCACTTGAAACAAACATTAAGTGCTTCCACCCCGAATTCAGACGATGAAGAGTTCCCATGGACCTATCGTTTATAGAATAAAGTCTAAAGTAAACCTAAATAAACAATAGTGAGCCCTAAACAAATGAGTACCGCAAAAGAGTTAACAGGTGTCTCGTCGGCTGCAAAAATTGTATTCGCTGTTTTAGAGGACATTAATTTACTGAAGAAAACTAACCAAGACAAAGTAGTAGATAAAAACAAAATCCGTAGGAAGCTAGCAAAAAAAAGAAAGAGAAAAAAAGAAACCGTCTACAGTGTAAAGCTACTAATTGTAAGGGTCTATTTTGATGGCCGAAAATACCAAACTATAGTTCTAATTGGCCATTGCAGTAGGCAAAGCACTGAAGAATATGCGTGTTATATCGACTGGACCGATTGGTCAGAAGTAATAGTAACGAAACCTCCAATTTTGGCTAACGTATCAACAGAACAACTAACCGAAATGATTGTGGAAAAGAGAAGGTTTCACAGTTTGTCACATTCCCCTTCCACACACAGGCTTTGGAGAGGTGTGTAAAGGTAGTAACATAATCTCCTTCAGAAGTATGCGGTAGTGTTGCACGAGACGGGTATATTGGCGCAAAACTGGAAGCACGAAAGTATCTACAAAGCTTCGAATATAAATCTCAATATTTTGTTCCAAGATTCAACTAAGGAGCTTTAAGTAAAAGGAAGGTGGGTGGGAGGAACTCGCTGTGTAGCCATCTCCACGTGCTGAGTTCTGGGCTGGTTTGGTTTTTGTTGGTCATTTTTTCAATATTACCTTATGTATTTGTGTCCGTACTATTATATCTACAAAACACCAATCAGACGAAGAGCTGCACATCAGATCAGAAGATTTAAAATCCTGGAGTCAAGTTAAAGTATTAGGAATTTTAACGAGTTGTCTATATATACTAAAATAATCGTATATATTAAAAAAAATAACACTTTTCGGACCCGCACGTCCTGGTGAAATATTTTTAGCTGACTCTGTTTTGGGGAAGAAACATAGCATTATACAACTTTTGCACAGTACTCAAACTTAATTTTCTGTGAACAAATATTACAATAATATTTTCACTACTCACAACCATATTTTTCAGCATTAACGTTCTTTTGGGCTCCCGGGGCCCGGTTTATCTTTTTATCCGGCTCTGTTTTGGCGAGGAAACATGACATTGTAAATTTTGCACGGTACTCAAACTTAACTTGCTAAAAATATATATTTCAATAATATTTTCAGTATTTACAACTATCTTTTTTTAAATAAACGTTCATTAGAGCCCCCGAGGCCCGGTTAAATAACTTTTATTCCGGCTCTGTTTCGTGAAAAAAACATAACATTATACAACTTTTGCACGGTACTGAAATTTAACTTTCTAAAAATATGTTTTAATAATATTTTCATTGGTCGCTACTTCTTTTTTCAAAATTAGCGTTTTTTCGGGCCCCCGGGGCCCCGTTAAATATCTTTTTATCCGGCTCTATTTTGGTGAGGAAACATAATATAACATTTTGCAACTTTTGCACGGTACTCAATCTCAATTTTCAAAAAAAAAGAAAAAAAATCGGCCGTTTTCGGCCCACCCTAATGTGCATGCGGTTGTTATTATATATTATTGTTTGCTGACGAATTGCTCCTAAACTGAGCTACGGGGGTCAAGAATAACTTCTGCCTCAACATCATGAAGTGAAAAAAATTGGGTGCGATAATAATATGAATTTAGATGGCAACTGTTGTCGATCATTAGAAAGAGTGTATGGGAAAACTATGAAATAAAGTAAATAGACACACGTCATTTTTTATAAAATTACATTGCGAACGCATTTTATCTTATCCCAAACAGTTATCGTCTCATATACAGAGTTAAAGAGCACTCTGATTATCCAAATTAAAAAAAGATAACAACGATTTATAACTTTACAACCAACGTTTCCTTCATCACCTCCGTGACAAAGTCGGAGAAACACCCTCCAGTTATCATAAGGTTGGTGGTTCCGGCCCCCTCCGGGGTACTCTTTTTTTAGTGTTTTTAGACTCTCCTTAACGTAAACAAATCACACATATAGGCGATTTAACATATTTTGGGGGAGTAATTTTATTTTTCATTGGCGTTTTGTCGCGTCAGAAGATGCTGTCTACAATGCAGTGAGCAGAGACGGTCGGTGGGTCAGGGTGCGTCATAGAGAGTGGAAGCCCATTTTGGGAGGTGGGTCGCAGTGGGTCACGGTGGATGATGGGTCGCAGTGGGATTTTTACTATCCTCAATGTTTATGTGCTTTTGTCCCTGTTCTTCAAGAGTTAGTGAAAAAAACTGTAAGAGTGAGGAAAGCATGTCAAAATAGAAAACAAAGTAATGAAGAAGGTTCTTAAAATAAGTAACCTTTAAAATTAATAATGTGGCCTTAAACACCAGATTGAAATCAATATAACTATCCAATGCCGTGCCGTGCAAAATCAGGCCGAGGCGAGAGCATACGGCAGCGCCTCCGTAATGAGTTGTGAATTTAAAATTGACTTCTCTGGATTATTCTTTTTGCATAACACTTTACTATTTTATCATGAGTGAAATCGGAAAGTTTCAGTATTATTACACTGAAGTCATAAAAGTGTGTAACTACTGAATAAACTGCAGGTTCAATTTTTCTTCTCCTAAAACAGTGATGTCTTAGAGTAGTGGCTTAAGCGTTCGTTTCGTAATGTTGGGGACGCGAGTTCAATACCGGCTGTGGCAATTCAGTAATTTCTTACGAAAAAATCTACAAAACTGATACTTTTGATGTATACTAACATTAAAATATTCAATTTCTCTGGGTCTCAGAGTTCAGACGACTTCATTTAGAGATGAAATGGCAACAACACAAAATTATGTCATCCATATGAACCTTCGTTCGTAACTGTTTGGTAAGTAACCTGTTTGTACAAGAATTGGTGAACACATATGGGCTAAACACGCCCTTACTGCCGTAGCGTGGGCCAATAATGAGTTCCAAGGAATAGTTCCAAGCTGCGCACAAATTGCAAATTGTGATAGAACTTACAATAGGGATCGCTAGTCGTGAGAATTATCCTATTTAAGATGTCTCCTCATCTTTCCACTTAGGAGAAGGGCGAAACAAAATGTATTATTGTTATCAGCTAACAAAATTAATATTCCATTTCTTGTAGTCATAAAATGATAATTCTAACTGTAAATCCAGAAATGTAATAATATTATTGCGTTCGTGTGTAAATCTAAGAAATATCTGACATACTCTATATTTTTTCTCTTCCTATGAATACCTTCGAATATTTTACTTTTTTATTTCTATTTTGATAATAATAATAATAATAATAATAATAATAATAATAATAGTAATAATAATAAAGGAATAACATTATTTCAAAACCAATTACATAAACATTATATTGCCATTCCGAAAAATTTCTAATTACCACGACGGGATTTGAACCCAGGTAGCTGCAATGGGAGTTTCCTGCTTTCACATTCTTTTAAACAATTCGCCCCAACCGAAGTATTGTTCGCCACTGGTACCGCATGTTCTTTCGACGTATTCCAAACACTACAGGAACACGAACACAGTTAGTTAAAATTCCGACCTTGCTCTTCAGAGGAATTGGAACCCCTAGTGAATTGCGCCTCATGATCAGAAGCCGAAAGCCCGAGATCATTCGGCTAGTGTCACTGGCTCAATTTTACACAAATTCGTCATATGAATTTAAGAAAATAAACGAGTAGCCATGGAACATAAACATAGAACTGCCTATTTCTACACGTGTTTATACAATTCAAAGAATGCAAAAATAATATCTGTCGCCTTTTTTTCTTTAAAAATTAGAAGTTATTGTAAAGACGAAATGTAACGCGCATTAGGACCATCCCTACAACCGATGACCAGCACCATAACTTATATTCATTTCCGGCGGGATGCAAGCATTAAAAAGCTTATGTAGGCATCCTAGAAAAAGTAGTTTTTTTCTAATTTTTGGGCCCTCAATTTCCAACTTTGTCTTAATCTTTATGGGCCCCCTGGAGCCTGTGGAAACTCCCGCACGGCAAAGTCTTCGGGTCCGTTAGTTACTCCCTTGGCCCATTCCATACATGAGAAAATTATTAAGGGGACAATAATTATAAATATCAAAGCCATACGAATAAATATTACTGAAATGGGTCCACGACTCATTTTTGTTCTATTTACCTTTTGTGTTTTTTTCTTTAGGTAATATAGCAGCCCTATTTGATACTTCTAATTTATAATTTCGTGTTCGTATCCCATATGGAGTAAGAAAATTTTGTCTCAAAATGGATCCCATCGAACGGCGTTGAGTTTTCTAGGGGGCAGTTGCCTCCCACAAGTTACGGCTCTGCCAATGACGTAGACTCAAGTTGAACATTTCGTTTTGAGTTAAACAAGGAAATCTCAAGTGTGTCATCACGACACTCCACAGGTTGCATATATTTTCTTATTTATATGTTGTTTATATTTGTTTGTTCTTTTTATATTTGAGTATCTTGTTTATATTTTTCCATGAAACGATTTTAACTAGGTATTAGTTTGGATGGAAAGTTAAGTGGTGTGGTAGGTGAGTAGTTAGAGCATTGAACTTCTATTCGGTAGCCCCGGGTTCGAATCCTGTCCAGGCTAAAACTTTTCAAGTGTCCCTGTTTCAATTTCAATTTCAGTGCATGCTCAGTGGGACAAGGAAGATCTTATCTTCTCTAGAAAGAAGAAGATGTTGGAATAAGGAGAATTGGAGAAGGTCTGCCAATGGAGACAGTGATTTACAAACTTATTTCCAGCGGTTGTTCTATATTTGATATTTTCGTCGACTTTCAAGCATTTTCTGATTCATGTGTGATCAGTGTTTTTATTTCTTTGACTATACATGATACTATAAAATAATACATTACATACACAGCAATATTGAGATAAATATATGATGTTCATGAGACAACACGCTCTGAACTAGAGAGATTGGTCTCAGAATGGAGAAAAGTTTCGTGCGTCATCTACTCATAATTTTACTTGCATAAAGACAACTCAGTGCTACCAACTGCTGTCAGTGCCGAGAAAAGTTACGTGTAAGTTGGGTTGCATCTGTCTAGGTGTTCTCACAACTGCAAATGAACTGGACTCCAAGTACTGGAATTAGAGCACTTAGGGGAGAGATAATTCTGTCGTTGGGTGTACCTGAAGTGCCTGACCGGAAGTGACTAATTTCGGTGTTGATCTCTTCCATCAAGGCGGCTTGATTGATATATATATTGCATGTGTGCAATTCCTGGAACCCCCATTCCCAGAAACTATATTAGATATCGTGTACCAGAAGTGGTTGACCGGAAGTAACGAATTCAGTAGTCAATCGCTTTCTTTCTTGAAGACGAGTTAATTGATATTTGTGTTACATGTGTTCAATTGTAGGAAATAGCCCTTGTAAATTATTCATTGTAGTTTTGAAAAATTCAAGATTGCTAGTAAACCTCCAACTGACCAAAGCAGTATATATATTTAAAGTATATATATGTTTCAAGATTATACATTTTAAGATTATATGTTTGTATTACGTAGCCGAAACTGTAACACAAGTAAATAATCTTAAAATACCTACTGCTTCGGTCAGTTGGAGTTTTATTAGCAATTAAGAAATATTCCATTCCACTAAACTCTATTAGGTACCGTGTGCTGAAAGTGACCTATTCCAATCTCGACTTCTTTCCTTCGTCAAGTCGAGTTGATTAATATAAATTATGTATATGTGCAAATGCTAGAAATACTCCACCCCTGGAAACTCTATTAGGTGCCATGTACCGGAAGTAACAAATTTCCATACCGATGGCTTTGTTTCGTCAAGGTAAATTGATTAATAGTTATGTTGCATGTCTGCATTCGTTGAAAATACTTCACTCCCGGAAAATGTGTTAGTTACTGTGCACTGGAAGTAGTTGGCCGGAAGTGAGCAATTCAGCTACCGACAGCTTTTCTTCGTCAACACGAGTAAATTTTTAATAATGTTGCACGTGTGCAAACGCGAGAAGTACCCCAATCCTGTAGGTGTCATGTCCGGAAGTGGCTGAGCAGAAGTACCCAATTTCGATACCGATAGCTTTCTCTCGTCAAGGTAAATTCATTAATGATTATGTTGAACGTGTGCGTTCGTTGAAAATACTTCACTCCCGGAAAATGGGTTAAGTACTGTGTACCGGAAGTAGTTATCCGGAAGTGAGCAGCTCAGGTATCGCCCGCTTTTCTTCGTCAGCACGAGTTAATTGATAGCTTCGCACGCGTGCAAATTGTAGAAACCACCCACCACTGGAAACTTCATTATGTATACCTTGTCTCAAAAAAGTTGAACGCATTTGAGGAGGAAAAAAGTCAAACTTCGGATATCTTCGGAAAAAAGTAAACCAGGTTCGAACCTCGAAGCCAACCTTTGCAGTCGGGAAAAAATTGCAGATGTGTTTTTCATCTTTTAAATATAATAAGACTTGTTACTAATTGTATAAAAAAGAAACATTGATTCAAATATTTAATGATAAAATTTTTCGAAACTTTGTATTAATGTCAGCACATACTTGTTTGTCATTTAGCTCTCCATACGTAATGGAACATTTGGATATGTAAACGAATCTTTCCATATGTAAAATAATGCTGAAAGTTAAGGTATAGAACGTAAGTCTCGCCTCAGTACTAGAATAAATCAAAGTAGAACAAAAACAGCGTTTGGAGTGGATATGAATGTCATAATTATCTAGAGAGCCGCTATACATCACTAGGACGTCTTCCAAAGAGTGCTTGCGTTAGCCCATATGTTCGTGAGACTTCGTGCTAGTAACATGGTCTCTCGCTCGCTGACCGTTTGTGTTGTTGCACACAAGTTACGATATTGGTTTGTGTACTGTATTAATTCTCAGTGAGATATTTACTTTTCTCTTAATGTTTTGGATTCACACACACATATGTATATATATATATATATATATATATATATATATATATATATATATATATATATATATATATATATATATATATATATATATATATATATATATATATATATATATATATATATATTCTTTTCGAAGTTCTTTTTGTGGTCGTGATACGACGAAAATTCAACATGAGTTCTTGCGTGAGAATATCTTACGTATCAATTTTAGTGAAGTAAGTCAAAAGCCTACTTCAATTTCTATGCATAAATTGATAAGAAACACCTCCAAAGTAACAACTCATGAAATTCGTAGTATAGAATTGGAGTACATAAGGGAACAACTAAATATTAAGCTAGTCAACAAGGTGCTGTGTGAAAGAATTCTCGCTTCAAGTAATGGTGAAGTCAAATACACCAATACTGACAAAGAACATTTACTTCCTATTGATCTCGATGACCACAGTTTTACAGTCGTTAAAGGGTCTTTGTGCCCCATTGAACTTAGTAACCAACAGTTACCTCGAGTTTTTTTCTCATTATGGTGAAATATAGTCAATCATACGCGAACATCATTCTGCGGACCATGTGTATGTCACCGATACTGGAAGTAAATTAATTAAAATGAAGGTTAAACAAAATATTCCTTCATTTATTCCAGTGTGTGGTTTAAGGCTATTTTGCAGTTACTCAGGACAAATCCAAACGTGCACGTTGTGCATTTCACAGGACCATTTTGTTCAAGTGTGCCCCCGCAAAAAGGTTCCGCAATTCAAAGTTAATCCGCAAGTTAGAAGCTTCCAACCATCATCGCTCCGTATATCTCATAATATTCCACGAAAAAGATACTTTGCATATTGATAACTACATGTAATTCCTTCTGCTTACTTCTGCTCGCCGTGGTGCTTCTTCAAGTCATGATATTCCAGCAGTTGTAACTACCCCACGATCCTGACTATTCGCCCCGACCCACTGAACAAGGAGTCCGTTCTACTGAGCTGGAAGTTTTTGCCCCTTTGGAAACTACTGCAGTAACCTTATCTAATTCTGACTCCAAGGTCCAGGAAATTTTCTAGGAAGGACAACTTTCTCAGGTAGGTGATCAACCGTCAGTTCAGGATTTAAAAGTTGATCTGGGTGCTCCCGTGGACCATGATAATTAATCTGACGTGCACTTTATAGCAGACTCAAACGTCACCCTTGACAGGAACGTACTACATCTTATCAGTGTATCTGCTAGTAAATCTGATCTCAGTGACCCTGTATACGTAAAACGTAAACTTTTCAAACTAAAGACAAATGTTAGTGGAGTTTCCAAATATTCTAAAGGACGCCGTACTTTCGATGTTACCCTAGTTTCAGGGGCCCGCACCCGGGCCACTTTGAAAAAGTTGGAAGGTGGTACCCCCGTTGGAGGCGACTTATAATTATTTTCCTTGTTATATTGTGGTCTATTTTCAGCCATTTATGCAATGTTTACCATTTCGCTTAACTCTATTTTTTTATGTTTATATTTATGTATAATTTTCGTTTCGCCACCATTAAATTAAATGGATTTATATCTCCTTTAAACAAGAAGCATTAAGATACTTTATTTACAAAGCAGATATTGATGTGGTTTTCGCACAAGAAGTGGCCCTTCAAAATTATAGTTCTCTTCCAAATTATACATGATATTCTCATTTTATGGAGAATGGGCTAGGTACAGCTATCATATATCGTAGCGATCTAAAGTTTAAGACCGTTACTGATCACCCAAATGAACGAATCTCCGTTAGGATGCTTCAATGCATCAAATTATATAATATTTACGTGCCGTCTGGGTCTAACAATAAGCGAGATAGACATGATTTCTTCAATACTGATCTTGCACAGCAGGCCCGTATCCAGGGGAGTCTATAGGGGCCGCTCCCCTAAATTTTTGCTGGCCTCTCTAACTTCAGCCGGCCACCCTACATTTTTGGTATGGGAACGGACCTGTTGCACAGGCTTTATTTAATGGTGCCACCTTGTATAATAGGTGGATATTATAATTCTCTTTTACAGCCTATTGACCAAACTCCAAACTTTAATTTCTCTTCTGGACTCCAGCGAATAGTAGACACATATAATCTAGTTGATGTATGGCGCCACTTTCGACTCACTCACCCAGGTCATTCATTTCATACGTCAAAATCATCCAGTCGCTTGGACCGTTTTTACGTAAGTCGCTCACTAGTCACACAAGTACGATTTATTACCCTCAAACCTGTATGTTTTAATGATTACTATGCTCTTATTATGAAAATAACCCTACCAGTGCCAAAAGTTTTGAAAAGTAGTCCTCTCTGGTATTTTAACACTTCTATACTTAAGGACCCTGAATATCAGCATTTAATTCGATAGGAATAGAGGATCTTGTATCTGTTAATATCACGATATCAGGCAAACTTATGTATTTTTGGGACAAGCGAGTTAAACCTCAATTTCAATCCATAAGTGAGCAATATTTTATCCAAAGGAACCAGGCATATAATACTCAATACAACTATTACTCGCGCCTACTTAAAGAATACATGCAAGAACAATCGCGAGGCCGCCTGGTCAGGCCTCAAATACAAGAAATCAAAACCCATTTATTGTCATTGCATAAACAACCAATGCTATTTTTTGGCGCGGCAATATTGTCCCGGCTGAGGACACGGAACAGGCTAGCATTGTACAAATTAAAAATGAGCGACACACAAGCAAACAAAAGTTGATATAATCCATTAAGGGCAAGGATGGCCAAATTTATGAAGTTTTGCAAGTACTTCCCCAATTTTTCAGCATTATAAAGAAAACTATATTCAGCACCTCAGGTAACGAATGTGGATGGATTTCTTTTAGACTTTATCTCTTCAATCGTAGATGTTAATGCTCAAGAGTATCTAGACAGTCCCTTTACCATCGATGAAGTTGAGACCTCCATTAAATTAGGAAAACGTGGCAAATCTACTGGAATTGACTCTCTTAGTTTAGAATTTTATCTTAGTTTCATTCTTACTCTTGTTCCCTTTCTCACGGATCTCTTCAATGAATATTGAGGAAAAATTACTTTAGGAGAATCTACGGGTATTACTGTGGTACAATACCTAAACAGTCTACCTCTACGTCTATTGATAGTTATCGCCCGACAGTCTTTTATGTGCAGATTTAAAGAATCTTAAACCGATGTCTAGCGCTTCGTATGAACCATTATATCGGAGAGTTTCGGTCATGGACACCTTGCGTTACTTTATGAAGCTTTAGCTAACGTAAGAGATTTTATAGCCTATCATGAGACTGCCGACCCCACTCCTGTGGCCATTCTATCCACCGATATTTCACAAGCTTTTGACAGGGTATCACACGATTGTCTCTTTAAAGTTCTACACAAATTTGGATTTAATGGCACTTTTATTTCCGTGCTTCAGGGAGTGTATCATAACAGAATTATGAAATTAAAAATTAATGGTGGTTTAAGCTCCCTTATCACTTTGTGTACTTGAATTCTTCAAGGTGACACCATGTTCAGTATTTTATTTAGTCTCTCCATCGCACCTCTAATATATGCGGCGCAGACGAAACTCCATGGCATAAAAAATTTAATGATGTACAGTGAACTGCATTTCCACCCTCAATGATATACAGAGTCTTTTAGACGCGTCTCAAAACATTTCAGGGCAAGATTAAATAAACAAAAAAGCAAAGCTCCTCTGTATTCATCCAAAATACCAAAATCAATACAGTGCGCACTACACGAATTCCGTCAAACTCCTGGGTAATGAATGGTTCAGTAACAGCAAACAAACCATTACTTTCAATTATGATATACTAGTACACAAAATACGTGGTCTTCTAATACGACATAAACCTCGCAATATTAACATGATCAGCAGACATTTCTTTCTCAAACAAAAAACAGACATTCAGCCTTCTGTGGTTTGTTTGCTCTATTTTTCCTCTCCCCCTACAAACATAAAATTTCCTCGCGAGTCAAGCTTTGTTCTTTCTGTGGCATAATAAAGAGCTTTGTGTTTCACGTGAGCAACTCGTGCTTTTCCCGTCACAAGGTGGAATCGCATTTCAAGACATATAGCTCTAAGCTGAGGTACTACTACTGAAACGAACCATCGACGTGTTCACGAACGATAAGAACAGTGTATCTAGTAATGTTATCTCTGCTTGTTTAGCTTGTGTCGACCTCGAAACACCTATTAATATTTTTCCTTATGGCCATAGATTCCCACACTTGCGAGAACCAGTTCTTGATATAGCCTATGGGCTGATTTCCCGAAGCAACATAGACCTCATACCTGTTAGAGCAATTTATCGCTGTTATGTACAGACACAACACTTCGTCACGCCTCATATTCAATTTAAAGAGCTACAACTTTACTGGCCTTATATATGGAGAAATATTAATGCTCCTTTCTTAACCCTTTACCGATATTGTTGTAATATTACAACACTAAACGTTAAGCGGTGTTTTTCTGTTTTCGCTGGCTAATTTACCGCTATGGTGATTAGTTGCTTTCCTGCAACATCTGACGTCGAGTATGTTGCTATTGCGGCCGTGTCCTGAATACCCTACACATATTTTCATAATTTTCGTTTCACTCAATTGCAAAAAGTCGATAAAGGGTTAACTACTCAACGGAAATCGCTCTGGTATTTCATCGTAAACAACAAATACGAAAATCTAGATATATTGATCTAGGAATACTAGATCAATATATAAGTTTTCACTGCAATAACAAAGATACTCTTGAACATCGCTTTCAATTTTGTACAGATATTCAAAATATCTGGCAACATTTTAGCCTACTTATAAGCAAGATTTGTCGCTCGTCTCCACACTACATTACGGCTACCAATATTCTTATCTGTCCTGATTTTCATTATTTTCCTAATGCAAAAAATAACCGTGTAATTTGGTTCGCTGCATATACACTTCTATATGTGCTTACCACAGATTGACCGTATCATGTCGATGTATATTCGTCTTATCTCCGACACCATTTGAAGAAAATTCCTGTGCAATATAAACGAAAACATTTTGCCAATTATTTGGTTGTCTTAGCTTCATAAACTAGTATTGCTTTCCTTAACTGTGAATTGTTATCTATATTTTAAGCAACTAGTTTTGTATCGACTGAATAACAGCCCAATGTAATGACTGTAAATTCTTTGCAATAATTTGGTCGTCTTAACTTAATAACACTTGTGTTTACTATTCATAATTGTCAATTGTTCCTCCCTTTTTATTTATTTTATTTTTTAATTATTTTTTTCTTTTAATTTGTTCCAATCTTGTTTTCTATATAGATTTTTCACCACATTGCTTCTGTATTGCTTTTGAAACTGCCTAATGTAATTGCAATTAAATTGTCAATAAAGTCATTTAAAAAAGCTCACAGTTAAGCCGTTTGATTTCAAAACATAAGGTTGTGAGTTCGATTCCCATCTGGGTCAATGCTTCTTTATGAAATTCTATTTCCCGCAATGCATGAAAAATTATACAAATAAAGACATTAAAATATATCAGTTGTATATATATATATATATATATATATATATATATATATATATATATATATGTGTGTGTGTGTGTCTAACATAATCATTGCAGAACATAGTAATTATTATGTTTAAAATGTAACATCTGATATATATGTTCACAGTACGGCGGTATTATATATGAGAATGTTAAATACAAATTAAGAAAATCATTTATTAGCAATAAATAAACTATGTAGTGCATTTGTTTGCAGCTATTTTTCATATAGAGGTTACTTTTCAACATTCATGTTACAGCATGCCATCTATGTTCTTGAAAAATTATCCGAGGCATAAAAAAGGTATAAAAGAGAATCCAATGTCGGAACGCTAGCAAGAATTCATGAACCCCATAGGTCACGTGAGCAGACTGGAATTATTCTTATGAAGCATACCACAGCAGAAAGTCTTTACATAGATTTTCAATTCAACACCTGATATATGCTTTTGCAATGTGGAAGTGGTGATGTCTTGGGTTGCTCTCTCGCTCGCTTCGTCACTCTGTATTTATATCTGTATTTATATATATATAAAAGTGGATGTATGTGTGAGTGTTTCAACATAATTCTGATATGTCTAGAGTAATTTTAACCATATTTCTTACAGATTGGAAAAGATTACTGTCGGGATACATATCAAAAATGCTAGAAAAGGATCGATATTAGTAACGAATCCATAGTTTCTTGGTCATTTAGGTAAATAGTTCTACTTTCAATTCAAGTCCAATTAAGCTCCCATTAGAACCCAGGGTGATTACGTAGCGACATAAAAAATATAGAAATGAACCGATATTAGAGTCGAATCGTAAGTTCTCAGCGCCGCTAACAGTGCCGCATTTCCCATTATTCCAACTAGGCCCGTGCCTAGAGGGCAACATATTTGAAGAATTCAAAGTTTTTCGCAGGAAAGAGTTAAAAAATTAAGAGCAAATATACTATTTCACAATAATCCTCTTTTACTACTCTAAAATGTTTCTAAAGTAATTCAGAACATTTTTCCGATTTGTTATTTTTTGTTACGTAGTTGTAGTTGTAGCATCTACTGAGTGGTATTTAACTGTAATAAATTCAGTAATTAAGCATATTCGAACTAAGTTTTATTTTTAAGTTAGTAATGAAGGGATGGATAAATATGTAGTAATTAGGGGCGCCGAGAGCAAAAGTGTATAGGGACGTCGAGCTTCAAAATACAGCACTGGTCGCTAAATTAATTGGTAGAAATTTTAATGCCATTTAAGACCAAATTTAGTCCAGCAGTGGCAGTATCCGTTTGCTCTCCTAGGATAAATGAAAGGGGCTGACATCAAAATTATAAAAAAAAAAGACCGACATTAGAGTCGAATCGATAATATTGAGGGTCGCTTAGATAAAGACTAGCACTCTAGATGCCTTGCCATTAAAATCCTGAAACAGTGTGCGAAATTGTGACATGTAGAAGTAATTGTAAACGACAATGGATAGTATCGAATCCATATCTTTCGGGGTCCCCAAGTTCATTGGAAGCAGTTCTGACGTTCTTTAAGCTTAAATTCAACTTCCAGTAGGAGTAAAATTCCCTAGCACATGTAATAAGGAGAGTCGAAGAAAGTAACATATACAATAATACAAAACGACCGATATAAGTGTAGAGTCCATAGTTTCGTTATCACCGAGATAAATAGCAACACTTCTGAACGAACATGTCAGCTGGATTTTGAATTTACAGGGACAGCATCGAAGGCATTGCTCGCACAGCTCTAAGTATTTAAATGTTTCTGTAAAATGAATATTCCAGCGTAACTCCGGAATGTCTGGGACAACCTTTACCAAACTTTGGGGACATATTACTTTCAATCTAAGAAGAAAATATTGTAGTAGTGTGAAGTTATGGAAGTTGGGAACTGTGACATGTAAAGATAATGTAAAACAATTGATCTTAGTGTTTTATCCATCATTTTCTCTGCTGTTAAGATGAATAGTTATGTCCACAATGGAGTTTACATTCAAATTTATCCCATCTTCACAGGATGGGGAGAGGTAAAAATAAAATCTCGAAAAGTACTGAAATATTCGTCGAAATCATAGTTTTTGTGGTTGAGAAAGCGTTTCTAATAACTTTGGAAGGTAGTTTGTACCCCTTTCAAGATGGGCTTTTTAAACATATCAATTTCTCACCGTGAGAAGAAATGACCATTTCAACTATTACATTGGGCCAACCTTCGCAATCGATGAAAAATTATGTGGATGTATGTTTCGTCTTTTAAATGAACTAAGACATCTTAAAATCAAAGATGAAGTGTGTCAATGGGTTCGTAAGTGAGTGAAATGGGTCAACGTTTGTGATTGGGACAGTGGATCGTGAGTTTAAAGGACCTGGCCTACTGCGAAACACCACTCACCGTGACTCACACTGACCTACGGACCCATTCTGTTCAGGTATTGTAGGCAGCTTCTTCTGATCACTGGTGGGCTTGTCTACGTTTTACTGTCAAGATCTCCAGTATTCTTCTTTTTTAATTTGTTTCTAATGAAGATAAGTTCAGGCACTATTGGATTTTGATATTTGCAATTGTGAGAGTGGCAGTACCAATAAGAGTTCGATTTTGAGATCCAGCCTTTGAGCTTTTAGAGAAACTAACTTCTGGAAAAAATATTTTTGAATCACCTATAATATATTAATAATTATATAAAAAAAATGAAAGTAACTATTTCTGCGAGATAATCGCGGTCACATTGCAAAGTCAAATGAAATGACGTTTGGTATATAAGCAGGCCCCAATAGCAACTTGGAAGTTATCATACGCTTATTACTTTCATTATAATACATATCCTTAGGGGGGAGTAGGGGTCCGATTTTTTGCGAAAAAAATGAGTATATCACAAGCCATTTAACTTAGAGAGCTGAAATTAAATATGCAACTAATTATTAAAAATAAACAGAACGTGTCCTGGCATTTTTAAAAATTTTCTTTTATGAGGGCATTTTCTAAATATTGTAAATTGGTAGTGTGTTCATTTGTAATAATAATCGAAAACGAGTGATATTAGTTGAGAAATAAATTGAGAAATAAAAACAACAGTTCTTCGCATTTTATAACCACTGATTTCTATTATAATAATTGCTGAAGCTGGTGTTTAACATATCTGTAAGCCAACAATGACATAATTATAGATGATAAATTTAAATTCATCTTAATTCGGAAGATAAGAAACACTTTACCATTATGTATCGTAAAGATCAGATCCAGTGGTATTGTAACAGAGCGGTGCTGGAGCAATTGACAGTAGGAATTCAAACTCCGATAAGTGATAATTTAAGTCTTATTATATTAAAAGTGTAACCTCTTTAGTCAATGGAGAGGAGGACGTGGATCATGGGTCAGAGTTGATGACGATGTGTTTTGGTGGGTCGAAGTTGGTCACAATGGTTCAGAGTGGTTCATAGTTGGTGGTGGGTTAGAGTGAATCACGATGGGTGGTGGGTCAGAGTGGGTCAATGGGTCATTTGGGTGCTGGGTGATAGTGGGTCATGGTGAGTCGTGGATCAAATTTTCATTGACCCACACCATCTCTGGTTAAAATGGTACTGAAGAGAAGAGGCACCGCGGTGGCTCCGTGGTAGAGCGTTCACTTTCGATGCTTGGGTCGCCGGTTCGATCCCAGTTGTGACTTTGTGGTGGACAAACACCATGCTCGTGGGTTTTCTTGGGGTTCTTCCGTTTCCTCCCACTTTCATCATTACACCATTTCATCCATTTATCATCATCACAGTCTCCTTTGGCCTAACCGAAATGCCGTGGGATGTAAAACTGAATGATTTCATTTCTTTTTCAAAAGATCCTGAACTTCTTTTTTTTTCATTAGAACCAAATGGAAAAAAATGGAAGTCTTGGAAGTAAAACGTAGATTAACTTACAAGTATTCAGAAAATGCTATTTAAGGCACTGAGCAGAATGGGTCGGTGGATCAATGGGTCAGTGTGAGTCACGGTGAGTGGTGTTTCGCAGTGGATCGCGTCTTGTAGACCCACGATCCACTGGCCCACTCATAAACCTCGACCCATTTGACCCACCGACGCACTCAATCTCTGATTTTAACATGTAGTTTATAATTTAAAAGACGAAACATACATCCACAAAATTGTTTCTCTATTGCGAAGGCTGGTTTGATACGTATACTAGCTGAGACGGTAATTTCTTCTTAAGGTGAGAAATTGATAGGATTAAAAAGCCCATCTTGAAGTGGGTACAAACTGCATTCCAAAGTTATTGGAAACGCTTTCGCGACCCCAGAAAACTATCAATTCGACAAATACACTATTTTTGCATGTCAATCCTCCCAACTTCCGACCCTTTTGTAACTGACTTCCACAATATTTTTTGTTAGATTGAAAGTAATATGTCCCACGTTAGATGAATGTTGTTCCAGACGTTCTGCAGTTTCGCTGGAATATACACTTATTCATACATTTAAATATTTAGAGCTATGTGAGCAACGCTTTTGATTTTGCCCCTGTAATTTCAAAATCCAAGTGACATAGTCGGTCATACCAAAATGTGGCTTTAAATGCCTCTGCGATTGTAATAGCTTGACGAACCCAAACTATGGATTTGACACTAACCTCAGTCACTTGAAACGTTTTATTTTTCATCCTTTATCGCCCGTCATAACGATGGGGTTTGAATCTTTTGAGTTGATTTTGAGTTTAGCGTCCCATTCAGCAGTGACGCTATATAAGGCTAGACCTACTAATTAACGTAGAATCCGAACTACATGAACTCTCGCTGGGGGCTAAACCTAGGTCTCCTACGTCGAAAGCGTGTACGCTATACGCTTAACCAGAAAGGAGCTTTACGATGCGAGTTTAATTTGGACTTGAACGCTATCAAAGTTCTAATTATTAATATCTGCAACAACGAGAGCTATGGATTCGAAACGAATAACTATCGCTTTATATATATATATATATATATATATATATATATATATATATATATAAGTTGCGGAGGGAAAGAGACCACATCCATATACAAAAGCATTGCAGATTATCGAACTGAAATCGTACCCTTGTGCCTTCTTTCTAAAGTATAAATAATTCTCTTAGACATGACTTCCTGTTCGTAGATTTCCTGTTTACATGTTTTTGGGGTTCGTGAGTTTTGTGTCTGTAACCAAGATTCGAGTTATATAATAATTTCTGTTTATACCCGCATAGTCTCTTTACCTTTCAGAAAGCGTTAATCACTTGCTGTAATGCGAAAATTGAGAAGTAACCTCCCTATGACAAATAGTTGCAAATAAATACACTATATAACCTACTTATTGCTATAATATTGTTTTCATAATTTTTATTTAACATTCACATGTAGAATACAAACTTGCTGTATTCTAACTAACGCAATAATCACTATGGTCTGCAATTATTATATGTTATATATATGCACACACAACTGATGTATTTCAATGTAATTATTTTATATAATTTTTCATGAATTGCGGAAAATAAAATTTCACGAAAAGCACTGACTCAGATGGGAATCGAACTCACAACCTTACGATTTGAAATCCAAGGGCTTACTGATCAGGTAACACAAGCACTCTTCGAAGGATGCTTCTAGTGATGTATAGCGGCTCTCTAGATAATTATGGTATTCTTATCCACTGCAAACGCGGTTTGTGTTCTACTTTTACATTTGTTTTAGTACTCAGGCGAGACTTACGTTCAATGTCAACTTTCAGCATTCTTTTACATGTGGAAAGATTCGTTTACGTATCTAAATGTTCCATTACGTATGGAGAGCTAAATGACAAACAAGCATGTGCTGACATTAATACCATGTTTCGAAATATCGTATCACTAACTATTTCAATCAATGTTTCTTTTTATTTTCTACACTTGGTTACAAGTCTTATTATATTAAAAAGAAAGAAAAAAAAACATCTTAAAAATTTTACAAATTTCAGAGGTTGGCTTCGAAGTTAGAACCTGGATTACCTTTTTCCGAAGATACCCGAACTTGTTATTATAATATTTTTTCCTCCAAACAGCAATAAAGAATGTGTTCAAAATTTTTGAGACAATGTGTATTTTCTGTGAAACAAATAAATGCATGATTTATGCAGGATAGTATCTTGTCAATTGTTGTTATGAAAATAAAATACTACACATTACCCCATATCATTTACCCAGTAGCTTTCTATTAGCTGATCGATTAAAACAGTATTCCTTTGCATCGTGGCAAAAGTGTATTTCCTTTTTCGTGCATTCTACGAAAAACACAGAGTAGACGCAATAAAACGAAACAAAAAAAATACAACGCGATGTAATGGTCTTGGACTCTTTTGACAAATAACTCAATGTAGCACTTTCCTTGGAAGCAGGTCTTAATGGTCTAATCTGTAACACTGTGAGTTGAAGTTCACTGGGTCCTCAGATCGATTCATCCTGAAGTCAGACCTTTCATTTTCTTTACAACGGTTGAAGTCTTTTATTTATCCAGTCATTCCAGAAAAGGAAATTGTGTATAAATACAAGATTTCACTTTTGTTCTCACATTATCGCGAAGAAATATGATCAGTTCTTGTAGTTTAAACTGTAGACAATAAGTTAGTGAATAATGTTTTACGGTCTTTTCATAAACAATGTCCAGTGTGTTGTCGACGGCAGAGATCTACACTATAGACCTTAAAGTCGCAAGTTTCTAAGGAAAACAGTGTCCATTTATTATTATTATTATTATTATTATTATTATTATTATTATTATTATTATTATTATTATTATTATTATTATTATTATTATTATTATTATAAGAATGGCAAAAGAAGGACAGAAAAAGACACATGGTCGAAGCTATTCATAGGAACAGAAGACATATACTTTATGTCAGTTTCTTTTTATGTTTACACATGAATACCTTATTATTACAGTTCGCTCATTTCCGGTGCTTGGGGTCCCCGGTTCATCCCCGCTCGCGCCGTGTGGATTTTGTGGTGGACAAACACCGTGCTCGTGGGATTTTTCGGGGTTCTCCCGTTTCCTCCCACTTTCTTCATTCCACCATTTTCACTCATCTCTCATCATCACCGTCTCCTTTAGCCTAACCGGCATAATCCTGGGACTTAAAACTTAAAGATGTCATTTCATTTTTTATTATTACATTTGTGGATTGACAGAATTGTTTTATGAGAACCAAGAATGGAGTATAAATATTTGTTAGCTGGTACCAGTAATTAACTTTGTTTCGCCCTTCTTCTAGATAGGTTGAGTTGATTTTGAGTTTAACGTTCTTTCAACAGCAAGGCTATATGAGACAGGACCTACTGATTAACGTAGAATCTGTAACACACGAGCTCCTGCCAGGAATCGAATCCGGGTCTTTTCTAGATAGGAAGGTGAGGTGACACCTTGAATAGAATCGTTCTTGTGACTAGAGTTGTAAGTTCGAACACTATTTATAATTTCTGTTATTCCTTTAATGGTTTATCAACGTTGCATATAGCGTTAAATTTAATAATTTGTTGGCGAAATCACGTGTAAAATTTGAAGACCGAGTTAGTTGTGTAAATTCGCACACACATCGAGGTAACGAAATCAGAGTAATGTGCGTATGTCTCTTGAACAAAGAAATGGTTTCTCTTATCTGGCCATTCTTCCTCGGAGAGTATTCGGTAGCAAGGTGGTCTGAAGAACTTGTAGTCCACGGATCGATTCCCGCGCATCTTTAATTCTTGAGCACAAGTAGAAAAGGCAGAAAAAACGAATCGCGATGCATGAAATTTGGAGCTAAGAAGTTACACCGAACCATAGGTATGGATCATTGCGTAATTTGTTTAAAAAAAAAAAAAACAATAAAATGAAGGAGAGTTCTTTGGTCTTTCTCTAGGAATGGAGTATAAATAAAAGAAGAAACTACACTTCTGTCCAGAATTTCTGTCGCATGTCTTTCAAAATTACATAAATAGAAATAACTCTCTTTCTTATGATAGAAAGTATTAAATGTCTTAAAAATATTCAGAAGAAGGAAACCTCATATTTCCCCCCAAAAAATTGTTCTGTAAAAAATTAAGAAATAAAGAAGTTATAATTGAGAAATGTAATCTCCGAAACTCATCGCCAAATTCTGAGTTCCATTTTCGTAAGCGTGGCAAACGCACGGCGAAATTTAAAGTGAGAGAGAGGGAATTTTATGCTTTATTATAGATACAACTTAAATCTTTCATAATGATAGTTACTAAACATTTTATACATAAACAAAGAAGAGGAAATAAGCCACAAAATATGCAAATGATCCGGCAGTTTGTGGTTGTGATTTTCTAATATGCGTTTACTAAGAGAATGAATCTTAACATACCATCGTAGGGTAGACGGTTATCGCACGCTCGCAAAAAAAAAAAATGTTTCTATCCACGATCATCAATTCGAATCCTATAACCTACGCTGTCCCCTTCTTTAAGAAAAGCTTGATTCTGACAATTTCTTAAACAGCAATGTTTTGTTCTAATAATGTTGCTTAGTATTATCGTCTTCATTCTAGTTTATTTGAATATTTTCAAATAGACCAGAATTACTTCCTTTAAATAGAGTATTACAACTATGAAGAATTTTATAAAAAGAGGAAACTTCATTTCTAATGATTATCCTAGCCCGAAGGGAAAAGTTATAAACACTTGAAAGAGTAATTTACGCATGACTAAACTTTAATGAAACATTACTAAAATAAAGCATTTACTCCGAATAATCTCTACAAATAATTTGTAGAAAACGAACAGAAATTGTTAACATAAACTCTTAGTTGCCAATTAAAAGTGTAATAACAATAGCTCTAGACCCAAGTAGAATATTCACTCTTTGCTTCATGAAAATAATAAACATTTTACAAAAATAATGTTCTTTTGGGTGTATCGTAAATCTTTTAGTAAATAAATAAATAAATAAAGTACATATTATGAATAATTTAATAACCGTGACTCGATAGCTGAGTGCGAGGGTGAAGATAATAAATATTACTACAAACTGTTAGAAAGTTAGGGACCGAAGTGGCCCAGTGGAAGCCGGTGGGTGTAACTGAACAGCCAGGGGTGTTAACCGTCAGGGTCAGTTGAACCGAGCCGAGCCAGAGTTCAAACCAAGTGGGTTGACATCATTATTACACTGATGATCGTGAGGTTTTCGAGTCCCTCTGTAACAGCAAGGGGAGAATTTTAATTGTCCTCGATGTTTCTGAGTTCATGTCCCTGTCGATTCTAGGAGTCCTGAAATGTAATTGAAATAGATAATAAGGCAGGAAGTTATAACAAAAGTATAGTGGTCACCTCTGGCGCATAGAGTCCCTGGTTCGATCCCAGCTCGCGCAAAGTGAACTTTGTCGAGAACAGAGCGTGTGTGTGTGGCTTTTCTCGGGGTTCTGCTTTTCCCTACTTTCTTTATTCCACCATTTCATTGATTTCTCATAACCACCCTCTCCTTTATCCTAGTAGGCATAATTATGGAACGCTAAACTCAGATTGCTTCTTCTTTTTGTTGTTAGAAGTAAATGACTGTAAGTAAAATACTGTAAATAATTGTGAATAGAATTTTGTATCATCAGATAAAATATTAGCTTTCAACCCTTCCCGTTGGTTTAACAAGTTGCACGTGCACCTTTGGTGTATGCGGTTCGGGTTCTACTCCCGCTAGAACACAAAAAATAATTACATTTTCATTTACTCTTATTAATTGTCTATCATTTTTAACCTGAAGAGCATAAACGTGAAACATTAAACTAAATAATTCCGTTCCAATATTGTCCAGTGATTTTACTGTGTCAATCATCAGTTGTTGCGATCGTGCTATACACTACCATATGTATACAATTGGCTTGTCGCAGCTGATCCGAATTTGAATGTGGTCTTTTTGTTGTTGTTCAAAGATTCAATGCTTGTTTGTGTTAATTCTTCACTACTACTGTGGCAAGCTGTCTTTCCTTTAGGCAGTTATGTGCGTGAAATCATCTAACCACTAGCTTTAGCTCGTGCCTACGTGTTCTGCGTTGTTCTTAGCACAGTAGTCTTAATACGAATAAATCAATATTTTACTTTCTACATGAAGTCTATCACACACATCAAATATAGGTAAATGTATTTAGGAACGTCAAACTTTTCACACGTCATTCACTACAGACGAACTTCTATTGTCCAGTTTTGATTGTTGGCAGAAGCTAGTGTTTCATACTGAAAGTTGACATTAGTTTCACTTTCGGTATGAGACTTCTAAACTGTGCTATGCGTAAGTATCTAAAGACTTATAGAACAGCTATGTCCGTTCGTCCGTACATCTGTTAATTGGTTTCATAGGGGAATCGGTAAAATATAAAGAGATAACGGATTTTGCAATCGATTCACCGTCCCAAGGATAGGTTTATCCACTCTGTTTACTCTCTTTTGAAATCGGAAGTTGTTCAAGTTAATCATTTCCGGTTTCAACTTTATCTACATAGAACAAAATGGTTATTAGATAACAACAAGGGGTTTTCAGCGTTTCAAAGCAACGTATCATAACAATGGCCAACACTCTAACAAAACACGGAATGGTTTAAATTTACTACTACTTTCGGTTTCAATACCAATTTCCGTAGAGCAAGACTGTAAGACATATCGAGATATAGTATTATCTAATCGATTCATCTTCCCAACAGTACGTTCTATTTTCCCTTTAATCATCTATTCAATCTGGACGCGATTCAAATTAACAATTTCCGAATTCAATATTTAGCGCCATAGAACAAACACAGTAAGGGACAGCGAGTATTGACTTTCTGATAAGGATTCAGTGACCAAGGAACAGATTGCATATTTCATCTTATTAATCTGTGTAACTATTATTTATAAATATCCCCATGCCGTAAGCGTAGTGGACCGCCGATGGGCAAATAGCGACATTTTGCCAAAAAATTGCGTCCCCGAAGCGACGATCCGCGGTGGCGCTACTTCCGTTTTGAAAATTATGCAACTAGTGACCCACCAGCGACAGAGACGCGACGAAACACCAATCAATCATAAGATTATTTCGTAAAAATATGTTAAATTGCCTGTATGACTGATTCTGTTACATTAAAATTGAGTCTCAAAACACTAAAGGAGAAACAAACATTACCCTTGGATGGGGGCGAAAAACCAACTTTATGATTACTAGTCGTGTGTTCTTCCGATTTGGCACAGAGGTGATGCACAAAACATGTCGTGTAGAGGGATAAATTATTGGCGTCTTTTTAATTTTGCTAGTAGTGCTTTTTAACCTTGTATATTCGATGATAATTGTTTGGGATCATATAAAATGCGTTCGCCATGTAATTTATAACAAAATGACGCTCGTACATTTACTTTATTTCAGAGTTCTACCGTATGCACTTTCTAATGATCAAGAAAAGGTTTATTTGAGAATTTTTTGGAAGATTTGTTTAAACCTCCTTTCTCCCCATAGAATAGGTATTTAATTCAAGTGAACTGATGAAAAGTAAAAAGGAGAAAGCACATTTTGGTGAACGAATTTCGAGGCCCTCTTTCGCGAGGTAGTGGTGCATATTTAAAGTGTTAATATTGCGAACTAGTAGAGCGCAATAACCAGTGATAGCAGATAAAAAGCGTCTTAAAATTTTGACTCGCAGCATATACGACACAACGCGTTAAGTTATCAAGTGACCCCGAGAACCCCGAGAAAACCCACATACACACACAGTGTCTACCACAAGGTTCACTTGGCTCGAGCTGGGATAGAACCAGGGACTCTATTCACCAGAGGTGACCGCTATACAATTTTTTAACTTTCTGACTTATTCTCCATTTCAATCACATTTCAGGACTCCTAGAATTCACAGGGACATGAATTCAGAAACATCGAGAACAATTAAAATTCCTCCCTTCCTACTACATGAAACCTCATAACTGTCAGTCTAATAATGATGTCAACCCGCTCGGCTCGAGCTCCGGCTCGGCTCGGTTGAACTAAGCCAACAGCTCGAGCCGGCACGGTTCGGCTCAGCTTAAGTGAGCCATCGGCTCAAGCTGGCTCGGTTGCGATGAGCCACGGGCTCGGTTCGGCTAGACACATTGAGCCATTGGTTCTATTCATCTCGGCTCAGGTGAGCCATTACCTCAAGCCTGCTGGGTTGGAATAAGCTATCGGCTCGGTTTGGTACAACTGAGCCGAGCCGCACGAGCCGTTGACAACACTACAGTATAACATCTCAGGCTGCTCAGCTACACCCACCGGCTTCCACTGAGCCACTTGCGGCCCCTAGCTTTGTAACAGTTTGTAGTAATATTCATTATCTTCACCCTCGCAATCAGCTACCAAGTCACGGTGATTAAATGATACATAATAGTTATTTATTTATTAGAAATTTACGATACAGCCAAAAGATCATTATTTTTGTAAAATGTTTATTTATTTCATGAAGCAAAGAGTGAATATTCTACTTGGGTTTAGAGCTACCGCTACTACACTATCAATCGACAACTAACTAGGGAAGTACATAAAGTGGTACGCGGGGATCTGGATGTGTTATATATCGTTGGAAATGTCATACTAAGCATGCTTCACATGTGAAGCATTTCGCTTGCATCCGGCCTGTAGGTGGCGTGGCGACCATTTACAGATCAGAACAAGGCTCGCACCGAAACACCAAAAACGTGAACAAAATAAGAAGGTATGACGTAATTGTTTTGAGACGTGGTATATATAGGTTTGAAAGGTAGCTGAATACGAATCTGACACCAAATGATTAAAAATCAAATTGATGGATCCAACATGCCGGACACAAATTACAAAGAAACAGGCTATGAATCTGAAATCAGGTATATGGATATATTCGACGTCACTGTGTATGAATCAGATGCTAAAATTGTAAAATTCAAAATTGCGTATCCAAGATGGCACACAAATTGTAAAATACTGCTATTGAAATGAAACGAGGTAGATAGAGGTTTTCGTGGTCGCGGTACACGAATTCCATGTTAAACGTACAAAATGCAATATGACCGATCGAATGTGGTGAACGAAAAATGCAAAAAAAAAAAAAAGATATGTACAGAACGGACATATGTTAGTTACACATGTAGTAGAAAATAACTATAGTGCATAAGGGGATAAGTAGATGAGGTTTTTTAATAAACAGGGAACGTGCTTTGCTATACAATCATGCCAAAATTGAGGCACAGAATATAGGGCAGGTTTTGTACTGCACATGAACGTTTTATGATATGAACCGATTGCAATCATAAGCAATAATTATTTTACTACCAATTCACTCCCGCGCCGTCGGAGAAATACGCAGGGATCGGCATGTGTTATATATCGACTACTCTTAACATCTGTAATATCTCGCATGAATGGCCTCTGTGGGGTATGTTGCAATTATGTTCATATACCATCTGAAGATTCGAACAATGACAGTGAAAAGTAGGCGTTTACAATATCGTTATGCTTCCATAACTGTCTTTCCGGTTTCACATTATGTCGTCTACACTTGTGAGGAATATGTATGATAAATGTCAACTCTCCGTAGTAGGGATGGTTCTAATACCAAGAGTAATTTCGATCTTGTGTGCTTCTCAAAACCGAGAAGAGATCAAGACGGAGCTCAGGCTCATATTCATACGTGCATTTTGTACTTTTGCACCTTTTATCCACCATATTAGATGCGTCATATTGTGTTTTGCACTTTTGACATTGAATTCGTATAAAGCGACCAGGAAAACATATACCTACCTCCTTTCAGTTCCAGTAGTGTTTTATGTTTTGTCGGCAATATTGAATTTTAAACTTTTAGCATCCGATTTATACACAGTGACGTCGAATATCTCTACATACCTGATTTCAGGTTCATAGCATGTTCTTTGTAATTTGTGTCCGCCATGTTGGATCCACCATATTGATTTGTAAACATTTGATGTCAGATTCGTATTCAGCTACCTTTCAAACCTATATATACCACGTCTCAAAACAATTACGTCATAGTTTATTATTTTATCCACGTTTTCGTTTGTTTCGGAACGAGCCTACTTCTGATTTTTAAATGGTCGCCTCGCCCCTTACAGGCCCCACTCAAGCGAGATATTTCACATGTGAAGTATACTCGGTGCGACCTTTTCAACGGTATATAACAAATGCAGATCCCCGCGTACCACTTCACGTACATCCCTAGTAAGTGTTTCTGTACACCCTTTCTGTCCATTTTCACAAAGTACTTGCGGAGACTATTCGGAGTAAATGTTTTATTTTAGTAATGTTTCATTAAAGTTTAGTCATGTGTTAATTACTCTTTCAAGTGTTTATAACTTTCACCTTCGGGCTAGCATAATGATTAGAAATGAAGCTTCCTCTTTTTTATAAAATTCTTCATAATCGTAATACTTTATTTAAAGGGCGTAATTCTGGAATATTTGAAAATATTCAAATAAACTAGAATGAAGACGATAATACTAAGCAACATTATTAGAACAAAACATTGCTCTTTAAGAAATTGACATAATAAAGTTTTTCTTAAAAAGAGAGGGCAGCGCAGGGTATGGGATTTGAACTGACGATCGTGAATAAAAACAAAATATTCGGGGAGCGTGCGATAACCGTCTACTCTACGAAGGTATGTTAAGGTTCATTATCTTTGTAAACGCATGTTAGAAAATCACTACCACAAACTGCCTGACTGTTTCGCATATTTTTCGCTTATTTCCTCTTCTTTGTTTGTTTACGTATAAAATGTTTAATATCTATTATTTTTAGAGCTGTTTAATATGTATAGTAACTAACATTACGAAAGATTTACGTTGTATTTTTGACAAAGCATAAAATTCCCTGTGTCTCTGTATATTTCGCTGCGCGTTTGCCACGCATACGAAAATGGAACTCAGAATTTGGCGATGAGTTTCCGAGATTTCCCTTATTAATTATAATTCTTTATTTCTTAATTTTTACAGAACATTTTTAAAAATATGTTTCATTTTTTTCTGCATATTTCTAACAAGATTTTTAGCATTTTCTATCATAAGAGAGTTATTTCTATTTATGTAATTTTGAAAGCCATGCGACAGAAATTTTGGACAGAAGTGTAGTTTCTTCTTTCATTTATACTCCATTCCTAGACAAAGACCAAAGAACTCTCCTCCATTTTACTATTCTTAAACAAATCACGTAATGAACCATACCTTTGGTTTGGTCTTACTTGTTAGGTCTAAATTTCATGCATTGCGATTAGTTTCTTTGCCTTTTCTACTTGTGCTCAAGAATTAAAGATGCGCGGGAATCGATCCGTGGACTACAAGTTCTTCAGACCACCTTGCTACCGAATACTCTACGAGGGAGGATGGTCAGAGCAAAGAAACTGACAACTTGGTTCAAGAGACATACGCACATTACTCTGATTTCGTTACCTCGATGTGTGTGCGAATTTACACAACTAACTCAGTCTTCAAATTTTACACGTGATTTCGCCAACAAGTTATTAAATTTAACGCTACATGCAACGTTGATAAAATATTGAAGAATTAATACAAATTACAAATAGTGTTCGAACTTACAACTCAAGTCACAAGGACGATTCTATTCAAGGTGTCACCTCACCTTCCTATCTAGAAAAAGACCCGGATTTAATTCACGGCAGGAGCTCGTGTGTTTCAGTTTCTACGTTAATCAGTAGGTCCCGTCTCATATAGCCTTGCTGCTGGAAGGAATGTTAAACATAAAATCAACTCAACCTATGTAGAGGAAAGGCGAAATAATACTAATTACTGGTACCAGCTAACAAATATTTATACTCCATTTCTGGTTCTCATAAAATAATAATTCTATCTGTCAATCCTTAAATGTAATAATAAGGTATTCTTGTGTAAAACTAAAAAGAATCTGACATAAAGTATATGTCTTCTGTTCCTATCTATAGCTTCGACTATGTATCTTATTCTTTCCTTCTTTTGCCATTCTAATAATAATAATAATAATAATACTAATACTAATAATAATAATAATAATAAATGTAATTTTTTTTACTCAGAAACTTGCGATTTTAAGGTCTACAGTGTAGAGCTCCGCCGACGACAACGAACCGGACATTGTTTATAAAAAGACGAAATACATTATTCTCTAACTTATTGTCTACGGTTTGAACTACAAGAAATAATATTTCTTCGCGATAATCTGAATACAAAAGTGAAATGGGTTTCTACACCATTTCCTTTTCTGGAATTACTAGATAATTTTTAAAAATTTCTATTGTTGTAAAAAAATAAGAAGTATGACCTCAGGGGGAATCGACCTTATGACCACATGAACTTGAACCCACGGTCATACCGATTATACCATGAAGACCAGTTTGCAACGAAAGCGCTACATTGAGTGATTTGACAAAGAGTCCAAGCACTTTACATCGCATTGCATTTTTTCCCTTGTTTCGTTTTTATTGCGTTCACTCTGTGTTTTTCGTACAATGCACGAAAAACCAAATACATTTTTCGCCACAATGCCAAGGAATACTGTTTCAGATGATCAGCAAATAGAAAGCTACTGACGAAATGATATGGGGTAATGTGTATATGGGAGGTCGGATCTTATTTTCCTATTGGATCTCTTCCTTCCTGTTTGGAAAAGCCAATTTATAAGATTATTACCAGGTTCAAACCTTTAATCATGGTCAAGATATGTTATAGTTGGTTAGATGCTGCTTCCATGGTGGAAAATAGAAGGTGGTCACTCAAACATAAAGAAAATAATATTTGAGTTCGAATATTTTCGACATGCTTTCCGCTAGAAATTTGAAGTGTAAAATACATTATTTCTTGTTTTCGGTAAGGCACTTCAAGCAAAGTATATTCATATTTTGTTTCATCTTCGTAACTTAAGTCGTTTACGAGATATAAACCCTTTTTGATGTTCAACAATAATCAAAAAAGATATTTGAAGCTGATTTTCTAGCCAAAGTTATCTTTGGATGAGAGGTACCTTGGAATAAATATCACAGTAATCCGTGTAAGGGAGCTTTACGCCGCCTTGCCCGGCTAACTTTTCGGGCTCTCTTGGTTGCAAAAGTTTTCACAATGTCCTCAAAAATAGCTTTGAAGCTAACTTTTGGTCTCTGGACATGATCCTAAAGTTGTTGAGTCGTTGCTGTCCTGTTAAGTTTCTGAAGTAACTTGTATGATCTTTAGTTTGCTTAAACTGCTTTCCTTGTCTTATAGTGAAAGTAAATATTTGCCCAGTTTTGCGCTCCCCAATCGGGCTCACGGGGCACAAGCGCCGTTTGCCTCCCTTCGTTACGTCAGTGGCGATTTTGCGCAGAATTCAAAACAGTGCCTTCAAAGATGGTTCTTGAGTCGATAGACACACAGAGAGACAAAAAATGGGCAAGAAAACGTTAGGAAAACACGAATTGCCATTAACGTATTCTGTGGCCATACGGTTAGTGCATTGGACTGCGCATTCACAGATCTTGAGATCGATTCCCACATCAGAGTAGTGATAAGCAAATGCAAGACCAAGACCAAGACTCGGGTGGTCCTGGTCTTGATCTTGGTCTTGCACATCCAGTTTTGGTCTTGCTCTTGCATTGGAACCTTTGGTCTTGGTCTTGGTGTTGGTCTTGCACACCCAGTCTTGCTCTTGGTCTTGGTCTTGCTGCAAGAGTCTTGCAAGTCTTGCTTTTATGAAACCTAATGCTTTTCATACGTAAATTTTACTCTGGATAAATTCTACAATGCGCTAATAGTAACGAAAATACAATGTGTGTTTCTAAATGAAATATAGTTTACCTTCGTATGATGATAATAAACAACATAGGTGATAACCCTTTTTTTCTTCAATGGGTCCCCACGCTTCCCGACTTAGAGGATAAATTACAACGTTTCGTTATCTTTTTATACTTTCTAACAGGTTCAATACTCTAGTGATTCCCAAATTGGGGAGGCACATGAAAGAAAATCAAGACGGCACAGAATACTGAAATATCATAAATTGCTAAATTATTTTTACACTTTAAAAGAGTCAGATATATATATTTTTTAATTTTCAACTAAGATTACCTAATCTTTGTATTGACCAAACTTCCAATTAAAAATTGAGATTTTGTTATACTAATTCCAATATATACTCTATGGAACAGAAACATGGGTATTACGCAAAAGCGATGAAAAGAAATTTTTGGGCTTTCGATAAAATCAGAGAATTAGATGGGTTGAACAGAAAACAAATGAGAAGGTGTTAGAAATAGTAGCAGTAGGGGAGAAAAGAAGAATTTTAGATGTAATTAAGAGGAGGAAAAGGAACAGATTGGGACATTGGCTGAGGATTATTATGAGGGATATGTTAGAGAATTTGGTGGAAGGAAAGAGAGGGAGGGGGCAAAGGAGACTGTAGTTGAAGGAAGGTATTAAAACACAAAATTGCTACGACAAGGCGAAGAGACTAGCTGAGGACCACCGTATGTCGAAGCTTCTGAGTTTCAATAAGTGACCTGCCAATAATGGCAGAATAGCTATGACGATGATATGTTAGCAATATTGGTTAAAAAAAGATATAAAAAATTAAAATAATAACGATAATAATCAAACCTCTTAATATTTTAGTATAACTTGGTATACCATTCACTTGGAAAGTAATTTTCTAAAAGCATTTTCTCTTCACATTAACACACCAGTTTCTTTTTCACTATAATAATTAGAAATTAAATCATTGAGTTGTACGTCCCACAGATATGCCGGTTAGGCTAAAGGAGACGGTGATGGTGAGAAATGAGTAAAATGGTTGAACGAAGAGGGTGGGAGGAAACGGGAGAACCCCGAGGAATCCCACGCACACCTTGTTTGTCCACCACAAAGTTCACTTGGCGGGAGCCGGGATTCAACCCGGAACCGCATGCACCAGAGGTGAACGCTCTACCACTGTGCCACCACGGCCCCTATAATAATTAGACTCGTAGCATTGTATTTAATAAAACACGCAATATATCGTGTGATTAGTACAAGATTCATGCTACATAGTGCACATTCTTAGGACATATTGCACTTAATTTGAAATTCTCAGCAACCAGAGGGAGCACATTCTTCTCAGCTCCCGTAGGGCACATGCTGCTAGTAAAGGGCATATAACACAGCACACAACATGACGAGCGTAGATGTTTCAGTTTCTATGTACCCCATGCCCCAAAAAAGAAAAAGAAAATTGGTGTATACTGTAAGTAACGAATTTTCGCATTTGTTCAGTTTTCCTTTCATTTATGGATAAAATTATGTTATTACAAAGTGGAGAGAACAGAAAGCAATCCATCTAAGGAGATATTTCCAAATAATATAATAAAAAAAATATAAGTAAAAAACAAAACTATGCTCGGTTTTGTGTTTACTGGCAATCACGGTTTCGAGAGATTTTTGAAGGACCACAACACGACTGCGCAGGGAATTTCAAATTGGCAGTCGGGGAGTTGAACCAACGAACAGGAAAGTGGAATAAAGTATTCCATTTATTGGTTTACACCTAGTGTCAAGATTGTCTGCCAAATATAAATTAGTTTCTCTAACTAAGATGTTATGCGAACATATAGAAACAAACACGAAAACTTGTCTGAAGGTTGGAAGTGATACGCACTATGGCTATGAGCAATTATTTGTTAAGAAAAAGAATGCTAAGGAAACGTATTCTCCGTCGTTAGGTGGGTAGCGTGGCGGACTAGTAATTCTTATTCTATTTTGACACCAAATCCAATACCACCCGTGGCATCTTTTATTATCTTTTTTTACAAAATGTTATAGGAAGTGTATAGTTGTGTTGTTAATAAGGACCGAAACAATGTAATAAAAATAACTTATTGATAGTGTTCTTTAATCGACATATTTATTCAGGATTAGAGTCCTATTGATAACAGGGATTGTTTTCAGTTTATGCATGCTTACTCCTCTCCTCCCCGTGATTGCACAGCAGAGTCACTTCGTGTGTTTGTGTGTGTGTGTATGTGTGTATGTGTGTGTGTGTGTGTGAGTCTGGAACAGGGAATAAAAACACTTGCGCTACCTGTAGCCTTAAAGTTCCAGCAAATGAAGTAGAATAGCTTGTTGTCATGAAAAAAAAAAAAAGAAAAAAAAACTGATGTTAAATTAATGTTCTAGTGTTTTTGTGTTTCTTTTTAGAGTATTGTCTTTATCTTTTTCCATACCCACAAATGTAAGAAATGTAGTCATAAGTATGTGTAAGGAATAAAGAATGCTTTCTTTAAACAAAACTAAATTATACAGATCTATGTGTGCCGAACATGAATGCTTCCAAAAGATAGTATGGATATGAACGATAATTATACCATTCTTTTAAATTATACAGTAGCATGAAAAACTGATATTAAATTGATATCAGGCATAAGCTTTTTTCTAGCATGACAATACATTAAACGTAACTTGCTAAATTTTGGGGATTACAAATTATCACCTTACTCGTCAGAGTAGGGTTATTCGTTTTCGCATTCGAGCGACGAAAATAGAAATTGTGGTGATAGTGGTAAAAATCGAATTCGAGATTTCAATGATTGCAAGTTTCATGGCCTCTACATATAAAAAATGATTTTTTGATGTATGTCCATCTGTTCCTGTGTCGTTTCGTCAGGCTTTCACATGCACTCAAATAGAGGCCATACTGTTCAAGGTATCTGGACCGAATTCTGAACATGAAATTTTTATAACATTCTATCGTTTCGAATTCTATACCCTCCGACACCTAAAAATAAGGGTAGTTTACTGAAGGATAGAAATTTAGAATAATTAAGTTTTCTTAAAAAACAGCTGTATCGATTTTGTTTGCTTTTACAAATGTATATTTTAACAATCCTCCACCGTAGTATGAATCAATGCTCTGAATAAATCGTAAGCTGTTTTTTACTGCATGGGATGCGTTTTTTCGGACAGTTTTCTCGACCTCATTTCACAAATAAACGTATCATTAGTAGCCTAACAGTATGACATAAATGGTTCGTCATGTAAACATTTGGAAGGGGTGGTTTACTCTTAGAGTGAGTATTTCCCCGGCGATTTTACCATTAACGCTTCAGGCAATTTTGTTCATATTTCGTAAATAAATGTTTGAATAATATGCCAATATACTGCATAACTCGTTTGTCTTGAAAACGACCACAAGGAGTGTTTTTCTCAAGGAGTGATTTGTTTTTGAGAGTTTTCTTAGAAATACCTAGATAATAAATGTGTAGCATTAGAAACCTGGAAAATAGGCAGGCAAATACGCACTTAAAATTTAAAAGGATAGCCACTAAAATGTAACTCGAAGTAATTAAGATAAATTAAATACTGAATACAATTAACAAATAAATTCGGCATATATAATGTTCCAAGAATGTAGAAACATACATGTTTGTTAATGTCTTCCTTTACTGTATATATAAAAACGATTTGACATGTATTCCATGCGTATTTGGTAAATACATTTTATACAGCACATTACCAATACACATAACAGTCCGAAGTTTCAGAGCACTTTGTCAGTACACATAGCAGTTCAAAGTTTTACGGCATCTTATCACTAAAAACAACACTTATATTTCTCGAAAGAGGCAGAATTCTTTCTTGAAATACTAAATTATATGTTTCCCAATAAAGTTTTATTTTCAAGAAAATGCATAGAATAGGAAATATTAAGCACTAAAGCAATTATTTAGGCAGGAAGGGGAGAAATAGGCAAAATAGGCCAAATAACATTGGTTTAGATTGAAACTATACTCTCCAATATAAACTTTAAAACGTTATTTTTGATCATATCTTTAAGATTAAAGAATAGGCAGTTTGCCTAACAACCGGTCTCTAGCAATAACAGATGAATTTGTTCTAGTTTCTGTAATAAATATTTCAGTAGCAACCTTACAATATGGTATAACTTGCTTGTCCGAAAAGAAAAATTAAAAAGAGGTTTACTTTGACGGTGATGTTTTTTCCCAACGAATTGCTTAAAAAGACCCAAGCTACTTAGTCCAGATTTCATAAATAATTTGCAATATACATAAAACGTTTATCCTCAAAATTACAGATAGAATAGTAGCTTTGGGGGTAAGTTTTTCCCCGATGACCTTCGCAAAAAAAAAAAAAAAAAAAACGCAGGAGATGTTTGTTGTTCATATTTCATAAATAAATTCTACATAAATAACCTAATGATATAATTCCATCTTCCTGAAAATCTAGAAGTGCTATATCACTTTTGGGAATATGTTTTGCCCTGAGATTTTATGAAGAAGGACTCAGGCTATTTTGTTCCTATTTCATAATTAAATGTTTCATGAAAACAGTATCAACATGGCACAGCTAGTTTGTTCTGAAAAGATCCATAATTGATAGTTTATTCCTGGAGGTGCATTTTTCGACAACTGTCTCAGCAATAATTCAGACGATTTTTCAGATAGTTCAGATACAATTGTTTCCTTAATAATTCTAATATATGGCGTAAGTTATTTCTAACGGACATATGACTAATGTGTACTTTACTTTTGGGCCTAAAATTTCTTCGAAACTTTTTTCTCCAAAACTCATGTTTTATTCGCATTTTCCAAATAAATGTTCCAGTGATAGTTGCAGCCTAACACGAGTCAGCTTAAGAAATTTCAACGAGAAAGTTCATTTTGTATGTTCCCTACGCTTTCTTAAATATAGCTTTAAATACTACACCTAATCACAATCTTCCTAACAAAATTGAAACTTCTTTTTAAATGTGCCTTGTTGTGGCCAAATAGTTCAAGTGCATTAGTTCTGGATTTGATTCCCGATGAGAGCTAGTGTATTTTCACCCAACGTTAAGGTATAGATGACACGTCGGTGCAAAGATAAAAGTGTTTAAGTAAGGCTAACGAAGCTAATCAATAATAGAAGGAGATAGTACAATGTTACGAAATTAACGAAGAAACGTTGCTAATATTAGGTAGGTGCGACTGAAATGTCCAACCGATGATTGTCAGTTGCAAAGGTAAAAGAGGGAAAAATACTATACCAGATTAGTCAGTGGTTTCTAGGTAAAGCTATCCTACTAAGAAATGATTGATATACCAAAAATGTTGTAATCGCTGGAAGACATGTTAGGAAAATACAGTGGGTGAGAGAGATTCTACCTACCCTTCGATTTAGAAATACGGTTTGTGAGACGTTTATAAAAAATAGTAATACTCCAAATCATGGATACTCTGCATCTTCGTTGGAGGGCGAGAATTGAAGTTCGAATATAAGTTTGCATTGAAATGAATATTAGAACACAGTATCTGTTGAACATTGCTGAGGGCTTGCGGACAGGTTTGCAAGACAGTTCACGGGGTTCAGTATTGCAACGATCCTAGTGAACTCCTGAGCCTTACCCACTGTACACTATAAGTAAAATTCATGCATAATTAAAACTCGATTTGTTTAAGCTTAAAACTGTTGACTGTTATCACCTGTGCACCAAGAGCAATACTTACCAGTAATTCTTTGTCTTTACCTTTATTCTAGCCCCATAAATGTATTTATTCATAAATTTCTTCGTGTATGGCTTTGCACATATGTGCCATGGAAATTAAATTTTGACTTCTATGCCATACATATCTAATTACTTACACACCTATAGAATGAACACAACAAACTTGAAATATATTGTTTGTGTGTCTAAAATTACACACCCAGCGCTGCACGGGAGAGCCGTATGTATGGAATTCCATACACATGGCAGTCAACGTGTTAAGAAATGTGAAATAATAACAATAATAATAATAATAATAATAATAATAATAATAATAATAATAATAATAATAATAATAATAATACACAGAAACGAAACGATCGTTTAGATATTTTATAAACACAAATCAACATTTATTAACGCATGTAAATGCTTTGGACTTAAGTTATTACTCTCTCTCTCTCTCTCTTTCTGTGTGTGTGTGTGTGTCTAAACGCAACAGCTCCTATTGTGCCACGACGTAGAAGATAACTTGTAGTACTCACGACTTTGGGGTGGTGTGTGGTCAGCACGATTGTTAGGTATATACTCAGTACCAAACTGCACCTACATCTGCAAAAATCATACTTTGAGCAAAATCTGCACATGGAGCTTTTTGAGGGCTCAGCAACGATTTGCACTTCAATGTAACTCCTCAAACGATGATATATATATATATATGTATATATATATATATATATATATATATATATATATATATATATATATATATATATATATATATATATATATATATATATATATATATATATATGATTTGAAGTATAAAACCCTTCCCTACTTAGAATATGTCATCGATTACTGTCTTCTCTGGCATTTCAGTAATTTCTTGGCAGGGTAACTTTCGCAACAGACTGCTGATTAAACCTGGTATTGTAGTTTTCATTTTTTTACCTTCGAAAGTGACTCATTCAAGATGGACATTTCAGTCGCTCCAACATATTTTAATTAATATATCCTTGATGTCTTCCTAACATTGTATGCTTTCTTTGAGAGATTTCTTTCTTTCTTTCTTTTTTCTTTTTTTTTATTTGGTTTATTTAACACTCCCTTTATGCGCCGATTTGTTATCTAAACTTTAACGTGGAAAAAGGATTTCGGACTTAAGCCGAATTGGTACACTCCGCATAAAAAAATTGCGACAGCTAACATCGTGCAGTTAGGCCACCCAATAAACACCTTCTTATTCCATAATCGTGTCAGGCAAAGAGACCCCCCCTCTCTCTCCTCCTTTCTTCCTTCCCATACTAAAATTAGCTAACTTCGTGAGCGCTGTTCTAGTTTCGAAGTATACACGTATTAGCTTCAATAAAATGAAATATGAAAACCAAGACGAAACAAGATTCATAAGTTGATGTGGGGAGAAACTGAAACACACACGATGGAAAGTTGAAACCAGTGGATTTCTATTACACAGAGACCCAAAAATGAAGCAGAGAGAGAAAAAAAGAAGAAGAGAAAGAGAAAAAGAGAGCAGATAAAACTGTGGAATTCAAACGTAGTAAGAAAAGAATCTAACATTATAAAGTTCTGTTTCCAGAAATCCAACTGTAATATAGAAATAACGTTTCTTTTCACATATTTTTTTTCAAAACTATTCGAATATATAGAGGATGATTCAAACATTCATTATGTCACTTTTATAATGGATAGCGTACTCAATTTACAGCAGAATTGTGTAACTCCAAGACTCATCTGGGATAATGTCAAGAGTTTAGCACACATGCTTTGTTTCCGCGTGGTTCCATTGCAAATTCGGTAGCGTTCATTGGACGTACTGATTCAAAAACACATTCTAATATACCCAGTAGATAGCCTTGGTCATATCCTCCATCTCAGAATACTAATGCAAACTAAACAAAAAACGAAAAGAAAAAGACTGAAAGAAACAGAAAATTGAAGAATGCTATTTTACTGCTAAATTTCTATCAGAAATACCCTATATTGAAAGTAGAAACTGTATTGTAATGAAAAGTTACAAATTTTCCAAAGCAAGAGTTTATGTTACGCTTAGATGTAGCATGTTTCAAATTTCAACGTGAATAAAACACACTGAATTATAGAATGAAAATAAATTTTGTGTCGAAGTAGTATAAATAAAATTTTGTTTTCAGTAACCAGAGGTTACCATTTTCTAGTCTTTTTCCCGAGATTTATCTGTTCCGAACATCCAGCATTGATTTAATCTCTTCCGAATATAACGTAATTTGCACATATAAAATGAACACGTTAAGAACTCAAACATATCATACCGTCAGTCGAATGATGTAGAACACCACTGGGTCGAGGATTAAAATTCGTAGTGACCCGGTAAATCGACTGAGACTCGGTAACCCTGAGAATATAATAGAGATTTTACTTATTTCCTTGTGTTTAAACAGCATTTCTGTCAGAGATGACCAGGACTGGAGATATTATCCCCAGAGCACGAAAAACACGACGCCAAAGTTCCCAGATAATTAGATTCTCCAGACCAGGTGTATCGAGCTCTTGATCCGTTTTAACTTTGGAACATGAAGTACGTGTGTGCGTGTGTGGGTGAGAGAGAACGGGAAGAAATGAAAGATGTAAAGGCAACATAGGAAAACGTCAAAAAAGAGAGAAATGGAGGGGACGAATATAAATATGAAACATCTTATCATTGTAGTGTATGATGTAGAACGCAAACACTGTTCAATCATATTATCGCCTGTGATGCTTTGTAAATTTTCCATCAGAAAATAAATCTCTGTTTGCAGCCATTATTTTATGCAAAAAAATCATTCTACTTAACGGGGAATCGAAACAAGATTTCCCATTTGGAAGTCTAGCACGCTACCCCTACACCACCGATTTAGCCAAACTTTGTTTAACATATGGTGTAGTGCTTCTTTCTGAGAACGATCACACTAAAAGTATATATTGCAGATTAATGATGTCTTTTGAATGTCCTGGTAATCTCCTTGCCCTTTCCCAACCAAAATTCGTAAATCGTCTCTATCATGATACAGGTGTTTGCGTCCACATCCTTACGTATTGTCTGTAGAGTATGATAAGTCGGTTCATCACAATCACTTTGTAAAAGGTAACTTTGGGGTGCACAGGATTTGAACCTATGTTAGATAGCTGTATTATTCATAAGGCCATTACGTTACCCCTCCACTATCGGGCCACCGGAAATTACAAGCCAAACATTACTTAGGTTAGCCCTGATCATTGGAACGAACTAAACTGCACAACGAAATTCATTTATTCGACGCCCTAGAGGGAAATTAATACCCACTAATAAAGGAAAAACATACAATCCACGAAGAATTACAGAAATAAAACATATTTGCAGTGATTTCGCTGTGCAAGTTGAAAAGTACCTGGATAATAATAATAATAATAATAATAATAATAATAATAATAATAATAATAATAATAATAATAATAATAATAATAATAATAATAATAATAAAATAATAATAATAATCACGATTTACGAATGTTAGTTGCTAAAAGACAAGGGAATTACCAGGACATTACAAAGACATGATTCAAATCCGTAGTGACCCGGTAATTCGACTGAGACTCGGTAGCCCAGAGATTTTACTTATATCCGTGCATTTAAATAGTATTTCCGTCAGAGGTGACCAGGATTGGATATGTTATCTCCAGAGCACGGAAAAAAAACGAAGCCGAAGTTTCGAGTTAATTAGATTCTCCAAACCAGGGATATCGAGCTCTTGCTCCGTTTTAACTTTGGAACATGAAGTGCGTGTGTGCGTGAGAGAGAGTGGTGGGAGAAGTGAAAGATGCAAAGAGAGGATAGGAAAACGTCAAGAAAGAGAGAGGAGGACGAATATAAATATGAAAGATACTAATAATTGCAGTATGATGTAGAACGCGGACACTGTTTACTCAATTTATCGCCAGTTATGCTTTGTAAGTTTTCCATCAGAAGATGAATCTCTGTTTGCAACAATCATTTTATGCGAATAAATCATACTACCTGATGAGAAACCCAACCAAAACTTTGCAGTTGGAAGTCTAGCACGCTACCACTACACCACCGATTCCTTTAGTCAGACTTTGTTTAACAAATGATGTAATGTTTCTTTCTGAGAACGATAACACGAAAAGCGTATACTGCAAAACAATGATGTCTTTGGAATGTCCTGGTAATTCTCTTGCCCATTCCCAACCAGCATTTGTAAATCGTCTCTTTCATGATACAGGTGTTTTCTACCACATTCTTATGTATCGCTTATCCAGTATGATAAGTAGATTCTTCACAATCACTTTGCAAAAAGTTTATCTTTGGGCTGAACAGGATTTGAACATAAATTCGATAGCTCTATTATTCATAATGCCATTACGTTAGCTCTACACTATCATGCCATCTGGAATTACAAGTCAAATATTACTTAGTTTGGCCTTGATCTTTGAAACGAACCAAAGTGCACATACAAATTCATTTTTTCGACGACATATAGAAAAATTAATATCCACTAATAAAGGAAAAATATACGTTCCACGAAAAGTTACAGAAATGAAACATATGTGCAGTAATTTCGCCGTGCAAGTTCAAAAGTACGTGAATAATAATAATAATAGTAATAATAATAAAATAATAATAATAATAATAATAATAATAATAATAATAAATGTTTACATTCATAGTAGTTGTATATTATTATTATTAGTAGTAATATTATTATTATCAATTACCCGCTTCGTTGGGTTAAATTGAGAGAAAATTGTAGTATGTTCCGTTACTCAGTGACTGTGTAGTGTTACTAAAGCGCTCTTGGACATCGGTGATTTTTATGAGTTTTATATATCCCCTTACCACCCTATGTTATGGGGCACGGCATCTGCAGTTTCATTGTTCATCTCAGCGAGATGGAAAAGTATGAATTAGATACTGATATTGGTTATTTCGATCATTTTTATATGTCTTCCCCTCCTCCAAGTTGCTTGTCTGAATTTGGATTTACACAGCATTAGATGTGTCACTGTTAATCTCAGAGACTACAAAAATTATAGTTTCGTTATGTATACCGTTCGTTTTTCGTTATTTTTAAATGTCGCTTCCATTCTCCATCTCTTAAGTTACCCCGTCCAAGTGAAATGACGGGAACCATCTCAAGTTCGTATTCCATCTAGGTTGAAACTTTGATGGAGATTGGTGTGGTGGTTCAAGAGTGATGTAGTCACAAACACAGTCAGTTTCATTTTCATTTCTTTACATATATCTCCCTTTCTCCTGCCCCTACGTTGCACCGTCAAACTGAAGTGATAAAAGTTGTCCCACATCCAAACCTTATCTATGTTAAAAGTTAGATAGAGATCGATCTGGTGGTACAAGAGTTATTATGTTTTATTCATTTTTCTATATCAACCCTCCTCTTCACCTCCATCCCTAAGTTCTACCGTTAAATAAAATGTTAAAAAAGCTTCCCAGGCCCGAACGTTATCAATGTTGAAAATTTGATCGAGATCGGTTATGTGGTTGAAGAGATTAGGAGCCACAAGCATAGTTTCTTTCAATTTTATAATATAGGTTATTATTATTATTATTATTATTATTATTATTATTATTATTATTATTATTATTATTATTATTATTATTATTATTATTACTTGCGTACTTTTTATCTTGCACGGTGAACTTACTGCAAAATATGTTTTACTTCCGTATTTTTTCTTGGATTGTATCTTTTTCCTTTATTAGTGGGTAATAATTTATCTTTAGACAGTCGAATAAATGAATTTCGTTGTGCACTTTGGTTCAAATAACGTTACATGAAGAAGCCGTTTCGTTCCAAAAACCAGGGCTAAGCTAAGTAATATTTGGCTTGTAATTTCAGGTGGTCCGATATGTACAGGTAACATAATGGCCTTATGAATAATACAGCTATCTACCATAGTTTCATGTCCTGTTCACGACAAAGTTAACTTTTTACAAATTGGTTGTTTAGTATCGACTTATTATACTGTACAAGCAATACGCAATAATGTGGACGCAAACACCTGTATCATGATAGAGACGATTTACGAATTTTGGTTGGGAAAGGGCAAGGGACTTACCAGGATATTCCAAAGACATTATTGATCTGCAGTATACACTTATCGTGTTATTGTCCTCAGAAAGAAGCACTACACCATTTGTTAAACAAACTGTGGCTAAAGAATCGATGGTGTAGTGGTAGCGTGCTAGCCTTTCAAAATGGGGAATCTTCGTTCGATTCCAAGTTAGGTAGAATGATTTCTCGCATAAAATGATGGTTCCAAACAGAGATTTATCTTCTGATGGACAACTTACAAAGCATCACTGGCGATAACTAGAGTAAGCAGTGTCCGAGTAGTACATCGTACAGTGCAATGATAAGTATGTTTCATATTTTTATTCGTTGTCCTCCCTCTCTCTCTTTCTTGAAGTCTACCTATCTTGTCTTTGCACGTTTCACTTCTCCCACCGCTCTCTCTCACGTACACACACACTTCATGTTCCAAAGTTAAGACGGAGCAAGAGCTCGGTATACCTGGCCTGGAGAATGTATCTAACTGGGAACTTCGGCGTCGTGTTTTTCGTGCTCTGGAGATAACATCTCCAGGCCTGGTCATCTCTGACAGAAATACTGTATAAACGCACGGAAATAAGTAAAATCTCCTTTTTATTCTCTGGGTTACCGAGTCTCAGCCGAACTACTGGGTCACTAAAGATTTGAATCCTCGACTCAGTGGTGGTCTACATCATCCGACTCACAGATGAGACGTTTGAGCTCTTAACGTGTTCTTTTTATTTGTGCAAATTACGTTATATCCGGAAGAGGTTAAATCAATGCTGGATGTTCGGAACAGATAAACCTCCGGAAAAGACTAGAAAATGGGGACCTCTTTGGTTATTGGAAAATAGAAATTTATTTATACTAGTTCGACACAAAATTTATTTCCTTCCTATAATTGAATGTGTTTTATTCACGTTGAAATTTGAAACATGCTACATCTAAGCGTAACATAAAGTATTGCTTTCGAAGATGTGTAACTGTTCATTACGATAGAGTATTCCTGATAGAAATTTAGCATTCTTTTTCTGTTTCTTTCTTTCTTTTTCATTTCGTTTTTTTTGTTCCTCCAGTTTGCATTAGTAGTCTGAGATGGAGAATATGACCAGGGCTATGCACTGCTTATAATATAATCTTTTCTTGGATCAGTATGTCCAATGAACACTGCCGAATTTGCAATCAAACCACGCGGAAAAAAAGCACGTGTGTTAAACTTTTGACGTTATCCTAGATGTGTCTCGGAGATATACAGTTCTACTGTAAATTGAGTATGCTATCCATTATGTAAGTGAAATAATGAATGTTTAAAGCATTCTGTATATATTCGAATAGTTCTGAAAAAAATATGTGAAAACATACGTTATTTCTATATTACTGTTGGATTTCTGGAAACGGTACTTTATAATATTAGGTTATTTTCTTACTACGTTTGAATTCCACAGTTTTATCTGTTCTCCTTCTCTCTTTCTTCTTCTTTTTTTCTCTCTTTCTGCTTCATTTTTGAATCGTTGTGTAATAGACATCCATTGGTTTCAACTTTTCATTGTTTGTTCAGTTTCTTCCTACATGAACTTCTGAATCTTGTTTTGTCTTGCTTTTGTTATTTCATTTTATCGAAGCTAATACATGTATACTTCGAAATCTGAATTGCGCTCATGTTGTTAGCTAATTTTAGTATGGGATAGAAGGAGGAAAGAGATGGGATGGTGTATACTTCTCTTTTCCCGACACGATTATGGGATAAAAAGGTGTATACTGGGTCGCCTAACTGCACGGCGTTAGCTGTCGCAATTTTTTGCGGCGGAGTGTACAAGATACACATGGTAGTTTTTCTTTCGATTTTCTTCGAAATATTGCGAATGGTATGACTTAAAACTATGCTTAAAAAATGCACATCGATACACAAGATGGCAATCTGAAACCTAGGAAATATATTGAATTATTTATAATTTGTTCTCAAGCTACCAAAACAGTACTTGTGCTTTTGTTTTTTATTCCAGCCTCTTAATATAAGCATTTCACACTATTGTCTGTTCTAGGATGATGCAATTCTAGTTCATATATATGCTATCTTTGGAAGTAGAATTTCGCTTATCCGACATAAACAGGCAAGTAGAACGCCGGATAATATGGAAGTGTGGAAAGTAAAACAATAATATCGACTAATTTTACATATTACACATCTAATAATAATGTTTTATAACATATAAATGCACTGCACTGAATCAAGAACGCATCTAGCTTGAGGTCTTGGGGGCTGCCCCCTCCCAAACTCAAGCACTTTTTAATAAATTTGCTTTTGTCCTATTGAGGTTCTATTATATCTATTTACTTTGGGTTAGTGTCCAAACTTTGGACAATGTGTTGTTGTAATTTTAAGAACATACCGTAATGCCATTAATTCGAGGTGGAATTTAGAATACATTTAATTAGGATTAACATTTCGCTTCCGTTTCATTTATTACTTGGACGATACACTCATTGCCTTCTTGGTACTTTTGTCATGTGATATACGTGGATGTTTTCCTCAGTTATAGTATGTCTCTCGAAAATATGTTTGATTTTGTTTGTGCTACAATGTAGTTTGTTCTAAGTAGACCGGTTTATAAATGAAAAGTATGAAAAGTTTAAGAGAAATACAGAACTGTTGCATTATTATTATTATTATTATTATTATTATTATTATTATTATTATTATTATTAGTAGTAGTAGTAGTAGTAGTAGTAGTAGTAGTAGTAGTAGTAGTAGTAGTAGTAGTAGTAGTAATGATATTTGATTGATAATTTTAAAACATTAGAATTACGTGCTTAAGAGGGTTCCTATTGGGACCAGTCTGTAAACCTGGATACATGTCTGCACCAGAGCCCTGCAAACCCAGGCCCGAAGGCGGCCCGGCCTGGCCCGGATGGATCTGCATTCTGTGCCCGGCTCGATCCGGCCCGGCCCGAATCTCGAGCGGGCGGAGAACGGGCCGGACCCTAAACTAGCCGGGCACAAACGGGTCGGACCCTAAACTGGCAGGGCACAAACGAGCCGGGCAAAATCGGCCTGAGAACAACCAAGTCTGATAAGTCAAATCAATCCTTCAATATGCAATGGAAAATGAGAAATGTGTCGTCATAATATTGCAATGTCTATTTGTTCTTCTGGAATGGGAAAATCGTGTGAAAAGTTACCGAAGGTTTCTTTCTATATCCCCATTCTGTCTGTCTGTGTTATTTGCGCTTGCTCTGTCCAGCCATGTTTATTATACATAGGTACAATAATACAGCTCATGGACGTAAAAGTCTTATACTACACTTATTATTGTATTACAAGTAACAGAGAAGGTATGTAAGACTACTACACCATATGTGATACTAATACTACAATTACTACTGCTAATACTACTATTACTATTACGGCTACGAATTCTAGTGCTAATTCCACTATTGCCGCAACTGCTACTACTATTACTACTACCATTACTGCTACTACTCATTGCTATACTAATATGACAGCAAATACCACTACTGCTATTACTAGTAATACGAAAACAAAGCAATGAAAATGAAATCTTTGAGTTTTACTTCCCACAGTTGTGCTGGCAAGGCTAAATGAGAAATGGTGAATGAATAAATTGGGAGCAAACGTGAGCACGCCGAGAACCCTCCTCCCACACGGTGTTTGTCCACCTCAAAGTTCACTTGGCGGCAGCTGGGATCGAATTAGGGAACCCATGCACGAGAAGTGAACGCTCAACCACTGAGCCACCGTTCCAGAAACACCTAATGGACCCTGGCGTCTTTGTGATTTATTTGATCATTATATTTTGTTATATTTGTAGGATCATACTATAAAAAATACAAGAACATGTAACACCATTTGGCATCTCCCTTGCTAATTGAACATTACTACAAATTGCGCTGATCTTATGAGCACACCAGTTCACGGTTTTGGTATCCGTGGTCTAGTGGTAGCGTACCAAATTCCACTTAGTAGGTCAAGTACTTGACTTTATCATACGTTCTTTAGGTAACTACGGCTCAGGGCGTATGGATGATGATGGGATGAATTGGTGGAATGAAAAGAGTGGGAGGAAGCGGGACCACATCGGAAACTCCCATGCACACGGCGTTTGTCCGCCATAAAGCTCACATAGCACGAGCAGTGATTGATCCGAAGACCTCTAGCACCAAATGTGAGTGCTTTTCCTAATGAGCCACCGTTGTCCCTCGTAGATCAAGCATCGGTTCACATTCTACGCACACCAGCCATAATAACTAGTATTTCTCCTTTTTTCTGTACTTAGAAGGTAAATTCGGTACCACCAGACATGTCAACTCTGACGCGAAGTCTAGCTGTTGTAGGTATTAGCAGTGGTCGTAATAGTAATAGTAGAAGTAGTAGTATTATTAGTAGAAATAGTAATAGTAGTAGTATTACAGTACTTTGCTGTTTTGAATAAAGAGTCAGTTTCCCAAACACATTACGATTAGCATACGCTAACATTAGTTTCCGATTCATCTTTCAGGGTGTCCGTACCGAGCCGGGTGGCCCGGTTAGGGCCCGGTCCAGTTTCAAACGGGCAAGACTGGGCCGGGCACATTCCGGGCCGAACCGGGCGCCCCCGGCCCGTGCAGGGCTCTGGTCTGCATTGAATGATAGACATAGAAGTCATGGGGTCGAAGAGCGCGCTAGGCGATAGATTCCAGAGCATCAAAGAATAGATTAGGACCACAACTTGCAGTTCTTCTTACCGATTGATGCTACTTTTTTATCTACAATGATATGTCAGATAATACGGTATGCGGAATAAACGAAAGTCGGATAAGCGAGACTGTGGTATATTGATGTTTCACGCACCAAAACCTGCAAAATATGTGTATAAAAATTATATTTCACTCCCTAGCTAAATTGATGAGTTTGGTGGAACATCCTGCCTTATAAAGTATAGTCTTATGAAGAATATATATATATATATATATATATATATATATATATATATATATATATATATATATATATATATATATATATTAGCCAAAAGCTAAAGAGAAACCAACTTCAATAATTTGTTATTATTATTTTTTTTTTAAATAATGGCAAACTTGCCATTTCATCACGATAAATCGCGTTTGATAGTAAGATGTCTGTTTCTGTCTGCATATTTCCTTCACACTTTGTTGGAGATAAAATTGCTCTTTTTCCAACAAAAGAGGATGAGAGAAGAAGCTATAAAACAGCATAAACTGAAAACAATAGCTATTAATAATAGTACTCTTGCCCTGGATAAATACGTCATTAAAGGAAAATATCAATATGTTGTTTCGTTATTATATTGCTTCGGTTCTTATTAACATGAAAATTATACACTTCCTATTAAGTTTTGAAGAAAACGGGACGGGATGCAATTCGATCTGGTGTCGAAATAGTATAAGAACTACTAGTCCACCACATTACCCACCTAACTACAGAAACTGCTTTTTGCTTGCTCTCCTTTTCTTAACAAATAAATACTAATAGCCATGGTGCATGTTACTTCCAATCTCAAGACAAGATATTTCCTGTTCGTTTCTATATTTCCATATGCCATCTTGGTTACAGAAGCTAATTTATATTTGGCAGACAATCTAGACACTAGGTTAAAAAAAATAAATGCAATATTTTACTCCTTCATTCTTCCGTAGTACCTTCATTCAACTCCCCGGCAACCAATTTGAAATTCCCTGCCTAATCGTGCTGTGCTACTGCAAAAATCCCTCGATAGCATGATTGGGAGTATACACAAAACCGAGCATAATTTTGTTTCTTGCTTATATTTTTATATTATTATATTATTTGGAAATATCTCCTTAGATGGATTTTTTTCTATTATTTCCACATAGTAACAACAGAGTTTTATCCATAAATGTAAGGAAAATAGAACAAATGCGAAAATTCGTGAGTTACAGTATACGTGCATTTTTTATATTTCTATTTTTATTTATTTATGTTTTTTAGCATGGGGGTACAAATCTTTGGATGATACAGAGAAACACCTATTGAAAAATTTACATATTTCCAACGTTGGAGTTTAGTGGTAATACGAAAAGCAGCGTGTAATACCCCACTATTCACAGTACTTTTCGACGTCATACTTTATTGATCCATCGTAAGACTTTCCAACTAAGTACAGCAGCAATAAAATGTGACCTATCCAGAGAAACGTGCTTCAGAAATAGCACCGTTTTTTATTTTTGCTCCGGAACTATTTTCGACGGTTAGTAATAGTTTAAATGTACAATAATAAACTCAATTCGCTGCTAAAGAAGAAAAAGTAAAGCAATGTTCAGACTCGAGTACAGATAAATTTGTAAAAATAGAAACTAGAAACTACAATTTTGATTTAAATACTTTAGCGAAAGAAGCATTTATACCTTCTACATTACGAAACCTAGTTGAAAAATTATATATTATATGTTTAACAACCTCCTACGTCGTTATTGCTATTAGTTTTGTTAGGCTTAAAAATCAGAACCTGTCGTGCTATCATCAAAGTTATTTCCTTCCTGGTGAGCATTAATAAATGACTTCTCAGTTTTTCAAAGCATATTAGTACAACATAGTGTCCAGCAAATGGAATTTCCAAACAATGAATAGCATAATATTATTTTATGAGATATAAATTTAACTCCTGCTAACATATCACCAGACTGCGTATACGTTTGTAAGTCAATAAAAATTCATGCAAGGTATGCTAACGAAATTACAGTTTTCTACCAAAAATAACGTCTATAAGTGATGTATATTCGAACCGAACCAATAAATAATAATAATAATAATAATAATAATAATAATAATAATAATAATATATATATTATTATTATTATTATTATTATTATTATTATTATTATTATTATTATTATTATCATTATTATTATTAAACCATGGTAGAATATCTTATTACCTAATTCAATTCATGCTCAAAATATTACAACACACATTGAAAAATATTTTCAGACATTTAATACTTACGGTACTTTTATTATTTATTGTTAGGTCGTATCCTATGCTAGTATGTGGCTCAAATCGTAAAGTTGAGTTATGCCGGAACTGGTGATCCAGGAAACTATATTCAGTGTCCAATTGCACAGTTCTGTTGGAATGAATAGCTACAAAAATAAAGAAATATAATAAATACATAAATTTCGCGTGTAAATTTCATTTTTCTGTTGTATAGAAACTGTAGCCCTAGAAAAGTAAAAATTCGCGGGGTTATGGACAAATTCGGAAGTTTTATGTGGCACTACAGCGAGTTCAAGGGTATCAAGGAATAAAATGTTACAGAGTCGAAGTTCAAAACGTGATTTTCTTTCTTGTGGAATTTTGATGTTAAATTGTGATATGATATGCTACTAAAAATATCAATCTTTAACGGCGCAAATTGGCTTATTTGCACAATTTCCGATATGAAACAATGTAGTAATGAGAAATATGTGGAATTGTGATCTTTGACCTTCAGCAGATCACCTGTGACTTCTGTTGTAGCAACATACATTTCAGCAGTTCCTTCAACAAATTAATTCAGTCCAACAAAATGCAATTCAACGTACAGATAAAGAATGTGTCCTATAATTTAAGTCTAACAACTAGGTAACAAATCTCAGGAAAGATGAAAAGTCATGAAGCTAAGTGTTCTATTTTAGATACAGAAATATATCAATATTCTTAACTGATAGCACAATAAATTGGTTATGTATTGATATTGAACTAGAAAATAACATTTCCATTAATTGAATTAAACATTGTGATACCTGACTTCTACCAGGTCACCTATGATATTGGTTTGAATAACATAAAATGTAATAGCTTGCTGTATAAAAAATAATTCAGTCGACTAATATGTAATTTAACACACTGATAAAGAACCTATTCAAAGTTTAGTGTAAGCCTAGGAGTAAGGTCATCAATCCCCTAAAAAACGATCAAATGTCACTAAGCTTAAATATCATACTTCAGGTACAAATTCTAGATTGGTGGAGCAATAAATTAATTATATATCAATATAGAACTTTTAAAAATCTTGTATTTGATGAACTGAAAACTGTGAGATCTGATATATACCAGGTCATCTGTGACTTTTCTGGAATTACACTAAAATCAACAGCTTACCACACACAAATAATTCAATCAAGAATCGTTTATTTCAATATAGAGATTAAAGGACTAACCCTTAGTTTAGTATGAGTCTAAGAGTTGGGTCAACAATGTCAAAAATGGTCAAAGATCACGAGGCTTAAATGCTATACTTCAGGTAACGAAAATATCAACATATTTGACTGATGAAACAAGAAATTAATTATGTATGAAGATAGAATTAATAAATATTATTTCCATTAAATGAATTGAAAACTGTGACTCCAGGTTTCTCAGGTTTTCTGTAACTATGCTTGTGATACTTGTGATGCTTGTGTAAGTTCCGTATAAAATCAATGTAATAAAGTTATACGTAATCCAACATGTAGATGAAGGACGTATCCAATGTTTATTATAAGACTATAAACAAGATCATCAATGTCAGAAATAGTCAAGAGTAGCGAAGTTTATGTGTCATTCAAGTAACCACAAGTACCAACATGTTCTATTCATAGAGCAATAATTTGATTATGTGAGAAGATCGAACTAAGAGGAAACATTTCCGTTACATGAATTAAAAAAATGTAATCCCTAACTCTACCAGGTCACCTGTGATCTTCCTTTGAATAACATTAAAATCAACAGCTTGTTACATACTATAAAATAGTTAAATCGAACAGAGTTGCAATTTAACGCATGATGAACCAATTAACTAACTAACTAACTCTATGGCCTATGGAACCCGGAGGTTCAGTGCCGCGTTCACAAAAGCTCTCCACTGACTTCTATCCTTAGCTAATTGGGTCCAGTTTCTACTTTGTATTCCTATCTCTGCGAGATAGATCTTAACATTATCCTCCCATCTGCGCCTAGGTCTTCCTAATGGTCGTTTTCCTATGGGTCTACCAGTCAATACTTTGAAAGCGTTTTTACTTTCTTCCATTCTACATGACCTGCCCACCTAAGCCTCCTAGACTTGACGATCCTAACAATGTTGGGTAAACCGTATAAACTATGTAGTTCCTCGTTATGAAGCTTCCCCCATTCCCCATTCTCGTTCCTCTTGGGTCCGAATATTTTTCTCAGGATCCTGTTCTCAAATACTTTCAGTCTATGTTCTTCCCTCAGAGTAAGCGACCATGTTTCGCAACCATACAGAACAACAGGCATGATTTTCGTTTAATATATTTTAAGCTTCAAATTCCTCGACAGAATTCGCGACGACAAGAGATTTTGAACCGAATAGTAACACGAATTCCCTGCTTTTAGTCGACATTTAATTTCTTCGTGAATATGATTTTCGTCTGTTAATATTGATCCTAAATATTTGAAAGTATCCACTTTATCAAAAGTATTATTTAATATTTTAACGCCTCCACAATTTGCCGTATTACGGTCCCGACGTACTTCCATGTATTTAGTTTTCTGTGCATTTACTTCTAAACCAATGTCCCTGCAAGCGTTTAATAAGATCTCTGCATTTATCTCTATTGTTCTTCTATCATCCCCTATTAAATTTATATCATCAGCATATGCCGTAACCTGGTGAATACCGTTCAACTGTAGTCCCTGGTTGCTATCTTTGATTTTCTTTATAGCGTATTCCATAAATTTGGAAAATATTTCGAAAATGGGATGAGAAGAATACAGTTGACTTATGAGAAACTTATAGGGAGGAAAGTTTGAACTGTACTTAACTAGTACTGTTTTCCCGTCTATGTCTGTATAAGAACATTTGCCCTGGTTATGTGTACTACATTGAAGTTAAGAGAAAGAAAGAAAAATAAACACAACTTCGGAGAAACATACGGTCTACTGCATTGTTCGCTGATTTCTTATCGATTGTGTACCCTACATCAGATTACAGCATAAATCTTTTCCGTTTCTCTAACCGCCCTTTTCATTCGTCCGGTGTAGTGGGCTCACATCAGTGGTCCTTTTGTTTTACTAAAAGGTGGTTCAGTGATATTCGAAGAAATGAGGGTTGGACACACACAGTGCTCCAGTTGAGGTTACATCGTGTTCCTCAGTGAATTCGTGTTTAACTCGGTATGCTCATAGGAATCGTCAGAAAATATAATTTATTCTCTCTTGGGTGTACTGCATTGTTCGGCGATTTCTTATCGTTTGTGCACCCTACATCACATCACAGCATAAATCTTTTCCGCTTCTCTAACCGCCTTTTTCATTCGTCCGGAGTAGTGGGCTCACATCAGTGGTCCTTTTGTTTTACTAAAAGGTGGCTCAGTGATCTTCGAAGAAATGACGGTTGGACACACACAGTGCTTCAGTTAATGTTACATCATGTTCCTCAATGTTTAACTCTGTATGCTCATAGGAATCGTCATAAAATATCATTTATTCTCTCTTCATTCATATGAAGGCTCATTTTATTGCAAATCGGAATGTATAGTCTATCAAGGGATTCAATGCATAGATTTAATTGAATTGTTAATCATCAGTGGTAAGTCTGTAACAGAAACTAGAAAAAAAGAATTTGCATATTGGGATGTAAAAATAACTAAAACATAACTTGTTCGTCTTTATGAACAGTTTAGGAAGAACTGCTTTAATACAAAGCATTTGTTTCATTTACGGCGACAGACCAGGATCCATCTTCACCAAAGACACTAAACGCGAAGTTGTTTGTTCTGTGCTACATTTGCCTAAAAAATCTATCCATTCTTGGCGTATTTTATTTTAACAATACAAGCAATTCGTTAAATAAAATGCGGCATATACTGGAGGTTTGGGCGTACAGAATAAAGATAGGACATGCATTATAGGAAGGAGTTTGTGGTAAAAGTTTATAGAGCAGCTAAATGAAAATTTGATATTTTTTTTTTTTATGAAATTATAATGTCTGAAGAAGCATATTTTAAAAATGGAACTGTATCTTTGAATTATGTTCGGATCTGGAGCAGCAGCTTTCTACTTGAAAAAGTTCAACGTTCTACTGATCAAAGAGGTATTATGGTATGGATAGCACTAAACATGTTGTGTAATTGGGCCGTTTTTCTTTGAAGACCATGCCAACGAGTAGATCAGAATACGTTGCACGAATTTCTTTTTCATGAACATGAACGTTTAAATCTTGTTCCAGATAATGATATGTGGTACTAACAAGATGATTTCCAAGCACAACGAACAAGAACAATAATTGAAACATTGAGATGGAGGTTTGCAAACTGTTTGGTAAGGATGGAAAGTGAAGTAGGGTGGCCAGCTAGAAATCGTGACCTAACAACTTGTGATATTTCCTCCTGAGAATTTGTTAAACAATTAGTTTTAAAGAATTCCTTCGACAACAATCGAAAAGCTTAAACGAGCAGTGAAACGGATACATATCCGAACATACTTTAAAAAGTTTAAACAAAAAGTAAATATGTTTTTAGAACGTAACGGTCGACACATCGAATAGAAGAAATAAATTATTGTAAGTACTTAAAATCAAATTCAATTTAAGACTTAGTTCTCCTATTGCATTAGCTAACATTTCCATGACCAAAACATTTTTTTAACGTCCATTACATGTGTGTTTCACTGTAGCTTTCTTTGGTTCATTTATTTTATACTACAAACGTAGAGCCCAGAAATCACGGTTTTCAATTTATCTAACGGAAGTGTTATATTCAGTTCAATATTCATACATAATCAACATATCATGTTAATACATTGTTTTATTAAACCGGTATGCCGGTATTTTCGTTTTCTGAAGTATAGCATTTAAGCTTCGTGGTCTTGGACCACCTTTGACATTGGTGACCTTACTCTTAGGCTAATACTAAACTCAGGATAAATCCTTTATCCGTACATTGAATTAAATGTTACCAAACTAAATTATATTTATACAGTGAACTATTGAATTTTGTGTTATTCGGCAGCTAACACAGGTAATCTTGTAGAGGCAAGTGTCACAATTTCAATTCAAATATTGGAAATCATAGTTTTTAGTGCAATATTTATACACCTTATAATTAATTTATTGTTTTGCCATTAGAGAATATTTTTATTTTTTTCTGTATCTGAAATAAGAACAGATATGTTTCGTGATTTTTGACCCCATTTTAACATTCTTACACTTATATTAAACATTAAATAGGTATTTTATCTGATTGTTCAATTAAATTATTTTCATATGGTAAGCTTTTAAATTTAATCTAATTCCAACCAAAAGTCATAGATGAACTACTAGACGTGAGAGATCACAGTTTTCAGTACAGCAAATAGAAGTTACTTGCATACTCATACATAATCAATTTATTGCTCTATCATCTATGTTGTTGTTTTTCAGTACCTGAAACAGAACATATTAACTTCATGACCTTTGACCTCTCTTGATATGTGTGACCTAATTGTTAGCCTTAGACTAATCGTGAGTAGGTCCTTTGTATGTACTTTGAACTACACTTTTTCGACTGAATTGATTTGTTGCAGGAATTTGCTGAAGTGAGTGTTGTTACAACAAAATTCACGGGTGACCTGCTAGAGGTCAAAAGTCACAGTTTAGCACATTTGTCATTACCACATTGTTTCACATCGAAGATAATCAAATAAGCCAATTTGTGCGGTTAAAAACAGATATTTCAAAAATTAGCATGTTATAGCAGAATTTAGCATTGAAATGCCATAAAAAAAACTCATTTTAATCTTTGGACACTGTCATCCTCCCTGTAGTATCACACAAAACTGATTAGCAAGATAGTGTGAGAAATGGTTCACACCATGTAGCTCGCAAACCGTTGAGAATAGGACGTAAGTGCATATGATTTTTTTTTTTTAGAATCACCCATGTTATTACTTTTCAAAGTAGTGCTCTGTTTTCCTTAAACACACTGTATGTATATACATGTAGAAATATAAGTTGATCTTATTTTTCGACTTCCGTGTTTTTCTTATTTATTTATTTGGTGTCAGCCGTGAAATTATTCCATATCATGCCAAAGCAACCCACGAGAAAATTTAGCTCAATTTAATATTATTAAAAGTTGCCCCAAGCGACATCATGTTTTGAATGCATTTCCAATATGTAATATGTGTCAAAGGTACTTTGTAACTTTGGGAAGACCATTGTAAGTTAAACAAATATTATGAACTTAAGAACTGATAAATGATTAGAGATAGGTTGTAAATAACGTTAAATGTGTGTTTTTGGTGCAAGACAATCACAAAAGGATGTCACGAGATGTCTCTTCTATACAAAGTTTGGTCCTGAATCAAAGATGGAAACCATGACGGTACAATATAGTAATATATACAGTTCCCTATTCATGTTACACCTATCCAAGATATACGCAGTTTCGTTCCCTCTAGCCGCTCCACACTTACAACGTACCTTTGCCTCAAATGCATATAAACGTAAGGTCGCTTTGATCACCATTTAATGCTATTCAATTGAGTTAAATTTGCTTGGGGGTTACTTTGGTCTGATGGAATCACTTTAGGGGATGACTCTAGAAGCAATATGGAAGTCGAAATGTAAGGAGTACCCTTACATATGAGAGTGTAAAATTTCTGAAAACCAAGAAAACAAAAGAAACAATGGACACATGTAGAGCTCTATCAAATATAATCATCAGTAAAGATTTTGATTAATTGGATTTGGATTCAATCTTAATATTTAAAATATGGGCTACGTTCTTAAAATTGATATATTGCTCTCTTATGGTAATGAGTAAGAATCAAAGCAGCGTATAACATAATTTCTACACAAATATATCATGCGGTAAATAATGCCTCTCGTGTGTTTATTAGTATACCATCAAAGCGTTCCTGTGCCTTTTGATTCCACTGTGGATGTCTATTATTAAATGCAAATATTGAATAAATATCTACGTAAACCAAAGAAAAAGAAAACAAATATTTCTGCTCTAATGTGTATGAAAATAATCGTTTTTTTTTTTTAATTTTAAAAATAATATTCATAGCATTTCAGTTATTTGTTGCATATTTAATTTACAGTAAATTTAAAATAACTTTCCAAAGTATATTTCTGTTTTATTCAGCATTGTGGTTTTCACTTCAATTAATCTGTTGCGCATGTATATGCCCTTATGTAAATCAAAGAACAAATGTTTTGTTATTTCTTTTAACCCTTTCAGCAGATACCCTCACAATTTTGAGTGCTACTTTCAGTGTGACAGAAAAAATGCCAATCAAAGGATTTTAGTATACGAATTGCTATGAGTACATTTGTGAGTGTCTGAATGACAAGTTTTCAGATACTGAATTGAAACCTGTTAAGTATGTTGGATATTACAACGTTTATGAGTAATGTGTTCTACAGAGTTGAAGAAAGCCCTCGAGAACCATAGTTTTGAAAGTCTATTACTCATTGTCTGAAGTGTATTTGGTAAGTTTATATGCATTTTATTGTGAATTAAGATCTATTTCTTCATTAGAGAAATTTGTTATGTCTGCAGGGTAATTATTAAATTGGTGGGAACGTCCTAAATTTTGGTCATCACAATTGTGAGGGTAGTCAATAAGGGCAAACTTTTTTTTTGTTTCAGAAACCTAAAAATTTCTTTTCTCTTTGTTTATGAGAAAGCAGGTTTGGTGTCTTTTGAAAACAAGAGAATCAATATTGTTTTTTTATTCTTTCAAGGATTTTTCTTCAAATTATGCTACTACTTCAAATTGAGTAATTTCATGTAAAATCTTGTTTTGGAAAGTCAGACAAAAGGTAATTTAAATAATGTTTCACGGGGTCTTAGCACTGTGTGCTGAAATGTATTGTTATTTCTACTCTGTAGTAGTAATATTCGAGGTCGTCTCACCTAGTTGCTTTTGATTGACATATAGTAAATATTTCGTCATTCCCACGAGTAATACAAGCTGAAACCGTAACCACCGAAATAATAGCAGTTACAATAGCATGTTCTGGATCTGGAGTGATCTGAAGTATTTGCCACATACAACTCCAGGTACAACTTTGCAATTTGTGAGCAAATTCTAGTTGTCTATAAATACTTTCCCACTCAAGACCCATGCTAAGAGAATAAATCGATACTCTTCAAAATATGTACACATTCTGCATTGCAATCACATATGTCATATACCTTTGAAGCAGGCGTAAAAGTGGATCTGAAAATGTAGGGGACGCTTGACATCACGTCGTTCACCATGCCTATCGTTGCCCATTGTACTTTTTTTACAAAGTGAGGGGACGCCTAGATTATTTTGGAAGTAGGGGAACTACATCCGTGCGCTCTCCTTCTCACTTTTACCGCTGCTTTGAGGTAGAAAATAGTTCAAACATCAATGTTATGAAACAATTTTTGAATAAAGTGTACTAATGTAAGCCAAAACTACACAAATAAAGTTATTTATTTACAAATGCACAATTCAAAAGGGTCTATAGAGTCTTATAAGTATAAAAAAAAGCAATGAAAAGTGTTTTCTTAGAAATATTAGACGTTTTTGCACCTTAAGTGGCTACCCTCACAAATGCGAGAGATGGTTTCTTACGCAAAATGTAAATTTCTCAGGATTTTTTTTTTCCACATTATCTTAATGTGACTGACAAACAATCCAGAAACAACAACAAATATTATTTTTTGGCCCCGAAAATAGATTTAGTAGTGAAGGGGTTAAATATTAGTTAAAATACTAGTAACAATTTTGTCTTATAATTAGTACGTTTATCTAAACAACATATCAGAAAAGTTTATCCAATATGTATGCGCATATGTGTCTGTGTGTGTATGTGTGTGTTTGTGTTGTAACTTAACTATGCACATAATAATTGCATGTTTGAATTTTCCGATGCATTTCTTATTTTGAAGCAATATTGTTTTAGTAGTTTGAAACAAGTTTAGGTTGTAGACAAGCATTTTATAGCCTTAAACCCGACATGTAAAATAAGTATATTGGGATTCAAAACTTAAGGACGAAAGTAGCTTTGCAGGTTGTTACACTCATCATCACTTGAAATATACATCAGTGGTGTGTTGTGCTGTTTTCGATCGGGGAACAGGTCGTGAATAGTATACACCCTTCGGCATTGTCAAGCATAATATTAGCATGCGCGTAACATAGGAAACATTATGACATGAGTTTTCTCGGAGTTTCCTCCCACATTATCATTCTACGAATTATTTCATTACCATTCGTCTTATTTAGTTAGTCCGTTAAAGACTTCATTTTATTTTTATATATACTTGGTCAATACTGCGGCTAATCGATTTCCAATAGCATCTAGGTATAATGGAAATCATTTTTGCACTTTTAACTGTGTTCAGAGTTGCTACGCCTGTTATTTTTAAAGTAATATTGCGACAAACGGAGAACCGAAAATTTCATGCCTTATTTCCTTTAATATTTTATCTGGTACAGAGTTGCTTAGGTAATTTTGAATTATATTAGAAGTACTATCATACGTGCTTGGGTTCAACAAAATGTTTGCAACTTTCTAAAAATATCTTACAATCAAATTCAGCAGACGCAAAACAAAAAAAACAAAAAAAAAACAAAAAAAACTCTTGCATTCATCAAAGCTTTTCTTTTTCTGTTTGCTTTTACGTTTTTTTATTTCTAAATATCTCATAGAGATGTTGATTATCTACTTCACTGTCAATCGTTGTATAACCGAATGTCTTTACTCAGTACTTGGATGGATTTTTTTTGGGGACTATTCGACACTCACTGAATTTCGATACATTCCGAACGCAATTTCAATAACAATATGAACATAGAAAATATGACACGCTTTCATCTGGTGATCAACAGTCAGTTAACAGTTTCGTCTAATTACACTGACCACTTAGAAAATGCCAAGTGTAAGATTTTATTTTTGTTTAAAATCCTGTAAGGTAAGAAGTAGGCCTGCCATTTAAAATGACCATACATTATCATTACAGCAGTTAACAAGAAGAACAGAATTTCACTTGATTTACCATAAACTGGCTGGTTCATTTCAGTGCAAGACGAAACTTCCGAATTCGTAAGCGTAGAACAGCTAGGTATTGTAGCGTTTTCTTAAAAAAAAAAAAAAAAAACGCTTGTAAAGAAGGACGGGATAATTCCTACAATGGTTTTCCCCATATTCGAATAAAATACCTTCCCATCATCATGGAATAAACTTCTCAGTCGTTTGACATGATCTTTACAATATAATTTGCACAGCTCGAACTGAGGTTTTATCATGTTAGTTTCATTAAAATGTGTATGGAGGGGGATAATGGTCTCAGAATTTGTGTCGATAAATTAAATATCTCTAATGTTAGTACGATGAAATTTTATATAAACGCCTACTTAAAATAAGTGAATACAGGCTACAACTTTTATGAAAATTCTACCCTTACAAGAGGAAAGGGTCAAAAAGGTAATTGAGGAGAACTCTGACATTTGAGGAACTTCGACATTCCATAGTTAGCAACACTTTATTCTGAGTTTTTGTATATGAAGCATTGTGTGGTGGCACAAGCTCCTTGCTGAGTAATGGCGTACAAAACATTTGTAAATGCAGCGTTGCTAACTGTACCTAAAATGTACAAACTACAAACGCGCTATTATGGAGATCTCAAACATAGGGAAATCGGGAATCCCGACACTTTGTGAATGGAATGTTTTTGTGCTTTAGATGGATATAATTAAAGCAACACGCTTAAAGTCGATCATGCTGTGGTTTCCAGGGTGCGAATATGGTGCGGAACTACATAAGAAAAATCATCGAAATGTCAGTGGCCTGCTAGACACCTCCGCTTGGCCTAGTGGTTAGCACACTTACTTTTGGTGTGCGTGGTCCCGGGTGCGATTCCCGATAGAAGTACTGTAGAACGAATAAATGGTTCGGATTCCACAATAATCAGTAGGTCTACGTCTTCCTTAGCCGCCCAGGTATAATCGTGGGACATTAAACTCAAAAAAAATGTTATGCCTTTGGCTTCTGCTGCTCTTACATACGTTGGGATAACGATCAATGATTTTCGTCACGTAGCCTATCAGTTTGGAGAAAAAGTAAGATACTACACCGATTTAGCAAAATCACCCAAATAGCAGGATACGAATGGGTGCATACATTCTTGTCTCGACATCCAAAGTAGTCTTGGATTAGAAAGTGGTCAGTAATAGGGCTATTGTCTGATTACTTGATTTATTACTTGACTACTTTTTTGTCAGTGGGGCCGGACAGGCCGTGGGTAGGTCCCTGGGAGGGGGAGGATTATTACCTGGGAGATAGAAGGGTTGATATGGTCCTGGAACGTAGAATGATCATTTTTGCTGTTTGAAACATGATCCTACACGATTCTTTAATCGTAATTTTAAAACTTATATTCAAATTAGAATTAAAATGTTATTCATACCATTAGAACTCAACTATCAGGCTTGAAAAGCGATTCCTAGCTCCCACAAGCTTTCTCCCATTAATTTAATTTGATCCTTTTAAAATAACTCGTAACTGATCGAACACAATGCGTGAACGTACAAAATTATAATTAATTAAAAATAATGAATATGATTACATCATTCAAGAACCGAATGAAACATTACCCTTCAAGTTCCCACACTATCCATGAATTTTCTATGTTCAGTAATGATTTTTTAATGGAATGTTTTTGCCTCGTTCTACTACGTAAAATCCTAAGATAAGCTACGCTATGAACTTAGAAAAAATCCAATGAAACTTATAAGAAGAGCTACTCAATGAGTTTACAAATAATTTGAGTGTTAAAATGTTGCAAATTTGATTTTTTTCTGAAAAAGAAGACTACGCGTATGCATGCTAAAATGTATGAACAGAAAAAAGATATGCAAAAAAGGAAAGGAATGAATATTTATTTATTTATTTATTTATTTATTTATTTATTTTTCATTTTTTCGCTGCGAAGCGAACTTCGTTTTGGTGCGTCTTCCTTCCGGACTTGCTCTCTGAACTGACAGAGTTATCCGCTAGACAAATAGATATGCACATCTTCCTTGTATAATCGCTTTTCTCCAAGTAACAGCCCATTTTCTCAACTCGTTCTGTATGAATAGACCAGTCACCCTATCCCTGGTAGTGCTTGGATAGTTTATCTATGCCCCCATCATTACCTCATGCTAAGGTAGACACTTGTGATCACTTCCCCGTGAATGCTTACAGGTTCCTTGTTGTGGACATGTAGAGCACACTTCCCTCCCTCTTTTCCTGCTGGCTGACGAAGTGCATTCGTATGTGAACGGCCCGGAAGGTGGTATTATTTTATCCCCGCCCGCCCCTCTGAGTGACTAGCTTTGTCTCCACACACAACTGAAAAGGCTGGCGGTAGGTTGAATTTATGTGGCATGCTTTGTCTCTCTCATGCAAAGAACCTGGATAAATGCTTGTGTTCGTTGCGCAACCAATTAGGGCTCATAAACACTATGTGGGACAGGTCTACCTGTCCATGGTTTGTTGGTCTTTGTATTTTCAGAGACAAAAAATGGTTGCTCTTTGCTTTTCGGAACAAATACAAGATACTTTGGATCCTAATAATAAATTTAAGCCACTACAAAAATTGACAGACATTACTTCGTTCAAATGTATGGGATATTGAATTTTTGATACTTTTAAAATTACAATTCATGCCGCCTGTTAAAGTATCTCTCTTTTTGAGGGAGCAAACTGTAAACTTAAATTTTAGAATGCAATATTTGCTACCTTTGTAGTTATAAACTTGGATGTTTTGTGGGTCAGCATGTATTATGAACAGTGCTAAAATGTCCTGGGTTGATAGACTTGGTTGCTACGACTCCAGACATACTTGGAAGTACGAAATCAATTTGTCCCGACTACAAAATTTACGCACACTGTAAAAATGTCTAATAAATTGTTATTATTCTGAAGAAATTGATAGTTATTCAGCAGCTATCTCTATAGGAAGGAAAGAAAATTGTTTATCTTTGAATGTATTCTTTGAACTCGTCATTATTAATCCGACAAGATGTCTGAAGACGAAATATATCTTCCTTTTGTCTTTGTACAGTGAGGGATTTGAACCCAAGCGGCACTTACACAAGGACAAACGAAAATAAATGAAAAATTCATGTATATTATATCCCCCTATAACCTTAACAAATAAAGTATATACTATATAAATTGAGTGCACATCCATTTTTCTATAACAAAGTTTACTATTGCGACGTGATTAACTAGTGGTTATCGCGAAGTCAAAAAACTTGTGTTTTTCTCCTGCTTTTTGTGTGTTCTTCAAAAGAAGATATCAAATCCAAATAAGTTTTATATTATTATTATTATTGCTTTGATATATTTCTATTGAGACTAGAGGGATCCCTAGCAAAATTAAATATATTGCGTTTGTTCACCACAAACTTATTTGCACAAAGATTGAAGCGAGAATCACTAGGAAACTGAGACACATTTTGTTTCTTATGAAAATAATTGAGTGGGAGCTCGAATCGAACTATGAACTACCAAGCATAAGGAATATGTACTCTGCCGCCAAGCCATTTTGTTTTTAAACCGTAGGAAACTACCCCTGAACCAGCGGGGCCCCGCACCAGCCCTGATTGTTGTGAATATTTATTTGTTCATGAATTGTTTTATCCCTAACCATGCTACTGTTTGAACATTACGTGCTTGCTTCATCTAGTCTCCCTCATAGGGAGGTCTAACATTAAAGATCAAAGGACGAAACTATTATTACGGGTGTACATATTTCCATGTGTGTGTGAATTTCTAAACGTTTGAAGCAATGGGGATGGGGAGGGCGATAGTAATCTGTGGTATTATAACTAGGATGTGTGAGGATCCAAACCGCATATGATACTTTTTGAACAATATCAGACTAGTTACGAAAAGAACTCAGTCAGTCTTTTTAGAAAATGCATGGTGATGTCGCTTAAGAGCCTTCACTGAAGGATGAAAATGATTTAGTACTGTTTATAATTCATAGTTTATTGGAGAACCAAGTGTAGATTAGACTAGTTACGGAAATATCCATATACTTAAGAAAATAAGTTAGTTAATATTTTTTTTTTAAATGTTTCGTGATGTCGCTTAAGAGCCGCCATAGATGAAAGAATCATTTAGTAGCGTTCATAGTTCATAGTTTACTGCAGGAGCAAGTGGGGAATTTCTTGCGCGGTGACTCTGTGGTAGAGCGTTCACCTCCGGTGCTTGGGGTACCCGGTTCGATCCCAGCTCGCGCCGTGTGGACTTTGTGGTGGACAAACACCGTGGGTTTTCTCGGGGTTCTCCCGTTTCCTCCTACTTTCTTCATTCCACCATCTCACTCATCTTTCATCATCACCGTCCCCTTTATCCTAACCGGCATAAGCGTGGGACGTAAAACTTAAAGGTTTCATTTCATTTTTTGGGGAATTTCTTGTGATTTTTTTAACTGTAACCGCGATTAAACAGAATTGCGTACCAGTACAGTATTTTTGATTGTTTGTAGATACTATATTTTTTAAATGTATTGTGTCTGAATGATTTCTCGCGAATCTGAAATCCTATTGAAAAGTCTTTCCAGAAAATGTGCAGTTTACACATAAAAAACACTTTGAAACACATAGATATCCAACATTTTTCTCAATCATATTTGTAGTAAATATTGATTCATTTACTGAAGTGTAAAACAATTAACTTCAACACAAAGATTGACTTTCGTCTTGCTTTCATAACAAACATAAATGGAAAGAAAAGATTATAATAGAGACATATACCATAGTATTTGAAATCGATATTAAGTGTTCAAAAATTTTCAAAAGTGTTTAAATGTGTTCCTATACTGAAACATGTAGATATGTTGAGGTTTCAGTTTGCGGCGGGGCAGTTTCCCGAGATAGATTTGTGTTTCGCAAAATTGTGTTTCCTTATTTTAGCGTAGGTGCGAAGAAACAAATAAAGAATGCGCTTACATCTTGCGGTATGGCACTTCCCCAAAGTTAGACTCGAAAGAAACATGATCGTTTATTTTTGATTATGCAAGTGCGTGGTAGGCTCCTCCCTTTAGATTTGCGTTGGAGTAGTATATCTATCGCAGATCTTGCGAAAGACCAGTTCCGTGGCTACCGCAACGCCAATTGTAAAATTTGCGAAAGAGGGAATGAATAACCACTTGTTTTAAGACGCAAGAAATATTGGTTTGTATTTCGGTGAGAAAAATTGATGTTAGATGTTGTTTGTCTTTGAATAAGCACCGGTAGAATCCCATCAGATAAATGTAAGAAATAAAGAGTTGCGTATTTTAAACATATGAAATCGTGTTAGGGTCTGTTTTAGGATATGAAAGGAAACGCAAGAAGAGCATCCATGCATCACTGAAACACAGGCGTGCTTTACCCGTGTTTACGAGTAAATTTTCCCCTAGATTTTTCCCTCACCTAGCGCTATTTGTTTTATAGCTGGTTTCCCCAAAGCGAACGCCCCCTTTCGCGCTGAAAGAAAGGACACTTTGCCCGTGTTTAACAGTAAATCTCCCCTAGACTTTCAGCAATATTGAGCGCTATTCACTCCATCTTTTTTGTAATAAAATTTCAAAGTGAACGTTTACAACAATAATGCTAAAGGAAGCTATCCGGGTATTGTCTTCCAGCTAAATAGTTTGCTTTACAGTGGTGCTATTGAAAATGTCTGAATCTTATGGGTGAGAGAAAACTTAGCGCATGGATGACATGTTTTGCTTCTGTTAGTAATACTAGTGCCTCACATTAAGATTGAAATAGTAAATATGACCTAGGGCTTTATTACACAATTGAAACAAGTAATACAAATATACTATACTTACCTTAAAATATATATAAATATATGGGACAATCGCGCATATACGTATGCACTGAAGAACATCCACCGATCAACTAAACTCTAATTTAGAATTCTCCGCTAGGGGTCTCTGGTGGTACTAACATTGGTATATATATTAGTTTTATTATTGATGTAATATAAGATTACTATTGTCAGAGGAATGGAGCTCAAAATTTGCTTGGAAGCTTAAAAACAAATGTTTGAAGACATACAGCTAGTAATAGTATAACATTTTGTAATAATATTCCAAGAAAGAAAAAAAAAGGAATGTAATATAGTTACGTGGAACAATCTTACTTTTTTGTTGTTGTTTGCCAAGGAGACTATATTTTATACTTAAATAAATAAAATTAAATCTTTGATCTTTACGTTCTATACTTATGCCGGTTACACTAAAGTTGAAAAAAGCATGTGGTGAAAGTATAAGAAAACCGTTCAGAGGAATGGAGCTCAAAATTTGCTTGGAAGCTTAAAAACAAATGTTTGAAGACATACAGCTAGTAATAGTATAAAATTTTGTAATAATATTCCAAGAAAGAAAAAAAAAGGAATGTAATATAGTTACGTGGAACAATCTTACTTTTTTGTTGTTGTTTGCCAAGGAGACTATATTTTATACTTAAATAAATAAAATTAAATCTTTGATCTTTACGTTCTATACTTATGCTGGTTACATTAAAGTTGAAAAAAGCATGTGGAGAAAGTATAAGAAAACCGTAGGCATATTGTTTGTCCAGTTGGTATGACCTGGGATCGAACTACAGACACCCAGACATATGAAGTCAAGGTTTTACCACTTTTAAATAAATAATTTTGTATGAAATTTGCTTTATAGCATCAAAACCTTGTCTGTTGTTGGGGAAAATTCGAATCGTATAGGTTTTCACTAAGATTGAAGTATCCTCGTCGCCCTTTACATCGCCGTGACCGGTATGTGACCACACAGTACTCTAAGGAAGGGATGGTTGCATAAGAAATTTTGATTAATTTTGAAGAGTTTTTATTTTGTCTACGGAAATAACGTAGGTATAGGGAGTAAGGGCATAGATTTAAAGCATCAGTGCACTGTCATCTCTGAAAAGCTTTGTATTCTCTGTTTTCCAAATTATTGTCTTTTATGTTAAAAACTGCTAACAACTCCTACTAGAGCTTTACACTCTTCAGGAATTTACTACGACATGTTCGGGCTTGAATTATTTCATTCGCCTCATTGTAATTATTTGAGAATGAAAAGTGATTACGCTGAACGTGAATATGTTTTATTGTCGTAAAACAAGGGCCGTAATAAATGTAGATAAGGTTCTTATTATTATATAAAAGTATTTATTCCGTGTATAGAATAATATAATACAGTAACTATGCAACATCATAATCACTAACGCCCGCAGGATTTTTTCCAACGGGGGGGAGGCCGATATAGTTTTTCGTTTTATTCCCTATATATATTGACAGTCATAACATTTATCATTGATAGCGTATATCGTCTTTCGCCGTTGTAGCCTATTAGTCAGAACATTCATCTCCAGATATGATGTGGAAAGAAAAAATAAATTGATATGAACAGTGATGTGATTAATTTTACTGCACCCTGGATCGATCTAACTTTTATTTACTCATACTCCCCAGGCCCCCTGCCCCAGGTATTTCAGCTGCTGCGTTATATATATGGTTTCATGTCAGAAGGGCCCGAGAAAAGGGCAAAAACCGAAAGGCCAGAGACAAAATGGCCCGCGACAAAATGACCCGAGCCAGAACGGCCCTGCTTCAAACGGACCCGTGTTGAAAGGGGTCCTGCTACAAAGGAGCCCGAGTCAAAATGGCCCATGTGAAAAGGACCCGGGTCGAAACGCCTCCGCAACAAAAGGGTCCAAGTCAAAAGGAACCACGCTACTAAAGAGCCAGAGCACATTGGCCCCGCAATAAAAGTGCTCGAGTCAAAAGGTTTCCGCAACAAAAGGGCAGGAGTCAAAAGGGCTCGAATCAAAACAACCTTCATCAAAAGGGCCAGGTCAAAAGAGTCCCACGAAAAAAGGGCCCGAGTAAAAAGGGACTTTCCTCAAACGAGCCCGGCTGAAAAAGAGCGCGAGTCAATCGGCCCCTGCTAAAAGGTCTCCGCAAAAAAGGGCCCGAGTCAAAAGCGGCCGTATCAAAACGACCCTCATAAAAAGAGTCCAGTTCAAAAGGGACCAACGACAAAATAACCCGAGTCAAGAGGCCCCGGGTCCAAAAGGGGCATAGCTGCAAATTGACCGAGTCAAACGGCCTGGCGTCAAAAGGGCCCGGTTCAATATGCCTCCGCAAAAATGGGCACGAGTCAAAACGCCTTTCATCAAAAGACCCGAGTCAAAAGGGCTCGCGTCCCAAGAGCGGGCCAGGGTCAAAATGGGTCCCGCTACGTAAGGAACTGAGTGAAATGGCCCCGCGTAAAAAGTTCTCCGCAACAAAAGGGCTCGAGTCAAAATAAACCGAAACGAAACGCCCCTCATGAAAATGGCCAGGATCAAAAGAGTCCTGCTACCGAAGAGCCCAAGTCAAACCTTTCCGACATCAAATGGGCCCGGGTCAAAAGGTCTCCGCAGCAAAAGGTCAGAAGTCAAAAGTGGCCCCTCTACAAAGCGCATGATTCAAAACGGACTCGCGAAAAAAGGCTTGGGTCAAACTTCTCCGCAAGAAAAGGGCAGGAGTCAAAAGGGCCCGAATCAAAAGGGCCGCGTCAAAACGGTCTCACGACAAAAGAGACCTATCGAAAGAGACCTGCCTGAAACGAACCCGGGTCAAAAGGTGCCCCGCTACAAGAGGGTCCGAGTCAAATTTGCCCGGGTCAAAACGTCTCCGCAACAAAAGGGTTTGAGTCAAAAAGACTCGAATCTAAACGCCGCTCATTTGAAGGGACGTGCCAAAAGGGTCCCACGTCAAAATGACCCGAGTCAGAATGCCCCGCATCAAACGGGCCCAAATCAAAACACCCTTCATCAAAAGGGCCCGGTCAAAAGTTTCCCACTATTAAGGGGCTCGAGTCGCAAGGGATCTGCGTCAAACGGACCCGAGTCAAAAGGGGCCCCGCTACAAAAGGACCCGAGTCAAATGGCCATCTGTCAAAAGGGCCTTAGTCAAAATGTCTACGCAACAAAAGGGCCCGAGTCAAAAACGGACGAATCGAAATGCTCCTTATGAAAAGGGCCTGGGTCAAGAGGCCCACGAAAAAAGGGTCTGAGTCAAAAGGGCCCTGCGTCAAACCGATCAGCGAAACGGACCCTCAAACGGACCGGGGCATAAGGGGACCCGCTACAAAATTCCCGAGTCAAAACAGCCCCGCGTCGAAACGGCCCAGCTAAAAGGTCTCCGCGACAAAATGGCCCTGCTTTAAAAGGGTCCGGGTCAAAAGCGATCCACGACAAAAGGAGCCGAGTCATAAGGACGCTGCGTCAAAAGGGCCCGGGTAAATGGTTCTGCGACAAAAGGGCCAGAGTCAACAAGAAACTGCGTCAAACGGGCCCTAATCAAAAGGGGCTACACTACAATAGGTCTTGGGTCAAATCGGCCAGGCGTCAACTGGGCCCGAGTCAAAAGGCTCCGTGTGAAAAAGGCACAAGTCAGAAAGACCCCGCGACAAAATGGCCCGGTAAATACGGTTCCACGGGTAAAAATCTTGAGATCAAAGCAAGAGTGGAGATCATGCATGCACAAGAGGATTGTGTCCCCTACCAGATTGCGCAAGCTGTTGATTTATTTTCACACAAAGTGTTTTTGTATTTTCGTAAAGCATTAAACAGACATCTTTTGCCTCTATTTTCTTCTGAAGCTGCTGCTGGAAATTGTCTAGAAGTCTCCAGGTTGTAAGATAGTCTCAGACTCTAGGTATTTTAAAACAGGCTCCGTTTTCGTAAATATGCCCTGAAACACAAAGGTCCTCATTACACTGTTAAATTCTGTCTATATATTCAGCAAAGTTTAGCTTAAAATTTTGATTTCGCACTAAAACCTTCTGTCCTGTACATCATCATTGAGGAACAACAAAAATGAAAGAAAACTTGATGATAGACAGTCGTCCTCGTCTTGGCTTCATGTTTCGTAGCGAAACTCGTTATTTTCCACTACTGCATTCAGTGCCTTGTTTCTGCTCCATCATCGTGTTGTACCAACTTGTTGAACTTTTCGTAGTCTGTCATGTCCCTCGTGGCTTGCATCAATCATTTTCTTACAAACATCATTCCTTTTGTAGTATTCAGACAGAACACGGCACTGGTTTCAAATAAATTTGCAGCTTCAGGGATCTACTCAGTCGAATTTGTCATAACCGAATTAAGAGCATAAGCCATGCATTGGGTGTAAATGATTTCAGCATTATCCTTCTCCTGTAATGCTTTAACTCGTTAATAGCATCCACTGAAATTAGCAACTCCATCAAGAGAGCAACTTACAATATCAGACATCAAAACATTTTTGTCACAAAGTACTCTTTTGATTTCATTATAAGTTACTTGTCTTGTAGTGTCACTGTTTACCACTGGCGTCTCTGGTATATACAATTTTCTTTCTCTTTCTATCTTTATTCTTTCATCATTGTTTCCTTAGAATGCCTAGGCCCCGATTGCGACCTAAGGGCCCTGGCCAGTCCGTCCCGAACTACCGTCTTTCTGAGTTTGTATTCTCGTGACATACCCCAATCAAACTTTATCTATTGCTGACTTTCCCCTTACTTCTAAAATTCCATTTCTACTCCTGGATCAAAGTATAAAAGAACATATTAGTATGAAAAATATTCTGTGGAAAACATTAATTTTGCTGTGAGAAGACATATTGGAGATTATTGGAGATTATCAGTGCGGATTTAGAGGAAATCGATCAACTATCGACCAAATATTTGCCATTCGCAAAATACTCGAAAAAAAGTGTGAATACAATACCCCGGTACATCAACTATTTATTGATTTTAGAAAGGCGTACGACTCGGTTAGGAGAGAAACATTATACAACGTTCTTATAGAACTTGGAATACCGAGAAAGCTAATTAGATTAATTAACATATGTTTAAATGAATCCCAAAGTAAAGTCCGAGTAGGAATTTTTTTCTACGAGATTTCACGTCAAAAATGGCCTGAAACAAGGAGATGCGTTGTAGACATTATTATTTAACTTTGTTCTGGAATACGCTATAAGGAAAATCAAAGATAGCAACCAGGGACTACAGTTGAACGGTATTCACCAGGTTACGGCATATGCTGATGATATAAATTTAATAGGGGATGATAGAAGAACAATAGAGATAAATGCAGAGATCTTATTAAACGCTTGCAGGGACATTGGTTTAGAAGTAAATGCACAGAAAACTAAATACATGGAAGTACGTTGGAACCGTAGAGCAAATCATGGATGCGTTAAAATATTAAATAATACTTTTGATAAAGTGGATAGTTTCAAATATCTAGGATCAATATTAACAGACAAAAATCATATTCACGGAGAAATTAAATGTCGACTAAAAGCAGGAAATTCAAAATCTCTTGTCGTCGCGAATTCTGTCGAGGAATTTGAAGCTTAAAATATACAAAACGATAATCATGCCTGTTGTTTTGTATGGCTGTGAAACATGGTCACTTACTCTGATGGGAGAACATAGACTGAAATTATTTGAGAACAAGATCCTGAGACGAATATTCGGACCTAAGAGGAACGGGTATGGGGAATGGCGGAAGCTTCATAACGAGGAGCTGCATAATTTATATGGTTTACCCAACATTGTTAGGGTCGTCAAGTCTAGGATGCTTAGGTGGGCGGGTCATGTAGCTAGAATGGAAGAAAGTAGAAACGCTTTCAAAGTCTTGACTGGAAGACCAATCGGAAAACGACCATTAGGAAGACCTAGGCGCAGATGGGAGGACAATATTAAGATGGATCTCGCAGAGATTGGAATACAAAGTAAAAACTGGATGCAGTAAGCTAAGGATAGAAGTCAGTGGAGAGCTTTTGTGAACGCGGCATTGAACCTCCTGGTTCTATAGGCCATAGAGTTAGTTAGTTAGTGAGAAGACATATGTGGATCTGTATACAGGGTTACTGAAAAGTATTGGGACAGAAAAATAATAGCGACATGTCAATTGCATTGATTTGGAGTGTGGTCACCATGGAAGGCATCTTGAATTCCGCCATATTGCATATCACACAATATTGTTTCAAATGTAAAAGGTTATGATTTTACACATCAACTTAGACTTGAATATTCCCACAAATGAGAATGTGAATTCATTTTTGACATTTCATCTGTTTGAGACAGAGTGTGCTATGTTTTACATATGTATCAAATAGGGAAAGTATTATGAGAGGGCTGTAACAAAGAGACGCATAGACGGAGGAAAAGCAAATGTTACAATTTGGCATTGGTGTATAAACTGCGTTAAATGATTAAGTGCACATCATGGCAGCCATCTTGAATTCCGAATATCGTATACCACACAATATTTTTAAATAGAAAGAGGTATGTGTTGAGTTTTGTTTTAGAGTTTAACGTCCCATTCAGCAGCGATGTTATATGAAAAGAGGTATGTGTGTCACATAAATTGATGCTAGTATCTTCGTACAAACTACATTCATCGTCCGTTTCAAAAGCATCGGAGTCTAAATTATTTATTATTTCCATAATTTCTCCAGACGAAAATACACCACTATCAAAAGAACCACGACTTGTCGCGGTGGTATTCATTACGGATGGCCTTTTTTAAAAAAATCTGTTTTTCGATTTTCGGAAATTTCATTTCTCGTTTTTTCGTTGGTTTTTCGAAAAAGTTTGTTTTTCGTTTTTCGGAATTTTTTTCGTCTTTCATTTTTCGAAAAAAATTGTTTTCCGTTTTTTCGAAAGATTTTCCGTTTTTCGAAAAAAATCGTTTTTCAAAAAAATTCGTTTTCCTTTTTTCGACGATTTTTCGTTTCTCGAAAAGTTTTCGGAATTCGTGGAATGATAATGTGGGAGGAAATGGGAGTATCCCGGGAAATACACGGATACGATGTTGTCTGCCACGAACTTACTTGGCCTGGGATCAAATGCACAAGAGGAAAGCGTTCTAACACTGAGCTACCGCGCTCCTTGGATTTGGATCTAATGAAAGGATAGTGTGTAGTGCCTACTATTGACGAAACTCATCCAATCACGACCAAAATTAGTAGGGTCTATGGTTATGGACTGCAATGTATTTAGTACACACGTTAAATATTATGGTGTTTGGGACTTTGGTTCCAGAGGTGTTGCTAATGAAATTTGTGTTTTAGGTTAGTGATATCAAGAAATTTCACTAAGTCGCATTTGATTAAACTCAAATGATCTTCACGAAAGTCGGTAGGATCTTAAATATTGACAATCTTGGTATGCATGGAAGCTCATATAAAATATTATGATGTACAGACTTTTTGTTCCTGAGTTATTAGCTATCATAGTTAGGTTTGGAATCAGTGCAATCAAAAAATTACATTAAAGCGCGAAAGATGAAGCTCATCCAATTTTTATCAAACTTGGTAAGGTGGTAGATCTTGACGAGCTTAGTATCTATAAAGGTAACCAAGAAAGATCTGTCGCTTTTTCACCCAACACCTTCAAACATCGATATTTAACCTAAGACATACCTGGAAGATCAAAAATAGTCTCCTTCTGCCAACGTTTTGGAAGTCCATGTATTCCATCGCAGTAGAACTTGGTGGACCGTGAATCGAAGAAGGTATCAAGTGCATTTTGCACCTCTACTAGGGATTTGAACTGGCGTCCTCTAAGCTGATTGTCCAAGAAATGGAGCCGGTGGTAATCGGACGGTGCAATGTCAGGGGAGTATGGCGAATGCAATAGTGTTTCCCATCCAAAGTGTAGAATGGTGTCCAGGGTCATCCTAGCCACGTGCGGTTTAGCGTTGTCCTGTAACAGGAGCACCCCTTTGCGATTCAGAAGTGCTCGCTCCAGAGTCTTGAGTTTTTTCTTGAACACGGCTCAACTGCTGACAGTACACAGTTGCATTGATGCTCTGACTAGCCTGTAGCAGTATTTTTTTTTCAAAATACTGTCCAGAAAAATTGGACTTGAACTTAGTTAAATCAATAAATTTCATTAAAACGCGTTAATCTCATCCGATGTTGGCCAAAGTTGATATGGCCATAGACTTTAACGAGTCTGGTACGCGTGCGAGCTCAGCATGAAATATTATGATCCACAGACCCTTGGTTCTGGGTTCTTGAGGGATATAAATTAGAAATAATAATTCACAAAGGTAAACAGCGTAAAATGTATATTTTACAGAATATTAAAAAATAATTATTTACTAATGGTGATTATTAATGTGTTATCGACAATATGGCATTACTGCTGAATCGCCGAACCAATTTGAAAATCGAAAAAAATGGAGCAAAGTATACTGCATTCGGTTATATTTGGTTGGATTACATTAAGTTACGTTAGATTATGTTATTAGGTGCGCAGCTTTACTATACGGATCCATAGTATAAGTAGGAGTAGGAGTAGCAGTAGTAGTAGTAGTGGGAGTAGGTGTAGTGATAGTAGTAGGAACGGGTTAGAAGCTCCACAGGGGTTTGTTGGTTTCTGCTCTCGACATAAATGGGCAAATTAAAGATTTGCTCATATTTATTTATACATTTTACAATCTATGGATCCGTATAGTAAAACAAATGTACCTCTCTGCGAAATAGTCCATCCGCCTCCACATACAGTGCCGCTTACAACATCAAAAACAACCAGCAAATACAATCACTATCTGAGCTCTTACTATTCCCCTTACCTGACTTTTAATCACTCTTCGTCATAAACTTGAATAAATTCTCCAATTGACCCGTAAATTTCCTAAAATTGGTCCGGCGATACAGCAATTAGCCCGACAATATATTTTATAATGTAAAAAAAGACTAACGAATTACCAAATAGAAGGATCCTCTATAAACTGGTCGTGATAGTATCAGGCAACTCTGTAATAAATTGACTTTTAACAATTGATTTTACCAAAATATGAAATAAAGTGATTATATGTACTGATACAAAAGACTTCTCTCTAAGATCCCCCATTCATTTCTCTTATTTTCTATAACTAATTAAGTCAGTATCAAAAACAATTTGATTGCTTTCAAAAATAGGCAATTTAATACTAACAAAATACTATTGAATGGTTTATTTGTTCTAAAGATGTTTTATATACTACAGTAGGACAAAGAACTAAGTATCTGACTATAAAAATCTCATCAAACGAGAATTCAAATTTTAAATAGGTTGGTCTTCGTTTTCGTATTAGTTTTTACTGCTACTAACTTCAGTAGAAGAATACTACTAAGATGAAATATTTTTTATTTGATTCTTTGTTGAAATTCAGCGTCCCTTTTCAGTATCGAGCAAGACTATACAAGACGTGGACCTACATTTTAAAGTTGAATCCGAACCACCATAACACGTTTAATGTTTTCCCACTCGGGACCCTGTGCATCAAAGGAATACGCGTTAGCCACTAGACCAGTGGCAGGGCTTGAAATCTTTTCTTGGAATTATGAAATTATATATTTAAAATAAACGTTTGTCGCTTCCTAGTACCCCTCTCTCTCTATGAGAAAAAAGATTGTAACCAGAGATATAGTAAGTATTTATCACTTTTGGTTGCATTAAACTTAGAGATGGAAACTACCATTGTGGCACATAATCGATATCAAAAACTGCTTCCGGCTATCGTATTTTCTTTACTATGAAATCGGAAATGATAGTTTCTCACTATTTCTGGTTTACATAGAGGGATAGCGATCGATATGACAATATTGGAATCCTGGATTCATATATATAAACATATCTCATTATCTCTTATTATTTTTGCTCTATGGTGATCACTATTGAAATTAGAAGTGGTAGTAAATTTCTACCACAGGATAAAACTTGGAGATAGTCTATTGCGAAGGTACTGAATTCATGCTTCTCGCTATTACCATGCTAGCTCTATGGTGATCAATACTGAAACCGGGAGTTGTGATCAGGGGCGGATCCAGGACAGACTTCTGGGGGGGTATACGGTAATACTGCTACTTAGAGCTATTTTTAGGAGCTCCAACTCTGGGATGGGTTTTATTTATATGTAAAATAAGAGTTTTCTCTTCTGGGGGGCTTTCGACCCCTGGATCCCCCCTGATTGTGATACATTTTTTTCTACTTCCTGTTTTTGTAGAGAAACAAATGAGTTTCGTTTCGCAGTGTAAAAATACGGCAGACTTGCAATCCATGCGAATTGAATATTCAAACTTCAGTACAACAAGTAGCACAACAAAACTCTTGGTTGGAATAGATTAATAAGATCAAAGATAGAATCTGTTCCTCGGATGCTGAATCCGTATCAAAAAGCCATTATTAGCTATCACTTATCGTTTTTATTCTATGGCGATAAAGATTGAAAGCAAGAATGGCTAATTTGAACCACTTCTGGCTTGAATAGAGGGTTAAGGGAGGAGACGGAATCTATTTTTAGGATGCTAAATCGATTTCAGAAAACTTCTCGATACCTTTTATAGTTTTTGTTCTATGAATATAAGTATTGGAATCGAAAGTAGTAGTACATTTCAAGCATTTCCGGTTACAACAGAGTGAAGCAGGTTATGACGATATGTTCTCTTAAAACCCTGAATTGATTCCAGAAAATTGCTTGTCACTATCTATTACAATTTTTGTTTTATCGCGACAAGTGTTAACACTGGAAATGGTTAATTTGAACACTTTCGGTTCAGACAAAGTGTTAACGAAGAAAGTGGAATATATTCTTGCGATGCTGGATTATTATTTTTTTTTAAATGCATCTCGATATCTCTGACCGATTTTGCTCTATGGAAATTAGTATTACCTATAAAATCAAAAATAGTAATAAACTTCAACCATTTCTGCCCTTGTGGAGTGTTGCGGATTGTACTTGTATTTCCTCTTGAGAACCTGAATCGATTGTAGGTGAACCACTTGTCGCTATCTATTACCAATTTTGTTCTGTGGCGATTAATGTTGAAACTTGTAATCGTCAATTTGAACTACTTTTGGTGTGAATAGAGATCAAGGGATAAGGTAGAGCCTATTCTTAGAACGCTTAGTCGATCGCGAAAAACCGCACCACTATTTCTTCAAGCTTTGGCTTTATAAAAATACGTATTGAATCACTATTGAATATACTAGTAAATTCAACCACTTTCAATTTCGATAGTATTGTGCGTTGAGATGATATATAGCTTATATATTCTTTAGAGACGCTGTATCGATTCGTTTTTAAAAGAAACACATGCTTGTAGCTATCTATTACTATTTTTGTTCTATATCGATCAATGCTAAACCGAAAATGATTATTTTAAACAACTTCCGATATGAATAAAGGATTAATGGAAAATATAGAGCTATTTCTAGGTAGTTGAATCGAATGCAAAAATCTACATCTCGATATCTTGTAATTCAGTATTGAAACCGGAAATAATAGTAAATATAAACAATTTCTGGTTTTGATTGAATATTGTGGATAGTTGTATGTTGTCTTAACACGCTAAATTGTTTGCAATAAATCGCTTCTCGCTATCTAGTACTCTTTTCGTTCTACAGTGATACAAATTGAAAGCAAAAATGGTATTTGAACCACATAAGGTTTTAAATGGAGGGTTAATTTAGGAGATCTAACCTATTTTAGGGGCTCTAAATCAACCGCAAGAAACGACTTCTAAATATTTGTTACTGTTTTGCTCTGACACCTCTCGACAGACAGACTGACAAAGCCATTCTAAAGACTTCCGACACTTATGCATAGTTTAAGCTGCAAGTGTAATAAGGGCGATCATTGAGTATATTCTTGGGACACTAAATTGGTTCTGGAAAACCGCGTCTTTCTATACGTTACCGATTCTATTCTGTGTTGATCAAAAATGTAGCAGAAAGCGATAGATCTCTACCACTTCTGGATTAAATAAAAGTCAAATGCATTAGATGAATCTATTCCTGTTGCAAACCTATGCTTCTCGCTATTTCTTACCGCTCTTGCTCTGATACCAGCTGACAGACGAACGGATGGATAGGCAGACAGATGAACATAACAGTTCTATAAGACTTGCTATACGTATGCATAGTATACTATAGTTTGGAAGTACTAACAAATGAAATAAATTCAGTTTGTTTTACAAAAATTATTCGTTTCTCGGTAGTTTTCGTTTTCCGTTTTCCGAAAAATCGTTTTCGTTTTTTCGGAAAAAATCGTTTTTCGTTTCTCGAAAATTTTTTCGTATTTTTGAAAAAATTTTCGTTTTGGAAAAATTCATTTTTCGAAAAAAGTATTTTTCGAAAAAATGTGGCCATCCCTAATATTCATAGCCGAAAGCTCAACTAAAAAGAGGAAGTGAATGCTAAACAAGCTACAAGAAGGATGTTGAAACAACGCTTTCACTGGATAATAGAAAAAGGAAAACAAAAGTAGCTGCAGGTTTTTGCCTTTTGAGTACTCATATTTTTTTGGGAATATATACTTGTCACAGCAAGCCTTTTAAATCTACGCCAGACGTGACCTGCACGCATGAAGGTGAAAAATATTCGTGAAAAGTAAACAGAAGAGACTAGTTGTATGCTTCTATTTTCTAACAGTCAACTTCGTATTCAACTGCAGGAACTGACCTTGATACCTACTACTTGACTGAACGCCTTGTAACAAGAGGGCAACTATAATTACCCATAGGTCTTTTGCAGCTACGCAGCGAGCAGTGTGTGTTCTGTGTCACTCCCTCTCTAACCCTGGCTGTGTTCGCGAAAATATTGTTTGCTTTCCGTGCTTTGGGAGAAGGGGTAAGACACCCTTACACACCTTCGAACATAAAATGATCGAAAGACGACCGATATTAATGTAGAGTTCATAGTTTCAAACAGTGGCGTATACTGGTTTGATTGCATGGGCTACCACTGACCTTGCATTATTATTATTATTATTATTATTATTATTATTATTATTATTATTATTATTAATAATAATAATAATAATAATAATAATAATAAAAATGGTAATAATAAAAGTAATAATATAATAATAATAATAATAATAATAATAATAATAATAATAATAATAATAATAATAATAATAATAATCACAATATGCATAACAATTAACAAAAGGTGGTTGATGTGTTTTGTTTGATCTTTTGTTTTGAGACCGTTAATGTGTTCCACCGTAAATGAAATTCCATCATACATTTACGCAGTTAACTTCTTGCGGATTGCGTTCGTAAAATGCTAATTTTTACGAATGTCAGTTCCCTCAAGAGTCGCCTCTGTTACTGACGTTGGTTGTCATTCCGTACCAGTCTACACAAAAATTCTGCAGACATCATTATAGTTGTTATGTTTATTATCGCTATCTAAATCTAAAATTTTTGCGTTGTGTTAACAAACGATTCTCGGGCCCTTTGTTGCGGAGACCTTTCGACCCGGGCCCTTTTGATGAGGGGCGTTTTGATTCAGGCCTTCTGGCTCGGGCCCTTTTGTTGAGAAAACATTTCGACCTGGGCCCTTTTGACGCGGGCCCGTTTGACTCCGGCTTTATTTGACCCGGGCCCATTTGACGCATTGCCTATTGACTCGGGTCCCTTTGTCGTGGAACCCTTTTGACCCGGGTTCTTTTTATGAGGGGCGTTTTGATTCGGCCCCTTTTGACTCCAGCCCTTTAAACCCGCGCCCTTTTGACGCACGGCCGTTCAACTCGGGCACTTTTGTAGGGGGACCCCTTTGGACTCGGCCCATTTCTATGAGGGGCGTTATGATTCGGGCCCTTTTGTTGTGGAGACCTTTTGAACCGGTCTTTTTTGATGTAGGGCTGATTTCACTCGGGCGCTTTTATAGCGGGGCCCATTTCGACCCAGGCCCGCTTAATGCAGGACATTATGACTCGTGTCCATTTGCCGTGGGACTCTTTTGACTATGGCCCTTTTGATGAGGGGCGTTTTGATTCGGGCCTTCTGGCTCGGGCCCTTTTGTGGATGAGACCTTTCGACCCGGGCCCTATTGACACGGGGCAGTTTGACTCCGGCTTTATTTGACCCGGGTCCGTTCGACGGAGGGCATTTTGACTTATGTAAGTTTGTCGTGGAACCCTTTTGACCAGGGCTCTTTTTATGAGGTGCGTTTTGATTTGGATCTTTTAACCCGCGATCTTTTGACGTACGGCCGTTTGACTCAGGCTCTTTTGTAGCGGGGCCCTTTTGACTCTGCTCCTTTCCATGAACGGGGTTTTAATTCGGACCCTTTTGACTCGGGACCTTATGTTGTGGAGGCCTTTTGACTTGGGCCCTTTTAATGTGGGGCCATTTTCACTCTGAGCTTTTGTAGCGGAGCCACTTTTGACCCGGGCTTATTTGACGCAGGGCCCTTTGACTCGAATCCTTTTCTCGTGGGCTCCTTTTGACTATGGCTCTTTTTATGAGGGGTACTTTGATTCGGCCACTTTTGACTCGGTCCCTTTTGACGCAGGGTCGTTTGATTCTGTTTTTTTTGTAGCGGAGTCTTTTTTGACTCGGGCTCTTTTGACGTAGGCCGCTTTGACTCGCGCCCTTTTGTAGCGGGGCACCTTTAGACCCGGGCCCATTTGACGCAGAGCCCTTTTGACTCGGGTCTTTCTGTCTTTGCCCTTTTGTCTGGCCCTTCTCACATGGAACCATATGTATAACGCAGCAGATGAAATACCTGGGGCAGGGGGCCTGGGAGAGTATGAGTAAATCGATGATCGATCAATCCCGGGCGCAGTAAAATTAGTTACACCACTATTCATATCTGTTTCTTTCTATTCTCTCGACATCATGTCTGGAGATGAATGTTCTGACTAATAGGCTACAGTGGCGAAAGACGATATACGCTATCAATGATAAATGTTATGACTGTATATATATATATATATATATATATATATATATATATATAGGGAAAAACTCTATATCGGACTTACCCCCTAACGTTGGAAAAAAATCCTGCGGGCGTTAGTGAATATGATGTTTGTTAGTTAGTGTATTATGTTGTTCTATACACGGAATAAATACTTATGTGTTTTATATAATAATGAGAACCTTATTTACATTTATTACGGCCCTTCCTTTACGAGAAACATATTCACGTTCAGCGCAATCAGTTTCCATTCTCAAATAATTATAGCGAGGCGAATGGAATAATTCACGCACAGATTTAGGACTTAGAATAGTGTCTTGCGAACATGTCCTAGTAAATCCCTGAAGATTAAAAAGCGGTAGTAGCAATAATTAGCTCAATCGTTTCTTATAGTCCCTTAGTGAATTACATAAATCTTAAAGATGTTGTATCTATTTCTTTCTATACATCATGTCTGGAGATTAATGTATGGACAAATAGGCTACAGAGGCAATTTTAAAAAGTAAGATGATCTACGCTATCAGTGACAGATGTTGTGGTGTTTAACTTAACATATAAGGCAATAATACGAATCTTTTCAGAGATGACAGTGCACTGATGCTTCAAATATGTGCCTTTACTCCCTATACCTACGTTATTCCCCTAGTCAAAATAAAAACTGTTCAAAATTAATCACAAATTCTTATGCAACCATCCCTTCCTTAGAGTACTGCGCTGTCACATACCCGTCATGGCGATGTAAAGGCACTTTTGGCGACGAGGATACATGATCTTTTACAACTGCAAGAATTTTTGCGAGGCTTGCTGTTGGGAATTAGAGTTAACTTTTATACTTCTGTGAAAGGTTGACTCGATTTTCATTAGCATTTTAATTTTTGGGTTCTAGGCATTGAAAACTTTTAAGCCGTTACGTTCTGAGGGATGACGTCCCTTGGCGAGCACACTATCCGGGGAGAGGGGAAGAAGGAATGAAGCGGTCTGTGACCTATAAGTCAGGTACCACTCATAGCATTTGACCGGTGTGTATGAAAAAAAAAACCTTATTCAGGGTTGGTGGTTTGAAAGAGTTTTTACACTTTTTCGACCGAATGCCCCACCGGTAATCTAACCTGGGACCGTTCGCACCGTAGCCCCTTCCAGGAATCGAACCCGGGACCGCTTGCAACGAACATGAAAGTGTTAGCGAGTACGCTACGCGGGATCACTAGAGTTGATTTTGAGTTTAACGTCACGTTTAGCTGCGATATTTCTTGTAGATTCTCAGAAAAAAAATATTCTTCGTAACGGGCAAATCGAATTATATGAACCTTTTATTGGAAATTAGCATTCGGTCTCCCACAATACGGATAGTTTGTTTGTGCGGTTTTATTGAAAATCCTACATAAGTCTTGCAAACTAAAGATCTTTTATTGGTTTTGTACGCTAAAGAAAGTGATTCTCATACACGGTTAGAATAACAGAAGAACAGATTTGTGACCGATCTTTCTTACGTAGTATTATTTGTATTAAGTATATATTGTGTATATAAAAAACAATAATTATAATTTATACTATTTTTGTGAAAATAGCTTGTACTAATAAAACGTTTATTTTTTTTATTTTGGAGAAAGGAAGACGAGTGAAATGAAGAGCAACACTATTTTGGAGGAATGCCGAGAAGGCTAAGAACATTTCTCTTAAAAGGATCACCCGGTCACCATGTGATAGAGCGATGACTAGTATTGAATGCTGTGAAAACAAAATACGAGAAAGAAGACACAGACGATCTTACTTTTTCTCAAACAGTTGTGCTAACAATATATATGAGGAAAAGTGGCACTCGTGTGCGAACTGCTTTAATGGAACAATATTGGAACTGTATACAACAGAAAACGAGAGAGCATCAAGTGTAAAAAAAAATATTGGGGATACCCTGGAATTTGGAGTGGTGGAAAGAAAAAGTGCGAGAACTAAAAAAGTAAGAAGAGATGTAAGTGATGGAACAAGTAGCAGTGAAAATGTTGGCGGAAAGAGCTAATGTTGATGAACTTGAAATATTTTGAACGATGGGGAGGATGAAGTGATAATAATGGCGTGGGAAAAATTCGAAAGACTAGAGAGGGTGAGAAAATTAAAAGAAAAAAAATTGAAATAAAATAAGTTGTAAATATTTTGTAAATAAATTTCTCTGTGGGTACAGGGGAAAAAGGTTTTCTTCTTTCATGAATTTCTACATTGTCTTAACCTTCTTAACAGTATTCATAAATGTGTAACTTTATATTTTCTGGTCATATTGAAGTCATATTCATTCTGTGCAAATCAAATAAGGTGTTTTCTTTAATATACTTGAAATTATGATATTTATGAAGGAAACATGAATGTATAGATTTTTGAGTTTATTCTCCTTTTCAGGAAGAAGGCTCTATGAGACGTGGTCCTAACTGATTAACGTGGAATCCAAACCACATGGCCTTCCATCGGCGATGCCAAAGGCTGGTGCATTCACCACTTAGCCAAAGCAATGGGCACTAACCACTTAGCCATGAAATAACTTGGTAAATATTTTCTGAAAATAGAATATTTTTTCTTTTTTATTTTACAGATTTTACATGATTCAACAGGAGAAAACTAACTCTGATTTTTAAAAATCGCCTTCAATGAGAATTGGAGTAGTGTTTAATTAATGCTAAATGCTTAATTGATTTTCCAGCAGTAATATTTCTCTTTCTCTTGTAGTAAACTAATCAGACTTTCAACCCGCTCAGGCTAAATGAGACAGTGATTATGAGAAATGAACGAATTGCTGAAATGAAGAAAAATTGAAGGAAACGGATAAACTCAAAGAAAGTCCACGGATACGATATTGTTCACCACAAAGCCTAACTCGTGGAAGCAGGGACTTCTCAGCACCGGGGAAAACTACCAGCGATCCACTGCCGCCCCCCATACAATGAAATTTGAAATCATGTTCTTCATTAGCTGAATGGATAATTAACGATCTCCTTTGGCTTTGAAGTTCCCTTAGCTATGTATTGAAATTATTTCCATTGGCTATTATTAAAATGAAATGAAATTTGTTAGTTTAACATCCCACGTTTATGCACCGAGGCTAAAGCAGATGAACGTTTTAACAATAAAAAGCTCTTGATGAAAAGAAACTGACAGAAAACTGGAAAATCCCCAAGAAAATTTATGGACACTATTGTCCACCACAATTTTATTTGGTCAAGGATTGAACCCGGGATTCCAAGCATCTAAGGTGAACCATCACAGGTGAAGTATAGTTAAACAACTAGTTTGAAATATGTATTCGTGGAAACATAGGGAAGAAAAGAAGGTTATAAGTTGTATGTTAAGTCTCACTCTAACATTTAATTGGTGAAATCGTAGCATGCTTTTGAACTTGTGATCACTTGCACGTAAGGTGAAAATGATCTTATTTTATTTGACATCGCATTTGCGTGGTCTGATTAAGGAAAACTTGAGCTAATATAGTCTATGGTAGCGATAGTGGTGTTGTTTGGAGTTTAGCGTCATGTTCACCATCAAGGCTATGTTATAGTCCTTACACAGTAAACTGTTAGACTTCGAAGTTTTTTAAAAGTTTCCACCGGAATATGAGCTTCCACCAGGAATGGAACTCTCAATAACTGTGAAAAAGAAAAGTGACATTAGAAAATGTATCGTACAAATAAAAATTAGATGTCAAAGGCGCGTGCGCTAACCGATTAACCATGGCGTAACTCTTTCATCCCGGCTCATGGTCAGGCCGGACATTAAAGAGCGAAGAAAGAAACTATTATTATTATTATTATTATTATTATTATTATTATTATTATTATTATTATTATTATTATTATTATTATTATTATTATTATTATTATTATTACTTTTAGTAGTGAGGTTATATGAGACACGGACCTTCAGATTAACCACCGCTGGAATTGTGTTTGCATACTAAGGACCCGAGCGCTAATAGCTTATTTTTTTTAAAAAAAAAAAGCTTTGACTCGATTTGCGTACTTTAGCAGGTAGGCTATGTGAGACCTGGACCTAAAGTGGAATTTAAGCTTTTGCCAGGAACTGGCATGGGTTTCTTGTGCAAAATGCACATATGCTAACCGCTTAGCTACGGAGGAACTCTGATGGTGTCTTGGAATTATGATGAATGCTCTGCCAGTTAACTAACATTGCTCATTCAGTTTACCGTCTCAGTGTTTATGTTCTTTAAGCTAAGAGAGATGGATAATGCTGACAAATGAATGTCAATGAAAACAAGATGCACAAGATATGTACATTTTATCACTGAGCAATTGCAGTCTGCAAAAAGATTGAATTCAATAAGCTCCTACCTACCTCTACAACAATTTGATAATTCTCACTGTAATTTTTAGTATTGAAAACAATTTTAACAAGGAGTATGCTATACATACCAACTCTAAAAAATAATACGGAAAATAAAAGATAGGAATTGAATTCCTCAAGGCAATATTGGACTATAGCTAACGTGTTGGTAGATTTGTCAACAATTCTTTGGAAAAGTATTAAGATCAATTCCAAATTTCTTCTATCTTCTCTATTTTCAACATTAAAAAAAGATATAAGTAAGCTCTTCAAAAGTTACACGTAATATACATTGTACAGTAAGGGCAGTTCTGGATGGTACAGCCATATGGAGATTTACACCTAAGGTGCTCCACCAACTGAGTCCGAAGCATCTGTCAGGAAGTATGCAACCAAATTAGCTGTAAAAGAAGTCGGGTAGCATAATCGCCAGGAGCTGAAAATTCCCGTACACTTGGGCCAAATTCCCACTACTGTCTACAGCAAAATGAAATAAATCTTAGACGTGTAGTTCTCATGGCAAACATATTACTTAATATTTGTCCTATTTGAGACGATAAATTAAAAAAAAATAAAGTCCAATCTTGTTGCTGTTGGAAAAAAACACTCTTTCTGTCGTTTGATCTGAAATGACTTTGCAGTGTCTGAATAAATATTCTGGCACTTTAGGAGGGTAGGAAGAGAAGATGCCCCAATCCATCAGTGTGAAAACACATACATTTAATCAAATGCTTAGTGAGAGCGAGCCCATTGGTAAAGCACTTTTATGATTTTAATAATTACTCTCAAGCCATCTTATGTCATAGCTGATGACCTTGGAGAACAAGAGATGCAAATATGATGAAAGAGAGATACAGTCACATGCGCAAATTTAGAATTTGAGACAAAATGTTTGGATAGCATCCATATTTTGTCGAAAATTTGGATTTTGTAAGTATACATGTGAAAGCTCACCCGAACCTGAGAGCATCCCACTACCAGTTGTTGAATTCAAGTGGAGAACTTAGTTGAGAGTATCAGATGATTACAGAGGGGGAGAAACATCATAAGATATGGGAAACAAACAATGAAAAAATGAACTGCCCTGAGCAGGACTTGAACCACCAAACTCACTATTACAAACAACGACTCTACTCACTCATCCACGGAGCCACACAGAAAAGTAGGCAGCCATAAGTCAGACACAGAATGTGTGTTACTTACGAAACGTTTAATTCTAAGGGGGGAAGCTAAGGAAATTCCCCGTCTCTAGTTTTCTTTCCCTGGCACTAACTTAATTACTGTTGTCTCAGCCTGAGAAGAATATTTCCCACCCCTCCATAAACTTTCCTAACAATTTTCATACATTTATATATAGCAGCAAAAAACATTTATCCATGTCTGTTCTGCACACAAAACAATTACTTCCAACTCTATTAATTCCAGTCCAAATAAACAGAAATACTGGATATGAAATTCTAAATCTCGCCAATAGTCTTGCAGAAAATATCCAAATTCAATTTTTCTATTTGGAGCAGGGCGACCATACAAGCAAGCAGCGCCCATGATATTTATTTTGCGGAGGAGGGGACAAAAATTTACATTGAAAAAAACATAATCGAACGTTTAATTATAACATATTTTACTTTTAAGAACGCCAAATGCGAAGGAGAACGAATGTATTCTCTTTGGCTTGATGGAATAAAATTATGGCTGAATGTAGAAGTGAACAGAGACTGATGATGTTTATGAAGAATGCATGCTTCCAAGCAGTGGCGTAGCCAGGAGGTCTGGAAGCTCCGGACATTTGCACAAGTTGTTAAAATATGGCCCAAGGGTAGAAACATACCAAAGAGACCTCGCGATCGGTGTCGAGGTGCACTCTCGATACTGGCACAAACATATAGATTCAAATGGGTATGCACATGCGGAATATTACGCTACATTGCAACCTAGAGATAAACCGCGAGGGTGAGTTAGTGGTCGCGATGATAAACAACGGAGTAGGTTTTTACATTGATGTTCAGCGGAAGCATCGCTGTGGCTCATGTTCTCTTTGGTTCTCCTTGAAGCGCTGCAAGGAATAAAGTCTTCATTTGTTTAAAATTTCGTCCTGAAAGGATTCTGTATGTCTATACTCGAGAGGTTTTGCTGCACTGATAAATGTGATTATCAAAGACATATTAATAGAACTAGTGAGGAATGTTCCAGCAATATGGGATAAGAAACACTAAAACATCATAATAGACAAGTTTAAATAGAGAATGGAAGAATATAGCAACTGAAATGTGAGTTGAGTTGAGTTGATTTTAGTTTAGCGTCCCTTGCAGCAGCGAGGCTATATGAGAAGTGGACCTACTGATTAACGTGGAATCCGAACCACATGAGCCCCCGCCGGGAACTGAAATGTGAATGTCAGATAAGTTATTCATATTTATTTGAGAATTATACTGTGGTTAATTAGAAAAAAAGAAGCTACTGTTAATTATATATTTGTTTAAGAACTCCACTTCTTAACCCCAATTCCGATATTAATAAAAAAGGTTAATTGTAAATTCGTTACTGATATAGGGTAAAGAAATACCTGTAAAGACAGGCACATATCCATAGGGAGAAAATGTCGTATAATGGAATTGCAGTGACGAAACTTCATTTGCTACATTTAATACCACCTCCAAACCGAAACCTGAAGACATACCAGTTTTTCTCAAGCACCTGGAGGAATGGCCACTACTGGCCCAGGAGGGAAGCCGTAATTTTTAAGTTGCCAAGATCCCCCCACCCCCACCAGAAAATCGGTAAACAAAACATTGTTTACTACTGTGTTAGTTAAAATTTATTTGGAAGAACCGTCTGCTAAAAAACTACTACCAAATAATCAGACATAAAACATAGCTAATATTCAAAAATGTCCGAAACATGTAATATTTGTGAAACATAAGACAGAGAGAGAGAGAGAGAGAGAGAATTAGTCCCGTACATAATAGTGCCCTTCGGTTATAATTTTAAACAAAGGGATACTTTCCATCTCATGTTCCTGATCTTCCAAAATCAGCAAGTGACACTACGAACTTATCTGTTTCTCTGTGTGGCTGTGGCTGTCGGTCACCGACATACGTAGTTCATGCTCGATTGTTTCATTCTGAGAAATTCACTTAAAGGAAAGAAACATTTGTTTCCAAAATATATATATATATACATATATTGTAGTTACTCATCCGAAACGTAACGCGAAAAAAGTAACGCAAACTAGGTATGTTAATTAAAAATTTGTAACGCGTTACCCTTACAGCTACTTTGGAAAATGTAACGCGTTACTAGGAAACGTTAATTTAAAAGTAAAGCGTTATAAGTAACGCGTTACTTGCGTTATGTTACTTCGCAGGACTGGTCCCAAGCTTGCTTACCTTCGGAACGAACCAGGCAACCCACCCATCAGATAGTTCAGAAGGCGGGGTCTCAGTTTCGATTTCCGGTGAAATATTAAATGTCCTCGATGTATCTGTGTTCGTGTCCCTGTCGTACAAGGTTACTGGCAATGACTGTACACACCTGTTCACAAAAAGCTGGAAAGTCGTTCATAAACCAAGTCCAAAATAGTGAGCCCAGATCCATCACAATTCACCCAGGTCTATACACAGGGAATTGCATGTTCCCGCCGTTCTTCATATAGACACTAGCTACAAACCGTAGTGTCCTCCGAGCGATGTGAAAATGTAAAAAGAAAATCAAACAACTTATTTTTGAGAATAATATTGATTGCACACCTCATGCACAGTTCCAATATGCAAATCAACCATTATCTTAAGTAGATATTGCTGAAAACGACAGAAAATAGATATTTAAACATCCAATTAGAAACCTGTGCTGGAGCGATTCTATTATGTATATTATAACACAATCTCTTGTAAGTTGTGTCTGTGGTCAAGCGGGTTTAGTACTGCTAATAAAATTTCTGAAACGAAGGGCGACGGTTCTAGCCTCCGTGCGGAAAATTAAAGTTTTTCTTCCTTTTTTTTAAATATATGAGAATTCTTTTTATAAATATAAATTTCTACTGCGAAGTAATTGAAAAGACATTGTCCGACAAACTGTCACTTTTCAAATCCCTGTCCCATTTACTAACCCTCCATGTCCATAATTCATATACGACAACGCTAAAAATGAGAAATATGAACACAGTTGAATTCCTAATACCACGCGTCCAAAATGAAAATTATTCCTATATATATATATTTCGGGGGTCTTTGCTAACTTCATTCTTCGAAATGTGAACATTCTACAAGATATTTATTCAAATAAAATATTGTAAAGTGAATGAAACATAAAATTTCGGGAGGGGGATCAAGCCTGGAAGTCCCCTAAAATGCACCTATATATATATATATATATATATATATATATATATATATATATATATATATATATATATTCTTGTAATTTTTTGCATTATGAAAACTTAGGGTACCTCATAATCTGGATTCTTATAAAGCAATTTGAACAATTATTTAGAAAATACATACTGCTTAAAATCGGATTAAATCGCAATACCAGTAATCTGTAATACCTTACATTTTTATTTATTTACATTAAATGTGTTCTTGTTTTATACTGTATAGCAAGAATATTAGCTGCTACATAAGAAACAATTATCTATAGTTGAATTAAAGTAGGAAATCGATATAGTTACTATAATAAAAATCTTGTGAAAATGAAGTGTATAATAATGGTTGTATCTGAAATTAATGTTGCGCAATGTTGTAGTTGGTTACCCCGCCAGCTTTGGAATACTGGGCTCTTCAAACTGTCCATCCTTAGGGATGCACAGAGTCGAGTCAAGAGAGAATTTCCCTGACAAAATTCGACTGGAGACACAGCTCTTCCAATTGAAAAATATACATTTTTCGAGTCGAGACATCACTTTTACTGCATACTGTCGCGACGAAACGGCCTCAAATCTTGTCTCGTGCTCGTCCCTATCCATCCTACATAGATAAAATCAATTTTGGATACGAATATAATTTTTTTAACGATAATTGAAATCTACGAAAGAGATTTATCTAAGATATTGGCTTGAACTGGTTTATTACCCACTTAACTTTCGTATACTGATATTACATCTAAGTTTGGGATAAATATTTGTTATTATTAGAATGGAAACACTGAAGAATATATATTAACACACAATGAGGAAGAAATCAATGCTCGTATTAATTAACAAATTGGTTACATGTTTATTTAAAATTAACTTTCTTGAAACTTAATCATCATTATTAGAAAGAGAGCAAGAGAACCGTCTTGTTAATTTGGACATAGTTTAAGGGATTGAGAATGTGTATGTAGTCGAACAGAATATATGAAACTAAATGGAATGGCATGCAAAACTGAACTTGAAAGAGGATAGGTTGTGAATATGAAAAATTAAAGAAAGCAATGGTTAACAGTAGTAGTCACTACTTACAGCAGATGAGTGAAATCAACCCCCCCCCAAAAAAAGTTCAACAATTCAGAAACATAAAGGCGTCACATTTTCTTCGTTTCCTGACAGAATTGAAAAATGGATTTTGCATATTTTTCGTCTATACCCTTCAATATAGTTAGTTAACAAACCAATACGATCGACTGACTAGACGTCACGTCAGTGAAAATTATATAGGAAGTTTCAATACACCGTTCACCGAAGTCACGCAGGCGTAGTGTTGAAGCTTGTTGTAGGTCCTATTTCGTAATGGATTTTAGGTCAGTGAGATTTTCTTATACCTATCACAAAGTTCTTTAACTCCATACTAAAGGCGTGTCGTATGATTTATTCAGATCGTCAGGTATTCGGACAACCATGAGCCCAATTCGTTGTGCTTCACTGCTCACAAATTTAACTTGAAGTAAATTCTTACTTTTCCACGGATACAAACTGTTTGAATGCTCATTTTATTATGGGTGAAATGTATAATTCTGCAAGTAATAAGATTTTCATGTCCTTCTCCGAGATTCGATCCCTCGTCCTTTGGCTCAGCAGTTCGACACTTAGACAACTAGACTAATTGTTGTGTAACAGCTCGCTGGGAAATCGGTTTCAACTGCACGAAGGAAAGTAAGGGCATCGGTTATAAATTTCGTAGTACCACTTGCTGTATTTGGAAGATGAAGAAAGCCTTAGGGAAATCACGTGTACTGATTGCAATCACATGCAATATTTTTCGTGGGTTTTGACACCTCCAAATCAATACATTCAGTGAGTGAATTATGAGTGCAATGATACTGGTAGTCTATTTTACTTTGATTGGTGTTGTTTTAATAAAGATGGAGAACGAAAATATTTTACCATTCGACCATTTGAAAGAATACTTTTTTCTTAAGAGCTGAGGATGATGGTAGACAGAATTTAAAAGTAAACAGTCTGAACTGCCAAGGCGGAAAATATTCATCAACAACTAGGGTGCCATAATTAACGATTCATAGTAAGGGGTTAATATGAATAAACTGTGTTCTGATGAGCAGGCCTACTTTAATACTAGAAAATAGTTTGCTGATCGTATGTAATATTGGAGTTCTTTCAGATCATTTTGCTTATCCTAGAGTCCCGCTGATTATAGAGTTTGAAACTAGCTTTAAAATGCACGTATCGGTTTTAGAGTTGCTGGCAAGTTTTGATTCACTCCCAGTTCATGTGTTCTCATTTTATTAGTTGTAGTGTAATGTTTCCCTATATTCTGTATTTTTAATTTTACATAACAACATTGTTATTATTATATAATTAGTTTAGCAGAATAATAATAAGCAACTATTTTTTCTAACGCATAGGGTTGAGCACGAGTCAAGCTAAAACTCTACTCGACTCGAATTCAAATTGAGTTTCGAGTAAAGTCAAAGGTAATAACCTCGAGTCGAGTTCCGAGCCGATTCAGTTTTTCGCGTCGAGTTCAGTCGAGTTTGATAAATGGCTCGTTCGTTTTAACTCTCCTTGAAATCATGGCCTGATTACACTGGAAAACGAAAGCCATGAGAAATGTAAGCTAAACAGTAATATGGAATACTTTAGTGCTGCTCACGAGAGGGGACACTGCTCGCATCCCGTCTTGTCTCGATAGCGAAACCACAAGAGATTTTCATAACAAGCTCACCTCGGCTCGGCTCAACTGAGAAGGTGGCTCGAGCCGGCTCACTTATGGTAAAGCATCGGCTCGAGCTTGCTTGGTAGGGATGAGCCATATGCGCGGTTCGGCTCAACTGAGACGAGGGCTCTAGCCGAGTCGTTGAGTGAGCTGTTGGCTCAGCTCACTTCTCGGTTCGGGTCCATAGTGAATGAGCTGTGAGCCGAGCTGCTCGAGTCGTTGACAATTCCAAACCCGGACCGAGCAGTTTTGAAGACATTTGGCCAGTGCCCTATAACTTTTAACAGTGTTTGGCTCGAGCCCGAATACTCAACCTAGACCCTCAACCCAAATTCAGAAGCTAGTGAACAATGTCCTTGAGTCCTAGACTTCACTACTGAGGTTCTCATTTAACTAGATTTTTAGTATTCAAATACAATCCGCCTATCTTTCATTTTTATATACAGTGTTGTTATAATTATTAATATTAATAATAATAATAATAATAATAATAATAATAATAATAATAATAAAAGTTATAGCAGTGGTAGTGTCATTGGTAATAATTATACTGTCTATGTAATATACTTGAAGAATGTACTCGAAACTACACACCGGATTTGTCTCGACTCGCCTCGAAACTCGACCCCAATTCGAATTGAATTTGAGGAAATTTTTCGAGCCTAGTTCTCGGTTGGAGCTCAAAGATGTGTGCTTCTAATTGAATCGAGTTTCAAAGAAAATTCGCTCGAACGCACTTGTGTCCATCCCTACGACTAAAAACACATTATGGCATTTTAACATTGTTACATTATATGAAAATGTTCATATATCGGTAAAATGTTACCGAAGAGACCTCGTGATCGAGGTCGAGGTATAGGTCGCGATCGCACCCTCGATACTGGCACAAACACAGTGCCTCGATACTGGCACTGTTCACTGGAACAAACACCCATGTGAATTTGAAACACATAGATTGAAGTGGGTATGCTAATGCCAAAGATGTACGCTACATCGTGATCTAGAGGTCGTCCGCGAGGGTGAATTAGTGGTCACGATGATAAACAACCAAGTATGTTTTTACATCAATGTTCAGCGGAAGCATCGCTGTGCGTCATATTCTCTTTGGTTCTCCCTGAAGCGCTGCACGGAATACAATCTTCATTTGTTAACAATTTCGTCTGGAGAGGATTCTGTATGTTTATACTCGAGAGGTCTTGCTGCACTATTAAATCTGATTATGAAAGACATATTAATAAAACTAGTGAGGAATTCAGCAATATTGGATAAGAAACACAAACAAAATCATAATAGACAAGTTTAAATAGAGAATGGAAAAAAGTACAACTGAAATGTGTTGCCAGATAAGCTATTCATATTTATTTGAGAATTATACTGTAGGTTATTATTATATAAAGCAGTGGCGGTTACAAGAAGGGGGGTTTTGGCCTGAAGTTCGTAAAGTAAGGAATTTCTTCCGAAAAAAAAATAGTGTTAATTAGATCTATGTTTAAAAACTCCACTCCTCTCCGCCAATTCCAAGATTATTAAAAAGGGTTCTGACGAAACTTCATTTGCTGCAGTTAATACCGCCTCCAAACCCAAACCTGAAAATATACGGTACCTGTTTTATTATTTTATTTTACTGGGAAATGATTTCCCGCCTGAGTGCTGAATGAGGGCATTTCTTCACAGAAAATTGAAAAAAAAAACTAAATGTCTTTCCTTTATTGATGGAGATGGACAAGAGATGAGACTCAAATATTTTGCGAAACAAGAGAGGAGACCTTAGCATTTCACATGTCTCGTCTCGCGTCCATCCCTATCTAAAAACTGCTTGGTGGTTTCAATTTCAAAATGTTGTTTTGTAGTGATTTTTGTGCAATAATTTCAGACTTGTTACAGTAATGTTTCTACTCAAACTGAGGACTTACAGCAGGGGTGCGACCTCCTCGTTATGTGCGCCCTACATCCATCCAGACCTCTGGAGTCCAATTACAATGAGCGTGAGGGCTATAACCGTCTTTACTAGTAAAATGGAGGGCCGCAGCTAATAATAATAATAATAATAATAATAATAATAATAATAATAATAATAATAATAATAATAATAATAATAATAATAATAATAATAATTATTATTATTATTATTATTATTATTATTATTATTATTATTATTATTATTATTATTATTATTATTATTATTATTACGCCAGAAAAGATGTTTAAAAAATGTATTTGAAATCTTATATACATATTCTACGTGACAAATGAAAGTGACTAGTAATGTTAATAAGGGCTGGGATATCTACATCCATTCCTGTGTTGTTGTGAGCCACAGAAGATGTAAAAGTGAAGAATCTCTAAGGCAGCTTATGAAGCGATTCTTCAAAATTTTCATGGTGGAAAACGCACTTACACACAAATAAGTACTATTAAACGCTGACCTCTTTTCCGCCCAAATTCGAAGATTTAGGGGAAGGTGTTGCAGCGGATTCCCGCGCCTTTTTGTTATATAGAATCACTAAATAGATGCCTTATTTCGAAACGAGAGTGGAAACATTAAAAGAATGAACAAATATAAATGAAAATAGTATCAGTAATAACAATCGTAAATCTTGAGAGCTTTGTGGGCTGCAGAATATTGTTTGGGGTGCCGCAAGCGGCCCGCGGGCCTCTATTTGGACAGCACTAATCTGGACCTAGGCATCGAGGTAGCGACCACCACTTAAACCCAAACCTCGATCGCGAGGTATGTCTTCACCCTAAGATTGCGGTTTTATTCAAAATTTATCCGGGGCTGAACCACGGACTCTCCCCAAATGAACGTTTAGCCAGCAATCCCCCGAAATTTCATCCTTCTATGTATGAGACATGCAAATCAGTGTGGAATTCATTAGGGGGGAATCTCGTTAACAATTTAGACACTCTTTTTTTGGTGGAGAAAGGAGAATGATAAATTTGAGAGAAATTTCGCCCAAGTACCTGGAGGGATGCGCACCCCTGGCCCAGGAGTGGAGCTTCAATTTTTAAGTTGCCAAGAGATAGCCAATGGTCTAAGTTCTTTCCACTCCAGAAAATCAGTAAAAAAACATTGGTTAATACTGTGTTAGTTAAGTTTTATTTGCAAGAACCGTGTCTTAAAAACTACTACGAATTAATCAGACATAAAGCATAGCTAAAATTCAAAAATGTCCGAAACATGTGATAGTTGTGAAACATAAGAAAGAGAAAGAGAGAGAATTAGACCTGCACATAATAGTGCCCTTCGGTTATAATTTTAAACAAAGGAACACTTTCCGTTAGGTTTCTTAGATGAGTGGTTAGCGTACTGGATTTCTACATAGAGAGTCACGGGTTCAGGTCCACGCAAAGGACATTGTTTTCTAGCAACATTTATTCTGAGCATTTCACAAGTACTGTTACGACTTATATATAGTCTCAGGGAGTTTGAGCCGAAATTATTTTCAAATATGAGACTTATTATATGTTTTTCTTTTACTTGCAATATTGCCAATTTGATTTCAAAACTTGCAACGTTAATTTCACTCATTTTTCTACGTCACATTATGATGAAATTTTGCACAGTGACGGCAGTCGGGTGGTACTATATTTGATTCTTACTGTGATATGTTTAAATATAGTGCGGAAACGTAACTAAGAAGGAAAAAGTGGCTTAGCTCGTACGATACACCATAGACCCCTGGAGGAATTTCACACAAATTTAGCATACATATATGTTACCAATGAAAAAAAAAACACTGCAGGGGTAAGACACTAAAATTCTCTTGGAGCAGGGGATAACCAGGCGGAGGGTTCGGGGTATGTGGACCTCAAATTTTGTAAAAATATTTATAAGAATTGATTTAGTGTTTTGTTGCACTTGCTGTCCTGATAATAGTTCTGAGACAAATAGATACACAAATTCCGTAGGGTGCACGTTTATATGAAATACCTCAAAATGCCGAATTGATATAGAATTAACATTATAATCAATAATAAAGATCTGTGAAGCAACAACACTTGAATAGCTTAGGTCTGCCTGGGGAATTAGTATAATGAAGGTATAAAATGTCGGACCATGGCTTCTCACAGCGAGGGCAAGGGGTTGAAGTTGCCCCCACACTGGATTTGCAAAACAATTTCGGTTCTTTCCAGATACGTGTCAAAATACATTAGATTTACTTACATTCTATACTAGTATTGAAGTATTTATTGCATTTATGCAATGTGCGTAAATAATAGCTGAGGTCGCTAGTTCGATTCCACCTCGCGCCAAGTGGTCTCGTAGTAGACAAACACGGTGTGGTGGGTTTTCTTAGGGTTCTCCCGTTTCTTCCCACCCTTTTGATTCCACCATTTCATTATTTTCATAATTACTGTCTCCCTTAGAATACTCGGCATAATCATGGGACGAAAACATGCAAGATTTCATTTTACATTAAGTATTATGTGATTCAAGGTCGGTGTATTCGCAACTTAGGTTACGTCAAGTTTCTTAAAGACCACTTTCAGTAACCATGCTTTCCAATTCATGCCTCCATTAAGTTACAAGTGGCAGAAGTGTGCATCACAGTAAAACCAAGTGAAATTTCACCACTCATTTGCAAAATGATAAAATAATAGAAAGAAACTCGAACATGGGACTGCTGCGTGGAAAACAAGGAGTTTTCCAATAAGTCACTACGACACTCGGTGATTCATTTAATTTATATTCGTTTTAATTTGATAAAAATAGCGTACTACTTTCCCAAAAACATCACACGACTTGTTGCCTCAAAACTGCAATTCACGTGGAAACGTATAATCTTTTCTCACGAACATGAACAATATCAGAAACGTCTGACGATTAGGAAAAAAAATCAGAAAAACCTATAATCAGAATCGAACATAGCACCTTCAGAACTGGAGACAGCCACTCTAACCGCACGACTAGGAAACAACTACTTTGTAGCCTTATTCAATTATTTCTAGCAACTATTTCCAATCTAGAAAATTATCTGTTACACGTAACAAACAGCGAGGGATCATTTTGTTTATTGGGCACTTACATACACAACATGTAATGTAATCACCTTGTTAGCAATTTTATGTTAGCTATTTTATCATACTATACACGCGTTGTGTTAAAACACTTTGAATTGTGCTACGAGAGGGAAAAAAAAACAAACACTATTAAAGAAACAGAATTGTCATAAATCACAATATACAAATCACAATGAAAAAGCTTCGTAAGTTTATAATATAGGAACGAAACTTTCCGCATCTGAAGTCAACATGTATATAGTGAACCACGAGACTCCTGTTTGGCGCACTCGGGTTTGAATCCACGGTACTGTAGCTTAATTTTTTCCCCAGTAAAGACATCATTCTTGAAAATAGCAGCAACGTAATGTAGAAATCTGTCAGTTCCATGCAGAAAAACAACAATGCAGGATTCAGAAGTGTCCTATTCAACAACGATAGTATGCAAGCCGAGCTCAATTACCTGGCGTTTAATCATTCCTACCATCATATTTGAGTGAGCTATTACTGGCCTTCCCTCCAGTGATCTCCCAATAAAGTGAAAATGATATAAAATTAGCAGAGGCAAACAGTACTTTCAAATCATTTATTTGTCCATGTTTTCTTTGTAGAAAAGTTATTTGACAGTTGGCTATACACAATATTACACATATAGTTTAAAACAATTTAATCAGTCTGTCATTGTAGTAAATTTGAATTGCGAACGAGTAAGGGGTGGGAGTACATTTTGTATTATAAAATTGGTTTTCAACATTCGTCAATGCTCGCATTATGCAAGTATGTAAGTGCCAAATTTCACAGAATTAAATCCCCACGTTAAGCGGGTTTGCAAATCCAAACTTCTAACTATGGAAACATTTACGAACACTCCAACCTCAACTATTTCACAGATTCAACCTGTTGTATATAAGTTATTAGGATGTAAAATTAAATGTAGTTTATACGAAAAAGACTTTATGCATTACAAGACCTGTAACGCCCAAATATTCATCACAAACTTATAGTCGTATCGATATAAACAAAAAAGTGTGGAGGAGGAAATCATTTTACACAAGTCTAAAAAAGACGTACCAACTGGTTGAGTGCTTTAGGTCAATAGTCTATCAAAGAGAAGTTTATGTGTTCAAACCCCGTAGGGAGTGTGCTTTTTTTAAAAAATCTGTTCCTATTTTCATCAGAGGACTGATAACATTTCTTTGAATAAATATTTGGCAACACCTTTTCTCTCAAATTCGATTAGAGGGGAACATTGTATGAATTGCAAATCTAAAATCCACAGCTGAAAACAAAATATTAAGTATGTTTAATATTTCATTATTATCCTTTGATTTGTAGTTAAAAACTAATTATAAGCATTGATGATTTCAGAAGATCCTCTCCGGGTAATGGTCAATATATGAATGAAGGAAAACTGATAAAACATTATTAGTCTACTTTGTTCATGATCGAAGACATGACCACGAAGGGGGAAATTTATGTCGAAAGGGTCTCAAATTCTCCCACAGGTCATGCCCTGAAATCATCACTGTGTGAAAGGTTTCCTTAACAAATACCTAGGAAGAATGTTACATTTATTTCTAGTTCTACGTTTTGAAATGACAAAATCATAATTTTAAAGAGAATTATAATACGATAAGCATAAAGATTTATAGAACTAATGAAGTAAATATTATTGTGTAAGTTATCGATTCGATTTCTAATGGGATTAAAACTAGAATATTCATTTGCATCGCACTTTAAAGTAAATCCTCTATATATATAATTCATACTGGAAAGCATGTTTAATTCCAATTACGTAATCAATAGTTTTAACAATATATTTTTTGTAATATTTTTAGTATTCAATGTCGTATACACTTAATTTCCAAAGCAAAACCTCGCAAATGTATAGTGGGCTAGTGAATATTATCAAATCGTTTAGTTTACGTAAGTACTGCATCGCCTGATTTGATACTTCGTACTTTAACTACTACTACTACTAGTAATAATAATAATAATAATAATAATAATAATAATAATATTAAATCATAGACATATCTTACAAGAATTTCAGACTTTCTCAACAAATGAATTCAACGTGGTCTCTACTCGAAGTTCTACTTATTCGAATCCGATAGAATTACAAAGAGAAACTTCGAGAACAGTTAAAAGAAAAATGTTACTTTGGTGGGATTGGAACTAACCTTTAAAAGTTCTTTACAATTTAAACACAAGTGCCTTAGACACTTTGTTTCTTTTCTTTAAGTTAACTGATTCACTGAACTTATCTGAGTAACTTGTCTCTATTTTCTGCTCGATTATACACGTTTCACAATAATTTCCTTTAAGTTTGAACGCCAGAACGCGAATGCAAAAACATCTACAAGAACTAAAATTCCTCTACCGGGAATCGAACCCGGGACCCCGTACATCAAACGAACACGTGCCAGTCACTAGACCAGCGTTAAGAGCGAATGAAATTTAGTTTGAAGTGTCTGAAGCTTATGCTTATTTAGCCCTGATATAATAATTATGTCTATTGATGTTTTTTTGTTTACCTTATTCGTTACTTTAAGGAATGATATATATGCTATTCATATAGATTCTATTAAGTATAACCTAATTTTTTGGGATGAATTCGTTTTGATGCGGATTTGTTGCTTCTACCCATTACATGAAATGTGTAGGTTTCAATAAATCTAGTTACTAGCGAGAGGATAATTCAGTAAATCAAAGAAACACTCAACTTCATCTCTAATATCTCATGTATTATGATCAATTGGAAAGTGTAATGTGTAATTGTGTTCTTATAGCGGATATGACTTAATGAATTCAGATCACAGTATCCAGCCAGTAATCAGTGTTTGGAGATTTGAACACAAGTAACACTTTTAGTTCAGGTAAACATACTTTAAACTGTTCTGGATGCTTGGTCCGACGAATGTTCCAATCCTAGGTTCCTCTCTGGACTACGTTGGCAGTTCTTGAGACAATCGAAGATCTTAGCTCTCGGTAATGACAGTGGAAATATATCGCTCTCACGTCTACCGAATATGTAAAACTACTAAGGCTTGTACTGGCAGCTCGGCGACTGGCCGACTAGAAGCCAACTATCATAAGATGGTAGTAATATTCGTAACCGTCAAATCTTAATATTGCAAGTTCTCGTATCAAACTCTGATCTGGAACTACGACCTCGATCCAATGTAGATCTGGTTTTTATTCTCCTTTCCAGACGATGGAATTCGTCGTTTCATGTCTCGACGTTGCTTACCTCAACTATTGGTCATACTTTCGTTGCAAACCTTGTCACATCATGACCGTATTTGCAGACTGTCAATCTTTGCGAATCTGAATATTATGCTATATACAAATTGTGTTTGTGCTAACAAAGTGGTTTCATGACATCTTCCTGAAATTCAGGCTTATATAATTTTTTTTCTTAATTTCTATTCACACCATACTGCGAGCTAGCGTCTCGACAGTATTTCATGAACATCAAAACACAACCATGCATAACTTGATTACATAAACAAAAATAACAAACAATAACAATAACACGTGCCATTCCAACATATCACAATTTAACATCTTTCTTTGAAGTTTCTTAACTCAGACTTGACTTTATTTAAATTACAATTATGTCAATCACCAATAAATAACCTATAAAAATTTAATATTATTTATCATGTATCTACTCGCCCCCCTCAAAACTGAGGGAATATCGTGAGCGACCAAATTTCGTTTTGGAAATTGATTAACCTAACAATCGACAAAAAAATAATACATTTCCAAAATTTAAATACATTATATATATGCTAATTACAAATAGTTCCCATTACCTATCATATCTATATTATATATTTTTTCTTCCATTATAATACATTTATTACTTATTTAATATTTTTATACAAAACATGTTCTTTTTATGTTTTAAAATATGTACATTTTCTTGTTTTAAACGTCCATAGCATATATTCGATCAATGGAAATACACGCTCATGCCATCTGTTGGCGTCAACACTGCACTACATAGTGTCCATTGTACTTGGTCAAGATACATATATATCTTTCTCGTTACATTCTCTTCAACTTGAGTGGAAATTTCCACAGCTATTCGTCCCAAAGTCCGAATCATAACTTCCAATTCGGCTGACTTTATCAGAATTACTTATCTTCCGTTTATCATTTGTCACACAATTTAATTTCACTTTAAACACCAAAAGCACAAATGAAATCAATCAAAACATTTCCTTATTATATTTCTGCTCTTCTTTTTATAATAAAAAATTCACACTAATAGCACTAAATTTTCACTGCACAAAATCATACAATTAAATTTTGGGAGTTTGGCAACTCTGAATTTTAACCTTGCAGTAAAATGCTGACTTAGTGTTTCTCGAATCACTTTGACCATGAAGCTTTTGCGTGGTTTCAGTTCCGTTCTACATCACCATGTGCACTAAACACGTTCTCCTATCGTTGCCGGTGTTTTTCCCAAAAGTTCGGTATTTTCCTATATAATTGTAATGGAACAGGGCAAAGAATATTCTTTCGACTTTCGAGAAGAAAGTTCGTGGCTATTCCCATTCCCTAAGTTCGTGTCGGCACCCTAAACTTTCAAGTTCTTGTCTCTACCACTGTGGCTAATATAAGTGTCCAATGAATTTGGGAAATGTGACCTCACTCTATCCGCGTTTTCCTGTGATTTCTCCATTACCATAGTGCTGTGATCTGTTATGTGTGATTTTAAGTGGTTTTCAGTGTTTTGTTTGTGAGCTCGAGCGTTTATTGGTTTACTCAAACAGTGAACGCTTTTGTGTGCCCTTAACCTTGGCTGTTCATAGGCACTTTCCCTGTCTTCCATTTGAATATTTCTAGAAATTCTTCCTCTCTTTTTATCTAGTTTCCTTAATCTCCATAATAGGTACCCCATCACTAACATTACAAAAATTACTAAAATTCCTAACACTACCTTAACTATAGTAAAAATAACTGCTTTCCTTTCCATAATGCCCAATTTCTGTAAAATATAAAATGTAATTGGCATGAGGCTTTATTCTTGTTCTATATTTATTTATATTATCTATTTTAAACTACTAAGTGTCTAAGTTTTGTCTACTGTGCTCTATTGGTTGAAATTTAAACCATTCTTCCAGTAGGCCTAGTTTTCGTTCTCTATTTTTACATTGCTTTCTTCGATGCACAAATAATGCATATTTGCATGCAATGAACTATTTTCTATTTCTATGTAATCTACCTAGTGCTATAAAAACAGTAATATTACATATAAATTCTATTCACTTCTTTTGTTTTTTTCTCTTATTTCTTAATGTCTTCATAACGAGACTAATCGTCGCACATATTTACATTCAAAAATACACGTTACAACTATTCGTATGTAGGTATTCATATAATAATACGTCTATTAAATTTTCTTTTATCTTCTCCTATCATTAAAATGATTTATTAACTCGTAACTACTACAAATTGCATCGCTATTTATCCAAAAATGCTCTGTTCATTTCGTGCAGGCGTGGCTTAATTAAGCTTCCATTATTCTTTCACAAGCTCCGCCCAATGAGGCGTGAAGAAAAAACATGAACTAAGGCTGATAGTATGATCGTAACCTCTCGCGGGGTCCTTGTGATTCATTTCAGTGATTGTCATCCTGCGAGCACCATCTCTCTCCAACTCAACAAAATAATGTAATTTATAATCAACGTGTTGCTCAATGAACCTTCTTCAATGTACCAATATGTCTTTAATTATCATTATTAATATGTTATTATGATTATTATTGCTAATTCTTTTGTTTTAAATTTAACGTTAACAAAATTTTGACTTGGTACTAAAAGACAATGTTTACACAACATTTTGAATACATTTAACTTACTTCTTGTAACTAAAGTAATGATGCAATACGTAACAATCCGGTTTTAGCTATTTTATGATCTATTATTTATTCTCTTTAATCTTATACCATTATTTTCCTCTCGGCATCTTATTATTTTCAAAACTCTGCCTACTTCTTGTGTAACTACTTTTTCCTTAGTAAGCTTACTTATTTATACTTTTATTTCTTTTACAAATTCTTATTCGCTATTTTGGCTATTTTCTAGCTCTATTACTATTTTAAGAAAACTTACCTTATTCTCGTTACTTGTACTAGCTTTCAGCTATTTGCCTCACATGTGCTTGTTTACTATTAACCCTAGTTATTTTTTTACATTTGTTTGTTGTTTTCTAGCCTTGTCTATGGTGGTCCAGGTTTATCTATTTTCTACTTTTATTACTTCTTTCGCTTTATTGGGCTGCAAAATATTACCGTTTTACTCTCTACTCATATTCTTCCGTTCGGTTATTACTATACATTGAACCAAAGGACCCAAGGACTCTAGGATCTATTCACCTATTGTCCAGAGTTACTGGCCTATCGCTAACAAGTACCAATCCTGTTTGGTAAGTATCCTTACATGTTTTCTTTCCATACGTACAATATTGGCAACAGTGATGTGTGACTAGTGAACGCTGTTTTTGTGCCTCCGACAAGTTACCGTGTAATGTGAAAATATAATCATCTAAGTGGGTTTTGGTGAATGTATTAAACACAGTAAGTACTGTAGATAATTGTTCTATATGTATAACTACGATAAATCATATATAAAATGCCTTATTCGTCAATTTTCCTTGCTGTGTGTTAGGCTGTAATGTAAACAAACAGTATTGCCAACCCACATTAATCTGCAAGTTGGGCACAGACTATTGCGTTCTGTTGGTTTCGATACATCGAATCACGATGAGTTCCTGCATCGAATGTAATAAGACTATTGTGAGACAAGAAACAGCTTCTAAGTTACAGTGCTCGGACTGTTTGAAGTTATGTCATCTCAAATGTGCTAAATTAGAAGAGACGGATTTAGAATTCATGAAATCAGTGAAACAACCCTGGTGCTGCAAGTCGTGTGATAAGACAAGAAGACGTAGCTTGCATTTAGAATCAGCTTCTTTACCAGAGACAGAATTGCCAACTCTTTCTGATGTGTTTAAGTTGTTACAAGAGCTAAAACAGGAAGTGTCAGATCTAAAGAGATCGAACATTGAAACTGAACGGGAACTTGGAAACTCGTTAGAACTGGCACACAAAAAGTTAGATGAAAACGCCGATTTAATCAGGAAACAGGCGGAAACAATACAAACTTGTTTAGCGACGGTAGAACAATTAAAACAGGAAAATGTGACATTAAAGAAAAAAATCACGGACATTGAACTGCGAATTGATGAGGTAGATCAATATAACAGACGAAATACATTACAAATTTATGGTATTAACAAACAAATTAATGAAAATGTATTAGATATTGTAAAGTCTGTGGGGCGAGCATTAGATATGACTGTTACAGATGAAATGATCAATGCTTGCCACAGATTACCTGATTCATCCTCTGGCACTGGTGGTGGTATTATTGTAAAATTTGTAAGGCGTACTGATAAAGAAATGTTCATAAAACAAAGGAAAGTAAAAAGAAATTTAAACACAGTACATTTGGGTTATACTTACAATCAGATGATTTATGTTAATCACTCTCTCACGTCATACAGAAGACGTATCTTTGGTCAAGCTAGAAAGAAGCAACGCGAAAATAACTATGCTTACTTATGGGTTGATTATTCAGGGAATATAAAACTGAGAAAGAAAAAGGAAGATACGTTCGTGTATGCTTTAAGAACACTCGAGGATGTTAACAACCTAGTTACAACCTAATGGATACTGTAAGGATTGGTAATTTAACCATTTACTATCAAAATGTTAGGGGTTTAAATACAGAGTGTCAGGAATTTTATTTAAATACATTAAGTAATAATTTTGATGTAATTGTTATTACCGAAAGTTGGTTGCATAGTAACCTTTATAATAATGAATTATTTGATGATAATTACAAGGTATATCGATGTGATAGAAATGGAAATAAACGTGGTGGTGGGGTGTTGATTGCAATAAGGGATAAGTACGATTCCAAACTGATTGACTTAAAAAGCGAAACAGAATCTTTAGTTGTAAAAGTAGTTGTACATAGTGTATCATTTTATATTGTGACTGTATACTTTACACCTGCTTCTTCTATTGATAAGTGTATGTCTTTTTATAACATGTTTGAGTCGCATCTGGATTTTCAATATCATAATATACAAGTTATTGGTGATTTTAATTTACCTTTAATTAGTGATTCCAAATATGACTTACAAACCGGAGGTAGCGCCTACAAAAATTTGTTAAATTTTATGAATCTATACAATCTATTCACCTTGAATGACATTAAGAATAACAATAACAAAACGCTTGATTTAGTTTTAACTAATATTTTAAATGCTGTAGTAACTAGAGAATTAATGCCGATGGTACCTGAGGACAAGCAACATCCTGCTCTAAGAATATTAATAAGTACAAAAAGTAATGTTAGTAGGGTTCAGAACGAAACTATTTATTATAACAATTTTCGGAGAGCAGACTTTCTTCAATTGTATAGAATGTTGCTTGATACGAATTGGTCTGCCTTGTACAATGCAGATTGTGTAGAACTAGCTATTAGCATATTTTATAATAAAATTAATGAGGTTTTCTCTAGTACGGTTCCGAAAATACGAAAAAGAACAAGTAGAAGATATTCATGTTGGTTTACTAAAGAAATCATTAAGATGCTAAAATTAAAAGATTACTATCGGAAACATATTGCGATAGCGGAAGAATATAGGGCATTATTTAGGGAAACAAGGAAAAAAGTAATAACTATGATTAGTAAAGCATACTCAAATTATTTACGAGAAATATAAAATAATATAAAATCTGATCCAAAATCTTTTTGGAACTTCTTAAATAATAAAAAAGTAAATCGTAATGTAATGAACTATTCAATGAAGTTTCAAGATGTTCCTCTTGAAACTACAAGTGATATAGCGGAAGGATTTGCTAGATATTTTCAATCTGTATACACAGATAGCTCTGTACAAGATACACATCACGAAAATATTCTACCTTTGTCACCGAACTCGTTATCATTAGGCTTAATTAGTTATGTAGAGTATAAAAGTGCTGTAAGAAAACTGAAACCAAAACGCTCATGTGGTCCAGATGGAATACCTCCATATTTACTAAAAGCATGTTCAAATATCTTAATGCGACCGCTATGTGCAATCTTTAATCTTATAATAAGGACTCAAGTATTTCCTGAAGACTGGAAAATAACACGAATTTGTCCAATATTCAAGTCGGGTGATACGTGCAATATTGAAAATTACAGGCCAGTTGCTGTAATTTGCGCTCCGGCGAAGGTTTTGGAACATATCCTATATAGCAGAATTTTTAATCATGTAAAATGCTTTATAGATGTCAATCAACATGGATTTTACCCTGGTCGATCAACAACTACAAATTTAATTAATTTCGTTCAAGATATACACAGTTCATTCTCAAATAAATCTAGTATGCACACGATTTACTTGGATTTTAGTAAAGCCTTTGACAAAATAAATCATAGCATACTTTTAAATAAATTATCATCATATGGATTAACTCAACCTTTTTTAAATTTAATTAAATCATACTTATCTAGAAGGAAATATTTTGCTCAATACAAACAATCGAAATCATTAGGATACGTAGCTACCTCGGGAGTACCTCAAGGATCAAATCTGGGTCCATTATTTTTTCTATTGTATATTAATGACTTACAGTTCTCAATAAAACATTCCAAATACCTTATGTATGGAGACAATGTAAAATTATATAAAGAAGTAAGGTGTATTACAGATACAATAGAACTGCAAGAAGATCTTGATTTAATATATAAATGGAGTGTAGAAAATAAACTTAACCTTAATATTAAAAAATGTGCGTTTATGATAATGTCAAGAGCGAAAGAGCGTTTTAATTGTTATTCATATACTCTTAATGGTGAGAACATGGAAGAAATTACCACATGTAAAGATTTAGGGGTAAAAATTACACGCAATTTATCATTTGATAACCATATCACTGAAGTGGTTCTTTATGCCTATAGACAGCTTGGTTTCATTATACGGAACACCAGAAATTTAAATGGTGTTGTAGCTATTTCTATGGTGTATAATAGCTTGGTTCGGGCCAAACTAGAATATACATGCGTTGTTTGGGCTCCATATTATAAATCTCTTCAGGATAAAATAGAAAGTATTCAAAAGAAATTCCTAAGGTATCTCTATTTTAAAACAATGGGAGCTTCCGCTATAAGAAACAAAATATCGTATAAAACCCTTCTAGATAAATTTAACTATGTCAGTTTGAGTAACAGACGTGAGTTTTTTCAACAATTATTTCTCTATAAAATTATAAATTCTTATGTTGACAATAGTAATTTCTTACAAAAAATTGGACTCAATGCTAGACCAGGCTATCTACGTAAGCGACATCTGTTGACTAGATGTTCCAAGAACTGAAATGTATAAAGGCTCACCATTATATAGAATATGCAGTAGGTTTAATAGCATATCAGTATTAAACAAAGATTTAGATATAGCATTACCTCTGTCTCTGTATACAAAGAAGTTGAAAAATATATTGTATTAGAATGTGAATACATGTATTTCCATATACATGTGTAAACCAATTATCTGACTGTTAATGGTTTCTTGTAATACTCTTCACGTTTAACGGTTTATACTCTTACGATAGTTATTATTGTCTTTGTCAGATATCTACAGGAATTTTGTCCGTATCATTATATTCACTATTATGTATAACATTTCTACTTCATACTCAAAAATGTTTTTTTTTCAATCCTAGGCAAAAAAAACATGGTTTGTCTTCACCATTGTTTACGTTGTTACTTCTCTTTTATTATTATTATTATTATTATTATTATTATTATTATTATTATTATTATTATTATTATTATGTCTCTTCGTTCTGAATTTTATAATTATGAATTGACTTATACAGTCTACAATATAGTACTAGAAGCAACGTAGTTGTTATGATTAACGAAAACATTATTCCGGCTACCGCATACATTATATAATCCGTTTTTAATCTTAATTCCGGAACAATTGTATCTATTTTCAAATCTAAAATTTGAATTCACATTTTTCTTATCTAACGAATGATATTTTCTTTCGGCTAAGTATACTGCCTCAGGCAATTCATAGAATATCCTGGTGTTATTTATCAAATATCCAATTGATATTACATTGTAGATAATACATATACTACTATCATAGATTATTGGCGTTTTTAATAATAAATCTACAATATTTTCATCGTAATGATATTTCATTAAGTATATATTGAACATTTGGTAAAACATTCCAATGTCTGATCTATAAATAGTATGCTTAAGTACATCATGTAAATTTACCAATCTCTTAACATCCTCATTCGATAGAATATGATATGAAAGTTGGTTATTTAAAATATTGTTTATAATCTTGTTAACCTTTTCTTGAACCAAATGCGCAAATAAATTAGTATTTTCCGGTGTGATTGATGAATATCGCAATATAACTGTTGTATTTTTTTAATTCCTGCAATACATGTTGCACCTTAACTACAATACCATGTTCCAAGGAATTCTCATTGTTAAAAGAGCATTTTAAATTTTTGAAGTCAGGTGCTAGTAAGTTCTCATGTTGAGCTAATTTTCCTATTGACGACGACAACTACTGAGTATGAAATAATTTTATGTGGAAAGACCAATTGACGATAATCGTAAAAACCAAGAGAATATAAACCTCTTATTACTATTATTTTGTATACATTTAGTCTTCCCATTTCATATACAAAATGGCAAGGTAATGAGTTAGCAATATTATTTCTGAATTCTTTTTCCCTTGTTGCATATTCATTCAATATATCATAAGCATCGGTGCATTTGTTGTGCACCGGCACAGCCTCGTGAAAATTTAAATGGATGTGTACACAACGTTGGATGAGTGTACAACATAGGCATCCTGTACCAATACCAACCCTATTTCTGTCAAAGTGTCCTGCTGTTGGTCTTCTTCCGCTACTGTCACCGTCATCATAACCATGCCCCATATTATGTTCTTCAACATGTTATTGACTGCAAGTAATTAAAATTTCCATTTTTTTAATTGTGATTAATGAATTACTTTATTTATTAAGGTGTTTAAGTATTTAATTATTTATAAATTTAATTAATTACTCATTTATTTATTTCCCATAGTTGTGCTATTTATTTATTTATTTATTTATGTTGTATTAGCACCTTAGATGTTCCGTTATACCAATCCATCAACAATGTTGTAATTTAAATAAAATCTCTATAATCCTACTTTCTCTAATTACTGTAAACAAAACACGTTTACCGGTTCAGATTTTATTGATGGAAACCGACATTTTCCTTCGGTTTCGGACGGACATTGGTTGTTCTCCTACGATCGATCTCGCAGTGCACCGATAAACTAATTTTGCTTACAGGTATCCTGCTTCAAATATTCGAAACTTATAGATCCATATATATTTTTATTTTTTAACTACCGAAATATCGTAAAACATCAGTATCCATTTTCATTTGTCCTAGTCATCACTATCCGAACTCTGCTCACCATTATCGTCACTTCCTTCTTCCTTTCCTCCTACAAACGGTTTGATTCTTTGGATGTCAATCTTGTCAACCTTCTTCCAGACCTTTCGCAGTTTCATATTTTACCTTGTACGAATTATTGTTCACCCTTTCAAAAATAACTCCTCTAATATAAATCTTCCTCCAAAACATGCTGGGATACCGACTCGCGTCATCTCTTTGATCCATACTTTTTGACCCACGTCAAATGTTGGTTGGAAATATCTTTTCTCAATCTTTTTCTTCTGGGATTTGAATCTTTTCTGTAAATTTTGGTATGCTTTTTTTCGTGCTTCCTTTGCTGCTTGTATTCGCGCATCGTTCTCTATATACTCGCAGGATATGTTAAGATCTTGTTCAAGGAACGTTCTTGTTTCACGTCCAGTCAGTAAATAATATGGCGAATATTTTGTTCCATCGTGTACTTGGGTGTTCATCGTAAACACTATACATGGTAGAATTTCATCCCAATTGGTAAACTCCTTACTTATGTAGTGCTTCATCACCTGATGAGTCAAACCAATAGCCCGTTCAGTACCCCCAATACCACAATGTGCATCTGTATTATCGAAATATAGCCTAGTTCCAAATCTTTCCGGCAATTCTTTCATTATCCGACTGAGATGTCCATTAAGTCTATCATGGTTCAAAATTTCTGGCACGCCGTGTTTAGTAATCAACTTCTGCTATTATCTCTGTTGTAAGAGCTGGTACAGCGCGAGCGATCACATATCTAGTGGCATTATCGACAAAAACAATGATGTACTTATTCCTATGTTTTTTAAACCGTTTAAAAGGCACAATTTCGTCCAAAGTCACAAACTGGAACGGCATACAGCTTGGATACGTTTGTGCATGAAGTGGCGTCCTTCCTGTCTTCTTTTCTGGATATGGCAGCTAACGCACTGGCCGACCTTCTCCAAGAAAAAACTTTTTCATATTTGGAAAGTAAACTGTTTCAATGCACGTTTATAACATTTAGTGAAGGAATAATGTCCTCCACCGTAAATACAACAGTGCAGACTTCGAAGTACTTACTCCCTCAACGCAGAAGGAATGCATAAAAGGAATTTCATTCCACATGCCATCTTCTGAGTCCTATACAACCTTCCATCCTTAACCACATACTATCGCACTTGTTTTTCAGCCTTTATATCTGCATTCTCGGGATGTTCGATTGCATTCATTATAGGACCAAACAACAAATTATTTATTTGAAGTTCTCCAACATCTCTGGCGTTGGCTGGATGTCTGTGTTCCTTGACAGAATGTCGCTCGGGTTCTTCTCTCCTGCACAATGAACTGGGATGTATTGATACTGCGCCATCTCAAGACTATACCGTAATAACTTGGGAGATAACTTAGGTGTTGTATGAAGGTACTTAATGCATCTACAATACGTGAACAACTCAAATTCCTTGTTATACAGATAATAATTAAATGCCTTTAAAGCACTAACCACGGCAAGAATTTCAAGCCCAACTATGCGCCTCTTTGTTTCCTGGGGCCGTAACACCCTACTATAATACGCAATGGGTGCCCACTCGTTGTTTTCCTGCTTCTACATCAGGGCGGCTCCTATGGACTTCATAGATGCATCGGTGTAAATTCTTGTTTTCAAATTTTCCCTGAATTGTGCCAACAGTGGTGCACTTAGCAACGCTTCTTTTAACCTCTCAAACCCTTTTTGATGTTCTTCTGACCAAACAAACTTATGTCCCTTTCTCAGCGACGACTGGAAAACCGCCGAAATTTCCGCATAATCCTTGGAAAATTTTCTCACATAGTTAGTTAGTCCCAAAAACGATTTTAATTCTTCTGCCGACTTCGGTGGCTCACAGGTTTTAATGGCTTGTATAACTTTCGGACTTATTTCGTAACCAGCGCCACTCACGGCGTGAGCCAATGCTAAAAGTTTTTGCTTCATGAACTGGCATTTCTCTACCGACAATTTCAATCCATATTTTCTCAACCTCTGAAAAATAGATTTTAATACTGTCACCATTTTCTCTTGCTCATTCACGTACACGAACACATCGTCCATGTAATATGACACCGCCTAACGTTTGCGAGTGTCATAGCCATCATTTTGTATAAATAGCTGGAGACTGGACATATCCTATAGATAGAACCTTGTAGGAATATGCTCCTATCCCTGGTATATTGAACGCAGTGTACTGTCGTGAATTCTTTCTTATTGGAACTTGGTCGTACACTGATTTTATATCGAGGACGCTAAAATATTTATGACCCCGTACCTGTCAAAATTTGGTGTATAGGTTGTAACGCACGGAATGAAACTTAACTTTACTATTGAGATATCGACAATCCAAACAAGCTCTAATAGCTCCTGGCGGTTTCTTAAGAAACAGCATCGGCGAATTATACGAGCTACTACTCTCTTCCATAAAGTTTTGTTTAATAAAATATTTATCTGGTCTTTATCTTTGTCTTTTAAAATTATAGGGATGGGATATTGTTGTTTTGACTCTAATTCGATTTTATGTTCTACTCCTTTTACTCTGCTAATTCGTTCTCTTTCCACGCAAAAACGTCTGCGTTGTCGTAGCACAGCTTCTATATCTTATTTTTAATTTCAGGTTTTGTTTTTGCTCCAAATTTCAATCTCGACTTATCAAAATTTTCTCTCGGCTCAAATACCTTATCAATCTCTTCCTCGGTCAATCCTTCCAGTCTCAACTCTTTCTCCCTCATATATTCCTCTGCTTCACCACTCTTCAAATTCCGTGTTAACATAATTGCTTTACTGGATGGATTTATTACTTCTAACTTATCATTTTCTTTTGATAACAACGCCCTGGATATCAGCACATTATATTGTTGTTCCAATTTTATATATGTTTCCAACAAAACTCATTCCCATTCCAGGAATTAAACAGGTTTACTTCTACAGTAGTTCTACTTCTTGGCAACAATCTAACTTTATGTTTTAATACCCAGTTTGGTGTCAAGCTCATCTCAATAGCTGTATTTTCTGACACTAATCTTGGTTCTTGATCGTTACCATGTCTCATTCTAAGTTTCCCAAATCTTTGTACTATTATCTTATTATTCCCGTAATCAAAGTGAAAATTATGTGATTTTAGAAAGTCATTTCCTATCAATACCTGATATGGAAAATCTTTAATTACTCTAAAGGCCAGATTAAATGTCTGATTAGCAATTTTGAACTTTATAATTGCTAATTTATTAATCACTTAGACTTTCTGCGTAATACCGCGTATTTTCGTTTTCTGGGGAATTACTCTAGCACTAGGTGGTATTAGTTTCACGTTTATAATAGAAATCTGGGATCCGCTATCTAGTAACGCTATCACTTGCTTATTATCTACCTCTATAGGTATTATCTTTCAGGAAAGTAAATGTACACCTATTTTTCGAGTCTGGCATTCCTGCGCTCCATCCGTGGAGAGTATGAGAATTAAATCAATCAAATATTTACTGAGGGGCAAAAAGAAAAGATTAATCTGAATAAGACATTGCAGAGGAGCACAAGCTGTGAATACGAATAGTGCATAGTGTAAATAAAGGACGACACCGAAAGAGAAAGCCAGAAACAGCTGTTAAACTTAGAAAAAAGAGTAAAAATTGTCCAAGTGGGAACAAAAAACACAAATACAAAAATACGCCGACAACTAGACGTTCACCATGCCATGAGCTTGGTGTAGTTGGTAAGGGGCTGGCTTACAAATGCGAAGGATGTAAGTTCGAGTCCTCGGCAAGGACATTTTTTAAAAATTTTGTTAATAATACATACAGCTCATGAGAGATGGTAAAAGAGGTCGTATTTTGTTTTTCGTAGCAATTATTATTGGTAATGTTTAGTACTGATAATACTTTTTAACTTTGCGTATTGCTTTTATTGTTTTCTTCATTTCCAAAGAGAAGAATATCCGAACAAATGCCACCAAAATTCCTCATATTTTGAATGTAAACGCCATTTGCAATTAGTGAAGAATAAAAATTGAACGTTCCGATGTAGCTGCAAAAAGTAAAAAGAAAAGCATGGAAGTGGACCATACTTATGGTTATTAAAAATACAATTTCTACATGCCTTACACCTCCCGACCACGTTTCTACGTTAGCAAGTAAGAGGTTTGTGTTTAGGTTAGGCTGGTCAATACGTTTTGCAAAGGGGACCGGTTTAGCTCTGACGCACCACAGGTGCGAGAAGGGAGAAAAACACTTTTTTCTCTCCCTCTGTGTGTCTATTTATCTATCTATCTGTATATATATATAACGCTATTTGTGAATGCCATAACCACCTTAATTTTCAGCGGATTGAGACAAAATTTGGCACAAACTTTAATTGTTGAAATATCTTGATGAGTTCGTTAACCAGAATAATGAGATGAAAATGATCAAAATGGTGGCCCTTCAAACTCTTAAAAAGTTCCAAGGGAACCAAATTTCGCCCATAAATAGGTATTCAAAAAGTTTGAATAAAATTTCCTCTTTTACTGAAATATTTGTGTGCAGGGACTTATTGAAATATTGGGCCCGATTAATCGCCTAAAGAAGGTTCACGCCCTTTCGCTACGGTCAGGATTTTTTTTTGCAGGAGGGGGTATTTTCCTATCGGAACAAGATGATTGCTAGTGATGATATGAAATTACACATTGAAAGTGAAGTAACTTGTGTAACGTGTTATTTGAAAGAATAATATAATAAATGTGCATTCCTCTAACACAGAGAACTGTAGATCATGTATTTCGAGTTCGGGAGCCTGAATGGCGAGGAGTGTTATTTGATTTGCTTTCTAGTAACACATTGCATTGCAAATAAAGGTAGGCAACATTAGTGGTAAGTAAAACAACAACAACAACAACAACAACAACAATAATAATAATAATAATAATAATAATAATAATAATAATAATAATAATAATAATAATAATAATAATAATAATAATAGGAGTTGTTTGCGGCAAGGCAATATCTTCCTCAATTCTTCTTCAAACGTAATGACTGTAACGCCATATCTCCCTTACAAACAAAATATTGGCAATTTATATCGAGAGAACGGGAAACTGTAGAGCGATGGGACCAACGTTGGACAGTATGTACTCACAGTCAAGGTAACCAGACGTCCCGTTTTAGCCGGGACACTCCCTTATTATCAACCGTTGTCCCGTTTCTTTCAGATTCTCAAACGGGACGCCTGAATGTCCCGTTTTTAAGAAAACATGACCAGGTGTCCCGAAATTATTATTCAAAATATAAATGGTCAATGCTAATTCTACACTCTTCCCGTACTAACACTCATTCGGAAGGTTCAGCCGTGCCTAGAACTTCTGAATATTCAAATGAGAATTGAGTGTTCTGTGGTTCAAGTGGAAATTGAGTGGGAATTCTGGGTGTTGAAATAGTTAAAAGTATTGTTGGGTAGTACTTAAGTTAGAAACGCTGTGTTATCATTCTTACTTGTGTATTTTGTAAATTGAGGTGAGGTGATTTTAGTTTAGCGTCCCGTTCAGCAGCGAAGCTATATGAGACGTGGACTTACTGATCAACGTGGAATCCGAACCACATGAGCTATTTTGCAAATTGAAAACACCGCTGAATCCCAAAATGCAATGTGGAAGTCACCCCACCCCCCGTCGCAGATTCGTATGCGTCCCGTTTTTGAAAGTAAAAGTTCTGGTCACCTTGCTCATAGTACTCAGAAAATTAAGCGATTTCAATGCAAAATGAACGAAGAGTCGTTGTCATGGGTAGTCATGGAGCCACGGCAGAGCCCTCTTTAGGCAAAATGTCGATAGCTTATATCGAGAAAACAGGAGGAGATAGTGGGATGGGACCAACGTTGGACACCGTGGACCCATAAGGCGCATCGAAAAAATTAGGGAGGCGGGCGCCAGCCAGCCTTACTTATTTCCACATAATAATATAAAATTATATTGTCGAAATACACACACGAGTTAGCTACTATTATTTCATATTATTATTATTATTATTATTATTATTATTATTATTATTATTATTATTATTATTATTATTATTATTATTATTATTATCATCTACAGCGTCTTTTCATTACGTGAGCATGTTTGACATGAAACCAAAGAGAAAATCCATCCTGTAGCGAAAAGAAACAATACTTTCTCTCAAATGGATAAAAAATCAAGCCGAGATTGATTCGAACTCGCATGGACGGCGCGAAAAGCCAGTGCTTTGTCCACTATTTTTTTAACTGACTCACCGAACGCGTTTCAGTAACTTACTTATTGCTAATTTTACTTGCTTCACTCGTTTAACTTGCTTTTTCTAATAACTTATAACGACAGGGACACGAACACAGAAACATCGAGAACAGTTAAAAATGATAAATGCTCTCCCGCCGAGAATCGAACCCGGGACTCCATACACCCAAGGCTCACGTGCTAGCCTCTAGACCAGCGGGGATGGCAACGCTCGCTCCCTGTGTCGTTAGGGATTACGGCCACTGTATTGCCAGCCATCACTTCTGTGGGTTGTATACTATGATCACATGTTTCTTCTTTGCTGGAAGAGTAAAACCTACATTATATGTAATACATGAGGTAATTAGACCTACATGCTCTTCATATAATGTAATAAAAGGACCATGCTGTCGGATTTTAATACGGAAACTGCTGTCGGATTTTAATACATGACGTATTGCAGGATACAACATGCTTTGCATTACTTGTTTGTTTGTAGACAGCTACTAGCTTAGTGTTCTGAAAGGTTGTGTATAAACTAGGGATAGCCCGTTTCGGATTTATTAGTTTTCGGACTCCCGAAAGTAAAGCCGGACAAATTCCGGAATTCGGAAAATTCCAATTTTGTAATAATTTCGGAATTCGAAAAATCCGGAATTTAGAAATTTCTGATTTCGTTAACATTCCGGAATTCGGAAAATCCGGATTTTTTTCGAAATTCGGAGATTTTCTCAATTCCGGAATTTTCTAAATTCCGGATTCTTTCCGAGTTCCGAAATTCTTCTGAGTTCCGGAGTTTAACTGAATTCCATAATTTTGCGAAATCCGGAAAGTGAAAGTTCCGCTTCCGAAAAATGAATTTATTTTGGTTAATATGAATCATGGCGGAAATAAGTCTTTGACCAGGTAATGGCGACTGCTTTGAAAGAAATGGGGAGTATGAGAATTCAATCTGTCATATTTGTAGTTTCGTGTGGAGAAACAACGAACTTGTGAGCCAGTGGTTTAAGAAAAACTCAAGTTATTAATGTAAACATTGCCGACTTCGTAAAAGAAATACGAAAGACATTTTGAATCGAAAAATATAACAAACAAGTTTGCAAGCGGAGAAAAAGAAACCTAACGTAACCAGACTAAAGACGAATCGTTTACCGCGTAGCGATCGCAGTTCAGTGGTCAAGGTGCTTGTGCGAATGCATTGATGGCGATTGATCAGCGATAACATACGTTTTATTATATTCAGATATTTCAATACTTGAACTATCAAATCTTCAGGAATAATAATAGTAATAATAATAATTATTATTATCTCGTAGAAGATTAAAAGCTAGAAGCTAAATTATCGCTCAAGTCATACCATTACAAGCAGAAACGTGACATTTGGAAAGAATATTTCGGTTTGGTTTAATGTTGCTCACGAGAAGAGGAGTTTCTCATCTCGTTTCTAAAACAAATAAAATAACATGAGAATTAACATTTTACATTCGAGACGGGTCAGAGCTAAATCAAAATTTTCGTCTCTCTTTGGAGATGAGAATCGAGACGAGACGAAAAGTATCGTAAACATTTCCCGTCTTGTCTCGAATCTCGAAATAGTGTATGTCCATTCTTTAAGTAACAATTGCTCTGTAGACTGAATCTCATAGGCTATTTCGTTACATTGTATTTCAGAACTCATTGAATTATGCTCTGTGTAGGTATTTTTGTAGCAAAGCTTTTATATTTACCTCTGCATATTCTAAAAATTAGTTTATTATATGCCTTACTGTCGCGTGATATTCAGTTATATTTATTACAGTTATTTTCCTCAAAACATACAGTAGAATACTTTCTACATGAAACTTCAATGAAACGTTCTAGTTTAAAATGTTGGTAGTTGCAGAGCTGTGTCTTGAAGGTACGGAACCCTTTCCCCGAAATCTCTACTTTTAAGTAAGTTTTACCAAATTTCAGGGCACGTTTAAAACTTTTATTATTATTATTATTATTATTATTATTATTATTATTATTATTATTATTATTATTATTATTATTATTATTATTATTATTATTATATCACCACCATGTATAATCTTTAAAAGATATACGGTTTGTATCTGAATAGTAAAAGCTAATTGACTGTCGATGTCGGTCCTCTGGAAGTCTTCAGGAGGCAAGGACATCGGTCACGCTCTGGGTTTGAGTTCCGAAGGGGCAAGTATTCGGGCTCGAGCAAAAAATTGTTAAAAGTTATAGGCTTCAGCCAAACATATTCAAAATAGCTGGGACCCGGTTTGGGATTGTCAACGGCTCGAGCGGCTCGGCTTACAGCTCATTCAATATCGAACCGAATCGAGAAGTGAGCCGAGCCAACAGCTCACCCAACCGAGCCGATTTGAGCCATCGGCTTAGTTGAGCTGAGTCGAAACGTGCTGATGAACTAGTTTCAACTTAGCTGGCTCGGACCGGTTCACATGAGGCGAGTAGGTGACCCATCCCAACCGAGAAAGCTCGAGCCATCGGCTCAATTGAGCTGAGTCGATGGCTTGTTCCAACTAAGCCGGCTCGGGTCATCGGCTCATCCCAACCGAGCCGACTCGAGCTGTTCGCTCAGTTGATACGAGCCGAGCCGGTTGATATCACTACCCGAGTTGGTCTTCTGCTTGGGCTCAAGAATTCGACCGTGCAGATCTCAGCCTTGATTTTAAGAACTACAGTATATACTTATATTGGTGATTACGACATTTGAGGCTGTCTCGTAATAATAATAATTTAAAAAAAAACTCTTGTCTTCTCGTTATCTAGACGAGACGAGATACACTAAAATTGCCCCACGAGATGCACTAAAATTACGAGATGAGACGCACCTCTGTCGTGAGCAACACTAAAAGTATTCCACATTACTGCTTACATTTCTCATGGCTTTTGCTTTCCAGTCTAATCAGGCCAATATTTCAAAACGAGTTAAAACGAGCTGAACGAGTGAGCGAGCCATTATCAAACTCAACTCAACTCGAAACTCGACCTCGAAAACAGCGACTTGGCTCGGAACTCAATTCAAGAAAATTACCTTTGACTCGACTCAAATTGTACTCGAGTCGAATTGAATTTTGGCTCGACTCGTGCTCATCGCTATTCGTATTTGTATTTTATGTTTCCACTTCAACAATGTCTACTCTTTCTTCTCTTTTACCTGCTGTTTCTGGATTTCTCTTTCGGTGTCGTCCTTTATTTACACCGTGCACTGTTCTTATTCCCAGCTTGTGACCCGCTTCAATGTCTTATTCAGTTTAGGCTTTTTTCCTTACCTTGACTACACATGTGATTGATTTAATTCTCACTTTCCGCGCAGGATCGATGAAAATTTTTATTATTATTATTATTATTATTATTATTATTATTATTATTATTATTATTATTATTATTATTATTATTATTATTATTATTATTATTATACTATTGAACTTGCACGGCGAAATTACTGTATAATACGATATCATTTCTGTAATTTTACTCCATTGTATGTTATTTAGTTTATTAATGGGCACAGAAACATTATTGGTTCGTTCCAAACATGTTCATGTAATGATATTTCCACCAAAGTGCATGCCGTACTTAATTTATTCGTTGATCTGGAGACAATTTAGTGCCCATTAATAAACTAAATAACATACAATGAAATAAAATTACTGAAATGATATCGTATTATACAGTAATTTCGCCGTGCAAGTTCAATAGTATAATAATAATAATAATAATAATAATAATAATAATAATAATAATAATAATAATAATAATAATAATAATAAAACATTTTCATCGGTCCTGCGCGGAAAGTGAGAATTAAATCAATCACATGTGAAGTCAAGGTAAGGAGAAAAGCCTAAACTGAATAAGACATTGAAGCGAGTCACAAGCTGGGAATAAGAATAGTGCATGGTGTTAATAAAGGACGACACCGACAGAGAAATCCAGAAACAATAGGTAAACGAAGAAAAAAAAAGAGTAGAAATTGTTGAAGTGGAAACAAAATACAAATACGAAAAGGGATGAGCACGAGTCGAGCCAAAATTCGACTCGACTCGAGTTCAATCCGAGTCGAGTCAAAGGTATTTTTCTTGAGTTGAGTTCCAAGCCAAGGCGCTGTTTTCGAGGTCGAGTTTCGAGTTGAGTCGAGTTTTATAATGGCTCTCTCGCTCGTTCAGCTCGTTTCAACTCGTTTTGAAATAATGGCCTGATTAGACTGGAAACCGAAAGCCATGAGAATTGTAGGCAGTAATGTGGAATACTTTTAGTGTTGCTCACGACAAAGGTGCATCTCCTCTCGTAATTGTGGTGCATCTCGTGGGGCAATTTTAGTGTATCTCGTCTCGTCTAGATAACGAGAAGACAAGAGTTTTGTTATTATTATTATTATTACGAGACAGCCTCAAATGTCGTAATCACCAATATAAGTATATACTGTAGTTCTTAAAATCAAGGCTGAGACCTCCACGGTCGAAATCTTGAGCCCAAGCAGAAGACCAACTCGGGTAGTGATATCAACCGGCTCGACTCGTATCAACTGAGCGAAGTTGTTGTATTACTATACATCTGCTTCCGCCCCTGTCAAATCTGGTCGATCTCGTTGACGCGACATATTTGCTTTTTTATACCCCTTTCTTCGTTTACTGAACAAAACAGTAGCTATTCTGAAATTTACTACTGCGCATGCCTCGTAGATAAATATTTCTGATGCCAATAGTTTCCGTTTTGTCCAAGGAATGTTCTTTTTCTTATTCCCAGCATGACCCTTTTATTACATTATATGAAGAGCATGTAGGTCTAAATACCTCATGTATTACATATAATGTAGGTTTTACTCTTCCAGCAAAGAAGAAACATGTGATCATAGTATACAACCCACAGAAGTGATATCTGGCACTACAGTGGTCGTAATCCCGCTGGTCTAGTCGCTAGCACGTGCGCCTTTCGTGTATGGAGTCCCCGGTTCGATTCCCGGCGGGAGAGCATCTATGATTTTAAACTGTTCTCAATGTTTCTGTGTTCGTGTCCCTGTCGTTATAAGTTATTAGAAAAATCAAGTTAAACGATTGAAGCAAGTAAAATTAGCAATAAGTAAGTTACTGAAACACGTTCGGTGAGTCAGTTAAAAAAAATAGTGGACAAAGCACTGGCTTTTCGCGCCGTCCATGCGAGTTCGAATCAATCTCGGCTTGATTTTTTATCCATTTGCGAGAAAATATTGCTTCTTTACGCTACAGGTAGTCCACGCTTTTCGTATTTTTCGCTGTCGTTCACAGTTAAAGTAACTGACTATTATTCTTTCTACGAATGATGGATCTTCTTTTTGGCTTCATGTCAAACACGCACACGCAATGAAAAGACGCTATCGATACTACTACTACTACTACTACTACTACTACTACTAATAATAATAATAATAATAATAATAATAATATGAAATATTAGTAGCTAACTCGTGTGTGTATTTCGACAATATAATTTTATATTATTATGTGGAAATAAGTAAGGGTGGCTGGCGCCTCCCTATTTTTTTCGATGCGCTTTATGGGTCCACGGTGTCCAAAGTTGATCCCATCCCACTATCACCTCCCGATATAGGTTATTGCCACTTTGCCTAAAGACGGCTCTGCCGTGGCCCCATGAGTACCCACGACAATGACTCTTCGTTCATTTTGCATTGAAATCGCTTATTTTTCTGGGTACTAAGAGTGCATACTGTCCAACGTTGCTCCCATCGCTCTACAATTTCCCGTTCTCTCGATATAAATTGCTATTATTTTTTTAAAGGAGATATGGCGTTACAATCATTACGTTTGAAGAAGAATTGATTAAGATATTACCTTGCCACAAACAACACCTATTATTATTATTATTATTATTATTATTATTATTATTATTATTATTATTATTATTATTATTATTATTATTATTATTATTATTATTATTATTATTATTGTTTTACTTACCACTAATGTTGCCTACCTTTATTTGCAATGCAATGTGTTACTAAAAAGCAAATCAAATAACACTCCTCGCCATTCAGGCTCCCGAACTCGAAATACATGATCTACAGTTCTCTGTGTTAGAGGAATGCACATTTATTATATTATTCTTTCAAATAACACGTTACACAAGTTACTTCACTTTCAATGTGTAATTTCAATATCATCACTAACAATCATCTTGTTCCGATAGGAAAATACCCCCTCCTGCAAAAAAAAAAATCCTGACCGTAGCGAAAGGGCGTGAACCTTCTTTAGGCGATTAATCGGGCCCAATATTTCAATAAGTCCCTGCACACAAATATTTCAGTAAAAGAGGAAAATTTATTCAAACTTTCTGAATACCTATTTATGGGCGAAATTTGGTTCCCTTGGAACTTTTCAAGAGTTTGAAGGGCCACCATTTTGATCATTTTCATCTGATTATTCTGGTTAACGAACTCATCAAGATATTTCAACAATTAATGTTTGTGCCAAGTTTTGTCTCAATCCGCTGAAAATTAAGGTGGTTATGGCATTCACAAATAGCGTTATATATATACAAATAGATAGATAAATAGACACGCAGAGGGAGAGAAAAAGTGTTTTTCTCCCTTCTCGCACCTGTGGTGCGTCAGAGCTAAACCGGGCCCCTTTGCAAAACGTATTGACCAGCCTAACCTAAACACAAACCTCTTACTTGCTAACGTAGAAACGTGGTCGGGAGGTGTAAGGCATGTAGAAATTGTATTTTTAATAACCATAAGTATGGTCCACTTCCATGCTTTTCTTTTTACTTTTTGCAGCTACATCGGAACGTTCAATTTTTATTCTTCACTAATTGCAAATGGCGCTTACATTCAAAATATGATGAATTTTGGTGGTATTTGTTCGGATATTCTTCTCTTTGGAAATGAAGAAAACAATAAAAGCAATACGCAAAGACAAAAAGTATTATCAGTACTAAACATTACCAATAATAATTTATACGAAAAACAAAATACGACCTCCTTTACCATCTCTCATGAGCTGTATGTATTATTAACAAAAATTTTTAAAAATGTGCTCGCTTAAGATTCGAACCGGCGACCTTTGCATTTATAAGCCAGCACCTTAACTACTACACCAAGATCATGGCATGGTGAACGTTTAGTTGTCGGCGTGTTTGTTGTATTTGTGTTTTATGTTCCCACTTCAACAATTTTTACTCTTTTTTCTAAGTTTAACAGCTGTTTCTGGCTTTCTCTTTCGGTGTCGTCCTTTATTTACACTATGCACTATTCGTATTCACAGCTTGTGCCCCTCTGCAATGTCTTATTCAGATTAGACTTTTCTTTTTGCCCCTCAGTAAACATTTGATTGATTTAATTCTCATACTCTCCACGGATGGAACACTGGAATGCCAGACTCGAAAAATAGGTGTACATTTACTTTCCTGACAGATAATACATATACCATATTATTCTCCTGGAGTACTCAGGCTATCGCTTCTCTTGTTCTACTATACTTTTCCCCTCTAAATATGTCTGGACAATTTACAGTACTCTCTAGTTTAAATTCTAAGCAGCTATTGGTTGATAATATGTAGTACCATTTACTTGAGCCTGTACTGCTTGCATATAACTCTCTTCACCTTGACTTTGTTGGCCTTGCTCATGAGAACTTATATGTTGACATCGATTTCTTCTTGCCAATACCCTTATCTGCCTCTATCGTTCCACCAGTTGCCTCTGTTGCCTTACCTGTCGAAAATCCATTATTATTTTCTGTATTATTCCAGCCATTTCTTCTAAAATTATTCTGATTTCTACCGCCGTTATTATTGTTCCACGTTATATTATTATTATTTCTGTACTGATTTCTTCCATTATTTCTAAATTGTCTATTTCCACTATTGTTTCCAAAGTTCAGAGTTCTTCCAGAAATATCCTCTTTATTTTCCTGTTTATCACTATCCTGCAACTTTGTTGATAACGCTAACTGTAATTGGCCTATCTTTTTCTCTAATTGTGCAATTTGTGTTAAGCTTTGGGTTCCTGCTTAATGTTTGTTACCTCTTTATTCTTGCTATCTTTTCGAAACATCTCTCGACCTATCTCCGTATCACTATCGTCTTCTTTTACTTGTTCTCTAATCTTTTTCACTAAATCTTTCATTGTTGTTTTTCCGGTTTCTCTTTTTACACGTTTGTCTACGTTGCACTTATTTCCGTATATCTTTTTAAATCTTCTACGAACTTATCCAAAGTCGAGATGCTACAGTCCCTACTTTCTCCATGTAGTAAGGCTGCAGTCCACTAACTATAATCCCGATTTTCTTTTTATCTGTCATTTTTGAATCCAATCTCTTGCACATAACGAGAATATCGTATACATAGTTTATAATCGGCTCATCTTCCTGACGTAACCGTTCCCGGATTCTTTCTTCTATATCTAAGCTTACGTTTGTTCGAGTAAACACCTCAACTATCTAATCCTGTAGTTCCTTATAGGTTATATCGTCCAAAGTTTTCCTCTTTAAGAACAACTTGCTAACTGTCTACCAACCCTTTAAATACTCTTGGCAATTATTCTTTTCGCTTATTTTCTGCGACACCTGCCATTTGGCATGCATGATCAAACTCGTCAAAAAATGATACGTCACCCAGTTCTTTAAATCAAATTTGGGAAGTTTATTTACATCCGCGTAATAAGTCATGTTCGATGCCATTTTTGTTTCACTATTATTATCTAAACTATGATTTACGTATTTAATATGTAAAAAATTTTCGCCAAACTGAATAATTGATGGGTAATCTTCGGAAAATGATTTTACTACCGGTCTAATTGGAAAATTAAACACAGGTCCGTTTTCTGATGCAAACCTTGGACTTGCTGGCTCCACTTCCGCATTTTGATTATTTATTTGCACTTGTTTTCGTTTTTCAGGCGTTCCCAAACTAAATAAATTATTAAACTCTACTCTAATGCCTTTATTCACTTTCTGTGCTCTAGTTAACACTGTATTTCCACTCATTTATTTATTAAATATTAACTCCAAAATAACTTTACTTAACCTACGTTGGGCGTGGTTGGTGAGGGTTAACCTATTTCCTTATTACTAACTTTAATTTCCTTTAACGTTTCTACTTAAAGATTAATTTTATTTTAAATTTAACAAACTAAATTGTTGCATTTATACGTTAATATTCCGGGGTATCGAACCAAAGGTTGCCTTCACCATGACAATGGTGGGTTAATTAATAATATGACAGAGAAATACAAACTAAACTCCTCCGAAATCGAATCAAAAGCATCTCCACCATACTAGTGGTGGGTTGATATACCTAAGAAAGTTATGAACGACCGGGAATCGAACCAAAATCTCCTCCACCACAACAATGGTGGGTTAATATACCTAAGAAACTTATGAACGAACCGGGAATCGAACCAAACGCATCTCCACCATAACAATCTCCTCGTGTTGTTCCTATAGCTTTCGGGGATGAATGCGTTGTGACACGGAGAAGTTGTTTCTACAAATTATCTGAAATGAGTAGGTTTCAATAAATCTAGTTACTAGCGAGATGATAATTCAGTAAATCAAAGAAACACTCAACTTCATCTCTATTATCTCATGTATCCTGATCAATTAGAAAGTGTAATGTGTAATTGTGTTGTAATAGAGGATATGGCCTAATGAATTCAGATCACAGTACTCAAGTATCTGGAGATTTAACCACGTAACACTTATAGTTGAGATACACATACCTTAAGCTGTTCTGACTGCTTGGACCGACGAATGTGCCAAACCTGGGTTTCTCTCTGGACTACGTTGCCAGTTCTTGAGAAAGTCGAAGGTCTTAGCTCTCGGTAATGACCGTGGAAATATATCGCTCTCACGTCTACCGAATAAGTAAACTACTAAGGCTTGTACTGGCAGCTCGGCGACTGGCCGACTAGAAGCCAACTATCATAAGATGGTAGTTAGTAATATTCGTAACCGTCCAATCTTAATACTGCTAGTTCGAGTATCAAACTCTGATCTGGAACTCCGTCCTCGATCCAATGTAGATCTGGTTTTTATTCTCCATTCCAGACGATGGAATTCGCCGTTTCATGTCTCGACGTTGGCTACCTCAACTATTGGTCAAACTTTCGTTGCAAACCTTACCACATCATGACCGTATTCGCAGACAGTCAATCTTTGCTAATCTGAATATTATGCTATATACAAATTGTGTTTGTGCTAACAAAGTGGTTTCATTACATCTTTCTGAAATTCAGGCTAATATCAATTTTTCTTAATTTCTATTCACACCATACTGCGAGCTAGCATCTCGAAAGTATTTCACGAACATCAAAACACAACCATGCGTAAGTTGATTACATAAACAAAAATTAAAAAAAAACAATAACAATAACAATAGCACGTGCCATTCCAACACATCACAATTTTACATCTTTCTTTGTAGTTTCATAACTCAGACTTGACTTTATTTAAATTACAATTATGTAAGTCAACAATAAACAACCTATAATAATTTAATATTATTTTCCATGTAGTTACATTATTTAATATTTTAACGCATTCCTAATTTTCTGTATTACGGTCCCGATGCACTTCCATGTATTTAGTTTTCTCTCCAATTACTTCTAAACCCATGTCCCTGCTAGCGTTTACTAAGACCTCAGCATTTCTTTCTATTGTTCTCCTTTAACATATTAAATTTACATCATCAGCGTACGCCATAATGTGGTGAACACCGTTCAACTGTAGGCCCTGTTTGCTATCTTTGATTTTCCTTATAGCGTATTCCAGGACAAAGTTGAACAGTAATGGCGACAACGCATCTCTATGTTGCAGGCCATTCTCGAGGTGAAAGCTCGTGGATAAAATTTCCTACCCGCACTTTACTTTGGGATTCATTTAAACATGCTTTGATTAACCTAATTAGCTTTTTCCTTATTCCAAATTGTGTAAGAAAGTTGTACAATGTTTCTCTCCTAACCGAGTCATAAGATTTCTAAAATCAATAAATAGTTGATGTCCCAGGATATTGTATTCATATTTATTTTCGAGTGTTTGGTGAATGCTGAGTATTTGTTCGATAGTTGATCGATTTCGCCTAAATCCGCACTGATAATCTCCAATAATTTCATCTACGTATGAGGTCAATCTTGCTAATAGAATGTTCGAAAGGATTTTATAGGATGTTGACAGAAGAGAGATGCCTCGATAATTATTACAGTCAGTTTTGTCGCCTGATTGTGGATTGGAACAATGATTGATTCTTTCCACTCTTGTGGCAATCATTCCTTGTTACAGATAAGGAGAATGAGTTTGAGTATTTTGTTCCACAATTTTTCGCTTCCAGCTAAAATTAACTCAGCCGAAATGTCACCTTGTTTTTTTTTTTTTTAATTTCTTTATAGCGGTTTCTACTTTTATTCGGTTGGGTTCTGGAATATACGGTTGTGCTGTATTTATCTCCTTTTCTCCAGGCTCACTAGTTTTTGGTTGCGTGTTAAGCATATCGTCAAAGAAATCTTTCCATCTATTTAAGATGCTATCCGTGCCAGTGAGAACTGTACCGTCGGATTTCTTTAATATATAAGCACGAGGTTGATAGCCTTTCTTAAATTCGTTGATTCCCTTATAAATGTCTCGTATTATCTTCAAGTTCCTTAATTTTAGCTTTCAGAAAATCGCGTTTCTTTGTTCTAAAAGTTTTGGAAGTTTCCCGCCTAATATCTGCGAAATTTTGTGTAGTTATTTCATTCGGATTTTGTAGCCAGCGTAATTTTGCCTGTTTTCTCTTCTCTGCTAGTTATGCATGTCGTAATACTGCCTACAGGCTGTTCTTACATGTTCATCCATGAAAGCGAATTTAGAAAATAAAATTTGGACATCATCTTAACAAAGCTTGGTCCAAAGTTACATGTGTCAGTGGATTCGAACCAAGAGAATTTATTACTAGATCCATTCAAAATTACAGATAGTAACCGTTTGCCATCGGTATATCATTGATCAACTGACAATCTTCAGAGAAACACCGTAGAAGGGCAAGGAAGCATTGTTCCTTCAACTTCACAAGCAACTTTTACTTTTCATGACTTGACCCGTACACCTACAAAATATAGTCGTTCGTCTCAGAGAAAAACGACAACAAAACTAGGTTTAAATGCAGTGAGAACAATTTAGAGGTATAGAATGAAAACATGCTAAAGTCATTTTTCATTTTTTTAGGAAACGATGAAAACGTGACACACTTATGTTTCAGAATTGTTCAACATATTTTTAGTGGTCAGTACTTAATGCAGACGAGTGAATTCTACTGCTAAACAAAATATTGTTCAACAATTTAGAAATATAAGAGTGTGACAGTTGTATTTTTTTTTCCTAAAAATATGAAAAATAGAGCACAGAAGTTTTGCTTCTTTACCCCTGAATTGTCACCTCTGTAGAGTTTATGGATGGTCATCGAAAAAATCGCTAACAAGAGGAGTACTCGAAATGTTTAATTTTCTAAGCCTAGCCAACGAACCTCTGAAGCATGGAGATCCTTGCGCAAACTCAACGACCACTACGTTTGTTCTATATGTAAGGTTCAGTACAACGATAGTCCTGATGGTGGGGACGGGGTACAGTGCGTTTTTTTGCAGTTCCTTGTATCATGAAATATGTGTTTCTAATGACAATGACCCCTAGTTTACAGGTGATGATTGTCAAGTGATTAGAGCAGATCCATAAAGAACGGAATTTTTGTGATCGTTCATTTATATGCTTCTGATTTACAGCAAACGCATTATAACGTATTTGTATTACATTTACTATAAATTGTTGCATTTTTCTATGCATTAAGATTATTTCATATGCTGCCTGCATCACATTAAAACTAAACCTTCTAAGCTTTTGGTGTTCCCCGACAAGTTGAAGTTTCCCAGTCATTGTCGAGCTTAGTTTTCATTTATTCACTTTGGTTTAAATAAGCATCCTAAGGGAAGGAAGGAGGTTTAAATAAACCTTCCAAATGTTTCCAAAATAAACCTACTCTTCCCGTTCAAAGAACTGAATTTCTGCTATTAAATAAATAAATGAAAAAAAACTTGCAGCATTTCTTTCAAGCAGTCAGACGATGACGATTAAAATTCGAATATGAAGTGCGTTCTCAATATGTAGATTACAATATTAATTGTAGTTCTGTTTACTTTGGCGATCTTAAATAGAATACGTATATCGAATTCCAAGTTATTGCTACGAAGTAGATTGAGAATGGTTCCAGTGTAAGTGAATTGATTCTTTTTAGTAAATCACTTGTATACTGCGTGCCCTTGAGGATAAACAATACTCTCGTGAAAGAAGTGAAGTAACTTCGGATTCGATTCTCGGTAAAAGTGAATTTTTTGCAGATTCCACGTTAAGCTTCCAACAAATAATTCATAAGTAGGCTAGATGACCATGCATTATACTGAGGTAATAAAACATTAGGAGTTATTATTAGTCCAACAGAAAATCGAATTTTATCACATGCCAAAGTAAAGTAGAAAGAAAGCATGTCCCTGGGATTTCTTTTCTGACACGGTATTCAGTAAGGCGTTTTGGGAGTTCAGAACACAGAGGAATCAGTATCATTACATAAGTGTGAGAAAACCAGACATACCGTTTACAAGGAACGCTTAATTACCCGGAAAACGTTTACACTGTTATTTTCATCTCATAAGAATTTTTTGCAATATCTGGACATAAAACCAGTGTTCAAAGTGGAAAAAAAAGCAGAGGCTGTATGTTTTATTACGATTTTGACTCGACATACGGACTATCTAAACGTTGAAATACAGTGAGGGTATATTGCCTAAAAAATTGCATTTCTATTTACATAATGAGTGAAGATTATTGGAGAGCTTCTCTGTAGAGTTTGGTTTCCCACCAATAGCTTTCTCAAAGAATAAAAAAAATATCCCCTTATGTTGTATTATGGAGAATTACCATATTTTACAAACTATATGACGCTTAAATTGCAAAGCCAGACTAAAAAAATCTTAGTTTATAAAACCGAACTGATCTTTAAAATCCTTACGGTTCGCCTTGTTTCTAGTTTTTCCCAGAGTTAACGGTCTGTATATTCTAGTCTGTGGTTCTGCGTATGTGATGGCGGGGCGGAAGGGATACAGTGTTAGCAATCCTCACAACTCATGTTCGTCCTATCGGGGCACAGTTTCTAGTTGAATCCTATACTGGTTTTCATAACATTTGATAATATAAGTAGAAATACTTTACACCTGAATGACCACCAAAATAAGAACACGTAAGATGTTAGTAACTGTAGTCGTATTGTTGAACGAACTCCCAAAGGGCAGACATATTGAATGAATGTGTCAGAAATACTTGAAACTACATCTCTACAAGAGTCTTGTTAGTTTATAGTGGAAAATATTTAACTGTGGCGTAAAATAAACTGGATGTTGGTCGACATTCTTGATGTATGTAAATTTTAGCAATTAGAAACGTATATATATATATATGTATATATATATATATATATATATATATATATATATATATATATATATATATATATATATATATATATAAGAGTGTCCCTTATTTTAGGGTAATTTCGTGTTGCGATACGCACCCCCCCCCCACAAATGTATTCTATAGGATCGTAAACACGCATTAGTGAAATACCAACTCTCTACGAGAACGTTAACCCGTGCCGACTTGACGACAAAATCATGAAATGACGTTTGCACATTATAATATAATTTAGAATTTCCAACCATGATAACAAAGAAACTAAAAGAGACAGAGAAACGAAACTTTGCACAAAGCAACTATAGAATAGACGACATCTTCCGGTATATTGACGAATATCGCCGGATGAACAGTATTGCCAACCCAAGAGAACGCATTTTTTTGTAAATTGAATGACCTAAATTGGATATCATCATTTGAAGCAGCACTGAAAGTAAAGACAAAAGAGATGGTAAATGGAGATCAGTTTTGCAAACTTCTTCAAGAAATAACGTGAAACATGTGTTAAATGCAAACACCGTTGGCGCACACAAGAAGTGTGGCACTATCGTTTTGTACACCTTAAACTAGATATTGACAATAACTGTTTACGCTTGCTCTAAGTCTACAAGGAACCACTGAACAGTGTTGACATCAATATAAGAGAAAAGTTGAGTTTGGGAAAGGTATAACAACTCGGAAAATGTCACTAGTGCTGTATAGTTTAAAACCTATAATGCAAGGCGGTAGAGCATGAGGAGTAGTTCTGTGGCTATGTGAGATCGATAAGTCACGTACTGACCAAGATATACGGCATCTTGTAAAAGCAGACAAGGAACGTTTATAAAAGGCGGAAACGCTGCACAGCGGGTTGGAACCCCAACAATCTGATTAAATATGAAAACAGCGTACAATTTGCATGGGTTTATCTACTCGTGGGCTTTTGAGGTCGCTAATGACGATGATGACGTCAAGAGTAAAAACAGCCGCTTTGCAGCGTTGCCATCTTTTATAACAAGGGTACTACTCCTCATGTTCTACTCCCTTGCATTACATGCTTCAAACTATACAGCATTAGTGACCTTTTCCGAGTTATTGTACCTCTTCCAAACTCAACTTTTATCTTATGTTGATGACAACACTGTTCAGTGGATCATTGTAGACTTAGAGTCAGCGTAAACAGTTCTTGTCAGTATCTGGTTTAAGGTGTACAAAACTTTTGTACCTCACTCACTGAGCATGACAATGGTGTTTTCATTTAACAGATGTATCAAGTTATTTCTCGAAAAGTTTACAATACTGATCTCCATTTACCATCTCTTCTGTCTTTACTTTCAGTGCTGCTTCGAATGATGATATCCAATATACGTCATTCAATTTACAAAAACATATTTTTCTCTTGGGTTGCCAACACTGTTCATCCGGTGATGTTGGCCAATAGACGAGCAGATGTCGTCCATTCTCTAGTTGTTTTGTGCAAAGCTTCGTTTCTCTGTCTCTTTCAGTTTCTTTGTTATCATAATTGGAATTTCTAAATTACATTATAATGTGGAAATGTCATTTTCCAACACTTTGTCGTCAAGTCGGCACAGGTTAACATTGTCGTAGAGAGCTTCTATTTCACTAATGCGTGTTTACGATCACTTAGAATACATTTGGGGTGTGTCAGTATCACAACACGAAATTGCCCAAAATAACGGACACCCTGACATATAGATATATAAACACGTAATATTTCTATTTCACATAATGGTTGGATAAATTTCTAGTTTAAGCGTATACCCACCGTTACTAACGCACTTGCTTCCTATAGTACCCTGCAGATATGAAAAAAAGGCACCTTACCTTCAGAAAAGTCCCAGAAAAGGTTTCTCAAAGGTTTTCTGTAGTACCAAGTATACTGAATAACATATTGAAAGTTTACCAAATTTTGACCACCAGAAAGGCTCAATTTTTAAGATGGCGTCCAAAATGGTCTTTAACTCTTTTACAAGTTTAGATTTTCATTCATGTAGCTACTGAATCATCACAAGTTATCCTAAGATTACGATTCGTACATCATTTTTTCAGAATGAAACAAACTTTCAAGTGGTGCCATCCACATATCTGCATGACATACGTGGAAAGGGAAGTTGAGGATAATTCGAGAAATTTCCCTTTAGAAATCCCTTTTCAAAAGTATTGCGCCCTCTGAAGCGGCCCCGGGTAAGGATACATGAGTCAAATTTTCCTAGAGAAGTACTATAGAATATAGAATATTTACGTGCCAAATTACATTTTGAAATGTTCAATAGGTATGACGCAATAAAATATTTACTAATATCCTACTCTGTGAATATACCTAACCAAATATATAAGTAGACAATAAATAGGAAAGAACATAAAAGTTACTAACAAAGTACAATTAATCCGGGTATCATCGTTCGTACCTTATTATTTTCAGGATGAATCAAGCTTTCCTATGGTATCATCACCATGTATGCATGATTTACGTGGAAATTGAAATTGAGGATAAATAGGAAAAATCCCCCTAAGAAACCCTTTTTAAAAGTTTTGCACGCTTTGAAGCGGCCCCTGATAAGAGTACAATCCCATAATGTTTCTAGAAAATTACTATGCAGTACATGCTATGTTTGTGCTAAATTTTATTCCAATATCTTATTTTTTTCACTATGTTATTTGGTATTAGTTCATTGTGTTAATTGGCATAGTATGACAGTGTATTAATGTTTTATTTTGTTCGTTTCAGGCTTCAATATGAATGCTAAGGTTGTAACCCGAGAAATCTGTTCTATTTGGCATTGAGATTTAAGTTGTAGTTCATACATTGTACAGCGAGAGACACTTCTGGATGGTACAGCCATATGGAGGTTTACGGCTAAAGTGCTCCACCAGTTGAGTCCGAGGTATTTGCCGGGAAGTATTGCAACCGAATTAACTTTAAAAGAAGGCGGGTGGAATAAACGCCAGGCACTGAAAATTCCCGTACACTTGGGCGAAATTCCCACTATCGTCTACAGCATCATTTCTCCAAACGAAATGAATCTACTTCTTATGGCAAACATATTACTTGATATTTGTTCTATTTGTGGAGATAAATTGAAACAAAAAATTGAAGTCCAATCCTGTTGCTGTTGGAATGAACACTCTTTCTGTCGTTTGATCTTTGCAAAGTCTGCCATCAGTGTGAAAACACATACATTTAATCAAATGCTTAGTGAGAGTGAGCCCATTGGTATAGCACTTTTATGATTTCAATCTTTGCTCCCAAGTCATCTTATGTCATAGCTGATGACCTTGGAAAACGAGAGATGCAAATATGATGAAAGAGAGATACAGTCACATGCGCAAATTTAGAATTTGAGACAAAATGATCGGATAGCGTCCATATTTTGTCGAAAATTTTGATTTGGTAAGTAGACATGTAAAAGCTCACCCGAACCTGAGAGCATCCCACTACCAATTGTTGAATTCAAGTGGAGAACTCAGTTGAGAGTATCAGATGATTACAGAGGGGGAGAAACATCTTCAGATATGGGAAACAAACAATGAAAAAATTGAACTGCCCTGAGCAGGACTTGAACCACCAAAGTCATTATTACGAAACAACGACTCTACTCACGGAGCCACACAGAAATGTAGACAGTCATAAGTCAGACACAGAACTTTTGTTACTTACGAAACGTTTATTTCTAACAAGCAATGTACAGAACAAGGCAGGATCAGATCCAACTGTAACTTCGCCCAGAGGACACATAATAAAAAAGAAGAAAAATGTCAAATTTTAGATGCACATATCCAGATACACCGGAGATATGCTCCTCTACGTAACGCACAACACGACAATATGATATAAGGTAAACGTCGCAAGACCACCCATTTATGTCCAAAACGGAAAGGATGGACAGCACCAAAATAAAATGAAGATATTTGATATGCTATAACACTAGGACTAGCTCAGGAGAGTAATGCTCCCGAAAGTAGGAACGAAAAACACAGTTCTGATTGGTTGGCGTCATACATTTCTTGTCACGTTGCATTCAAATAGCAGAAATCAAACGACTGTTGTTGTTGGCCTACGTGGCTGAGTGGGATAGTGCTATACGCTACTGACAAAAATCTGCTTTGGCGTGAATTCAAAATCGGCCCGAGGAAAGTATTTTTACATTTTTATAACAAGTTTTAATTTAAAATAATATGAAAATAATACTCAAAAAAGTGATTTACTTGCTTTTATGCAGATAAGTGGTAGTAGTAGTAGGAACGGGTTAGAAGCCACGCAGGACTCGTTTTGTTCCCCTTCTACTCCATGATATAAATTTTGTGACCAAATTAGAACAACTGCCTAGGATAGGGCGTAAAACAGCTGGCTAGAATAGCGTGCGAAAAACGTACTTCCTGGGGCATTACTCTCCCGAACGGGTCGTATAACACTGACTTGGCAGCCATCTTGAAAACCGGGATCTTGGATATAGCGTAAGGTATTGAAATGAGAAGTAGGATGTCTGATATATCAATGTAAGGTAAAATACAAAAGGAAAACCAATTATGTAACCGCGTAAAACATGTGTAATGGTGTGGACGGGACGAATAAGCCTAGATCCGTCACAATTCCCGCAGATCTATACACAGGGAATTGCGTGCTCCCGCCGTTCTTTATATAGACACTAGCTACAAATCGTACTGTCATCCGAGCGAAGTGAAAATGAAAAAAAAATCTAAATACCTTTTTTTTATTAATATTGATTGCATACCTCATGCACAGTTCCAATATGCAAAATCAACCATTATTTTAAGCAGAAATTCCTGAAAACGACAGAAAATGTATATTTAAATATCCAAGTTGAAACCTGTGCTGGAGCGATTCTATTATCAATATTATAATACAAGCTCTTCCAAGTTGCGTGTGTGGTCAAGCGGGTTTAGAACTGCCATTGACATTTCTGAAACGAAGGGCGACGGTTCGAGCCTCCGTGCGGAAAGTTAAAGTTTTTCTTCCGTTTTCTTAAATATATGAGAAATTTTTTATAAATATAAATTTCTACTGTGAAGTGGTTGGAAAAACATTATCCGACAAACTGTCACTTTTCAAATCCCTGTCCCATTTACTAGCCCGCCATGTTCATAATTCATATACGACAACGCTAAAAATGAGAAATGTGAACACAGTTGAATACCTAAAACCAAACGTCCAAAATGAAAATTATTAATATATATATAATATTTCGGGGGGCTTTGCTAACTTCATTCTTGGAAATGTGAACACTCTACAAGATATTTCATTCACTTTACAATATTTTATTTGAATAAACCTAAAATTTCGGGGGGATCATGCAGAGAAGTCACCTAAAATACACCTATATATATATATATATATATATATATATATATATATATATATATATATATATATATATATATATATATATATATATATATATATGAATTTTTTTGCATTACAAAACCTTAGGGTACCTCATAATCTGAATTCTTATAAAGCAATTTGAACAATTATTTAGATCGCAATGCCAGTGATCTGTAAAATGTTATATTTTTATTTATTTACATTGAATGTGTACTTGTTTTATACTGTATAGCATGAATATTAGCTGATACATAAGAAAAAAATCTATAATTGAATTTAAGTAGGAAATCGATATAGTTATTATAAGAAGCAGCTTGTGAAAATGAAGTGTATAATAATGGTTGTATCTGAAATAGATGTTGGGTAATGATGTAGTTGCTTACCCCGCCAGCTTTGGAATACTGGGCTCTTCAAACTGTCCATCCTTAGGGATGTGCAGAGTCGAGTCGAGAAAGAATTTTCCTGACAAAATTCAAGTCGAGACACAGCTCTTCCAATAGAAAAATATACATTTTTCGAGTCGAGACATCACTTTCACAGCATGTTGTCGAGACGAAACACCTCAAATCTTGTTTTGCGGATCCCTATCCACCCTACCTACATAAAATCAATTTTGGATACTAATATTCAATTTCTTTTAACGATAATTGTAATCTACGATACAGACTGAAGTAAGATATTGGCTTGAACTGCTTTATTACCCACTTAACCTTCGTATACCGCAATTATCTAAATTTGGCATAAATATTTATTATTATTAGAATGTAAACACTCAAAAATATATATTAACACACAATGAGGAAGAACTCAATGCTCGTAGTAATTAACAAATTGGTAGCATGTTTATTTAAAATATACTCTCTTGAAATCTAAATAATAATTAGTAGAAAGAAAGCAAGATAACCGTTTTGTTAATTTGGACATATTATAAGAGATTGGGGAATTTGTATGTAATCGAACAGAATATATGAAACTAAATGGAGTGGCATGTAAAACTGAACTTGAAAGAGGATAGATGTGTAAATGAAACGTTAAAGAAAGCAATGGTTAACAGCAGTAGTGCAATCTCGCCCCCCCCCCCCAAGTTCAACAATTCTGAAATATAATGTCGTCACATTTTATTCGTTTCCTGACAAAATTGAAAAATGGATTTTGCATATTGTTCGTCTATACCCCTTCAATATAGTTAGCTAACAAACCAAGTACGATCGACTGACTAGCCGTCACGTGAGTGAAATTTATATATGAAGTTTCGATACAGCGTTCACCGAAGTGACGCAGACGTGGTGTTGAAGCTTCTGGTAGGTCCTATTTCATAATGGATTTTTGGTCAGTGAGATTTCTTTATATGTATCACAAAGCTCTTTAACTCTATACTAAAGGTGTGTAGTGTGATTTATTGAAACCGTCAGGTATTCGGACAACCATTAGCCCAATTCGTTTTGCTTCACTACTCACAAGTTTAACTTGAAATAAATTCTTAATTTTACACGGAAACGCAAACTGTTTGAATGCTCATTTTATTATGGGTGAAATGTATAATTCTGCAAGTAATAAAAGTTGGCATGTCCTTCTCCGAGATTCGATCCCTCGTCCTTTATCTCAGCAGTTCGACACGTAGACAACTAGACTAATTGTCGCTGTGTAACAGCTTGGAGGAAAATCGGTTTCAACTGCACGAAGGAAATTGAGGTCATTGGTTATAGCTGGATGGAGGCAAATACCATGTGCTCCCAAGTTCGTAGTGCCACTTGCTGGTTTTGGAAGATGAAGACAGCCTTAGGAAAATCACGTGTACTGATTGCAAGCACCTGGAAAATTTTGTCGTAGATTTGGCAGCTCCAAATCAATACATTCAGTGAGTGAACTAGAAGTGCAATGATACCGGTACTTTATTTTACTTTGATTGGTGTTGTTTTTATAAAGATGGAGAACAAAAATATTTTATCATTCGAACATTTGAAAGAATACTTTTATTCTTAAGAGCTGAAGATGATGGTGGACAAAATTTAAAAGTAAACAGTCTGAACTGCCCCGGCGGAAAATATTTATCAACAACTAGGGTGCCGTAATTAACGATTTATAGTATGAATAAACTGTGTTCTGATGAGCAGGCCTACTTTATTACTAGAAAATAGTTTGCTGATGGTATGTAATATTGAGGTTCTTTCAGATCAGTTTGCTTATCCTAGAGTCCCGTTCCTTATAGAGTTTGAAACTAGCTTTAAAAAGCATGTATCGTTTTTAGAGTTACTGGCAAGTTTTGATTCACTCCCAGTTCATGTGTTCTCATTTTATTAGTTGTAGTGTAATGTTTCTCTATATTCTGTATTTTTAATTTTACATAACAACATTGTTATTATTATATAATTAGTTTAGAAGAATAATAATAAGCAACATTTTTTGTAACGCACAGGGATGAGCACGAGTCAAGCTAAAACTCTACTCGACTCTAATTCAAATTGAGTTTCGAGTCAAGTCAAAGGTAATAACCTCGAGTCGAGTTCAGAGCCGATTCGGTTTTTCGCGTCGAGTTTGATAAATGGTTCGTTCGTTTTAACTCGTCTTGAAATCATGTTCTGAACAGGAATATTGAATACATTTAGTTTTGCGCACGAGAGGGGACACAGCTCGCATCTCGTCTCGTCTCGAAAGCGAAACTACAAGAGATTTTTCATAACAAGCTCACCTCGGCTCGGCTCAACTAAGAGGATGGCTCGAGCCGGCTCACTTGGGGTGAACCATCGGATCGAGCTGGCTTGGTAGGGATGAGCCATATGCTCGGTTCGGCTCAACTGAACCGAGGGTTCTAGCCGAGTCGTTGGGTGAGCTGTTGGGTCGGCTCACTTCTCGGTTCGGGTCGATAGTGAGTGAGCTGTAAGCCGAGCTGCTCGAGTCGTTGACAACTCTAAACACGGACCGAGCAGATTTGAAAATATTTGTCCAGTGCCCTATAATTTTTAACAGTTTTTGGCTCGAGCCTGAATACTCAACCCAGACCCTCAACCCAAATTCAGAAGCTAGTGAACAATGTCATTGACTCCTAGACTTCACATCTACCGAGGTCCTCATTCAACTAGCTTTAAGTATTCAAATACAAACCGCCTATCTTTCACGTTTAAATACAGAGTTGTTACAATTAATAATAATAATAATAATAATAATAATAATAATAATAATAATAATAATAATAATAATAATAATAATAATAATAATAATAATGTCAGGTATTTATATTTATTTAAAGCAGGTCTTTAGCATACCCTCGTACTACAGTATTATTTTCTAAACGTTCATTATAAAATTGAAGGCTAAATTTTAAAGAATCATTACAAGTTGTGCTTTATTTATTTATTTCACATTTCATTTCTGCCAGTAGCTTTCGCCCCCTTACTTCTTCTTCATGCTTAACCAGGAGGAAGCAACGCGTCCTCAGGTTGGGAACCACTATTTCCGTTTGACAGTCTGTAGAAATTTGTAATGACAGTAAAGTGGATTTTTCTGTTTCTACTGTGCATCATCGGCATCATTTCATCAGAAGTATTCCGCCATTACCAGCGGGTCACTTACCGCGTCTGAGAAATTGCTATGATCCACGATCTTCTGTTAACCTTTCCATCTTCACATACGATTTTTCTGTTTTGATATCGCCAATAGCCTAATTAGTCTAATTAATCCCCTCACTCTCTTTCCTGCCACCATACCCTCTAGCACACCCCTCATGATACAGTTCCTTCTTAACCAATATCCCAACCAGTTTCTCTTCCTCTTCTTAATAATATTTTTTATCCTTCTATTTCTAACGCCCTCTTATTCGTTTTCCTCTAGACCCAGCTATTACTCTCCATTCTTCACGACGCACATATTTCGAAACTCTTCAATTGTTTCTCATCATTTTTGCATAATGTCCATGATTCTGCCTTATAAGTACAGTAAAATACAGTACACGAAGCATTTTATGAGTTTTTTCAACTCTATTCAAGGTCCCACAAAATAGTATTTTCTTCATCCTAAAGGCTTCTTTCGCCATTTCTATCCTTGCTTTTATTTCACATTCGCGTATCATATCATCACCAATAATGCTCTTCTGATATCGAAAACTAGTCATTTGTTCTTTTCTCCTGCTCCTACTTCTATATTTGACACCGATCGCTTCGTTTCAATCACCATGGATTTTTCTTTCTAACTTTTATTTTCATCCCATATTCTTCAGAAGCCTTTCTCAAGTTTTCTACATCTTATTAACTTTCTTTTTAGATTCTGCAACAACAACTATATCAACCCCAAACCGTATACACCTCATCATTTCATCTCCTACCGAAATTCCATCTCCATTAGGTAGACTCGTTTTCGCTATCTCTTCTATATAGCTACTAAATAATGTCGGCGAAGTACATAATATCTGTTAACTCACATTTCAATTACACTGTCCGTCTACTGTGCTTGCACGAGCGAATTTCCATGAAAGATCATGAATAATTCTGAAAATTTATATAGTATTTAGGGACGAATACGTAATAGACCCTATATAAATAACATATATCGTTCTTCAAAGTAACGAATACGGTAAACATAAAAACATCATTAGACATATTACATCAGGGCGAAATAGGCATAAATTTCAGACATTTCAAAAACAGGTTTCATGCATTCTTATCGTTGATCTAGTTCTAGCACGTGTGCATTTGGTGTACGGGGTCCCCGGTTCGATTCCCGCTGGGGGAATTTTAATTGACCTAAATGTTTTTGCATTCGTGTTCCTGTCGTTCAAACTTAAAAGAAATTGTAAAACGTGTATTACCACTTAGAAAATAATAACAACTTACTCAGATACCTTCAGTGAATCAGTGAACTTAAAGACAAGAAACAAAGTGTCTAAGTCATTTGTAACTTGAAAGGAACTCTTCAAGGTTAGTTCCAGTCTCACCAAAGTAACATTTTTCTTTTACCTGTTATCGAAGTTTCTCTTTGTATTTGTATCGGATTCGAATAAATAGAACTTCGAATAGAGACCATGTTGAATTCATTTACTGAGTAAGCCTGAAATTCTTATAAGATATGGTTATGATATTATTATTATAATTATTATTATTATTATTATTATTATTATTATTATTATTATTATTTTATTATTATTAGTTAAAGTACGAAGTTTCAAATCAGGCGATGCAATATTTACGTAATCTAAATGATAATTATTTCATAATATTCACTAGCCTACTATACATTTCCGAGGTTTTGCTTTGGGAAATGAAGTGTATACGACATTGAATAGTAAAAATATTATAATAAAAAAATATTATTAAATATATTGATTAAGTTGTTGGAGTTAAACATGCTTTCCAATAAGAATTATATAGAGAGAGGATTTACTTTAAAGTGCGATACAAACGAATATTCTAGTTTTAATCTGATTAGAAACCTATGACTTACACAATACTATTTACTTCATTAGTTCTATAAACCTTTATGCTTATCGTATTATAAATGTCTTTAAAATTATGATTTTGTCGTTTCAAAACGTACAACGAGAAATAAATGTAATATTCTACCAAGGTATTTGTTAAGGAAACCATTGAGACAGTGATGATTTCAGGGCATGACCTGTGGGAGAATTTGAGATCCTGTCGACATAAATTCGTGGCCATATCTTCGATCATGCTCAAAGTGGAATAATAACGTTCTATTAATTTCCTCTCATTCATATATTGAACATTACACGGAGAGAATCTTCTGAAATCATCAATGCTTATAACTAGTTTTTCATAACAAATCATAAGATAATAATGAAATACTGAACATATTTAATATTTTGTTTTCAGTTTCTGATTTTAAATTTGCAATTCATATAATGTTCCCTTCTAATCGAATTTGAGAGAAAAGTAGTTGCCAAAGATTTATTCAAAGAAATGTTTCCACTCCTCTGAAGAAAATAAGGAACACACTTTAAGGAAAAAAAACAAAACAAAACGAATGTATTCTACAGGATGTAAACACATAAACTTATGATTGACAGACTATTGACCCAAACCGCTCGACCAGTTCGTACGTCTTCATTTAGATTTTAAAAATTTGTGTAAAGTAGTTTCCTGCTCCACGCTTTTTTTTCTGTTTATGTCCATACCACTATATATTTGCGGTGAATATTTGGGCGTTACAGGTCTTGCAATGCATAAAGGTCTTTTTCGTATAAACTATATTCAGTTTTACGTCCTAATAAATTGTATGCAACAGGTTGAATCTGTGAAATGATTAGGGGAGTGATCGTAAATGTTTTCATAGTTAGAATCCTGGATATGGAAACCCGCTTACTATTGTGAAATTTCGTATATTCTTCAAGTATATTACATAGACAGAATAATTATTATCAATGACACTACTACTACTACAACTTTTATTATTATTATTATTATTATTATTATTATTATTATTATTATTATTATTATTATTATTATTATTATTATTATTAATTGTAAACACTCTGTATTTAAACGTGAAAGATAGGCGGTTTGTATTTGAATACTAAAAAACTAGTTGAATGAGAACCTCGGTAGTCGTGAACTCTAGGAGTCAAGGCAATTGTTCACTAGCTTCTGAATTTGGGTTGAGGGTCTAGGTTGAGTATTCAGGCTCGAGCCAAACACTGTTAAAGTTATAGGGCACGGGCCAAATATCTTCAAAACTGCTCGGTTCGGGTTTAGAATTGTCAACGACTCGAGCAGCTCGGCTTACAGCTCATTCACTATCGACCCGAACCGAGAAGTGAGCCGAGCCAACAGCTCACCCAACTGCTCGGCTAGAGCCCTCGGTTCAGTTGAGCCGAACCGAGCATATGGCTCATTCCTACCAAGCCAGCTCGAGCCGATGGTTTATCTCAAGTGAGCCGACTCGAGCCATCCTCTCAGTTGAGCCGAGCCGAGGTGAGCTTGTTATGAAAAATATCTTGTGGTTTCGCTTTCGAGACGAGACGAGATGCGAGCTGTGTCCCCTCTCCTGAGCAACACTAAAGTATTTCATATTACTGTTTAGCTTACATTTCTCATGGCTTTCGTTTTCCAGTGTAATCAGAGGTAAAAGAAACGAACCATTTATCAAACTCGACTGAACTCGACGCGAAAAACTGAATCGGCTCTGAACTCGACTCGAGGTTATTACCTTTGACTTGACACGAGTTTTAGTCGAGTCGACTCGAGTCGAGTTGACTAGTGCTAATCAATATGCGTTAGAAAAAATGTTGCTTATTATTATTCTGCTAAACTAATTATATAATAATAACAATATGTAAAGTTAAAAATACAGAATATAGAGAAACATTACACTTCAACTAATAAAATGAGAACACTTGAACTGGGAGTGAATCAAAACTTGCCAGTAACTCTAAAATCGATACATGCTTTAAAAAGCTAGTTACAAATTCTATAATCAATGGGACTCTAGGATAAGCAAACTGATCAGAAAGAACCCCAATATTACTTACCATCAGCAAACTATTCTCTAGTAATAAAATAGGCCTACTCATCAGAACACAGTTTATTCATACTATAAATCGTTAATTACGGCACCCTAGTTGTTGATAAATATTTCCCGCCGGGGCAGTTCAGAATGTTTACTTTTAAATTTTGTTCACCATCATACTCAGCTCTTAAGAAAAAAAGTATTCTTTCAAATGTTTTTTTATAAAAACAACACCAATCAAAGTAAAATAGAGTACCGATATCATTGCACTCCTAGTTCACTCACTGAATGTATTGGTTAGGAGCTGCCAAATCTACGATAAAATCTTCCAGGTGCTTGCAATCAGTACACGTGATTTCCCTTAGGCTGTCTTCATCTTCCAAAACCAGCAAGTGGCACTACGAACTTGGGAGCACATGGTATTTGCCTCCATCCAGCTATAACCAATGACCTCATTTTCCTTCGTGCAGTTGAAACCGATTTTCCTCCAAACTGTTACACAACGACAATTTGTCTAGTTATCTACGTGTTGAACTGCTGTGACAAAGGACGAGGGATCGAATCTCGGAGAAGGACATGTCAATTTTTATTACTTGCAGATTTATACATTTCACCCATAATAAAATGAGCATTCAAACAGTTTGTGTTTCCGTGGAAAACTAAGAATTTATTTCAAGTTAAGCTTCTGAGCAGTGAAGCAAAACGAATTTTGCTTATGGTTGTCCGAATACCTGACGGTTTGAATAAATCATAAGACACGCCTTTAGTATAGAGTTAAAGAGCTTTCTGATACGTATAAAGAAATCTCACTGACCTAAAATCCATTATGAAATAGGACCTACCAGAAGCTTCAACACCACGTCTGCGTCACTTCGGTGAACGCTGTATCGAAACTTCCTATATAAATTTCACTCACGTGACGGCTAGTCAGTCGATCGTACTTAATTTGTTAGCTAACTATATTGAAGGGGTATAGACGAAAAATATGATAAATCCATTTTTCAATTTTGTCAGGAAACAAATAAAATGTGACGTCATTATGTTTCAGAATTGTTGATTTTTTTGGAGGGGGGGGAGATTTCACTCATCAGCTGTAAGTAGTGACTACTGTTGTTAACCATTGCTTTCTTTAATTTTTCATTTACACATCTATCCTCTTTCAAATTCAGTTCCACATGCCATTCCATTTAGTTTTGTATATTCTGTTCGATTACATACACATTCCTCAATCTCTTATAATATGTCCAAATTAACAGAACGGTTCTCTTGCTTTCTTTCTAATAATTATTATTTAGATTTCAAGAGAGTTAATTTTAAATAAACATGCTACCAATTTGTTAATTACTACGAGCATTGAGTTCTTCCTCATTGTGTGTTAATATATATTCTTCAGTGTTTACATTCTAATAATGATAAATATGTATGCCAAACTTAGATGTAATTGCAGTATACGAAGGTTAAGTGGGTAATAAAGCAGTTCAAGCCAATATCTTACTTCAATCTGTATCGTAAATTACAATTATCGTTAAAAGAAATTGAATATTCGTATCCAAAATTGATTGTATGTAGGTAGGAGGGATAGGGATGCGCGAGACAAGATTTGAGGTCATCTCGTCTCGACAATCTGCTGTAAAAGTGATGTCTCGACTCGAAAAATGTATATTTTTCTATTGGAAGAGCTGTGTCTTTGACTTGAATTTTGTCAGGAAAATTCTGTCTCGACTCGACTCTGCGCATCCCTAAGGATGGACAGTTTGAAGAGCCCAGTATTCCAAACCAGCTACACCATTACGCAACATATATTTCAGACACAACCATTATTATACACTTCGTTTTCACAAGCTTCTTCTTATAATAACTATATGAATTTCCTACTTAAATTCAATTACAGATAATTGTTTCTTATGTATCAGCTAATATTCATGCTATACAGTATAAAACAAGTACAAATTCAATGTAAATAAATAAAAATGTTAGGTTTTTCAGATTACTGGCATTGCGATTCAATTCGATTTTAAGCAGTACATATTTTCTAAATAATTGTTCAATTTGCTTTATAAGAATCCAGATTATGAGGTACCCTAAGGTTTCGTAATGCAAAAAAATGCATATTATATATATATATATATATATATATATATATATATATATATATATATATATATATATATATGTATATATATGTGTGTGTGTGTGTGTGTGTGTGTATATATATATATTTTAGGGGATTTCCGGGCTTGATCCCCCCGAAATTTTAAGTTTATTCAAATAAAATATTGCAAAGTGAATGAAATATCTTGTAGAATGTTCACATTTCCAAGAATGAAGTTAGCAAGCCCCCCGATATATATATATCTATATATCTATTAATAATTTTCATTTTGGACGTGTGGTTTTAGGTATTCAACTGTGTTCACATTTCTCATTTTTAGCGTTGTCGTATATGAATTATGGACTTGGCGGGCTAGTGAGTGGGACAGGGATTTGAAAAGTGACAGTTTGTCGGATAATGTTTTTCCAATCACTTCACAGTAAAATTTTATATTTATTAATAAGTTCTCATATATTTAAAAAAAATGGAAGAACAACTTTAACTTTCCGCACGGAGGCTCGAACCGTCGCTCTTCGTTTCAGAAGTGTCGGTAGCAGTACTAAAACCGCTTGTATTATAATTTGATAATAGAATCTCTCCAGCACAGGTTTCTATCTGGATGTTTAAATATCCATTTTCTGTCGTTTTCAACAATATCTGCTTAAGATAATGGTTGATTTTGCATATTGGAACTGTGCATGAGGTGTGCAATCAATATTAATAAAAAAAAGTAGTTAGATTTTTTTTTACATTTTCACCTCGCTCGGATGACAGTACGATTTGTAGCTAGTGTCTATATAAAGAACGGCGGGAATATGCAATTCCTTGTGTATAGATCTGCGGAAATTGTGATGGATATAGGCTTAGTTTCTGAAGGAGTTTCCAGTTTTTTTTGAACAGGTGTGTACAGTTATTTCCAGTAACCTTGAACGACAGGGACATGAACACTGATACATCGAGTACATTTAATATTTGAAAGGCTCTCCCACCGAGAATCGAAACTGAGACCCCGCCTACTGAACTGTCTGATGGGTGGGTTGCCAGCTTCGTTGCCAAGGCAACATAAGCTTGTGACCGGTCTTCGGAAGTAACGTAACGCAAGTAACGGGTTACATTTTTTCAAAGTAACTGTAAGGGTAACGCGTTACAAATTTTTAAGTAACGTACCTAGTTTGGGTTACTTTTTTCGCGTTTGGAAACAAATGTTTCTTTCCTTTAAGTGAATTTCTCAGAATGAAACAATCGAGCATGAACTACGTATGTCATTGACCGACAGTCACAAACACACAGAGAAACAGATAAGTTCGTAGTGCCACTTGCTGTTTTTGGAAGAGCAGGAAGATGAGATGGAAAGTGTTCCTTTGTTTAAAATTTTAACCGAAGGGCACTATTATGTGCAGGACTAATTCTCTCTCTCTCTTATGTTTCACAAATATTACATGTTTCGGGCATTTTTGAATATTAGCTATGTTTTATGTCTGATTATTTGGTAGTAGTTTTTAGCAGACGGTTCTTCCAAATAAATCTTAACTAACACAGTAGTAACCAATGTTGTGTTTACTGATTTTCTGGAGGGGAAAGAACTTAGACTCTTGGCTACCTTTTGGCAACTCAAAAATTGCGGCTCCCCTCCTGAGCCATTGGTGGCCATTCCTCCAGGTGCTTGAGAAAAACTGGTATGTCTTCAGGTTTCGGTTTAGAGGCGGTATTAACTGTAGCAAATGAAGTTTCGTCACTACAATTCCATTATACGACATTTTCTCCCTATGGATATGTGCCTGTCTTTACAGGTATTTCTTTACCTTATATCAGTAACGAATTTACAATTAACCCTTTTTTATTAATCTCGGAATTGGGGGAAAGGAGTGGAGTTTCTAAGCATATATATAATTAACAGTAGCTTATCTGTTTTCTAATAAGCTACAGTGTAATTCTCAAATAAATATGAATAACTTACACGACATTCACATTTCAGTTGCTATTTTCTTCCATTCTCTATTTAAAACGTGTGTATTACTATGTTTTTATGTTTCTTACCCCATATTGCTGGAACATCCCTCACTAGTTCTATTAATATGTCTTTCATAATCACATTTAACAGTGCAGCAAAACCTCTCGAGTATAGATATACAGAATCCTCTGCAGACGAAATTTTAAACAAATGAAGACTTTATTCCTTGCAAGCGCTTCAAGGAGAACCAAAGAGAACATTAGCCACAGCGGTGCTTCCACTGGACATCGATGTAAAAACAAACTAGGTTGTTTATCATTGCGACCACTGATTCTCCCTCGCGGTCGACCTCTAGGTCGCAATGTAGCGTACCCGCATGTGCATACCCATTTGAATCCATGTGTTTGTACCAGTATGGAGAGTGACACCTCGATTCGATAGCGAGGTCTCTTCAGTATCTTTACTCTTGGGTCTTAGTTTAACAACTTGTGCAAATGTCCGGAGGTTCCACACCTCCTGGCTCCGCCACTGATTGGTAGCATGCATTTCTCTGTTCACTTCTACCTTCAGCCATAATTTTCTTATTTCAAACCAAAGAGAATACATTCGTTCTCCTTCACATTTGGCATTCTTAAAAATAAAATTATGTTATAATTAAACGTGCGATTTTGCCATTTTCAATGTAAATTTCTGTCCCCTCCTCAGCAAAACAAATCTCATGGGCACAACTTGCGTGTATGGTCCCCCTGTTCCAAATAGAAAAATTGATTTTTTTCTATATTTTCTGCAAGACTACTGCCAAAATATAGAATTTCATATCCAGTATTTCTGTTTACTTGTTACTGGAATTAATAAAATTGGAAGTAATTGTTTTGTGTATGTATAATTGTGCAGAACAGCCATGGATAAAAGTTTTTCTGCTGCTATATGTAAATGTTTGAAAATTGTTAGGAAAGTTTCTAGAGGGTGGAAAATATTCTTCCCAAGCTGGGACAACAGTAATTAAGTTAGTGCCAGGGAAAGAAAAACTAGAGACGGTGAATTTCCTTAGCTTTCCCCCTTACAAAAACGTTTTGTAAGTAACAAACGTTCTGTGTCTGATGTATGACTGCCTAGCGCTCAGTGTGGCTCCGTGGATGAGTGAGTAGAGTCGTTGCTTAGTAATGATAGATTCCTTAGTTCGAGTCCTGCTCAGAGTAGTTAAATTTTTTTCATTATTTGTTTCCCATATCTGAAGATGTTTCTTCCCCTCTGTAATCATCTGGTGCTCTCAACTGAGTGCTTCACTTGAATTCAACAATTGGTAGTGGGATGCTCTCAGGTTTGGGTGAGCTTTTACATGTCTACTTACCAAATCAAAATTTTCGACAAAATATGGATGCTATCCGATCATTCTGTCTCAAATTCTAAATTTGCGCATGTGACTGTATTTCTCTTTCATCATATTTGCATCTCTCGTACTCCAATGTCATCATCTATGGCATGAAATGGCTTGGGAGCAAAACTTGAAATCATAAAAGTGCCGTACCAATGGGCTCACTCTCACTAAGCATTTAATTAAATGTATGTGTTTTCACACTAAAGGAGGGGGGTATCCGCTCTTCCTACCCTGCTGAAGTGACAGAATATTTATTCAGACTTTGCAAAGTCATTTCAGATCAAACGACAGAAAGAGTGTTCATTCCAACAGCGACAGGATTGGACTTCAATTTTTTGTTTCAATTTATCGTCTCAAATAGGGCAAATATCAATATCTTTGCCATAAGAACTACACGTCTAAGATTTATTTCATTTTGGAGAAATGATATTGTAGACAGTAGTGGGAATTTCGCCCAAGTGTACGGGAATTTTCAGCTCCTGGCGACCTTGCCACCCGCCTTCCTTTACAGCTAATTTGGTTGCATACTTCCCGGCAAATGCTTCGGACTCAACTGGTGGCGCACCTTAGCCGTAAACTCCATATGGCTGTACCATCCAGAAGTGTCCCTCGCTGTACAACTTTGTTAGAAGGGAGCTGAAGGAGTCAACAAAGCAAGCTACGAGAGAGGAGATAAGTTGTTCATTTTGGCAGGAGAAAAAGAACACTCAAAATGCAGGCAAATCATAGTTTGGATCGGAAGTGACAGTGGTATGAATGCGGTTGATTGAGGGTGGAAACTATGGCACAATCAGTATGTACCTGTTGTTATTATGAGTGATACACCTGTTGCGCAATGAAGTTTTCTTCATATGCTCCACTGTAATTGTACAACTGCCTGCCTAACAAAACGGTGCAGTTACACGAGATATGGACTACTATGTACATCTGCTTGCGGACCTTGTCAAACAGAAAACTATGAAAACATTTTCAATGAATCTGTTTGGGATGCAGAATGTGACAATGACTATTCGTCAAGACGTTAATGTTTAACAAAATTTGTTAATTTTGTGTAAATTGAGGATAAAGAAAATATTGTTTACCATTTAGATCTAACAAATATATTTTTAAGACTATAAATAATATAGGTAAACACTAGTTCTTAGAATGAAAACTCAGGAATCAGAATATTATGAATGAAATTGTATGGTAAGAAAAATCTTACAATGACTGTTTGCAAATACGTTACTGTTAAACACCAATTATGTTAATTTTTTGTTAAAAAAAAAGATAAAGTACTGTTTGGCATTTCGGTGTAGCAAATGCATGTCAAGTTCATAAAAATATATGAGTTGCCACTAGAAAAACAACTTTCGTAGAACGTTATTGCGTACTATTTATTGTGTACTTATAGGTTCGGCTAGGTATATCCAAGAGTAGGATATTGGTAAATATTTTTGTTTTCTCGTAAGTCCTGAAGACTTCGGAACTTAATTTCTCACGGATACAGCCTATTCATCATAGTAATTCTATACAAACATTAGAGTCGTGTACTGTCGTCCGGGGCCGCTTCAGAAGATGCAAAACTTTTGAAAAGGGAATTTTTGGAGGGATTTTTTTTTCAAATTATCCTCAATTTCGGTTTTCACATACATCATGCATACATGGTGATGATATCATGGAAAAGCTTGCTTTATTCTGAAAATAATAAGGTACGAACAATAATACCCGGATTAATAGTAGTGTGTTAGAACCTTTTATGTTCTTTCTTATTTATTGTCTACTTATACTGTATATTTAGTTAGTGTTTAGTCTTAACTTGTTTATTTAAATTGTTTAGTTTTGTTTAAAGATGTTTGTTCAATGTAACTTGTTAGCTATAGAAGAAGAAGAAGCAAGGTGTAGGTACTTGTTGAAACTGGGTATAGCAGCAGTGTGTGAGTGAGCGCGTAGCCTGTAGCTGCATAATCGTAGTGTCAATGTGCATTTTATTTTAACTCGGGAATTGTAAGAAATATTAATAATATTATTAAACCGAACTATTACAGAACGAACCAGCATTTGTGTTATACAGTCCATCATAAAGATTTGGTCCTCCTACCCAGATGTTAATACGTGATCGTTTGTGTTTTATGTGACCTACGTGCTAAGACTCGTGTGTAACAAAGAAAGAAAAAAAAAACTCTGTAGGCGACAATGGAAGCTTACAATTCCCGAAAGCGTGTTCTAAAAGGTAAAGTCACGCGTGCTGAAAACTGCATAAACAATATCACAGAACAGGGAGATATTAGTGTAGTTCAGGTCTACAAAAACAAAGTGAGTGAACTGTCACGTGAAACAAATTAACTTTTGTTCCTAGCCAGTAACTTGTGTGCCGAAGAAGAAATTTATTTGGTGCAAGAAGAAGGGCTTGCTGCTATTCAAGATAGACTTAGGAAGCTTAACTTGAAATTAGTGGAAGTGCAGGATAAAACATCTCACGCTTCTTCTAGTGATGTGAATAATCAAAAAAACACAACAGAAATTCGATTTCCAAAATTGCAGTTGCCATGCTTTAGCGGGAACTTAAATGATTGGTTTCGTTTCATGATTTGTTTATCTCAACAGTGCACAATAATGAAAAATTGAATGTGCACAAATCTTCAGTACTTAAAAACTAGTCTGCAAGGTGAATGAAGCAGCAACACTTATTCAATCTATACAAATAACTGACGATAACTATAAAGAAGCTTGGGACATGTTAAATTTAAGGTATCAAAATAAACGAGAATTAGTCACGTCTATTTTGCGGCGGTTTGTAAGTCAAGGTCAAGTGCAGCAAGAATCAGCTGGCACGTTACGTCGGTTGTTGGATACAAGTATTGAGTGTGTGCGATCGTTATCATTGTTGGACATAAAAGTAAACGAATGGGATCCTTTGCTTATATTTCATATAACAGAGAGGCTAGACAGTGAAACAAAAAGACAGTGGGAACTTTCATTGTCAGACAGTGAACTACCAACATTTGACCAATTGGTGACATTCATAGATCATAGGTGTCGCGCATTAGCATGTAGCACTTCAAATGCAAAATCAACCCCACCCAGTGAGCCAAACAAGAGTAATAAAAAATCAACAATAGAGCATCACGCTTCAGCTTATTTGTGTGTTGTCAGTGCAAAAGCAAAAATCATTCTTTGCATAAATGTGATGATTTTCTTTCGCTGTCAGTTGACGAACGTCATTCTTTAGTGAAAAACAAAGCATTGTGCTTTAATTGCTTACAATCTAATCATAAACTGTCCAGTTGCAAATCAGCACCGTGTCGTGAGTGTGGCAAACGTCATCATACTTTACTTGATTTTCCAAATAAACAGAACTCAGGTGTTTGAATCGGGACTCATTTTTCAAGAGAAACTAATGTGCAACATAGTGTTATTACAAACTGCAGTAGTGATGATGAAGGATGCATATGGTAATTTACAACCTGTGAGAACCTTGTTGGATTCAGCCAGTGAAAAAAGCTTTGTATCAGAAAACTGCACATAACGACTCGGTTTACAAAAACAGACGGTTTATGTACATGTTTTGGGACTGAGTTCCAGTAATGTTGCTCGGGCGAAAGGTGTTAATACTGTGTTTACATCAAGTTATGATGTTAAATCAGAATTTTCTGTAGAAGCGTTAGTATTGCCAAAAGTAACAGGCATGTTACCAAAACGGTATATTCATAAAAGCAAGAAGTGGTCGCATGTTAACACGTTAACATTAGCAGATCCGAATTTTAATGTTCCTGACAGAATTGATCTGTTATTGGGTGCAGATATTTGCCCTCAATTGCTATTGCTGGGTGTGTGTAGTGGTGTTAATGGTTTCCCCGTCGCAGTGAATACCAAATTAGGATGGGTGTTGTTTGGTTCTATTGGCGACGATGAAGTGCGACATAAAGAATTCACAGCGTCAACATATCATATCCAGTGCAACAGTGAAATAATTTTGCAACCGTTTTGGAATGGTAAGATATTCCTAAGGCACAAGATATAAGGTTGTCAGAAGAAAAACAGTGTGAAATTTATTTCGAGAAGACCCATCAAAGAGATGAGATAGGTAGGTTTCATGTGCAGTTACCGTTTCGTGACAACAGTACAAGACTTGGTGAGTCACGTGAAGTGGCAATTAAACGCCTTAAGCAAGTAGAAAGTCAGTTGAAGAAGAGGCATAAGATGCGTCAATTTTATGTAGATTTTATGCATGAGTATGAGGTACTTGGGTATATGGAGATTATTACAGAAAGTGAAATACTGAAACCAAACAGTGAAGTGTGTTATTTACCTCATCACGCAGTGTTGAAAGATTCCAGTTCTACAATAAAACTGAGAGTAGTTTTTGATGGTAGTTGTAAAACTTCATCTAATGTGTCATTGAATGATAAGTTACTTGTCGGACCTAGGTTGCAGTGTGATTTATTCCATTACTTGTGCGTTTTAGACAACATAATGTGGCATTGACTGCTGATATTGAGAAAATGTATAGACAGGTGAGAATCCAACCAGAACATAGAGACTTCCAGCGAATTGTGCGGCATGAAAAACCTAGTTTTCCAATTAAGGATTACAGGCTTGTGACGGCAACTTATGGTACAGCTTCAGCACCGTATTTAGCGTTGAAAAGTTTGCAACAATTGGCGAAATATGAAGAAGAATCATTTCCCATTGCAGCGGCTGTACTAATGCAAGACATTTTTGTTGATGACTTGATCAGTGGTGCCAACTCATTTAGTGAAGCAATTCAGTTACAAGAACAACTCAGTGCATTATTGCAGAAAGGAGGTTTTGAACTGAGAAAATGGGCATCCAACAGTTCCAACATTTTGGACTCCGTGCCCTCTCATTTGAAACAAGCAGCGAGTAGTTTAGACTTTGATAGTAGTAATTCAGTGAAAACGTTAGGAGTTTAGTGGTATCCATCAAATGATGTATTTTCGTATAATGTCAATCTTGTGTCAGTTAAGTCAGTTGTAGCTAAGCGTAACATTTTATCAGAAAGTGCAAAAGTGTTCGATCCATTAGGTTTGATTTTTCCAACTACTATTATTGCGAAAATATTATTGCAAGAAATTTTGAAACTAAATTTAGAATGGGATAGTCCAGTTCCTGAATGGATTTTGAGAAAATGGAGGAATTACTACTCAGAGCTTTCTTTATTAAAAAAAAAAACATCAAAATCAACAGGTGTGTCAGTATCACTCAAGCTACGAGAAGAGAGTTAATAGGATTTTGTGATTCTTCCGAAAAGGCCTATTGTGGAGTGGTGTATATGAGATCTGTATCTCAAGACGGCCAAGTGAGTGTGAACATTGTTATGGGAAAAACGAAGGTTGCTCCAATCAAACAAGTGTCTTTGCCACGATTAGAGCTCTGTGGTGCATTGCTATTAGCTAAAATGATGAATCTCATATTAAATGCATTACGTTTGGAAGTGCATGATATAATTGCCTATTCTGACTCTACTGTTGTGTTATCGTGGCTAAATTCGGATTCAAGCAGATGGAAGATGTTTGTCGCGAATCGTGTAGCAAAGATTCAAACTCTTTTGCTATCCATGAAGTGACTTAAAGTGGATTCAAAGAATAATCCAGCAGACTATGGTTCTCGAGGTTTATTACCTTCTGCTTTATTTGCACATCACTTACGGTTCTCAGACCCAGAGTGGCTCAAAAACCCCATTTTTCTAGAGTGCAATGAATATACAGTGGATTCAAAGTTAGTCAACCAAGAGGAAAGAAAACACATAGTTTGTATACATGTTCATGTTGATACCTCCATTATTAACAATTTTTCATCGTTGATGAAACTTGAGCGAATTGTTGCATATTGTAAGCGCTTTATTAATAATTGTCGTGTGTCGCAAGGAAACAAGCATACAGGTCCACTTACAGTGACAGAACCTTTTAATGCCTTGATGTGTCTGATAAAAATTGTTCAACAAAAGTAATTTGCATCAGAAATTGAGTACCTGAAAAACGGAAAATCATTACCTTCCAAAAAATGATTGCTTTGCTTGAACCCATTTGTGGATGATAAAGGTATTTTACGTGTGGGAGGTCGGGTTAAAAATGTCAATGTTTCAGAACATCGAAATAATCCCATTTTACTTCAAAGGGATAGCCATTTAAATGAATTAATTGTGTGGAATGAACACAAATTGTGTTTGCATGGTGGACAAAGACTGGTATTATCTTCTTTACAACAGACATTTTGGATTGTAAATGGAAGAGATTTTGTTCGCAAATTACTTCGGAAATGTGTGACATGCCATCGCCATAAAAAGTTAACGGTAGAACAACTTATGGGAAATTTGCCTGCTTCAAGAGTAAACCTCAGTCGTCCGTTTAGTCGTTCAGGAATATATTATTGTGGGCCAATTCATCTCAAAGCAATTAAAGGCAGAGGGCGAATAACTTACAAAGCATATGTAACATTATTTGTATGGTTTACTACTCACGCAATCCATTTAGAAATTGTGAGTGACTGTACAACTGAAGCTTTCTTAGCTGCTCTAAGAAGATTTGTTGCTCGTAGGGGAAAACCAACAGATATATTTAGTGACTGTTCCACAACATTCGTCAAAGCTAACAAAGAGCTAAAGGATTTTGTTACGTTGCTAAAATTTGATTATCATAATATTAGTGTCACAGATTATATTAGTAAGAAAGGCATACAGTGCCTCTTTAATGTACCTCATGTACCACATTTTGGCGGATTGTGGGAAGCCGGAATGAAATCAGTGAAGTATCATCTGAAAAGAGTAGTAGGCAATGCTGTGTTAAATTTCGAAGAAATGTCAACCGTGTTGTGTCAAATTGAAGCGTGCTTGAATTCACGGCCAATTAACCCTTTGTCTTCAGATCCCAAAGATTTGTGTAGTCTAAGCCCAGGACATTTTCTCATTGGAGTTTCAATGTTGGCATTACCTGAACCAGATTATACAGAAAAGAAACTTAATCGTCTGTCAAGATGACAATTAGTGCAACGACTTCAGCAGAACTTCTGGAAGAGGTGGAGTGTGGAATATATATCAACAATGTTAAGGAAGGTGATTTAGTTTTACTTCTGGAAGATAACTTACCTCCTTTAAAGTGGAAGTTGGGATGTATTGTAAATATTCATCCTGGAAGCGATAACGTTGTTCGTACAGTGACTGTAAAGACCTCAGATGGAGTTTACAAAAGACCAGTTGTGAAGATATCTCCATTGCCATTTGATTGAAAAAGACATTTTTTCATTTACCGTTTTGTTTTACTTTTATATTTCATTTCCAATATATTACTAATTCATCTTTTGTGTGAACTACTTTGAACTAGATCGTTCAAGGGTGGGGGCTATGTTTAGTCCTAACTTGTTTTTTTAAAATTGTTTAGCTTTGTTTAAAGATGTTTGTTCAATGTAACTTGTTAGCTATAGAAGAAGAAGAAGCAAGGTGTAGGTGCTTATTGAAACTGTGTATAACAGCAGTGTGTGAGTGAGCGCGTAGCATATAGCTGCATAATCGTAGTGTTCAATGTGCATTTTATTTTAACTCGGGAATTGTAAGAAAAATTAATAATATTATTAAACCGAACTATTACAGAACGAACCAGGTTTGTGTTATATAGTCCATCAGTTAGGTATATTAAAAGAGTATGATATTAGTAAATATTTTATTCCGTCGTAACTATTAAAGGTTTCACAATGTAATTTGGCACGTGAATAGTCTATATTCTATAGTACTTCTCTGGAAACGTATCAATCGTGTATTCTTATCCGTGGTTGTTTCAGAGGGCGCAAAACTTTTGAAAAGGGTTTTTTTAGAGAGAAATTTCTCTAATTATCCTCAATTTCCGTTTCCACGTACGTCATGCATACATGTGGATGACACCACTTAAAAGTTTGTTTCATTCTCAAAAAAAAAAATAATAATAATAATAATAATAATAATAAGAATCGTAATCCTAGGATAACTTGTAATAATCCAGTAGCTACTTGAATGAAAACCTAAGTTTGTAAAAGAGTTAACGACCTTTTTGGACTCCATCTTGAAAATTGGGCCTTTCTGGTGGTCAAATTTTGGTAAATTTTAATATGTTATCCAATACAATTGACACTACAAAAAACCGTTGGGAAACCTTTTGTAGAATTTTTTTTGAGGGACAAACCGTATCTGCAGGCGACTACTACAGACCCATACCCCCGCGCAAGTCCACTAGTTCATCCTATTTTGAACGTAGTGTTATCCACGAGACCAGAAATTTCTCGTCTCGTCTTGATTATAATCTGAAAAACGACACGAGAAATATATCTTTACATTCGAGACGAGGCAAGAAACACAACAATTATCGTCTCGATTTCGAGACGAGAAATTTCTCGAGTCCCGTGAGCAACACTAATTCACCCAAGTCTTGAATCTGAAATACTATTTAAGTGTTATATGATTAATATGTAAAATATTACAAATTGATAAAATGATGGTACAAAAGCAATGAACAGCACTTATCTACGTTTGAAATATGCAAGTCATTACAAAATTTACTCCAATAATAAGTAAGATTTATATTTTTCTTGCATAAATTAACAAAACGAAACAATAAAATTTCGAGACAAGAGAGAAATAAGTTTTCGAGGATTGAGACGAGACGAGATCTAATAAATTTAGGTGACGAAACTAGAAACCCTTACTTCTAGTCTCGTCTCTTCTGATGGGAAGCAATATCTGAACGAAGTAGATATCATTGTTGTTTGTAGTGACTGTCTGGAAGATTGTGTATGTTCTCTGCATGAATAATCGATTTTGTGACATGTCAGTCTATATGCTATTATTGGGTCATTAACAAAGAATAGAACACTGTAGAATGCATTAGGTTATTATTTAGAAATGAAATAATATCTTTGGAGCTTTATGTCGCACGGTTATGCCGACTAGGCTAAAGGAGACGGTGATGATGAGTAATGAATGAAATGGTGGAATGAAAAAAGCATGAGGAAACAAAAGAACAAAGAAAAAACACGCACGTGGTGTTTATCTACCACAAACCCCACTTGGTGCCTGCTGGGATCAATCCGGGGACCCCACACACCAGAGATGGGCACACTACCACTGAGCCGGTCTCCGTTATTCTTTAGCACACAATAACTTTTGTTCTTTTTAAAAAATCTTGAAATTCCTATATTCTTAATCTTCACGAAAATAGATTTGATGATCTTCTGCCTGAGTTTATTATACTTCCAAACTATGCTATGCACAAGTATCGGAAGTCTAAAAGAACGGCTATGTCCGTTTGTCTGTTGACAAATATCAGAATAAAAGCGGTAAGAGGTATGGAAAAGAGTTTTCTGGAATCAATTTGGTGTCCTAAAGATGGGTTTCACCTCCTCCGTCAATCTTCTACATAAATCGGAAGTGATAGAGATCGACCACTTACGGGCCATAAATCAAAAACTATAATAGCTAGTTCCAGGTGGCTTAAAAGAATTGATTTAACGTCTATAGAAACTATACTAGCTCCACCCCTATCTTTCTATCAAAACCGGAACTGGTAGAAATTTACTTCTACTTCCAGTGTCAATATTGATTTTCATAGAGCAAAATCGAAACGGTATATCGAGAAACAGTTTTCTGGATTTCATTTAGCACTCCAAGGATAGGATCCGTCTCCTTCAGCAACCTTTTATTTAAACCGTAGACCTACCGGTTTCAATATGGTCATAAATCAAAGACGGAAATAGCTAGCGACGAGAGGATTTCGGAAATCGATTCAACATCAAGATTTACTACCTCTACCCCTATATCACTATTAAAACAAGAAGTTGTAGAAATTTACTACTATTTCCGGTTTCAATATTAATCTTCATAGAGCAAAAACAGCAGAGATATTGAGAAGTTCTCGGGAATTCATACAGCTTGTCAAGAATAGGTTATTTTTCTTCCGTCAATCCTGTATTCAAACCAGAAGTGGTGGAAATAAACCGTTTTCAGTTTTAACATTGATCGCCATAAAACAAAGTTGGTACTAGGTAGCGACAGTTTTCGAATATTTATTGAGCATCTCAAGAAAATACCATTGTCACTTATATCTATCTACTGAAACCGGAAATGAAAAAAAAATCACTTTTCCGGTTTCAATATTTATCTCTATAGCTCGATAGAGCTACCTTGGGCTATGCGGAAAGCGTACGCGTTTTTGGCATAGGAGACCCGGGTTCTATTCCCGGCGGGAGCTCATGTGGTTCGGATTGCACGTTGCATATAGCCACGTACTGCAGATCCACGTGTCATATAGCCTCGATGCTGAACGGGACGCTAAACTGAAATCAAACCAAAACCATAGCTCCATACAGCAAAATCAATAAGTGATATCAAGAAGCTTTTTTTTTCTTAAAAAAAAATAATAATATAATCCCACGATTTTATTCTGTCCCACCAGGCGAATATCACAGGATGATGTACTCTCCATATGCTGTACCCGACTTCCACATTTACTTGCCTTTGTTATTGTTTCGGTACAAAATAGCCTTTCGGCTCCATCTGACATTTCGTTTTCTCTGCATTTAAATTTACTCGTCAGTTAATCTGTGTGTGTCTAACACAGCAGTGGTGTATATCTGAAAACTGTGAAGATATGTGCATTTAGATACTCAATGAAGCATTATATTTCGGACTTTGGAACTTTTTATTTTAAAGTTCTATGCAGTAAAAACCATCATCGTTTATTTAAAGTTGAATCACTTTTAATTGTTTTTCTAAATTCATTTACTTTTCTTACAAGGAAGTTTTCTTGCTGTTTGTTAATTCCTTCAACACATGTAATTTCTTAATAAAGAAAAACGACAGATTGTTTCTCTCTCAGCATTCCTATTATCACCTCACCTTTGCTTAATCTATGAGCACGCACTTTTCATCGAGACTGCAGAAATAGTCAACGACCCAGGATATTAAACCGGAAGGGACATCGAACAAAAGTATTGATATACTTTTGGGAAGAGATAGTCCGGATCGTATGAAACACGAGTCAACATGTAGGAGCACGACCTACAATTCCGGCTTTACGCGAAGTTTACCTTGCTCTATCCTAGAGAGCACTTTGTCTTAGCTGACGTTATAGCCATCAATTACAATGGACAATTTGTTAAAGAGCGATTTTGATTTTGATTAGATTTACTGTTTTTGCAACGCTAGTTTTCCTGCCCGGGTTTCGCAGACCCTTAACACGCGACTACTTGGAAACCCAGGAGAAATGAGAGAAACGATGGACGGATATCAATCCAATGGAAGAATCGTCGAGGAGGATACACCGGGATTTCCCAGTAAGTGCGAGTAGATTAACCCATCCTAAAAGTTACTTCCATCTCACCCTTTTCAACCTCTTTGGCATCACAGTCTGTTTCTTTAGTATATACTCAACTTTATTCGAATGCAACCCAGGTCAGATCCTGCACTTTATGATCTACCAAATTCAATGTTTACAAAATCCTGGGCGCAACTTGTCAGTTCTGAAAACCACAATTTTCTACACCATTAATTAGTGCGTTATCTGAGTTTTCAGACTGACAAGGGGCGACTGCGCATGGCGGATAAGTGGTTTTAACTGTTAATCTTGTGTGGACGCACACATATTTGTAACACTCGATTTTTCTCATCTAGTTGAAAATAATTAAAATTTATTTTTGCGTTAGTTTGTTCGCCGCCCACCGTTAGAATTTGCTCAAATTCTATTTGTTATACCACCCTCCTTCCACCCTTTCAATTTGTTGTGTTATTTTGTTTTTTGTGTGCATTTTTAGACACACTATTTAGAGAAAATGGTGAATTCTGGCATTATGGCACAAGCTCGACTTACGTCTCTAAAGTCTATTCCAGGCAACCGGATAGGAAACTCCCCTACCTCCCACCACGTTCCACTGCAGAAGGGGAAAGCTAGTCGTTGACCTTCACAGGGAGGGAAAATTTTCTAATAAATATAATCGTGTAAATTCTAAATTCGTACGTCAATTCGCTCGCACCTAATGTTGAGAAAGCACTCCTGTTTCTTTTAGCTATCAACCTCGAGTAACAAACAATTACTGTTTTTTTAATTTTTGTTTGTAGAAAAGTATTGCATATTATTTACGTACTAAAGTTTATCCCACTGTAAAACATTTTATTGTCTTAACAAATATCGAAAACATTAAAATCATTAAGAGCTCAATCTGTCTAATTTTGTATGAATGTGGAAGCTAATCCCTAACACGAATACAAGAACTCGAACTGCCGGGTTTCGAAAATAAAATGTTGATAAAAATATTTGGAGCAAAAGAGGTATACATTCAGGTAAATTAAAACGCTATACAAGCTTTTATTTCACAGCAACTACAGGTCACCGTGTATTAAAGAGATAGCAAAATTAATACGTATAAGATCGACATGACACGTTGCTTGTATGGGAAATGCGCACCAAGTCACCAAGTCCTATTCAAAAAGCCGAGTCGAAGGAAACTATTAGCTGGGAGAAAGAGAAGGCTTCCGGACAATGTAAAGTAGGATCTTTAAAGGATGGTTGATAACAAAGATTGACATTTTGCAGATTAAAATCTAATGGAAAAGTTTGTTTCTGCTACGATGAGCCTTTGAGATCTTTAAGCCAAAGCGTTCGTTATTTTTGTATGATTGAAGGAACCAGTATTTATCATTACTATTTCTATCTTACACAATAATCAACCCTTGTCACAACATTACACTATTCTGCACACCCGGGGCCGCGGTGACTCAGTGGTAGAGCTTTCACCTATGGTACATGGCGTCCCTGGTTCGATCCCAGCTCGCGCCAAGTAAACTTTGTAGTTGACAAAACCGTGTGCATGGGTTTTCTCGGGGATGCCCCGTTCCCGCCCACTTTCTTCATTCCACCATTTCATTCATTCTCATAATCACTATCTCCTTTAGCCTAGCCGGCATAACTGTGGGACGAAAACTCAAAGATTTCATTTTATATTTTGCACGCCATAAGTGTCTCTCTCTTGCAAATTAATTACTGCAAATGATTATTCCTATTAATGGAGACCGATAATATTTCTAAGACAATAAAAAATCATTTCCCCGTCTTCTCTAATAGAGGCTCAGCAAACACAATTATTATTAGAACATTATTATCAGTGTATATATATATATATATATATATATATATATATATATATATATATATATATATATATATATATATATATATATATATATATATATATATAATTCTTTTTCTTATTATTCTTTTTAATGTAAGAACATCGGCTAATAAGAGAGAAAACGATGTTTTTTTTTGTGTTTTTTTAGCATTTCAGGTTCTATTGTTATCATCTTATCTACCCATACATATTGTACTTGGTTTTCGATTTTATACCTTGTATGTGGGTTTTCTTCGGGTTCTCCCGTTTCCTTTCACTTTCTTCATTCGACCATTTCATTCATTTCTCATCATCATCGTCTCCTTTAGCCTAGCCGGCCTAACCGTGGAATAGCGTAGTCGCTAACACTTTCGCCTTCGGTGCGAGCGGTCCCGGGTTCGATTCCCGGAGGGGCCACTCGGTCGAAAAAGTGTATAACGCTTTTACAGGCCAGCCACCCTGAATGATTTTTCTCTGGGTTTTCCTCATTCACACCAGGCAAATGCCGGGGTGGTACCTAACTTATAGGTCCCAGGCCGCTTCCTTCCTTCCATTTCTCCGGGTAGTGTGCTCGATGAGCACATATGACGGGCTAAATGGCCATAGATGCAGAAAGCCCAGAAATCTAAATCCCAATAACCGTGGGACATAGAACTCATTTTATATTCTGCACGCCATAAACGTCTCTCTCTTGCAAGTTAAGTACTGCAAATGATTATTCCTATTAATGGAGATAGATAATATTTCTAAGACAATAAAAAGTCATTTCCCGGTCTTCTGCAAGAGAGGCTCAACAAACAAAATTATTATTGGAACAATATTATCCGTGTGTGTATATATATAGTTCTTTTTAATGTAAGAACATCTGTTAATAAGAGAGGGAACGACAAGTGTTTTTTTTTTATTATTTAAGCATTTCAGGTTCTATTGTTATCATCTTCACGCTCTGATAATTTACCCATATATATTGTACTTGGTTTTTAATTTTATATTATTATGAAATTATTGTATCAATAAATAAATACCCATTGAATTACCAACCCTGCCATCCCTTGCCATTCCAACATTATGCCACAAGCCCGACTGCGAAAAAGAAGGAAAATAAACAATACAACTGTTCAATAAAATTTCCATTATAATAACACGTATTACTTATCTCATTATAATACAGGCAAATGTAATTGTTTTAAAATACTAGTGTTATTATGAAAGTTGTAATTTATATTTAGACATATTTAGGTACACTCTATACTTCCGTGTGCGGGGGCTGATGGAAGATGGAACAGCAACATTCACCTGTACTTGAGCGTGGTAGGGGAAAAAACTTCTTCTTTTTCCTATCAGGTTGCGTGGAATAGCTTATAGTTTCGATTGTGCGCCCCACATTTTTTCATGGCAAGTATGGGGAAGACGTTATTCGTTTTTTTTTTTGTTTTTTTTTTTCTGAGTAGTTTGATTTTGCTGTGTCATTTATGAGTTCAACGCTGTCAAGAAACATCATTTGCTGCCATATCTATTACGGGACGGGGCCTTGACGTGGTTTTTAGTGTTAACTAGAACAGACGAATTTGTGAACTTGTCGTATGTACACATAAAGACACGTATGATTACATTATTTGGAGGTTTTGTAGTTAAGAAGGTTACGAAACAGACCATTCGATCTAGAGATCAAAAAGAAGGGGAACCCATTATGACATATATTTATGATAAGCTAGATCTAATGCTTAGTTTCGATAAGGCTTTGCCTATACAGCAACAAATCAATTTTCTAGTCGAAGGATTACTGCCTCAGTACTTTACACTCACATGCAATAAATCGTTTCCTCGGTCGATGTGTTGTGTGAATTCTTATTACAAGAAAAGTAAATGGAATTAATTGTGATTTATAAGACGCTTGTTAAAGCTAAGTCTTAAAGAACAAATCTTGCAGTACAGTACACCAGAATTTATCGCAGAGATAGCTGATGTTTTGTTGCGCGGTAATTCTCATGTTTCATTTCCTCTCGAAGAACAACAACAGAGAAACGAAAATCTTGCAGTTTAAGAACACCATCATATATTATCCGCTGGGAAGGAATGCGGTAATCAACAGTCTGTAGATTCTATCCCGCTTCATCAACAGAATTGTAAATCTTTTTCTTCTTTTTGTACTTCTGAATGTAAGAGTGACATGGATACTAATACGTATAACAGAACGAGTTCTCCCACGAATACTTATGCTATTCCTAAGAACCAACAGAACAGGCGTAACAGGAATTATAGTACGTTTCACGCGAAAAATAACACACACTGTCCAGCTAAAACATTAGTGTGTGCAATAGCCTCAACTCAAGGGAAGTGATAATTGTAATGTTTTAAATAGCGAAAATAATTCAGGGAATAGTGGGAGACCTGCTCTCAAGACCCACACGATAACTATGCCTATTGTTAGGGATAGAATACTGTCTTGTATTAACATTAGGCTATTGACATTAGGCCGGGTGCACATTACACAAATGATACAGATAGTGCTCAAAATCATGGTTTGGTCAGTAAAGAAGACAACACTAACTTTCCTGCTGGTTTTGACGTCAAGCTTGTGGACATTAATCATCATCTTTCTGACAATCAGAAACAATTATTTTATCCTGTTATAGAGGAGTATAAGGATTGTTTTTCTTGGTCAGAGGATGATTTTTGAGTGGCCAAGGGTTACGTACATGACATTAATATGCCTGATGACGTCCCGGTACACACGAATCAGTTTCCAATTCCCTTCCACTTAAGAGAAGAAGTTAAAAAACAGGTTGATACTTTGCTCAAACAAGAGGTAGTTAGAAGGCAGGTGTGTAGCCAGGGAGGGGCTAGAGCGGGCAATGCCCTCTCTAAAATATTTTTTCCGCTCTAAAAAGGACGTTATCCAGAAGTTTCAAATTGTTTCAGCAAATCCCAAATAAGAAAATCTTGTGATTTTATTTACTCAATAAAATTGAAGTTAGCTCGCATTTACTACTACTAACAAATGAAATTGAACGTGGCGTATATTTCTACGAAAAACAACAGTTATTGTTACTGCTACATATACTCAATAATCTCCCATGTATTACTTTTAGTCATTCCAAGAGTTTGAAGAATCACAACCACGACAAGCATTCAAGGCGTTGGAAAAGATGCCCTTCCAAAGAATACGCATATGAAAATTGACCCGAAAATAGGCTATGTGACATGAATGTGAGTATGTGGCTTGTGCATGTGTAACATTGCAGGTAAAAAACGTTTGTTTTGCCGACTTGACAGTACATGTCCCACGTGTGCCTGCAATTAACGTGTAAAACATGCAACATGTCCATGTTAATTACAATGGAAGAAAAACGCATGTCTCATATATGAGACTGGTACCGAAACTGTGATGTCTGGAGAAAACGTACAAGCGCCTCTAGAATAGTCAGATACAAAAAAAAAAAAAAAAAAAATCAGTGGAGAATTCGGAAGTTTTGCTTATTGTAAGAATGGTAACAATGCTGTTTTCACGTGATTTGAGTCTTTGCGGGGGGCACCCACTAAAATAAATCAATGATTGTAAATTTTTCTAAATAGCAGTTTGCATCGGCTCACTTTGTGTTTTCTGAGTGGCCCCGAACCATTTGTTTCACGATTTGTTTACAAATATACGGAGTGAAGAGAACGTTAATTTCTTATATGCACTGAGAGAAAAAAATCAAGACGGCAGCAGAACACCGAACCTATTATTTTAAAAAAGATTTTGTCACACACAATTATAATTGCGCGCAATAATAAGTAGCAGAGAGCTTAGCGAATTTTCGGAAGGAAACAAAAACAGTAGAAAATGAACTACAGGCAAATGTACCTCACCAGACGTTTCCAATTACTCTACTGACTATTATAACGCCACAAATATGAAGCAGGCATCCATCAAGTCATTTTTTGGTCCAAAAGTTATCGAAAATAAAACTAATTCAGAAGCAGGATCATCTGTATCAACATGTGTAGAAGGTCAAGAAGAAATTAAGGTCAAACATCTGATTTCCATGATGTTAGTATTGATTTCCACCATGTATCAGACCTTGGCGGTACAAAGCCTGCTCTGCCGCATCTTGCAAATTTTCCAGGTTCCAGCATTTCTAGTTCAATTCGACGATTTCGTTCAATATGGTATAAAACGTGGGATTGGCTCGAGTATTCTGTTATGTTAGATGCTGCCTTTTGCTCCCACGCCGGAAATATCCGTCAAGAAACAGTGATCCCTCATTTGTGTAGAATGGTTTCAGAGACTTTAAGCATGCACCGAGAAGAATAAGGAATTTTCTCTCACGCCGATTATGAAACTCATAGACACGCTGTAGCTTGCTACTTGGAGCAACGGAAACGTGAGGACTCGGGCGAAACGGTCGTGAAGAAGGTGTGTAGTGATGTAATTATGAATAATAGGTACTATGTGAAAAATGTGATGGAAATATTTCATTTCTTGCCTGTGAATCAGTTGTCCTTTAGGGGAGATTCTGAGTGCGAGCAACTTGGAAAACAATCAAGTGGTTTGATCTTAAATTTGTTTGAATTTAGTATTCGTAAAGATCCTAAAGTAGAATTTAGTATTCGTAAAGAAATCGTCAAAACCATCTATCCCTGCCAATGCAACATACACTAGTCCGGACATTCAGAGTGAGATAATTCATTTCATGGCAGAATCTGTTCAGAGGAAAATAGTAAATGAAGCAAACGAAAATACATTTTGTTCATTACTTGCAAATGAAACCAGAGACAAGCAACGAATTGAAGATTTGTCTGTCGGAAATAGGTACCTTGTGAATTTTAAAGTGCAAGAAAGATGCGTAGCTATACTGAAGTTGGGCAAACAAGACGCTGCCAGCATTAAGAACGCCATTTTACATTGTTTAATAAAAGTAGAATTCAAAACCGACACGATAATAGCACAGTGCTAGGTTGGAGCACCTGTCATGAGTGGACAGAAAGATGAAGTGCAAGCTCTTTTGTCTGAGGATTTGAAGAGGAACATTTTGTTTGTTTACTGTTTCAATCACCAATTACATTTAGTTATTTGTAGAGCCATTGACACAATTCCTGAACTAAAAGAGATCTTTGATAATTGTCATTAACTATATTACATTTTCAGAAAAGGACGCCTTGCAGCAGATTACGCAGGAAGGAGTTTAAAGCGATTGTTGGGACAACGCTGGGCTGGACATGTATACAGTGACTGTAATTCATGACGACAGATTTCACATATTAAGTGCACTGATTGCAATTCAAACTTCCCATGAAGAACACGCCTCAATGACAGTTGAATCTACCGGTTTACTACATCAAATCTCCACTAAGACTTTCTGTTTCCTTACTGAGTTCATGTTCAGGGTTCTTGGATTTCTAAAAACGACAAACGCACTGCTACAAAGAAGAGATTTGGACATTGATGCCGCTGTGAAGTTAATAGGCTCGGTAACAGAACAGCTCAGGTCTTGCCGGCAAGATGAAGGAATATTCGAAAATATCCTTCACGATGCAATGAAGGCATATGCCTTAAACACTTCGATTCAGCAAACATTGAAACGCAAATGCACACTCCCCAGGCGCTTAGCAGATTCAGTTGTTGATTTGGAAGGCATAAATTTGGAGAAGGAAAGGAAGACCAGAAAGAGCTGAAAATATTATTCTGCGAAGTTCTCGATATCTCCGTCGAAGAAATTCGGAGCAGATTCAGTGAATCAGGGACAGCTCTGATTGGCGCCATTCACCGCTTACTGAGCGAGAAAAGAAGTGAAGAAAACTTAAAACCTCTGTGTGATGTTGTAAAGTACAAAGACCTGCATTCCAATGTGCTTCAGAATTTGAAGCAGGAAATAGATCTAGCAAATCGACTGATTAACAAGACATCATCTCTGGAAGAGCTCACAAAACAAATTGGAAAATATGGCAAGGCTTTTCCGGGCCTAAAGATGTTTACCGAAATTGCTCTAATTACTCCGTCTTCTACTTCCACGGTCGAAAACTGCTTCTGACATCTGACAGCTCTCCTTCGACTCACCGTCTGTCTATGGGACATGAAAGAAAATCGGACCTCGTTCTCCTGGCTTACAACAAAGATATTCTGCGTGCACTAGATCTAGAGCAGCTTGGAATTGAATTTGCGAAGTGCTCACGTAAACTCCGTTTGATGTAATTACTTACATCAGGACTGTAAAAATATTTATTTTACTTATGTCAGGGATGTTTCTTAATTTTAATACATACAAATATTCCATAATCTACTTGTAATAAAGGTATTGTAGTTCCAAAATACTATAATTTAGATAACAGTTAATAAATGTTCCTAATAGGGATGCGCTCGAGTCGAGACACACTTTGTAAAATTCGAGACGAGTCGAGACAAACGTATTTCTCGACTCGAATTTTCGAGTCGAGACACGAGTCGAGTCGAGACGGCTCTTAAAAATCTCGACTCGACTCGAATGTCTCGAAAATCTTTCTATAATTTTTAATATTATTTTGAAGAAAGTATTCACTCAGAAACAGCCTTGAAACCAATTCCAGCTTTTATTCCTTCAGAAAGGTACAGAACGCATAAAATTAATAGTTAATCTTTAAAGATCAAGATTTAATTTTCAGCTCAATTCAGTTAATTAGAACTAATAGTTAATGTCGTTGTATTCGGTTGTACTGCAAATATAATGATAATAATAATAATAATTGATTATCTAGTTTGTATAAAACTATTATCCGTAGTCTAAATCCTAGTTTGTATAAAACTATTGCGATAAAGTGAACTTCATAAATTCTATGAATGAGCAGTTGGTAGTCTATAGTAATTTAGCATAGTTATAATTATTGTGTTTTTGTTCCCAGGAACGCAATAGGGTTACGTAACTTCTGGATTATTCGCTTGCCCAACTATTCTGAGGCTTTAATATGTTGCAGCATATCACGAGCTACGGATAATATATAATGTAACATTTGTTGTACGTCACATATTATGAAACGAGACTATTTTACATAGTACATCTTATCTAATATAAATAAAATAAAGAGTTTGTTTGTGTGTTTGTCTGTCTGTCTGTGTGCGACCTGGGACCAGACGAGTGGACCGAGAGTTCCCAAAATTTGGTCACGGGTACCTTAGTCCAGGCCCCAGATCAAGACGAAGCGTTTTTTTTAATTTCTAACCAGGGGGGTCTCGGGGGGGGCGTTTACTGGGACCGACTTGGGACCAGACAAGTTGACCGAGAGTTACCAAATTTTGGTCACGGATACCTTGGTCCAGGTCCCAGTCTAAGGCGAAGCGTTTTTGTCAAAATTGGAACCAGGGGTCTCAGGGGGGCGTTTAGCGAGACATGTAGTAAAAGTAATCCAAATTGATCGACATTAGTGTCAAATCCATAGTTTTCACGGTCGCTGAGATCAATGGTGACACTTCCATCAGCGATGACTTGCAAATTCAGCTACTACTGTATGCGGGCCGGGTGTCAGCGGGTGAGGAATACCGAGACATGTATAAACAGCCCATATTGATTGATACTAGTGTCAAATCCATAGTTTTCACGGTCACTGAAATGAATGGTGATACTTCCACAGGTGTTGACTTCCAAATACAGCCCCCATGCGAAGAATGGGTATATTAAGCTAGTATTACAATAAATGGACTGCTTGGATGCCAAGAACTAGTACAGATAAGTACCATTCTCTTCTATGAATAGGTACTTTTTAAAAGGATTTTTGTAAACACTAAGTTGTAAAAGAATGAACTACATACAGTAGTTATGGTTTTGGTTCCCAACATAAAAGAAATATGGATTGTTCATGAGATATTGAACTTCAACTTTCACTCCTGGAAAATTTCAATTTTGGAGTTAGGCCACTTGGCATCAAAGCAGTTCACTGTAAGATAAATACATTCCGCACATTAGTAATATAGTTATTCAGGGGCCTTCGATTTCCATCCTCTCAAATGAAAGCTGAACGATTGCTTGATACATGCTGACTATATAGGAGAAATAGTGTATTAAGTTTTCGAGCTTTGGTGCGTATCCGTATTTACACTCTGATATAACTTTAAGTTCACACTCAAATCGAGCTAATTGTTTAATGCATTTCGAAAGCTTTTGTTTTTATGCAGCTCATTAAGGAAAATCTATTTCATAATCGTAACATTTATGTACTAAGAAACTATGAACGTAAAGTGGACTCGACCTAGCCCCGTGGCCGCTGTGACTCAGTGGCACAGCTCTCACCCTTGGTGTGTGAGGACTCTGATTCTGTGTGTGTGTGTGAACTCCGCGGCTAGTGTACGCGTCTTTGCCGTGGAAGACTCGGGTTCAATTCCCGGCGCGAGCTCATGTAGTTCGGATTCCACGTTAATCAGTCGGTCTATATTTCATATATCCTCGCTGCTGAAAGAGACGGTAAAGTCAAAATCAACTCAACAATATATATGTGTGTGTGCTTATGTGAATTTCCTCGTGGCTGTATGGTTAACACATACGCCTTGATCGCGGGAGACTCTGGTTCGATTTACGGTGGAAGCTCATGAAGTTGTTACCGGTATCCCACTTTAAACTGTAGATCCATGCCTCATATAACCATAGATATAATATATATGCCTTTGATACACTTATTTTCCGACTTGGAACCCATCGAAAATTTCCGGACACAGAGTCCCGTAGACCGAAAATGAGAAACATGGGTACAGAGTAAAACAGCCATAGAAATTTAAGCTTTTTAGGCTAACTTAATCCTTACATATAATGCAACTAGCTTGGCCAAGTTATAATGGAGGAAATGCTATCATTGCAACACTCTGAGAATAGAAAATGTTCGTCAGGTATTACTATCCCCCCTCTCCTGCAGAATGAAAACCCTGACTAAAACTCAATATATATATATATATATATATATATATATATATATATATATATATATATATATATATATATATATATATATAAAACTATTTTGTGTAATGTAACAAACAGTGGCGGATAGTATTCATGTTTCCTTACGAAGGTTCGCTTCCATCTTCCTCTCCCCAAGAACTAAGATAAATTAAAAAAATTGCTATTACTTGTTAATCTTGTACAAAGGACGCAATTAAAGTCCCAGTGTAACACCCCTTCACATTTAGATTTTTCCCCTGGAAGAAAACCAGTTATTATTGTTTCTTGATTTCTCAGTCTCACCTACATAAACATACGAATAGAATTACAGGATAGGACATGTTTAGAGTGCTTGCACGTGACATCTAACTATATTTCTCATCAAATGTGTCACATATGAAAATTTCCGTTTGTACTGCCTCTATTTTGTGGTACATATGTTTCATTTATGTTATGTAGCTAAAATTCGTTAGGAAACAAGTACAGACTGCGCCTGTGTGCCTGACAAAACGTAAATGTACTGGATAATTATTTCTTCACTTTCTTCCAAAAAAAAAGTAACCCATCTCATGTCGGCTAAAAAAAAAGGAGGTAGCGGACCAAAGATAGCCGTTATTTACCTAAGGTCGTTACACAGCAGGGGTTTCATTCAGTCAGAGGGAAAAGAAAAAAATAATTTAAGGTTTCTACATTTGTTTTGAACAGCAATATACTTCTTCCTTTTATTTGAAGAACCATTTCCTTCTGATTTGTCTGCATCAGAAAAAATACAAAAAATCACTAGAATGTGCCTATTTACCCAAGTACGTACTAGATCACTAGTTCAATAGTAAAATCACTAAATCTAGTACGAAATCATAAATGTGGCATCCCTGGGTTGGAGCGAAAGTAATGGTTGGAGTAAAAACTAGTCCGTATTTCTACTGCGTTCTGTTGTTGAATTCACAGAAATGTTCAAAAATAAATTCAAAAAGTAAAACACGATCCTACAAAAGACTGTTTACTTGCTCACTGGTTATAGTATTGTGAACTGAAACTCAAGTGCGCAGTCATGTTGAATACTTCTGTCCCTTTCTACTTTACAACTTGAGGTGGGATGAGGGTCAGGATAGATCTAGTGATATACCGCTAATGAAAGTGCTTCAGTACAGAGTCGGAAGCGGTATGTATTGTTTATACTATTTACAACGTTACCCCCCACATAAAATATAAATTCACCCTTTCTCCTTTCCCTTTTTCGAATACAATGAACCGACTCTTTTGCTGAAGAAAGATGCTAAAAGAAAATTGAAACATCTGTGTCTAAACTTTCTTTGAAGCGCAGTTTTTTGTATTTGTAAGGTTTTGCGAGTGTTTTCGAGATAGCCAAATCTTTTACCATGGACTCCTGCTGCGAACTGACCATGAGTAAACACCCGATCTCGCTGTGCTCAATTTCTCTCGCACACGTGAAATGGGTTTGTTGTTTCCAAAACAAATAGGGAGTTACCTTGTGCTTTTGCATTTCTGCACGCACACAGGTACCATTGTTGTTTTAATGATCAGAAGAAATATCAAAACCATCCGATATATATGATACGACACAGCTAACAGAGGGAGGCAAAGATAAAAGTAGGCCTATACCAAGTTTTCCGCGTGGTACCATTATGGAGAATAAATATTTGTAAAGTCACGTAGATGCGCTTAAACCTATTCCATCTGTCCTTATAATTTTTCCGGTCTCATCAATTTCTCAGGAGAATACGTACAACATATGTCCAAATTCCATATATACTCTTTCTAAACTAATGAGTAAACTCATTAAGAACACCAACTGATATCAATAAACAGGAAAGAAAACAATACTTTATACTTCTATCATTTGGTACACATCTCTATGAAGCACAGCTTGTTTCTTTTCGAAATAGCTCCTTTGTGTCACAGCTGTGGTTAGTTTTGTTTTGTGTTATGATGAAAGAGAGAAATGCAACATTTGCTTCGCGGTGAAGTTATATATATTATTAAGATGAGCGGTGATAAGCGAGGTTTAACAAATAGTGCCTTTCGGATAAACAATTTAACGGGTAGTTGCAGTCCGTGTTGAGAATCGAACCAAAGCTATGTAAGACATGTTAATATTGAGCTCTTTTGTGGTAAAAGTGAACTTCAGAAACACACAAAAGACTTGAAACATCAAGCTAATGTAAAGCAATTGAAAAATAGCCTACCTATCGCTGCATCTTTTCTCTGGCTAGGAACATGCAGTGTGTAGCAACAAGAATCGTGCTAAGGACTTTTTTTTCGAGTCAACATTGAAAGTTTGGCCTTGTTCCCACGGTCTACACATACTGAAGATCACAGTGAAATTTGACTTATAAAAGCAGTGATGATTTTTTTTAGAAAAATAGTAAAAATTAGCAATCTATCTCGCGCTAGTACTATAACGACTAGCCCAAAATCAGCTTAGGTTCTGTTGGTTGTATGTAGGATTGTCTAAATCGTTGTGATGTTTGTGAATTATATTGTTTTCATTCTTAGTGGGCGAAAGTGAAAATAAAAATATAACACTAAGGAAAGTGAAAGAAAAGAAGGTACTTAATTTTACAACCTGAAACTTTAGTGAGCTAAAAGAGTAAACACTGATACCTTTTTCACATTCATACTACGTCAAATGAGTTATCAAAATTATGTGACTTCCATATATAAAACGGGTATATTTTTTATATAAGGGGTTTCTCAGTCGCCATAAAGTTATACACACCGTCAACCAAGAATTGACTCGTGAAAGTTTTCCGTATATATTCAGGAGAGATAAAAGGTTGTTGCGAAATGAAAAAAAAAAGCATATCGATAAAGCTAAAGGGAAAAGAGTCACTGACCATCAGATCTCTTTCAATGCAATATATATTCTGGCTGACAATATGAAAAGACACACCAACGTCATAGAACAGATTGACGGAGGAGAGTTGTCTTTTGATGTTATTTGACTGCTGCTTTGTGGTTCCGGAAGGAACGGAACAAACCTCTCAAACTGTACATAAGGAAAACAAAGTAAAATGTTCATCTTACTAATGACCCTGAATTTGATCACTAAGCTGTGGGAAGGAATGTTTTTCTTTCCTTTCTTTCGTTTTGATGATTTGATGCTTTTAATGTCGCTTTCAACACCGAAGCTTAACTCATATGTGATCCCATTGGAATCGAATCCGTATGCTATACATATGAGAAGCTCTATGTTGACATCGAGTATATATTTAACAATATACCGAATTGTGAAGTCATAAGAAGTATATTCGAGTCGATTTAACTTATTTGAACTCGCATAAAATAATCTAATATTAGTATCTTTGTAGCAACTTGTGAGATATTTATTCAACCTTTAGATGTTTGTCAGTCTTACCCCCATTTTTTCAATATAGTTTAGAAATTGTATTTGTGTGATACTCAGGGAACACAAAATGCTACTTAGTAAATAACCAGTGGTTTTGAAATAGTCTTTGTTACTACTTAGTTTATCATCTAAACAAATTAGATGGGGCACTATGGCTCAGTGGTAGAGCGCTTACCTCTGGTGCGTGGGGCTGTGGTTCGATTCCCGGCAAAGTAGTTTTGTAGTGGACAACATCGTGCTCGTGGGTTTTCTCAGGGTACTCCCGTTTCCTCCCACAATTTCATTCCAACAATTCTTCCATCATTATTCACTTACTTTAATCAATATCTTCCTTAGCCTAACAGGTATAATCCTGGGAGGTTAAACTCAAAGATTTCATTTCATTTTTAAAAAAAAACAATTAAATCATAATTAAATTGAAGGTTTATTCTTTTAGGATGGGAAACATATTGACACCCATGGCCGTAATCAGGCTTGTAGATTTGGTCACACAGACATAGTTTAGGGTCAGGCTCTTAAGTATTCTTTTAATAAACAATGCTGAACAAACTAGACAATCGTGTTTTAGGATTGTAGAAAATGACCGTGAATAATGTTCAAACACAATTATTATTATATTTATTTCTTTGACTATTGGATCTTTACATTAAAGTGTTAAACAAAACAGAATAATTGTTTATATAATAGTATTCAAGAGTTTTCTCGTCATGATTAGTTTTGTAAACAATTCAATTACACATATTTGATGTTTATTTCTAAATAATAAGTCCTAATACAATTTCATAAAGTTCTAATTCTTCTTTAGTTTGTATCACTTTACACAATGACAAATCCAAAAGGTGTGTTGTGCAGTACCAGTTTTACACGTTATTCAAAATGTTCCAAAACACAAAGAATAATCTTTAATTTCTGATATTTTAGTCGTCACAAATTACAATTTTATAATGTAGTCAATGTTTATAATTACTGGGCAGTTGGGCGTTTAAACTAATGACACCATAATAAAGTCAAAACCATAATTTCAGGAATTGATTCTGAGTTTAACGTCCCGTTCAGCAGCGAGGCTATGTGAGACGTGGACCTACTGATTAACTTGGAATCCGAACCACATGAACTCCCAACGGGAATCAAGCCCAGGTTTCCCACGCCAAAGGCAAGTATGCTAACCGTTAGCCACGAAGGAGCTCCACCATAATTTTAGTGGGCGATAAGAAATATCTCGCCAGTGCTTTTACAATAAATAAAATTTTATTAAAGAATAGTGGTAAGAGATTTTATAATAGCTCTTTTATTTACGAGATATGAGTATTTTGAAAAAAAAAAGCAACTAAAGAATAGGTTGGCGGAACCACAAAAGACTCGTAAAATAAACTTTCTTCGAAATACATACGCACCTTACTCACCTTTTATAATTGCTATGCTTACGTTCTCCATAAAAACAGAAATTCTCTTTTAGTGATACTTTACTCAAGATCATGAAGTGGGTTGAAATTTAATTAAAGGCAAAATACAATACAATAATCCACAAATATTGCCTCAAGTGAGTTTAAAGATTTCTATACACTAGTGCGAAACCGGGCTCTGCCGTTGCGATCGATTTGCAGGTCTTGAGACGAAAGTAAGAAGGGACTTACGCACACAGTAAGTAAAAACAATTACTATGCCTGTAACTTTCCCAAAAATGGGTATATCTTAAAACTAACCTCACCATTATTTTTCTAATTAAATTCTAGCCCGAAATTATGTATCATATTACCCTATTCCCATTTTGAAAACTTGACCTTAATTCAAAATGGCGGATTTCAAGATGGCTGCCATCAAGTCATATCTACCATACGACTTCCCCCCAGGACTTATATGTATCCACATGGTTGTTCTTCACTTTTCTTCATTAACGCTCCGTTTACAAAGGGTAGTAAGGGACTTCTGCAGTAATCTCTAATAACCACATCACAACTCTTAAAAGTTATTTTTTTTTAAAAAAATAGAAAACATGCACCATGGCAAAAAATTGTCATCACAAGCAATGATGCATACATGCCTTCTACCAGCAAAAAAAGTTTCATTGAAATTGGAGCCGGACATTTGAGTGATGTCCCTTGTGGGATGTGATTGAACGTGACGTCAGAACACATCGCCCCCCTTCCCGGAATTTACGGGAATTAGGTGACCTGAGTGAGCACATGTGGTGCCAGCTCTCTCCAGCGACCTATCAAGGATCATTGCGTGTATGCCAAGACGTGTCGCCGTTTTTATCCATGCCAAAAGTCGACATACTGACAATTTTGTAGGTAGTCATGATGGTCTGGCTGATGTGTGCGTATATTTTAACTCGTATATTTTGTCTCGACTCGAATTTCGAGACGTCTCGACTCGAATTCGAGTCGAGTCGAGACAGAGACTGTCGAGTCGAGACACGAGTCGAGACAGAAACATATTTTCGAGTCGAGACACGAGTCGAGACAACATTTTCTCGAGACGAGTCGAGACAGGCTTAAATCTCGACTCGACTCGACTCGAATGCATCCCTAGTCCTAAAATAAATTGTTGTTTTTTTTTACTTTTAACACTAGTTAGTGTATTAAAATATATATAGATATACCATCATTTTAACAAAAAAAAGTTAACTATGATATTTGATATTCGTGGATTTGGTAGTGTAATATTTATAAGCATAATAAAGTTTTTCAACTTTCTTATAGATTCCATAAATAATAAATAAATATATAAATGAACCTAGACATTGACAACGACATGCGCCTCAAGAAACAAAAACTATATATATATATATTAGAGAGAGAAAGAGTTTTTGTGTTCCTTCAGGTCCCTGCCATTGCCCCCTCAGTATTCATCATTGCCCGCCCTAAGCTCTCAGGCTGGCTACGGGCCTGTTAGAAGGTGTGTGTAAAGTTACAATTCACCCACTCTTCTCGTGAAAAAGAAGTCTGGATCGTTCAGATTTATTTTGGACATCGGAGGGGATACACCCCGAGTAATATTTTAAGACATAAATATTTGATTGTGGTTGTTGATGCTAATACCAGTTATAGTATTTGTACCAGTACTACCAGTTATAGTGAACCCACTGGCAGAAATAACAGCGTCTTCTGTTGGTAGTTTTCTTTATGAAAATGTAATTTTGAAATACGGTATTTTTAAAGAAATAGTCACAGGCAAAGGTCCATGCTTTACTAGTAACTTATTCAAGGAGTTGTGTGCAATGATTGGAGCTAATACTCGATTTGTAAATGACCAAGCTCATTACACTAATTGGACTGCTGAGATAGCTATCCGAAACATTGAACAGAGACTGAAATCTGCGTTGTGTAATAAAGATAAAGAAAAAAAGGCCGAACTGCTGCCATCTGTTGTGTTAGCCCACAATTTTACTGTCAAGTTATCTTCCGAATACAGCTCTTTTGAACTTTTGTATGGATTCCGATGTAGAATGCTACACGAAGAAATTTTGGACACCCCGTGTCAATTTCACGACAAGGCTGAACGTTTGAGGCAACTTGGAGAATAAGAGACAAAGCCCATGCCAAATGGTTCCAGAGACATAAGACGGCAACGAAATTTTATGACAAACGTCATTCGAAACCCTATTTCAAAGTCGGAGACAAGGTATGGATTTTGGACAGCACCATGAAGAAAGGATGAACCAGAGCTTTTAGGGGACGTTATTTTGGTCCAGGAATCATTCAGGATATTGACCACCCAAATTCCTATTTTGTTAAGTTAAAGACTGCGCGAGGAAGATTCAAGGTTGATTCGATTGCTGTGCAAAAGTTGAAAAAGTACTACGAGAAACAGAAGGAAAACGAGGAAGAAGGAGAAGAAGATGACGTTGACTTAGATATACAAGACGTTGTGGAGAATAATACTACGAAAGCCTGCCCGTGCCGAAGTACAGGAAGAGATAGAAAGGAGAGAGGATAAAGAAGAACATTGTGAATTTTTTTGATCCTGCGGTGAACATGATAGAAAAAGAAGAAGACATTCCATCTCTGAAATTTCGTGATGTTGTGATTCCCAACCAATTACCCACTTGGGCTGAAACAGGGAAGAATTGTTCCGGTTTGAAACCGAAGTTTGGTCCCAATTCTGTAATCAACAACAACAAAAAAGTGTTTTTCGACGCTACTACCAGCCTTGTATTTTTTTTTTTACAATCCATCAAATATCATTAAGTACAAATACTAGAATAATAGTAAAATTCATTTCTAAGTACTATTGCTGACATTTTTAATTTGCCGTGCCGAAACTACTTTTATAAGATGAACACTTCCCTCACTTGATAGCAACATAGACAGATTGACTGAAACTTTCGTACGTCGTAAGCTCCAATATGCCTCTACAGGTAATTATTCGCGGAGATGTTTACCTAGAATCAATGAAATCTTTACGATCTATGAAAAGAGATTTAACAGACTTTGTTCTTATCTGCTGTCAATCTGAATTCCATCGGTTTATTTATCTCCGGTAACAACCCGAATTCACGCACATGAACTAGCGGGGGACAGAGAATGAATAGCCATTTTAAGTAGCCTACGATCTTCACTCCTCAAACCCAAACGACTGAATGACAAATTAGCAACACAGCTGAGGTCATTCACTTCTTTTCCGTAAGCAAAGGGAGGGTTTCCTCTGTCAGCGGGTGGCGAACATGGGGCCGAAGCATAGTTCGCATAGTTTCTGAGGGTACAAGTGGAATAGACAGGCTCTATCTGCTGTTCTGCACAGTTGTAAAATGCAGTCAATATCTTAAACAGCTTTTAATGGAAGAAAATTATTTTTTAATTAGTGCGCTCTAATATTACCCTAGCAAGGAAAAATAAAACTGAATATGCAATATTAATGCTAACAAACATTTGGACGAATTTCAAAGTGTATAAAATAAACAGTTTTCATAATATTTTGGAAAGAAATATGCAATGTTATTATAAATAGGAAAATCTAATCGCACTCCGAGTGTTGGACGCAGCCTTAAGATCGTAGAGTAAAGAAACCTCTTGAATTTCCAAGGTAGGAAATTTATATACTAACAACTAATGAAACTGTGCGTTCATAGAAAAGTGGATCGATATATGTATTATATTAATTGTAGGTTTTGTAAATACCAACAAACAAGAGTAGCACTTCATAGTGTTGAATATCGACGCCATAACGGTTTCTCAGTCAATTAATTTATATGAGGAAATATTATATTTATTCTTTGAAATAAACGAGAATTTTAGCAAGTTAATATAACAGAAAAATACCACCTCATATAAATCAATGGGTTAGAAAGAAAGGTTACAAATCAACATTCAAGAAAACACACCCATCCTTCCTTTCATTAAAGTCTATTTTCGAAAGCTACTTTGAAACAATGGCGTGCGTTTGCCGCAACTAGATTTTGGTGTTGTTTGTCTCAATATTTTATTGCGGACATATTAGTTCCTATTACAGTGAAGATTAGCACATACCTGACTAAACAGCTGTTTCCATACACTTATATCCATTGTTACCTTGCAAATAAGTTGTGAATGTTCTCGCTTTCGGGACGAGAGAAATCTCATATAATCTCTCTGCTGAAAAAAATATTTAGCTCCGAATGAACACGAAACATCCTAAATTTCACGATAGCTTCGTAAATTGACAAATGCGTTTTCTCTTTTAACGGAGTCATTTATACAATGCAGTATTTTTCGTTATATTATGTAACTACAGACCGGCTTTTATACACTTAAAGAAATATAAAGGTGAATCGAAAATTAGAACCACACTATGCTTATCATTTTCAAAAGTATTACACATACCTTCTAGACTAAAAGTGTTGTTATGACGTAAATTTCATATTCACAAACATCTTACTTGAACTTTCATTAACTTTAATTGGTGTTGTTTTAGCAAAATGCAGGCTATAATCAGCTCAGACTTTCAAATGTTTTACTTTTAAATTCGAATTAAATTTAGAAATGTTCATATTTCATATATTCTAGCAGGACAATATGTTCTAAAACACATAATTAAAAGTAGAAACTGCTTTTGAGGGAAGTCAAAAGTCTAAACTTGTATTGCTTCAAAGTAAGGGAGAAAAGATAGTCTGATTGAATTATAAGTTATGGATCACGATTGTGAACATTATTGCGGAGTCCCAGGTTCCCAAATAACTTGCATATACCTATATATATGGTAGTGCAGCTGGCAAATTGCGCTTTTTCTCTGGGAACAATGTGTGGTTTAACTTAGCACTACAATTGCACGAAGCCTTTCATATATATATATATATATATATATATATATATATATATATATCTGTGTGTGTGTGTGTGTGTGTGTGTATGTGAAAGGCTTGGTGCAATATTCTGCTAAGCCACATATTGTTCCCAGAAAAAAGAAACTCAATTTTTGCCAGTTGCATTACCCTACCAATTAATGAAGGCAAGAACAGCACTAATGATTTATTACTGGCACTTAATCTCCATTATTGCAAATTGGTCAACTGAGAGAAGTGAACCCGAGCGCGAGCATAACTGAAAGAACTGAGCCCTAACGTGAGCCCAAGTAAAATTAGTGAGCGCGAGAACGAGCGAGCCCAGGGCCAAATGGCCATCTATGATATATTTGGAATATAAATAATAATGTACCATAGATACAATGCACACCTATGCATATTATAAAATATAAATTTCATCACTTGAATGAGAATCGTGAGGGCGGTTGAGGGTGAGTGAGAGGGATTCGGTTGAGGGTAAGGGTGGATGAATGCGAGGGAGTCAATTGAAGATTAGGGTGGCTGAGGGTGAGTGCCAGGGTGTCGATTGAGGGTGAGTGTGAGGGAGTAGTTGAGGGTGAGGGTGAGGTAGTCGATTGAGGGTGAGGGTAGCTAAGGGTGAGTGTGAGCGTGAGTGAGGTTTACCAAAAATGACCACCTCTGTTCTGAATTATACATCTTTGTAAAACTAACTGGAAAACATCATATTTGATCAGACATTAATTTTATTATTGTATGTACACATACAAACGATAATAGATTTTATAGATTCAACATTTTATAAGAACCTTTCTTAAACCATCGCTAGGGTATAAACTTTTTCTCATTCTGGCATATATATTATCATTCTTACCCCTAAAATGGTACCACATCAGCCCATAGTAACTCATGAGAAAAATTAGCTCATTTAAATAATGTTAAATTATGCCCCTAGATACCTTAAGTTTTGAATACATTTACAGTATACAATCTGTGACAAAGGTATCTTTTAAATTTAGAAAGGAAATTATGATATAATGAACCTATATTGTTAAGGTATTAACTTTTAAATGGTCAGATAGAAGTTGGATATAACGTCAGACCAGTATATTTTGTGAAATAAGCACCTCACAACATGCCATATCACTGCTTCCTATTAAGCAAATTCGACCTGAAACCAAATGGAGAACTTCAAGATGTCGACCATGATGGCACTATACAGAAACAGATGCAGTTCTACCTTCATCATCCCTATGTAAAATATGGTGTCACTTCCTCTATCCGTTCTAAACTTACAAGTTACAGCCTCGGGATTCGAAAAATAAGAACAGCCTAGTAGGAACATTTCAACGCACTTATGTATCAAGAAATATTCTACTATTTTACGAAATGCAAACCTATTGCATATGAACATGTACCGTAACATAATACATATTTTTAAATAGTATTGTTCTGAACATACTCTCACATCATTAATAAAAGGTATCTGTAACGAACAATGCAGAGCAATATATATATATATATATATATATATATATATATATATATATATATATATATATATAATGTGGTCACAGCTACCAGTAATTACCCCGATAAACGGTTAGAATCACGCTAGATATACTGCAAATTTTATCTTTCCTTAGAAATAAATATTGATGTACACACAATAAAACTTGAGTTTAGCTTACCTTTAAGTGTAGTTTGTTGTCCTGTAAATGTTGTCCTTACAGTCATTTCTCCAGTTACATTAATGGGTTTTTCGTTGCTTGAACTAAACATTTCTACTCTATCAATTTCCTAGGGGAGGATAAAAGTAAAGTGATACATATATATTTATTTACAACTATTTATTTATTTATCTATCTATCTATATAACGTTTCAAGTAATAAATAGAAGTTAAATTTTTATTCTGCAATACAACTAGCAGATTAGTAGTCTTGTCAGCTTACTTGATGAACCTGCATTATCTCTTACATATTTTTACATATTTGAGGTCAACACATTGAATGAAAAAGTACAGTACAGTATATATTATTTAGTGCTGCAAACAAATGTCGCTACACTACCACAACCATATAAATTTCGAAGGCGTTTGCGAGAGTATTAATGTAATTAAGAATCAGGAAATGAAATCTTTGAGTTTTACGTCCCACGGTTATGCCAGTCAGACTAAAGGAGACGGTGATGATGAGGAATTAAGGAAATGGTGGAATGAACAAAGTGGGAGGAAACGGGAGAACCCCGAGAAAACCCACGCACGTGTTTGTCCACCACAAAGTTCACTTGGCGGGGGCTGGGATTGAACACGGGACCCAAAGCACCAGAGGTGAACGTTCTACCACTGAGCCACTGCGGCCCCAACTAAGAATCGGGAATAATGTATATTTATGTCCAAATGTTTTGTCGTATATCTTTAGAAATTGCACAAGTAGAAATAACTGTCTTTGTTATTAAGAAAACGTATGCTTTCTTGGTAACATGCAGAAGAAATATATTTCCAAAAATCAAAATCAAAATTTAAGAAATGAACAAATTATCATTTGAAAATAAATCTCCTAAACTTTCATTGACGAACACTAAGTTCTCTTTTTGTAAACGTGCCAAACGTCCAGCGAAATTATAAATAGAAAGGAAATTATATTCTGCTAGATATAGAAAACTCTGATGATAATACTTATTATACATATGGCACAGTCCGAATATACACAGGTATCAATAATTTTACGCGTTAACAAAGGATTAAATAGAAATAAACCACAAAATATATAAAGGGATAAGGAAATTTGTATTAGTGACTTACATATACATATCCTTTTATCAAGAAATAGAACTTCAGGTGATATTCGTAGAATGGCATACGCGTGGGACGTTAAAATAAATATGTATTTTCACTTTAATGCGTGTTCGTCCGAAGCTGCAGCTGACGGATTTACAATAACGTCTGCAAATGATAGAAATTTTTCTTCTACTACCATGGCCATGCAGTGTTAGGTGTTCCAAATTGCGACTTACTTGATATGTCAGTTTTTTATCAAGTAATATAGCAACAAAGAAAGAACTGACAAATTCATCCTTATTTCATCAAGCATTATCTCTGTTACAGTCTTTCTTTCTTTTTTTTTTAGCTGTATTGGATGTTCCAGTTAAGTCCGTACGTTAGGTAAATGGTTGGCAAGTTTTGAATCATAATCTTTAATCAAATTCAGCAGTTCAATGTTGTTGGCTTTGTTCACTGACTTGCTACCCTCTTCGTATATTCTAAATAATTATTACTGCTTTGATAAAGGAAAGTTGTAATATTAATCAATAGCTCTAATATTTTTTTCTTCATTTTTCTATGAATTTTATGTATGTATGATTGTCATGGCAATGTTACTCATCCACCCGAGTCTCGAACCTTACGTAATAGAATGTTTTTAGAGAGTAATTAAATGGAGATGCCTTTGGGATTATTCAAGTAGCTTATTATCTAATTGATTTATTTATCATTGATTTCTGAGAAATTCCACTCATTTCTTTGTATCGCAAATATTGTCATTTATCATTTAATGAACATCTGGTTAGCCATTTTGCGAGATTATGATGAGTACTTTGGAAATTCCCAGTGTTATATTCTGATAATATAGCTAGGTAAGGTAAAGTTTTAATAAGCCTGCTAAAAAAATAAGCTTAATTTATTGCAACATTCAGTGAACAAAAATGACAAAATTCAAGTACGAATACACATTGACTGGTTGAACTATGTCATTGTGTATAATTTTATGCAAGACAAAATTTCCGAGTCCGTGAAGTTGGAATAATCATCGCTTAGCCGATCTGTGGTCATCTCATTTGCACAGATATAACTAGAAGTGTGGAAATCTAATATGTTCTACTTTCTGTAAAGTGATAAAATATAAAGTATCACAACGTTATAACAAAGTATGAGCGAATTGCGTTCTTGCTCTACAAAGGAAAACTCCGTAAAACTTGAACTGGACACAACAGTAGTTTTCACAGTATCTTATGCAATAAAGGAAAGTATTCAACGACACAGATTCAACTGCTTCCTCGATAGCTTCTCCATTTGTGAAGTTCGTGTCTGATCGGCATTTCTAGAAAATAACATCCTTCTTACTTGAGATTGGAGTGTATAGGACAAAAGTGAACACGGTGCGGCGCTTGGTTGCAGCAAGCCAGTGAATAGACTTCTTACTCCTAGAAAGTGCATTTTACGAAAAAAAAATAAAATAAAAGGTTTTTGAATAAGTGAAACATATTTAGAAGCACAAAAAAGAGGGAGAAGGCTGTTCCCTTCATTCAATGGAGGTATCGCTACTCCATATGACAAGACTTTTATGAAATATTACTAAAATATAAGATAACAAAACATTTACTCCGAATAGCGTTGTAAATAATATCTGAACAAAAAAACACCAGAGGCGCAAAAAGTGCAACCAAGTTCGCAAGCCTCAGAATGTGTTTAGATGAGGATGGATGAGCCTAGTTCCTTGGCCACTGCATCTGAAACGAACACTGGAACTTGGCGCGAGGTGTCTAACATATTCAAGTACATCAAGATGTCTATGAGGCCGCGGTGGCTCAGTGATAGTGCGTTCATCTCTGGTGCATGCGGTCCCGGATTCAAACCCTGCTCCCACCAAGTTAACTTTGTGGTGGACAAGCACCGCGTGCGTGGATTTCCTCGAGGTTCTCCCGTTTCCTCCCACTTTCTTCATTCCACCATTTCATTCATTAAACATCTTCACCGTTTCCTTTAGCCTAACCGGCATAACCGTGGGACGTAAAACTCACATATTTCATTTCATTTCATTTCATTCATCTCTCATCATCACCGTCTCTTTAGCCTAGCCGGCATTACTGTATATGTGATTTAGCGCCTTAGCGAAGTTTATATTCTTAAGGTTGGTGGTGGCCGCAAATACACCACGCCCACCACCACTATCCATAAGGTTCCCTAATATCATTTTCCTTGACACCTCGGGCGAAGTTCCAATGCTCATTTCAGATGCAGTGGCCAAGGAACTTGGCTCATCCATCCTCATCTCAATACTTTTTGAGGCTCACGAACTTAGCTGCACTTTTTGCATCTCTGGTGTTTTTATTCAGATATCACTTCTTTTTGTAGTTCGCCATGTCAATATCGTATATTGGGATTATCAATTGTGGCATATTCTTGGATTTAAATTTAGACTTGTACATTTTTAAAGGAGTCATAATGTGTCACATGCAACATTAGTTCCCAAGGGCTCTCCCACCGGGAATCGAACCCAAGACCCTGTACAAAGAAGGCACACATGTTAGCCACTAGACCAGCGGGGAGAATATCTTCTATTAAATATCTGTCAGAGAGTTATGTCCAAACGAGATTTTAATTCATAACTGCAAAATCACGATCGCTAACATCTCATTTTACATAACCTAAATACGAAGAGTACCAACAGAGCCCCAAAACCCTTAATTCTGAATTCTCGATGCTACATCACCAGACATTGCTGATGTTTCAATACACTTAGTTGTTCTCTAGCCTTCTACATTGCGAAATTACGGAGTTCATTACATGACGCGCATTATACGCAGTTTCATACTCCCTCGGGCTTTCTTTCCAATAATATACACCTTTCAAATAGCTTGTAAACTTAATTATATTTGCCATCAACATATCTTAACTATAAATAAAATACATGAATTAACATAAATTAAAGGGGGGCTTCCGGTTTACGTGGAAAGTTGAAATGATGAAAGGGGGATGAAGAATTTTCCCATGTTATTTAAATGTACTTAAACTCATGTTTTAGGAACTTAGAATTGGAATAAGAACTTGAAATTTGGTATGCTTGTACGCTTTCGTTAGTATTACCTAAGTAAATTATTAAAAATAAAAAAAATCCAACTTTAAAGTGGTTTTATTGGGAACTGAAAAACATATCCCATGGCATTTATATGGAACGTCTTCTACACCCCAAAATGTTTAGGCACTTACAGCAAGATTAGAATGATGAAATTTGACATGATTGTAGCCTTCCGGGACTAACCGACAGAAAAATTGCCAAAAGTGAATATATTTAACTTCAAAGGAGCCTAAAGGGGATGAAGAAGTCCCCTTGTTATTTAAGTAGTCGTTTTCCTGGGATACAAAATCTTATCCTTTAGATAGTTGAAACAGGAAAAAGAACTTGAAATTCCGTAGAATTGTGTTTTAAGAGTGTGAGCCAGTAGGACGAGCAAAAGCAGGGGTGTGGGAGCAAAGCCCCCAGCTGAGAAAATTCAAGAAATATGAAATGCAAATACACCAAATTAATGTTGATGAAAAGGCTGATATGTAAGAGATTCGCACACTGTTCACAGATATAGACACGAAGCATCATGAACATTTTACATAACGACTATGGTAACCATAATGCAACTCGCGATATCAATATACTGTATTTACGAAATCGGTTACATTTTACTGCTAGTCTCACATAAAAGTCGAACAATTGGATTTCTCATTTCTTCGAAAACTTCATTAATTCTAAATATCCCCACCTCTACATTCCCTTACTTATCAAATTTATTTCAATATCTATTTAATACCAATGACTGCAATAAAGGAAAAATATTCACCAAAAATGACAAATATATATATTGGCCTTCCTTGTGTGGGTTTGCAACCACAAAATTTACGGCAGTATGTTCGTGACTTAGACCAAGTTCTTGTAAAAGTTAACTGATTCACAGAACGTGACTCATTAACTTCCTTAACTACTTATTACTAGCTTTCCCTTGCTTTACTCACATACTGAGAAAATATATGTGGCGTACGTAAAAACGTTGGTTACATATGTAAATCCTGTAGTTTTTGGACTTAACGTACACTAAACGTATAACTGAAAAAGTATATTTTAAACATACTTTCCGTATAAGTGTTCCGAATGAACGTACTTTCCGCACGAACGAAAGAACTATATATAGGCGGTCAGGATCTCAAATACACTTGGACGTATGTAACTTATACCTGACGTACGCAACATACGTATACGTATGTAATGTACGGAAGACTGTTAGATATCAGATATCCTGCAACGACATGGTGTAACATCTAAGCGGAAAAGAGGGCAGTACGTATGTAGCATATGCATAACGTATGCTAAGTATTGATTTCTGTAGTAAACATAATAACCCCGTATATGTGTACAATATACCGCTGTCCGGATAACGGATTTTTCTCAGAGAGCTTAGCTCATTTTTCTATTAACCTAGAACAACAGGGACACGAACACAGATATATCGAGGAGAATTAAGATACCAAAGGCTCTTCCACCGGGAATCGGACCCTGGATCCCATACACCAAGGGTTGCACGTGATAGCCTACAGACCAGTGAGGAGTGCACCTACTCGACCACTCTGACGACTGACAACATTATCACTATGCGCACGATGTGTTGAATAACGGAGTCGTTCCCGATTTCTGATTGTAAGGACATTTTTTTGTTTTTTGCCAATGAAATATTTTCCATAGCAAATTCCTCAAATTTCATACTCAAGCCGTTATAGGGTACCTTCATGGAGAGTTTCACATCTTTATCTCATTAAGAAGTACCTAATGGCTATGGACAGTTTTTCGCCCATAAAATTTCCCGTAATACATTCCTTAAATTTGGACCTTTTATTTACTCAAGTCATTACGTAAGGTAGGTACCATTATACAGTTTCAAGTCTCTATCTCATTTGGAAGCAACCAATCAATGACGAGTGAGTGAATGAACCAATCTCTATTTGGGTGAGAACAGTTTTTCGCCTATAAAAAATTCAATATCACATTCCTTAAATTTCGGACGCTTTTCATATTCAAGCCATTATAAGGTGCCTTTATGTAGACATTCACATCCTTATCTAGTTGAGAAGTCCCTTATGGCTACGGACAATTTTTCGCCTACAAGCAATTCCCCATAGCACAATCCTCAAGTTTTGGGTTTTTTCCATACTCAGGTAACTTTATGCAGATCCTCACGTCTTATCTCATTGGGAAGTACCAAATCAATGTGATGAGTGAGTGAGTGAACCGATTTATGCTTGACAGCACAGATTTACCCATAAAAATTTTTCATTGCACATTCCTTACATATCGTACATTTCCCATACTCAAGTCATTATAAGGTACCTTCATGCGGAGATTCATGCCTCTATCTCATTGTGAAGTACCTAATCAAAGCTATGAGTGAGCCAGTCAATGAGTGAACCGATTTCTGCTTGGTTAAGAACAGTTTTCACCCATAAGAAATGTCCCTTAGCACATTCCTTAAATTTTAGACTTTTTCCATACTCAGGTACATTTATGCAGGATTTCACGTCCTATCTCATTGGAAACTAGCAAACCAATGTGATGAGTGAGTGAATAAACCGATTTCTGCTTTGCTAAAGACAGTTTTTCATCCATGAAAAATTTCCCATAGAACATTCCTCACATTACCGACTTTTTTCGCACTCAAGTCATTATAAGGTAGTTTTATGTAAAGCTTCACGTCACTACCTCATTGGGATGTACACCTTGTCTCAAAAAGGTTGAGCGCATTCTTTATTGGTGTTTTGAGGCAAAAATTTTCAAAGTCCAACTTCGGGTATCTTCGGGAAATAGTAAACCAGGTTCGAACCTCCATGCCAGCCTTTGCAATCGGGAAAAAGTTTGCAGATGTGTTTTTCTTCTTTTAAATATAATAAGACTTGTTACCAAGTGTACAAAAAAAGAAACATTGATTGAAATATTTAATGATACAATATTTCGAAACTTTGTATTAATGTCAGTTCATGTTTGTCATTTAGGTCTCCATACGTGATGGAACATTTAGATACGTAAACGAATCTTTCCATATGTAAAAGAATGCTCAAAGTTAAGACATAGAATATAATTATCACCTGAGTATTAAAATAAAAGTCAAAGTAGAACAAAAACAGCGTTTCTAGTGGGTATGAATGTCATAATTTTCTTGAGAACCGTTATACATCGCTAAAAGTACCTTAGCAGAAGTCCTTGTGTTAGCTCACTGGTAAGCTGTTGGATTTCAAATCATAAGGTTGTGAGTTCGAATCCCGTCATGGCCAGTGCTTTTTTAAAAATTATATTTTCCGCAATGCATGAAAAATTATATAAAATAATGACATTAAATACATCAGTTGTATATATATAACATAATCATTGCAGAGTGTAGTAATTATTATGTTTAAAATATAACATCTGAAATAGGTAGGTGTTCACAGTAGGTCTGTATTATATATATGATAATGTTAAATACAAGTTAAGAAACTCGTTCACTAGCAATAAATAAATCATGTAGTGTATTTATTTGCAGCTATTTGTCATACAGATGTAACTTCTCAATATTCTCAATACAGCATGTCATTTACATTCGTGAAATACAGTATATTCCTACGGATATAGAAAGTGTGTAAACAGAGTATCCAAAGTCGGATCCTGGTTCAAGACACATAACTTTTCGCGATCCCCTTAACGTCACGGGAAGAAACACAAATTCTCTTTAGAACGGAATATCGTTACTTAGAGTCTCATTAGAATACGTTGAATATGCTTTTGTATATTCATTTCTCTCTCTCTCTCTCTCTCTCTCTCTCTCCCCCTCTCTCTCTCTCTTTCTGTCTCTCTCTCTCTCGCTTTGTTTATGTGTTGCGGAATATCCCAAGTTGAATACAACATTTGCAAAGTATATGACCATCAGTGTCATGGAATACCGGAAATTGAAAGTCGTGTTTCTTCAGGTTGGATTTGTGTGTTCATGTTAGCTCACTGGTAGAGTACGGGCTTGTTAATGAGGTCGTCTTGAGTTCAAAGCCTGCAGAGATTTTTTTTTTTTAGTAGAATTGCACAGAAATCGGATTCAAGGAGTGGTTTACTTCTAGAAATATTTTCAGAAGCGTTTAGGTAGCCCTGAAAAGGACTGTTTTCGGGAGTTAAGGCACGGGGACATTAATATTGTGTCCAATACCCTTCTGAATTTATTACACACCCCATTCTTCTGGGCATGGAATCTATTAAATGGGTGACAAATTTATCTCCTTCCCCTACCTCCAGCTATGCTTCGGAAACAAGATGCCACAGGTCATCCTGGGTACTTGGTGGATCTGCCTCAGGCCAACTATCCCTTAGAGTACGCTTCACTTCTGCCCACATATTTTCCATGAGATTGAGGTCTGCTCCACGAGGCGGCCAGTCAATTAAATCAATCTCAGGCTGCCCTGCGAACCATTCCTGAACCACACGGGAAGTATGTATTGGTGACTGGTCTTGCTGGAACTGAATTACACCATCAGGCGGAAATACTCGTACAGATGGCACCATGATATTACTCATAATATCTAAGTACTGAGCACTGTCCAGGTGTCCTTCAATTCTGTGAAGCTGTTCTGCTCCGCGCCTGAAAATCCAACCCCAACATGAAATAGATACATGGCCACTGCGATTTCAAGCAGCAACACATCCAGGGTCATATTGGGTGCCTCTCGGGCGATACACAAAACGGCGTCCCTCATTTCATGTTGTAAATATGGATTCATCTGAGAAAACTCCGTTTTCCCAATTGCGACCCACATTCGCCTGTGCAAACGCGAGACGGTAAATTTTGTGGTCGTCTGAGAGTTTTTCCTTCACGGCAGCAACACAGCCACGTAACCCAGCATGACGAAGCCTTCGCAGAGCTGTATGCTTACTACCAGGAAAAAGAGAAGCTTCCCTTAGCTGTCTAGACGTCCTTAGTGGGTCTAAACGGGTTTCGTTTACTAATCTCGCATCTTCGGCTTCGGTTGACACATGCGGACAACCAGAAGATCGTAAATTACCAGTTTTACGTGTAGGACCATATTTCCGAATCCATCCGAATCCATAAGTTATGTAATGTATTTATTTTCAGCTATTTTCATACGCAGGTAACTTCTCAATATTCGCATTACAGCATTTAGGTAGAGAATATCGAAAATCGGATCGTGGTTCAAGACAAAAAACTAGCTAGCCCCAAACTGTCACGTAAGAAATTCACGAATCGCAAAAGTAAAGAATAGAGATTGAGAGCGGTAATACCTTAATCGCTCTCTCTCAACTCTCTCTTATCTGCATTAATACATATAAAAGTGTATGTATGTATGTTCCAACATAACTCATGTATGCCTAGAGCAGGGTTTCTCAACCTGGGAGTCGTGGCCCCTAGGGGGTCGCGAAGATAAGCGGAAGATATAAATATAGTTAGAATCTAATACCGGAAATTATTTTGAATTTTGTTCTGATAGGCATACTTTTATTTTTTATACATACTGTAAAGAACAATAAAAAATAAGTCTACTGAACATTGCCAAAGGGTGCAGAGTTGTTTAAAAATGAATTTAAATGAAAAACGTTTATGATACTAATGAGAACTGTATATAGAAATACTGGAAAAATACACATGGAACAAAACCTGCACATTGAAATACAATTAAAATTGAAACCTAATGAGATACCTAAGCATGGTGTACTTTCACTAGTGCAGCAATGCCCGGTTCAATCTTCGTGACGAACATTGTGAAGCTATTTTCAACTGATAAGCGATTTCTTGTCTTTGTTTTAATGTTTACCATGAAAAAAAAACTTTCGCACAAGTACGATGTAGCAAATGGAATTATTACTTTTAAAGCAGCTGATACCAGACCAGGATATTCTTCTCTCCTCATCAGGCAGAACTTGTCCAAGTCTTCGTTACAGAAAACCAGTTGCAAAGACTTGTAGCATGATCATTCTATTATTTGGTCAAGAAGTTGTGGACTTAGATCAGATACGTTAATGGCCTCTTCAATGAAGGAGTTTAACATCCATCTTGAAGCAGCACCTTCGTCGTTGAGAATATAGATAGTACAGTTACTGTATCCACTGTCAATGTCGGGCGCCGAAAAAAGGGGGCACAAATTTCGGAGGAAGTGTGTTACTCATGTTAGGAAAGTAGGGATGCACGCGAGACAAGACGAGACGAAAAATGGAAAAGTTTCGTCTAGTCTCGCAACCTCAAACGTTGGTCTCGTCTCGCGTAAGGTCTCGTCTCGCAAATGTGAAGTCTCGTCTCGCGTCTCGCATAAAATTTTGAGTCTCATCTCGCGTCTTGCGCGAGACTTTCTCGCATGGTCTCGCAGTCTCGCATATATTCTAGGTCAAAATTTTGCAATGTGTTATTCTATGTCTGTTAATGAATGATGATGTGATATTCTGTCCGAAGGCAGGTATTTCACGTAAAAGTCCCTTCGCAAGGTGAATGGTGGTTTGCCATTGCTTTCCATGGGATGAATGTTCATAACATCCTAAGGAGACGGAACCTAGAGTTCAACATGGTATTCGAACTTGTGTCCCCTCCGCTCCAAATTAAAAGAAAAGTTGTGCTGGAATTTGATCGCTGGACCATTAATTTTCGTCAAATTAATAGCATAATTTACAGCAAAACCAGCATAAATTGTTGCTGGATCCAACTTTGTTTTCCAGCTTAGAGGTGTCCAGCAATATTTGGCTCTTCTAAAATATCGTTGCCACTATCAACATTTACACATTTGGTCGTTTCCTTGAAGGGTGATTTTCCAGTATAAAGATGTTTTTATACCACCAAAAGCGCTTGTACACAACAAAAGAACTCCTCACAACACAATACGACCCAATTCTTTTGGTTCGTTCGCACTTGTAGCAATGTTGGATTATCGCATTTTATCAACTTTCGCTTTCAACTTATACTGCCAGATCTAGAAAATACAATTACTGACAAATATAGGACCATTCCTACCATCTTCTACGAGACCTATAGGGACATCCTGCCAAACCAGTATTTGAATTAAACTTCCGAACTAGAGGGGGATGTTTTTGATAAATATATAGAAAGAAAATACTTATTCCATGTAAAAATATCATGTAATTTCTGCGAGCCGGGCCGGGGATAAACTTTGACGAGAGGGGATTTCCCCGCCATCCCCCAACATTAATCACTAGTAGTAAAGTGAAAAAGACAGAAACAACAGAAATATCACATTTCGCAGCAATAGGGAGTCTTATTCGCTTTTTAGACCAAAAATAGAAGTTCATGTATTCGTGCGTGCCCGCATGTATGTGTTTGTGTCGCAAAAAAAAAAAGTCCTAAATCTATGCTGTAATAAATTTCCAATTTACAAAGCTTTTCTTTTTTAGAAACTAAAGAAGGCTTTAATTCTGAAAATTAACCTTGATTAATAATAAATCTCATAAAATGTCTATTGCCCCAATCACTTTTTTGTTCCTGGAGGCATTAACGCTCAACTTAGAAAACTCAATAAATGTAAAATTACTAAATATACAATTAAATGTAATTCATAAATGTTGCGAGACTGCGAGAAGTCTCGCGAGACTTCTCGTGCGAGACTTAACCGAGTCTCGTCTAGCGTCTCGTCTCGCATGATTTAGTCTCGTCTCGCGTCTCGCATAAAATTTTCACTCACGTCTCGTGTCTCGTATCGCAAATGCGAGACGAGACGAGACGTCTCGCGTGCATCCCTATAGGAAAGTGCATGTGCACATGTATAAAATAGAAGGACAAACGTAATAAAATGTGCTCAAAATCAAGGAAAGGCAGGGTTTACTTTTGAAAATTTTATTGAGCTTCGTGCCAACCATGGTGGCGCTTCGCAGCTAGTCTGTCGACCTCACTCATATGTACGGAGACATCGTCGTATACTCTCGCCCCGAGCGCTGATTTTCCATGCCACGGCACTGTTCACTATAAACAAGAAATGGATTCTACTATTATAGAAATAGGTACCGGTATGTTAAAAATCCCACACAAGCTTATTATAAAACACAAATTATAAAAGGGTCGCTGGCAAGAGGATGTGATAAAAGGGGATCGTGATAGGAATTAGATTGAGAACCACTGGCCTAGAGTAATTTTAACCAAATTTCTTATAGTCTGAAAAAGAGTGCTGTCGGGTTACCTATGGTGAATGGGAGGGGGATACATATAAAAGATTGCTAGAAAATGATCGGTATTAGTGTCGAATTCATAGTTTTCGGGGTCGCTTAGATAAATAGTGTGACTTTCGATTTCGCTTAACTCCGATTAAGCTCTCATTAGTAGGGATGGGCACGACGACTTTTCTTTGAAACTCGACTCGACTCGAAACAGACATCTTTGAGGTCTACTCTAGGACTCGGCGCGAAAAATATCCTCCAACTCGACTCGGATTAGAGTCGAGTCAAACTAAAACGAGCCAAATCCTGTGTGTAGTCCTACCTAGACAATACATAGACAATATAATTATTCTATTATCAATTATACTACGATTACTACAAATAATAATAATAATAATAATAATAATAATAATAATAATTATTATTATTATTATTATTATTATTATTATTATTATTATTATTATTATTATTATTATTATTATTATTATTATTATTACAACACCATGTATAAACATGAACGATAGATGGTTAGTAAAGGAATACTAAAAGCTAGTTGACTGCCGACGTCGGTAGTCATGCCATCTACAAGGCAAAGACATCGTTCATTACCCTAAGCTGTAAGCGTCGGTGGACTACAGATGGTCAACTATTGACCTCTCGCCAAAAATTGGTGGCCCCGCAGCGACAATCCGCGGTGGCCCCAGTTCCATTTTGAAAACTTTACTACCAGCGGCAGAGACGCGATGAAACGACAACGAACCACAAAATTACTCTCCCAAAATATGTTAAAATGCCTATATGTGTGATTTGTTTATATTTAGGTGAGTCAAAGAAACACAAAACAAATACCCCGGAGCGGACGCGAACTATCAATATTACGATTACTAGGCACGTGTTCTCCTGATTTCCCCACGGAAACGATCATAAAAAGTTTGCTTGTTGATGGATAAATCATTGACGTCTTAATTTAGCCAATCAGACAAACCCCTACATCTCGAGTTCTAGGAGGTGATACCGTGAACCGTTTCAGATTTATTGCTTTCTGGTGGGGTACTATCTATGTGCAAAATTTGAGCATAATAGCCGACATGCATTTTCGGTGCCTCTTATCTTTAGTACAATTTTAACCAGAGATGGTGTGGGTCAATGAAAATTTGATCCACGACCCACCATGATCCAGTATCACCCACCACCCAAATGACCCATTGGCCCACTCTGACCCATCATCCATCGTGATTCACTCTGACCCACCAGCAACTATGAACCACTCTGAACCATTGCGACCAACTCCGACCCACCAACACCCATCGACATCAACTCTGACCCATGATCCACGTCCTCTTCTCCGTTGACTAAAGAGGCTACACTTGTAATAAAACAAGACTGTGAAATTATCACTTATCGGAGTTTGAATTTCTACCGTCAATGGCTCAAGCACCTCTCTGTTACAATACTGATGGATCTGACCTTTACGATATATAATGGGAAAGTGTTTCTCAACTTCCGAATTAAAATGAATTTAAATTTATCATATATAATTATTTCTTAGTTGCCTTACAGACACATTTCAGTAGAAAATAGAATGGAATTTGAAAGTCTCAAATCAAGGAAAAGTAGACCAACGTAAAAAAAAGAAAGAAAAACTAATTTTCTATATCATTAAGCACCTGGAGTGCCACTCTTTACCTAATCCACCTCGAAAATTATTTATATATATATTATTTTGATGTCAGCCCCTTTCATTTCTCCTAGGAGAGCAAACGGATACTGCCACCGTTAGGATTAAATTTGGTCTTAAATGACATTAAAATTTCTACCAATTAATTTAGCGACCAGTGTTGCATTTAAAAGCTCGGCGCCCCTACGCACTTTTGCTCTCGGCGCCCCCAATAACTACATATTTCTCCGCCCCTTCATCCCTAACTTAAAAATACAACTTAATTCGAATATGCTTAGTTAGTGAATTTATTACATTTAAATACCACTCACTACATGCTACAGCTAGAACTACGTAACAAAAATATAACAAATGTGAAACGTGTTCTGAATTATTTTTAGATTTCTTACGCTATTATTATACATATTAGAACAGTAAAAGAGGATTGTTAATGAAATAGTATATTTGCTCTTGATTTTTAACTTTTTCATACGGAAAAAATTAAAATATTATTCAAGTTTTAAACTTTGCACTCTGCAAATATATTGCCCTCTAGGCAATGGGACTAATGTGAAATGTGGACTAATGTAGACTAATGGGAAATGCGGCACTGTTAGCGGCGCTGAAAACTTACGATTCGATTCTAATATCGGTTGATTTCGATATTTTTATGTCGCTACGTAACCACCCTGGGTGCTAATGGGAGCTTAATTGGACTTGAATTGAAAGTAGAACTATTCACCTAAGCGACCACGAAGCTATGGATTCGATACTAATATCGACCCGTTTCTAGCATTTTTGATATGTATCCCGACAGTACTCTTTTCCAGACTGTAAGAAATATAGTTATAATTGCGCTAGATATATCAGAATTATGTTGAAACACACACATACATCCACTTTTATATTCTCTATAAATAGAGAGTGAGCGACAGAGCGAGAGAGAGCGACTAAAGGCATCACCACTTCCACATTGCAAAAGCATATGTCAGGAATTGAATTGAAAATCTATGTAAAGACTTTCTGCTGTGGCGAGCTTCATAAGGACAATTCCAGTCTGCTCACGTGACCTTTGGGGTTCATGAATTTCTTGCGAGCGTTGCGACTTTGGATTCTCTGTTTAAACCCTCGGTTTATGCATCGAATAAGTTTTCAAGAACATAAATGACATGCTGTATTATGAATGTCGAGAATTACCCTCTATATGACAAATAGCTGCAAATAAATACACTACATGATTTATTTATTGCTAGTGAACGAGTTTCTTAACTTGTATTTAACATTATCATATATATAATACAGACCTACTGTGAACACCTACCTATTTCAGATGTTATATTTTAAACATAATAATTACTACACTCTGCAATGATTATGTTATATATATACAACTGATGTATTTAATGTCATTAATTTATATAATTTTTCATGCATTGCGGAAAATATAATTTTTAAAAAAGCACTGGCCATGACGGGATTCGAACTCACAACCTTATGATTTGAAATCCAACAGCTTACCAGTGAGCTAACACAAGGACTTCTGCTAAGGTACTTTTAGCGATGTATAACGGTTCTCAAGAAAATTATGACATTCATACCCACTAGAAACGCTGTTTTTGTTCTACTTTGACTTTTATTTTAATACTCAGGTGATAATTATATTCTATGTCTTAACTTTGAGCATTCTTTTACATATGGAAAGATTCGTTTACGTATCTAAATGTTCCATCACGTATGGAGACCTAAATGACAAACATGAACTGACATTAATACAAAGTTTCGAAATATTGTATCATTAAATATTTCAATCAATGTTTCTTTTTTTGTACACTTGGTAACAAGTCTTATTATATCTAAAAGAAGAAAAACACATCTGCAAACTTTTTCCCGATTGCAAAGGCTGGCTTGGAGGTTCGAACCTGGTTTACTATTTCCCGAAGATACCCGAAGTTGGACTTTGAAAATTTTTGCCTCAAAACACCAATAAAGAATGCGCTCAACCTTTTTGAGACAAGGTGTACCTTGTCAATTTGATGAGTGAGTGAATGCACCGATTTCTGCTTGGCTAAGGATAGTTTCTTGCCCATAAAAATGTCTCATTGCATATTACTCACATTTCAGATATTTTCCATACTCAAGTCATTATTAGGTATTTTTATTCAAAGTTTCACTTCTCTACCTCATTGGGAAGTACCTAGTCAATTTGATGAATGAGAAAATGTATCGATTTCTGCTTGGCTATGGACAGCTTTTCGCCCATAAAATATTTCAATTACACATTCCTCACATTTCGGACTTTTGCCATGCTCAAGTCATATTAGGGTACATTTATGCAGACTTTCGGGTCTGTATCTCATTGGGAAGTACCTAATCTATTTGATAAGTGAGTGAAAGGATTTTTTGCTTGGCTAAGGATAGTTTTTTGAACACAAAAAAATTCAATTCACATTTCTCACATTTCGGACCTTTTCCATACTGAAGTCAATATAGGGTATTTTTATGCAATGTTTCACGTCTCTATCTCATTGGGAAGTACCTAATCAATTCGATGAGTGAGTGACTGAAAGAATTTTTTGCTTGGCGAAGGACAGTTTTTTTTTTTTTTTTTTTTTTTTGTCCATAAAGGATTTTCCATTGTACATTCTTTACATTTTGGACCTTTTCCGTACTCAAGTCTTTATAAGATACCTTTATGCAATGTTTCACGTCTCTATCTTTTTGGGAGATGCCTAATAATTTGATGAGTGAGAGAATGAACTGACTTCTACTTCACTAAAGACAGTTTTTCGCCCATAAAAAATTCCCATAGAACAGTCCTCACATTTCGGACTATTTTCCATATTCAAGTCATTATAAGGTACCTTTATGCAGAGCTTCACGTCTCTATCTCATTGTAAAGTTCCTAATCAATTTGATGAGTGAGCGAGTGAAAGGATTTCTTGCTTGGCTAAGGACAGTTCTTTGCCCATAAAACAATTCCCGTAGCACATTCATCACATTTCGGGCTTTTTCTATAGTCAAGTCATTATAGGGTACTTCTATGCAAAGTTTCTATCTATCTTGTCTCTATCTTATTGGGAAGTACCATATCAATTTGATGCGTGAGTGAGTGAAAGGATTTTTTGCTTGGTTAAGGAAAGTTTTTGCCCATAAAAAATCCCAGTCCACATTCTTCATAATTCGGGAGTTCATCATACTTATGTCATTATAGGGTACTTTCATTCAAAGTTTCACGTCTCTATCTCATTGGGAAGTGCCTAATCGATTCGATGAGTGAGTCAGTGAGTCAGTGAGCCTGAAAACTGCATATTTTAAGGGTCCAGTACTCGAATATGATTGGAGCTAGGATTGTAAGATTTGGTATATGAGCACACCTCTCGAATATCTCCTCAGATTCTAAATCTCATGTTTCTACTCTTAATAGAATCGTTTTCACAGAGCTTCGAAATCGGCGATTTTACCCAAAACTCTTGTTCGTGTATACGGCTTACGGCAATGCAGGCCAGTTTTCATTTTCTTCGCGGAACTTCGCTGCCATGCACTGCCGTGCATGTTGGTATACAAAATGGGCAGTGATATAAAGTAGTTCATTAATATTGTTATTGTTCACTAACCATGTAGCGAGGATAATTCTCTTGAAAAAACAAATATTTTACAAAAGTAATTGTAGAAAAATATTTTTATTACTTTTACTGAGCCAACGTAGGTTGTTGGTTAGAGTTGGTTCTTCCTGAACGGGAGTCCCCAAGTTCAAATTTCGATACCAATCATGCTGACTGGTAATTCTACTGTTGCACTAGTCAAATGTCGGGATACTTGTAATGCATACGTCTTGGAAATCTTCTTTTAATAGTGTGTTACTTTGTTAAAATTTCAGTGTAAAATGATCTTTAAGCTGCATTTCAGATTTCAAAAAGTAAATATATATAAAATAGACATTATGTATAGTGCAATCACCATGACGATAACTGAGAATTAAACTGATGTTAAAATACCATTACAAGCAATTAACTGGAAATTATTTATTCTATATAATCTGTCGCAAATAAATGGGAATAAAAATAATCTTGAGATAAATTAATAACTTGCACAGATATCGTTGTCTTAGTTATCAAGTTATGATGGTCTGGATATATATACGACAACAACTAGGATGATCACAGATGACCGTATATATATATATATATATATATATATATATATATATAATCTGTGATCATCCTAGTTGTTGTCGTTTTCATTATTTCATGATTCACATTAGTGAAAAAGGTTTAATCAAATGACGATATATTTACAAGTTTCCTGGAATAATTCAGATAGACAAATCCACGTCTCATCCAATAACTGAAGCTCTTTTTTGCTCTCTTAAACAATAATAATATGCAATATTTAGTAACGCAAGTTGTATACAATAACGACTACAACTAAAAACTAACTGTATAGAACCTGGAGATTCAATGCCACATTCACGAAAGCCCTTCATTGACTCTGCTCTTACACAACTGAATCCAGTGTCTACTTTCTATTCCTATTTCTGCAGGATCCATGCTAATATTCTCCAATCTACGCCTAGATCCTCCTAATGTTCTTTTCTGGTTGGGTTTCCAGTTATTTAAAAAAAAACGTTCCTATTTTATTCAATTCTGGGTACAGCGACAATTATGAAAAAGATGTTAGATGCTGAAATGATTTATTCGATATTATACATCCATCAACATTACAGGTCTAGTTCCCTAAGATAGATAATTTCGCTGATTCGTCTATTGGTAACTAATAGTTTGTAATTTCGGATTTCATATTCAAGTTATTTTGTTCTATCAGTTTATTAAACACTCAAAGGCCACTGGCAAAAGAGATTTGAATAAAATTTCAATTTAATGTCTCATCGTCAAAGGAAAATAGCTGTACCGATTGAAATGTATAAAGCTCTTGGCTAGAGCAGAGTTTTTAGACTATCAAACTATGCTATGCACAAATTTCGGGAACCATATATGAAAATTTTGCATTATTTAGTTACAAATCTCTTTGGACTCCTTGATTTGAATAACGCAATAAATCAACTAAAAGTATATGCTTTGAGGCAACTGTCTGATGTCGTTCTTCAAATAGTTTATATCTATGCTAATAGCATCTTGACAATAAAATATTAAGCACCTTTTAACAACATATCAATTCAATGAAATGATGTCATTTGAAAAATACTGATGTCAGTTTTTTTTTTTTTTTTTTTTTTTTTTTTTTTTTTACATTTTTGGTAACTGCGATTCAATCTTGAGTAGTACTGTTGAGTGACATAATGTCAGTTTTTGAGGAGCGAAGATTATCGACATATGTCTTTTAGGTATCTGGTCACTGGTGGATTAGGAGGTTCTTGTCATTAGGTCTTCCACATTGGGTGCTTCGCAATAATGTGCAATACTTGTAAGTTTTGTTTTAGTTACATCATCGTAATGACATAATCGTAAGCTTACTCTTTTCTTTATTAGTCGATAACTAATGTAAATATTAATTTTCAGTTGTTTTTTTTTAAATTTTATACCGGTGACAACCGTTGGTCTTCGTGTGCGTTTCATGAGCGTATTATATATATATATATATATATATATATATATATATATATATATATATATATATATATATATATATATATATGGGGTGCAGGAATCGTCCCGAAACGGTCCAATATCTCGAGAAATATACAGATCAGCAAAACAAAAATAACACATGCTAAAAATTTTTGAGAAAAGCTATCCAATGATACCAAACCCAACACTCTATCTCCATCTGTTTCGGGGGTACGGGGATAAATTGATTTGACAGTGACAGCGATTTGACCCAAAATTGAAAGCAATGTCTTCACGGATGGCGCTTGAATCGACACGCAAAAAAGGTGCTGCAAAATTTTATGAAAATGTGAATTCTCGGTATCGTACTCTGTGGCTATGGTGTTAGCATACTAGACTCCGGAATTAGAAATTCTGAGTTCGATTCAAGAGCAGAGTAACAATGTGAATTTTATGATTTTTTGTAAACAAATAATGTGCTCATACATTTTAACTTCGATAAAAAATAAAGCACTTGTCCATACATATAAATTTGCAAGAAAATACAAATGGCAACAAAAGTTATTTATTTTTGTTGTAAAAAGCTAGTGATGTGAGGTGGAAAATTTTCCGCCGAAAATTTCTCATTTCGGAAAATTTTCCTGTTTAAACAAATGTCAGTGATCAACTAGCGATATGTCATTAATCATAAAATTGAATGACTTCATGTATAGAAATGTGAAAAAGTGAAAGATCGTTTAAAGAATATGAAAATTTTCATGGCTCAGACAATTTCCCGTACTATGTAGGAACAAATGAAACAATTTTTCATAAATCGAAAAATTTTCTGTTCTGTATGGAAAAATTGAAAAACTTTTTATGAGTCGGAAAATTTTCATCATTTCGAAGCTGAAAGTAAAATAACTTGAATCGGAAAGTTTTATTGCTCCCTAGATACAAGTACAAGGAATTTTAATTGATCAGAAAATGTTCATTACCATGTAGAAAAACGTGGAAAATTTTTTCATAATTCGAACAATTTGAATATTATGTATAGTGATGTTAGGTGGAAAATTTTCCACTATATTTAGCTGCACATTGAGCCATAAAATTGAATTCCTGCAAAGGAAAGCTAGAGAGCAACAAATTATAATTACCAATTAGCTTTCGGTATCAGGAAAATTTTCTAATATCTCAAGTTATCTAATAAAAACTTACATAGTGTTTCTCTCTCTCTCTCTCTTTCTCGCTGTCTGCGAGCTACTTCGTGGCTAAGCGGTTAGCTTACGCGCCTTTTTCGTAGGAGACCGGGGTTCGATTCCAGCGGCAGTTCATGTGGTTTTGATTCCATGTTCATCAGCAAGTCCCATCCCATATAACCTCGCTGCTGAAAGGGACGTTAAACTCAAAATCAACTCTACTCATCTCTCTCTCTCTCTCTCTCTCTCTCTCTCTCTCTCTCTGTGTGTGTGTGTGTGTATGTATGTATGTGTGTGTACAAAGCCCAAGGAATATACATTGAGTTCGTAGAATATAAATATCCCATTCCATTATTTAAAATGTAACAAGAAACATTTGTGAATTTATCAATTATTTTGAAAACAGAAAATTCCACTATTTCTTGAAATTTAGCCTATGTAATGAAATAATTACATAAAAGTTCCTTATGAAGATTATTTTTGTAACAGAAGCTAAGAAGAAATGTTTCGACTTCATTGTGTTTATTCAAAGCAATTCTCATTGCCTGTTACAAAAATAATCTTCATTTGGAATTTTATGTAGTTATTTCACTACATAGGCAAGCCTATATGTTGAAAAAAAATAGGAATTTTCTGTTTCGAAATAATAGATAAAATCAGAAAGCTTTCTTTCAGCTTTCTTGTTACATTTTTATTAATGGAATGGGATATTAGTACTCTACGAACTCGATGTGTGTTCCTTGTGCTTTACACACACACAGAGAGAGAGAGAGAAAGAGAGAGAAAGAGAGGGAGAGAGAGAAAGAGTTGAGTTCATATTCAGGTTAACGTCCCTTTCAGCTGCAAGGCTATGTGAGACGGGACGTACTGATTAACATGGAATCCGAATATGATCTCCCACTGGGAATCGAACCCAGGTTTCCCACGCTAACCGCTTAGCCACGAGGGAGTTCGCATGGAGAGAGAGGAACACTATGTAAGTTTTTACTTAATTACTTCAATTCAATTTTATAGCTCAATGTGCAGTTAAATATAGTGTAAAATTTTCCACCTAGCATCACTATTCAAAATTGTCCAGATTATGGAAAGTTTTTCCACGTATTTCTACATCGTAATGAAAATTTTCCGATCCATGAAAAATCCTTTCACTGGTCCCTATAGAGCAAAACACTTTTCGATTCACAAAAAGTTGCTTGACGTTTTGCTTCAAAATTATGAAAATTTTCCGAATCTTAAAAAGTTTTTCAATTTTTCCATACGCGACAGAAAATTTTCCGATTCATGAACAATTATTTCACTTGTTCCTACATAGTACTGGAAACTGTCTGAGCCATGAAAATTTTCAAATACTTTAAACTATCGTTCACTTTTTAAAATTTTATACATGAATTCAATCAATTTTATGATTAATGGAGAATTGTTACTTGATCACTGTTATTTGTTTAGAATGGAAAAATTTCCCGGAAAATATAGTGGAAAATTTTCCAACTCACATCACTATTTATTACCAATAAACTTTACGGCTAAACAAAGATATAGGAATAAGTGGGGTAAGTTTTTATGAATCGGAAAAATTTTTATCACTGTGAATATGCCTATGAACTCTACTACTATTATTAAGTACTAGTTCATAAAGCTAGTTTTCAAAACAATTATCGAATTTCGTGTTTTATGTAACTTCAAAAAAGTACTAATTGATGCTAAAACGTACTGAATTTATTTGGAAAAACAAAAAAGACTGAATTCAACGGGATCGATCTCAGAACTTCTCCCTCCGCAGCCCTATAAGCTAACCGTAAGGCCGCAGAGCACGGAACTGATTTTTCGCATTTTAGTAACGTTTCGGTGCACCGCTTTTTTTGTGTGTGTCGGCTCAAGAGCCATCCACGAAGATACTGTTTTTTTTTTTATTTTGTGTCAAATCGCTGTCACTTTTTCTGTAGAATGTAAATGTGCAATAAGAAATACGGGTTTTCATTTAAAATTTTAAAGTTAACCCCATATCCCCGAAGGGTTGGGGATAGGGGTTGCATTTCGTATCGTAGGATAGCTTTCTTGAAACTATTTAACACTTGTCATTTTTGTTTTGCTGATTTTTAAACTTCGCGAGATATTGGACTGTTCCGTGACCTTTTCGGCACCATCAACTCCCGCGATACCATATGAAGATTCTATTAGGGGATTTCAATGCGAAGGTAGGACGAGAGGATATTTTCAAACCGATTATAGGAAACGAAAGTTTGCATAAGGAAAGTAATGACAACGGTGTTAGACTCGTGAACTTTGCAACATCAAAAAACCTAATTGTGAAGAGTACAAAATTCCCACATCGCGACGTTCATAAATACACTTGGACATCACCAGACGGAAAAAAACATAATCAAATTGATCACGTTTTAGTAGATAGAAGAAGGCAATCTAGCATAATTGATGTCCGGTCGTTTAGAGGGGCTGATTGTGACACTGATCACTACCTGGTAGCAGCGATAATACGGGAGAGATTGTCGTTGAATAAAGGTAATACTCAATGTCCGAAAACGGAAAGATTTAATTTAAAGAAATTAGAAGAGAGCCAGGTAAGAGAGGAATACCAGATTGAAGTTTCGAATAGATTCTCGGTTTTAGAAGACTCGGAGTGCACTAGTGTTGAGGATACTTGGATTGAAATTAGAGATAGCATTAAACGTTCAGCAGTAGAAAAATTGGGACACGCGGAAATACGTAGGAACAAACCATGGTTCGACCAAGAATGCATTAAACTAGCAGAGAAGAGAAAACAGGCAAAATTACGCTGGCTACAAAATCCGAATGAAATAACTACACAAAATTTCGCAGATATCAGGCGGTAAACTTCCAAAACTTTTAGAACAAAGAAACGGGATTTTTTGAAAGCTAAAATTAAGGAACTTGAAGATAATAGTAAAAATAAAAATTTTCGGGACATGTATAAGGGGACCAGCGAATTTAAGAAAGGCTATCAAACTCGTGCTTATATATTAAAGAAATCTGACGGAACAGTTCTAACTGATACGGATAGCCTCTTAAATAGATGGAAAGATTTCTTTGACGATTTGCTGAACACGCAGCCAAAAACTAATGTGAGTGTAGAAAAGGAGATACACACCGCAGAACCGTATATTCCAGAACCCAATCGAATAGAAGTGGAAGCCGCTATAAAGAAATTAAAGAAACACAAATCTCCGGGTGTAGATGAAATTCCGGCTGAGTTAATTTTAGCTGGAGGCGAAAAATTGTGGAACAAGATACACAAACTCATTCTCCTTATCTGGAACAAGGAAGAATTGCCACAAGAGTGGAAAGAGCCGATCAATGTTCCAATTCACAAGAAAGGCGACAAAACTGACTGTAATAATTATCGAGGCATTTCTCTTCTGTCAACATCCTATAAAATCCTTTCAGATATTCTGTTAGCAAGATTGACCCCATACGCAGATGAAATTATTGGAGATTATCAGTGCGTATTTAGACGAAATTGATCAACTATCGACCAAATATTTACCATTCGCCAAATACTCGAAAAGAAGTGGGAATACAATACCTCGGTACATCAACTATTTATTGATTTTAGAAAGGCTTACGACTCGGTTAGGAGAGAAACATTATACAACGTTCTTACAGAACTTGAAATACCGAGAAATCTAATTAGATTAATTAAGATATGTTTAAGTGAATCCCAAAGTAAAGTCCGGGTAGGAAAATTTTTGTCCACGAGCTTCCACGTCGAAAATGGCTTGAAACAAGGAGATGCGTTGTCGCCATTATTATTTAACTTTGTGCTGGAATACGCCATAAGGAAAATCAAAGATAGCAACCAGGGCCTAGAATTGAACGGCATTCACCAGGTTATGGCATATGCTGATGATGTAAATTGAATAGGGGATGATAGGAGAACAGTAGAAATAAATGCAGAGATCTTGTTAAATGCTTGCAGGGACATGGGTTTAGAAGTAAATGCAGAGAAAACTAAATACATGGAAGTGCGTCGGGACCGTAATACGGCAAATTGTGGAGGCGTTAAAATATTAAATAATACTTTTGATAAAGTGGATACTTTCAAATATTTAGGATCAATATTAACAGACGAAAATCATATTCACGAAGAAATTAAATGTCGACTAAAAGCAGGGAATTCGTGTTACTATTCGGTTCAAAATCTCTTGTCGTCGCGAATTATGTCGAGGAATTCAAAGCTTATAATATATAAAATGATAATCATGCCTGTTGTTCTGTATGGTTGCGAAACATGGTCGCTTACTCTGAGGGAAGAACATAGACTGAAAGTATTTGAGAACAGGATCCTGAGAAGAATATTCGGACCCAAGAGGAACGAGAATGGGGAATGGCGGAAGCTTCATAACGAGGAACTACATAGTTTATACGGTTTACCCAACATTGTTAGGGTCGTCAAATCTAGGAGGCTTAGGTGGGCAGGTCATGTAGCTAGAATGGAAGAAAGTAGAAACGCTTTCAAAGTCTTGACTGGTAGACCCATAGGAAAACGACCATTAGGAAGACCTAGGCGCAGATGGGAGGATAATATCAAATGGATCTCGCAGAGATAGGAATACAAATTAGAAACTGGATGCAATTAGCTAAGGATAGAAGTCAGTGGAGAGCTTTTGTGAACGCGGCACTGAACCTCCGGGTTCCATAGGCCATAGAGTTAGTTAGTTAGTTAGTTATATATATTGCAAACTGGATATGGGAATTAAATTGTGTTGTTTTCGGAAACTACACCTAAGAGTTTGTTAAATTTCAGTAACGTGACTTTTACAATCATCAACTTTAGATTTAGAAAATTCAGTTTCTGTCTCGAAAAATATGCATTACGATTACACTGGTTCGTTCTCGATAATTATGAATGAGAATTTGTTGAAAGTTTCAGTAACATGGAGTAGTATGGCCCCCATCTGATCTAACTTTAAACCGTGACCCCGACTTTGTGACGTCATAGGTCAAACGTCAATGACCATGGACCAGAGTCAATGACCTAGGGGTACTTAGCACCAGCCCCTCTAGATTTTGGCAGGGGTACCTTGGCCAACTCCCTAAATTTTGGTAGGGGTACCTAGGACCATCCCCCTTTAAGTTTGGAAATTGTCAAGTCTAAACATTGGTTATGGTAGTATAGGACCAGAGTATGTACTTCTATTAGTATTTGGTTTCCACCTCGTTCCCTTTCATGGGTAAAGAATTGCCAAAAAGTAAAATTTCGGAGGTTTTTGACCTAATTTATCCCCTTTGATGAGGTTATTACCTTATGTAGTTATAGGGACGTATACAGGGGTCTTAATATGGGTATATTGATGCAAACCTTTAAAAAATTTGGGAGGGGTACACTGGCGCACCCCTTAAATTTTCGAAATTGTCAAATCTAAAAATTGTGTGTGGTAGCTTAGGACCGTAGTATGTACTTCTATTAGTACTGGGGGTCCTCGTTCCCATTCATGGGTAAAAATTGCGAAATTTTAGTACAAGCACGTGTTTGGTTTTGACCCAAGTTATCCCCTTTGATGATGTCCTATTAATTAATATGTTTATACGGGCGTATACAGGTGTCCATTCCCTATCGTAGGACATAGGTACATTTGTGCACCTCTTTAAATTTTCGTGAGGGGTACCTTGGTCCACCACTTAAATTTTGGAAATTGCCCAATTTAAACATTTGGTATAACAGCAAAGGACCATAATATAGATAACTATAAATTTGGGTGGTCTAATTCGTTCCCTTTTAGGGGTACGAAATTGCCAAATTTTAGTACAACCACGTGTTTGGTTTTTGGCTCATTTTATCCCCTTGGATAACGTCCTATTACCTTATATAGTTATATGGGTGTATGCAGTGTCCATTCCCTATCATAAGACATAGGTACATTTGTGCACTCCTTTAAATTTTTGGAAGGGGTACGTTGGCCCACCCCTTTAATTTTGGAAATTGCCCAATCAAATCATTTCGTATTATAGTATAGGACCCTAATATAGATCACTATAATTTTCGGTGGTCCACCTCGTTCCCTTTTAGGGATACAAAATTGCCAAAATATAAACGTAAGCAATACGTTGTACCATGTGTTTTGTTTTGGCCTAATTTATCCCCTTTGATGAGGTCATATTACCTTATATAGTTATATGGTCATGGATAGGGGTCCATTTCCTATCATAAGACATACGTACATTGATGAACCCCTTTAAATTTTGGGAGGGGTACCTTGGCCCACCCCTTAAATTTTGGAAATTTTCCAATTCAAGCATTCGGTATCATAGTACAGGGACTCAACATGTATCATGATAAATTTCGGAGGTCCACCTTGTTCCTTTTTATAGGTAAATAATTTGCCAAAAATATAAACATAAGCAATATGTTGCACTACGTGTTTGGTTTTGGTCCAATTTATTCCCATTGATGATGTCTTATTACCTTATATGGTTATATGGTCATGTATAGGGGTTCATTTCCTATCATAAGACATGAATACATGGATGCACCCTTTAAAAAATTTGGGAGGGGTATCTTGGATCATCCACTCAGTTTAAGAAATTGTTTAATATAAGCATTTGGTATCATAGTACAGGACTTCAATATGTACCAGTATAAATTTGGATGGTCCACCTTTTCCCTTTCATGGGCAAAGAACTACCAAAAATCAAATTTCGGAGGTTATTTACCCCCTTTGATAAGGATTTAGCACGTGATATGGGTATGTACAGAGATTTGTTACCTTTATATGTTTATGTTCCCTTTTAAATTTGGGAATTATCAAATAACAAAATTCGGTAAACGTTTTCTAGGATCCATTGTAAATTTTGGTGTCCCTCTTATGGCCAAATATTCAAATTTTAAAGGTTATTGACCTGTTTTATGTTTTTCATACAGCATTATTATTGAATGAGTACAGGATTTATTACTTTTCATAAGGCACGGGTGTATTTGTGTACCAATCTTAAATTTTGGGATGGGTACATTTCTTATTGTTACATTAATAATTGTTCTTAGAATTGGGTGGTATCTCACTCTTTGGGTAAATCATTGTCAAATATCAGCATGGTCACGTGATCTGTTATTGACCTATGATGAGATTAGGAGTCCAGGACATTGGTACATTTGAACTTTGTAGGATAATTTGAGAATTGACAAACTGAAATTACGTCATTAGTTTTGATTATTCTCGCCAAATATAAACCTAAGCAACACGATGTACCATATGATTGAATAGTGTAAAGGATTCATTTCCCTTTCAAAATTCGTGCAAGTTATCAAATAATACGTTTCTAGACAACAGTTGGTTCTGCTAAGATAAACAATTGACCTAATTGAGACCTACCTACAACATGTATTTATATGATTAATTCTAAGACTTAGATATATCGAGAGAGGTACGTAGGACCATTCTTAAAATTTTGTTTATCACAATTCCCAAATTTAATTATGAGGCGCGAAGTTTGAAACAATACTTTGAACTTTAGTTGAGCTCACAGTCTAAGATCATTTCAGGTGGTTGAATTAACCTTGAGTTTTCAGAAATCTGATAGGTACCTTATTGAATCTTATGACTTATAGACGAAAGGCAATACATGTTACAACACTTTGAAATTTAATAATAAGGTGATGTAATCTGACACTGGCAAAGTTATTGTTGATGCAATTTGATTGGCTGATCACTATCTTTCATGCAATCTGATTGGTTGTTCACTATCTTTCGTGCAATCTTCTTGGCTGATGATTTTCAATCTTTGCTACAGTCAGTTTTAACTTTTGTTTAACATTTAAAAATCATGGTTTCAACACTTTTGCTCAATATTTTGTACTTACTGATAAATATGATAAAAACCGTTCATTTGTTAATCGAATAGTGAGAAACCGGATAATCTGTGACGGTTAATCGTGAAACGTGAAATTATTTTAGTTGAAGTTTTTGGTTTGATTTTTTTTCGTTTGAAACTTTTGTTTGAAAATTTTTGTTTCAAATTTTTGTTTTTATTTTGAATTAGTTTCAAAATTTTGTTTTAATTTTTTTCAAAATTTTTGTTTGAAGATATTGTTTGAAAATTTTTCGTTTGAAAATTTTGTTTGTAATTGTTTTCAATTCTTTGATTTCAAAATTTTTATTTGGAATTTTTTTGTTTCAAAATTTTCGGTTTGAAATATTTTTTTTGTAATTTTTCTCAAAATATTTTCGTTTCAAATTTTTGTTTGTAAGTTTTATTCTCAAACTTTTGTTTGAGCTTTTTTTGTTTTAATTTTTATTTCGTTTCAAAGCTGAAAATTTTTTGTTTGAAATTTTAGTTTAAATTTTTTCGTCTGAAAGTGTTTCTTAGAAATGTTTTGTTTCGAAATGTTTGTTTGGAATTTTTTGGTTTCAAAATTTTTGATTGAAATCTTTCTGTTTCAAAATTTTTTGTTTCGAAATTTTTGGTTGAAAATTTTTTGTTAGTCTTTGGTTGGTTATGTTTAAAGTTTGTGTACTCATTAGTAAAGAACCGTTTCGTAACTGTTGAGAACCAAAATATCTGGCAACGCTGGTTATCATGATGCAATAGTACACGTCAGAGCATGGGGTTGTACTTGAAATGAGAAAACACAAATCATTGAAATGGGCCATTTTATTACATTGCACTGATTAATCACATACATGCATACCAGATAATGGATTTGGATATTGTCGATACAATGTATTTTCAACTTCTTGCACTAGTTTGTTTTTAGCGTATAATTTTAATTCCAACTGAAGTCTTTTAAGGTCTATTGCAATATCAATTGGTGGAAACTCAATGTCCATTTGATCACAAATAAACTGTTTATCAATACAGGTATGCACCTACGAACAATGTTGACAACCATCACAACATCTAGATACATGTTGTACAAGATGGATGACACATTTCTCAAAATAGTACTTTTTCACTAATATACTTGTTTTGTTGCCCACTTCCACTGCATGTTTAACACACTGGGATACATTGATAATTCTTTTTCATTCCGTTTGCGTTAGATACACCATATTGTGGGCTTCATGCAATGTACTCTTTCTGCGTAACATACCATCGTCTTCTCGAGGACTGTACTCAGCACCACTTCATGATTTGAGCCTAATGATTTGACTATGGTCTGAATTCATGAGTTCATCACATTTGCTGGCAAAACCTAATTCATAGATCAGGCTGCGTACTAAATTCAAACTGATGACTCCGTCCAACGAGTCTTTTATAGCATAAAGATACAGCTCCAGTGTTTAAGAAACGTAATAGTTCTTCTTGTTTTGAAGCTTCCATGGGTAAATATCTTGCTGGAAAAATAATATCCTTATCATCTTCAAGCTTCACTACGATTCTTAATCCTAACTTTGTAAGGATCATTTGGCTAGCTAAGATTCTATAAGGAATATTCTGTTGTAAATCGGTAAATGATTTCATCACATCACGCGAGTTTAGAAACTACAGGCAGGTAGCCATGATGACGTTATGAAGAACACTATCTCGAACGGTGATGCAAAACTGATGACGTGTATTATTTCATCATGATAAACAGTGTTGCCAGATGTTTTTGTTCTAAACAGTTCCGGTTCTTTATCAATGAGTACACAAACTTAAAAATTTGAAATCAAAATTTTCCAAACAAAAATTTCAAACAAAATTTTGAACCGAAAAAGTTTGAAAAAAAAATTCAAATAAAAAATTTTCAAACAAAAATTTGAAACGAAAAATTTTCAAAGAAAATTTCAAACAAATATTTTTACGTTTCACGGTTAACCGTCAAACTTTATGCGGTTTTAACTATTCGATTAACAAATGAACGGTTTTGATCACATTTATCAGTGAGTGCAAAATGTTGAAAGAAACCAAGATTTTTAAACAGTAATCGATAACTGTTAGACAAAACTTAAAACTATATGCAGCTAAGAATTTGAAAAAAAATCAACCAATCAGATTGCGTGAAAGATAGTGACCAACCAATCAGATTGCACGAAAGATAGGTATCATTCAATCAAATTGCATCAACAATATCTTTGCCAGTGTCAGATTACATCACCTTGTTATTAAATTTCAGTTTTTTACATTTATTATCTTCAGACTATTAGTCATAAGATTCAATAAAGTTATGGGGCCGCGATGGCTCAGTGGTAGAGCGATCACCTCCGGTGCTTGAGGTCCCTGGTTTGATCCCAGCTCGCGCCGTGTGGAATTTGTGGTGGACAAACACCGTGCTCGTGGGTTTTCTTGGGGTTCTCCCGTTTCCTTCCACTTTCTTCATTCCACCGTTTCACTAATCTCTCATCATCACCGTCTCCTTTAGCCTAACCGGCACAACCGTGGGACGTAAAACTTAGATTTCATTTTTCAATAAGGTTAGCTATCAGATTTCTAAAGTTCAACGGCAAATCAACCACCACCAATGATCTTAGACTATGAGGTGTGACTAAAGTTCAAAGTATTGTTTCAAATTTCGCACCTTATGTTAAAATTATGTTTATCAAAATTCCCGAATTTAAAGAATACTTCTCTTGGTAAACCTGTCTTAAAATTAACCATATCATTATATGTTCAATGAGGTCATTAATGCCCGTCAATTGTTTACCTTCGCAGAACTAACTGTTTTCTACAAGTGTGTACTCAAACATAAGACGTACCACAACAAAGGAAATGAATCACTGTACACTACCTCATCAAAGTCAATCACGTGGTACATCATATTGCTTACGTTTATATTTTTTCCATAGACGAGAACAATCAAAACTAATGACGTCATTTCATTTTTACAATTCTCAAATTACCTACAAAGTTTCAATGTACCGATGTCCTAGACTACTAATCCCATCATAGGTCAATAACTGACCACGTGATCATACTAATATTTGACAATGATTTACCAAAAAAATGAGATACCACCCAATTCTAAGAACAACTACCAATTACTGATTTAACACTAAGAAATGTACCCCTCTCAAAATTAAAGATTGGTACACAAATACACCTGTATCAGATGAAAAAGGTAATAATCCTGTACTCACTCAATGATAAAGCCGTATCAAAGAACATAAAATAGGTCAATTACCTTCGAAATTTGAATATTTGGCCATAAGAGTGACACCAACATTTTTCAAAGGGTCCTAAAAAACGTTTACCGAATTTTGTTATTTGATAATTCCCAAATTTAAGAAATGGTCCTATGTATCCCAACAAAATACCAAAGGGAATATAAACATATAAAGGTAAAAACTCCTGTAGACATTCATCCTTATCAAAGGGTTCATTCACATTTTTGACAATATTTTACCCATGAAAGGGAACGAGATTTATAATGGTATTTATTAAGGCACTATACTAGTATACCAAATTTGTCAATTTCCAAATTTTAAGGGGTGAGTCAATGTACCCATCCTAAATTTTCAAAGTACCTATATCTTAAGAAAGAAAATAGACCTCTGTACACGTCCATACAACCTTATAAGATAATAAGACTTTATCAAATGGGGTCAATAACCGAACACATCGTCATACTAATTTTTATCAATTTTTTAACCGTAAAAGGGAACAAGATGGATCACCGAAGTTTATAAGTAGCAATGCATATTAAATTCCTATATTATTATATCACAATTTAAATTGGACTATTTTCAAAATTTAAGGGTGGGCCAATGCACCTCTACCATAATTTTAAAGGGGTGCATCGATGTACCTATATCTTAAGAAATAAAATAGACATCTGTACATGCAAACATAATCACATAAAATAATAAACGTCATCAAAGGGGTGAATAACCTCCGGAATTTGATTTTTGGTAGTCCTTTACAGAGGGAACGAGGTAAACCGTCCAAATTTATAGTGGTACATATTGAAGTCCTGTACTGTGATACCAAATGCCTATATTGAGCAATTTCTAAAACTGAGGGGGCAAGCCAAGGTACAACTCCCAAATGTTTAAAGGGGTGTATCAATGTACCCGTCTTGAGAAAGGAAATTAATCCCTATACATGACCATATAACCATAGAAGGTAATAGGACCTCATCAAAGGGGGATAACTTAGGTCAAAACCAAACACGTGGTACAACATATTGCTTATGTTTATATTTTGGCAATTTTTTGCCCATGAAAAGGAACGAGGTGAACCATCCGAATTTATCATGATACATACTGAGGTCCTGTACTATAATACAAAATGGTTAAATTGGAGAAATTCTAAAATTTAAGGGGTGGGCCAAGGTACCCCTCCCAAAATTTTCAAGGGGTGCACAAATGTGCCTATGTCTTATGATAGGGAATGGACGTCTATTTATGACCATATAACCATATAAGGTAATAGAACCTCATCTAAGGGGATAGAATTGGCCAAATACCAAACACGTGGTACAACGTATTGCTTACGTTTATATTTCGGCAATTTTGTATACCTAAAAGGGAACGAGGTGTACCACTGAAATTGATAGTGATCTATATTATGGTCCTATACTATAATACCAAATGTTTGGATTGGGCAATTTCCAAAATTTAAGGGGTGGGCCAAGGTACCCCTCCCAAAATTTTCAAGGGGTGCACAAATGTGCCTATGTCTTATGATAGGGAATGGACGTCTATACATGACCATATAACCATATAAGGTAATAGAACCTCATCCAAGGGGATAGAATGGGCCAAATACCAAACACGTGGTACAACGCATTGCTTAAGTTTATATTTCGGCAGTTTTGTATACCTAAAAGGGAACAAGATGGACCACTGAAATTGATAGTGATCTAAATTAGGGTCCTATACTATAATACCAAATGTTTAAATTGGGCAATTTCCAAAATTTAAGGGGTGGGCCAATCTACCTCTCCCAAATTTTTAAAAGGGTGTACCAATAAACCCATATCTTGTGAATGGGATAGGACCCCCGTATAAGAACATATAACTATATAAGGTAATAACACCTCATCAAAGGGGATAAATTACGTCAAAAACCTCCGAAATTTAACTTTTTGGCAATTTTTTACCCATGACAGGGAACGAGGTGGATCCCCAATACTAATAGATATGCATACTCTAGTCCTAGGCTACCATTTCCAATGTTTAGATTTGGCAACTTCCAAATTTTGAGGGAGTGGTCCTAGGTACACATGCCAAAATTTAGGGTGTGGGCCAAGGTACCCCTGCCAAAATCTAGAGGGGGTGGTCCTAATTACCCCTAGGTCATTGACCCCGGGCCAAGGTCTGTGACCTTTGACCTATGGCGTCACATGGTTGGAGTCAATGTCCAAAGTTAGATCAGGTGGGACCCATACTATTCATGGATTGAATACCGTGTTATTTATTTTTTTTTTAGATTTACAATTTTTTTTTTAATTTTGCATGAGAATTAATTTTCTAAGGAAAACAATGCACAAGAATCATTACTGTGATATCAGAATGGAAAACAATGTTTGACGCTCATATTAAAGGTCGGTACCTTTTATTTTTTATAGCACAACTTACCTTTCGACGTCAAGCGTGAGAGTAAACAGATAAAGAGAAATGTTTATCAAAGTTATTTTCCTTTGTCGCTGCTACATATAATATATTCCAAGACAGCTAGACATTATGTAGTAGGGAACAATTTGGTTCATGCATTGTCTTTATTATTCATGCATAGAAACATAACTTTAGTTCAGTTACGTTAGCACTTAAAGTAAATATGTTCATTGGTGTAGTGAGTAGGAGCTCTGATGAACGAGGTCAAGCGTTTAGTTTTGATAGTAAACTTATTATAACGCTTTAGATTTTAACTTGAAAATTACAATTTTCTGCTTATATCAGTGAACTAATTCGGAAATTTTATTTCTCTGTCTTTAAGAAAAAAACACCAACGCACGGTCATCTTTTAGACAATATCATAGTCACGCCCCCCCCCTCTCTCTCTCTCTCTCTCTCTCTCTCTCTATATATATATATATATATATATATATATATATATATATATATATATACATTTACTTCCCACGGATGTATTGAGTTTTATTGTTTTAAATGAAGTGGCTCGTCAACTACATACGTATCACAGCGAAGACTGGTATGCTTCAAGCCCAGTTCAATGTGCCACCAAGAGGAACCGATATCATTAACTAGAGGTATAATAGTTTCAAGGCTATGCTAATTATTTATTAGAGATCGTCAACGATGATGCTATGATAGGATTATCTGTGATGTCTCCTCAAAATACATTTAAATAGCTTTGATTGAACTTTTTCGTAAGACTTCTAATCTGATATTGGAATCCATTTGGACATGGTTTGAAAGAGCACTACAAATGAATGATTCTTTACTTCTTCATGAAACATGGCGTACATGAAAGGAAAGTCAATATGGAAAATGGTAAAGCAGCGTAATAAATGCTTAATAATATCGTCTTCTGTACGTACTGGTCAACGCATTCATAACCGTACTGAGACATCATGTAACGTTTGAAAGATGATTGCTCCAGCATCACATTAACTTATCGTGATTGCTGATATGCAATACCTGGTGCAATGCGTGGTGTCCCTTTTGACATATATATATATATATATATATATATATATAAGGATGGCAATTCTCATGCAAAGACAACACTGAAGTCATGCGCAATAAGGAAATTAACGAACTTTTTTGATCACTGTTTTATTTATTTTTGTTTCAACATTATTGTTTAAAGATCTTGGGACTGAAAATTCTTGTACTTATTAAAAATTTTTAAAATATTTTTATTATTCTCTAGCTTATTTTTACACTCATTTAAGTATCACTTTAAAAAGTTTTGTTTAAATTGTTATTATTGCTTCAAATTTTGTTTCAACATCTTTGTTTACTTCCTCAAGTATGAAAATGTTTATACTAATTGAAAAAGTTTTTATTTTTTTTAAATAAATATTAAGTTAAAAAAACTGTCCCCCCCTGTTGAAAACGTTTTGCAAACTTTAGTTTAAAAAGTCTAGTTCAAAAATTGTGTTTATTTACTGTTTTATTAATTTATTTATTTATGCGTGAACAATATTGTTTAAAATTCTTCGGGTTGAAAAATCTTGCACTTAGTAAAAATTTCTGAATATTTTGATTATCGTTTAGCTTATTTTTTTGCATTTATTTAACTCCTATTTTGGAAACATTTGTTTACAGTTTTATCACTGTTTCCAAATGTTTCAACATCTTTGTTTACCTTTGGAAGTTGTAAATTTTTACACTAGTTAAAAAAAAATTCAATAAATGTTTAGCTTTGAAAATTGTTTGCAGTTGTTGAAAAGTTTTCGAAAACTTTTCTTTAGGAACTCTAGCTCAAAAAATTTGTTTATTCTTTCTCGCTAGGTGGAATTTTGTGGATAACTAAAAATACAAGTTTAAGAAAAGACTGAAGCAGTTTAGAATAAAAGGATATGGCGAAACTGTACACAAGAACCTTGTCATCGTAATATAATCATGCATATCAGGGGAAGTTTATGACGTTTCATGCAGTGAAAGATTTAACCAAAAATTTGAAACTAAACTTTTCAATGATTTTTGAACAAACGTAAACAATTTTCAAACTTCGTTAAATGAAAACGTTAAAACATTTCAATACACGCAAAAGTTTTTGAAATGAAAAGAAATCAACAAGGATGTTGAAACAAAATTTAGAAACAGTGATCAAAAGCTATTAAAGAAGACTTCAAAAGCTGTCGATGATTACAGAAATAAACTTAATTGAAAATTAAGAAAATCTAAATGAAAACAAAAAAATATTTTAACACGAAAAGTTTAAACAAAGATGTTTAAGCAAGAACTTTTAAGCAAAACAATTTAAAAATTGTTGAAAATTCTCAGCCAATCGTATCGCATCAAGGATAATTGTCCACTGACGACCTTGGGCTATGAGTTCTAAATACAGTTCAAAGCATGAAATTATTGTTCTTATGTATTAATTGGTTTTAATAATTAGCTATCAGGTTTCAGGTCGCAATTTCTTACTAAAATGTTCTTAAACTATGAGTTGTAACTACCATTCTAAGGTTTAGGAAAAACTTTCAAATAAATTTTACAAGAGTGATAGAAAAAATATTCAAGCTAAAAGAATTAAACATAAATTTTTAAACCTTTACAAAACAATTAAATAAAGATTTGTAAGTAAGTAGCTAATCATACTGCACCAATAAATCTTTCCACAAATGGCGTTAGACTATGAATCGTAACTTAAGTTCAAAGTATGAAATTGTTATTGCTGCGTATCCATCGGTTTTAATAATTACATATAAAAGTTTCAAGTCCTAAATTGTTCTACCGCAGACCTTAGACTATGAGTCATGACTACTAACCTAAGGTTCAAAGTGAGGAATTGCTGATGTACATCAATAATTTATAACAATTAGCTGTCAGGAATCAAGAACAAAATTTGAAGCTAGATGCAAGGGGCAATCAGATTCCACCAAAGATAAGTTTCCTCCAATAATCTCAGAGTATGTCCTGTGCTCATGGCATTGTTTGTTGCGGTTGGCAACATGTTTGAGTGGACGCATTCTAAGACATATGATTGAAATATCGGAACCGCATGTATGGGACAAATATCGCAATCTTAGGTGCATTTATGGATTTTCTATGAGAGGTATAGTTTGTACCACGCATATGTAAGAGACAAGTAGATTTTATGTACGTTTTATTATATGAAGGAAATTGTACTTGTTTAATCTGTTGGGATACTTAAAAGTGCACAACGAAAACCTAGATCTGGGAGCACTGATGAAGAAATTGTGCTTAGCAGTGTTCCTAACCTCTAGAAAAGGCAATTTTCTACCATTGCCAATATCTTGTATGACGTATTTCGTGCGTTGTGTTTCTTCCTTGTTTCATTTGGCATATTGAAATTTGTATGCAAGTTTTTTTCGCAGGAAAATTGTTTCACAATACAATACTGTCCGAAAATATGTGAAGCTTACAAGGCGTATTCTGGTATTGGTGATTTGGGTGAACTGTGTTCCCCACATGTATCTGTAAACACTATAGAAAAATCTTCGAAGGTGATTATAAAATGTTTCTAATGAAATAGTGTCGTCCAAGAATGTCTCATGTATTATGTTCCTTGCACAACTAAACATTAACTTGCTGCTTATAAAGTAAGCAAGCTTCATTGAAGACTTTACTAGAACGCTCTGCCCTTCTTGTTGATCTAGTGGTTAGTGTGTGCCTTTGGTGCAAAACTGCAAGATTGTAGGAGAGCATTTAAGGGAATAATTTAGTTCGTGTAACACTTTCAGCTTAAACTGTATGCCTGTATTCCATACAGCCTGGATGCTGAGAAAATATCTTAAATCTTCCAACTATGGTTTTGTAACAATGTCACGGAGTTGCTCGAATTCATTAAAATCTTCTGTAACCACAATAACTGCTTTCCGTTTATTGATAGCTCATCCGAGTGCCTTGAAATAATTTTGTTCTACAATGGAAATAACTATCCACCTCTTCCCTTAGCTTACTCTGTACATCTGATAGGGTAGCACACATGAAGATAGTACTGCACCTTTTGTAGTATGGCAAGTACGGATGGGAGATGGGAGACATTGAAGTTGGCGAAATCCTAATGGATGTCAAAACAATTTTACAAAAATTTCCTGCTACCTCTGTCTCTGCGATAGCAGGGACATTGCTGTAAAACGCACACTAAAACAGAAATATTATATGTGAAGGCGAAGAGGTTAGTTGAAGACTGTGGAGCATAGAACCTTGTTACTTACAGCATTGATATGCCAGTAATGACAAAATACCTATGATAATCATGATGAGGATGATGATATTTTGTTCGACAAAATGTCGTTGGCAGGACACGTAACATTGATAGAGCATACACTTATGTGCTGCAATCATACAAATGACTTCCTCCAAGTTAAATAATTAGTAATGATACTTACAATAGTAGGTAAGTTTAATCCGTCTCTTCCTCCACTATATCGATATTCACGAAGGTACACAACTCCTATAGGAGCAAATGGATTGTCTATATCGAATCTTGAAACATCTTTTTCTAAACCAGCAGATGAATGTGAATTGCATACATATTTTCCTGTTAAAAAGGTTTTATTGTTGTATTCAACTGAAGCGGATCCAACTGCATTGAGATGATCATTCTGAAATGGAAGGAAAAACATAAGTACTACAGAAATGGTCTTATTTATACAACGCTGTCTTTCTATACAAAGCACCCTAATTACTAAGAGTGGATCACGTAAACTGTATACGCACTTTTTCTTTCTTAAATATTGTTCTAGGCTAGAATTATTTTTGGGAGGTAAAATATTTGAACTGACTTACTAGTAAATGATAATTAGTTGAATCACTATTAGACAAGAAACCATTTAACAAGACTGTAATTTAAAGAGCAAAAGTAAAAAATGACTCTTTTAAACAATATTATGTGCTTCCGACTTCATTAGTGTGCAGTATATGTTGTAATTCACATTTATAAGTGTTGGTATAAATCATGAGTCAGTCAACGTTCTCATCCAAGACTAATTATCAAATGCCGTCTACGTGTTCTACAAAATTAATTTCGTAGCAAAATTCGAGAATATTGTCATAAGTTGCCAATGCATGGTAAGATATTAGAAAAGAAAAAAAAATATGGTATTGAAACAACTCAAGCTTAGAACACGGATTAGTTGTTAACTCACGACTTCCATTTCAGCCTGTTATTTTAAAACCAAGAATCCAGTATTGTGGTTGACAAAGGCCTGGTTTTACCCATTTGACATAGAAAGGAATAAGTGGTCTGAAAGTAGCGGCGGTGTTACGAAATTAGGTGAATAAACGGAGAACGGAAATAGAAACAGTGCCACGTTGATCTCTCTATACATATAGCTTGTATTGCTAGTAACACCGAGTTAGCATGTTGAACGCAATTCCTTCATATTCATTCACTTTAATATTTATAAATGTATTACGGATGAGTGGTCTTCGGATTCTTTAATTTCCTAAAAATAATCAGTTATTGAATTATCATAGACAGCTCTAAATCCTGTTGTAACATGCTGTTAGAAAGAAATGAATAAATATTGGGTACTAAGTAATAATGTGATACACTTTGTTTGTACCAATGACAACGCTGACAATGAGTATTATGCATATGTTCCATCTTGCATTTCCATTGTAGGTGATTACTCCGCACTTTAAAGGATCTCTTGGGAAGCAATGACTAAGACATGAGGAAAGGCTTACTATATGCTTAGAGTATGGTTGTGATTACAATAAATGTGTAAAGTTACGTTTTGGTGTTTCTTAATTAATTGGAAAGAGAATCGTAAAATGGGAATGAAATTTGTTGAAGTTTGTGGGCGAACCCAGTTTGAAGAAAAGGCCATGTTTGACAAATGATTCCGAACCACTCAAAAAAGAAAGTAGGTATAGCAGTTATACGTGATGTTAAGGATTTAAACTTTATTCCATGTATGTTATACATTTGTATTTAAAATCATAATATAAACTAGCAAAACGTTTATGTAAAGGAATGTGACTTTCTGTACTTTCTCAAATGCATGGAACAATAACAAGACAGGAAGTTCGCATGAATGTATGTATATTACCTACTATACTTGTTTCGGTGCTGTCAGAGGTGAGTTTGTATCACTCTTCTCGCCTAAATGCCAACTTTTGTATGTAGAAAATGTATAATTTGCAAATATCACCGAGAGAAGGCATTAGTTGGTATTTAGGTGAAAGCAATACGAGTCCCAATATATAGGATGCTTTCTTTTTCAGCTTAATTTCATCTATAGCATCAGTCTCTATCTTCAAACAACTTAATTATTGACTGCCATTCCAACTCCCAAGAAAAAAGAGTAGGATGATAAAATAAAATAACAATTCGTTGTTATTATAAAAGTAGAATACAGAAATACAAGAACAATTGAAGACTTTGTGGCAAAAAACAAGTCAAGTCTAAAAAGTGAAAGTATAAAGGAGATAGCGCAACAGGGGTTTCTCGTCAACAATTTTTCTTTAAACTTGGCACATATATACTAGACCGAAAGCAAATCGACACGTATCATTTCGTTTCTTTCGGAAAATAGGTTAAAGAGGGCAAATGGCCCCTTTCCAGAAAAGTGCCCCCTTGATTGAAAGGGCCACATTAAAGAAACGAAACTATGCCGATGCAAAGGTGACTTCAAAGTAGGAAATACGCGTTTTGTCGTTTTGCGAGAGAAAGGTTGCAGGAGCAATGAACCACTTCGAAATGACAAATTACCCTCACAATCCTTACGAAATTTTGATTTTGGTGGAATTGCTTAAAACTGTGATATGATATGTTGTATATATTGTGTTCTTGGGGAAAAAATCTCAATGGCACAACAAAAATCATTGAAAGTTTGGTCACTACAGGGCTACTTTCGTGAAAAGAGCCGGAGATAGCGTTATTCTGGACTTCGGTAGAAATGACTGAAACCATGATATGTTGTAAATATTGTGATCCTGAGAGAAATTCTTAATGAACATATCACCAATTATTTATCGTTTGGCCACTACAGGGCAACTTTTTTTGATGACAATAAAACGTGACCGTATTCTGGACTTTTTGGTATTGCTTGAAGACATAATATGTTGTTGATATTGTGATCCTGAGAAAAAGTTTCAATGGACAGAACCACCGATCACTGTTCATTTAACCACTTCAGGACGACGTCTTTTGACAACAGCAGAAAGTACGCATTCTGGATTTCGGTGTAATTGCTTGAAACCTTGATATGTTGTAAATAGTATGATATTGAGAAAATCTCTCAATCTGCACAACTACCAGTCTCTGACATTTGACAACTACGGAGCCACATTTTTTGACACCAGAAGGTAAGGATATTCTGGAATTTTGGTGTAATTGAATGAGACAATGAAAATCCCTGTCCCACGACCCGGAAAAGGGATGGAGAGAGTAGCGGCAAACATCATTTGAGCATAGACAAGGTTCCGATGTTCATCTTGCGAGACAAAGGAAAACCCTAGATAGCTCTAGAGAATTTTTCTCAGGATCACGACACCTACAACATATCACAGTTTCATTCATTTACACCGAAATAAAAAATATCGTTATACTATGCTATTTTCAAAAATCGTGAACTCTAGTGGCCAAAGAGTCAATAATTGATGGTTGCATTCATTAAGACTTTTCCTCACGATAAGAAGATCGACAACATATCACAATTTTACTCATTCTCACAGAAATCCAGAACATCGTAATACTCGTCTGTTTTCAAGAAAGTATCCCTGTAGTGAACAAACGATTAGTGATTGGTGGTTGTGTCTATCTCAGGGTAACAATATCTCAGGGTAACATTATCTCAGGGTAACAATATCTAGAACACATCACGGTTTCAAACAATTGCACCAAAATCCAGGATATTGTTACCTTCCAGTCTTTTACAAAAGTGGCCCTATAGAGGCCAAACGGTCAGTGATGGATGGTTGTGCCTCTTGAAAGTTTTTTTTTTTCTCCGGGTCACAATATCTTCTACAACACATCAAGTTTTCAAGCAATTACACCGAAATCCAAAATATTGTTACCGTCTGCTGCTTTCAAAAATGTGGCCTCGTAGTTGCCAAACAGTCTATGACTGGTGATTCTGCCTATTGAGATTTTCTTTCAGGATCACAATATCTACAACATATCACAGTTTCAGTCACTTTCATGGAAATCCAGAATATCACTATGTTCGGCTCCTTTAAACAAAGTGGCCTCGTAGTGGCCAAACGATCAGTGATTGGTGATTATGTCCAGTAAGACATTTTTCAGGATCAAAATATCTACAACATATCACGGTTTCAGCCTTATTTACCGAAATCCAGAACATTGTTATCTTCGGTTCATTTCGAAAGGTGACCCTGTAGTGACCAAACTGTCAGTGTTTTGAGGTTGTGTCCATTGAGACTTTTTCTCAAGAACACAATATCTACAACATATCACGGTTCTAAGCAAACCCACCGAAATCAAATTTTCGTAAGGATTGTGCGGGTTCTTTGCTTTGGCAGTGGTCCATTGGCCCCTGCTACCCTTTTCTCGCAAAGACGACAAAACACGTATTTCCTGCTTTGGAATCATATTTACATCGGCAGAGTTTCGTTTCTTTAATGTTGCCCTTTTCATCAAAATACCGTTTTTGAGAAGGTGTTCTTTGCCCTCCTTAACCTATTTTCCGAAAGAAACAAAATCTACGTGTCAATTTGTTTTTGGTCTAGTATATATGTGCCAAGTTTGAAGAGAATCCGATGTCGAGAATCCCTTGTAAAGCTATCTCCTTTACAATTTCACTTTTTGGACTTGACGGGTTTTAAACCCAAACTCCTGAATTATTATTTGTTGAAATTACATTTTTATAATAAACAAGTTCTTGGTTTACGTTTTATTTGTTTCTTTTCTTGCGAAATGTTACTTCGAATTTCATTTTTGTACTTCTTGGTTGAATGGACCTGTAACTGTGTGTGTTCTAAATTATGGGTTTTTCCAAGTTTATGATTTTATATGGAAGTATACAGTAGAAGAGTGCGGGCACTGCTAGATTGCACTGTTTCTATACGAACATGATCAGTTAAAATCATTTATCAATATTTACATTTTGTAACAGAATATATCTTATAATATCTAACTAGTCAAGTTTTCACCTAGGTTAGTGATGATTCCTGAAGATAAGAAAATCATTATTTTACCTGCAAGATATTTAACCATGAAAACCATAGGAAGATTTATTAAGTTTCTTAAACACCATATCTGTATACTTATTTCACACAGGGCTTATTGGAAAATATCATCAATTTCAATACACAATCTCATGAAATGTATCATATCTTAAAGGTAAGGTTAATTCTTTGTGTTTCTAATTTTCTGTGAAGTAACTCTTCATTAATTAAGTTTACAAGTCAGCATGACATCATTAATATTCCCTTTTATGATTAAGATGTTCTATTTTATTTCGTCAGCATGACATTAACCTTGAAATAACAGCAATGAAGTTTGTGATTAAGTATTTATAACAAGAGGATTGTGGTTAGTAAGATATGTACCACTAAGGTTATAGTTTACAAAGAATTTTCAGACACTGCCTGCCCCACTATAGACAACACTAATATTAAAAAAAAACTGAAAATGATAGCAAACCTTTTTCCAACCTTTGATCCCCCTTGTTTACCACTATCCAGTGAATACGTTAAAACGATACATGTGATTATTGGCATAATTTCCATCTTGTTTGTACGTGTAATGAGACTGAGCAAAGCAGAACTGTTTGATGCACAATTGAACATTGAAGAGTAGAAAATATTACTTACTGTAGTTTACCATATTAGTTATTATTTCAGTTGTGAACTAGATATGAAAATTGTGATACAAACAATGATGTTGTGCTGCGTACAATACTTTGTAAAGGTGGCGCTTCTGCGAAAGAAAAGCATGAAATTTATAACGAACGGCATATTTTGTACCTGCCACAAGCTAAGTGAAACAAGTTTACAAGTTCATTACGATGTGTGAAACATTCTGTTGAAGTGTGTTGTAAAACAAGTGTGTTTCAAACAAAATCCAAATGCTAAGTCTCACATGGATGTATGTGATTAACAATGACAATAACTGACTACTGTGTGTATGTGTTTATAAAACGTAAGAGTAATATAATTGAAGGGTCCTCTGCAATAGCCAGGTAGGCCGAGTTACTTCGATTTCTAGTAAAACATAGATGAAGAAGGCGTGTGGTCTTACTTTCCTTTTCCGTCGCCTCTAGTGCTAATTCGAAGCGTCTGTTGCGAGAAAAACACAATTCATCTGCATCGAGTCGTCCTTTTCGGTGCCACTGTCTGCGGTTAGTGAAGCAAGCACTTGTAGATGTGAGAGGGCGGCCCGACGTTTGTGTAACTTTGTTTTCAAGGGTCAGTTGAAGGCACTGGTACAGAGACATACTTGACAATTTTGTTTCGAGATCGACAAAATCGAAGCAGTCGTAGAAGAAAGTTATAACCGAAAGGGAAGGAAGAGAAAGAAAATGTTCTGAACTCTGGCAAAGAAATATAACAAAATAAGGGCGGAATGCAATGTTTCGTTTCTTTCTTCGTTGCTAATATGGAAATTGAAACAGCGCTGTCAAAAATCTGGATATTGAAACATTCAGATTAAAAAAAAATCGAATTGCGGATATTCGGATTCAGATTTAAATCCGGATTTCAAATGTCGGACTTAAAAATCCGAAGTCCTGATTTATAATTCGAATATTTAATCCGAATCCGGTTTTCGGATTTACTAGTAAATCAGGCAACGGGAGGGGTCAAAACCCCCAACACGGATCTGTGTCAGTGTTGAAACGTATAGTGGTGTAGGAGAAAAAGCCTATTCGGTGCAGGCACCACCATTGGATACCATTCTGTATTTCCTCAAGAAACCAGCCAAACCGGGAATCTAGGATTAAAAGGAGGATGAGGGAGCTATGCTACTATTTGTTACTCTTGTCAAGCAGCAGTTTCAGACGAACGTGCTGAACCCTGCTTTTTTCTTTTTCTTTTTTGTATCTGTGCTCGCGGATTCTGAATCTAAAATGGACGTATGAGATTTTGAGTTCTAAACAAGGTTCAGGACCGTGCAGTTTCCGGATTTTGTTGCCTACACCGCTCAGATTATTGATATTTTGTATCTTAGCGTGCTGCAGTACATAAACATTGTCACACACGTCCTTATGCGTTTCTACTGTCCTTTTTCTTTTCACCCTTACTTTAGTTATGCAATAACAAGGTAAATGCTTACTTTTCCACCTTTGCTATTTATTATTATGCATTTTCGGTATTCGCCATTTTATGCTGTAAAACACAGATCAGGTGCTACACCACTTTTTTCCATAGGCATATACACACAGATTCACTACTGTTAATTACCACGTTGCACTTTACGTTTATAAACTTTGCAATTCAAAAACTACATTTTTCACTTACTTTGTTATTGCAGAGGGCCCTTCAATTATTTTATTTAATTTGTGTTTGATGTACAATCCAAAAGAGATCTGCAGGAATGTGGTAACTACAAGGGAAAGGAAATCATGCAGTGGAGCTCTGGGAGTGAGTGATAGTAGCAACATTGAGAGAAGAGATCGAAATAACAGAGAATCAATTTGACTTCATGCCAGAACGGTCGACAACGAATGCAATATTCAC